>NW_026947490.1:29131793-30514293 GCF_034190915.1 Cavia porcellus | reverse complement strand
CTCCCTCTGTCATTTTGTTGTTAGTATATAAGAATGCATTGATTTTTGAGTATTAATTTTGTATCCAGCCACATTGCTGAATTTATTTATTATATCTAGGAGTCTTTCAATGGAGTTTTGGGGATCTTCTATGTAGAGTATCATATCATCTGCAAATAGTGATAATTTAACTTCTTCTTTTCCTATGTTTATGCCTTTTGTTTTTCTTTCATGTCTAATTGCTCTGGCTAGTATTTCCAGTACTATATTAAATACGAGTGGTGCAGGGGGCATCCTTGTCTTGTGCCTGATTTTAAGGTAAAGGCCTTCAATTTTTGGCCATTTAATATGATACTGGCTGTTGGTTTGTCATAGATTGCTTTTATTATGTTGACGTAAAGACCATCTATTCCAATTTTCTGTAAGGTTCTTATCATAAATGAATGTTGTACATTATCAAAAGTTTTTTCTGCATCTATAGAAACGATCATGTGATTCTTACTTTTGACTCTATTGATATGGTGGGTTACATTTATTGATTTACGTATATTGAACCATGCCTGCACACCTGGAATGAATCCCACTTGGTCATGTTGCATAATCTTCTTGATTACTTGCTGCATCCTATTTGCCAATATTTTATTGAGGATCTTTGCATCTGTGTTCATTAGGGAGATTGGTCTGTAGTTCTCTTTTTCAGTTGGGTCTTTCTCAGGTTTGGGTACTAGAGTAATATTTGCTTCCAGGAATGACTTAGGAAAGATTGCTTTCTTTTCAATTTCATTGAACAGTTTGAGAAGTGTCGGCATTAGGTCCTGTTTGTATTTCTTGTAGAATTCTGCAGTGAATCCATCTGGGCCTGGGCTCTTCTTTGTAGGTAATGACTTAATTACATTTTCAATTTCATGAATAGAAATTGGGTTATTCAGCAGTTTTACTTCTTCTTGACCTATCTTTGGTACTTCATATGCTTCTAGAAATCTGTCTGTTTCTTCTGTGTTATCTAACCTTTGAGAGTAGAAGTTTTTGATATAGGTGTTGATGATCTTCTGTATTTCTATTGGGCCTGTAGTGATTTCATCTTTTTCATTCCTTATTGCAAGAATTTGACCTTTTTCTTCCCTCTTTTTAATAAGGTTGGCTAGGGGCTTATCAATTTTATTTATTCTTTCAAAGAACCAATTCTTTGATTCATTGATTCTTTGTATTGTTTTCTTAGTCTCTATTGTGTTGATTTCCTCTGATTTTTATAATTTCCTCTCTTCTTTTGGCTTTGGGCTTGACTTGCTCTTCTTTTTCTAGCTGTTTGAGGTGTAGCATCAAGTTATTTATTTGTATTTGTTCTGTTTTCCTGATGTGGGAACTCAGTGCAATAAATTTCCCTCTGAGGATAGCTTTCATTGCATCCCACAGATTTCGGTAAGTTGTATTTGTGTTTTCATTTGTTTGTAGGTATTGTTTAATTTCCTCTGTGACCCACTGATTATTCAAGAGTGTGTTATTCAGTTTCCATGTGTTTATGGGATTTTTGCAGTATCTTTTTATTAATTACTAATTTCATAGAGCTATGATCTGATAACATGCAGGGGATGATTTCAACTATTTTGCATTTCTTTAAATGTGTTCTATGAGTTAATATATGGTCTATTTTAGACAATGACCCATATACGGCTGACAAAAATGTGTATTCTGTTGTTGTTGGGCAGAATACTCTGTATATGTCTATCAATTCCATTTGTTCACAGGTGTTATTCAGTTCTTTTATCTCTTTGCTGATTTTCTGTCTGTTGATCTGTCCATTGGTGTCAATGGTGTGTTAAAATCTCCTGTTATAATTGTATTACTGCTAATTTGGTTTTTCATTTCTGATATTACTTGTTTTATATAACTGGTTTCTTTGGAATTTGGTGCATATATATTTAAGATAGTTATCTCTTCCTCTTGGAGTTTTCCCGTAACCAGTATGTAGTGAGCTGCTTTGTCTCTTCTGATCATTATTGGTTTGAAGTTCACAATGTCTGCAAACAGAATAGCTACCCCCACTTTTTTTGGGTTCCTGTTGCATGAAGTATTGTTTTCCATCCTTTGACTTTCAGTCTGTGAGTATACTTTTGGGTTAGATGGGTTTCTTGTAGACAATATATGGTTGGATTTTGTTTCTTGATCCATATTGCCAGTCTATTTCTTTTAATTAGTGCATTGAGACCATTTACGTTAATGGTTATGTGTTATATATTGATTTATTAGTGACGTTATATTTCTGCTGTTTCATCTTTATCTTTCTATTCTATTTAATTGTCTGCTTTGTTAAGTGGTTTTTTCTTAAGTGTATCTAAACTGTCTTTCAGTATTCTTTACAGGATTGGCTTGGTGATCATGAATTTCTTCAGCTGTTCTTGTCGTGGAAGTATCTTATTTCTCCATCAATTTTGAAGGACAGTTTTGC
Organism: Cavia porcellus; assembly: GCF_034190915.1. Lineage (NCBI taxonomy): Eukaryota > Metazoa > Chordata > Mammalia > Rodentia > Caviidae > Cavia > Cavia porcellus. The sequence continues at coordinate 30,511,868 of NW_026947490.1, read as the reverse complement.
AGGGTACATCAGTCTAAGTTTGAAATCATTTTCCTTTAGTGTCTGAAATACTTCACTCCATGCTCTTCTTGCCTTTATTGTTTGTGTTGAGAAGTCTGCTGTAATTCTGATAGGTTTTCCTTTATAGGTGATCTGTCTTTTCTCTCTGACACCTTTTAATATTCTATTCTTTTGTTCAATTTCTGGAATGGTGATTATTATATTTCTGGGTGTAGTTTTATTTTGGTTATGGCTATTTGGAGTTCTATATGCCTCACTGATCCTGATATCAGTTTCCAATTTCATGTTTGGGAAGTTTTCAGCAATTACTTCTCAAAATATCCTCTTGACATCCTTTGTATTGTCTCCTTCTTTTTCATTTATCCCTATCAACCTTATGTTGTTTTTCTTTGCGTCATCTTGCAGGTGTTGTATTGTTATTTCTTGATTTCTTGTCATTTTTAAAAGATCTTTCCTTTCCTGTTCACTGGCTGCAATCTTGTCTTCGAGGTCCGAAATTCTATCTTCGCATTCATTCAGGTGGTTTTTTACAACTTTCAGTGTTGCTTTTGATTTCCTGTATATCTCTTTTCATCTGTTTTATATATTCTGTTTGTTTCTTATATTGTTCATCCAGAGATTCTATCCTTTTGTTTAGTTCCTCCAATTTTTTAGCTGTGTCTTCTTTAGATATGTTCAGCATCTCCTTCATTTCTTTTAGTATTTCTTCTTGTACCTGATATATCATTTCTAGTTTGAATTCCTTCAAAGCCTCCCAGAGCTGCTCTTTTATTTCTGTTACTATTGTTTCAGGTATTTCAGGTATATGGCATGTATTTTCTTCTATGTACATGGCTCCTAGGCTTTCTTGGGATGGGTTGGATGTTTGAGATTGTATTTTGGTCTTTCATTCTGTCATTTTCCTATATTACTGTGTTTCAAGTGTTGTTTCAGAGTTTCTCCTGGTTTTGTTGTAAATTGGCTCTTATATCCTGGGCTCTTGGGACTCCTCTTGTAGTAGCTTCCTCCTTGGGCAGCGGAGCCCCTGGATTACAAGAGGTTTGCCAGGCTCCTCTCAGGTAGACCTAAAGCTTCCTCAATTTGTATGTTTCAGGGCTGGACCAGAGTTGCCTCTGCTAAGCTGGATGTGCACCTTCCGGTCCCCAGCGGTGGCAGTATGGGCCCTGGGCGGGAGAGGTGGCAGCAGGGCTGGCCTCCGCTTGGCTGGACTCTCACCTTCCAGTCCCCGCAGTGGTAGTTGGGCCCTGGCTGGGAGAGGTGGCAGCAGGGCCGGCCTCTGCTCAGCTGGATGCACACCTTCTGGTCCCCAGCGGTAGTAGTTGGGCCCTGGGCAGTAGAGGCGGCAGCAGAGCCAGCCTCCGCTCAGCTGGATGTGCACTTTACGGTCCCCAGTGGTGGTAGTATGGGCATCGCGTGGAGAGGTGGCAGCAAAGCCCTGCTACTTTGATTGACTATATTGTAGTAGAAGCTTAGTGTCCAGCCTTGAGTGCTATCAGAAATAAAAGTGACAGCCATAATTGGAAAAGACTAAGATTCCATAGATTGGGACCAAAATGTTTGAGAGCATCCCAATGAGCTTAGATACATCGAGGTCATAAATATGAATGAGATTATTGTGCCAAAGAAATATATTTCCTCACTGTCAGTGGCAAAAGCTTCCCACACCCAACTGCTATGGTGCTAGCCTATGTCAGAAGAAGCTATTCCTGTGTTGCCAGGGGGAGTCACCAAGTGCCCCAGTGCTGAAGCTCTTCAGGATCTGACCTCACCACACACTTTTGCCTCTGATCCAGCACAGGAGTATTTATGTCAGGGCTGCAGCAGCATGCTGTTTGTATCAATGAAATCTCTAAAAGCTTCTGCATCACTGTTTGAGTTCTACTATTAGGCTCAAATCTCATAAAACTCCTGAAGGTGAGGTACACTATGTGACCCAATGAGGAGATTCACTATTCTTTCAGGAATTTCCTTTTCTAACTTTTATAAGCACAAGTCTGAGGAACAAGCATGGGGATAGATTTTAAGTACGTGGGACAATGGCAACAGAAATATATGCCTGGATCTGGCTGAGTTTATCAATATGGGCCTAGTAAGTAGAGGTTCTGAATTAAATGTTGCAGCTTGTGGAAATTTAAAAACAAGTCTTAATGGTTTTATTTGGCTTATTGACAGAAGAATGCACCAAAAGATTACTGAGCAGTCAAAGATGTCTGGTTTACTGTTGAGGGGATCCAAAGATCATGGAAAAGGAATCCTGGAACCATGGTAAAGCTAATACCTCATATTAGTATGATCTGGCTAATGTTCCCTTTGCTAACACTTTTATAAACACTCATAAGCCAGGCACCAACATGCCTTAAGAGCCCTGTCATTGTTGTACTCTATATGACACATCATATTGTTGGAACCATCATCACTCAATTTGGAAATTGAAGGCAGTGCATTTGATTGAATTCCAAAGTGGCAGAGGTCAAGTGGCAGCATTCAACTCCTAAAGACAAATTAAAGATTTTTTCATAATGCACGGCAGAAGCATAGCAGTGATGGGAATTGTATGGTATCAGCAGACCTATGTATGGTGTTGCTTAATCAAACATGGTGTTCCCAAATGTGCAATAGACAGGAAGTCTACAAAATTTATCATAGATTCATATCCTTGAAAAAAATTTAAAGGCAAGTGAATAGTAACCTACTTCAAATGAGAGTAAGAGAGAATCATAACCCTTCAACCAGTTTCTAGACTTGCATCAGTTTGCACACTGAGAACCCCTTGAAGGAAGAGGTAATCCAACAAGGAAGCACCTGTGTGGTTTGTCAGTAATTACTACTATCAATCTTTCTTCCATCCTTTCTCAAAAGGGTCTTCAGCTTTTTACCAGGGTAACTCACCATACTTTGCATATAGAGAAATTATCACATTTTGGTAATTACCAAATACTGGTTCTGAAATAACATTTATTCTGAGGGATCCAAAATATGATTTTGACTTTCCAATAAGAGTGTGGGCCTATGGAACTCGGGTGCTCCCTGGAGTTGTAGCAATAGTCTGTTGTACAGTGGGTGCAGCAGGTCCACACATCCATCCTGTAGGTTTTGTTCCAGTACCAGAATGCAAAATTTGGATAGAATGCTCATACTTGTTCCACAACTATAGGAAGAAGGCTATTATAGTTAGAAAAGACAAATGGAAGCCATTAGAATTGCCTTTATTTGGGAAAATAGTAACCAAAAATAATGTTGCATTCCTGAAGGGATTGAAGATTTTTTTAATTTTAAAGACATTAAGACAAAAGAGGACATAACAAAACAATGTAAGCAACACAGTATTTCACCACAAGACGACCCATAATTAACAGTAACTACCATAATTTCTCTTTCTTTGAAATACTTGAGCATAATTTCATACATGATAGTATCAAACACAGCAAAATAGTATAAAACCATTCAAAAGAGTGAGAATATTCCAGGGCATTCAGAAGCAAATAACAGAGAATGAGCAATGGCTATTATATTATCTCATTCTCCATAAAAATTTTGTTTATACTATACACATAAAAATCCAATAAGATACAGTGTGATACAACCAATTGAAACAAAAGAACAAAAGCATGGTAGGACTTGAGAGAAAGATGATATTAATTAGCACTGGCTATTATAACATCTTATTTTCTTCAAAATAGCCATAAATATTATCACAGATAATGAAATCAAACAAACAAGGATAAAAGCATTCCAACTAATGAACGGAAATATTATAAGGCTTCAAAGCAATGTAATGGGGAATCATGTTTACCATAAACTCTTATGTACTCTTACCATTTCTTACACTAGGGAGACTATACAGTATTTACACATCTGAGTTTGATTTACTTTGCTTATGAATATGGTCTCAAGTTAAATCCACTTATTTATAAATATCTCAATGTGATCATTCTTTATAGCTGAGTAGTACTCCATTGTATAAAAATATACAACTTTGTTATCCATTCCTCAGTTGATGGGCATCTAGGTTGTTTCCAAGGCCTGGGCTATTACAAATTGTGCTACTATAAACATCGATGCACATATGTCACTTTTGTATGATGTTTTCAGTTCTTCTGGGAATATGCTTAGAAGTGGAATAGCTGGGTCAAATGGGACTTCCAATCCTAGCTTTTTGAGGAAACTCCAGCCTGATCTCCAAAGTGGCTGCACCAGTCTATACTCCCACCAACAGTGCAGGAGGGTTTATTTTTCCTCACAGCCTTTCTAGGATTTGTTGTTGGTAGTTTTCTTGATCCTGGCCATTCTTTCTGGACTGAGACGGAATCTCGGTGTTGTTTTAATTTGCATTTCTCTCAACCAATGATGATGAGCATTTTTTCATGTATTTATTTGCCATTTGTATTTCTTCATGTGAAAACTGTGTATTCATCTCAGATGTGCATTTTTGGGTTGTGTCTTTGAATTTTAGGGGTCATGTGGGAAGCCCTGTAATTGGCTGCCACCTTATATCTTCAGGCCACACCATCTTAACTCTCTCTAAGAGTTAAGTTTGGTAATTAAGAAGCACCTTGCCTACCTTGTTTGGCCTGGCCTATTCAGGGATTATGCTTATGAATCCACAAGTGTGGGAAATTGAAAATTTGATTTAACCTATGACTCTCAGTCTTGCCACTGTTGCTGATGTCTCAGAACACAACTGCCTCCTCTTCAATACCCTATATATTTGATATTCATTGCTTGAATAAATGAGACATGATTGGACTTCTGTCTTGTCTCCATTCTTTGCATCTCTTCTTGTCCCTGTCATCCCCACTCCCCCTCTAGGGTCTCTGTGGACTTACCCACAGGCCAGGACAGGGTCAGATTTTTTAAATTGTTCATATGTTTTAGACAGAAGTCCTTTGTCTGAGGGACAGTTCGCTAAGATTTTTCCCAGTTTGTGGGTTTTCTTTTTACTATACTAGAGATTTCTTTCAACATGCAGAAACTCTAATAAGATGTGATCCCAGTCATTCATTCTGCGGAGCATTTCCCTTGCAGTTAGATTCATATTATGAATTCTCTACCTACCCTTATGTCTTCAGGATTTTTACCTAGTTTGTCCTCTAACAGATTTAGTGTTTATTTTTTAATATTCAGATTTTTGATCCATTTAGATCTTAGTTTAGTGCATGGTGATAGCTATGGGTGTAGTTTTTTCATCATACAGAGAGCCAGTTTTTCCAGCACCATTTGTTAAAGAGACTGTCCTTCTTCCAGTGAACATGTTTGGCCCCTTTATCAAAGATAAGGTGGTTGAGTGTGTTGGTAGTTGTGGTTGCATCTTCTAATCTATTCCACTGATCTTCAGATCTGTTTTATTCCAGTACTATGTTGATTTTATTACAGCAGCTTTGTAGTATAACTTCAAGTCAGGGATTGTGATCCTCCTGCCTTGCCTTTGCTGCTTAGATTTGCCTTTGCTAGTCTAGGTTTCTTCTGGTTCCAGAGGAATTTTGGGAGTGATTTCTCTAAATCTATGAAATATGTTGATGGTATTTTCATTAGAATTGCAGTGAATCTGTATAAGAGTTTTGGGAAAATGGCCATTTTCACAATATTTATTTTTTCTACCCATGAACAAAGGATGTCCTTCCATTTTCTGAGATCATTTTCAATTTCTTTTTTCAGTGTATTATAATTTTCCCTGCATTGATCTTTTACTTCTTTTGTGAGATTAATTCCTAATTATTTCACTTTTTTGGAAGCTAGTGTGAAGGTTATGGCTTCTTTTTTTCTCTCCCAATGATTTTGTTGTTAGTGTGTAGAAATACTATTGATTTTTGAGTACTGATTTTATATCCAGCTACATTGCTGAATTTATTTAGTATGTCTAAATCTTTCAATGGTGTTTTGCAGGTCTTCTATATGGAGTATCATGTCATCTGCAAATAAGGATGATTTATCTTCCTCTTTTCCTGTCCTTACTCCTTTTCTTTCTCTCTCTTGTCTAATTGCTCTGGCTAGTATTTCCAGTATTATGTTGAATAGGAGTAGTGATAAGAAGTCTTGTGCCTGATTTTAAGGTAAAGGCCTTCAGTTTTTGCCCATTTAATGTGATGCTGGCTTTTGGTTTGCCATAGATGGCCTTTATCATATTGAGGTGAAGACCATCTATTCCAATTTTCTGTAAGGTTCTTATCCTGAATGAGTTTTGGACCTTATCAAAAGCTTTTTCTGCATCTATGGAAATGATCATATAATTCTTACTTTTGGCTTTATTGATATGTGGATTACATTTATTGATTTATGTATGTTATGCAATCCCTGCATACCTGGGATGAATCCCATTTGGTCATGGTGTATAATCTTTTTGATGATATGCTGCTTCCTCTTTGCCAATATTTTATTGAGGATTTTTGCATCTGTGTTCATTAGGGAGATTGGTCTGTAGTTCTCTATTTTAGTTGGGTCTTTCTCAGGTTTTGGTTCTAGAGTAGAATTTGTTTCCATGAATGACTTAGGAAGAAATGCTTCCCTTTTGATTTCTTTGAAGAATTTGAGGAGTGTCTGCATTAAGTCTTCTCTGTATTTCTTGTAGAATTCCCAGTGACTCCATCTGGGTCTGAGCTCTTCATTGTAGATAAGTGCTTCACTACATTTTCAATTTCATTAATGGAAATTGGGTTGTTCAGCAGTTTTACATCTTCTTGACCTAGCTTTGTTTCTTCATATGTTTCTAGGAATCTGTCCATTTCTTCTCTGTTATTGAAGTATGAGAGTACAGGTTTTTGAAATAGGTGTTGATGATCTTCTGTATTTCCACAAAGTCTGTATGATTTAAACTTTTTCATTCCTTATTGCATGAATTTGAGCTTTTTCTTCCCTTTTTAAAATAAGATTGGCTAGGGGCTTATCAATTTTATTCATTGTTTCAAAGAACAAATTCTTTGATTCATTGATTCTTTGGGTTTTTTTCTTAGTCTCTATTGTATTAATTTCTGATGTGATTTTTAAAATTTCCTCTCTTCCTTGGCTTTGAGCTTGACTTGTTCTTGTTTTTCAGTATGTTTGAGGTGTAGCATCATGTTGTATATTTATATTCTATCTGTTTTCCTCATGTTGGTTTTCTGTGCAATAAATTTTCCTCTGAGAACTGTATTCATTGCATCCTATAGATTCCAGTAAGTGGTATTTGTGTTTTTGTTTCCTTGTAGGCATTGTTTAATTTGTTCTTTAACTTCCCCTGTGACACACTGATTGCTCATGATTTTATCGTAGCATTTCCCCATGTTTTGGGTTTTTTTTGTGGGTTCTTTTATCATTAATTTCTACTTTCATGGTGCTATGATCTGATAACATGCACAGGATAATTTCAGTTCTTTTACATTTACTTAAATATGGGCTAGTGTATGGTGCATTTTAGAGAATGCCTGATGTACTGCTAAGAAGCATGTATATTCTAATGTTGTTGAATGGAACACTCTGAATATGTCTACCAAGTCCATTTGTTAACTGGTGTGATTCTGTTCTGTTATTTCTTTGGTGATTTTTTGTCTCATTGATCTGTCCCTTGGTGTCAATGGTGTGTTATGGTCTCCTGTTACAATTGTGTTATTGCTAATTTGATTTTTGATTTCTATTAATACCTGTTTTGTATCACTGGGTGCTCTGGAACTTGGTGCATATATATTTAATATTGTTTTCTCTTCCTCTTGAAGTTTTCCTCTAACCAGTATGCAGTGATCTTATCTCTTAGGATCATTCTTGGTTTGATAGAATAGCTACCCCAGGTTTTTTCATTTCCTGTTGCATGTAGTATTATTTTAAATCCTTTGACTTTCAGTCTGTGAGTTTCCTTTTGGGTTAGAAGGGTTTACTGTAGCCTACATACAGTTGGATGTTGTTTCTTGATCCATTCTGCTGGTCTGTATCATTTAATTGATGAATTGAGGTCATTTACATTAATGGTTAGAACTGTTATATATTAGTTTATTGTTGACATGTTATCTTTCTGCTGTTACATCTTTATTTTCCATTCTGTTTGTGTACCTTGCTCAGTGGTTTTTACTATGTGTATCTAAACTGTCTTTCAGTATTCTTTGCAGGGTTGGCTTGGTGATCATGGAGTTCTTCAGCTCTTCTTTGGGATGAAAGTATCTTTTTTCTCCATCCATTTTGAAGGACAGTTTTGCCCAGTATATCAGTCTAAGTTGGAAATCATTTTCCTTTAGAATCTGAAATGCTTCACTCCATGCTCTTCTTGACTTCACTCTTTGTGTTGAGAAGCCTGCTGTGATTCTGATAGGTTTTCCTTTATAGGTGATCTCTTTAGCACCTTTTAATATTCTGTTCTTACGTTGGATGTCTGGGATGGTGATTATTATACGTCTGGTTGTAGTTTTATTTTGGTTATGATGATTTGGGGTTATATATGCTTTAGTAATTGGTATCAATTTCCATTCTCATGTTTGGGTAATTTTCAGCTATTACTTCTATAAATAAACCCTTGATATCATTTGTGTTATCCCCACCTTTTTCATTTATCCCTATCAAATTTATGTCATTTTTCTTTGCATCATCTTGTAGCTGTTATTTCCTGATTCCTTGTTATTTTTAAAACATCTTTCCTGGGGCTGGGGATTTAGCTCAGCAGCATGAGCACCTGCCTTGCAAGCAGGCAGTCGTGAGTTTGATTTCTGTTACCGATAAAAATGAAAAGACCAAAAAAAAAAAAAAACTTTCCTTTCCTGTTCACTAGCTGCAATCATGTCTTCAAGATCTGAAGTTCTATCTTCTCTTTCATTTAGGTGGTTTTGCCAACTTTCAATGAAACTTTTGATTTCCTGTATATTTCTTTGAATCTACTTCATGTATTCTGTTTGTTTCTTATGTTGTTCATCCAGGGATTCTATCTTTTAGTTTTGTTCCTCTAATGTTTTAACTGTGTCTTCTGTAGATGTGTTCAGCATCTCCTTCATTACTTTTATTATTTCTTCTTTTACCTGGGAGATTTTTCTAGTTTGGATTCCTTTAAAGCTTCCTGAAGTTGCTTCTTTATTTGTTACTGTTATTTTAGGTATTTTATGTGTATGGCATATATTTTCTTCCATGTACATGGCACCTATGCTTTCTTGGGATGAGCTCCAGGTTTGAGATTGCATTTTGTTCTTTCATTTTGTCATTTTCCTATATTTCCATGTTTCAAGTGTTGCTCCCAGGCTTCCCCTGGGCCTGTTGAAAATCATCTCCTATATCTTCAGTTCCTGTGACTGAATGGAGGTTTCTGAGATTGGTCCAATTAGGCCCACAGGACCTAGTGGGTCCTCCAGTGTTCCAGGAAGCTGGGTGGGCACCTAACCCCTGTGGATGATGGTCCAGAGCTCTCCCTGGGAAAGGACCAATGCACTGGAACTCACTTCATGTGCTGTCAGCTCCCCTGATTAAAGAAGTTATCTGGGTGTAATCTAGTCAGACTGAAAAACCACTCAAACCTAGTCTAGTATGCCTGGAAGCTGGTTGCATCCTTGACCACTGGTAGCAATGATCTTAAACTCTCCCGGAGCTCAGGATGGTGAGCAGGAACTCACACCTGCCAGGAGCCTAATTCCCTCCTCCAGCTGCAGAGCCCAGTCTAGTGTGGCTGGGAGCTGGGCATGTCCTCAGAATTGAAGATATTAGTACCATTGTCAAAGACTTGAAAGATGGAGAGATTTTGATAATCACTACATATGCATTTAGTGCTCTTAGTGCTCTTATTTTTTTAGTGGTCTTATTTTATATATAGATTATAGCTTGGTCTTAGAAAATATTGGCAGATTAATGCAAAACAAATCAAGTGACTCCAGCTGCCATTGTTTTACCAGACGTGGTTTGCTCACATTAGCAGTTTAACACAACTCCTAGTATTTTCCATGTAGTTGTTGAGTTGGCAAAATCCTTCTTTTCTGGAACTGCCTATGAAATCCACCAGGAAATAGTTTCCTTCCACTTTTCAGGTGAGAAAATACAACTTCAGTATTTTAACTCAGTGTTACATTAACTGTCTGCCCCTGGCTCACAATTTAGATTGCAGGAATCTTGACCATCTCTCCCACAAGTTATCACACTAGTTCATCGTATTTATGATATTATTCTAAATGGACCAAGCAAGTAGAAGATAGCAAACATTCTAGTCTTATTAGAAGGGAAATAAATCCAACTAAATTCAAATTCCTTCTACTTCAGTGAAATGTCAATGATGTTGAACATGCAGGGGAAATTCCTTCTAAGGTGAAGGATAAATTCTTGGATCTTACTGTCCTTAAAACCAAATAAGAAGCAGAATTCTTACTGGACCTTTCATAGAGTTTTGAGGCAACACATTCCCCATACAGGTTTGTTACTCCATCCAATTTACTGAGTGATTAAATAAACTGTTTATTTTGAGTGGGTCCCAGAATAAGAAAAGCTCTGCAATGTATCTATTCTTCTGTGCAGACTCCTCTACCACTGGGGCCACCAGATTCACCAGATTCAGTGATTCTTGAGTTGGCATTGACACTAGGGGTGATATCTGGCATCTGTGGAAGTCCCCTTAAAGTGAATCACACCATAGATACTTAGAATTTTGGAGCAAGGCTCTAACATAATCTGTAGACAAGCATGTTCCCCTTAAAAAATCAGTGCTTGGCCTACTATTGTGCTTTAATGGAAATTGAATGCTTGAACATAAGAAAACAGGTTACCTTGCACACTGAGCTACCCAACATGGACTGGGTTCATTTCTGTCCAGCAAGTAATAGATGTGCACAGCGGCACTACATCACTGAGTGGAAGAATTATAACAGATTTGAATTTGAGCATGATCAGGTCTGGAGGACACAAGAAAGTTTAATGAAGTTGCCCAAATTGCATGGCTCCCACTGCTGGGAGATCTGTCTCCCAGCATGCATTAGTGCTTCATGGAGTGCACCATATAACTAGCTTCAAGCAAAATATAAGACTAGGGATGGATTTTGGATGGTTCTGCATGTTTTCCAGGCATCAGCCCAAAGTGAACAGTTTCTGGACTGTGCCTTTTTAGGAACATCTTGAAGCACAGTAGTGAAGGAAACTCTTCATTCACCAAAATTTTGGCACTGCACTTGGCCATGTATTTTGATGGGAGAAAAAAATGGTCCCTTGCGCAACTGTATACTGATTCACGTGCTGTGGCCCATGATCTATATGGATGTGCAGGGATGTGCTAGAAACAAAACAAATTGGTGACAAGATATTTTGGGAAATATGTATATGGATAGCCCTCTCCACATGACCAAAGGATATACAAATATTTGTGTTACATGAAAATGTTAATTAAAAATAACCTTAGCAAAAGAGTTTAATGATCAAGTGAATAGGATGACTCCTTTGATGGAAGGCAGTGAACATTTTTCTTCAGCCACCCCTCTCGTTGCCCAATAGGCTGAAGAACAAAGTGCCCATGGTGGGATGAATGCAGACTATGCATGTGCTCAGCAAATGGACTTTCACTCACCAAAGCTAATCTGTCTACCATAATTGCTGAATGTCGAACATGTCCAAATATCCAAATATGTCCAAATGTCCAGGACCCAACAGAGTCCCCAGTATGGTGCAATATCTTGGGTTGATCAACCTGAAACCTGGGATTTTTTAATTACATTAGATCACTTCCTTCAGAGACTTTGTCCTGTCTGGCACAAACACTTATTCCAGGTATAGATTTGACTACTTTGATTTTAGTTAAGTAAATGTTGAGTTTTGTACGTGTAGACTCACTTTTATGCATGTAGATATCCAATTTTCCCATCATCATTCATTAAAGGATCTGTCTTTCCTTCAGTGTGTGCCTCTGGCCCCTTTTATAAGAACAAAATGCTACGTGTGCCTGGGCCTGTTTCTGCTTCCTCTGTTCTGGTCCATTGGCCTGCGTTTTTGCCAGTATCATGCTGTTTTAATCACATTCGCTTTGCAGTATAGTATCGACTCTGAAATTATGATGCCTTCACTTTGCTTTTTTTCTTTTAACCCAAGAATAATTTGGCTATGCTGGGTATACTGTTCTGGATTTTTGGACTGTTTTCTCTACATCTGTGTGAACTGAAGTTAGTAGTTTCACTGGAATTGAATTAAATCTGTATATCAGTTTTGAAAATTCAACCATGTTGATTATATTGGTTCTGCCCATCCAGGGACAAGAACTATCTTTCCATTTTCTGATGTTATCCTGGTTTCCTATTTAAAAGTGATGCAATTTTCATTGCATCATTCCCTTTCTTGGATAGGATAATTTCTAAGTAATTAATTTTTCTTGAGAAGGGTATTATTTTTCAAATTCATCCTTGATCAGTTTGTGGTTAATGTATAGGAATATCGCTGATTTCTTGCTGTTTGTTTTGTATCCCAATATATTGATTTATTTGATTATTAATTCTAGCAATCTTTTGGAAATTATTCATCTTTAAAGTAAATGATCATGTTGTCTTCAGATACTGATACTTAGATTTTGGCTTTCTTTATACATATCTCTTTTATTTCTTTCTATTGCTTTATTTCTCTGGGTAATGTTTCAGATTTAATGAACAAGAGTGGTGATGGAGGGTGTTGTTAGGCTATAGATTTTCTTTGTAAAAAACATAGGTAGACTTGGCTCTAATACTTTTAATTTTTTCATTATATATATATATATATATATATATATATATATATATATATAGTGAAGGATTATTACTAAAAACCCAGAAAAATACATGTACAGTTCACTGATATTACCTGATGGTTGGCAACCCTCAGAAAGTCAATTGATGTATCTCATAGTTAAAAGAATAGTAAAATCTGTCTGTTTAACTGGCTGATTCTGTTGCTGTGTTTGTGAATACACAAGTTGATTAAAGGTACACTCAGCAGAAGAGGACTTTAATAATCAAGTGGATAGGATGACCAGTTTGGTGGAAAACTGTCACTTTCTTCTTCAGCCGTCAGCATATATTTTTTTCCCTCTCTCTCCTTAAGATATATATCTACAAAGACTTATAGTGGCAGTATTACCCTAGTAAACCAAGTTTTATTTAAAAATTTCCAAATCATCATTTCCTAATTGATGTACATTGATGTGTATTTAGTTTTACAGTATTAAGCTTTTGTAATTCCTTCCTCTCATTCCATTCACTGTGGAGTACTTAAAATAATGATGAAATGTATGAGTTTGAACATGCACAACAAACTTGGTTTTCAGAAGAAAATCTCATAGATAATCAGGGAGCCTATGTAGACATATGAGCCTCTCTGTCAGTTCTTCACACAGGAGACTGCCACATTTCCTGCAACTTACAGCCTTCAAGGGATCATGAAAATGTGAGAGCTCCTTCCAGACTTTTCAATGGTCCCTTTGGAGACATTCACAAGAAACTTGTACCTGCCTTTGATAATTAGCAACTTCAAGCAAGTTCTTCAGATATGTCAATATATTTCCAAGTTTCCACTGTCATTCCTAGTACAGGTGAAATGACAATTAGAGTTCAGAGGGGGAGGGTGGGCATAGACTCACAAACTTATCTAAGATCCAGCTCTTTGCTTCCCCTGAATACTGGAAGTCCTGATCCTCACAGTGAGGTCAGCATCATGTAAGGTAAGGAATAAATTAAGCACTTTGTATTTCAAGGCCTGGTGTGGTGGTGAGTGCCTTTAAACCTATCACTAAGGAGACTGAGGCCAGCCTGAATTGTATAGTGAAACCCTGTCTCAAGAAGACTAAAGAAAATTATTTTGTATTTAAATCTGAGAGATTCAGAAAAGGAAAGCTGTCTGAGTAAGTGCTTATGTCTGGAAAAGAATTTGTTGGGTAGGAAAAGACAGTGCAAAGGAAGAAAAGGTGATGAATAGTTCCCTAACTATATGCTCAGCACATAGAGGTGAGAGTCCAAAACATGTGCCAATTCCTTAAGGCTCCTAACTAAATTTAATGAAATCATCATCAAGGATGATTGCTGGTAAATCAGCACAGTGATAATAAAATAAGACTTCCTGAGTTTAAGAATGTCATAGTGACTTTCATCTGCTATTTACAAATACTTACAGTTGTGAAAGTTTGAGTTCACAACATTTTTAGTAGAATCTTATTGCTCCCTAATGCTTAGGTGAAAGAATATTACTAAGCTATAGGTGTAATCTACATCTATCCAGAAGCACTATTAGGTCATTATGTGTTTTAAAATCTAAGTATGTATATTTGATGCATGTAGAGAAAAGAGTAATTGTCACTAACTGAAGATAACTGTGATTTCATCTTGATGGTGACACTGCTTTCCATATGGAAGTTAGGGAAGAATTTTAGTTAATAGGAGCTTTGTCATTACAGGCTGCAGACAGTTATTCACACCAAATATATCTCATGTTATTTTGTTTGGTTTTAAAATATACTGGGGTGAGGAATATGTCTCAGTTGTAGAACATTTGCCTAGCATGTTGGAGGCCTTGGGATTGACTCTCACCAGCCTAAGTAAACAATTAATCTCTAAGGATTTTTAAAAAATTTTATTTAAGGAGAAAAAGAAACAGATAAAAGGTAAAAGTTATACAGAATTTCAGAAAAAATAAACAGTAGAAAATTACTAGTTAATAGACTACATATTGTCTTCTTAGAAATAGTTGTTCAAGTTACAAAATTAAAGCATATAAAGTGAACTTTCAAACAGTGAGACTGCAAAGCGTTCTGTTCAATGATTCAACAAAACTCAATAATATTGTTATCTACCTTATACACTTAAATATACATGCAGTTATATCCTACTTTCTTTTCCTCTCTTTTGTACAATGACAATTACACATTTTGTATTTTATTACTCCCATAGTTCTTATTACTTTTTGAAGAGAGTAAAACCAAATGTGACATAATAAAACAGAGTCAGTCAAATCAAAAGGATGGACATAATACATAATGTAAAAACAAAATACAAGGTGATCAACAATGGTTGCCATACTGCCTCTTGCTATCTCAAAAAGAATTGCCTATATCATCAGTTTTAGTAAAATTGAACAAAACAGTAAAGAGTAAAGCCAAAACATTGGAGACATTACAGGACTTTAAAAGAAGATAATAGTCAACTGGAATGGGTGTCATAATGAATCTTATTGTCTTCACAGTTGTTGCCTATACTTTTGAACTTGGTACTATCAAGCAAAACAGAATAGAGGAAAATCAGTCAAAACAAGATGGTGAGAGCAATACAGGGTTTCAAATCAAGTTAATAGGAAATCAAAATGGGTTACTATAATATATCCTGCTATTTTTTAAAAAGATTAAAATAAAAAATTAAGTAAGAATAAAGGAGATTGAGATAAAAGAGGGTATAACAAAAAAAAACAGTGCAGGTCAAAACACAAGCATTTAAGCAAAATAGTGTTTCATCACAAGATATTCTGACATAAAAGTAGTTACCATAGTGTCTCTTTCCTTGAAATCTTTGAGTATAACTTCGTATACTGTAGCATCAAACATATCAAGTCAATGTAAGACCATTCAAGAGAATGACAGTATTACAGGGTATTTAGAACCAACTAACAGAAAATGAACAATGGTTTCTGTATAATCTCCTTGTCTATAAAAATTTTTGTTTATATTATCACATATAATAAAATCCAATAAGATACAACATGTTAAGACTGATGGAGACAGAAGAACAAAAGCTTGATGGGATTTCAAAACAAGATGATATTAAATCAGCACTAGCTATTATGATGTCTTGTTTTCTCCAAAATAGCTGTTCCTACTATCCAATCTTCTCTGCCTGATTTCTCTTTTTTTTTCATTTTTTTATTTAAAGAGAAAAACAAAACTAAATGAAGCAAGACAGTAAAAGGCTAGAAGTAATACAGAATTTCAAGAAAAAAAATATATAGTAAGAGTTCACCAGTTAATAGATCACACATTATCATCTTACAAACAGCTGTCCAGATTACAAATTAAAGCATACAAAGTGGAGATTAATACAGTGAGATTGCAATCAGTTCTGTTCATTGATCCAAGAAAAACTCAGCAATATGGTTCTCTGTAGTACACATTTAAATAAAGTTGCAGTCATATCCTTTAGATCACTTTCCTTCCTCTCTTTTTTACACTAACAATCACACATTTTAGTTTCCATTACTTCTACAGTTTTTTTTAACTTTTTCTTTGAAGAGGAAAAGAAAAAAGATTTTTAAAAGGCCAAAAAAAAAAAAAAAACAAAAAAAAAACAAAACAAGACGGACCAAAGAAAAACCCAATGTGACAAAGAAAAACAAGAGTCATTTAGATCAGGAGGATGGACATAGCATAAAATGAAAAAAAGGGGGGCATTACTAGGTGATCAACAATGGTTACCATTATGACTCTTGTTATCCTAAAAAGAGTAGCCTATATCAGCTAGTATAAAAGAATTGAACAAAACTGTATATAAGACCAATAAAACCACATTGGAGAGCTTACAGGATTCCAAAGAAGATAATAGTCAAATAATAACAGGCATCATAGAATATCTGGTTGCCTTCCAAATGGTTGCCTATACCCTCAAACTTGATACTATTAAGAAACAGAATATAATAAAATCAGTCAGAACAAGATATGGAGAACACTACAGGGGTTCAAATCAGGTTAATAGGGAAACAAAATAATTACTATAATCTATCACACTATTTTTAATTTAGTTTTCCCTTAGTTAAAAGATATTAAGATATTAAGAAATAAATTAATTTTTTTAAAAAAGGAAAGAAAAAGGGGAGAGACTGAGATAAAAAAAGAACATATCAATATAACAACACCGGTCAGAATCGAAAAATTTAACCATCATTGTGTTTCACCCCCAGATAGCTTGGCATTAATAGTAGTTACCATAGTGACTCTTTCCTTGAAATATTTGAGTCTAACTTCGTATACTATAGCATGAAATTTATCAAGACAGTGTGAGACCATTCAAGAGAATGAAATTATTGCAGGGTATTTAGAACCAGCTAGCAGAAACCAAACATCAATTTCTATATTATCTCTTTGTCTATAAAAAAACTTGCTTATACTATCGCATACATTAAGATATAATAAGATACCATACATTAGAACCAATGGGAACAAATGAACAACAACTTGATGGAGATTCAAAACAGGATGATATTAAATCAGCGCTAGCTATTATGCTCTTATTCTCTTCAAAATAGTTATTTGTAGTATCACAGACAATAAAACCACCCAAATTAAAACCGTTCCAATTAATGAGTGAAAACATTATATAGCTTCAAACCAGTGTGACTGGGAATCATGATTACCACGTACTTTCATGTATTCTTATCGTTTCTTACATTAGGGAAACTACTCGGTAATTACACAGGTGAGTTTGATTTATTTCACTTACAAGTATGGTTTCGAGCTGTGTCCATTTATTTATAAATGTCTCAATGTGATCATTCTTTATAACTGAGTAGTACTCCATTGTATAAAAATACCACAACTTTTTTTATCCATTCCTCAGTTGATGGACACTGAGGTTGTTTCCAAGATCTGGCTATTACAAATTGTGCTGCTATAAACATGGGTGCACATATATCACTGTGGTATGATGCTTTGAGTTCTTCTGGGAATATGCCTAGGAGTGGAATAGCTGGGTCAAATGGTGCTTCCAGTCCCAGCTTTCTGAGAAATCTCCAGACTGACCTCCACAATGGTTGCACCAGTCTACACTCTCAACAACAGTGCAGGAGAGTTCCTTTTTCCCCACAGCCTCTCCAGCATTTGTTGTTGGTGGTTTTCTTGAACTTGGGCATTCTTTCAGGAGTGAGAAGAAACCGCAGTGTGTTTTTAATTTGCATTTCTCTAATGACTAGTGATGCTGACCATTTTTTCATATATTTATTTGCTGTTTGTATTTCTTCACCTGAAAATTGTTTATTCATCTCCTATGCCCATTTTTGGATGGGGTTTTTGAATTTTGGGGGTCTGATTTTTTTAATTCTTTGTATGTTTTAGACAAAAGCCCTTTGTCTGAGGGACAGTTCATTTTTTCCCAGTTTGTGGGTTTTCTTTTCACTATGTTAGAGAATTTTTTCGATGTGCAGAAACTTTTTAATAAGATGTGATCCCAGGTATTGACTCTGGGAAGTATTTCCCGTGTGGTTTGAGTCTTGTTCATGAATTCTCTACCTACCCCTATGTCTTCAAGGTTTTTACCCAATTTGTCTTCCAATACATTTAGTGTTTGTCTTTTAATATTTAGATCTTCAATCCATTTAGATTTTATTTTAGTATATGGTGACAGGCATGGGTCTAGTTTTAGTTTTCCGCACATGCAGAGCCAGTTTTTCCAACACCATTTATTAAAGAGACTGTCATTCTTCCAGTGAACCTGTTTGGCCCCTTTATCAAAGATGAGGTGGTTGAGTGTGTTTGTAGTTGTGGTTGTATCTTCTAATCTATTCCATTGGTCTTCGGCTCTGTTTTGATTCCAGTACCATGATGATTTTATTACAATTGCTTTGTAGCATAACTTCAAGTCAGGGATTGTGATGCCTCCTGCCTTGCCTTTGCTGCTTAGAACTGTCCTTGCTATTCTAGGTCTCTTCTCACTCCAGATGAATTTTAGGATTGATTTCTTGAGATCTATGAGGTATGTTGATGGTATTTTTGTCGGGATTGCATTGAATCTCTATAACAGTTTTGGGAGAATGGCCATTTTCACAATATTTATTCTTCTTATCTATGAGCAAGGGATGTCTTTCCATTTTCTGATATCATCTTCAATTTCTTTTTTCAATGTATTATAATTTTCCCTGTATAGGTCTTTCACTTCTTTCATGAGAGTAATTCCTAAATATTTCATTTTCTTGGTTGCTAGTGTGAAGGGTGTGGCTTCTCTTATTTGTCCCTCTGTGATTTTGTTGTTAGTATATAAGAATGCTATTGATTTTTGAGTATTGATTTTGTATCCAGCCACATTGCTGAATTAATTTATTATATCTAGGAGTCTTTCAATGGAGTTTTGGCGGTCTTCTATGTAGAGTATCATATCATCTGCAAATAGTGATAATTTAACTTCTTCTTTTCCTACCTTTATGCCTTTTATTTTTCTTTCATGTCTAATTGCTCTGGCTAGTATTTCCAGTACTATATTAAATAGGAGTGGTGACAGGGGACATCCTTGTCTTGTGCCTGATTTTAAAGTAAAGGCCTTCAATTTTTGGCCATTTAATATGATACTGGCTGTTGGTTTGTCATAAATGGCCTTTATTATATTGAGGTAAAGACCATCTATTCCAATTTTCTGTAAGGTTCTTATCATAAATGAATGTTATACCTTATCAAAAACTTTTTCTGCATCTATAGAAACGATAATGTGATTCTTACTTTTGACTCTATTGATATGGTGGATTACATTTATTGATTTCCATATATTGAACCATCCCTGCATACCTGGAATGAATCCCTCTTGGTCATGTTGTATAATCTTCTTGATGACTTGCTGCATCCTATTTGCCAATATTTTACTGAGGATCTTTGCATCTGTGTTCACTAGGGAGATTGGTCTGTAGTTCTCTTTTTCAGTTGGGTCTGTCTCAGGTTTTGGTACTAGAGTAATATTTGCTTCCAGGAATGACTTAGGAAGGATTGCTTCCTTTCAATTTCATTGAACAGTTTGAGGAGTGTCGGCATTAGGTCCTGTTTGTATTTCTTGTAGAATTCTGCAGTGAATCCATCTGGGCCTGGGCTCTTCTTTGTAGGTAATGACTTAATTACATTTTCAATTTCATGAATAGAAATTGGGTTATTCAGCAGTTTTACTTCTTCTTGACCTAGCTTTGGTACTTCATATGCTTCTAGAAATCTATCTATTTCTTCTGTGTTATCAAACTTTTGAGAGTAGAGGTTTTTGATATAGGTGTTGATGATCTTCTATATTTTGTTGGGTCTGTAGTGATTTCATCTTTTTCATTCCTTATTGCATGAATTTGAGCTTTTTCTTCCCTTTTTAAAAATAAGGTTGGCTACTGTATTACTCTCACCATCTGGTTTTTAACTGATGTTCCCCTATTCTGTTTTGCTGGATAGTATCAGGTTCGAAAGTTTAGGCATCAGCTGTGAAGATAATGAGATTCATTATGACGCCCATTCTTGTTGACTTTTATCTACTTTTGAAGACCTACAATGTCTCCAATGTTTTGGTTTTGTCGGTTTTATTCTTTACTGTTTTGTTCAATTGTATTATAACTAATGATATAGGCAATTCTATTAGAGATAGAGAGAGGCATTATGGTAACCACTGTTGATCACCTTGTATTATGTTTTTACATTATCTATTATGTCCACCCTTTTGACTTGACCGATTCTGTTCTGTTATGTCACATTTGGTTTTACTCTCTTCCAAAAAAGTAATAAGAACCGTGGGAGCAATGAAACCCAAAATGTGTAATAGTCATGGTACAAAAGAGAGGAAAAGAAAGTGCTCCAAACTATATAACTGCATGTATATTTAAGTGTATAAGATAGAAAATGATATCACAGAGTTCTATTGGATCAATGAACAGAACTGTTTGCAGTATCATTGATGGAATGTCCACTTTACAAGCTTTAATTTAGTGACTTGAACAATTATTTCTAAGATGACAATATGTAATCCATTAACTAGAGATTTCCTACTGTTCATTTTTTTTCTGTAAATCTGTATAACTTGTACCCTTTCCCTGCTTTTTTTTTCTTTTCTCCTTAAATAAAATTTTAAAAAAAAATAAGGTTGGCTAGGGGCTTATCAATTTTATTTATTGTTTCAAAGAACCAACTCTTTGATTCATTGATTCTTTGTATTGTTTTCTTAGTCTCTATTGCATTGATTTCTGCTCTGATTTTTATAATTTCCTCTCTTCTTTTGACTTTGGGCTTGACTTGCTCTTCTTTTTCTAGATGTTTGAGGTGTAGCGTCAAGTTATCTATTTGTATTTGTTCTGTTTTCCTGATGTGGGAACTCAGTGCAATAAGTTTCTCTCTGAGGACAGCTTTCACTGCATCCCACAGATTTCAGTAAGTTGTATTTGTTTTTTCATTTGTTTGTATGTATTGTTTAATTTCTTCTTTAATTTCCTCTGTGATCCACTGATTACTCAAGAGTGTGTTATTCAGTTTCCATGTGTTTATGGTCTTTTTGCAGTATCTTTTATCATTAATTACTAATTTCATAGCGCTATGTTCTGATAACATGCAGGGGATGATTTCAACACTTTTTCATTTCTTTAAATATGTTCTGTGAGTTAATATATGGTCTATTTTAGAGAATGACCCATGTACTGCCGAGAAAAATGTGTACTCCTTTGTTGTTGGGTGGAATACTCTGTATATGTCTATTAATTCCACTTGTTCCCAAGTGTGATTCAGTTCTTTTATCTCTTTGCTGATTTTCTGACCTGTTGACTCTGCCTCATTTCTGTTGAGCCCTTTTTTCTGTCTTTAGATGTCAGTTTGTCTTTTTCATTTTGGCTTCTGCTCCATTCATTGTGGTCTCTCTGCCACTATTTCTGAAATCTTGGTATTTTCCTTTTTTAGAATATTCTTCAGTATTCTCTGTAAAGTTCAATTGGTGGTTGCAAATTCCCCTAGTTCCTCTTTATCCTGGAAGCACCTTGTTTTTCCATTAATTTCTAGGAACAGGTGTGCAGGATATATCAATCTTGGCTGGAGGTTATTATCTTTTAAAGCTTGAATTATTTCCCCCCATGCTCTTTGTGATTTGATGGTTTGTGCCAAGAAGTCTGCTGTAATTCTGATGGGTGTCCCCTAGTAAGTGATCTATTTATTGTCTTTGATGGCTTTTTATACTCTGTTCTTATATTGGATTTTGGAATTTTGATTATTATATGCCTGGTTGTATCTCTGTTTGGCTTGTAGGTGGGTAGGGTCCTATATGCCTCATACATCTGAGCATCTTTACCTTTTGCTAAATTAAGGAAATTCTCCTGGATTATTTCTGTGAATAGCCTTTGTAGTTCATTTGTTTGTGTCCATACTTCTTCCTTTGTGTTCTTAATTCTTAAGTTATAGATCCTCTTATCATCTTCTAGCCTTTGTATTATTGCTGTTTGTTTTCTTGTTATTTTTAAGAAGTTTTTCATTTCATGTTCCCACATTGTAAATCTGCCCTCCAGTTCAGATATTCTATCTTTAGTTTCTTTCAAGCTGTTATGCCAGCTTTCAATAGAGTTTTTACTTTCCTGGTAATCTCTTTGAACCTGCTTCACGTATTCTATGTTTTCTCTATTTTCTCCATCAAACAATTCTCCCCTTTTTTTCTGTTCTTCCATTCAACCATCTGCTTTTTCTTGGGTGGTGCTTAGCATTTCTCTAACTATTTTACTTATGTCTTGCTTTACTTCATTAAATACTTCACTTTTGAACTCGTCTATGAGGCTCCAGAGATATTGCTTTATGTCTATTGGTGTTGTGTCTGATATTGCATGTTTTCTGTCCTCATTCTCCTATGCATTTACCTTTCCTGGATCAGTGTTTTCAGGATTGGGGACTGAGGACCCTTTCTTGTTGTTCCCTGTTCCCATACTTTTTGTTCCATCCATACAAGCATATATAGGAGGCCCAGTTTCTTTCTTTGTTGGTTACAGTTTGTTTGAATCCACTGGCTAGGTGTTCCCGCCCACTGCAGTGTACTAGGGAGACACAGACGTGGGCAGCCTCTGCTGGGCCTGCCCCTCCAGGTCAGCCTATTAAAGGCTTCACTGCTAGGGTGCACCACCAGGCACTGGGACCTGGTTTGGGCTAGCTTACTGGTTCTTAGTCCACGGTGTCACCCAGGCCAAGTGCTCTGCAGCAATCCCGCTTGAGAGGGGAATATGCGACTAAAGTCACTGCAGCATCCTGTTCTGGCTAGTCTGCCCGGTCCCAGAATGTCCTCTGTTGGAGCCTCCTAGTCTATGGAAGGGTCCCCGTTCCTCTCACTCATCGCAGGTTGATGCAGGGCTCCCTGCCAGTCCCACTCTCAACTCCATTCATGGATTTCCGCTTTCAGAGCTTTCACATCTCTGTCCCTGCTGTGCTGATTCAGATGCAGCAGTGCAGCAGGAATTTCAAATCACTGTTTCCAGAGGCGTGGGTTCCAGCTTCCATGCTGAGATTTTATCTGTTCCAGTTGTAGCACCAGGAATGCATTTCCAGTTGTTTTCTCTCAGCTTAGTTTGTTCCTGGGTCAGCAGGGTATATCGCCTCTTGCTTAGGACCCCTCACACCACACCATTCCTTGATTTTAAGCTGGCTATCTCAGAGAGCCCCTGTAGCTGCTGTTATCTATCTGCCATGTTCTTCCAGAACCCAATCTCTAAGGGTTTTAAAAAATCAGTTTCAGCATCAAACCCAGGGGTTCTTTACACATGCCAAAAAAGGAACTCTGTTACTGAGCTATGTCCCTAGCCTGTATCCTAATACTGATTTTATTTTAATAAAGATACTTCTGACAAATATATTCCTTAAATTTATTTGTATGCATACACACTTCAGCAGAAAATATACAAAAAATTTAAGTGTACAATGAAGTGCAGTTGGCTATACCTACAATGCCATTGAATGTTAGTTACAAGTTTTTAATGCTACTCTACTTACCTGGGACTTTATGATTACTAATTAGGAACTCATAATGGTCCCTTTTTCCTATTGCCTGGTAACCACTACCCTAGTCCCTGTTTCTGTGCTGTTTTGTGCTTTAGATTATGCAGATAAATGAGATAATACAGTATTTGTCCTTTTTTGATTGCCTCATTTCACTCAACATAATACCCTCAATCTGCCTGAACACTGTCAACTACTGCAGACTTTTCTTCTTTTAAATTGGTTGTTGATACTTCACTGCATATATAAATCACATTTATATCCATTTGTCCTTAGTGGGAAGGCTAGGTGCATTCTCATGCTGGCTATTGTGACTAGTGCTACAATGACTGTGCGAGTTCTAAAGTCACTTTGAGATTCTGATTTCAGTTATTTTATATAAGTACAAGATGTCAGAATGCTGGGCCAGATGATGAGAATTTCCTCTGTGTGGAACATCTGTAATGTCTTCCAACATCTGCATCCCTAATCACAGCATAGCAAGGTCCTTTCCTCTACACTCTCTCTAATTTGTTGTCTTCAGTAATTGTTGGTATCCATTTGACACAGGTTACATTCTATATAAACACACTGTAGTTTTTTGTATCTCTCACATTGTTGTTGATGTTGAATATGCTCTTGCTTACCAGTTGTCAGTCTATCTTTTCTAACGTCTCTATTCAAGTTTTCTTTAAGTGACATTTTTTGTTTCTTCGAATGTTTTGTGCTTTGTGGCAGAAGTTTATTTCTCTGTTTTCTAAATCCCAATGCTCATGAATTTAGATTCTTCTATTCCATACTTTGGTCACATATTTTAATGTATTTTGCAAATTTTCCTTCCTTTCTAATAGTTTCACTGAACTCATGCATTAAGCAATTAATGAGTAATGATCAGAAATTAGTACTAAATTACATTTGTGCTATGATATTTTAATTCAAATTATTGTTTAAGGTATTACATCTTAGGAGCATTGTAATAGTGCTCAGTAATTTCCTTGATAAATGCCCTAGTAATGTGACAAATGATTCTTTCCACTTCAAAATAATGTGGAGCCAGGTACAAATTCAGTAAATCCAATATATGAGGCAGTAAATTCAGTAAATCCAAATATATGAGGCAGTATCTTTTTGGGTTAAACTGTAATTAGTTTATCTATATTTTATCAGGATCTTAAAGACAGCATTAATTTTGCTATATAACTATATAACTGGTAGCTACACTGAAATGGAAATGCACTAGGATCAAGTTTACTTTAAAATGACAATGATGTAACATGAAATGACATGGTACTGAAATCAAAGCATGTCTGGAAAATTTGAAAACACAAATAATGTTTTGTCACTGTAGCCCAGCAGGTCAAACTCAGGCCTAAACATGAGGCTCCTCAGATTCAAGTTTTATATATGCCCCTATGTAAAACGTATATTTTTACAGTATCTTTTATTTTTCATTAGCAATGTACATTTTTGATGCTTGATAATTATATGCATCTTGTGGAATTGGTTCATGCATGTAACACATCTTGACCATTTTCACTTCTCTTTGCTCCCCTGACTTTTCCTTCTAATTTCTCCAGGTCCCCTTTTCATCTCCAACAAGTCTGTCTTCTTATTTCCATCTTTTCTATTTCATTATTTATATTATTTATATTTTAGTTCTCACAACAAAAGAAGCTATGTGATATTTAAGCCTTTGTGTCTGATTTATTTCATTCAGCAGCTCATAATCCATCCATTTTCCTACAGATGACTCAGATTTATTGTTATTTACAAATAAGTAGTTCTCAACCATTTACATGATTGTTGTACATTAATCTTTTCATGGGATGCAGGCTCCTGCCATGATTTCACTGTTGTGAATTGCGCTGCTATAATTACGGTCATGCACGTATCACTGTAATATCATGACATTAACTCTTCAGAAGTTACTCAGAAGTAGAGTGTGGATTTAATGAAATTCCTCACACTTTTTTTTTTTTTTTTTGGTCTTTTTCATTTTTATCGGCACCGGGGATCGAACTCACGACTGCCTGCTTGCAAAGCAGGCGCTTATGCCGCTGAGCTAAATCCCCAGCCCCAGTTCCTCACACTCTTAATATCTAAATTCTTTTTGTCTTTTCAGGGAAATGATACCAGTGAATGTATCATTGGATTATAAACATTACATAAAGTATCATGTGTGTGGCATTAAAGTAGTAAGTCATGTACTGTAAATGCTAATTAAGGGTTTCACATTCAACTCTAAGAAGTGTCTTCAAAATGCGATTTACATAAATATTTCACATGGAGAATACTGCATTTACTTGACAAATCAATGTAGTACACAGCTCATGTTTTGAGGAATACTGTGGGCTAAAGATGAAAGCCAACTACCAGAAATGGGCCAACTCATATGCACACATTTGCAATAGGAATGGTCTGATCTCAACTATGGTAGGAATGTGGAGGACCCCCCCCCACGCCCCACTTTAGCCATTCTTTCTTCCTTTGCATAGGTGCATGCAGTGTGAAGGCCATCAATTTGATTCCCAAGAACCTGATAATAATTACTTCTCATTTATTCTGTTTTTAGGGTCTTCATAGTGCATCTGTGTAGTGAACACTTAGACACTAGCAGAGCTTAGGCCCAAGGGCTTCATTATGAAATTTTGGATTTGAATTTTCCTCATCTTCCCAGAGTTTTCAAGAGTGTGCACTGGCAACACTTGTGTGTTGAGATTCTCGAGCCATTTTGAAGAGCCCCAGGAACTTCAGGTGGGTAGAATTTAAAACAATTTCTCCCATCTGCATTGGGTTGCTCATTTTAAATTCTGATGTCTATTGCTTGTGTGATTTTTCTTATATTTAAGATTAGAAAAATATAGCAAAAATGTCATGAATTTAAATCCTCTAGTGTATTACAGTGCTAGATGCTGGGAGCAACTTAAACTGTCATTACTTTGGGAAATTTCTTATTGGGGACCACCATCTGGCATTGTTGCTCTGTGAATTCCACCCTGTACAGATGCAAATGGTAAGTCATACACATTCTCATTGCTGACATTTCTCCTAGATGTATATGTTGACTGCTTGCAGAGACATGCATGTGCAGATGACAAAGGCATTAAAGCTTGCAAGGACACAGCTCAGTAAAACATTACAAATAGAACTCAACTCTATACAACTGATCAAGGAAAGGAATATTGTCATTTAACTATAGATTTCCTCCATAGGTCTCCTATGTCCCTTTAGCTACATTTCTTTTGAATATATTACTAGAAGTGGAACACGAAAATAGGCTTATATCCACTGTCATTATTTAAGATATTATATCTATAAAGCCTGCTTGGAACATCATATAAATGAAGTTAGTAAATTCCTTCATATTTGTCATTTATATGCATTTTTGAGAGTGTTGAGAGTGAATTTTTATTATGGAATATTATGGGCGGCATGAAATAGCAATAGTTTATTGCTTTTTATTGCATGAATATTAACTATCTGAATTTTCTGTCTGTTAGTGGCACTGTGAGTGGTTTTGAGTTTGGGACTACAACAAGTAAACAATATACCTACTATACAGAATGCAGCTTGTTGTTCTGTGAAATATGCATGATTTTATGTTGAAATTACTGTAACATAAACTTACATTTATATAATTTTATTGGTACACATTTGTGACATATAAGGAAAACTCTTATTGTGATGAATTGATACCTGCATATACAACATCTTAATACTATTTCCTTTGTTTTCTTCACATGTTCTTCAAACGCCATCATCCCAAAATTCCCATCTCACCTCCAGAAATACTACTGCTATTTGATAGCATTTTTATTTTTCTTTTTAGATAATTTATGATTTATTTTTCTCACATAAAAGAAACCATATAACATTTTACATTTTCTATCTGATTTAATTAAAGCATGTGTTTAAATAGCATCCATTTTCCTACAAATTGCTCAAATTTTACCTGTTTTTTGTTGAGTAATATGCACTTCTGCATATATAACAGATTTTGTTACCCATTTATTTGTTGATGAGATACACATGACTTCCATAATTTAGTGATTGTGAAATGTGCTGCTATAAACATGAATATGAATATATTGCTGTAATATGATGACTTCAATTCTGAACTGAAGCACAGGTTGGTCAAATAAAACTTTAGTTTTAATTTTTTGATGAATCTGCATACTGATTCCATAGTACTTGTTTTAGCTCACATTCCCACCAACAGTGTAGAAAGGTCTTTTTCCCTCCCAAATCTCAGCAGAATTTCTTTTTGTTTGAGTTCTTGATAGCCACTCCTTCTGGGCTAATATGAATCTCAGTGTTACTGTCATTTTTGTATCTCAAACATCCAAAAATGCTGAAAATTTCAGCTGTCTATTCTGGCAATGTGTACCTATTCTTTTCAGAATGATTTATTAATTTCAGTTGCCTACTTCTTGATTGGGGTTTTTACTTTTGATGGTTTATTTTTTAAAATTCATTTATGTTTCTGATAGTAGTACTTTGTCAAATAAATAGCAGGCAAGGTTTCATTCTCATTCCATAAGTCATCTCTTTACTCTGTTGTTTGTTCTCATTACTGTATGGAAGCTTATTAATTTGCTATAATCCCATGTTTTGAACATGGGTGTTATTCTGTTCAGAAAATTTTCTTCTATGTCTGTGTCTTCAAGAATTTTACCTATTTTAAATTTCAGAAAATTTGTTTTTTTCAGTTTCAATAGGTAGATAACCAATTTTCCCATCACAATTTGTTACAGTGATTGCATTTTTGCCAGTGTGTGTTTTTGGCCCCTTTTGTAAAAGATCAGATGTAAATGTGTCTGTGGATTCTTTCTCATGCTCTATTCTATTCCAGTGACCCACATGTCTCATTTTGGGAAGTAGTATGATGTTTTTTTTTTTTTATCACCATAGCTTTGTAATAGGAATTAAAGTCTTATACTACAATGCTTCTTCTTTTGTTATTGTTCTTCAGAATTGTATTGGTTATTCTGAATCACTTCTTGTTGCACACAAATTATATGATCTTTTTTAGCTCCCTGAAAACAATTTTTACTACTTTGGTTGGAACTGTATTTGATCTGTATATCTTGTGTGGTAATATGGTCACTTTGACAATATTGATACTGCATTTCCAGGAACACAAGAGTACTTTCCATTCTTGAAAATAACATAGGTTTAGATTATATACTCAGTACTGCCCTAAAGATGACATGATACCTGGAAGTTGAATTCAGTGGCTTCCCAATGACAAAAAAGTGAAATATAGAAAGAGACTTCAAAATCTTGGAAAATGATTGAAAATGTGTGAAAAATTTATTCACTGAAATCATAACACAAATTTTTCAGTGGTTAGGAAGTAATTCAATTGAAATAAAAGAGACATTTGAATCTTCAAATATTCAGAACAGGCCAAATACCTTTCCATGACAATTAGTAATTGAAATTTCATAAGTTCAACACAAAGACAAAATAATAAAAACTATTAGAAAAAAATGAACATATAAGTTTGACTTGTCAGGATTATACACATTTCTCAAAATGAAATTTAAAGTCTACATTAGCTTAGAGAAAGTTTCTCAAGCAATAAAAAAGAAATGTACTTCTATGCAATTCAAAATTAGCCTTTGAAATGACAGAGAAGGTAGGATTTTGATGACAAGCAAATTCTATAGAAATACATGACTACTAAACCAGCATTGCTTAAATATTTAAAAGAAATATGTGTGGAGTGATAGAGGCTGACAGCAGCACAAATCCCAAAGAATATATACATCTATCATGAAGAATAAGCAAACAAACAAATCAGTGCTGCAAAAATAAAATACAATTAATGCATTCAGTGAGTAGCTCACAATAATAACTCTCAATGCCCATGGATTTAACTCACAAATTAAAAGATATAGAATGGAATATTGGTTCCAAAATTCCCAGACATATATTACCTACAAGAGACAAATGACATTCAAAAGAAAGTGTCCAGACTAAAAAAGATGGGAATAACCAATGCAACCAGATATGCAAAGGAAAGCAGAGTAGGTTTCATATTTATAGACATATCATACTCAAAATAAAAGTGATCAGAAGAGACAAAGATAGCCATTGCATACGGGCAAAGAAAACAACTGAATAAAACTTTTGATACAGTGTCACAAAAGAAAAACTACGGGACCCAAAAAGATAGATTAACATGAATACAGTAATAGTGAGGGACTCAATATCCTATTCTTACAGTCAGACAGATCACCCAAAGTAAAAACTTAAAAAAGAAATATGAGACAAACTGCACCACTCAACAAATGGATTTAACTAATATCTATCTATACATTGTTTCATCTAGTATAATTGTTGTCAACCACACCCAGAGTATTTCCAAAATAGTCTATATTTTAAATAATATAGAATGCTTATGTGAATACAAAAATTGAAATAACCTGTTAAATGCTAGTGGAATATAAAAAAGGGAAGTAGAAATTAATACCAAATTAAAGCACAGAAAGTTTGCAAGCACATGGAAATTTAAGAATACATCATTGAATAACCTTGGATCTCAGAAGAATCAAAAAATTCTTACAATCAAAATAAAATAGAAACATGTTATTTCAAAAGTCATGGAGTGTCCTGAAAGCAATTCTAAGAAGCAAGTGCATAGTTCTAAATGCACATATTATGAGAATAGTGATCTCAAGTAAATTCCTTAATGGTACGTCTCAAGGTCCTAAACAGATAATAATCCAAATCCAAAACTGCAAGAAGATTTTAAAGGTTATTGTGGAAAGTATTCCAATTCAGACTAAGAAACACTACAAATGGTGAATGAGTTCTTGACCCTTAATTTGGTTCTTTGAATAACAAAATTGAGCACAGAAGATACAAAAACCCTAAATAGACTGATAACAGTAAAATAGAGGCAGCAATAAAAACCATATTAACTAAAAAATGCTCAGAACTTAATGGATTCACAATAGAATTCTAAAAGAATTTCAGGAAAACTTTAACATGAATGCAACTCACTATGTTCTAAAAACTTGAAAAGAGCTCTACAAATTCATTCTAGAGGCTCGCATTACCCTGATATATGAAGATTTAAAAGAAAGAATACAGATGCAGAAACCTAAAATGACACAAGAGTAAGCCAATTTCAAAAAATCATGAAGAAATTCATACATCCTGAACAAGTCGGCTTCATCCCAGGGATGAAAGGATGGATCAATATACATAAAATAATAAATGAAATATATCATGTAAATAGAAGTAAGGGTAAAAAATCAAATATTCATTGCAATAAATGTAGAAAGGGTCTTTGACCCAATCCAATATCACTTCATGATAAAATCCCTGATGAAAATTATGTATCAATTAATCTTCTCTGAAATTGATAAAATTATAAGAAATCACTGCCAGTATATAATAAATGGGGAAAATTAAAATTATTTTCTCTGAAATCTGAAATAAGAACAGAGTGTGCTTTTTTACCACTCCTATTTTACTCAAAACTTTAGCCAGACCAATTAGGCAACAGAAAGACATACATGGGATATGAAAAGGAAAGGAAGAAATCAAATCATCGATATATGTAGAAGTCATGATCCTTTAGAAAGAACACTCTAAAAACTCTACCAGAAGACTCTTGCTTCTGATAAACAGTAGAAGGAAAGTAGCAGGCCACAAAACAACATAAAAATTTAAATGTATTCCTATATTTCAACAATGAACACACTGAGAAAAAAATTTTTTTAAATTGCTTTTAAGGTACCTTCTAATTAAACTGAACCTAGAAATTAATATAACCAAGGAACTGAAAGATCTCTATAATGAAAACTATTATCCTCTAAAAAAAGAGACTGAAGAGGAAATTAAACTTACATTTCACAGCTTAAATTGATTCTACCAAAAAAAAAAGTTTTCCAAAACACTCACTTCCATTTTGCATGGGCAAGTTCTTGGTTTTCTCCTATTTTCACTAAACTTGCTATTTACTACCATTAGGGTCTTAGCCTTCTGGATGGTGTTTGATGCAACAAGGTAGTGGTTTGATTCATATTTTTCTGTTGAATGAGAACATACCATACTTTTATTACATTTATTATCAACTCAATAGCTTCTGTTTTTCTAAATTTCAACTGCAATATTTCACATTTCTGATTCTCTTACATAATGTATAAGAGCACTTTGTGGTGAGTCTCTCTCTCTCTCTCTCTCTCTCTCTGTCTGTCTCTCTCTCTGCTTTTTCACCTTTTGCCTGTTTTTCTCCCTTTATCTGTGTTGTTTCTCTTTCCATATAACTATATAAGTTTTAATGAAATTTGTTCTAGTTTTAATAGAATATGTTATTTTGCTAAGAATCCAGTATGTTTTATAAACAATAATTCCTTGTTCTTAGACCACAGAGACAACTATTGCTACTGCATATGATTGTTATTTTACTTACAGTTGAAATTTATTCAGAATTGATTTATGGTATGAGGCCAATAATGATTGTGGCTTTTCTTTTTACAGTATGACTAAAATACACTTCAGATTTTACTGAAAATTTTATATTTTTGTAGGTTCTGCTGCCCCAGGTTCACACCCTGCATCCATGACTTATCTAGAAGAGAATTCTCAATTCATGAAATCTTTGCAAGTTCATAAGAGCTCATTTTCATATTTATCTTGGTGTTGAATTTTTATAATAAACATAGTTCAGAAAAATAGGTGTCATAATAATTTAAAGGAAACCTTAGAGAAAAATCACGATAATAGAACCCATCTACTAGGCCATAGAAATGATCTATTTGGCAATAGGAATGCTCCAGAGTATGGTTGGAGTCATGGGAAATTTTTTTCTTCTTTACCATTATCTTTTCTTTTACCACACTAAAAGCAAATTGAGATGCACAGACTTGATTCTCAAACACATTCTGATAGCCAACTCCTTACTTATTCTTTCTAGAGGACTGCCTCAAGCAATGATAGCCTTTGGACGGAAAAATTCTCTCAGTGACTTTGTCTGCAAATCTATCTTTTATGTTGAGGGGGGGGCGTCTATTGTTACCATCTGCCTCTTGAGTATCTTCCAAATGATCACAATTAGCCCCATGAAGTCCTGCTGGAAAGACCTTAAAATGCAAGCTCCAAAGTATATCAGATTTTCCATTTGCCTCTGTTGGTGCTAAATTTAATTTTGC
Source organism: Cavia porcellus (assembly GCF_034190915.1). Classification (NCBI taxonomy): domain Eukaryota; kingdom Metazoa; phylum Chordata; class Mammalia; order Rodentia; family Caviidae; genus Cavia; species Cavia porcellus. The sequence goes on along the minus strand of NW_026947490.1, from coordinate 30,479,135 downwards.
CTCTTTATTTTTTGTTGGTGTCTGGAAAATAGTATAGCAGAAACATCACACAGGAAAGAGAAATGAGATTCTATTATTATGCAGATCATGGGACAATCCTAGGCTCAATCTATGTAGCATTAGTAGCATTCCCTGAAGTTTGTTCCTCAGTGCTCATGATCTGTGTGAGCAGCTCAATGGCTTTTACTCTGTACCAACACAAGCAGAGAGTCCAACACATTCACAGAAAAATATTTTCTCCAGATTCCCTGAGTGCAGAGCCACCAAAAGTATCCTCCTTCTGGAGGGCACATTTGTATCTTTTTACAGCCTGTCCTCCCTCTTTAACATTTCTGTTGCTCTTTTTCCTCAGGCATATGGGAGGTTGGTGAGTATTTCTGATATAATTTCTATGTGTTTTCCAACTATATGCCCCTTTCTGCTAATGAGACAGGACTCTTCTGGCCCTGCTTTGTTTGGATAAGGAAGACCATTCCCACACATAAGAAGTAAACAAATTGTGTATTTTAGGGGTAGTACTTTCTACCTTTATTCCTAATTTCTCTCCAAGAGGAAACATAGAGATGCAAGGAGACAACTTATATCTCTCCAAGGTAGACTGGTGGGTATTTTGGGTCACAGAATGTGGGACTTGTGTGGAATTAAAGGAGTGGACAAATGAGATTGGTCCAACTCAGGTGTACCATCCTATTCACATCAGTCTGAATGCTGATTTAGACAAATGAAGTCAATTTTGTCCTAGCAATTATGTTGATAATCAAACTCTTTTCCTGAATTCATCATTGAAGGAAACATTTTATGAGTAAAAACAATGAAGGAATAAGTGGTGAATATCCATCTGTGACAGTTCTTTCCATGTTGTTTGTATTATGGGCAGAATTATGTTCTGGTTTTACCATGTACTTTATATTTATGATTGTATACAGTAATAAAGATATTTGCATATTGTAGAGAGTGTGGATATCCAGAACAGAAATCATGTTTGCTCACTCTATAGGTAATTAATACCACAGCAATATAAGAACAGCACCCAATGAGAGAAGACTTTTGGTGATCCATGGAAAATGTTATTCCTGAGAAATCTTCAGACCTTCATCCAACATCGAAAATTCCATAAATTAAGGAACAAAACATTCATAGATTAAGTCACAGCATGTGTCATATAAGGGCTGAAGTAATCATGCCATACTCCTGCACAGCAAATGCTGGTTATTGATGATTTGTGTAATTCATTTCCTTAAAATAATTATTCTTATGAATTTTTCTCACCACAGTGACCTTTCCCTGCATACAATTCCCCTTGGTGCTTTGCTACCTAATGAGCAGTCTGCACTTGTAAGACACATGACAGTGTCTGGGTGCTGGGTGCTCAGGAGAGAACAAATGAAACACATAAGTGTATCTGGGTCACTGTGCTCCAAAGCTTCAGGCTTCAAAGTTCCAGAATAAGAATTTGCTGATGCTTAATAGAGAGATTGATCTGAATATAGAGTCAGGACAGCATCAATACCAGTGAAGTTTTTCAAGTGACTAGAGAAAACTTACCTAAAGTTCACATAGATCCACAAAAAATTCCACATGGTCAAAGCAATCTTGACCAAATATAAAAAATCAAGAGACATGACACCATATGACTTCAAAATATTCTGTAAAGCTAAAGTAAGATTTTAAAAACACATATAGATTTACCTTCAAAAAGGAAGCTGCTACCCTTGGAGAAATATTTAACATCTGGGTTCTCTAATGGAAGATCAGTAAGGTCTTGATGAAGACTGGCAGTGGTAGAGAGCAAGTGCATGCTATCATGGATGAGTACCTGTGGATCATCATCTGGAAGCAGGGTTGCTGGGTTTAAGACAGTAATCTTAGGGGAAGCAAAGATGGCAGATAGATAACAGCTGGCTACAGAGGCTCCCTGAGATAGTCAACTTAGAATTCAACATAATACAGAATAGGGAGCCCTGAACAGAGGGAGATGAATTCTTTCATCCCAAGAAGAAACTAAAGTGAGAAGAACCAATCAAACATACAGTCCTGGTACTATTATTGGAACAGCTAAAGGTTCAGTGCTTCCACTGCAGCGGGCAACTTGTGGAGCCATCCGAGGTCCCACCACTTTGACTCATTGGAGGCACAGTCACACTGAGGTCAGAGTCAGCCAGCCGAATGGAGAGCTGAGTTGGCAGGGAGCCTGCATTGACCTGTGGTGAGTGATGGAAGTGAAGCCATTCCAGAGAAAGGGGGGCTTTGGTGGATGACATTCTGGGACCAGGCAGGACTGGCAAGTACAAGGGGTAGCAGTGACTTCAGTCAGTTGTTCCCTTCCTGAACGGGATTGGTGGAGTGAGTTAGGCCTAGGTCACATGACCTGGTGAGATGCAATAGGAAATCAATTCCCTATGGCACGGCACACACTAACCAAGTGAAACCTCAGAAGTTTGACTGACCCAGAGTGGATGTGGCACACATTAACACAGGGCAGGCCACAGCATCTTGACTGAACCAGAGGGGAGGGGCCAACATACGCTACGCCTGTTTGCAACTCACTAGCATACTGCAGTGGGAAGGATCACCTAGCCACCAGCATGCTTCAGAAGAATTGTAACCAACAAAGAAAGAAACTGGAGCCTCCTAGAAGAAACAAAAAGACGGGAAGAGGAAGTAACAACAAAAAGTCCCCAGATCTCAACCCTGAGAACATTGACAGGTAAATATAAAGGAGAATGAGAACAGCAAACATGCAATATCAGACATGGCACCACTGCACATATAGAGATATCTTTGGGACCTCATAGATGAGTTCAAAAGTGAAATATTTAGCCCAAGTAAAGCAAGACCTAAGAAGATTAATAAAAGAGATGCTTAGTACCCCTCAAGAAGACACAGATGGAAGAAGGGAGGAACTCAAACAAAGGAGAGAACCATTTGATGAATAATACAATGAAAATATAGAGTACATGGAGCAGATTCAAAGAGATTACCAGGAAATTAAAAACTAAAGAAAGATGGCAAATCTGCTTGAATGAAACTAAGGATAGATAATCCAAACTGGAAGACAGGTTTGCAATGTGGGATTATGAAAGGAAAAACTTTTGAAAATAACAAGGAAACAAGCAGTAACAATACAAAGGCTAGAAGACAACAAAAGTATCTATAATTTAAGAATAAAGAATGTGAATGAAGAAGCAGGGGTACAAACAAAGGAACTACAAAGGCTATTCACGGAAATAATTAAGGAAAACTTCCCAAACATAGGAAAAGGAAATGATATGCAGATGTATGAGGCATAAAGAACTCCAGCCATCTACAACCAAAACATAGCTACACCCAGACATATAATAATCAAGATCCCAGAAATTCAATGTAAGAACAGAATATTAAAAGCTGTTAGAGATAAGAAAATGATCACCTATAAAGGAAGGCCCATCAGAATAAGGACAGAATTCTCAACATAAACCTTTAAGTCAAGAAGAGTCTGGAGCAAAATATTCCAAGCCCTGAAAGAAAATAAGCTGCAGCCCAGATATATATACCTGCTGAACTGTCTCTAGAAATGAATGGAGAAACAAGATGCTTCCAAGACAAAGAGGAACTTGGGAAATTCACAACCACCAATTTAACTCTGCAGAGAATACCGCAGGGCATTCTAGAGAGAGATAAAAGTACAAGGATTCCAGGAACAGTGGCAGAGAGGCCTCAATGACTGGAGAAGGAAATAGAATGAAGATAAGTAGTCAACTGATAGCAAAAAAAGAGCATAACAGAAATGAGGCAGAGAAGGTTGGTTATAATCTCTAATATAGATGGCCTTGATACACTAAATTAAAACAAAAAACCACACATGGAGTATATCAGGAAGCAAGGTCCACCAAGATGCTATTTATAGGAAATATAATTAACATGAAAAAGAGTACATGGACTGAAAATCAAATAAGAGAAAACAATGCTCTATGTGACAAAGAACCAGAGAGTAATAGTGGCAACTAAGACCAGTATTTGTGGATAGATGGGAAAGACAGACTTTAATAGGTAAAGGAATACATTTAGAGATCAAGTCCAAGAGAAAAAAGGTTCAGAACCACTTAGGTAAATAGCAGGTTGCCTCTCCCTCCAATTTAAAACCAAGGGTCTTGGTGATACCCAAAAATGCACAGTGGACCCTGAGGAAGTGAAAGCATAGGGAGAGTCTTAAAAAAGATGGCAGAAGATATTGTTAATAGTGTATTAGGATTTAAAACCCACAGTACTCACACCACTCTTCTTAGATAGATTTTATTCTGTCCCAGTTTATCTACTTGCATTAAACTTGAGGGCACAGACAGCTATCCCAAAAACATCAGGATATAGCAGAGTAATCATCTTTAGTTTCCTATTATCTTAATCTGTAGCCCTGTATGACTTATACTGTTTTTTCATGACTGATCTTAGTTAAATCTGGTTTGTTCGATTCCTGTTTGGTATCGACAGATTTTATTTAAAACTGATATGATTGATAGTATCAAGTGTGAGAGTATAGGCAACTACACTGAAGATGACAAGACTATGATACACATTCTGGTTTGATAATTGCTGTTTTTGAAGTTTTACACTATATACAAGTTGTGTTTTTATTAATACTGTTATGAATATCCAATTGTACCATGTCTGATAATATAGCCAATTCTATTGAAGATAACAAGAGACAACACAGAAACTATGGTAGAACTCTTTGTACAATGGTCTTATATGTCTTTCTTCATTTCATGTGTTTAAAGGAATATGTTTTGTTTTGTCTTGCTTTGTTTGTTTCTCCCTCTAATGTAGAAAGGATTGAAATATATGTTAAGACTCATGCATGTGTAGAATCTATAAACAGTTTATGAGAACTGATCTTATGACACATGATGAAATGAACAGATTCTTTGAAGAAAAAGAGACACTAAATTGTTGTTGTCTTGCTCAGCCCCCTAAGTTGATTATTTTTCTAAGACATCAAAAGCAAAAATAGAAAAATAAGGTTTCATTACAGTCAACAATTTCCACACAGCAAAATATAGAATGAAGAGACAGCACATACAGTGGTAGAAAGTATTTTCTGACTACATATCTGAAGAAGTAAAGAACAAAAGCTATGTCAAGCAACTCAATAGCAAAATAAACCATCATTTATATAACAATTAAGTTTAGGGTGTGAACCTGAAGGATGAAGTGGGATTTCAGAGAGTATCTCACATAGGCAGGGATTTTATTTACATACATATGTCTATCAGCCAGTTCCTCAATCTGATGCTTACTCCATGTTAGTTGTTCTCCTCAGCTTCAGGGATCATGAAGATGTAACAGGCTCTTCAGTACATCTGGGATGCTTATGAGAAAGTTGTAATTATCTTTGGTAATTAACAACTGAGCAAATATCCTTGGTTCTTCACCAATATCCTTGTGTCTCCAAGCCTCCATGATCTTTGCCAATGCAGATGGAAAGATAATTACATCTCACAGAGGAGAGGTCACAGACTCACAAACCTTTGTCTCAGGGACCAGCTCCTTCTTCCTCTGCAGTGATGGCAGTCATGATCCTCCGGTATGACTCATTTTCCTGAAGGCTGAAGCAGTTAGATGAGTATTTCATCTTAAAGTCTGAAAGGAAGAGTCAAGAAGGAATGGAAGTCTAGTGCTTATGCCCAGAAAAGGGACTCTGTGCTAGAAATGCATCCATTGAAAGAGAAAGAAATATTTCTTAGTTATAGACTGAGTCTGTAAAGATAACAGCCCCAACTCTATACCAGTTCCTGATGACTCCTAACATAATTTAGGGAACTTGTCGCTGAGGATAATAGTTACTGAACCATCTCAGTGATTAGAAAACTAAGCTTTATATTTTTAGGGATAATGTAACTGTTGTCCACAACACCTTACATGAGAAAAGTAAAATTCATAAGATTATTGCTATCATGCATATCTTGCCTTCATGCTTATGAGAAAGAGTAGGATGACATCATATGTCTTTCCTACTTTGGTGCAAAAATTGTGTAGCTGAAATTATTTCTGAAATAAAAATGTATTTTTAAAACTCAAACTTCATTGTACATGATATACTTAGCAGAAAGAGTAATTGTCATTGACTGAAGACATTTGTCCTCTTATGTTTATGGCAAGACTGCTTTCCTATTAAAGTTAGGAAGCACAATTCATGGAAAAGAATATTTTATTATTGTGTGTTACAGAAGATAGGTCCTAGGTTCAAATAGTTTGCATTGCTTTCTCTGGTTTAAAAATATTGTATCTTTGGCAGTGGTTAAGAATATGGCTTGGTGGAAGAGCATTTACCTGTAACAAATTGAGGCCAGCAGTGAAAAAAATAGATAAAATTATAGATTTATTTTCTTCAATGAGACTTCCAGAGACTCCCATATATAAAAAAGCACTCTGCCACTGATCTACAACCCCAGTCTCTGCGGTGATTTTATTTTAAGAAAGATCTATCCCTTTAACTATGTGAATAAAAAAAAATTAACTATACGTGTAATGTTGTAGAAAAGAGGTCCAGGACCTTTTCATCTTACTCACCTGGGAATTGATGTTTGTTATTTAGCAACTCTCTGTTGTCCTCTCCACTACTGCCTGATGACCAGCATTTGACACTTTGTGCCAATTAGGTTTCACATGCAAGTGAGTTCATAAAATGTTTGTTCTTTAGTTGCTTGATTTCACTCAGCATAATATTGGTAAGCCTAAACCATACTATTAACTATTTCAGAATTCCCTTCTTTTTGTCTTTCTTTAAAAGTCTGAATACTATATAGTTGTACATACCCTTAACATTTTCTTTATCCATTCATCCTTCAGTGGGAAGATATGCTTCCTCATCTTAGCTCTTCTGACTAGTGCTGCAGTAGACATGGAAGTTCTACTATCTCAATGATCCTGATTTCAAATTGATTTGTTTTAAAAAGCCAGAAGAGGGATTGCTGGACCAGGCGAGAAGACGCTCTTGATGAAAACTTCATACTCATTTTCCCACCAACTCTAGTGTAGCTTTTAGTCCTTATAACACTGCACAAAGTGCTACTTTGTCCACAGTATTGCAACCATGATTTTATTTCTAGAATAAGATCATTAGTATTGCTCATATCACATCCTTACTGAACATATTCCACATACTCAGTAGCCCCCAAATCACTTTTTGTGATTTTACTTTGTATTTTTCACAACACTTATGTTATGCATAGTTTTATATATCTGTAGTACATTTGTTTTCCTTTAAAGAGAAAGAAATAAAAATAACAATAAAAGCAGATTCAAAACTGATTAGTAGGAGAGTTACAATAATTAATACATTGCTTATTATTGTCTTCATAGTATTCAGAATATAAGATATAGTCATAATATCCTGTCCAAACAACGGGAGCACATAACTTTCTTTGAATGAGCTAAAACAACCCAGCTATATAAATATCTTAACTATTTTGCATATAAATATATTTTCCTTTATCCTTTCCTTCCTTTGCCCTTTCTCTCATCAGTTTGTCTGTTTTTTGGATAGTTTCTTCCCAAATCATAATATCCACATTTTGGATCATATTTACTCATTCACGTTAACACATATGGGTCTGACTTGTTTCACTTATGAGTGTGGTCTCAAGTTGCATCCCTTTTTGTATAAAAATTTGTAGTTTACCCTTCATTATGGCCAAGTAGTACTTCATTATATATTTAAATATCACATCTTTTTTATCCATTCCTCCAATGATGGACATTTTGGTTGTTTCCAAATTGTGCTGCTATAAATGTGGGTTGTGCATATGGCACAGTGGTGTGATTGTTTTACCTCAGAATGTGGATAGCTGAACTGAGCAAGATCTCTAATTCTACCTTATGGAGGAGTCTCCACATTGATCTCCCCAGTGGTTGTGTGAGTTTACATTCCCATCAACAGTGGCCATGTGCTGAGCCATTTTTTTCCAGCACAACTAGTCAAAAGACTGTTTTTTCTGAAAATGTAGTTGGGCTTTTTTTTTTGTTTTGTTTGAATTCACTGTGTGTGTAGACATGGACAACTATTTTGAAGAAAACAAGAGACACTATGATAGTGACAATTGATTTCCTGTTGTCTTGTTTTGAAACCCTGTATCGCTTGCATTCTGATCTGCTTTATTCTGTTCTGTTCTGTTTTGTTGTATTCTCTTTAAAATAAAAAAATGGGAAAAAGATGAGATAGCTGAGTGTGGTGCAGTTGCATCTCCATTTTTGATATTATTCCACTCATCCTTAGGGCTGCTTTTTGCTAATACTGTGTTTTTATCGCAGAAGCTTTGTGGTAGAATTTCATTTCTAGAATTGTGATGCCCCTGCGTTGCCTTTGTTGCCCATAAGTGCTTATGCTCTTCTAAGTCTCTTTTGGTGGCAAATGAATTTTAGGAATATTTTCTCTAGATCTGTGAGGTATGTTAATGGTACCTTGATTGGGATTGTATTAAATTTGTACAGCAGTTTTGGGAGTGTGGCCATTTTCTCTCTGTTGGTTCTTCCTATCCAAGATAAAGGGATATCTTCAATTTCCTGATATCCTTTTTAATCTCCTTGTATATATCTTTCACCTCCTTTGTTACATTGACTCCTAAGTATTTGTTTGGATGATGTTGTGAAGGAATGCATTTGTTTAATTTGACTCTATAAATTTGTCACTGTGTACATGAATTTTATTTATTTTTGAGTGTTTTCTTTGTATTTAGCTACACGATTAAATTTGGATATTAAATCCACAAGATTTTTGGTGCAGTTTTGGTGTCTGTGATGTACAGAATCATGTTATTTGAAGATAATGACAATTTAACTTCTCCCTTTCCTATTTTTTATTTGCTCTTTTGTTAAACTATTCTGTCTAATGTTTCCATAACAATATTGAGTAGAAATAGTGATAATAGACATCCTCTTTTTGTTCTTGATTTTAGAGAGAAAGTTTTCAGTTTTTGAGCATTTAATATTATGTTATCTGTTGGTTTTTCACATGTGGTTTTCATAAGATTAAGGTAAAGACATTTCTTCCAATTTTCTGTAGGATTTTTTTTTCATGAATGGGTGTTGGATTTTGTTCTGTTAATGACATATTACATTTATTGATTTGTGTATGTTGAACCATCCTTGTATTCCTGAGATGAATCCTACTTGATCATGATGTATAATCTGCTTGATGATTAGCTGCATTCTGTGGTCAGAATCTTATTAAGGATTTTTACCTCAAAGTTCATTAGCGAGATTGGCCTATAGTTTTCTTTTTACATTGCTTTCTTCTCTGGCTTCTAGAAATTATTTTGGAAGCACTGCCTCATTTTTAATTTCTCATATTGATGCTGTCCTAACTTCATATTCAGATCAATTTCTATATTCAGTACCAAAAATTTCTTATTTGGAAACTTTGAAGCCTAGAGCGTTAGAGCACAGTGACCCAGATACACTCATGTGCTATTTTGTTCTCTCCTATGCACCCAGAACTCACATATCTAACAAGTGCAGACTACTCCCTAGGTAGCAAAACATCAAAAGGAGTGGTAACCAGGGAAAGATCACTGTGATAGAAACATTTACAAGAAGAATTAGTCATATCATGATGATCAAGATACTTTTAAAGAAATGAGTTTCATAAAACATCAAATATCATCAGTAGTAGCTGGAATATTACATAGTTACTTTGGCACTTACATCATGCATCCTCTAACTTAAACTTTAAAAGATTCCTGCTCAATTTTAGGAATTCTATTGATGTTGGATGAGGATCTGAAGATTTCTGAGGCACAACATTTTCCATGGACAACCAATACTCTTTTCTTACTGGGTGCTACTCTTACATTGCTGTGGTCTAAATTACCTATAGAGTAAGCAATCATGATTTCTGTGCAGGATATTGACAATTGTATATATCCAACAGTCTTTATCACTGTAAATAACCATAAAAATAAGGTACATGGTAAACAGCACATAAATCTGCCCAGAAGACACAGAGAACTTAGAGATAATTGTTAAAAAACAGGCACCCCGACCAATTCTTTTGTTGTATTTACTCATAAAATGCTTCCTCCAATCAGGAATTCTGCAAAATATTTTGATTATCAACATAATTTCTAGGACAAAATTCACATTTTTCTAAAACAACACCAAGTTCACTGTGATATGAATAGGACAGTGCATCTGAGTTGGACCAATCTTATTCACCCACCTCTTTACTCCCACACAAGCCCTGCATTCTGTGACCCAAAACACCTATCAGTCTACGTCGGAGATATATGAGGCTTCTCCTTGCATCTCTGTGTTGCCTGTTAGAAATAAGAACTTTATATAGAAACTACTACCTCCAAAACATACAATTTATTTATTTCTTATAAGTGGGGAGAGCATTCCTTAACCAAACAAAGCAAGGCCTGGATACAGAGGAATCCTGGCTCATTAGGAGAAAGGAGCTCCTAGTTGGAAAACATACAGAAATTATATCAGAAATGCTCACCAGCCTCCCAAATACCTGAGGGAAAAAAAAGGTGACAGAAATGTTAAAGAGGGAGCACAGACTGTAAAAAGGGACAAAAGTGCCTACCAGAAGGAGGGTGCTCTTGGTGGCTCTAGACTCAGTGGATCTGGAGAAAACATTTGTTCTGCGAATGTGTTGGACCCTCTGCTTGTGTTGGTACAGAGTAAAAACCACTGAGCTGCTCACACAGATCATGAGCACAGAACAAGCAACTTCAGGGAATGCTACTAATGCTATATAGATTAAGCCTAGGATGTCCCAGGATCTATGTAGGTACAGAATCTGATTTTTCATTCCTTTGTGATGTTTCTGGTGCACCATCTTCTAGGCACATATAATGGATAGAGAGGAAAAATAAAATTTATCAACTCATGTACAAACCAGCAGAGATAAATGGAAAATCCGATATACTTTGGAGCTATTATTTTAAGGTCTGTCCAGCAGGAGTTCACTGGGCTGATCGTGAGAGTCTGGAAAATACTCAAGAAGCAGATGAGCCCAAATGACATGCCGCTGCCTACTCTCTCAACATGAAAGATAAATTTGAAGACAAAATCGCTGAGAGAATTTTTCAGTCCAAAGGCTACCACTGCCTGAGGCAGTCCTCTAGAAAGAATAAGTACGGAGTTGGCTATCAGCATGTGCTTGAGGATCAAATCTATGCATCTCAATTTGCTTTTAGTATGGTAAAAGAAAAAATAATGGTAAAGAAGAAAAAAATTTCCCATGACTTCAACCATATTCTGTTACAATAAGATCATTCCTATTACCAAACAGACGGTTTCTTTTTTGTCATTTTCTCTAAAGTTTCCCTTAAATTATGGTGACACATATTTTTCTGAGAAAGATGTATTGTACAAATTCAACACCAAAAGTAATTTTGAAGATGAGCTCTTACATAATTGCAAAGGTTTCTTGAAACAAGAGTACGTGAAGAGATTTCTCAGGCTATTTCACAGTAATTCATCAGTATGCATGAGATGGTGTGAACCTGGGCAGAAGTGACAAGTGAGAACTTACAGAAAGAAAACAAAGTGTTTTCAGTGAAATCTGAAGTGTATACTAGTCATATTATTAAAAAATAAAAAGAAAAGCCACAATCATTATTGGCCCCCTATGATAAATCAATTCTGAATAAATTTCAACTCTAAGTATAATAACAATCACATACAGTAGCAAAAATCATCTCTATGGTCTAAAAACAAGAAAATATTGTTTATAAAACTTGTTAGACTTATGGCAAAATGACAAATTATATTAAAATTAGGAATGATTTTCTTTTTTAAAAAGTTTTTATTTTAAAGAGATTAAGATAAAAAGGACATAACAAAGTAGATCATAACAGAGAAATTTAAGCAACACAGATTTCACCACAAGACAAACCATTATAGCAGTAGATACCATAATGTCTCTTTTCTTGAAATAGTTGAGCATACCTCCATACACAATAGTATCAAACATAACAAAATAGTATAAAATCATTCAAAAGAATGAAAGTATTACAGGGCATTCAGAACAAAACAACAGAAAAAAAACCCAATGGTTACTATATTATCCATTGCCCATAAAAAATTTGTTTATACTACCACACCTGATAAAATCCAATAAGATATTACATAATAGAACAAATGGAAACAGAAAAGCAAAAGTAAGGTAGGACTTTAGAACAAGATGATATTAAATCTTCCATGGGTGTTATAATATATTGTTTTCTTCAAAATAGCTGTTCATACCATCACAGATAACAAAATAAAAAAAAAAACAGGATAAAACCATTCCAACTAATGACTGTAAACATTATAAAGCTTCAAAGCAATGTAATGGGGAATCGTGATTACCATATACTTTTATGTACTCTTACCATTTCTTACACTAGGGAGATTTTACGGTATTTGTACATGTGTGTTTGATTTATTTCACTTATGAATATAGTCTCAAGCTACTTTCATTTATTTATAAATATCTCAATGTGATCTTTCTTTATGGCTGAGTAGTACTACATTGTATAAAAATACCACAGCTTTTTTTTATCCATTCCTCAGTTGATGGAGACTCAGGTTGTTTCCAAGATCTGGCTATTACAAATTGTGCTGCTATAAATATGGGTGCACATGTATCACTGTGGTATGTTGTTTTAAATTCTTCTGGGAATATGCCTAGAAGTGGAATGGCTGGATCAAATGGGACTTCCACTCCTAGCTTTTTGAGGGATCTCCAGACTGACCTCCACAATGGTTGCACAAGTCAATGCTCCCACCAAAAGTGCAGGAGAGTTCATTTTTTCTCACAGCCTCTCCAGCATTTATTTTTGATAGTTTTCTTGATCCTGGCCATTCTTTCTGAAGTGACATGGAATCTCAGTGTGGTTTTAATTTAGATTTCTCTAATGATCAATGATGATGAACATTTTTTCATATATTTATTTGTCATTTGTATTTCTTCATCTGAGAAATGTATATTCATTTCAGATATCCATTTTTTGATTGCATCTTTGAATTTTGGGAGTCTAATTTTTTAAATTCTTTATATGTTTTAGACAGAAGTCCTTTGATTGAGGGACAGTTCACTAAGAATTTTTATGAGTTTGTGGGTTTTCTTTTCACTATGCTGGAGATTTCTTTTGACATGCAGAAACTTTTTAATAAGAAGTGGTCCCAGTTATTGATTCTGGAAAGAATTTGTCAGACGGTTTGATTCCTGTTCCAGAATTCTCTACCTACCCCTATGTCTTCAAGGTTTTTACATACTTTGTGTTCCAACAGATATAGTGTTTCTGTTTTAACATTCAGATCTTTGATCCATTTATGTTTTAGTTTAGTATATGGTGATAGGCATAGATCTAGTTTTAGCTTTTGGCATATGCAGAGCCAATTTCCCAGCACCATTTATTAAAGAGACTGTCACTCTTCCAGTGAACATGTTTGGCCCCTTTATCAAAGATAAGGTGGTTGAGTGTGTTTGTAGTTGTGGTTTTATCTTCTATTTCATTGATCTTCAGATATGGTTTTATTCCAATAACGTTGATTTTATTACAGTAGCTTTGTAGCATAACTACAAGTCAGGATTGCGATACCTCCTGTCTTGTCTTTGCTGCTTAGAATTGCCTTCGCTATTCTAGGTTTCTTCTGGTTCCATATGAATTTTAGGAGTGATTTATCTAGATCTGTAAGAAATGTTAATGGAACTAGTGATTTCCTACTGTTCATTTTTTTTCTGTAAATCTGTATAACTTGTACCCTTTCCCTGCTTTTTTTTTTCTTTTCTCCTTAAATAAAATTAAAAAAAAAAGAAATGTTAATGGTATTTTCATTGGAATTGCATTGAATCTGTATATCAGTTTTGGGAGAATGGCCATTTTCACAATATGTTTTCTTCCTACCCATGAACAAAGGATGTCTTTCCATTTTCTGAGATCACCTTTGATTTCTTTCTCAGGGTATTATAATTTTCCATGTATAGAACTTTTATGTCTTTTGTGAGATTAATTCCTATGTATTTCTTTTTTTAAAGGTGCTAGTGTGAAGGATGTGGCTTCTCTTATTTCTCTCTCAGTGATTTTGTTGTTAGTGTATAGGAATGCTATTGATTTTTTGAGTACTGATTTTGTATCCAGCTACATTCCTGAATGTAGGAATTATTTTTTATACCTAGGAGACTTGCAATGGGGTTTTGGGGGTATTCTATGTGGAGTATCATGTCATCTGCAAATAATGATATTTTGATTTCCTCTTTTCCTACCTTTATCTCTTTTATTTCTCTTCTTTGCCTAATTGCTCTGTCTAGTATTTCCAGTACTATGTTAAATAGGAGCAGTAATAAGGGGCATCCTTGTCTTGTGCCTGATTTTAAGGTAAAGGCCTTCGGTTTTTGGCCATTTAATATGATGCTGGCTGTTGGTTTGTCATAAATGGCCTTTATCATATTGAGGTAAAGACCATCTGTTCCAATTTTCTGTAATATTATTACCATAAACGAGTGTTGGAACTTACCAAAAGCATTTTCTGCACCTATTGAAATGATCATGTGATTCTTACATTTGGCTTTATTGGTATGGTAGATTACAATTATTCATATACATATGTTGATCCATCCCTGCATGCCTGGGATGAATCCCACTTGGTCATGGTGTATAATCTTCTTGATGATTTGCTGCATCCTATTTGCCAATATTTTATTGAGGATCTTTGCATATATGTTCATTGGGGAGATTGGTCTGTAGTTCTCTTTTTTAGTTGGGTCTTTCTCAGGTTTTGGTACTATAGTAATATTTGCTTCCATGAATGACTTAAGAAGGATTGCTTCCCTTTCGATTTCATTGAAGAGTTTGTGGAGTGTGGACATTAAATCTTCTTTGTATTTCTTGTGAATTTCCACAGTGAATCCATCTGGGCCTTGGCTCTTCTTTGTAGGCAATGACTTAATTTCATTATTACAAATTGTGTTATCCAGCAGTTTTACATTTTATTGACCCAGGTTTGGTATGTCATATGTTTTTAGGAATGTATCCATTTCTTCTGTGTTATAGGACCTATGAGAGTAGAGGTTTTAGAAATAGGTATTGATGATCTTCTATATTTCCACAAAGTCTGTAGTATTTTTGCCTTTTTCATTCCTTATTGCATGAAGTTGAACTTTTTCTTTCCTTTTTAAATAAGATTGTCTAGGGAGTTATCAATTTTATTTATTCTTTCAAAGAACCAACTCTTGGATTCATTGATTCTTTGGATTGTTTTCTTGGTCTCTATTGCATTAACTTCTGCTCTGATTTTTATAATTTCCTCCATTCTTTTGGCTTTCTACTTGATTTGCTCTTCTTTTTCTAGATATTTGAGGTGTAGCATCAAGTTGTTTATTTGTGTTAATTTTGTTTTCCTGATGTGGGAATACAGTGCAATAAATTTTCTTCTGAGGACTGCCTTCATTGCATTCCATGGATTCTGGTAAGTTTTATTTGTACTTTTTTTTGCTTGTAAGTACTGTTTAATTTCTTCTTTAGTTTCCTCTGTGACCAACTGAGTTCTCAAAAGTGTATTATTCAATTTCCATCTGTTTGTGAGGTTTTGCAGTTTCTTTTCTTGTTAATTTCTAGTTTCATGGCTCTGTGATCTGATAACATGCATGGGATAATTTCAACAATTTCACATTTATTTAAATATGTTCTTTGGCTAGGATATGGTCTATTTTAGAGAATGCCTCATGTACTGCTGAGAAGAATGTGTATTACATTACAAGGGAGTTAAAGAGGTTGTACCCTGCTCTTGCTCTTGCTGCTATTGCTGTCCTCTGCTGTCTGGAAGTATTGCCCCTTTGCCATATCGCCCTGCCTTGGAGCCAGCTGATTAGGAGCTGAAACCACACAAATTATGAGCTAAATAAACCTTTATTTTTCTTAATTTTGGATGTCCAGTATTTTGTCTTAGCAATGAGAGAAAAGTTAACTAACACAAGTAAGAAGACCTCCTAGACCAGGTTTGGCTCTATATCCTCTGAATGAAAAAAGTTGTGAGTCTGCAGATCCTTCTCAGTTTCCACGGGTGTTAATTTATTCTCTTCTTGGACATCACTGCAGAAAGGTCAAAGGCTAGCTGAATAATCATGGCTGAGCTAATGCCGCATCCCTGGCCATCAATTCAGAAAACTCAATTTTCACAAATGTCTCACTGTCTTAACCAAATATGCTTCAGCCTTTGGAGCAAAGGATGTTCTGAGTGGTGTTTGTGAATAAAGACTTAAAAGTTTGAGGTTCCCCAACTGCAATTTATAAAATGGTATCAACTAAAGTAAAGCAACAATTTAGGGCTTATATTATCTGATTAACTTTTCATGTCTATATCTGGTAGTTTGTGCAACTATTTAGAGGATAACAATGTGCAGTGTAATAACTATTGTTGATTTCATGCTCTCTTGTTTTTGAAATCCAAGATCATTCTCATTGTTTTGTTCTGTTTCATTTTATTGTTTGATAAAAAAATATAGTAACAGTTTTTTTTTTCAGGGAGCTAGTAAAAATCATACAATTTATATGCAACAAGAAGTGCTTCAGAACAACCAACACAATTCTGAACAACAATACCAAAAGAGGGATTGAATTATCAGACTTTAAGTCATATGACAAAATGATGGTGATAGAAAAGAAAATCATGCTACTTTGTTCAAATAAATTCTTTAAAAAATATGCATGCTCTGACTGTTGAATTATCCTATGGTCAATTAATAGTAATTTTAATTACCTTATTTTTTTCATAGACAGTAGAGATGCTGTATGCATTTTTAAAATGAACTGTAGCCTCATTTTTCAAATGAACTCTAACCACATTTAGTGACATGATGCTTCTTGCTGGGATTTTGTATACATGAACAATGTCAATCTGTGCAAGAAAATGGCTGTGGTTGAGCAGTAAAGTATACATTCAAAAACACAAAACAAGACATGCGGGTCATTGGGATAGAACTGAGCATGATAAAGAATACACAGGCACATTTACATTTCATCTTTGACAAAAGGGACAAAAAACACACACTGGTAAAAACACAACCACTGTAACAATTGGTGATGGGAAAACTGGTTATTTACATATTGAAACAGAAAAGTTAAATTTTCTGAAAATAGATAAAATTCTTGAAGACATAGGCATTGGAGAAAATTTTCTGAACAAAACACAAACTGCACACGAAATAGCACCAACAATCAAAATTGAATTATATCAAATTAATGAGCTTCTACACAGCAATGAAAACAAATAGCAGAGTAAAAAGATGCCCCACAGAATGACAGTGAACCCTTGCTGGCTATTTCTTGGACAGAAGACTACTATCCAAAATATAAATGAATTCCAAAAAATAGACCATCAAAAGTAAAATGCCAATCATGAAACAAGCAAATGAAATTAATAAGTCGTTCTCAAAAGAGGTACACATCACCAAAAAGTGTATTTAAAATGTTCAGTATTTTTGGATATTTGAACAAAAATGGAAGTAACATTGAGTTCATCATGTTACAGAAAGAGGGGCTACCAAGAACTCAAAAAACAAGAAATTCTAGTGAGATTGTGCAGGGGAAAAAACTTTCTACTTTGTTGGTGGGAATTGTGCTAAAAAGACCGCTACGGAATCTGTGTGTAGAGTCGTCAGAAACTTAAAAATAAAAATACTATTTGACCAATCTGTGCTTCAGTCCAGAAGAATTAAAGTCCCCATATTATAAAGAAACAATCATATGCATGTTTATAGCAGCACATTTCACAATCACCAAATTATGGAAGTCATGTGTATTTCATCAACAAATAAATGGGAAATGAAATCTGTTATATATGCTGAAAGGAGTATTATTCAGCAACAAATAGTATAAATTTGAATAATTTGTAGGAAAATGGTTGCACACTAAAAACATATGCTAAGTGAATTAAAATCAGATAGAGAATGTTATCTGTTATACTGTTTCTTTTATATGAAAAAATAAATTATAAATAAGTTATAAAGCAAAAAACAAGATAGAAAAATGTGGTAGACTTTCTGGAAACTGGGTTGGGAAGCTGGAAACTTTTTGATGGAGGTGTTGGAAAAAAATATGAAGAAAGCAATGCAAATGGAATTAAGATGTACACACATGTACAAATTTCTTACACTAAAGGTTTTCCCTACATGTAACAAACATACTAATAAAAATTTTTGTTTTAATACTTTCTTTGCCATGAGTTCACTCAAAACAAATCATGTATGTTTCACAGAATGAGCTACATCTCTATATAATAGCTGTATTCATTACTTATTATGATCCCACACTCAAAACCACTCTCATTCTCATTGAGTCTAAAAATTCAGATACTTAGTTGTGCAATAGAGTGCCATAAAAGTTTGCTAATTGATGCCATCAATAATGCTAAACAATAAAACAAATTTCCCAAAACTCTCATAAAATGCATATAAATGACAATTATGAAAGAACTTATTAAGTACATTTATATGAAGTTGCAATTAGGCAATATAGATATAATAACTTAAATAGTGACAATAGATGTAAGCCTATATTCAAGTGTGCCACCTCTATAATATATTCAAAAGAAATATAGGCTAAGTGATAGAGGAGACAGAAGGAATCTATAGTTAAATGACAATATTCCATTTCTTGATCAGTTACATAAACTGATCTACCTAGCTGTGCCCTTGTAACAATCTACTTAGCTGTGCCCTTGCAAGCTGTGATGCCTTTGTCATTCTGTACACATGCATGTATCTGCAAGAAGTCAAAATATCAATCTAGGAGAAATATTGGCACTGAAACTCTGTGTGACTTACCATTGGTGTCTGTATAGGATGAAAGTCACAGAGCAACAGTGACACATGATGATCCCAATAAGAAATTCCTCAAAGCAATGTTGTCCGGAGCTGCTTCCGTCCCGCGGAATGGAGCACACGAACACTCAGCCTCTTCAAGCACCTTTATTGACTGGGCAGCAACCTCAATACATGTCCGTCCTCGACGGCTTCTTCCGTGTTGTGCGTCGGGCACTTCCTATACTTGGGCTTATATAGCTAATGTTATCCAATCATGGGATTACACGTGGGGACAGGCGATTGGGCGGCAACAAGGAAGCAATCAATCATTACCATATATGGCGGGGACAGTAAGCCGAGCAAGAACCAGGAAGCAGGATGTGTGTGCCATCTTGGGCACACGATGGGTGGGGGAGCAGCGAGGCGGTAGGCGGATGCCATCTTGTGGCTATATTCTCGTGGGTAATATGGCAGGCTCCCAACATCTCCCCCTTTCTTATTTACAAGGAAGGACAGCGAGACCTTCCAAGTGACTACAGAGGTCTGTACCCCACTGTGCATGGCTCTGAGGTCATCCCCTGGCACAGGTTGGCCACCCCCGCGTCGGAAGGGACCTCCAAGCTTCATCCTTTTGCGCAGGGCTAGGGTAATTCGGATGAAACCTAGATGCATACAGACATATAGCCTGACATCTCTCTTCAAAAACCCCAAGAGTAGAATGTCATGCAGTACCATCTGGTCTCGCACCTTGGTGCCTCTTGCTGTCATTTTGTGGAATGGGGCCTGTCTTAGGTTGAGCAAGGTGGGGTACCTTGATCTTACCCGTCTTCGGCTCACCCATTCAGCATCCTTATAACTGATGCTCTGCAACATGAAGGAGATATGCAGCCGCCCGACCACCAGATGGGCCAGCCTCCGCCAGCTGCATTGCCGCCTTAGCTGTGAACTTGACCTGCTGCTGGGTTTGCATCAAGTGGTCTAGCAAGCATTTGACGACCACCAACCCCACCAGTATGGCAACAACAATCAGAATCCAAGTAGTCAAATTGGGCCAAGAGAACCAGGAAGTGACATGGTCCCACAAACCTTTTAGGACGTCCCTCAGGGTAGACAAATCAAACCTAACTGGGTTTAATTGAACCTTTTCTATCTCGTTTAACTCGTGATTAACAATCACAGACAGATTATGAAATTTTGGCAGATAAGTGTCCTGTAACCACGCGGTCATAGTTTTGTGGTTTCAGTCAAGTTGGTGCGAACGGGAGTGACACACACCCGGAAGGACAGCCACCTCTGGTCGCAAAGTTGAGTGGCGACCTGCCACAGGGCATCGATCTCTTGTCCGATGAGTTGGATTTCTTCTTGTAGCCGGAGTATTGCTTGGCTGTTTAGCTCTATCTGTTGCCTTTGAGCCTTGATGGTCTCTCGTGTGGAGTTGCTCAGCCGATTGACTGCATCCATGGTCAGCGCGAGCTGCTCGGAGGTCCATGCCTGCAAAACAGCCTGTCCCACTGCAGGGACAAACAGAGAAGAGACCACCCCTGCTGCCTGCCACAACCAATCTTTTATCCCTCCTTTTGTTCTGGTTGGCAACGAGGAGAGTGTCCTGGGCTTGGACGGGAACCCAAAGATCAGGGAGAGAACAGCATAGGCTGCTCATTTTTTTTTTTTTTTTGTCTTTTTCGTTTTTATTGGTACCGGGGATCGAACTCACAACTGCCTGCTTATAAGGCAGGCGCTTATGCCGCTGAGCTAAATCCCCAGCCCCTTCCTGTCCCTCTTAGTGACGGCGGGCACAGGAGAGGTATTTCCTTGCAATTTGATGCCCAAGCCTTTGCCAGGGGTATAGCCCATCCGTTTCATCATGTTTTGAGCCACCTCGGAACATCCCGTATTGGCCACACTCAAAACATTTTTTACTCTTTTGCATCTGCTGTTGTGTTGCTGGAGGGCGGGAGCCGAGGGCCGCATTAATTGAAGCGCCCACCAGGGCTGCAAGACCTGAATTAGAGAGTGGTCCCCCCACTTCTCTACATAATTTGGTCCAAGTTTCTAAACTCTTGTTTTTATGTGGTGTAATGACTGCACGGCAGTCCTTAGTACACTGCTCAAAGACTAGCTGCTTTACCAGGGGCTGCGCCACACTGAGGTCAGGGAAGACCTTGCCGGCGGCATCTAGCATCCTGGCCACAAAATCAGAGAATGGCTCTGTCATCCCTTGCACAATCTTAGTAAGACAGGCAGTATGTTCGCCTGCCTTGGCAAGTTGTTTCCAAGCGGCGATGGCACACTTAGTAATCTGATCATAAACTGCCTGAGGATGTCAAATTTGATCCTGCGCATGGGCTCCCTGGCCTAATAACATATCTTTGTTCCACCTGACATTGCACTCTCTAGCGTTTTTCTCAGCCTGCTCTCCGCAATACTCATCATTCCATGCCTTCCAGTCCATAAATTGGCCTGGGGACAAACACGCCCTTGCGAGTTGTGCCCAATCCGAGGGTGTCAGAGGGGTGGCTCCTATGTTTTCCAAAAGAGCCTGCGTAAAGGGGGCGTTGGGGCCGTAAGTGGAGACTGCCTCTTTTAACCCCTTAACCACTTTCATGTCCAGGGGCTGATAATAAGGCGTGCCGGCCTGGTCCTGGAGGACCGGGTAGAAGCTGGGAGTGTCATACGAGGCAAGGCCCCTACGCAAGACGTCCCATAAACGGCCATGAAATGAGCGGCGTCCGGAGAACGGAAGTGTGGCAGGGAAGGGAGGAGGCGGCCCCCAACCACCAGGGGCACTCATTCCCTGGGGTGGTTCCCAGGGAGGGGCCGACGGGACTAACCCCGCCTCGCTGGGGGTGCGCATTTCCTGCAGATCACTCTCCACCCTCTCGAGCTCCTCCCCTAGGATCTCCATCATCCCTTCACACAAGGCTCCAGCAGGTTTATGAACTTTCTGCCCTGTATTGCGATGTGGGCCTATCTTACTGTCAGTTTCCTCCTTTGGGCCCACCTTAGGGTCTTCCCCCTCTGAATCTGAATGGCTCGGTGAGCCAACCTCTGAGGCCTCCCTGGAGCTCTCCGAGCGCGCCTGCTCGAAAGCGTGGTGTGCCTCTTTGAGTCCCTGGGCTGCGCCTACCATACTTTCGGTTCTGAGACATGCACGAACCATCTCCCATATGGGGTGGACCATAGGGTCGACACCCGTGCCTTGCTCTTCTGCAAATTGAATGTCTCGTCCTAATTTCTCCCAGGAGGGCAAGGTGAGGGAGCCGGTGGGCAGGAACCACGGGGCCAAATCGTTGATGCATTTGAAGAATTGTAAAACCGTTTGTTTTTCCATCCTAATTCCTCGTGCCCCAAGCAACATCTGCAATGATAGGGCGAGGGGGCCACAATTAACATTGCCCATTTCAGCAAATATAGAAAGCCCCGAGGCGCTATAGCCAGCAGGGGCCTGCCCTTCCTTTTCGGGCAAAATCAACCCTAACAAGGGGTCGACTAACAAATCCCTTAAAGTGCGTCCACCAAGGGCCGGGTTGAGCCTCCACTCACCCGCAGGTATGTAACGTCTCTCAACGCAGGCACAGGAGTCGCAGAAGGCACGGGAATGGTTTCAAGTCCCCGTACGGGCCACCAGCTGTCCGGAGCCGCTTCCGTCCCGCGGAATGGAGCACACGAACACTCAGCCTCTGCAAGCACCTTTATTGACTGGGCAGCAACCTCAATACATGTCCGTCCTCGACGGCTTCTTCCGTGTTGTGCGTCGGGCACTTCCTATACTTGGGCTTATATAGCTAATGTTATCCAATCATGGGATTACACGTGGGGACAGGCGATTGGGCGGCAACAAGGAAGCAATCAATCATTACCATATATGGCGGGGACAGTAAGCCGAGCAAGAACCAGGAAGCAGGATGTGTGTGCCATCTTGGGCACACGATGGGCGGGGGAGCAGCGAGGCGGTAGGCGGACGCCATCTTGTGGCTATATTCTCATGGGTAATACGGCAGGCTCCCAACACAATGTCACAGTTGTGTATGTGGAATGTTTAAGTTGCTCACAGGCTTTGCACTGTAATACCCTAGATATTTTGTGATTCATGACAGTTTTGCTGATTTTTTGCTATCCTAAATATAAGAAAAATCATGCAAGCAATAGAATTCAGTATTTAAAATGGGCAACCCACTGTAGTTGGGGGAAATTGTTTCAAATTCTACTCACCTGGATTTCCTGGGGATCTTCAAAACGGTTCCAGAAACTCAACATGCAAGTGATGCCAGTGGGCACACATGAAAACTCTCTGAAGATGAGGAAAATTTGAATCCAAAATTTGAAAATGAAGGCCTTGGACCTAACATCTGATGGTGTCATGGTGTTCACTACACAGGTGCATTATGAAGACTCTAAAACAGAATGAATGAGAAGTACTAATAATCAGGTACTTGAGACTCAAATCAGTGGACCTCATGCTGATGCACACATCTATGAAAAGGATGGAACAATGGTTAAGAGGGGGAAATTCTCCACATTCAGAACACAGCCTAAGACTGAATCATTCCTATTGTAAAATCCTGCATGTGGGTGGCCTATTTCTGGTGGCTGACTTTGATCTTTAGTCCAGAGTATTCCTCAAAACAGGAGCTGTGCACTACATTGATTTGTCAAGTGAAATCCAATATTGTCCATGCAAAATATTTATGGAAATTGTATTTTCAGAGGCATCCTAGAGTTGAATGTGTAACCTTTAATTAGAATTTTCAGTACATAACTTACTGCCATACTGCCACACACATGATACTTTATCTGGTATTCATAAATCTGTAATATATTCACTGATGTCCTTTGCCTGAAAAGACAAAAAGAATTTAGATATGAAGAGTGTGAAGAATTTCACTAAATCCACACTCTACTTCTGAACTTTGGAAAAGTTAAAGTCATCATATTATAGTAATACGTGCATGACCGTGATTATAGCAGCACAATTCACAACAGTGAAATCATGGCAGCAACCTGCATCCCACCAATATATTCATGCACAACAGTCATGTAAATGGTTGAGCTCTACTCAGTCATAAATAAAAAATTTGAATCATCTATAGGAAAAAGGGTGGATCATGAGCTGCTGAATGAAATAAATCAGACACAAATAAATATCACATAGCTGCTTTTGTTGAGAGAACTAAAATATAAATAATTTAAAGAATAAAATAAATAAATGGAAACAAGGAGATAGACTTGTTGGAGATGGAAAAGCAACCTAGAGAAATGGGAAGTAAGGGTCAGGGGAGCAAAGAGAAGTGAAAATGATCGCAGTGTGTTATGTGCATGAACCAATTCCACGAGATGCACATAATTATGAAGCATCAAAAATGTACACAGCTAATGGAAAACAAAAAATATTATAAAAATCTGCATACTACACAGGGGAAGATAGCAGACTTGAATATGAGGAGCCTCATGGGAAACCCTCAGTTTCATCTTCTGGGCTATGGTGAGAAAACTTTATCCATGTTTTCAAATTATTGAGACCTGCTGCTGGTTTCAATACCATGTCATTTAATGATACACCGTTGGCATTTAAAAATAAAGTTTATCCTAGCACAGTTCCATTTCAATGCAGATATTGACTATAGAGTTCCATATCAAAAAATGAAGTCTTTATGATCCTGATAAAATACCGATGCACTAATCAGTTGATTCCAAAAGATACTGCTTCATATATAAGCTGGATTTACTGAATGTGCAAATGGCTCCACATTATTTTGAAGTGGAAAGAATCACTTGTCACATTACATGGAAAAAAAAACTACTAGGGCACTTATCAAGGAAAATTACTGAGCATTATTACTCTCCTCCTAATATTTGATACCTTAATAATTTGAATTAAAATATCATATCATAAATGTAATTTAGTACTAACTTCTGATCATGACTCATCAACTGCTTAATTCATGGGTTAAGTGCAAGTATTAGAAAGGAAAGAAAATTTTCAAAATGCATTAATATGAGACCCAAGTAGAATGGAATAGGAAAACTAAACTTTTGAGCACTGGGATTTTGAAAACAAAGAAATAAACTTCTACAAATTAGCACAAAACATTCCAAGAAACAAAAAAAATGTAGGTTTAAAGAACTTAAATGGAGGAGTTTCTCTTACAAAGATTCACAAATTGCCACCTAGTAAGCAAAGGCATACTGAACATCAAAAACAATATGAGAAATACAAAGGAAACTACAATGTGTTATAGGACATACTGTGTCATAATGGATGTTAGCAATTGTTAATGACAAGAAGATTGGAAAGAGTGTGGAGAAACAGGTGTCTCCATGCTCTAACTAGGAATCAGATGCTGGAAGACAATATAGATGTTCCACATTGAAAAAATCCACATTACTGGGCCCAGTATTCTGACATCTGTGTATTTGTGAAAAATAATTGAAATCAGGATCTCACAGTGACATTAGAACTTCCATGTTCATTGTTGTGCTAGTCACAGCAGCCAACATGATGAAGCACATACCTTCTCTCTGAATGACAAATGAATAACACTGTGGTGAATATAAGATTTGGAATATAAACCAGCTTTTTAAAAGAAGGAACGCTTAGCCTAGTAAACTCTCTACTTCGCCTGGGGGCCAGGCTCCAGTTTCCTGTCAGAGTGAGTCCAGCAGAGACAGGGAACCCCGCCCCAGCCCAGCGAACTCTTTTCTTCACCTGGGGGCCAGGCTCAGGCTCCCTGATGGGTCCAGTAAGTCCAGCGGAGACCCGAAACAGTCTTCTTCGCCTGGGACCAGGCTTCGGCTTCCTGTTGGGACAAGTGAGTCTGGCAGAGGCGTGGAACTCTTCATCACTTGGGGGCCAGGCCCAGACTTCCTGTCCAGATCAGTGAGTAAGGAGAGGGCAGGGAATTCCATCCCAGCCTGGCTGACCTCTCTATCCTCACTTGGAACAAAACTTGAAGCTCGAAAATATAGGAAAATGACAAAACAAAAGACCAAAATGCAGTCTCAAACATCCAACCCATTCCAAGAAAGCCTTGGAGCCATGTACATAGAAGAAAATACATGCGACATAATTGAAATACCTGAAATAATAGTTACTGAAATAAAGAAGCAACACTAGGAAGCAGTAAAGGAATTCAAACTAGAAATAATCTCTCAGGGAAAAAAAAGAAATGATAAAAGAAATGAAGGACATGCTGAACATATTGAAACAAGACACAGTTAAAAAATTGGAGGAGATAAAAAAGATGGAATTCCAGGATGAACAATATAAGAAAGAAACAGAATATATAAAGCAGATGAAAGAGATATACAGGAAATCAAAAACTCCATCAAAAGCTATAAAAACTGCCTCAATGAATGTGAAGATAGAATTTCAGACCTCAAAGACAAGATTGCAGCCAGTGAACAGGAAAGGAAAGATCTTTTAAAAATAACAAGAAATCACGAAATAACAATTCAACACCTGTAAGATGACACAAAGAGGAAAAACATAAGGTTAATAGGTATAAATAAAAAGAAGGGAACAACATGAAGGATGTCAACAGACATTTAGAGAAGTAATAGCTGAAAATTTCCCAAACATGAGATTGGAAACTGAAATCAAGATCAATGAAGCATATAGAACTCCAAATAGTCATAACCAAAATAAAATTACACCCAGAAACATAACTATGGCCATCCCAGAAATAGAAGAAAAAATAGAATATTAAAAGCTGTCAGAGAGAAAAGACAGATCACCTATAAAGGAAAACCTATCAGAATCACAGCAGACTTCTTAGCACAAACAATAAAGTCAAGAAGAGCATGGAGTGAAGTATTTCAGATCCTAAAGGAAAATGATTTCCAACCTAGACTGATATACCCTTCAAAACTGTATTCAAAATAGATGAAGAAATAAGATACTTCCATGACAAAGAACAGCTGAAAAACTACATGATCACCAAGACAACCCAGCCAAGAATACTGAAAGACAGCCTAAATACATTTAGGAAAAAATCACTAAACAAAGCAGACAATTAAACAGAACTGAAAGATAAAGATGCAAGAGCAGAAAGATAACATGTCAACAATAAACCAATACATAACAGGTATAACCATTAATGTAAATGGTTTCAATGCACCAATTAAAAGAAACAGACTGGCAGAATGGATCAAGAAACAAAATCCAACCATATATTGTCTACAACAAAACCCATCTAACCCAAAAGGATACCCACAGACTGAAAGTCAAAGGATGGAAAACAATACTTCATGCAACAGGAACTCCAAAAAGAGCAGGGGTGGCTATTCTGTTTGCAGACAATGCAAACTTCAAGACAATAATGACCAGAAGGGATAAACAAGGTCACTACATACTGGTTAGGGGAAAACTCCAAGAGAAAGAGATAACTATCTTAAATATATATGCACCAAATTCCAGAGCACCCAGTTATATAAAACAAGTATTAACAGAAATGAAAAACCAAGTTAACAGTGACACAATTCTAACAGGAGATCTTAACACACCATTGACACCAACGGACAGATCAACCAGACAGAAAATCAGCAAAGAAATAAGAGAACTGAATCGCACCTGTGAACAAATGGACTTAATAGACATATACAGATTATTCCACCCAACAACAGAATACACATTCTTCTCAGCAGTGCATGGGTCATTTTCTAAAATTGACCATATATTAATTCACAAAACATATCTAAATAAATGCAAAAGGGTTGAAATCATCCTGTGCATGCTTTTGGACCATAATGCTATGAAATTAGAAATTAATGATGAAAGATACTACAAAATTCCCACAAACTCATGGAAACTGAATAACACTCTTGAGTAATCAGTGGGCCACAGAGGAAATTAAAGAGGAAATTAATCACTACCTACAAGAAAAAGAAAACACAAACACAGTGTACCAGAATCTGTGGGATGCAATGAAAGCTGTCCTCAGAGGAAAATTTATTGCACTGAGTTCACACATCAGGAAAACAGAATGAATACAAATAAATAACCTGATGCTACACCTCAAACAGCTAGAAAAAGAAGAGCAAGTCAAGCCCAAAGCCAAAAGAAGAGAGGAAATTATAAAAATCAGAGCAGAAATCAACGCAAGAGACTAAGAAAACAATCCAAAGAATCAACGAATCAAAAAGTTGGTTCTTTGAAAGAATAAATAAAATTGATGAGCCCATAGCCAACCTTATTAGAAAACAGGGAAGAAAAAGCTCAAATTCAAACAATAAGGAATGAAAGAGGAGAAATCACTACAGACCCTATAGAAATACAGAAAATCATCAACACCTATTTCAAAAACCTGTACTCTCAAAGGTTTGATAACACAAAGGAAATGGACAGATTCCTAGAAGCATACAAAGTACCAAAGCTAGGTCAGGAAGATGTAAAACTACTGAATAACCCAGTTTATATTAATGAAATCAAAAATGTAATTAAATCTTTACCTACAAAGAAGAGCCCAGGCCCAGAATTCTACAGAATTCTACAAGAAATACAAAGAAGACCTAATGCCAACACTCCTCAAACTCTTCAATGAAATTGAAAGGGAAGCAATCCTTCCTAAATTGTTCCTAGAAGAAAATATTACTCTAGTACCAAAACCTGAAAAGGACCCAACTGAAAAGGAGAACTACAGACCAATCTCCCTAATGAACACAGATGCAAAAATCCTCAATAAAATATTGGCAAATAGGATGCAGCAAATCCTCAAGAAGATCATAAACCATGACCAAATAGGATTCATCCCAAGCATGCAGGGATGTTTCCATATACGTAAAACAATAAATGTATTACATCATATCAATAAAGCCAAAAGTAAGAACCACATGATCATTTCTATAGATGCAGAAAAAGCTTTTGATAAGGTCCAACATTCATTCATGAAAAGAACCTTGCAGAAAATTGGAATAGATGGTCTTTACCTCAATATAATAAAGGCCGTCTATGACAAACCAATAGCCAATATCATACTAAATGGCCAAAAATTGAAGGCCTTTACTTTCAAATCAGACACAAGGATGTCCCTTATCATTGCTCTTATTTAATATAGTGCTGGAAATACTAGCCAGAGCAATTAGACAAGACAGAGAAATAAAAGGCATAAAGATAGGGAAAGAATATGTTAAGCATTATTTGCAGATGACGTGATACTCTATATAGAAGATCCCCAAAACTCCATTGAAAGACTGCTAGATATAATAAATAAATTCAGCGATGTAGCTGGATATAAAATCAATACTCAAAAATCAATAGCATTCCCATACATTAACAACAAAGTCACAGAGAGAGAAATAAGAAAAGCCACACCCTTCATAGTAGCAACCAAAACATGAAATATCTAGGAATTACTCTCATGAAAGAAGTGAAAGACCTGTACAGGGAAAACTATAATACACTGAAAAGTAAAATTGAAGATGATCTCAGAAAATGGAAAGACATCCCTTGCTCATGGATAGGAAGAATAAATATTGTGAAAATGGCCATTCTCCCAAAACTTTTATACAGATTCAATGCAATCCCGATAAAAATACCATCAACATACCTCACAGAACTAGAGAAATCACTCCTAAAATTCATCTGGAGCAAGAAGAGACCTAGAATAGCAAGGACAGTTCTAAGCAGCAAAGGCAAGTCAGGAGGTATCACAATCCCTGACTTGAAGTTATACTACAAAGCAACCATAGTAAAATAAACATGGTACTGGAACCAAAACAGAACTGAAGATCAGTGGAATAGATTAGAAGATACAACCACAAGTACAAACAAACTCAACCACCTTATCTTCGATAAAGGGGCCAAACATGTTCACTGGGAGAACAACAATCTCTTTAATAAATAGTGCTGGAAAAACTGGCTCTCCATATGTCGAAAACTAAAACGAGACCCATGCCTACCACCATGTACTAAAATAAAATCTAAATGGATTGAAGATCTAAATATTAAAACAGAAACACTAAATCTATTGGAAGACAAATTGGGTAAAAACCTTGAAGATATAGGGGTAGGTAGAGAATTCATGAACAGGACTCAAACCGCATGGGAAATACTTCCGTGCATCAATATATGGGATCACCTCTTATTAAAAAGTTTCTGCACATCAAAGAAATCTCCAGCATAGTGAAAAGAACACCCACAAACTGGGAAAAAATCTTAGTGAACTGCCCCTCAGACAAAGAGCTTCTATCTAAAACATATAAAGAATTAAAAAAATGACACCCCCAAAATTCAAAAACCCAATCCAAAAGTGGGCATCTGAGATGAATAAACAATTCTCTGATGAAGAAATACAAATGGCAAAAAAATATGAAAAAATGTTCATCATCATTAGTCATTAGAGAAATGCAAATTAAAACCACACTGAGATTTCTTCTCACTCCTGAAAGAATGGTCAAGATCAAGAAAACCACTAACAATAAATGCTGGAGAGGCTGTGGGGAAAAAGGAACTCTCCTGCACTGTTGGTTGGGGTGTAGACTAGTGCAACCATTGTGGAGGTCAGTCTGGAGGTTTCTCAGAAAACTGGGACTGGAAGCCCTATTTGACCCAGCTATACCACTTCTAGGCATATTTCCAGAAGAACTGAAAGCATTATACCACAGTGATATATGTGCACCCATGTTTATAGCAGCACAATTTGTAATAGCCAGATCTTGGAAACAACCTAAGTGTCCATCAACTGAAGAATGGATAAAAAGTTGTGGTATTTTTATACAATGGAGTATTACTCAGCTATAAAGAATGATCACATTGAGACATTTACAAATAAATGGATGCAGCTTGAGACCATACTCATAAGTGAAATAAATCAAACTCACGTGTATAAATATCAAATAGTTTCCCTAGTGTAAGAAATGATAAGAATACGTAAAAGTATGTGGTAATCATGATTTCCAATCATATTGGTTTGAAGCCATATAATGTTTTCACTCATTAACCACAATAGTTTTAACTTGGGTTGTTCGATTTTAGTACCTATGATGTACAAATGGCTATTTTGAAGAAAACAACACATCATAAAAGCTAGTGCTGATTTAATATCATCTTGTTTTGAAGTCCCATCAAGCTGTGGTACATCTGTTTCCACTGGTTTTAACATGTTGAATCTTACTATATTTCACTATATGCTATAGTGTAAACAAAATTCTTTATAGGCAAAGAGATAATAAACCATTTTTCATTTTCTATTTAAAAAAAGAAGGAAAGTATGCAGTGGGTGACAATGTTCAGATTGCTTGAGGATAATATGTTGAGTGACATGAGACAATCAAACAAGGACAAATACTACATTACCTCATTTACTTGCATTATTCAAAACACAAAACAACACAGAAAGAGAGACTCAGATGTTGATTAATAGGGAATAGGCAAAAGAGGCCATTGTGAGTTCCTAATTAGCAAGCATAGAGTCCCAGGTAAGTAGACTAACATTAAAAACTTCTGGATATCATTCTATGGTATTATGTACATAGTTAAAAACACTTCATTGTACACTTAAATGTTATTGTTTATGTTCTGCTGAAGTGAGTACATGTACTCACTTCATAAAATTTTAGAGATATATTTCATGAGAAGTATTCTTAATAGAATTTAATCATTATTACAATAGAAGCTAGAGTTGTAGCTCAGTAGTAGAGTTCTTTTTTAGCATGTATGAAGAATCCTGGGCTTAATTCTTAAATTGATTTTTAAAAATCTGTGGTGATGAATGTTTTACTTGAACTGGTAGGAGTGAATCCAAGGGCCTCCTAAATGCTAGATAAATGCTCTAACACTGAGCTACATCCTTTACCCCAGACAAATGCAGTATATTTTAAAACCAAAGAAAATAATACAAGATATATTTGATATGAGCATCTGACTGCAGCCTTTATGATAAAATTCCTATTTCCTAAAATTCCTCCCCTAACTTCCACAGGTAAAGCAGTGTCGTTATCATGATCAGAGCACAGGTGTTTTCTGTTGGTGACAATTGCTCTTTGCTCTACATGCGTGAAATACACACACTTAAGTTTTAAAACACATTTTTATTCCACAAATGACTGTGAATACATTATTTCTGCACAAATATAGATAATGTCTGTAGTTCAGATTTGTTCTTTCACCTAAGCATTAGGGAGTCATAAGTTTCTACTAACAATGTTGTTAACTCAAACTTTTACTAATGTAAGTCTACGAAAACCACAACTGAAAATCAGTATGACAATGTTTAATCACAAGAAGGCTTATTCATTATCACAGTGCTGATTTACCAACAATCATCCTTGGTGATGATTTCATTAAATTTAATTAGGAGTCATCAAGAATTGGCATATGTTTTGCTCCCTCATCTCCACTTGCTGAGCATACAATTAAGGAGCTATTCATTACCTTGTATTCCTTTGCATTGTCTTTCCCTGCCCAACAAATCCTTTTGAAGACATAAGCACTTACTCAGATGGCTTTCCTTTTCTGAATCTGTCTCCCAGATTGAAATACAAAACACTTTTTTTGGTCTTTTTGAGACACGGTTTCACGATATAGTTCAGGCTGGTCTTGAACTCATAGTGATCCTCCTGCCTGAGTGTCCTGAGGCAATCAGCACCACAAGAGGTCTTTAAATACAAGTTATTTAATGTCGCTTACCTTATATAATGCTGACCTTGCTGTGAGGATTAGGACTGCCACTATGCAGGAGAAACAGGGAGTGGACCTGAGATAAAAGTTTGTGAGTCTCTCCAACCCTCCTGCTCTGAGTTGTAATTATCATTTCACTTGCACTAGCAATGACAGTGCAGGCTTGGGAATATACTGACATATCTGATGAACTTTTTTGAAGTTGCTAATTACCAAAGGCAGTTACAACTTTGTTGTGAGTATTTCCAAAGAGACCATTGAAAAGTCTGCAAGGTGCTCTCACTTTTTGATGATTCCTTGAAGGTGGTCTCTTGTGTGGAGAAATGACCGAAAGGCACAGGTGTCTACTTAGGCTCTCTGAATATCTCTGAGATATTCTTCTGAAAGCCAAGTTCATTCTGTATGTTCAAACACATAGACTTGATCATTATTTTAACTACTCAGAATTGAAAGGAATGAGAAGAAGGAGTTACAATGGCTATATAATGTAAAACTAAATGCATATCAATGTACATCAATTAGGAAGAATGCTTTTGAAATTTTCAAAGAAAATTTAAACTGGGGTAATCCTGGCTCTGAGAGAAATTCTCCATAGATGTACATCCTAAGGAGAGAGAGAGAAAAAAATATATGTGTATATAATGATGGAGATGGTTGAAGAAGAGAGTGACAGTTTCCACCAACGTGGTCATCCGATCTTCTTGATTATAAATGTCCTCTTCTGTTGAGTGTACCTTTAATCAACATGTATATTCACAAATACAGCAACAGAATCAGTCAGCTAAACAGACAGATTTTACTCTTTTAACTATGAAACACACCAATTGACTTTCTCAGTTGCCTTCCATTGGGTAATTATCAGTATATTGTACATATATTTTACTGGATTTTCAGTAATAATCTTTCATTAGATATATAATTAATGAAAAATTGAAGTTATTAGAGCCAAAGTCCATGTATATTTTTATAAATAAATCCATAGTATAACAGCACCCTAGTACCATCACTCTTGTTCCTTAAGTCTTTGAAACATTAGCCAGAGCAATGAAGCATGAGAAAGAATTAAAAGGGATATATATAGCGAAGGACAGAATCAAAGCAACAATATCTGCAGATGACATGATCATCTACTTACAAGACCAAAATTTTCCAAAAGACTCCTAAATAACCAAATAAAGCAATATATCAGAATACAAAACAAACAGCAAGAAATCAATAGCACTTATATACACTAATAACAAACTAATTAAGGAAGAAATTAGGAAAACAGTATCATTCAAAATAGCATCATGGAAAATTAAATACTTAGGAATTAATCTATTCAAGAAAGTGAATGATGAAATGAAAAGTGCATTATTTTTACTTTTTTAATATTTTTATTTTAAAGAGATTACGATAAAAGAGGACGAAACAAAGCAGATCAGAACAGGACAGTGTAAGCAACACAGTTATTCACCACAAGACAACCCCATTTTAACAGTAGTCGCCATAATGTTTCTTTCTTTGAAAGAGTTGAGCATGCTTTTACATATAATAATATCAAACATAACAAAATAGTACAAATCCATTCAAGAGAATGAAAATATTACAGAGCATTCCAGAACCAAATAACAAAACAAATAATGGCTTCTATATTATATCCTTTTCCATAAAAAGTTTGTTTATACTATCACAATCCAATAAGATACAACATGATAGAACCAATGGAAACAGAAGAACAAAAGCATGGTTGGACTTCAAAGCAAGATGATATTAAATCAGCAATGGCTGCTATAATGTCTTGTTTTCTTCAAAAGAGCTATTCATACCATCACACATAATAAAATCAAACAAAACAGAATAAAAGCATTCTTACTCATCAATGAAAACATTTTAAGGCTTCAAAGCAATGTAATGAGGAATCATGATTACTATAAAACCTTATGTACTCTTACCATTTCTTACACTAGGGAGATTATACAGTATTTATACATCTGAATTTGATTTATTTTGCTTATGAGTTTGGTCTCAAGTTGTGTCCTTTTATTTATAAATATCTCAATGTGATCATTCTTTATAGCTGAATAGTACTCCATTGTATAAAAATACTACAACTTCTCTATCCATTCCTCCATTGATGGGCGCATAGGTTGTTTCCAAGATCTGTCTATTACAAATTGTGCTGCTATAAACATGAGTGCACATATATCACTGTGCATGATGTTTTCAATTCTTCTGGGAATATGTCTACAACTGGAAGAGCTGGGTCAAATGAGACTTCCAATCCCAGCTTTTTGAGGAATCCCTGGACTGACCTCCACAGTAATTGCACCAGTGTACTTTCCCACCAACAATGCAGGAGAGGTCCTTTTTCCCCACAGCCTTGGCAGCATTTGTTTTCTTGATCATGGCCAACATTTTTAAATAGGAAATCAGGATTACATCAGAAAATGGAAAGATACTCCTTGTCCTGAAAAGGCAGATCCAATATAATAATATGATTGAATTTGCAAAACTGATACAGATTTAATTCAATCCCAGTCAAAATGCTAACTTCAGTTCACACAGATATAAAGAGAACAGTCCTAAAATTCAGATAAAAACAGAATACCCAGAATGGCCAAATCGTTCTTGGGTTAAACAAAAAAAGCAAGTGGAGCTATCAGAATTCCAGAGTTGATATTATACCACAAATCAATTGTGATCAAAACAGCATGATACTGGGAAAAAAGCAGGCATGTAATTCAATGGGCCAGAGCAGAGGGAGCAGAAATAACCCCAGACACATGTGGTATATTGTTCCTTGAAAAAGTGCCAAAGACATACACTGAAGAAACGACAGTCTTTAATAAATGGTGTTGGGAAAATTGGATATCTACATGCGTAAGATTGCATCTAGACCCATACATGTCACCATGCACTTAACTAAAATCAAAGTAGTCAAATTTATGCCCAGAATAAGTGTTTCTGCCACTCTGGACAAAGTGCTTGATTATTAAAGTCCTCTTTGTTGAGGCTACCTTCAGTCAACATATATATTCACAAATATGGTTGTGATAGATTTTACTGTTCTTTTAACTATGAGATAAACTAACTCATTTTCTCAATTGTCCACCATTGGGTAATTACCAGAATGCTGTACCTATATTTTGTTGAATTTTCAGTAGTAATCATTCACTAGTTACATAATCAATGAAAAAATTCAAGGTAATGAAATCAAAGTCAAACTGTTTTTACAAACAAAACCACAGTCTATCTACACACTCCACCATCACCACTTTTGTTCATCATAGTCCTGGAAACACTAGCCAGAACATTGATACAAGAGAAAGAAATGAAAGGGATATGTATAGAGAAGGGCAAAATCAAATAATCATCATCTGCAGACAATGTAACCCTCTACTTACAAGACCTGAAAATTTCCATCAAAAGAGTCTTAGCATTAACAACCAAATAAATCAATTTAGCAGGAAACAAAATAAATACCCTAATATCAACAGCATTCCTATACACTTAATCACAAATCCACTGAGATAGAAATTAGGAAAACAATATCATTCATAATAGCATCAAGAAAGATGAAATGCCTAGGAATTAATCAAGGAAATGCAAGACCTTTACAATAAGAATTACACTACTGCTATATAGGAAATCAGGGACATCAGAAAATGGAAAAATAGTAATGGTTAGGAAGAACCAATATAAACAACATGGCTGTATTTGCATAACTGATATACAGATTTAATGCAATACTATTAATCTCTGTTAGTTCATCAGAAAACATTTTGTGCTCTCATTGTTCAATTGTTTGATCATTTTTACACCTATATTTTGCAATATGAACAACTACTTTGAAGATAACAATACACAATATATTAACCAGTGTATTATCCTCTTATTTCACTTTGAAATTGTGCTTTATCATTGTCATTCTTTGTTTGTTGTTAAGATAAAACAATCACAGTCGAAACACCCACTGCAGTTCACACAGTTGTAGAGAAAACAGTCCTGAAATGCAGATAGAAACTGAAGGTAGTCAGAATGATCACAGCAATCCAGAGTACCAGAGGAAAACAGGAGGCATCATGACCCCAAGACTGAGGTTGTACTACAAAGCTAATCTGATTCAAACAGTGTGGTAGTGGCACATATGCAGGCATGTAAATCAGTGGATCAGAACAGAGGAAGCAGAAAAAATCTCGAGTACATGAAACCATCTGATCTTTGAAAAGGAGTCAAAGATATACACCGAAAGAAAGACAGACACTTTAATAAATGATGCTGGGAGACTTCAATATCAATGTGCAGAAGATGGAGTCTAGATCTATACATATCACCATGTATGAAACTAAAATCAATTTCTGCTTCATAACTTTAGGCTTTGCCTCCTGCAGGCTATTAAGAGTCACAGTATCTGTGAGTTTGCCCCGTCACTGGGGTGCTTGTCAAAGGGCTAAAGCCACATCCCAAGAAAGTACCTTCAGGTCGAGGGAGCTTCATAGCTTCCAGGTGCACTGAACCAGTGCAGTGGGTCCTGAGCGGACCTGCAAGGGCCTCCCTTCTCCCGGCCATGCTTGGAGGACTGTGGAGTGCTAAGCAAGCAAGCAGGTGCCATTGGTTCCAGAGGCTGATTGGCCTTGGGTGAGTGCCGCCCGCATTTTTCCCCAAGCCCAGCAAGTTTGGGACCCTCGCTCAGTCCCGAACAGGGAACTTCATGGCTTCCGGGTGCACTGGGCCAGCATGGCGGGTCCTGAGTGGGCCTGAAACGGCCTCCCCGCTCCTGGTCATGCTTGGCGGACTCTGAAGTTCTAAACAAGCAAGCAGGCACCATTGGTCTGTGTGGCCTGAGGTGAGTGCCCCTCCTCTGCGCTTTCCCCTGAGCCCAACTACTTTGGAACCCTCCCTTAGCCCCTGACAGGGAACTTCACAGCTTCCTGTTGCACTGGACCAGTTTAGCAGGTCTCCAGTTGGCCTGCCCCACCCCTAGTGAACCTCTCTCTCTCTCTCTCTCTCTCTCTCTCTCTCTCTCTCTCTCTCTCTCTCTCTCTCTCTCTCTCTCTCTCTCCTCTTTTGTCTTTTTCATTTTTTATTGGTACCGGGGATCGAACTCACGACCGACTGATTGCAAGGCAGGTGCTTATGCCGCTGAGCTAAACCCCCAACCTCTCTCTATCTAGGAAACTCGGTGGCCAGAGTCCCAGGAGCTGAGTGCATAGAAGAGGATTTCCAACAAACACCAGGGAAGCCTTGGAATAACACTTGAAACACAGAAATATAGGAAAATGACAAAATGAAACACCAAATTACAATCTCAAACTTCCAGCCCATCCCAAGAAAACTTAGGAGCTATTTACATAGGAAAAAATATATGTCATACAAATGAAGTATCGAAGATAATAGCAACTGAAATAAGGAAGCAACTCTGGGAAGCTTTAAAGGAATTCAAACTAGAAATAATCTCCCAGGTAAAAGAAGATATGATAAAGGAAATGAAGGAGGTGCCGAATATATCTAAAGAAGACACAGTTTAAAAAATTGGAGGAACTAAACCAAAAGATAGAATCCCTGGATGAACAACATAAGAAACAAACAGAATACATGAAGCAGATTCAAAGAGATATACAGGAAATCAGAAATTCCATTGAAAGTTGTAAAAACCACCTCAATGAATGTGAAGATAGAATTTCAGGCTTCGAAGGCAAGATTGCTGCTAGTGAACAGGAACCCCCCCCCCCAAAAAAAAGTGGGAGTAGGCATTCGGTTTATAGATAACATGAAAAAATACCCTACGTGACGGATTTGTGGACCTTGTGCACCCAATGTGGGTCAGACCTTTGCGAAAACTCCATTGCCACCTCACTTCCATTGGCCCCAAATCTTACTGGAGACTCAAGATCATATTTTGAAACCCTTGTAATCCATGTTATTTCAGAGC
The DNA here is from genome assembly GCF_034190915.1 of Cavia porcellus. NCBI lineage: Eukaryota > Metazoa > Chordata > Mammalia > Rodentia > Caviidae > Cavia > Cavia porcellus. The sequence goes on along the minus strand of NW_026947490.1, from coordinate 30,440,834 downwards.
TAGTGTGAAGTAATTCTCAAAATGTTATAATATCCCTATCCCCAAATTACAGTTAGTTGCTATAGTAAAAAGCTAAAGACCCATCTGGGAAAAGATGGATGAAATACTTAAAGTAGGAATTATTGACAAATCACACAAGTCCTACCTGAAGGGGATCTGTCCCCTTCATTCAAGGTATTCTCAGTCTGTTAACTGACTCAAAACTGAAAAGTGGTTGAGGCTCTGTGATTCTCTCTTTACTGTCATTTAAAGTAGATTTCTATTCATTTGCCTTTAAATTTTTCCAATTAAATGAATCTAGTAAAAAGCAGAATTCCTGTCTTTTTATATTTGGGAACACCATGCCTTATTAGCCACCACATAGGTCTATGAACGTCATCTAATTCAATCACTGCTTTGCTTGTGTTGTGCATCCTGGAAACTTTGTATAACTTGTCTTTGGGAGTTGAATGCTGCCATCTTACCCCCTGTCACTACAGAATTCAATTAAACCTAATGCATTTATGTCTCTCAGTTAAGAGACAGTAGTCCCAACTATAAGGTATGGCATACAAAGAAGAGCAATGATGGTGCTTCTTGGGGATGCTGGTGCCTGCCTCATGAATTATCTAAAAGTGTTATCAGGGGGTGCACTTACCAGATCATTGTAGTGTGAAGTATTAGCTTTAATATGACTAATGTACTCCAGAATTCCCTCAACTTTTGAATCTCCTCAACAATATAACAGGCAACTTTAACTATTCATTAATCTTTAATGCATACTTCTGCCAAATAAACCATTAAGACTTGTTTTTAAATCCCACAAGTTTCAACATTAAATTCAGGGCCTCTACTTACCAGGCCCGTATTGATAAACTCAACCCAACCCAGGCATATGTTTCTGCCACCATTATCCCACACTCTTAAAATCTACTTCCATACCTGTTCCTCAGACATGAGCTCATAAAACTTAGAAAACACAAGAGGTTCTTTGAAAGTGTAGTGAATATCCTCATGGGATCACATAATGTACCTCATCTTCAGAAGATTTCTGAGAATTGAGCCTAAATGTAGGCCTCAAGTAGAGATGGAAAATGTATTAGAGGTTTCAGTGATACAAACAGCCTGATGCTGCAGCCCTGCCATAGATTCTCCAGTACTGGCCTAGAATTAAATGTGGGTGGTGAGGGCAGGGTCTGAAACCTCCAGGACTGTCATGCTTGTTAACACCCATTGGTATCACAGGACATAGGAGAGGCAAACTTCACAGCAGTTGTGTGTGGGAAGCTTCTTTCACTGAGAATGGAGAAATCTCTTCCTCTGTTATAGTAATCTTATTGGAATTTAGGAGCTCAGTGTATCTAGAATGCTCTCAAACATCTTCCTAATTCATAGGATCTTATTATTTTACAATCACTGCTGTCCCCTTTACTTCTAAAAGCCTTCCAGGCTGCAGGTGTTTATGTTACATTTCAGCCAATCAAAGTATCAGGGTTTATATTTGGGCTTCTGTGACCTTAGCCCTGCAGTAAAAGGAAAGAAGTTTCTTTTTCAGAACACGGATTGATCTTTTAGATCTTAAAAAATTATTTTATTTTAAAGAGGAAAAAATGACAAAACCAATCAAAATACCCCAATGTAATAGAGATAGCAGTTCAAATATTATCAAGTCAACCATAGTTATTATAATGCCTCTTGATGCCTTCAAAATAGCTATAGATTACTTTGGACATAATAAAAATCAAAACAGAACAAAGAAGAATAGAAACAATAAAAAAACAATGAATGCAATAAAGGACTTGAATACAATGCAATAGTAAATCCAAAATTGCTATCATAATATTTTTTGCTGTTTTTGAAATATCTGCTTCTGCCATCGGATTTAGCATAATCAAACAAAACAAAAACAAAACCCAACCCAATAAAATAATGGAAATGATATAGGACTTCCAAAATGAGAAAATGAGGAATCAACAATGGCTGCAACCCTGGCTATCCCCGGAGCCCAGCCTGTTTGGGAATCCTGCACCTCGCCATCGGTGTGCAGAGGAGGGGCTGGGCGGATCTGGGGCACCTGCATCAGCCTCCTCATGTGTCTGCAGGACTGTGGAGGTCTCAGTGGGCAGTGGAGCATCGCAGGTTCCGGAGACCCTGTGGATGTAGTGAGTGCTCAGCACACCCTGCCCAAAGCTCAGACTGTTCGGGACCCTCCAGGCTTCCGAGTGTAGTGAAGTGGAGAAGTGTGTTTGAGGCCTCTACATCCGCCTCCCCATCCCAGCTGCACTTGGAGAACTGTGGAGCTTCCAACAAGTAGGCGGGTGCATGCTATCCCTGGAGCCCAGCCTGTTTGGGACTCCTGCACCTCACCATCGGTGTGCAGAGGAGGGGCTGGGCGGATCTGGGGCACCTGCATCAGCCTCCACATGTGTCTGGAGGATTGTGGATATCTCAGCAAGCAGGGGAGGATCACAGGTTCCAGAGGCACTGCGGCCTGTGGTGAGTAATCAGCGCACTCTGCCGAAAGCCCAGACTGTTCGGGACCCTCCAGGCTTCTGGGTGCAGAAGTGGAGAAGTGGGTTTGAGGCCTCTACATCCGGCTCCCCAACCCGGCTGCACTTGGAGAACTGTGGAGCTTCCAACAAGTAGGCAGGCACATGCTATCCCTGGAGCTCAGCCTGTTTGGGACACCCGCACCTCACCATGGTGTGCAGAGGAGGGGCTGGGCCGATCTGGGGCACCTGCATTAGCCTCCCCGTGTGTCTGGAGGACTGTGGATGTCTCAGCAGGCAGTGGAGCACTGCAGGTTCCAGAGGCACTGCAGCCTGTGGTGAGTGCTCAGTGCACTCTGCCCAAAGCCCAGACTGTTCTGGTCCCTCCAGGCTTCTGGGTGCACTGAAGGGGAGAGGTGGGTTTGAAGCATCTACTTCCGTCTCTGCATGCCGGCTGCGCTTGGAGAGCTGTGGAGCTTCCAAAGGGCAGGTGGGCACACAGTGTCCCTGAGGCCAAGCTTATCTGGAACTGCAGAGTTCTGAACAGGCAGAAGAGGGCCATTGGTTCTGCAGGCCCAGTGGCTTGGGGTAACGGGGAGCCAGAGTCTCAGGAGCTGCAAACATAGAAGGGGGTTTCCAACAGACCCTGAGGAAGCTTTCAAATAACACTTGAAACACAGAAATATAGGAAAATGACAAAACGAAAGAGCAAATTACAACCTCAGACCTCCAGCCCATCTCAAGAAACCCTAGGAGCAATGTATATAGAAGAAAATATATGCCATTCACCTCAAATATCGGACGCAATAGCTACTGAAATTAACAAGCAACTCCAGGAAGCTGTAAAGAAATTCAAACTTGAAATAATCTCCCAAGTAAAAGAAGAAATGATAAAAGAAATGAAAGAGATTCTGAATATATCTAAAGAAAACACAGATTAAAAATTGGAGGAACTAAACAAAAAGTTAGAATCCCTAGACGAGCAATATAAGAAACAAACAGAATACATAATGCAGATGCACAGAGATATACAGGAAATAAAAACTCCACTGAAACTTGTAAAAACCGCCTTAATGAACGTGAAGATAGAATTTCAGACCTTGAAGACAAGATTGAAGCTAGTGAACAGGAAAGAAAAGATCTTTTAAAAATAACAAGGAGTCAGGAAACAACAATTAAACAACTGCAAGATGTTTAATTGCAAAAGAAAATAACTGCAAAGAAAAATAACATAAGAATGATAGGGATTAATGAAAAAGAAGGAGACATCATAAAGGAAGTCAAGAGGATATTTAGAGCAGTAATAGCTGAAAATTTCCCAAGCATGAGATCAGAAACTGACATCAGGATCAGTGAAGCCCATAGAATTCCAAATAGTCATAACCAAAATAAAACTACACCCAGACATATAATAATCACCATCCCAGAAATCCAGCACAAGAATAGATTATTAAAAGCTGTCAGAGAGAAAATACAGATCACTTATAAAGGAAAACCTATCAGAATCACAGCAGACTTCTCAGCACAAACAATAAAGTCAAGAAGAGCATGGAGTGAAGTATTCCAGATCCTAAAGCAAAATTATTTCCAACCTAGACTGATGTATCCTGCAAAACTATCATTCAAAATTGATGGTGAAATACGATACTTCCATGACAAAGAACAGCTGAAGAACTTCATGAACACCAAACCAACCCTCAAAAAATATTGAAAGACAGTTTAGATACACAAAGGAAAAAACCACTAAGAAAAGCAGATAATTAAACAGAACAGAAAGATAAAGATGCAATAGCAGAGAGATAACATGTCAACAATAAACCAGCATTTAACAGTAATAACCATTAATGTAAATGGTCTCAATGCACCAATCAAAAGAAATAGACTAGCAGCATGGATCAATAAACAAAATCCAACCATATGCTGTTTACAGGAAACCCATCTAACCCAGAAGGATACTCACAGACTGAAAGTCAAAGGATGGAAAACAATACTTCATGCAGCAGGAATCCAAAAAAAAAAAAAAAAAAAAAAAAAAAAGGCAGGAGTAGCCATTGTGTTTGTAGACAATGTGAACTGTAAACCAACAATGACCATATAGGACAAAGAAGGTCACTACATACTCATAAGGGGAAAACTACAAGAAGAAGAGATAACTATCTTCAATATACATGCACCAAACTCCAGAGCACCCAGTTATATAAAACAACTATTAACAGAAATGAAAACTCAAATTATCAGTAACACAATTGTAACAGGAGAACGTAATATACCATTGACGCCAAGGGACAGATCAACCAGACAGAAAATGAGCAAAGAAATAACAGAACTAAATCACACCTGTGAACAAATGGATGTGATAGACCTATACAGAATGTTCCACCCAACAACATCAGAATACACATTCTTCTCAGCAGTACATGGATCATTCTCTAAAATAGACCATATATTAGCTCACAGAACATATTTAAACAAATGCAAAAGAGTTGAAATCATCCCTTGCATGTTATCGGATCATAGCACTCTGAAAATAGAAATTAATGATAAAAGATACTGCAAAAATCCCGCAAACACATGGAAACTGAATAACACACTCAAGTAATCAGTGGGTCACAGAAGAAATTAAAGAGGAAATTAAACAATACCCAAAAGAAAATGAAAATGCAGATACAACTTACTGGAATTTGTGGGATGCAATGAAAGCTGTCCTCAGAGGAAAATTTATTGCACTGAGTTCCCACATCAGGAAAACAGAACGAATACAAATAAATAACTTGATGCTACACCTCAAACAGCTAGAAAAAGAAGAGCAAGTCAAGCCCAAAGCCAAAAGAAGAGAGGAAATTATAAAAATCAGAGCAGAAATCAATGAAATAGAGACTAAGAAAACAATCCAAAGAATCAACGAATCAAACAGTTGGTTCTTTGAAAGAATAAATAAAATCGATAAGCCCCTAGCCAACCATATTTTAAAAAGGGAAGAAAAAGCTCAAATTCACGCAATAAGAAATGAAAAAGCTGAAATCACTACAGACCCAATAGAAATACAGAAGATCATCAACACCTATTTCGAAAACCTCTACTCTCAAAAGTTTGATAACACAGAAGAAATAGACAGATTCTTAGAAACATATGAAGTACCAAAGCTAGATCAAGAGGACGTAAAACTGTTGAATAACCCAGTCTCTGTTACTGAAATTGAAAATGTAATTAAATCCTTACCTACAAAGAAGAGCCCAGGCCCAGATGAATTCACTGCAGAATTCTACAAGTAATACAAAGAAGACCTAATGCCAACACTCCTCAAATTCTTCAATGAAATTGAAAGGGAAGCAATCCTTCCTAAGTCATTCCTGGAAGCAAATATTACTCTAGTACCCAAACCTGAGAAAGACCCAACTAAAAAAGAGAACTATAGACTGATCTCCCTAATGAACACAGATGCAAAAATCCTCAATAAAATATTGGCAAATACAATGCAGCAAATCATCAAGAAGATTATACACGATGAACAAGTGGGATTCATCCCAGGAATGCAAGGATGGTTCAACATATGTAAATCAATAAATGTAATCTACCATATCAATAAAGCCAAAAGTAAGAATCACATGATCATTTCTATAGATGCAGAAAAAGCCTTCGATAAGGCCCAACATTTATTCATGATAAGAGCTTTACAGAAAATTGGAATAGATGGTCTTTACCTCAATATAATAAAGGCCATTTATGACAAACCAACAGCCAACATCATACTAAATGGCCAAAAATTGAAAGACTTTACCTTTAAAATCAGGCACAAGACAAGGATGTCCTTTATCACCACTCCTATTTAATATAGTACTGGAAATACTAGCCAGAGCAATTAGGCAAGAGAGAGAAATAAAAGGGGTAAAGATAGGAAAAGAAGAATTTAAATTATCAATCATTGTTTGCAGATGACATGATACTCTACATAGAAGACCCCATAAACTCCATTGAAAGACTCTTAGAAACAATAAATGAATTCAGTAATGTGGCTGGATACAAAATCAATACTCAGAAATCAATAGCATTCCTATACACGAACAACAAAATCATAGAGAGTGAAACAAGAGAAATCACACCCTTCACATTAGCAAGCAAAAAAAATGAAATATTTAGGAATTACTCTTATGAAAGAACTGAAAGACTTATGCAGTGAAAATTATAATACACTGAAAAAAGAAATTAAAGATGATCTCAGAAAATGGAAAGACATCCCTTGCTCATGGATAGGAAGAACAAACATTTTGAAAATGGCCATTTTCCCAAAACTGTTATACAGATTCAATGCAATCCCAATAAAAATACCAACAACATACCTTATAGATCTAGAGAATTCACTCCTAAATTTCATCTGGAACCAGAAGAGACCTAGAATAGCAAAGGAATTCTAAGCAGCAAAGACAAAGCTGGAGGCATCACAATCCCTGACTTGAAGTTATACTACAAAGCAACAGTAGTAAGATCAACATGGTATTGGAATCAAAACAGAGCCGAAGATCAATGGAATAGATTAGAAGATACAATCACAACTACAAACACACTCAACCACCTTATCTTTGATAACGGAGCCAAGCATGTTCATTGGAAGAATGACAGTCTTTTTAATAAATGGTGCTGGAAAAACTGGCTCTCCATTTGCCGAAAACTAAAGCTCGACCCATGTCTATCACCATGTACTAAATTAAAATCTAAATGGGTCAAAGATCTGAATATTAAAGCAGAAACACTAAATTCATTGGAAGACAAATTGGGTAGAAACCTTGAAGACATAAGAGTAGGTAGAGAATTCATGAACAGGACTCAAACCACATGGGAAATACTTCCCAGGATCAATAACTGGGACCACTTCTTATTTAAAAGTTTCTGCATGTCAAAATAAATCTCCAACATAGTGAAAAGAAAACCCACAAACTGGGAAAAGATTTTAGTGAACTCTCTCTCAGACAAGGGCCTCTTGTCTAAAACATATAAAGAATTAAAGAAACTCAGACCCCCAAAATTAAAATATCCAATCCAAAAATGGGCATCTGAGATGAATACACACTTCTCAGATGAGAAATGCAAATGGCAAATAAATACATGAAAAAATGTTCATCATCATTGGTCATTAGAGAAATGCAAATTAAAACCACACTGAGATACCATCTCACTCCTGAAAGAATGGCCAGGACCAAGAAAACCAACAACAACAAATGCTGGAGAGGCTGTGGGGAAAAAGGAACTCTCCTACACTGTTGGTGGGGGTGTAGACTGGTGCAGCCTTTGTGGAGGTCAGTCTGGAGATTTCTCAAAAAGCTGGGATTGGAAGTCCCATTTATTCCAGCTATTCCACTTCTAGGCATATTCCTAGAAGAACTGAAAGCATCATACCACAGTGATATATGTGCACCTATATTTATAGCAGCACAATTTATAATCACCAGATCTTGGAAACAACCCAAGTGTACATCAACTGAGGAATGGACAAAAAAGTTGTGGTATTTCTATACAATGGAGTATTATTCAGCTGTAAAGAAGGGTCACATTGAGATATTTATCAATAAATGGGCACAGCTTGAGACCATACTCATAAGTCAAATAAATCAATCTCACATGTATGAATACCGAATAGTTTGCCTAATATAAGTAATGATTCAAATATATAAAAATATGTGGTAATCATGATTCCCCATTATGTGGCTTTGAAACCTTATAAAGTTTTCACTTATTAATTGGAAAGGCTTTATTCTGGGCCTCTTGATATGGAAATATTTGAAGCTATAGTATATGAAGTTTTATTGAAATATTTCAAGTAAAAAGACAGACACTATGTTAACTACTATTAAGTCGTGTTATTTCGTGGTGAAGCACTAGGTTGCTGTAACAGTCATGCTTTGACCTATATAGTTATATTGTTATGTACTGTTTTATCTCAATCTCTCCCTTATTCATTAAAAAATTATTTAGTTATTTTTTATGGTTTTTTTAATTAAGGGTAAAAATTTAAAAAATTAGCAGGATATATAATAGTAGCTCTTTTGATGTCCTATTAGCTTGTTTTGAAGTCCTGTAATACTCCCACTATCTTGTTTTGACTGATTAGACTCTGTTCCATTCTGTATGATAGTATCAAGTTTGAGGGTATAGGCTACTACTTTGAAGGCCATAAGCTTCACAAAGACTCCCATTCTGGTTTGACTATTGTCTCCTTTGGAAGTCCTGTAATGTTTACAATGCTTAAGTTTTATTGGTCTTGTTCTCTACTGTTTTGTTCAACTTTATAATATCTAATGAGATAGACAATTCTTTTTAAAGAAACAAGAGACATCATTGATAACCATTGTTGATAACCTTGTACTCTGTTTTACATCATGTGCTATGTCTATCCTTGGTTTGACTGACAGCTTTGTTTTGCCATATTTCACTTTATTCTCTCCCCCCCCAAAAAGCAATAAGAACTAATAAGTTCTAATAAGGAGTAATAAAACCCAAAATTTGTTAATTTTGTTGTAAAATGAGAGGGAAAAAAAGAGCTCTAAAGGATACAACAGCAAGTGTGTTTAGGGGTATTAAGTAGCTGACCATATTAATGTTTTTTTTTTGGATCACTGAACACAACTGTTTGCAGTCTCACTGTGTGAATATCCACTTTTCATCCTTTGATACTGTGACTTGAGCAACTATCTCTAAGATGATAATATGTAATCTATTAACTGGTGATTTCTTACTTTTTTTTTTGTAGTTCTGTATTACTTGTACCCTTACACCACTTTGTTTTGTTTTGTTTTTTCTCTTTTTCCTTTTAAATAAAATTAAAAAAACAATGGCTGCAACCCTCAGAAGGAAAAATCTCCCCTAGATGTCATACTGTGTGCCGCTAACCTCTGAATTTATGATCAGGCCACTGACTCTAGATCTGCAATGCTAGTGAGACACCAAAGCACCACAGGTATCCAATTGCATTTCGCCTCCATAGCTATTATCACAGCCTGTTTTTCTCCAGGTTAGCCATGGAGGTGGAGCAAGGGGTATTGATACTTCTTGTTTTCCACCCTGGGTGCCAGAAAAGGCTGGGTCTGTCTGTTCCACTCCAGTGGCAGCTTACACATGGTGCTGGTTTCCAGAATGGGCTTGCTTCTTGGTGTGGTCTTCTTTTCTGTATCCCTGGACCACGAATGGCCTAGATGATTTTTATGTGTGTCTGGAGCTTAGAATTTGAATCTTTGAGTGATTTACTTTCCTTCATTAATTTGTAGTCTTCTAGAATATTTTAGATGCTGTTTGCACGTGTCTGGGGCTCATATTTTCCTTTACCCGTTTGCATAAAAATGCCAGAATAGTAAGCCAATATCATCATATTTCCATTTCTGCTAAAAATTTCAAAAGTACTATATGAGTCACTAAACTCCTTTAATCTCATAAATGAAGTAGGATAATGAAGTGAATATTTATTGCATATTACTTTAAACTGGTAATATTGTAGATTATCAGTACTATGCGCACTATCAGGAGGCCATTTAGGCTTCATTAGATTACAGAACCAACTCTTGAAAACCCTAAATCCATTAAAGAAGTTCATTCTTCTTATTCTGTTTCTCTAGGGCAATTTCTAGTAAAGGTTTTAGAGGGTAAGCTTACAACTGGCTGCAGAGTTAGAGATGGAATTATGCAAAAAGACCATGTTTATAAAGAGTAAATATAATGAAACAGAAAGTAATCATTGGAATGTTTAGGGGATTGTGGAAAGGAAAAAATCTGAGAAAAACAGAAATAATAGTGACAAAATTTTGTATATAAGAAGGGAAGAGGAGTTAGAGAGGAGGGAAATGGGGGGAAAAGAGAATTTAAGATATATCACATGCAGGCATAAATTGACTAAGATGAATGTCATCATTATGTAAATCTAAACTATACCAATAATCTTAATTTTCTAAAACGTTGAAGACTGGAACTCACTGCAAAGTTCCCTGAGACTCCAAATCATGAAGCTGAAAATCTGGAGATGAAAGACTTGGTATGCAATGGTAAAGACTGGAGTTTCTCTGGAGGATTAAACCTCAGATTGTCTTCTTTATCTTTGTATTTCATCCAGGCCCAGTTTTTGGTGCTACCCACATCATGAGTGGTTTTTCTTTCAGTGGAGCAATTAACATCACAGCATGTGAGAATGCAGGAGGAAGAGATGCTTCTATGCCCCTGTTAGGGTTGTACAATAGTACATCCACTGTGGAAGTCAATATGGAATTTCTTTAAAAATTCTAAAAATAGACCTAGCATTTTATCAATCTAAAGTATACTTTAGTATAGCCAAATGATTCCTTGGTATACCCAAGCAATTTAAGTCAGCAAACTCTAAGGATACCTTCATAGTTACTTCTATTGTGGCATAATTCACAATGGCAACATGTTGAGGAATTCACAGCTGAATGAGATTTTAGGAGTGTAGCCCAGTTGGAGGAAGTAGGTCACTAGATCACAAGACTTTGAAAGGCATGCCTACTTTTCATTAAATATATCTAAATTGTACCAATAGTTTTAATTTCCTAAAAAGTGGAGAACGGAACTCACTGCAGAGTTCTCTGAGAGTCTAAATCATATCTGTGAGGTCTTTGGCCATAATATTCCACCATGATGCTTCTTTGTTGGAGCAAACAGACCATGATCTAAAATGCCTGATATCAGGTAGTGCCTTTGTATCCCATTGTCGGATACCTTATCCCATGATTGGAAACTAACACTTTAGGACTTACACACTGTAACAAAGGCAGATTGTCATACTCCCAGGATGTTCAGGTTTGGATGAGGTTTACCTTCCTCTTTTAGTCAGGATTTGCAAGAAAAACAGGATAAGACAGGACAAATAATTTGTAGTATTAATTTTTGAGGTCACCCAAAAAGTCAAATACAAAGAAAGAGTTCAGGAAACCTATAGACATAATAAGACTCAAAGGCCTGGATTCTATTGCAACATCCTGGATGAGTCCAAATGAAGACTTGGAGCTGATGGCAATGTCCTTCCCAAGTGAAACTCGAGGGCTGGAGCCCATAACAATGTCTCATGCAAGTCTACTTCACAGATATGTTCTGGGAAGGCCCCAAGGTCAGTGACAGAAGCCAGGAAATATGTGTCAGTAGGCTGTGAAGTCTGCACTGGAGTGTGGGTGCAATGCTAAACAAAGTCCTCTTAAAAGTATCACAGGCATTCACAGTGACAAAGGATTTTTAAGCTCCTCTGACAATGAGAACAGCCAAGTTCATATCAGGAAGCCAATGCAACAAGCTTCTCCAGGAAATTCAACAGCACACATCTTCCCCTCCAGAGGAGGGGAAGTGGTGCTCAATGTAAGGAGCAAGGCTCCCCAAAGTGAAATACAGCCTTTCTAAATGACAACAAGGTCCTGAGCTCCTGTGATGATAACAGCCAAGTTCATATCAGGAAACAATCTTGTCAAGTTCAAGCAGGAGAACCCATGGAAACAGGGGAACCAACAACATCCAGGACAACCAACAATCCACTTCTCCCACTTTTGTTCCCCTTTTATGTTGGCAACAATCCTCAGGTGGGGCATCTACTCTCAGCACCACATTGAATCAGTTCAGCTTGGTGTTAAATTGACAACCAGCTGTCAATCCAAAACACTCCCAAACATGTTTCATTAGAAAATGTGTATGATGGGGCTTTTCTGTGATATCTCAGGTCATGGGGCAATTTCACATTGGAAAATTTTTTTATTTAAAGGAGGAAAAAAAACCAAAACAGTATAAGAGTACAAGTAATACACAATTACAAAAAAGGTAAGAAATCACTAGTTAATAGATTACATATTGTCATCTTAAAAGTAGTTGTTCAAGTTACAGGATTAAAGCATACAAAGTGGACATTCAAATAGTGAGACTGCAAACAGTTGTGTTCAGTGATCCAACAAAAACTCAGTAATATGGTCATCTATCTTAACGCACCTAAACACACTTGTAGTTGTATCCTATAGAGCACTTTTTTTCCTTTCTTTTTTTACAACAAAATTTACACATTTTGCGTTTTGTTTCTCCTATAGTTCTTGTTATGTTTTTTGGAAGAGAATAAAGCCAAATATAACAAAACAAAGCAGTCAGTCAAAACAAAGGATAGACATAGCACATGATATAAAAACAGAATACAAGGTAATCAACAATGGTTACCACAATGCCTCTTGCTTCCTTAAAAAGAATTGTCTATATGATTAGGTATAATAAAAATGAACAAAACAGTACAGAACAAGACCAATAAAACCTAAACATTGGAGACATTACAGGACTTCAAAAGAAGATAATAGTCAAACCAAAATGGACATCATAGTGAATCTTATTGCCTTCAAAGTAGTTGCCTATACCATCAAACAGAATGGAACAGAGTAAAATCAGTCAAAACATTGGAAATTTTAAAAAGACTTTTTATAGAACCCTGATTCATTCACATGGGAGTCCTGTTAGGAGATGGAAAGACTGTTGTCTTTATCCTCTCACTGCGCTTTTCTATTTGTAATGTCTTCCTCTTATACACAACTGTTCTATGATAGTTTCAGCCATCATGTGATATACCAGGGCTCTCTTAGAAGTACTGAGCTGATTGTTTTGTTATCCCTTGACCAATCAAAATTACGGAATAAATAAAATACTGTCCTCTGTAAGGTACTCATTGTCTTAGTTACTTTATGCTCATCGCTGAGACAAAATACCTGATGCCCAAGTTGGGAAAGGAAAGGTTTATTTCTTACAGTTTTTGGAGGTTTCAGTCCACACTCAGTTGGCTCCAAGACAGGTGGCATGGCTGGGCTGCAGTTCATGGCAGCTGCAAACAGCAAGCCAGAACAAGCAAAGAGAAAGAGACACCTTCTTCCTACCATTACATCACATCCTGGCTCCACCCTTTTGTGGGTGGAGCACTGACACCATCAATCCAAACACTAGACACTGAATGAATAACAAATGCACAATTCAAACTCATGAGGCCTGGGGGACACAGACATAAACCATGACATTCCACCCTCAGCCCCCAGGACTCATGTATATCCTTTATACAAAAGACATTTAGTCCACCTCCAAGAGTTGCCAAAGTCCTAAGTTTCAGCATTGCTGAACAGTCCAAGTCCCAAATCTTCTCCAAGATCTATGGCAAAATCTTAACTGTAAGCCCCTGTATAAATGAAACAAGGTTAAACATTTCTGAAATGCAAAGGCACAAGATAAACATTACCATTCTAAAAGTTACAAACAGGGGAATAGAAAGCATTGGAAACAAAGCAAGTCAAACATCCAGCAGGGCAAACATTAAGTCCTAGAGTTCCACACTCAGCATCTGAAGCAATCTGGTTGCAAGCTCCAAAAGGCTTGGGTGATTCCACCCTCAGGGCACCTCTGGTGATTTCAACTCCTGCAGCTTTTCTCTTAAATCTTCTCTGCTCGCTTTTTGCAGCTTCCCTTGGATCATCCACATTTCTGGCTTTTCCAAACTTCTGGGGTCTCTACTACACTTTCAGCTTCACACTTACATCTTCACAAATTGCCCTCTCAGGGGCACACTGCTTGGCCTCCCAGGCCCTTTGCAATCAAGGTGGAAGCCATCTTACCCTCAGAATTTGTGCATTTTCCTTGCATCTAAAATCAGCACCTTGTGGATACCACCCAGGTTTGCTGCTAGCTGAAGCAGTAGCCAGGCTTTTCTCTTTCTTGGCTGTCAGGGTCAGTTGCTTAGATTGCAGGGCTCTGTTTACCTGATTGTGAGAAAAAGCTTCTCTATGTTGCCGCCATTCTGGAACTTCATGTGGCCCCTGTCACCATTCTGGAACATGGCTCTCTGCAGCTTTTCCCCCTAAGCAAATGTTTTCACCTTTGCTGTGAGGCTGCACAGGGTGGGGACCCACTTCCTGGGATGCCCCGGGGCCATCTTTCTTATCTCTCTGTTTCTCCTCAGAAATCAAAATCTCAACTCTGTCATTACAATCCACAGCTTTCCTGGAATTTTCCTTTGGGCCAAACTCACAACATTGTACATTATCCTGGTGGGCTCTTTGCTCCTGATTTGAAACATAAAGCTGGCTGAAAGCCCCCAACAATAGCCATACCACAGTCTCAATGTTCGATTGCTTTTTAATTTCTTTTTTAAGATTAATCACTCCATTGCCCTTTGTCTCAGTCTCAGGCAAAGTCTCTGGGCAGGAGCAAAATGCAGACAGACTTTCTGCCAAGCCATAACACACATCATATGGAGTCCAATGACCAATGCAGTCCTTCCCAGCAGAAACCTCCCAAGCCTGATCTTTACCATCTGGTTTCTATCAGCCTTCTGGTCTCCTGAGCTCTGACCAGAATCTCCTCTACAGAACAGCCTAAGCTGCTCCAGCTCTGTGCATACAGGCGACATGTCCGAACCTTTCCAAATTCTGCCCACAAGATATTTCCAAAGCCTCTCGAGAAACATGCTCAGGTATAGTCACAGCAAACGACCCCACTCCTCAGTACCAAATTCTGTCTTAGTTACTTTATGCTCATCACTGAGACAAAATACCTGATGCCCAAGTTGGGAAAGCAAAGGTTTATTTCTTACAGTTTTTGGAGGTTTCAGTCCACACTCAGTTGGCTCCAAGACATGTGGCATGGCTGGGCTGCAGTTCATGCAGCTGCAAGCAGCAAGCCAGAACAAGCAAAGAAAAAGAGACACCTTCTTCCTACCATTACATCACATCCTGGCTCCACCCTTTTGTGGGTGGAGCACTGACACCATCAATCCAAGCACTAGACACTGAATGAATAACAAATGCAAATTCAAACTCATGAGGCCTGGGACACAGACATAAACCATGACACTCATCATCAGACATTTTGTCACAGAACTCAAAAACAACAAAATGCCCAAAGTTTTGTGCTCAGCATTGGTCTGATGTAGAGACCCTCCTTTGGTTGTGAAGTTGAAATTCCACATTGTATTCTTGATATCTCCAGTGTTTAGTGTCCTGAGATCTTCTCTCATTTCAGTTCAAAATAAATTCTTACTCGGGATCCTAAAGTGTTCAACTTTGGGAAACAGGGACACCAATATATGCATGTAAATCTCTGTCCACTGTATCCCAGCCACTGGAGACTGTCTCACAGAGTAAAAAAAATCTCAAAAGATGGAAAAGGAGGAGGAGAAGGAGAAGAAGAAAAGAATAAAAAGTGGGAAGAAGAGAGAAAGAAGAAGAGGGGTAAAAGAAGAATGAAAAGGAAAAGAAGCAAAAGGAAGAAGAAAGAAGGAGGAAGAGGAGGAGGCAATGATAAAAAGGAAGATGAGGAGGAGAAAGAGGAAGAGAAGGAGAAATAGGAGAAAGAGAAGGAGGAGCAGAAAAACCATTTTATTTGCCTCAAAAATGCCTTAATAAGATTGGTATAAGCAGGACATTGTGCACCAGAATTGGAAGAATCTGCTTTATTTACATCCATTATTCCAACAAAAGTCCCATGTTCAACCAGCTGAAATCCCTATTAGTCTTCTTAAGAAAGATATATGGTCTCCTTTTGCACTTTTGTATTTCCTGTCATAGTGAAATGAACAGTAAACAATACAAAGAACTGACAAAATATACAATTATGTATTTTTCATGAGAAAGGGAAATTTTGTGTTTCTTATCCAGACAAACCAGAACATAGATATAGAGGAATTCTGTTTCATGATAAGAAAGGGGCTGATCACTGGGAAACACACAGAAATTATGCCAGAAATGTTCTTCAACCACCAACTTAAATTATAAAATAGAGCAACAAAAATGTAAAAGATGGAGGAGATGATGTAAAATAATACAAAGGTGCTCACCAGGAAAAGGATGCTTTTGGTGGCTCTCGACTCAGGTGATCTGGAGGAAACATTAGAGCTATGAATGTGCTTAACCTGCATTTTATGTCTGTACAGGAGAAGAATCATTGAGCCACAGGCCCATATTGTGATCACAATAAAAGAAACCTCTGGGGACACTACTAATGCAATATAGACTGGGCCCATGTTTGTCCCATAATCTAAAATGGAACAGATTTCCATATATCTTATACTTGTGTTGTTTCTGCTTTCTGGATTTTTAGATATATGCAGCACATACAGAGGAAAAATAGAGTTTATCCCTATATGTAGCAACCAGCAGAGAGACATGGAAAAGTCAATGTACTTGGCAGCTTTGATTTTAAGATTCTTCCAACAGGAGTTCATGGGGCTAAGAGTGATATACTGGAAGAAACTCAAGAGGCACATGGTAGAAACTGACATAGCTCTGCCAACTCTGAGCACATACAAGTTAAGTTTGCAACAAAAATCATTAAACAAGTGCTTCAACCCAAAGGCTACCATTGTTTGGGGAAGTCCTTTTGAAAGAATAGTCAAAGAATTAGCTATAAACAAATGCCTGAGAATCAAATATATGGGCCTCATTTTGCTTTCCATTTGG
Organism: Cavia porcellus; assembly: GCF_034190915.1. Lineage (NCBI taxonomy): Eukaryota > Metazoa > Chordata > Mammalia > Rodentia > Caviidae > Cavia > Cavia porcellus. Next base: position 30,423,919 of record NW_026947490.1, on the reverse strand, counting down.
TGAAGGAAAAAATAACGATAAAGAAGAGAAAAATTTCCCAGAATTCCAATCACAGTCTGTGACAAAAACATTATCCCTATCGCCAAATCCCTGGAAGGAATTTTGTCATTTTCTTCTAAAATTTCGTTTAAAGTATGGTGACTATCATTTCTTTGACCCAGCCTCATTGTAGAGATTTTCCATGAAAAGTTACTTTAGTGCTATGCGCCTGTGGAAATGAAAGACTTAAAGAAGTAAGAGGAGTTATGGGAATTTTCTGCACATTCCATGGGTAAAAGCATTACTAAGGAGGAGTCATCATCAACCTGGGGGTATAAATGAAAACATGGGGAGAATGAAATTGCAACATTTTTAGTAAGATGTAACACTTACCTTATTCACACTAGAAAAGAAAAGCTCAACTATGATCAAAATCATGTATAGCAATGGTTAATTTTGAATGGATTCTAGTATAAATATTTAGGATAAACATAAACCATTTTAGTAAAAAATTTGTCATTTCTAGGACATTAAATAATTTCTTACAAAACTCATTAACCATATGGGTGAATTGACAAATTATCTTAAAAATAAGAATTATTTTCATTAAAATACAAACAAAATCATGTACAGTGGGGTACACAAGTGACAGAAGAACAAGAAGATAAGACAGAGAAAGAGAAAAACATATTTTGAGAATAAAAAAATGAGAAATATATTTAAGTTAAATTTCAGAAAAAGTTATTTAGCTGAGAATGAGTATATTAAAAGTATATTATTGAGAATGAGTATATTAAAATTGTTTTATATGCTTAGTAATGAGAAAATATCAAGTAAAATCACTATGTAGTTCCATCATACATGACCCAGATTGCCAAAATTAAAATTACAAGAAACAACAAAGTTGGAAAGAATATGCATAAACTATGAGTTTGTTTCTATAAAACAGGCACAACTCTTTTTGAAAACTGGTTAGTAACTTCTATATAAGTCTATGAACTATATGTTGTAATAGTTTCATTTCTATAACTTTATTAACAAATAATCATCAATGCATTCCTGAGACAAAATCTCAACATTTTATATAGTAGCCATTATCATGCCTCACTATAGTTCCAACTCAAATCCATCCACATGTGCCACAGACAGCGTGGCTCTGCAGGTTCCTGTGGTGAAACACAATGAGAGGATGACAATATGAAGAGATCAAGCTGGTGTCAGTTGGAGTCCTCTCCTGATGTGAGTAAAAAAAAAACTGCTCAACCAATGTAGTACATTTATTTATACACCCAGAAGGATGATGTCGATTTCAATCCCACTGCCTACTAACTGATTCCTTGGATTGTCAAGGGACTTGAAGTTTTTCTGGGCTGAAGCAACTTCTTCATATGGCTTGCCCTGAGCCAAGCTCTCTTTGCTTTTGGGACACCATGCCCCAGCTGTGCCACAGCCTGGTACATGTGATCATTTTTCAGTATAGAGGATTGCCAAAGCACATGCCCATTAACATAGTAATAACCCAATTAATTGATATTCATGCCATGGAATGAAACCTAGAATAACTTGAAAAACTTGAATGAATACCTTGAATAATATTTGATAATTGAGAAGAATTCTCCAAAACTCTCATGAAGGGCATATAAAAGACAAATGTGAAAATGTCATTGAATAATGCCTGATCATTTATATAAAATATTGATCAGGCATTATTAATGTAAACTCTTAAATATTAGAAATGATGTAAGCCTATATTTTATTGCTCCACTCTTCAAATACATGCAATAAAACTGTAACCAGGACCACTTACCTGGTGGAGACAAAAGGTTACTTTGCTCAAATGACAATACTCCATGCATTTCCTGGTTTGTCATTTACATGGAGAATTATATTCCCCTTGTGAAATTCTGCAGAGTTGTGCCCTCACTAGCTGAGATGGCTTTCATTCTTTCCACATGCATGTCTCTAAAAGAAGTCAGCATAAGTGTATGGAAGTCGTGTTAGTGTTCAACTATACGGGTGAGCTGACACATGTGTCTGCACATGAAACTGACACACATGGCAAGAGGTCCAGGGCACAGTGCTGGATAAGTCACTTCCCACAAAAACACAATGGTGTGCATGTGGTCTGCTTTTTAATGCTGTGTCTTGACTCTGACTTTGTCATAAAATCTGGCAGAAGAGTACTCTGAACCTTTATGGATTTGAGAAGTTTATACTAGTGTATTTGGCAACTAGAAGCATAATAAAAAGTGATTGGCGTTAGATCTGAGGAAGGGAGTAAAGGGAAGGACCAAGGAAGATTTGGTAAGTAAAACTGATTCAAGATGTGATATGTGTGTGTACTGATTCCTTGAAATGAAAGCAATTATTATGTATCAAAAACACACACCAACTACAAAATATAAATAACACAGGGTACATAAGGTTAAAGTGGTCAAAGAGTTGTAATTGGAAGAATTTATATTAAGTTCTATATTTCTGGAGTTCATGGGCTTCATCACAATGGCTACAGAAATTCAAGTCACAGTATACATCTGTGAGGACAGGAAAAGTTTGAACCTCCAGTCCTTGATAACATACTTCAGCTGAAAATCTGGAGAGGTCTTGATGTTGAGTACAGAGGTTCATTAACCAGAATGGGCCAGAAGTTGCCACATTCAAGGTTCTTTATAGAAGGAATACAAAAGATACAAAAATGTTAGGGAATCTGTGTAAATTAGTGATAGAGAAGAAACTTGAATATCAGAAAATTAGCCAGTTGGATGATCATTGTCCTATCTACTGTGTCACAGTGACAAAACATGCCACCTATATTTTCAAATAACACAGGCCTGCAATATGTCTTTATACAATAGAGTTTTTTTATCATACATGATTGGCATTTTTAAATAATTTGTTATAGCACATTTCTATTTTTGAGTAAATATTGCTATACAATTTTACATTAAATATGAGTGAGACATTTAAGAAACTCATAACTACATAGTACTGTACTCAATTCTAAAGAAATCATCCCATAAATAAGCTGAATTCATTGATAAACACTAGCTCAACATTATTATATTACTAGAAAGATTCAGTTGCCAACATTACAGAAACAAAAAAATATTTGATCTACTATTAAGGAAATTAATGAGCAATATAACTATACTTCTGAACTATACAATGAAATTATACAATATGTATTAAAATAGGATAAGATAGAAAATCCTTCATTGTGGATTTCTACATAGAGTGTGTGTCAAGTAAAACTGTTAGCAAGGTGAAAAGATTCATGAAACATGTTAAACTGCAAGACATATAATAAAATGGAATGTGGAAAGTCTGCAATCTTGACTATCATAGATGTTGGAATCCTAAAGAAATTAAATTGTACAACTCAATGAAAGAAAGTCAAAGAAAAAATTAGCAACCAGTTAAAAGTGGGTCAAAGATTTGGAAAGAGTTTCTAAGAAACACATACATGTGATTAGAGACAATTTGGAAAGTCTTATGGATGTTCTACAAAGAAGGAATTCTTGCCAACTGGTTTTACAATCTCACTTTTGTGTATTTATGCAAAGATTAAAACATATATCACAAAAGTGAACTTCCATGTTCATTTTAGTAACTCTAAACAATAATCAATATGAAGAAGAAACATTACTTTCCAGTGGAAGATAATGGATAAAAATGTGTTGTGCACATAGAATGGAATATTATTCAGCTTAAAAGCAAAATTATCCAGTGGGTAAATTTTAAGCATATTATGTTGAGCAAAATATTCTATCAAATGCAAATAGTGCATGATCACATTTATAAGTGCAATCTAGATTGTACAAAGCTGTACAAACACAGAGTGGAATGTTGGTTACCACTCATTGCTGGAGGGTAGAAGGAGGAATTTCTAAGTCAACCAGTATAATGTCCCAGAGAAGTAACATGAATACATTCTAGACATATTCCTATGACATTAAAATTAAAAACCCTCTACTTTACATAGTTTCAGAATGTTGAGAAAATGGATGCCATTAGAAGCACTCTTTCTTCAGTGAAAGATTTTTTAAAAAAATATATATATACAACTTTTTATACCAGAAAAAATAGTACAAGATCCATTTGATTTTGAGAGCAGTTGTCTACTACACAAAACTATGAAATTACTTTTCTTGAAATGATATTTCCTTAGCTTCAAATAAAAAGCAGTAACCCCAAAATCACCAGAACAATGTGTCTCCAGTAGTTTACAACTACTTTTTCTGCCATGTACATCAACTATAGAGAGCTAGATTATTTAAAGCACATGTTTATTGCAGAAATAATTTCAGGTAATTATTTTCTGCAAGGATACTTGCAGTCCTTATACCAGCATTTTATTCCTTTTTATAACAAGAAGGGGTGATATACACACTAAAAATAATACTGTGGAGATGGGCGTAATAATGTATGCCTATATCCCAGAACTCAGGAGTATGAGGCAGGAGAATTGCTGTGAGACTGTGACCAACTTGGGATACATAGTGAATTCAAGGACATCATGAATTATATAAATAGACTTTGTCTCAAAATAATAAAAAAATAGAAAATAAACAAAATAAACATAAAGAGAGGGAAGTGAAGGGAAGGGAAGGGAAGGGAGAAAAAGAAGGAAGAAAAAAGAGTGAAGGACTATGAATTTATATTTTAACTTGCTGTAAATTAAATGAAGACCAAATATGTTTTGGTACAGCAATTGTTAAGCACATAAAACCATAGTGCTGCTCCTTATCATCATTCCCAAATGTTCATCCACAGTCTAATTTCAATTACACTAGAAGACACCAGGAAGTTATTTGGGTTCTAAGATCCTCATCTTTCTCTCTAGCTGAGTCCACAATAAAAGATTAATTTCTCTCCTTGTCTACCTTTGCTCTTAACCTGTTTCCATCCCAGAATACCTGAGGCTCACATTAAGCCCTTACACATTCTTTCTTTACTGGCTGTACCAATCAGGCTGACATACAAAATGCTCACCTGCCTACATCACTCTTCAAGGTCTCGAGTTCATTGTGATGCTCATGACAACTACAATTACAGGTGAGAGAAGCAGTTAAACCCTGAGATCAAGATTTATGTATCTGTGATCTCTCCTCTGTGAACTGTAATTATCATTTCACCTGTATTGAAAATGACATTGAAAGCTTAGGGAGCTAAGAACATCAGAAGAACTTTTTTTCATTGCTACTCATTAAAAAAGAGAGTAAAACTTTCTTGTAATTATCTCTAAAGAGACCATTAAAATTACGGTAGAGGCTTTTACATTTTTATGATACCTGCAGGCTGTAAAGAGCAAAAGATACAGAGATTTCCTCCACGGGAAACTGGCCGAGAGACATGTATATCTACTCAGATTTCCTATTCCTTTAAAGTATTCTCCGATTTATATATTTTTTTTGTATTACTATCTATCCACAGTGTATAATGTCCTCATCTGTCACAGGGAATTGGCACATATACATAATGCATATAAATTCTCCTTTCATTACTTTTCACCTCTTTCTCTTTTTATCTTCTTCCTTCTCTCCAACTTTTCTTTTTCAAATGATCTATCTCCTCATTTATTATTTATCTTTATTTCACCTTTTAATTTATGTATGTTTTGGCTACAAATGAAACCATGTGATATTTAAGATTTGTGAATTGTATATTTCACTTAACCTTATGGTTTCAAAGTGTAACTAACTGCCTATAAATGATTCAAGCTTAATCTTCCTTATATCACATACAACTTCATTTTGTACACATACCATATTTTTCTTAAAACTTCCAACAGCTTTATGGGTACACATTTCCTTCCATGGCTTAACTCTGGTGAATTTGTATAGAGATATTACATTACTATAGTAATTTAACCCCTTGGAGTATACTGAACTGAAATTCATGGAGGTTACATTTTTAGAACATTCGGGAATTGTGAAAAGCTGTCTTGCATAGGTCATAAAAGCATCTATAAAGGCCCATTTATATGATTTAAACTCTAAATATGCTATATCTCCTGCAGTTATATAATTTAACTTAATAAAATGCTGTATCATGAAAGACTTGAAATTCATAGCATTTTGGCAACAACTTGGAGATCTTAGGCCACCAAGAAAAACAAACCTGAGAACACTTGTGCCAGTAGCTGCAGAGAAGAAATACCAATCCATTGGTTATAAATTTTATTTTGAAGTGCTTGATGCTGAGATGAAATTAAAATAGTTGAATCTGCTTTCCTACTGTAATACACATGTCTCTTTGTAGTGTTCAACCACTGAAGTTTAGAGGCTAGAACTAGAAAGGTAACTGGGCCAGTAATTTGGCCCCGAGCTTCTGATGTTTTTAAGGACCAAAGACACAGGGGAACACTTATGACAAATGCATACAGCTTTAGTGAGTCACCCAATCCAGGGATAGAATGCCATGGAATGTCCCCAGGCCTCATGTGTTTGTATTATACATTTGTGATTGTTTCATTGTCTAGATCTTGGATTGATGGTGTCAGTGGTACTCCCACCTAGGAGTGGAGCCAGCATACATGGCAGTAAGAAAGTGTGTTTCTCTTTCTTGCTGATTTGCAGCTTGCTATTTGTAGCAGACATGAACTGTGGTGTTGCTATGCCACCCTGCCTTGGGGCCAACTGAGTATGGACTGAAATCTCCAAAAACTGGAAGAAATAAACCTTTCCTTTTCCAACTTTGGGCATCAAGTATTTTGTCTCAGTGATGAGTAAAATGTAACTAAGATAGAATTTGTTACTGAGAGAGGGATCATTGCTGTGACTATACCTGACCATGTTTTTCAAGAGGCTTTGGAAATGTCTTGTGGACAGAGTTTGGAAAAGTTCAGACATGTTACCTGGATTCATAGAGCTAGCATAGCTAAGGCTGTTCTGTGGAGGTGATTCTGATCAGAGTTCAGGAGATCAGAAGGCTGATAGAATGCCTGATTGTAAAGACCAGGCTTGGGAGGTTTCTGCTGGGAAGAAGGACTGCATTGGTTGTTGGACTCCCCATGATGTTTGTTATGTCTTGGCAGAAAGTTTGTCTGCATTTTGCTCATGCCCAAAGTGGGCAAGAGACTAAGGCCACCTAAGGGCAATGGACTGATTAATGTGGCAAAGAAAATTTCAAGGCAGTTGAGTTTTGAGGCTGTGGCATGGCTACTGTTTTTAAGGCAGCCTTACATTGCAAATGAAGAGCAAAGAGCCCAGCAGGACAATTTACAATGCTGTGAGTTTGACCAGAAGGAAAATTCTGGTAAAGGTGTGGATTGTAAAGAGAGAGTTGAGTCTTTGATTGCAGAGAAGAAGCAGAGAGATTAGAAAGATTGTCATGAGGCATCCAAGGAAGAAACGGGTCTCTAACTTTGCTCTTTCACAAAAGTGAAAGAATTTGCTCAGAGGGGAGAGATGAGGGGCATGCTCCATAATGGTGACAGAGGCCATGAGAAGTTACAGAATGGCAGCAGTCACATGAGGCTCCAGAGTGGCAGCAACATAGAGAAGCTTTTCTTCACAATCAGGTTCACAGAGCCCAGTGATCCAAGCAATTGACCCCTACAGCCAAGAGAGAGAAAAGCCTGGCTACTGCTCCAGCAGGCAACAAACATTGGTGGCATCCACAAGGTGCTGATTTTAGGTGCAAGGAAAATGCACAAATTCTGAGGGTAAGACAGCTTCCACCTCCATTGCAAAGGGGCTGGGAGGCTAAACAGTGTGCCTTTGATAGGGAAATTTGTAAAGATGTAAAGGTGAAGCCAAAGGTGCAGTGGAGACCCCAGAAGTTTGGAAATGCCAGGAACATGGATCATGCAAGGAAAGCTACAAAAAGTGCGCAGGTAAGGTTTAAAAGAGAAACTATGGGATCTGAAATCCCTGGAAATGCCATGGGGCTGGAATCACCCAAGCCTTCGGAGCTTGTGAGAAGAGTGTTTCAAATGCTCATCATGTAACTCTAGGACTTAATGTTCACCCTGATGGATGTGGATGTTGGGCTTGATTTCTTTCCAATGCTTTTATCACCCTGTTTGTAACTCTTGGAGTGGTAGTGTTTATCTGGAGCCTTTGCATTTCAGAAATATTTAACCTTGTTTCATTTGTCCAGGGAGTTACTGCTAAGAGTTTGCCATAGATCTTGGTGGAGACTTGGGACCTGTACTTCTCAGCAATGCTGAACTATTAGGAATCTGGCAACTCCTGGAGAAGGAATAAATGTCTTTTGTATAAAAGAGGTACACGGGTCCTGGGGGGCAGGGGTGGAATGTCATGGTTTATGTTAGTGGCCCCCAGGTCTCATATGGTTACATTATGCATTTGTGATTGGTTCACTGTCTAGCACTTGGATTGGTGTTGTCATTGCTACACCTGCCTACGGTTACAGCCAGCATACAATGAAATGGAAGGAAGAAGGTGTGTCTCTCTTCTGTGGGCTTCCACCTTGCTGTTCCCAGCCACCATGAACTGTGGCAGCACCATGCCACTTTGCCTAGGAGCCAACTGAGTGTGGACTGAAACCTCCAAAAACTGTAAAACATAAACCTTCCCTTTCCTGAGGTTCAGGTATTTTGTCTCAGTGATGAGTAAAAAGTCTCTAAGATACAAGAGAAACAACTAATAGAGGAAAAATAGTCTATTATGTAATTAAAGAAAACCTTTTTTTGAATTTTTTTTTTATTTTAAAGAGATTAGGACAAAAGAAGACATAACAAAGCAGATCAGAAGAGAACAATGTAAGCAACACAGTATTTTACCACAAGACAACCCATAATTAACAATAACTACCATAATGTCTCTTTCTTTGAAATAGTTGAGTATAACTTCATATACAGTACTATCAAGCATAACAAAATAGTATAAAACCATTCAAGAGAATGAAAGTATTACAGGACATTCAGAACCAAATAACAGAAAATAAACAAAGGCCATTATATTATCTCATTTTCCATAGAAAATGTGTTTATATTATCACACATAATAAAATCCAATAAGATACAACATGATAGACTGAATGGACAAAGAAGAACAAAAGCATGGTATGACTTCAGAGCAAGATATTAAATGAGAACTGGCAATTATAAAGTCTTGTTTTATTCAAAATAGCTATTCATGCCATCACAGATAATAACATCAAAGAAAACAGTATAAAACCATTCAAACTAGTGAATGAAAACATTACAAGGCTTCAAAGCAATGTAATGGGGACTCATGATTACCGTAAACTCTTATGTACTCTTATCATTTCTTACATCAGACAGACCATATGGTATTTATACTTGTGAGTTTGATTTATTTTGCTTATGTGTATGGTCTCAAGTTGCACCCATTTATTTTTAAATATCTCAATGTGTTCATTCTTTATAGCTGAATATTACTCCCCTGTATAAAAACATCACAACATTTTTATCCATTGCCAAGTTGATGGACACTTAGGTTGTTTCCAAGACCTGGATACTACATATTGTGCTGCTATAAACATGGGCGCACATATATCACTATGTTATAATGTTTTCAGTTCTTTTGGGAATATGCTCAAGTGGAATAGGTGGGTAAAATAGAGCTTCTGATCCCAGCTTTTGTAGGAATCTCTAGACTGACCTCCACAATATTTGCACCACTCTACATTCCCACCAACAGTACAGGAGATTTCCTTTTTCCCCAAAGCCTCTGGAGCATTTGGTATTGGTAGCTTTCTTGATCCTGGCCATTCTTACTGGAGTGAAATGAAATCTCAGTGTTGTTTTAATTTGCATTTCTCTAATGAGTATTGATGATCAACATTTTTTCCTGTATTTATTTGCCATTTCTATTTCTTCATCAGAGAAGTGAGTATTCATCTCAGATGCCCATTATTGGATTGGTCTTTCAAATTTGAGGGTCTGACTTTTTTTTAATTCTTTATGAGTTTTAGTCAGAAGTCCTTTATCTGAGAGACAGTTCACTAAGATTTTTTCCCAGTTTGTGGGTTTTCTTTTCACCATGCTGGAGATTTCTTTTGACATGTAGAAACCCTTTAATAACACTTGATCCCAGTTATTGATTATGGGAAGAATTTCCCTTATGGTTTGATTTCTGTTCATGAATTCTCTACCCAGCCCTATATCTTCAAGATTTTTACCTAATTTGTCTTCCAAAAGATTTAGTGTTTCTGTCTTAATATTCAGATCTTTGATCCATTTAGATTTTAGTTTAGTACATGGTGATAGGCATGGATCTAGTTTTAGTTTTCAGCATATGGAGAGCCAGTTTTTACAGCACCACTTATTAAAGAGACTGACTTTCTTCCAGTGAACATGTTTGACCCCTTTATCAAAGATATGTTGTTTGATTGTGATGGTACTTGTGGTTGTATCATCTAATCTATTCCATTGATCTTCATATCTGTTTTTATTCCAGTACCATGTTGACTTTATTACAGTAGCTTTGGAGTATAACTTCAAGTCAGGTATTGTGATGCCTCCTGACTTGCCTAAGTTGGTTATATTTGCCTTTACCATTCTATGTCTCTTCTGGTTCCAAATGAATTTTAGGAGTGATTTCTCTAGATCAATGAGGTATGTTGATGGTATTTTCATTGGGATTGCATTGAATCTGTATAACAGTTTTAGGAGAATGGCAATTTTCACAACATATATTCTTCCTATCCATGAACAAGGGATGTCTTTCCATTTTCTGAGACCCTCTTTGATTTCTTTTTTCAGGGTATTAATAATTTTCAGTGTATGGATCTTTTACTTCTTTTGTGAGATTAATTCTAAGTATTTCCTTTTTTAGATGATAGTGTGGCTTCTCTTATTTCTCTCTCAGTGGTTTTATTCTTAGTGTATAGAAATGCTATTTATTTTTGAGTATTGACTTTGTATCCATCTACATTGCTGAATTTATTTATCATATTTAGGAGTGTCTGAGTGGAGTTTTGGGGCTCTTCAATGGAGAGTATCATGTTATCTGCAAATAATGATAATTTTACATCATCTTTTCTTATCTTTACCAATTTTATTCTCTTTCTTATCTAATTTCTCTGGTTAGTGTTTGCTGTACTATGTTGAACAGGAGTGGTGATAGGGGACATCCTTGTTTGTGCCTGACTTTAAGGTAAAGATATTCAGATTTTGGCCATGTCATACGATGCTGGCTGTTGCCTTGTCATAGATGGTCTTCATCATATTAAGGTAAAGAACAACTATTCCATTTTTATCTAAGGTTCTTACCATGAATGAGTGTTGGACCATATCAAAAGCTTTTGCTGCATCTATAGAAATGATCATGTGATTCTTACTTTTGACTTGATTGATATGGTGGATTACATTTTTTGATTAATGTATGCTGAACCATCCCTGCATGACTGGAATGAATCCCACTTTGTCATTGTGTATAATTTTCTTGATGATTTTCTGCACCCTATTTGCCAATTTTTTTATTGAGGATTTTTTTCATCTGTGTTCATTTGGTAGACTGGTCTGTAGTTCTGGGTCTTTTTCAGATTTTGGTAGTACAGTAATATTTGCTTCCAGGAATGTCTTAGGAAAAATTGCTTCCCTTTCAGTTTCATTGAAGAGTTTGAGGAGTGTCGGCATTAAATCTTATTTGTACTTCTTGTAGAATTCTGCAATTAATACACCTGGGCCTGGACTCTCCTTGATAAGTAAGGACTTGATTACGCTTTCAATTTCATTAATAAAAATTGGGTTATCAGCAGTTTTACATCCTCTTGACCCTGCTTGGTACTTCATATATTTCTAGGAATCTGTCCATTTTTTCTGTGTTATTGAACCTATGAGAGTAGAGGTTTTTGAAAGAGGTGTTGATGACCTTCAGTATTTCCACAAAGACTGTAGTGATTTCACCTTTCTCACTCCTTGTTGTATGAATTTGAGCGTTTTCTTTGCTTTTTTATTTAAAGGAGGAAAAAACATTATAAGGGTACAAGTAATACAGAATGTCAAATAAAAACAGTAAGAAATCACTAGTTAATGGATTACATATTTTGTCATCTTAGAAATAGTTGTTAAAGTTACAGGATTAAAGCATACAAAGTGGACATTCAAACAATGAGACTGCTATTTCCAAGATGATAATATGTAGTCTATTAACAGGTGATTTCTTACTGTTATGTGTTTTTTTTGTAGTTCTGTATTATGTGTAACCTTACACCGCTTTGTTTTGTTTTGTGTTTTTCTCTTTTTCCTCTTAAATAAAATTTAAAAAACCCTCAGTAATATAGTCGTCTATCTTAACACACCTAAACACACTTGCAATTGTATCCTTTAGAGCACTTTGTTTCCTCTCTTTTTTACAACAACATTTACACATTTTGGTTTTATCACTCCCATAGTTCTTATTTCTTTTTTGGGAAGAGAATAAAACCAAATATGACAAAACAAAGCAGTCAGTCAAAACAAAGGATGGACATAGTACATGATGTAAAAACAGAATACAAGGTAATCAACAATGGTTACCATAATGCTTCTTGCTATTTTAAAAAGAATTGCCTATTTCATCAGGTATAATAAAATTGAACAAGACAGTAAAGAATAAGACCAATAAAATCTTTTTCATTTTTATTGGGACCAGGGATCGAACTCACAAAAAAAAAAAAAGACCAATAAAATCTGAACATAGGAGATATTACAGGACTTCAAAAGAAGATAATAGTCAAACCAGAATGGGCATCGTAGTTAATCTTATTGCATTCAAAGTAAGTTGCCTATACCATCAAACTTGATACTATCAAACAAAACAGAACAGAGTAAAATCAATCAAAACAAGATGGTAGGAGCAATACAGGGATTCAAATCAAGTTAGTAGGAAATCAAAAAGGTAATATAATGTATTCTGCTTTTTAAATTTTTCCCTTAATTAAAAACATAATAATAAATAAACAAATTAATAAATGTTTAGAAAAGGGGGAGATTGAGATAAATGAGGACTTAACAACATAACAATACAGGTCAAAGCATAACAATTTCAGCAACCTAGGGCTTCACCACAAGATAACCTGACTTAATAGAAATTACCATAGTGCCTCTTACCTTGAAATACTTGAGTATAACTTCATGTATTATGGCACCAAACATATTAAGGGAGTGTGAAACCATTCAAGAGGATGAAAGTATTAGAGGGTATTTAGAACCAGCTAAAATAAAACAAACAATGGTTTCTTTTTTATTTAAAAGGAAAAAAAAAACAAAGCAAAACAATATAAGGGTACAAGTAATACAAAATTACAAAAAAAAGCTAAGAAATCACTAGTAAATAGATTACATATTGTCAACTTAGAAATAGTTGTGCAAGTTACAGGATTAAAGCATACAAAGTGGACATTCAAACAGTGAGACTGCAAACAGTTGTGTTCAATGATCCAACAAAATCTCAGTAATATGGTCATCTATCTTAACACACCTAAACACACTTGCAGTTGTATCCTTTAGAGCACTTTGCTTCCTCTCTTTTTTACAACAAAATTTACATGTTTTGGGTTTTATTACTCCCATAGTTCTTATTACCTTTTTTTGGAAGGGAATAAAAGCAAATATGATGAAACAAAGCAGTCAGTCAAAACAAAGGATAGACATATCACATGATGTGAAAACAGAATGTAAGGTAATCAACAATGATTACCATAAAATCTCTTGCTTCCTTAAAAAGAATTATCTATATCATTAGGTATAATAAAATTGAACAAAACAGTACAGAACAAGACCAATAAAACCTAAACGTTGGAAGCATTACAGGACTTCAAAAGAAGAAAATAGTCAAACCAGAATGTGCATCATAGTGAAACTTATTGCCTTCAAAGTAGTTGCCTATACCCTCAAACTTGATATTATCAAACAGATCAGAGCAGAATCTAATCAGTCAAAATGAGATAGCGGGAGTAATACAGGGCTTCAAATCAAGTTAATAGGAAATAAAAAATGTTACTAGAATATATCCTGCTAATTTTTTTGATTTTTCCCTCAATTAAAAAATAATAAAAATAAATAAATTTTTTTAATGAATAAGGGGGAGATTGAGATAAAAGAGGACATAACAACACAAAAATACAGGTCAAAGCATGACAATTTCAGCAACCCAGTGCTTCACCACCAAATAACCCAACTTAATAGTTACCAGAGTGTTTCTTTCCTTAAAATATTTGAATATAACTTTGTATACTATAGCATCAAACATATCAAGACAGTGTGAAACCATTCAAATGGATGAAAGTATTACAGGGTATTTAGAACCAGCTAACAGAAAATGAGCAATAGTTTCTATATTATCTCTTTGCCTATAAAAATTTTTGTTTATACTATCACATGTAATAAAATCCAGTAAGATACAACATGATAAAACCAATGGAGACAGAAGCACAACAGTTTTGTGGGACTTCAAAACAAGATGATGTTAAGTCAACAGTAGCTATTATGATGTCTTGTTTTCTTCAAAACAGCTGTTCATTTCATCACAGGCAATAATATCAAGCAGTCGAGAATAAAGCCATTCCAATTAATGAGTGAAAACTTTATAAGGCTTTAAGGCCACATAATGGGGAATCATGATTAGCACATAATTTTATATATTTGAATCATTTCTTATACCAGGGAAATTATTCGGTATTCACATATGTGAGTTTGATTTATTTCACTTATGAGTATTGTTTCAAGCTGCACCCATTTATTTATAAATATCTCAATGTGATCCTTCTTTATAGATGAGTAGTACTCCATTGTATAGAAATGCCACAACTTTTTTATCCGTTGCTCAGTTGATGGACACTTGGGTTGTTTCCGAGATCTGGTGATTACAAATTGTGCTGCTATAAACATAGGTGCACATATATCACTGTGGTATGATGCTTTCAGTCCTTCTGGGAATATGCCTAGACGTGGAATAGCTGGAACAAATGGGACTTCCAATCCCAGCTTTTTGAGAAATCTCCAGACTGACCTCCACAATGGCTGTACCAGTCTACACTTCCACCAACAGTGCAGGAGAGTTCCTTTTTCCCCACATCCTCTCAAGCATTTGTTGTTGTTGGTTTTCTTAATTCTGGCCATTATTTCAGGAGTGAGATAGAATCTCAGTGTGGTTTTAATTTGCATTTCTCTAATGACTAATGAAGATGGACATTTTTCATGTATTTATTTGTGATTTGTATTTCTTCATCTGAGAAGTGTGTATTCATTTCAGATGCCCATTTTTGGATTGGATTTTTGAATTTTGGGGGTCTGAGTTTTTTTTTAATTCTTTACATGTTTTATACAGGAGTCCCTTCTCTGAGGAAGGTTCACTAAGATTTTTTCCCAGTTTGTGGGTTTTCTTCTCACTATGCTGGATTTTTTTTTGATATGCAGAAACTTTTTAATAAGAGGTGGTCCCAATTATTGATTGTGGGAAGTATTTCTCATGCAGCTAGAGTCTTGTTCATGAATTCTCTACCAACCCCTATGTCTTCAAG
Source organism: Cavia porcellus (assembly GCF_034190915.1). Classification (NCBI taxonomy): domain Eukaryota; kingdom Metazoa; phylum Chordata; class Mammalia; order Rodentia; family Caviidae; genus Cavia; species Cavia porcellus. The sequence goes on along the minus strand of NW_026947490.1, from coordinate 30,408,502 downwards.
ATTTCTACCCAATTTGTCTTCAAATAGATTTTATGTTTCTGTTTTATATTTATTTTTATTTTTTTTATTTAAAGAGAGAAGAAAAAAAGAAAGGACATTAAAATGTAGTAAAAAGGTACAAATAATACAGTATTTCAAGAAAAAATATATACAGTATGAAATCACCAGTTAATAGATTACATATTATCTTCCCACAAACAGTTGTCCATATCACTAAATTAACGCATATAAAGTGGACATTCATACAGTGAAATTGGAGACAGTTTTGTTCAATGATCCAACAAAAGCTCAGTTATACGGTTTTCCATCCGACACACTCGAACATACCTGCGATTATAACCCTTAGTCCACCTTACATTCCTCTCTTTTTTTACAGTAACAATTAGATCTTTAGGGTTTTATTACTCTCACGGTTCTTATTACTTTTTTGAAGAGAATAAAATCAAATGTGACTAAGCAAAACAGAGTCAGTTAGAACAGAAGGGTGGGCATAGCACATGATGCAAAAATAGAATACCAGGTGATCAAAGTGGTTACCATTGTGCCTCTTGCTATTTATAAATTGAGTTGTCTATATCATCAGGTATAATAGAATTGATCAAAACAGTACAGAAAAAAAACCAATAAAACCTACACTGAGGACCTTACAGGACTTCAAAAAAAGAATAATAGCCAATCCATATTGGGCATCATAGTATATCTTATTGCCTTCAAAGTGAATGCCTACGCCCTGCAACTTGATACTATCAAACAAAATAGAATCTATAATAATCAGACAGAACAAGATAAGGAGAGCAATACTGGGATTCAAGTCAGGTTAATAGGACAACAAAAAAGTTACTATAATATGTCCCATTATTTTAAATTTAATTTTCCCTTAATTAAAAAATGAGAGAAAATAGATTAATTTAAAAAAAGAGGGGAGATTGAGATAAGAGAGGACATTGTAATACAACAATGTAGGGCAGAACAGAGCAATTCAAGCATCACTGTGTTTCATCACCAGATAATCTAACATAATAGTAGTCGCCATAGTGCCTCTTTCCTTAAATTATTTGAGTGTAACTTCGCATACTATTATATCAAGCATATCTAGACAGTGTGAAGCCTTTCAAGAGAATGCAAGAATTACAGGGTATTTAGAATCTGCTAATAGAAAACGAACAATGGTTTCTATATTATCTCTTTGCCTATAAACAATTTTGTTTATACTATAGCATATAGTGAAATATAGTAAGATACAACATGTTAAAACCACTGGAAACAGATGTACTACAGCTTGATGGGACTTCAAACAAGACGATATTAAATCAGCACTAGCTTTTATGATGTGTTATTTTCTTCAAAATAGCTATTTATACTATCATAGATACTAAAATCTAACAACTCAGGTAAAAACCATTGTGGTTAATGAGTGAAAACATTATATGGCTTCAAACAAATATAATTGGGAATCATGATTACCACATACTTCTATGTATTCTTATCATTTCTTACACTAGGGAAACTATTCGGTATTTATATACGTGAGTTTATTTCACTTATGAGTGTGGTCTCAAGCTGTGTCCATTTATTTATAAATGTCTCAATGCAGTCATTCTTTATAGCTGAGTAGTACTCCATTGTATAAAAATACCACAACATTTTTATCCATTCTTCAGTTGATGACACTTAGGTTGTTTCCAAGATCTGGCTATTACAAATTGTGCTGCTATAAACGTGGGTGCACATATATCACTGTGGTATGATGCTTTCAGTTCTTCTGGGAATATGCCTAGATGTGGAATAGCTGGAACAAATGGGCCTTCCAATCCCAGTTTTCTGAGAAATCTCCAGACTGACCTCCACAATGGTTGCACTAGTCTACACTCCCAACAGTGCAGGAGAGTTCCTTTTTCTCCATAGCCTCACCAGCATTTGTTGTTGGTGGTTTTCTTGATCTTGGCCATTCTTTCAGGAGTGAGAAGAAATCTCAGTGTGGTTTTAATTTGCATTTCTCTACTTACTAATGATGATAAACACTTTTTCATATATTTATTTGCTGTTTGTATTTCTTCATCAGATAATTGTTTATTCATCTCAGATGGCCACTTTTAGATTGGGTCTTTAATTTTTGGGGGTCTGATTTTTTTTAATTCTTTATATGTTTTAGATCGAGGTCCTTTGTCTGAGGGGCAGTTCACTAAGACTTTTTCCTAGTTTGTGGGTTTTCTTTTCACTATGCTGGAGATTTCTTTTGATGTGCAGAAGCTTTTTAATAAGAGGTTATCCCAGTTATTGATTCTGGGAATTATTTCCTGTGCGGTTTGAGTCCTGTTCATGAATTCTCTACTTACTCCTATATTTTCAAGGTTTTTACCCAATTTGTCTTCCAATAGATTTAGTGTTTCTGTTTTAATATTAAGATCTTTGATCCATTTAGATGTTATTTTAGTACATGGTGATAGGCATGGGTCTAGTTTTAGTTTTTGACATATGGAGAGCCAGTTTTTCCAGCACCATTTATTAAAGAGTTGGTCATTCTCCCAGTGAACATGTTTGGCTCCTTTATCGAAGATAAGTTGTTTGAGTGTGTTTGTAGTTGTGGTTGTATCTTCTAATCTATTCCACTGATCTTGAGCTCTGTTTTGGTTCTAGTACCATGTTAATTTTACAACTTTGTTGCTTTGTAGGATAATTTCAATTCAGGAATTGTGATACCTCCTGCCTTGCCTTTGCTGCTTAGAACTGTCCTTGCTATTCTAGGTGTCTTCTCACTCCAGATGTATTTTAGGAGTGATTTCTGGAGTTCTATGAGGTATGTTGATGGTATTTTTATCAGGATTGCATTGAGTCTGTATAAATGTTTTGGGAGAATGGCCACTTTCACAATATTTATTCTTCCTATCCATGAGCAAGGGATGTTTTTCCATTTTCTGAGATCGTCTTCAATTTCATTTTTCAGTGTATTATAATTTTCCCTGTACAGTTCTTTCACTTCATTTGTGAGAGTAATTCCTGGATATTTCATTTTTTGGTTGCTAGTGTGAAAGGTGTGGCTTCTTTTATTTCTCTTTCTGTGACTTTGTTGTTAGTGTGTAGGAATGCTATTGAGTTTTGAATATTGATTTTATAACCGGCTGCATTACTAAATTTATTTATTATATCTAGCAGTCTTTCAATGGAGTTTTGGGGGTCTTCTCTATAGAGTATTATGTCATCTGCAGATAATGATAGCTTAACTTCTTCTTTTCCTGTCTGTATGCCTTTTATTTCTCTCTCTTGTCTAATTGCTCTGGCTAGTATTTCCAGCACTATATTAAATAGGAGCAATGATAAGAGACATCCTTGTCTTGTGCCTGATTTTAAAGTAAAGGCCTTCAATTTTTGGCCATTTAGTATGATATTGGCTGTTGGTTTGTCATAGATGGCTTTTATTATATTGAGTTAAAGACCATCTATTCCAATTTTCTTCAGGGTTCTTATTATGAATGAATGTTGGACCTTATCAAAAGCTTTTTCTGCATCTATAGAAATGATCATGTGGTTCTTACTTTGGCTCTATTGATATGGTGTATTACATTTACTGATTTACTTACATTTATTGATTTACGTATATTCAAACATCCCTGCATGCCTGGGATAAATCCCACTTGGTCATGGTGTATGATCTTCTTCATGATTTGCTGCATCCTATTTGCAAATATTTTATTGAGGACTTTTACATCGGTCTTTATTAGGGAGATTGGTCTGTAGTTCTCTTTTTCAGTTGGGTCTTTTCTCAGGTTTGGGTACTAGAGTAATATTTGCTTCCAGGAATGACTTAGGAAGGATTGCTTCCCTTTCAATTTCATTGAAGAGTTTGAGGAGTGTTGGCATTAGGTCTTCTTTGCATTTCTTGTAGAATTCTGCAGTGAGTCCGTCTAGGCCTGGGCTCTTCTTTGTAGGTAAGTTTTTAATTATGTTTCAATTTCTTTAATAGAAATCGGGTTATTCAGTAGTTTTACATCTCCATGACCTTACTTTGGTACTTCATATGCCTCTAGGAATCTGTGCATTTCCTCTGTGTTATCAAACTTTTGAGAGTAGAGGTTTTCAAAATAGGTGTTGATAATTTTCTGTATTTCTATAGGGTCCATAGTGATTTCTTTTTCTTCCCTTTTTAAAATAAGTTTGGCTAGGGGCTTATCAATTTTATTTATTCTTTCAAAGAATCAACTCTTTGATTCATTGATTTTTAGGATTGTTTTTTAATCTCTATTGCATTGATTTTTTGCTTTTGATTTTTTATAATTTCTTCACTTCTTTTGGCTTTGGGCTTGACTTGCTCTTCTTTTTCTAGATGTTAAGGTGTAACATCAGGTTATTTATTTGTATTCCTGTTTTCCAGAGTGTGAACTCAGTGAAATAAATTTTCTTCTGAGGACAGCTTTCATTGTATTCCACAGATTCCGGTAAGTTGTATTTGTATTTTCATTTTCTTGTAGATAGTGTTTAATTTTTTCTTTGATTTCCTCTGTGACCCACTGATTACTCAAGAGAGTGATATTCAGTTTCCATGTGTTTGTGGGAACTTTGTAGTATCTTTTATCATTAATTTCTAATTTCATAGCACTATGGTCTGCTAGCATGCAAGGGATGATTTCAACTCTTTTGCATTTATTTAGATTTGTTTTGTGAATTAACATATGCTCTATTTTATAAAATGACCCATGCACTGCTGAGAAGAATGTGTATTCTGTTGCTGTTGGGTGGAATACTCTGTATATGTCTATTAAGTCCATTTGTTCACAGGTGCGATTCAGTTCTTTTATTTCTTTGTTGATTTTCTGTCTGGTTGATCTGTCCATTGGTGTCAATGGTGTGTTAAGAACTCCTGTTAGAATTGTGTCACTGTTAACTTGGTTTTTCATTTCTGTTAGCACTTGTTTTATATAATTGGGTGCTCTGGAATTTGGTGCATATATATTTAAGATAGTTATCTCTTCCTCTTGGAGTTTTCCCCTAACCAATATGTAGTGACCTTATTTATCCCTTATGATCATTATTGGCTTGAAGTTCACATTGTCTGCAAACAGAATATCCACTCCCACATTTTTGGGGGGGGGTGTTCCTGTTGCATGAAGTATTCTTTTCCATCCTTTGACTTTCAATCTTTGGGGATCCTTTTGGGTTAGATGGGTTTCTTGTAGACAGCATATGGTTGGATTTTGTTTCTTGATCCATTCTGCCAGTTTGTTTCTTTTAACTGATGCATTGAGACCATTTACATTAATGGTTATAGCTGTTGTATTTTGGTTTATTGTTGACATGTTATCTTTCTGCTGTAGCATTTTTGTCTTTTGGTTCTCTTTAATTGTCTGCTTTGTTTAGTGGTTTTTTCCTAGATACATCTAGGTGACTTTCAGTATTCTTTGCAGGGTTGGCTTGGTGATCATGTAGTTTTTCAGCTGTTCTTTGTCATGGAAGTATCTTATTTCTCCATCCATTTTGAAGAACAGTTTTGTAGGATACATCAGCCTAGGTTGGAAATCATTTTCCTTTGGGATCTGAAATACTTCACTCCATGCTCTTCTTGACTTTGTTGTTTGTGCTGAGAAGTCTGCTGTGATTCTGATAGGTTTTCCTTTATAGGTGATCTGTCTTTTCTCTCTGACAGCTTTTAATATTCTATTTCTTTTTTTAATTTGTGGGTGGCCATTACTATGTATCTGGGTGTAGTTTTATTTTGGTTATTGCTATTTGGAGTTCTATGTGCTTCATTGATCTAGATATCGGTTTCCATTCTCAAGTTTGTGAAATTTTCAGCTATTACTTCTCTAAATATCCTCTTGACATCCTTTATGTTGTTCCCTTTTTTTCATTTATCCCTATTAACCTTATATTGTTCCTCTTTGCATCATCTTGAAGGTGTTGAATTGTTATTTCCTCATTTCTTGTTATTTTTAAAAGATCTTTCCTTGACTTGGAGTTCTGCTGAGCTTCTGAAGGGTGGGCAGGCCCACACTATCCCCCAAGCCCAGCCAGCCTGTTTTGCTGCCGAGCCTAGCCATCGGTGTGCAGAGGAGAAGCTGGGCGGATCTGGGGTGCCTGCATCAGCCCCTTCCTTTGTCTGGAGGACTATGAATATCTCTGCAAGCAGGGAGGGATCACAGGTTCCTGAGGCACCTCAGCCTGTGGTGAGTGCTCAGCACACTCTGCCTAAATCTCAGACTGTTCCAGACCCCCCAGGCTTCCGGGTGCAGTGAAGTGGAGCAGTGGGTTAGAGGCCACTACATCTGCCTCCCCATCCCAGCTGGACTGGGAGGTCTGCTGAGCTTCTGACAGGTGGGCAGGCCCACACTATCCCCCGAGCCCAGCCAGCCTGTTTTGCTGCCGAGCTTAACCATCGGTGTGCAGAGGAGAAGCTGGGCAGATCTGCGGTGCCTGTATCGGCCTCTCTGTGTGTCTGGAGGACTGTGGATATCTCTGCAAGCAGGGAGGGATCACAGGCTCCTGAGGCACTGTGGCCTGTGGTAAGTACTCTAACCCGGCTGCAATTGAAGAGCTGTGGAGCTTCCAAGGGGTAGGTGGATGCACAGTATCACTGAGGCCCAGCTTGTCTGGAACTGCAGAGTTCTGAACACGCAGAGGAGGTCCATTGGTTCTGCAGGCCCAACGGCTTGGGGTAGCGTGGTGCCAGAGCCTCAGTAGCTGCAAACATAGAAGAGGATTTTCAACTGATCCTGAGGAAGCTTTCAAATAACACTCGAAACACAGAAATATAGGAAAATGACAAAACGAAAGACCAAATTACAACCTCAAATCTCCAGCCTCTCAAGAAACCCTGGGAGCAATGTATTTAGAAGAAAATATATCCCATCCACCTCATATATCAGACACAATAGCTACTGAAATTGAAAAGCAACTCCAGGAAGCTTTAAAGAAATTCAAAATCAAAATAATCTTCCAGATAAAAGAAGAAATGATAAAAGAAATGAAAAGATTCTAAATATATCTAAAGAGACCACAGATAAAAAATTGGAGGAACTAAAAAAAAGATAGAATCCCTAGACAAGCAATATAAGAAACAAACAGAATACATAATGCAGATGCACAGAGATATACCCGAAATAAAAAACTCCACTGAAAGTTGTAAAAACCGCCTTAATGAAAGTGAAGATAGAATTTCAGACCTTGAAGACAGGATTGCAGCTAGTGAACAGGAAAGGAAAGATCTTTTAAAAATAACAAGGAATCAGGAAACAACAATTCAACAACTGCAAGACGATGCAAAGAAGAATAACATAAGAATGATAGGGATTAATGAAAAAGAAGGAGACAACATAAAGGATATCAAGAGGATATTTAGAGAAGAAATAGCTGAAAATTTCCCAAGCATGAGATCAGAAACTGACATCAGGATCAGTGAAGCATATAGAACTCCAAATAGTCATAACCAAAATAAAACTACACCCAGGCATATAATAATCACCATCCCAGAAATCCAACACAAGAATAGATTATCAAAAGCTGTCAGAGAGAAAAGACAGATCACTTATAAAGGAAAACCAATCAGAATCACAGCAGACTTCTCAGCACAAACAATAAAGTCAAGAAGAGCATGGAGTGAAGTATTCCAGATCCTAAAGCAAAATGATGTCCAACCTAGACTGATATATCCTACAAAACTATCATTCAAAATAGATGGTGAAATATGATACTTCCATGACAACAAACAGCTGAAGAACTTCATGAACACCAAACCAACCTTGCAAAAAAATATTGAAAGTCAGTTTAGATACACAAAGGAAAAAAACACTAAGCAAAGCAAATAATTAAACAGAACAGAAAGATAAAGATGCAACAGCAGAGAGATAAGATTCCTACAATTAACCAGCATTTAACAGTAATAACCATTAATGTAAATGGTCTCAATGCACCAATCAAAAGAAACAGACTAGCAGAATGGATCAAGAAACAAAATCCAACCATATGCTGTTTACAAGAAACCCATCTAACCCAGAAGGATACTCACAGACTGAAAGTCAAAGGATGGAAAACAATTCTTCATGCAGCAGGAATCCAAAAAAAGGCAGGAGTAGCCATTCTGTTTGCAGACAAAGTGAACTTTAAACCAACAATGACCATAAAGGATAAAGAAGGTCACTACATACTCGTAAGGGGAAAACTCCAAGAGGAAGAGATAATGATCTTAAATATATACGCACCAAACTCCAGAGCACCCAGTTATATAAAACAATTATTAACAGAAATGAAAACTCAAATTATGAGTAACACGATTGTAACAGGAGACCTTAATACGCCACTGACACCAAGAGACAGATCAACCAGACAGAAAATGAGCAAAGAAATAACAGAACTGAAGCTCACCTGTGAACAAATGGGTTTGATAGACATATACAGAATGTTCCACCCAACAACATCAGAATACACATTCTTCTCAGCAGTACATGGATCATTTTCTAAAATAGACCATATATTAGCTCACAGAATATATTTAAACAAGTGCAAAAGAGCTGAAATCATCCCTTGCATGTTATTGGATCATAGTGCTCTGAAATTAGAAATTAATGATAAAAGATACTGCAAAAATCCCGCAAACACTTGGAAACTGAATAACACAATCTTGAGTTATCAGTGGGTCACAGAAGAAATTAAAGAAGAAATGAAAAAATACCTAAAAGAAAATGAAAATGCAGATACAACTTACCGGAATCTGTAGGATGCAATGAAAGCCGCCCTGAGAGGAAAATTTATTGCACTGAGTTCCCACATCAGGAAAACAGAACGAATACAAATAAATAACTTGATGCTACACCTCAAACAGCTAGAAAAAGAAGAGCAAGTCAAGCCCAAAACCAAAAGAAGAGAGGAAATTATAAAAATCAGAGCAGAAATCAATGCAACAGAGACTAAGAAAACAATCCAACGAATCAACGAATCAAAGACTTGGTTCTTTGAAAGAATAAATAAAATTGATAAGCCCCTAGACAACCTTATTAAAAAAGGGAAGAAAAAGCTCAAATTCATGCAATAAGAAATGAAAAAGGAGAAATCACTACAGACCCAATAGAAATACAGAAGATCATCAACACCTATTTCAAAAACCTCTCCTCTCAAAAGTTTGATAACACAGAAGAAATAGACAGATTCTTAGAAGCATATGAAGTGCCAAAGCTAGATCAAGAGGATGTAAAAATGTTGAATAACCCAATCTCTGTTACTGAAATTGAAAATGTAATTAAGTCCTTACCCCCCAAGAAGAGCCCAGGCCCAGATGAATTTGCTGCAGAATTCTACAAAAAATACAAAGAAGACCTAATGCCAACACTCCTCAAACTATTCAATGAAATTGAAAGGGAAGCAATCCTTCCTAAGTCATTCCTGGAAGCAAATATTACTCTAGTACCAAAACCTGAGAAAGACCCAACTAAAAAAGAGAACTATAGACCGATCTCCCTAATGAACACAGATGCAAAAATCCTCAATAAAATATTGGCAAATAGGATCCAGCAAATCATCAAGAAGATTATACACCATGACCAAGTGGGATTCATCCCAGGAATGCAAGGATGGTTCAACATATGCAAATCAATAAATGTAATCCACCATATCAATAAAGCCAAAAATAAGAATCACATGATCATTTCTATAGACGCCGAAAAAGCCTTCGATAAGGCCCAACATTTATTCTTGATAAAACTTTACAGAAAATTGGAATAGATGGTCTTTACCTCAATACAATAAAGGCCATTTATGACAAACCAACAGCCAGCATCATACTAAATGGCCAAAAACTGAAAGCCTTTACTTTAAAATCAGGCACAAGAAAAGGATGTCCTTTATCACCACTCCTATTTATTATAGTACTGGAAGTACTAGCCAGAGCAATTAGGCAAGAAAGAGAAATAAAAGGGGTAAAGATAGGAAAAAAAGAAGTTAAGTTATCATTGTTTACAGATGACATGATACTCTACATAGAAGACCCCATAAACTCCATTGAAAGACACTTGGATACAATGAATAAATTCAGTAATGTGGCTGGATACAAAATCAATACTCAGAAATCAATAGCATTCCTATACACAAACAACAAAATCACAGAGAGGGAAATAAGTGAAACTGGACTATTCACATTAGCAAGCAAAAAAATGAAATATTTAGGAATTACTCTTATGAAAGAAGTGAAAGACTTATACAGTGAAAATTATAATACACTGAAAAAGGAAATTGAAGATGATCTCAGGAAATGGAAAGACATCCCTTGCTCATGGATAGGAAGAACAACTATTGTGAAGATGGCCATTCTCCCAAAACTGTTATACAGATTCAATGCAATCCCAATAGAAATACCATCAACATATCTTATAGATCTAGAGAAATCACTCCTAAATTTCATCTGGAACCAGAAGAGACCTAGAATCGCAAAGGCAATTCTAAGCAGCAAAGACAAAGCAGGAGGCATCACAATCCCTGACTTGAAGTTATACTACAAAACAACAGTAGTAAAATCAACATGGTATTGGAATCAAAACAGAGCTGAAGATCAATGGAATAGATTAGAAGATACAACCACAACTACAAACACACTCAACCACCTTATCTTTGATAAAGGAGCCAAGCAGGTTCACTGGAAGAACGACAGTCTCTTTAATAAATGGTGCTGGAAAAACTGGCTCTCCATTTCCCGAAAACTAAAGCTCGACCCATGTCTATCACCATGTACTAAATTAAAATCTAAATGGGTCAAAGATCTGAATATTAAAACAGAAACACTAAATCTATTGGAAGACAAATTGGGTAGAAACTTTGGAGACATAGGAGTAGGTAGAGAATTCTTGAACAGGACTCAAACTGCACGGGAAATAATTCCCAGAATCAATAACTGGGACCACTTCTTATTAAAAAGTTTCTGCATGTCAAAAGGAATCTCTAGCATAGTGAAAAGAAAACCCACAAACTGGGAAAAGATTTTAGTGAACTCTCTCTCAGACAAGGGACTCTTGTCTAAAACATATAAAGAATTAAAAAAACTCAGACCTCCAAAATTCAAAGATCCAATCCAAAAATGGGCATCTGAGATGAATACACAATTCTCAGATGAAGAAATGCAAATGGCAAATAAATACATGAAAAAATGCTCATCATCATTGGTCATTAGAGAAATGCAAATTAAAACCACACTGAGATACCATCTCACTCCTGAAAGAATGGCCAGGATCAAGAAATCCAACAACAAATGCTGGAGAGGCTGTGGGGAAAAAGGAACTCTCCTACACTGTTGGTGGGAATGTAGACTGGTACAGCCTTTGTGGAGGTCTGTCTGGAGATTTCTCAAAAAGTTGGGATTGGAAGTCCCATTTATTCCAGCTATTCCAATTCTAGGCATATTCCCAGAAGAACTGAAAGCATCATACCACAGTGATATATGTGCACCTATGTTTATAGCAGCACAATTTGTATTCGCCAGATCTTGGAAACAACCCAAGTGTCCATCAACTGAGGAATGGATAAAAAAGTTGTGGTATTTCTATACAATGGAGTATTATTCAGCTATAAAGAAGGATCACATTGAGATATTTATCAATAAATGGGCACGGCTTGAGACCATACTCATAAGTGAAATAAACCAATCTCGCATGTGTGAATACCGCATAGTTTCCCTAATGTAAGTAATGATTCAAATATATAAAAATATGTGGTAATCATGATTCCCCATTATGTGGCCTTGAAGCCTTATAAAATTTTCACTTCTTAATTAGAAAGGCTTTATTCTGGGCTTCTTGATATGGAAGTATTTGAAGCTATAGTATATGAAGTTTTATCCAAATATTTCAAGGAAAAAGACAGACACTATGGTAACTACTATTAAATCAGGTTATTTGGTGGTGACGCACGAGGTTGCTGAAACAGTCATGCTTTGACCTCTATTGTTATATTGTTATGTCCTGTTTTAACTCAATCTCTCCCTTATTCTTTGAAAAAATTATTTAGTTATTTCTTATGTTTGTTTTAATTAAGGGGAAAATTTTAAAAAATTAGGATATATAATAGTAACTCTTTTTGATTTCCTATTAACTTGTTTTGAAGTCCTGTAATACTCCCATGATCTTGTTTTGACTGATTAGACTCTTTTCCATTCTGTGCGATAGTATCAAGTTTGAGGGTATAGGCAACTACTTTGAAGGCAATAAGATTCACTAAGATGCCCATTCTGGTTTGACTATTGTCTCCTTTGGAAGTCCTGTAATGTTTACAATTCCTAAGTTTTATTGGTCTTGTTCTCTCCTGTTTTGTCCAACTTTATAATATCTAATGAGATAGACAATTCTGTTTAAGGAAACAAAAGACAATGTTGATAACCATTGTTGATAACCTTGTACTCTGTTCTACATCATGTGCTATGTCTATCCTTGGTTTTGACTGACAGCTTTGTTTTGCCATATTTGACTTTATTCTCTCCCCCCCCAAAAGTAATAAGAACTAAGGAGTAATAAAATCCAAAATGTGTAAATTTTGTTGTAAAAAAGAGAGGGGGAAAAAAGGCCTCTAACGGATATAACAGCAAGTGTGTTTAGGGGTGTTAAATAGCTGACTATATTAATGTTTTTGGATCATTGAACATAGCTGTTTGCAGTCTCTCTGTTTGAATGTCCACTTTGTATTCTTTGATACTGTGATTTGAGCAACTATTTCCAAGATGATAATATGTAATCTATTAACAGGTGATTTCTTACTGTTATGTTTTTTTTTTTGTAGTTCTGTATTATGTGTACCCTTACACCGCTTTGTTTTGTCTTGTGTTTTTCTTTTTTTCCTCTTAAATAAAAATAAAAAAAAGATCCTTCCTTTCCTGTTCAATCCTGTCTTCGAGGTCTGAAATTCTGTCTTCACATTCATTGAGGCAGCTTTTACAGCTTTCAATGGAGTTTTTGATTTGCTTTATATCTCTTCACATCTGCTTTATATATTCTACTTGTTTCTTGTATTCTTCATCCAGGGATTCTATCTTTTTGTTTATCTCCTCAAATTTTTTAACTGTGTCTTTTTGAGATATGTTCAGAATCTGCTTCATTTCTTTTATCATTTCTTCTTTTACCTGAGAGATTATTTCTAGTGTGATTTCCTTTAAGGCTTCCCAGAGTTGCTTCTTTATTTCAGTTACTATTATTTCAGGTATGTGGCATATATTTTCTTCTATGCACATGGCTCCACGGCTTTCTTGGGATGGGCTAGATCTTTGAGACTGCATTTGGTGTTTCATTTTGTCACTTTCTTATATTTTTGTGCTTCAAGTTTTGTTCCCAGTGACATAGAGAGGTCAGCCAGGCTGGGATAGAATTCCCTGCCCCCCCCTACTCACTGATTTCAACAGGAAGCCAGATACTGGGCCCCAGCCAAAGAAAACAGTTCGCAGGCCTGGGGCAGGGTTCCCTGCCTCTGCTGGACTTACTCCACCAACAGGAACCTAAAGCCTGGCTCCCAGGCGAAGAAGAGAGTTCCACTTCTCCACTGAACTTAACACACAGGAAGCTGGATCCTGGGCCGCAGGCAAAGAAAACAGTTCCAGTGTTTCTGTTTTAGTATTCAGATCTTTGATCTATTTAGATTTTAATTTAATACATGGTGATAGGCATGGAGATTCAGCAACTGGAGAGCCAGTTTTTCCAACATCATTTATTAAAGAGACTTTCTTCCTGTGGACATGTTTGGCTCCTTTATCAAAGATAATATGGTTGAGGGTGTTGGTAGTTGTGGTCGTATGTTCTAATCTATTCCATTGATCTTCAGATCTGTTTTGATTCCAGTACCATGTTGATTTTACTACCATTGCTTTGTAGTATAACCTCAAGTCAGGGATTGTAATGCCTCCTGCCTTGTCTTTGTTCCTTAGAACTGTCTTTGCTATTCTAGGTCTCTTCTCATTCCATATGAATTTTAGGAGTGATTTATCTAGATCTATGTGGTATGTTAATGATATTTTTATTGGGACTGCATTGAATCTGTTTAAGACTTTTGGGAGAATGGTCATTTTCACAATGCTTATTCTTCCTATCCATGAGCAAGGGATGTCTTTCATTTTCTGAGATCATCTTCAATTTCTTTTTTCTTTTTTTTTTTTTTCTTTTTTTTTTTTTTTTTTTTGGTCTTTTTCGTTTTTTATCGGTACCGGGGATCGAACTCACGACTGGCTGCTTGCAAGGCAGGCGCTTATGCCGCTCAGCTAAATCCCCAGCCCCTCAATTTCTTTTTTCAATGTATTATAATTTTCCCTGTGTAGGACTTTCACTTCTTTTGTAAGAGTAATTCTTATATATTTCATTTTTTGGTCACTAATGTGAAGAGTGTGGCTTCTCTTATTTTTCTCTCTGTGATCTTGTTGTTAGCATATAGGATTGCTATTGATTTTTGAGCATTGATTTTGTACCCAGCAACCTTGCTGAATTTATTTATTATGTTGAACAGTCTTTCAATGGAGTTTTGAGGATCTTCTATATAGAGTATCATGTCATCTTCAAATAATGATAATTTAACTTCTTCTTTTTTCTATTTTTACCCCTTTTCTTTTTCTCTTTTGTCTAATTGCTCTGGCTAGTATTTCCAGTGCTACATTAAATAGGAACAGTGATAAGGGACATCCTTGTCTTGTGCCTGATTTTAAAGTAAAAGCCTTCAATTTTGGGCCATTTAGCATGATACTGGATGTTGGTTTTTCATAGATGGCCTTTATTGTATTGAGGTAAAGACCATCTATTCCAATTTTCTGTAAAGATTTTAACATGAATAAATGTTTGAGCTTATCAAAAGGTTTTTCTGTGTGTATAGAAATGATCCTGTGGTTCTTATTTTGGCTTTATTGATATGGTGGATTACATTTATTGATTTATGTATGTTGAGCCATTCCTGCATGCCTTGGATGAATCCCTCTTGGTCATGGTGCATAGTTTTCTTGATGATTTGCTGCATCCTATTTGCCAATATTTTATCGAGGATTTTTGCATCTGTGTTCATTAGGGAGATTAGTCTGTAGTTCTCCTATTTAGTTGAGTCTTTCTCAGGTTTTGGTAATAGAGTAATATTTACTTCCAGGAATGACTCAAGAAGGATTGCTTCCCTTTCAACTTCATTGAAGAGTTTGAGGAGTGTTGGTATTAGATCTTCTTTGTATTTCTTTTAGAATTCTGCAGTTAATCCATCTGGGCCTGGGCCCTTCGTTTTTGTATGTAAGGACTTAATTACATTTTCAATTTCATTAGTAGAAATTGAGTTATTCAGCAGTTTTTCATTCTCTTGACCTAGCTTTGGTACGTCACATGTTTCTAGGAATCTGTCTATTTCTTCTGTGTTATCACTCCTTTGAGGGTAGAGATTTTCAAAATAGGTGTTGATGATCTTCTGTAATTCTATAGAGTCTGTAGTGATTTTCTTATTGCATGAATTGGAGCTTTTTTTATTGCATGAATTGGAGCCTTTTTCCTTTCTTATTGCATGAATTGGTGCTTTTTCTTCCCCTTTGGTAATAAGTTTGGCTAGGGGCTTATCAATTTTATTTATTCTTTCGAAGAACCAACACCTTGATTCATTGATTCTTTGGATTGTTTTCTTACTCTCTATTGCATAGATTTGTGCTTGATTTTTATAATTTCCTCCCTTCTTGTGGCTTTGGGCTTGACTTGCTCTTCTTTTTCTAGATGTTTGAAGTGTAGCATCAGGTTATTTATTGGTATTGATCGTGTTTTCCTGATGTGGGAACTCAGTGCAATAAATTTTCCTCTGAATATGGCTTTCATTGCACCCCACATATTCTTGTAAGTTGTTTTTGTATTGTTATTTGCTTGTAAGTATTTTTAACTTCTTTAAATTCCCCTGTGATGCACTGATTACTCAACAGTGTGTTATTCAGCTTCCATGTGTTTGTAGGTTTTTTCAATATCTTTTATCATTAATTTCCAGTTTCAAAGCACTGTGATCTGATAACATGCAAGGGATAATTTCAACTCTTTGGCATTTATTTAAATATGTTATTTGAGCTAATATATGGTCTGTTTTAGAGAATGACCCATGTTCTTCTGAGAACAATGTGTATTCTGATGTTATTGGATGGAACCCTCTGTATATGTCTATCAAGTCTATTTGTTCACATGTGTGATACAGTTGTGTTATTTTTTTGCTGATATTCTGTCTGGTTGATCTGTTCCTTGGTGTCGTGGTGTGTTAAGCTCTCCTGTTACAATTGTGTTACTGATAATTTAATTTTTCATTTCTGCTAATACTTATTTTATATAACTGGGTGCTCTGGAATTTGGTGCACATATATTTAAGATAGTTATCTTTTCCTCTTGAAGTTTTCTCCTAACAAGTATGTAGTGACCTTCTTTATCTCTTCTGATCATCATTGGTTTAAAGTTCACATTGTATGCAAACAAAATGGCTACTACTGCTTCTTTTTGGGTTCCTGTTGTGTGAAGTGTTGTTTTCCATCCTTTGACTTTCAGTCTGTGAGTATCCTTTTTGGTTAGATGGGTTTCTTGTAGACAGCATATGGTTGGATTTTGTTTCTTGATCCATTCTGCCAGTCTGTTTCTTTTAATTGGTGCATTGAGAACATTTACATTAATGGTTATAACTGTTGTATGTTGGTTTATTGTTGACATATTATCTTTCTGCTTTTGTGTCTTTATCTTTCTGTTCTGTTTAATTGTCTGCTTTGCTTAGTGGTTTTTTCTTTTATGTATCTAAACTGTCTTTCAATATTTTTTCCAGTGTTGGCTTGGTGATCATGTAGTTTTTCAGCTGTTCTTTGTCATGGAAGTATCTTATTTCTCCATTGATTTTTTGAAGGACAGTTTTTCAGGGTACATCAGTCTAGGTTGGAAATCATTTTCCTTTAGGATCTGAAATATTTCACTGCATGCTCTTCTTGACTTTGTTGTTTGTGCTGAGAAGTCTGCTGTGATTCTGATATGTTTTCTTTTATAAGTGTTCTGTCTTTTCTCTCTGACAGCTTTTAACATTCTATTCTTATGTTGGATTTCTGGATAGTGATTATTATATGTCTGGGTGTATTTTTTATTTTGGTTATGACTATTTGGAGTTCTATATGATTCACTGATCCTGATTTTGTTTTCCGATCTCACGTTTGGGAAATTTTCAGCTATTACTTCTCTAAATATCCTCTTGAAGTCCTCATCCACTTCTTTTTCATTAATCCCTATCAATCTTATGTTGTTTTTCTTTGTGTCATCTTGCATTTGTTGAATTGTTATTTCCTGATTCCTTGTTATTTTTAAAAGATCTTTCCTTTTTTGTTCACTAGATGCAATCTTGTCTTCGAGATCTGAAATTCTATCTTCACTTTCATTGAGGTGGTTTTTATAGCTTTCAGTGGAATTTTTGTTTTCTTGTGTATCTCTGTGCATCTGCTTTATGTATTCTGTTTGTTTTTTATATTGCTCATCTGGAGATTCTATCTTTTTGTTTAGTTCCTCCAATTTTTAAACTGTGTCTTCTTAAATATATTCAGCATCTCTTTCATTTCTTTTATCATTTCTTGTTTTATCTGTGAGATTATTTCTAGTTTGAATTCCTTTAAAGCTTCCTGGAGTTGCTTGTTTATTTCTGTTGCTATTATGTCCGATATTTCATTTGTATGGCATATTTTTTTCTATGTACATTGCTCCTAAGGTTCCTTTGGATGGGCTGGAGTTTTGAGATTGTAATTTGGTGTTTTGCCTTGTCATTTTCCTATATTTCTGTGTTTCAAGCATTTCAAGTGTTATTCTAAGGCTTCCTCAGGGTCTTTTGGAAATCCTCTTCTATGCCCTCCGCTCCTGGAACTCTGGCACCCAGTTCCCTGGATTGATAGAGGGTCACTGGGGGTGTAGTAAGCCAGCCCAAGCCCAGCCTCTGGAACCAATGGTGCCCGCCTCCTTGCTTAGCACTCCACAGTCCACCAAGCCCTGGAGGGAGAAGGGAGGCTGATGCCAGCTCCCTGGATCTGCTACGCTGTTTCAGTGCATGTGGAAGCCATGAGGTTCCCTGACGGGGCCAAGAGAGGGTCCCCAACTTGCTGGATTTGGAGGAAAGTGCACAGCACATTTACACCAGACCACCTGGCCTCTGGAACAGGTGGCACTCGCCTGCTTGCTTAGAACTCCACAGTCCACCAAGCACAGCTGGGAACAAGAGGCTGATGCTGGCACTCTGGACCCACTGAGCTGCTCCAGTGCACCTGGAAGCCGCAAGATTCTTGGCCCTGCCGAGGCAGGTTCCCAAACAAGCTGTGTTCAGGAGAAAGTGTGCAGGGCACTTATGCAGGGCCTCTGGAACTGGTGGCCCCCACCTGCTTGCTTAGAACTCCACAGTCCACCAAGCACAACCGGGTATTAGGAGGCTGATGCTGGGACCCTGGGCCTGCCAAGCTGCTCCAGTGCCCCCAGAAGCTCCGAGGTTCCCTGGCTGGGCTGAGCAAGGGTCTCAAATAAGCTGGACTCAGTGGAAATTGAGCAGGGCACTTACCCCAGGCCACAGGGCCTCTGGAACTGGTGGTGCCCACCTGCTTGCTTAGAACTCCACAGTCCACCAAGCACAGCAGGTAATGGGGATGCCAATGTTGGCGCCCTGGACCCACTGAGCTGCTCCAGTGCACCTATAAGCCACGAGGGTCCCAAACAAGCTGGATTCGGGGGAAAATGTGTGGGGCCCTTATGCCAGGCTGCTGGGCCTCTAGAACTGGTGGCACCCACCTGCTTGATTAGAATTCCACAGTCTGCCAAGCACTGTCAGGAACAGGGAGGCCGATGCCAGCATCCTGGACCCGCCGAGCTGCTCCAGTGCACTTCTTCCCTTTTTAAAATTGATAAGCCTAGGGGCTTTTCAATTTTATTTACTCTTTCAAAAAACAACTGTTTAATTCATTGATTCTTTCGATTGTTTTCTTAGTCTCTATTTCATTAATTTGTGCCCTGATTTTTATAATTTCCTCGCTTCTTTTGGCTTGGGCTTGACTATCTTTTCTTTTCCTCCTTGTCTGAGGTGTAGCATCAGGTGTTTATTTGTATTCATTCTGCTTTCCTGATGTGGGTACTCAGGGCAATAAATTTTCCTCTGAGCAGCAGTTTCATTGCATCCTACAGATTCTGGTAAGTTTTATTTGTATTTTCACTTGCTTGTAGGTATTTTTTTAATTTCTTCTTTATTTTTCACTGTGACCCACTGTTGCTTAAGCATTTATTATTCAATTTCCATGTGTTTGTGTGGTTTTTGCTGTTTCTTTTATCATTAATTTCTAGTTTCATGGTGCTATGGTCTGATAATGCATGGGATAATTTCAATTCTTTTGCATTTAATTCAGTATGTTCTTTGGAGTAGTATATGATCTATTTTAGAGAATTACTCATGTACTCCTGAGAGGAATGTATATTCTGATGTTGTTGGATGGTACATTGTATATATATCTATCAAGGCCATTTGTTCACAGGTGTGATTCAGTTCTGTGATTTCTTTCCTGATTTTCTGTCTGGTTCACCTGTCCCACAGTGTCAATGGTGTGTTAAGGTCTGCTTTTATAATTGTGTTATTGCTTATTTGATTTTTCCTGTCTGATTACACTTGCTTTGTACAGCTGGGTGCTCTGGAATTTGGTGTGTATATACTTAAGGTTGTTATCTCTTCTTCTTGAAGTTTTCCTCTAACCAATGTGAACTGACCTTTTTTAACTCTTAGAATCATTCTTGGTTTGAAGTTCACATTGTCTGCAAACAGAATAGCTACATCTACGTTTTTTGAGTTTATGTTACATGAAGAATTGTTTTCCATCCTTTGACTTTCAGTCTGTGAGTTTCTTTTTGAGTTAGATGGGTGTCTTGTAGAAAGCATGTGGTTGAATGTTGTTTCTTGATCCATCCTACCCCTCTGTTTCTGTTAATTGGTGAATTGATACCATTTATACTAGTGCTTTTAACTGTTATACATTGGTTTATTGTTGACATGTTGTCTTTCTGCTGTTGTTTCTTTATCTTTCCATTCTATTTAGTTTTGTGCCTTACTTAGTGGCTTTTTCCTATGTGCATTTAGACAGCCTTTCAATATTCTTTGCAGAGTTGGCTTGGTGATCATGAAGTTCTTCAGCTGTTCTTTGTCATGGAAGTATCTTATTTCTCCATCAATTTTGAAGAACAGTTTTGCAGGGTACATCATTCTAGGTTGGAAATCATTTTCCTTTAGGTTATGAAATACTTCACCCTCTTCTTGATTTGATTGTTTTGGTTGAGAAGTTTGCTCTGATTCTGATAGGTTTTTCTTTATAGGTGATTTGTCTTTTGTCTCTAACAGCTCTTAATATTCTATTCTTATGTTGGATTTCTGGGATGATGATTTTTATGTTTGTGTGTAGTTTTATTTTGAAGGTGGCTATTTGGAGTTCTATATGCTTCACTAATCCTAATGTTAGTTTCTATTCTCATGTTTGGAATGTTTCTGTTATTACTTCTGTAAACAGCCTCTTGATATCATTTATGTTGTTCCTTCTTTTTCATTTATCCCTATCAATCTTATGTTGTTTTCTTGCATCATATTTCGGCTTTTGAATTTTTTTCTTGATTCCTTGTTATATTTAAAAGATCTTTCCTTTCCTGCTCATACGAGGTCTGAAATTCTATCTTCACTCTTGTTGAGGCAGTTTTGACAACTTTTGATTTCCTGTAAACTCTTTGAATCTGTGTCATGTATTCTGTTTGTTTCTTATATTGTTCATCCAGGATTCTATATTTTTTTTGCTCCTCTAATTTTTTAGCTGTGTCTTCTTTAGATGTGTTCAGCATCTATTTCACTACTTTTATCATTTCTTCTTTTACCTGGTTAGATTATTTCTCATTTGAATACCTTTAAAGCTTCCCAGAGTTGCTCCTTTATTTCACTTGCTATTATTTCAGGTGTATAACATATATTTTCTTCTTTGTACATGGCTCCTAGGTTTTCTTGTGATGGGCTGGAGGTTTCAGATTGCATTTTGGTCTTTCATTTTGACATTTTCCTATATTCCTGTGTTTTGGGTGATGTTCCATAGTTTTCCTTACATATGGTGGAAATTGTCTCTTTTTACCTTAGCTCTTGGGACTGAATGGAGGTTGCTGAGTGTGGTCCGGTCAGGCCAACAGGACCTCCTGTGCCACCTGTTCACCCACTCCCTGCTGTAAGCAACCAGCTGATCCTGAGAAATGTAGGCTACAATGATAGGAATTGACATAAAACACAATCTAATGCATGTAGGATTTAGTGTTGATTTGACTGCAAGTCTAAAGCTGGTACTCTGATCTATTCAGAGAATAACAATACACATCACATCTATGAAGGATCTCCTTCTAAAGGTGGTATCCATTGTTAATTCCCTAGAAGCTCGTTTTGAAGTCTTGTATTATCTTCATTCTTTTCTTGGATTGGGTTTTATTTTGCTTTGTCTTGTTTGATTTGATTATATTTGATGGCATGGGAAGCTATTTCAAAGACAACAAGATATATTATGGTAGCCATATTGGATTTACTATTATCTTGTTTTGAAGTCCTTTATTGTATTCATTGTTTTATTGCTATTGATTCTATTCTGTTTTGCTTGCTATATCTGAAAGAATGGGCAGGTACTTTGGAGACAACAAGAGGCATAATGGGAACAATTGTTGATTTCCTATTATCTTGCTTTGAAGCACTGTGTCACTTACACTGGCTTGCTTTCATTGGCTTTATTTTGCTTGGTGTTATTCATATAGGTATCTCTCTCTCTCTATATATATATATATAGATAGATAGATAGATAGATAGATAGATATCAACATATATATAAGCAAGTACTGGGCTTGCTCAGTTTGAAGAGCATAAAATCATAAAACACCATAAATACATGGAAACAGGAATGTTCCACAATTCTGGAAGAAATATTAATTAATAAACACACTATAAAAGTGACTATTGAACTTCCTCAGAGACCCCAAATCTAGAACCAACCTTATGTCGAAGTTTACCATTATATACAGTGCATCTCTGTAAAGAGGCAGTTCAGAGTTTACAGCCTCGGTCATCTGTGGATTTTTCCTTAGCATATAACTAGTAATTGTTCACAGAAACTCTCAAACTTCTGTGGAAACCACAAATACACTCCACAGTTATTTTTTTTCCTGGTGGGAGATCTGCAGGGAATCAATCCAAAGTGTAATTGAGTTCTTGCAGCTGATTGAGTGTTGCCCTGTAACCAGTCTCTGGCAGGTGAACAAGCATTCCTGTATCATCATAACAGGTTGTTGCACCTAGGTGTCATGAATGTACTTGCATTTTTTCTTAGTGGCCTAAGATTTCCATGTTGCCACCAAAAGGCATTGCACCTTAAGGCTTTTGCTAATAGAGAATTTATTGCATTACATTATATAACTGTGGGAGCATATTTAGGGCTTAAATAATAAAAATGGGTATTGATAGGCATTTTTATGGCCTATCTGAAATTTACATTTTTCTCACATTTTTGGGTGCTCTAAGAATGTAACTCCCATGAATTTCAAGAGTTCAGTGTATCCAAAGGACTTAAATTAGTTTATTAGTGACATATCTCTAGACATATAATTCACAAAAGGTAAGCTATGTAAGCAAACTCAGAATCAATTAGCCTGATGAAATGTTAATGAAAATGTGATATGTGTAAAAAATGAAATTCCACTGTGCCATAAGCAAGGTTAAATTTGAGTCAGTGTAATTGGACACACTTTGAGACCATCATGATAAGTGAAATAAATCATGAACAAAGCTTAAATATCTCATGGTTTCTTTTACATAAGAAGCCAAATTATAAAGTATCACTGAAATAAAAGATAATAATAAACAGATCATTTGCAAAAGGACAGATGGAGGAAGGGAAGAGAATAAAGAGGGAAAAAGATGAAAGCAGATGAAGAGGGAATTTACATGCATTATGTACATCTGTCAATTTCCTGTGACCGATGAAGCCCTTATGCACACTACTCAGGTACTAATACAAATAAATATTTAACCAGGAGAACACTGCAGAGAAATAACAAATCCAGGTAGATATACATGTCTGATAGTTTCTTGTAGGAGAGCTCCATATTTTTTGCTCTTTCCAGCCTGAAGGGATCATGAAAATCTAAAAACTTCTTCCATAACTTTACTGGTCTCTTTGGAGATATTTACAAGAAAGTTGTACTCTCTTTGTTAATGAGCAAAACAATGAAAATAGTTTTTCAAATGTCCTTAGCTCCCCAAGCTTCCATTGTCATTTTCAATACAGATGAAATGATAATTACAGTTCACAGAGGAGAGATCACAGACACATAAAGCTTTATCTCAGGGTCTAACTTCTTCTCTCACCTGCAGTTGTTGCTGTAATGAGCATCACAGTGAAATCGAGTTCTTGAAAAGTGGTATATCAGGTGAGAATCTTGTATTTCAGCCTGATTGGTAGAGTCAGTAAAGAAAGAATGTGTTCATCCTTATGTCAGCCTCAGATATTCTGGGATGGAAACAGGTAAAGAGCAAAGGTAGACAAGGAGAGAAACAGGTTTTTATTTTGTCAGCTAGAGATAGAAATGAGGATCTCAGAACCCAAACGACTTCCTGGTGTCTCTAGTGTAACTGAAACTGTACTGTGGATGCATATTTCTGAATTATCAATGTGAGAAGCAATAAGTTTTTATATGCTTAAGAATTGCTGTATTGAAACATATTGATTCTTCATATAATTTACAGTGAGTTAAATGATAAATCCATCGTCCTTGTTCATTTCTTCCTTCCTTACATTCTTTTCCTTCCTTTTTTCTTCTCTTGCCTTGCCTTGCCTTGCCTTGCCTTGTCTTTCTTTCTCTCTCTCTCTCTTTCTTTCTTTCTTTCTTTCTTTCTTTCTTTCTTTCTTTCTTTCTTTCTTTCCATCTTTCATTTTATTTTTCTTTTCTATATTATTTAAGTATTTTGAGACAAAGTCTCACAATATAGTTCAGGATGTCCTGGAATTCATTTTGTATCACAGGCTGACATCACAAACAAGTTCATGGTTTACTCACATTCTTATCAAATTTGTTATTTGCTGTGATTTTAATATTGGCATTTGGGATGACACATAATGACAACATGCAGATATTTCACTTGATTTTTTTCTGATGAATGAGGGTATAAAAACTTTGAAAATATCTTCCCTTTCTGAAACTTAACTTTAATTTACTTCCAATTTGTTATTCTATTGCATAATCTATAAGAATTTTTCATGATGAATGTTGTGTTTCTATGTCTGTCTTTTCCCCTCTGTTGTATATCCCTGTACTTCAGTTTGTCTTTTCCCATTGAACATAACTTTTTTGTATTTTAATGAAAATAGTTTTTAATTTTAACATACTCTAATTTGTCATTTCATCCAAATGTTTAATGTGCTTTGTTAGAAGTAATTTCTTAACAAATCAAAAGATGTTTACTACTATGGTTTACATTAATCTTAATATTGACACTAGAATACATTAAGAATCAATGATGAGTCCATATATATAGATATATATAGATATGTGATTTTGATCATAGTTGAGATTACTTTTTTCAGTAAAATGATAAGTTTGAGGACTTACCAAAAATGTTGCAATTTCATTCTTTCCATGTTGTCATTTATACCCACAGGTTAGCAACAAGTGCTGCTTAGTGATGGCTGAATCTATGAAATGTGCAGAAAATTCCACAAGAGCACAACACTAAGATAACTTTTAGTGTCAATTGTTACAATGAGCCTGATTCAAAGAAATTATTGTCATCACATTTTAAAGGAAATTTTAGAAAGAAATGACAAAATCCCTTCTAGGGATTTGGTGATAGGAATAATGTTTTTGTTACAGACTGTGGTTGGAATTCTTGGAAATTTTTCTCTTCTTTGCCATTATTTTTTCCTTCACCATATGGAAAGTAGAATGAAGCCCATAGATCTGATCCTCAAGCATATGTTTATAGCTAATTCTTTAATTATTCTTACAAAAGGACTTTCCCAGACGATGGTAGCCTTTGGGTTGAAACATTTATTCAATGAACTTAGTTGCAAGCTTAATTTGTTTGTGCTCAGAGTGGGCAGGGCTATGTCAATTTCTACCATGTGCTTCTTGAGTTTCTTCCAGAATATCACACTTAGCCCCATGAACTCCTTTTGGAAGAATCTTAAAATCAAAGCTGCCAAGTACATTGACTTCTCCATGTCTCTCTGCTGGTTGCTATACATGGGGGTAAATTGCATTTTCCCCCTGTATATGTTGCACCTATCAGGAAATTCAGAAAGCAGAAACATCACAAGAAAAAGACATCTGGGAATTTGTTCTGTGGTAGATTATGGAACAGCCATGGGCTCAGTCTATATTGCATTAGTAGTATTCCCAGAGGTTTCTTTTATTGTGCTCACATTACAGGCCAGTTGTTCAATTATTCTTGTCCTGTACAGACATAAAGAGCAGGTTAAGCATATTCATAGCTCTAAAGTTTCTTCCAGATCTCTTGAGTCAAGAGCCATGAAAAGCATCCTTCTCCTCATGAGCACCTTTGTATCATTTTACATCATCTCCTCCATATTTTCAATTTTTATGGCCATTTATATTAATCTCAGTTGGTGGTTGAAGAGTATTTCTGACTTAATTTCTGTGTGTTTCCCAATGATCAGCCCCTTTCTTGTCATGAGCCAGAATTCCTCTATATCCATGTTCCGGTTAGTCTGGATAAGAAACACAAATATACCTCTTATCGAAAATATATAATTGTATATTGCATCAGTACTTTTATATTGATTACTGCTCATTTCAATATGCCAGGCAATCTGAAAATGCAAGAGGAGACCACAAATCTTTTTTTAGAGGACTAATAGACATTTCAGCTGGTAGAATATGGGACTTTCATTGGAATAATGGATGTAAATAAAATAGGTTGGTCCTATTCTGTTACACAACGTCCTGTTCATATCAGCGTGAATAAAGTGTATTTTCAGGCAACCTAAATGGATTTATTACTTTGATTTTAATGCTTCTTATCTTTCTTTTTCTTCTTCACCTTCGTCTTTGTCTTTATCTTTTTCTTCATTCTCTTTCTTCCTTCTTATTTTGTACTTTTATTTCATTTTCTCCTAAATTTCATTTTTTGAGGTTTTTGAGACTGTTGGACAATCTCTAGTGACTAATCTTCCAGTGGAAGATAGCAATTATACTTGGATATATTGGCATCTCTGTCTACCAAAGCTGAAGTCTTCAGGATCCCGAGTAAGAATTTATTTCTTACTGAAATTATATATGATCTCAGGATAGTGAACACTAGAGACAATTAAGGAGACAAGGTGGAAATTTATCTTAACCCCCAGAAGAAGAGTCTCTACATCAGACTGATATGGAGCACAAAATTTTTGGGCATTATGTTGTTTTTGATTTCTCTAACAAAATGTCTGATGTTGAGTATTTTATGGAGGTAAGGGTTTTATTTATATCACAATTTTGTTTGCTCAAGGGAATACAACAAGATCAGCTCAGTACTTGTAAGAGGCCCCTGCTCTACCACATAATAGCTGATAGTATCATGGGATAATTGTATACAAGAGGAAGAGATTACAAATAGAAAAGCACAGTGAATGGATAAAGAGTATTTCCATCTCCTAATGTTTCTCACCTGAATTAATCAGGATTCCATAAAACCTCTTTTTAAATAACCAATGTGAGATCACTCCCATGCCCTGAAATCTCATACAAGTGACCCAACACACACATTTTCTAATAAACACATTTGGGATTAAGGTAGATTGACTGCTAGTGATCAACTTAACACAAGCGAACTGAATCAGTGTTGTGCCGAGTGGGTATGGAACACCTCAGGATTGTTGCCAACATAAAAGGGTCAACTATAGAGGAAGAATCAGGGTTTTTTTTCCTGAATGTTGTTGGTTCCTCTCTTGCCATGGGTTCTCCTGGAGGAGCTTGTCAAATTTGTTTTCTGATATGAACTTGGCTGTTATCATCAGAGAATCTCAAGACCTTATTGTCACTGAGAGAGGTTGTGGTTCACTTTGGGGAGTTTTGCTCATTACTTGGAGGACCACTTCCTCACTTTGGAGGGGAAGATGTGTGCTGTTGAATTTGCTAAATAAGTTTGTTGCACTGGCATCCTGATACTAACTTGACTGTTCTCATAGTTAGAGGAGTTTGAGATCTCCTTGTAACTGAGGATGGCTGTGGTGCTTTTTGGAGGAGTTCTGGTCCTTACTTTGAGCATAGCTTCCTGGATTCAGTTCAGATCCTAGAGATTACTGGCCCAGATCCTTCATCCATCTGGCACAGACTTCCTAGCTTCCATCACTGACCTTTGGGCCTTCCTATATCTGTGAAGCAGACTTGCATGAAACATTGTCATGGGCTCCATCTTTCTATTTGCACTGGTGGAGGACATTGGCATTGGCTCCAGATCTTCTGCTGAACTTAAGCAGGATGTTACCAACAGATGCAGGACCTCAGCAGGATTCTTTGGGTCTTAGTGTATGTATAGATTTCCTCAACTCTGTTTTTATACTTGACTCTTTGGATGACCATTAAAGTGGTTACTATAAATTATGCGTCCCATATTGCCTTGATTTGTTCACAAACCCATAACTACAACAGGAAGATAAATCTCATCCAAACCTGAATATCCTGGAGCATGACAATCTACATCTACTCCAAGGAGGGTAAGCCCTAAAGTGATAGTTTCCAATTGTGAAGCAAGGTATCTGACAAAGGGATATTAAAGTACTAAGTTAGTCAACCTTACTTTGTTTCCTGGTGTCAGAAGGTTTAGATCATGGTCACTTTGCTCCAACAGAGAATCATCATGGTAGAAGTTTAATAGCCAAAAGACATCACAGAATGGCAAACTGTAATAATGATAATCATTTCATTATAGCCAGGGAACAGAAGTTGAGAGATTCAGGGTGGAAGTTACCAGAAAGCAGGCATCCTTTCAAAGTCATGCCATCCAGTGACCTATTTCTTCCCACTGGGCTATGCTCCTAAAGCCCATCCTGCTGTGAATTCTTCAACATGTTGCCCATGGGCCACAATAGAAATGACTATGTAGGTGTCCTTAGATTATGTTGACTTTAATTGCTTTGTGTTTACTAGGAAATTCTCTAGATCAATAAAATACTAGGTCTATCTTTGAGGAAGCCCAGTATCAAATTCCACAGTGGATGCGTTGATATACAACCACTATGGCAGTATAGAAGGATCATTTTCCCCTGCATTCTCATAAGCTGTGTGGGTTAACTGTGGTTTCACCCTCAATAAGAAATGGTCAAATTTGAAGAGATATCCAAGAAACAAAAAATTATATTGAAAGCTAACAAAACTGTTTAAATGAAGCAGAGGATAGAATTTCAGACCTTGATAAGAGCATCACAGTTAGTGATCATGAAAAGATAGAATCTTTAAAAATAAGAAAGCAGCCCTCCTGTGACCCCCACCCGCAGTCCACCTTGTGAGATCCAGGAACTCCAGCCAGTGGTGCTTGCAGAGTCAGGCCACAACCAGGCCCCTTCCATGTTCCCACAGTCCTGACCACCCATCTCAGGACCTAAGCAATCTAGCCTGTGACACAAACCCCTTAAGTCCCATGACTGCCATCAGGGAACCCCTCCCACCACCTGAACCTATTCCTGGTGATCTTTGGCTTGCAAATCTCCCCTCAGAACCTTGGACTTCAGTGGAGTAACCATACAGTATTGAGGGGAGACACAGTAATCACTTGTCCAAACAGAAGAACTCAGAAGACTTCTATCAGTGAGGCGAGTTTACCCCAAAAATAGGAATAGTGTTTGTCACCTTCAGTGGGTAAACAAGAGCAATAGCAAAGCCCCCTCCAGAAGTAGGCCATTTGAGAGCTTGGCAAGTTGGTGGTTGAGTCCTTCCTCCAAACAGAAAATACCAGGTAGGTTGAGACGGATATCAAAAAGGCCTCCCCCAACGTGAAGAAAATTAAGGGGGCCTGTGGGATGCCACATTAGGGTCCCAGCCAAGACAAACACTATAAACACAGAGATCTGGTGACTTTGAACAACCTAAAGACATAATTTCAGCAAGAAACTAAGGGTTGATTTCCTTCAGTACTTGTAGTCTTGTGAGCCTAAGAAGAATATAGGACTCACCAAATGGCCCTGCATGAGAAATTCAGGTGACTGGCCCACCTATTCATTGTAGGACCAAGCAATTGGACAAACATCAACCTTACAGTAGGACCCCAAGATACACATTACCAACAGTTGTCACTAATGAGGCTGAAAAGTATGTCAGGTATATTAACCTGACAGGAGAAAATGGCAAAATGAAAAAGCAAAATGCAATCTCTGACATCTAGTCCATCAGGAGCAATTACAGGAAACAATGAAATAGAAAACTTCAAAAGTAGCACAACTGTAATCTCTGAAAAGATAACAAGTGAATTTAAAAAATACTACATGAGGCTGTAGGGGAAATAAAATTGTAAGTAATCTCTTATGTAAAGACAAAAATAACAACCTTAGCAAAGGAGTTGCTCAGCACAGCTAGAGATGAAATAGGTAAATAAAAAAAAAGTACAGGAGCATGGGAAACTGATTGGAACTTTGAATGAACAATATAGAAAACAAGCAAAATTCATAAAACAAACTCAATGAGACATCCAGGAAACAAAAAATTCCATTGAAAGCTGGCAAAACCATTTAAATGAACCTGAAGATACAATTTTTGACCTACAGGACAGGATTGCAATTAGCAATCGTTATAGACTAGAACTCTTAAAAATAACAAAGCAGCATTAAATGAAAATTCAGCAGCTTCAAAATGATGCCAAGAGCAACAATAGCAGACTAATAGGCATCAGTGAAGATGCATGAGTCAATGCAAATGACATAGCTAAACTACTCACAGGGGAATAGCAGAAAATTTCCCAAATAGGGGGAAAATCTGATATGTAGATAAATGAGACATATAGAATCCCAGACAATCACAACCAACATAATTCTACACCCAGACATATAATAATTATGATTCCAGAAATGCAGCATAAAAACAGAATACTAAAAGCTGTTAGAGGAAAGACACAACTCACCTATCAATGAAGGCCAATTTGAGTCATGACAGACTTTTCAACACAAATCCTCAGGTCAAGATGAGCTTGGAGTGAGGTATTTCAAGCCTTAAAATAAAACAACTTTCAACCCAAACTGTTATACCCAGCAAAACTTTCATTCAAATTTAGTGGAGAAAAAAGTTACTTTCATGATAAAAACAAGTGAAGAAATTCATTTCCACTAAGCCAACCCTAGAAAGAGTATTGAAAGACATACTAGATTGAGATAAAAAGGACCACAATGTCCAGAACAACAACACCATGAAGGACAAACAGTGAATCAAGCAGGAAAAAGCAGAAAGCAAACAACTGGAACATAACATGGCAAAGTTGAGCCAGTAAATATGTGATATTTGTAAATGTAAATGGCCTCAATTCACCTATCAAAAGAAATAAGTTGACAGAATGGGTCAAGAAACATGATGCCACAATATGCTGCATAGGAGAAACACATCTGACCCAAAAGGAAATGCTAGATTAAAAGTCAAATGATGGAGAATACTATTTCATGCAACAGGAATTCAGAAAAAGGCAGGGATAACTATTCTATTTGCAGATAATATGAACTTCAAACCTAAGATGATTAAAAGAGATAAAGAAGGTCACTACCCACTCATTAGTGGAAAAATTCAAGAGGAAGAATGAACAATTATAAATGTATATGTACCAAATACAGGAGCACCCAATTGTACAAGACAAATACTAATGGACATGAAAAAACAAATATACAAGAACACAATTGTAACAAGGGACCTTAATATCCCACTGTCACAAAGAGATGATAAACTAGACAAAAAATCAGCAAAGAAATACTAGAACCAAATCATATCTGTGAGCTATTGGACTTATTACATATTTACAGAGTGTTTCACCTACTCATGAATACACATCAGAATACACATTCTTCTCAGCTCTGCTGGGACATTCCCCTAAATAGACCACATATTATCCCATAAAACATTCTTAAATAAATGCAAACTATTTAAATTATTCCATGCTTAATAGCTGACCATAGAGCACTGAAATCGGAAAGTAATGGCAAAAGAAGCTATAAAGCCTGCATAAATACATGAAACATCATTAATAACCTTCTGACTTCCAGTGGAATACAGATGAAATTAAAGAAGAAATAAAGTCTTTTATATCTACAATTCAATGAAAATGCAGAAACAACATACTGCAATCTGTGGGATGCAATGGAAATGGTCTTAAGAAGGAAATATATAGCAATAAATTTTCATATCAAGAAAACAGAATGAACACAAATGAACAACTTAATACTTCATCTCAAGATTCTAGAAAAAAATCAAATTAAACCCAAAGCTCATAGTAAAGAGAAACTTGTAAAGATTAGAGCAGAAACCAATGCAATTGAAACTAAAAAGCAATACAAAGAATTAATGAATCAAAAATATTTTTTGAGAGAATAAACCAAATTGACAAACTTCTAGCTAACCTTATCAAGAAAAGAAAAAACACAAATTCACACAGTAAGGACTGAAAAGAGGGAAATTGCTATGGATCCCATGGAAATTCAAAAGATCATGAACACCTACTTTGAAAATCCTTACTCACATATAATGGAAATCACAGAGGAAATGGCTAGATTTCTAGAAACATATGAACTACCAAAGGAAGAGATAGCAATTATGAATAACACAATATCAGCTTTTGGAGTTAAAATATATTTCAAAACTTACCAACAAAGAAAAGCCCACATCCTGATGGATTCATGGCTGAATTCTACAAGAAATTCAGAGATTTGATACCAAGACTCCTTAAACTCTTCAGTGTAAATGCAAAGGAAGCAATCATCCCAAAAGTATTCCTAGAGACAAGTATTACTCTGGTACCAAAAGCAGAGAAAGACCAAACCAAAAAGGAGAACTATAGGCCAATCTCACTAATGAACATTGATGCAAAGATTCTCAATAAAATACTGGCAAATAGAATGCAGCAAATCATTAAGAAGATTATACATTGTGACCAAGTGGGATTCATTCCAGGAATGTAGGGATGGTTTAACATAGTCAAATCAACAAAAGTAGTACACCACATCAACACAACCAAAATAAAAACCACACAATCATCTCAATACATGCAGAAAAAACTTCCAAAATGTCAAACACATGTTCACCATAAAAAACCTTCAGAGTCTCAGAATACACAGTGTTTACTTCCATCTGAAAAAGGCTGTCTATGACAAACCAACAGCCAACATTATACTAAATGCACAAAAACTGAAAGCTTTCACTGTAAAATAAGAAACAAGACAAGAATGTCCACTATCACCAAACCTATTCAATATAGTTCTTGGAATACTATCCAGGGCAATCATACAAGTGAGAGAAATCAAAGGGATAAAGGTAAGAAATGAAGAAATTAAATTATCACCATTTGTAGATGACATGACACTCTATATAGAAAACTCAAAATTCCATTAAGAGCCTACCAGAGGTAACAAATTTAGCAGTGTAGCTGGATACAAAGTCAACCTTCAAAAATCAATTCCTGTACACAAACAAATAACTCACTGAGGAAAAATTATGGAAATATCTCCTTTCACAATAGCATCTAAAAAATGAAATGCTTAAGTATCAAGCTAAGAATGGAAAAGACCTATATGCTGAAAATCATGCTATGCTAAAAAATGAGAGTGAATAGGATATTAGAAAATGGAAAGATATTCCTTGCTCTTGGTTAGGAAGAACCAACATTGTGAAAATAGCCATACTCCCAAAACTTTTATACAGATTTAATGCAGTCCCAATGAAAATACCACTATTGTGCCTCAAAGATCTACAAAAAACACTTCTAAAATTAATTTGGAAACAGAAGAACTCTACAATAGCAAAGGCAATACTGGGCAACATAGGGAAGGCAGGAGGCCTCTCAATTCCTGACTTGAAACTATACAAAGCCACAATGATAAAATCAGGATAGTACTGGCAAAGAAGTAGACTTGAGGGTCAATGCAACAAATTAGAAGATGCAAACACCACTAAAAAGCAACTGACCCACCTGATATTTGACAACGGGGCTAAACATGTTCACTGGAAAAAGGAAAGCCTCTTTGATAAATGACGTTGGAAAAATTGGCTCTCCACATGCCGAAGACTGAAACTAGACACACTCCTATCACCATGAACAAAACTAAAGTATAAATGGATCAAAGATCTAAATAATAAAAGAGAAACACTAAATCTACAGGAAGGCAAGGTAGGAAGAAGTCTTGAGACATAGGGATAGGGAAAGATTTCACAAACAAAACACAAACTGCACACAATCAACAACTTCAAAGAATCAACAACTGGGATCTCACATTATGAAAAAGTTTTTGCACTTCAAAAGAAAGCACCAACAGAGTGAAATGGAAGCCCACAGTATGCAGAAGAATTTTAGCTAACAACCCCTCAGACAAAGGATTTATATCTAGAACATATAAAGAATTGAAAAACATAAGGCCCCCAAATCAAAGACCCTGTCCAAAAATGGGCATCTAAGATGAATACACATTTCTCAGATGAAGATATGCAAATGGAAAATAAATACATGAAGAAATGTTCACCATCACTGGTCATTCAAGAAATGCAAATTAAAACAGCATTGAAATTTCATTTCATTTTGGAAAATATACCCGCCATCAAGAAATCAACTGATACAAATGTTGGTGAGGCTGTGGGTGAAAAGGAAAATTACTCCACTGTTGGTGGGAGTGTAGACTGGTGCAACCACTATGGAAATCAGTATGGAGATTTCTCAGAAGACTAGGATTGGAAGTTCCATTCAATCCAGCTATTACCCTCTTAGGTATTTTCACAGAAAACTTAAAAAGGTCAGTTCCCACTGATATATGTTCATATCAGCACAATTTATAATAGCTAATATCGTAAACAACCAAAATGCTCATTAACTACAGAGTGAATGAACAAGATGCAGTATTTTTATAGAATGCAATCTTACTCAGTTATACAAAAGGATGATCTTGAGGCCTTTGTACATCAATGGAGGCAAGTTGTGACTATCCTCACGAATGAAATAAATAAGAACCATATTTATAAACACCACATTGTGTTTCTAGAGTAAAAAGGAATAACAACTGTTGGAGTAATAAAACCCAAAATATATAATTGCTGTTGTAAAATGGAGGGGCAAATAAAGTGCTCTAAGAGATATAACTGCAAGTATGTTTAATTGTGTAAATAAAAAACCATAATATGAAATTTTTGTTGGATCATTGAATTGAACTGTTTTCAGTCTTATGTCTGAATGTCCACTTTGTATGCTTTCATTTTGTAACCTGAACAGCTATTTCTAAGAAGAAAATATGTAATTTATCAACTAATGATTTCTTATTGTTTATGTTTTTTTTTTTAAATTTTATTTAAAAGAAAAAAGAGAAAAAAACAAAACAAAGCAGTGTAAGGGTACAAGTAATACAGAACTACAAAAAAACAGTAAGAAATCACTGGTTAATAGATTACATATTATCATCTTAAGGTATGTTGATAGTTGCTCAAATCACAGTATCAAAGCATACAAAGTGGACACTCAAACAGTGAGACTGCAAACAATTGAGTTCAAAGATCCAACCAAAAATATTAATATGGTCAGCTATTTAACATCCCTAAACACTCTTGCTGTTGCATCATTTAGATCTCTTTTTTTTCCCTCTCTTTTTTACAACAAAATTTACACATTTTGGGTTTTATTACTCCTTAGTTCTTATTACTTTTTTGGGGGGAGAATAAAGTCAAATATGGCAAAACAAAGCTGTCAGTCAAACCAAGGATAGACATATCACGTGATGTAAAACAGAGTGCAAGGTTATCAACAATGGTTATCAACAATGTCTCTTGTTTCCTTAAAAAGAATTGTCTATCTCATTATATATTATAAAGTTGAACAAAACAGTAGAGAACAAGACCAATAAAACTTAAGCATTGTAAACATTACAGGACTTCCAAAGGAGACAATAGTCAAACCAGAATGGGCATCTTAGTGAATCTTATTGCCTTCAAAGTAGTTGCCTATACCATCAAACTTGATACTATCATACAGAATGGAACAGAGTCTAATCAGACAAAACAAGATAGTGGGAGTATTACAGGAATTCAAAACAAGTTAATAGGAAATCAAAAAAGTTATTTATATATCCTGCTAATTTTTAAAATTTTCCCCTTAATTAAAAAAACATAAAAAATAACTAAATAATTTTTTAATGAATAAGGGAGAGATTGAGATAAAACAGGACATAATAATATAACAATACAGGTCAAAGCATGACTGTTTCAGCAACCTAGTGCTTCACCACCAAATAACCCGATTAATAGTAGTCACCATAGTGTCTGTCTTTTTCCTTGAAATATTTGAATAAGACTTCATATACTATAGCTTCAAGTATTTCCATATCAAGAAACCCAGAATAAAGCTTTCCAATTAATAAGTGAAAACTTTATAAGGCTTCAAGGCCACATAATCGGGAATCATGATTACCACATGTTTTTATATATTTGAATCATTACTTACATTAGGGAAACTATTCGGTACTCACACATGTGAGATTGATTTATTTGACTTATGAGTATGGTCTCAAGCAGCGCCCATTTATTGATAAATATCTCAATGTGATCCTTCTTTACAGCTGAATAATACTCCATTGTATACAAATACCACAACTTTTTTATCCATTCCTCAGTTGATGGACACTTGGGTTATTTCCAAGATCTGGCGATTACAAATTGTGCTGCTATAAACATCGGTGCACATATATCACTGTGGTATGATGCTTTCAGTTCTTCTGGAAATATGCCTAGAAGTGGAATAGCTGGAATATATGGGACTTCCAATCCCAGCTTTTTGAGAAATCTCTAGACTGACCTCCACAAAGGCTGCACCAGTCTACACACCCACCAACAGTGTAGGAGAGTTCCTTTTTCCCCACAGCCTCTCCAGCATTTGTTATTGTTGGTTTTCTTGATCCTGGCCATTCTTTCAGGAGTGAGATGGTATCTTAGTGTGGTTTTAATTTGCATTTCTCTAACGACTAATGATGGTGAACATTTTTTCATGTATTTATTTGCCATTGGCATTTCTTCATTTGAGAAGTGCGTATATATCTCAGATGCCCATTTTTGGATTGGATCTTTGAATTTTGGGGGTCTGAGTTTTTTTAATTCTTTAAATGTTTTACACAAGAGACTCTTGTCTGAGAGAGAGTTCACTAAAATCTTCTTCCAGTTTGTGGGTATTCTCTTCACTATGCTGGAGATTTGTTTTGACACGCAGAAACTTTTCAATAAGAAGTGGTCCCAGCTATTGATTCTGGGGAGTATTTCCATGCGCTTTGGGTCCTTTTCATGAATTCTATATCTACTCCTATGTCTTCAAAATTTCTACCCAATTTGTCTTCCAATAGATTTAGTGCTTCTCTTTTAATATTCAGATCTTTGACCCATTTAAATTTTAACTTAGTACGTGGTGATAGACATGGGTCTAGCTTTAGTTTTTGGCAAATGGAGAGCCAGTTTTTCCAGCACCATTTATTAAAGAGACTGTCATTCTTCCAGTGAACCTGCTTGGCTCCTTTATCAAAGATAAGGTGGTTGAGTGTGTTTGTAGTTGTGGTTGTATCTTCTAATCTATTCCGTTGATCCAATATTCCAATACCATGTTGATTTTACTACTGTTGCTTTGTAGTATAACTTCAAGTCAGGGATTGTGATGCCTCCAGCTTTGTCTTTGCTGCTTAGAATTGCCTTTGCTATTCTAGGGCTATTCTGGGTCCAGATGAAATTTAGGAGTGATTTCTCTAGATCTATAAGGTATGTTGATGGTATTTTTATTGGGATTGCATTGAATCTGTATAACAGTTTTGGGAGAATGGCCATTTTCACAATATTTGTTCTTCCTATCCATGAGCAAGGGATGCCTTTCCATTTTCTGAGATCATATTCAATTTCTTTTCTCAGTGTACTATAATTTTCATTGTATAAATCTTTCACTTCTTTTGTAAGAGTAATTCCTAAATATTTCATTTTTTTGCTTGCTAATGTGAAGAGTGTAGTTTCTCTTATTTCCCTCTCTGTGATTTTGTTGTTCGTGTATAGGAATGCTATTGATTTCTGAGTATTGATTTTGTATCCAGCCACATTACTGAATTTATTTATTGTATCTAAGAGTCTTTCAATGGAGTTTAGGGGGTCTTCTATGTAGAGTATCATGTCATCTGCAAACAATGATAATTTAACTTCTTCTTTTCCTATCTTTACGCCTTTTATTTCTCTCTCTTGCCTAATTGCTCTGTCTAGTACTTCCAGTACTATATTAAATAGGAGTGGTGATAAAGGACATCCTTGTCTTGTGCCTGATTTTAAAGTAAAGGCTTTCAATTTTTGGCCATTTAGTATGATGCTGGCTGTTGGTTTGTCATAATTGGCCTTTATTATATTGAGGTAAAGACCATCTATTCCAATTTTCTGTAAAGTTCTTATCATGAATAAATGTTGGGCCTTATTGAAGGCTTTTTATGCATCTATAGAAATGATCATGTGATTCTTACTTCTGGCTTTATTGATATGGTGGATTACATTTATTGATTTTCGTATGTTGAACCATCCTTGCATTCCTGGGATGAATCCCACTTGGTCATGGTGTATAATCTTCTTGATGATTTGCTGCATCCTATTTACCAATATTTTATTGAGGATTTTTGCATCTCTGTTCATTAGGGAGATTGGTCTATAGTTCTCTTTTTTAGTTGGGTCTTTCTCAGATTTTGGTACTAGAGTAATATTTGCTTCTAGGAATGACTTAGGAAGGATTGCTTCCCTTTCAATTTAATTGAATAGTTTGAGGAGTGTCAGCATTAGGTCTTCTTTGTATTTCTTGTAGAATTCTGCAGTGAATCCATCTGGGCCTGGGCTCTTCTTTGTAGGTAAAGACTTAATTACATTTTCAATTTCATTAACAGAGATTGGGTTATTCAACATTTTTACATCCTCCTGATCTAGCTTTGGTATTTCATATGTTTCTAAGAATCTGTCTACTTTTATTGTGTTATCAAATTTTTGAGAGTAGAGGTTTTTGAAATACGTGTTGATGATCCTCTGTATTTCTATTGGGTCTGTAGTGATTTCAACTTTTTCATTTTTTATTGCATGAATTTTGCTTTTTGTTCCCTTTTTAAAATAAGGTTGGCTAGGGGCTTATTGATTTTATTTATTCCTTCAAAGAACCAACTCTTTGATTCGTTGATTCTTTGGATTGTTTTCTTAGTCTCTATTTCATTGATATCTGCTCTGATTTTTATAATGTCCTCTCTTCTTTTGGCTTTGGGCTTGACTTGCTCTTCTTTTTCTAGCTGTTTGAGGTGTAGCATCAAGTTATTTATTTGTATTCATTCTGTTTTCCTGATGTGGGAACTCAGTGCAATAAATTTTCCTCTGAGGACTGGTTTCATTGCATCCCACAAATTCCGGTAAGTTGTATCTGCATTTTCATTGTCTTTTAGGTATTGTTTAATTTCTTCTTTAATTTCTTCTGTGACCCACTGATTACTCAAGACTATGTTATTCAGTTTCCATGTATTTGCGGGATTTTTGCAGTATCTTTTATCATTAATTTCTAATTTCAGAGCGCTATGATCCGATAACATGCAAGGGATGATTTCAAATCTTTTGCATTTTTAAAAATATATTCTGTGAGCTAATATATGGTCTGTTTTAGAGAATGATCCATGTACTGCTGAGAAGAATGTGTATTCTGATGTTGTTGGGTGGAACATTCTGTATATGTCTATCAAATCCATTTGTTCGCAGGTGTGATTCAGTTCTGTTATTTCTTTGCTCATTTTCTGTCTGGTTGATTTGTCCCTTGGTGTCAATGGGGTACTGAGGTCCCCTGTTACAGTTGTGTTACTGATAATTTGAGTTTTCATTTCTGTTAATAATTGTTTTATATAACTGGGTGCTCTGGAGTTTGGTGCATATGTATTGAAGATAGTTATCTCTTCCTCTTGGAGTTTCCCCCTTATGAGTATGTAGTGACCTTCTTTGTCCTTTATGTTCATTGTTGGTTTAAAGTTCACGTTGTCTGCAAACAGAATGGTACCCCTGCATTTTTTTGGATTCCTGCTGCATGAAGAATTGTTTTCCATCCTTTGACTTTCAGTCTGTGAGTATCCTTCTGGGTTAGATGGGTTTCCTGTAAACAGCATATGGTTGGATTTTGTTTCTTGATCCATTCTGCTAGTCTGTTTCTTTTGATTGGTGCATTGAGACCATTTACATTAATGGTTATTACTGTTAAATGCTGGTTTATTGTTGACATATTATCTCTCTGCTGTTGCATCTTTATGTTTCTGTTCTGTTTAATTATCTGCTTTGCTTAGTGGTTTTTTCTTTTGTGTATCTAAAGTGTCTTTCAATATTTTTTGCAGGGTTGGTTTGGTGTTCATGAAGTTCTTCAGCTGTTCTTTGTCATGGAAGTATCATATTTCACCATCAATTTTAAATGATAGTTTTGCAGGGTACATCAGTCTAGGTTGGAAATAATTTTGCTTTAGCATCTGGAATACTTCACTCCATGTTCTTCTTGACTTTATTGTTTGTGCTGAGAAGTCTGCTGTGATTCTGATAGGGTTTCCTTGATAAGTGATCTGTCTTTTCTCTCTGACAGCTTTTAACAATCTATTCTTGTGCTGGATTTCTGCGATGGTGATTATTATATGTCTGGGTGTAGTTTTATTTTGGTTATGACTATTTGGAGTTCTATATGCTTCACTGATCCTGATGTCAGCTTCTGATCTCATGCTTGGGAAATTTTCAGCTATTACTTCTCTAAATATCCTCCTGACATCCTTCATGTTGTCTCCCTCTCTTTCATTAATCCCTATCATTCTTATGTTATTCTTCTTTGCATCATCTTGCAGTTGTTGAATTGTTGTTTCCTGATTCCTTGTTATTTTTAAAAGATCTTTCCTTTCCTGTTCACTGCAATCCTGTCTTCAAGGTCTGAAATTCTATCTTCACTTTCATTAAGGTGGTTTTCACAGCTTTTCAGTGGAGTTTTTTATTTCCTGTATATCTCTGTGCATCTGCATTATGTATTCTGTTTGTTTCTTATATTGCTCGTCTAGGGATTCTATCTTTTTGTTTAGTTCCTCCAATTTTTTATCTGTGTTTTCTTTAGATATATTCAGAATCTCTTTCATTTCTTTTATCGTTTCATCTTTTACCTGGGAGATTATTTCTAGTTTCAATTCCTTTAAAGCTTCCTGGAGTTTCTTGTTAATTTCAGTAGCTATTGTGTCTGATATTTGAGGTGAATGGCATGTATTTTCTTCCATATACATTGCTCCTAGGGTTTCTTGAGATGGGCTGGAGGTTTGAGGTTGTAATTTGGTCTTTCGTTTTTGTCATTTTCCTATATTTCTGTGTTTCAAGTGTTATTTGAAAGCTTCCTCAGGATCTGTTGGAAATCCCCTTCTATGTTTGTAGCTCCCGTGACTCTGGCACCCCATTACCCCAAACCTCTGGGCCTGCAGAACCAATGGCCCTCCTCTGCCTGTTTAGAACTCTGCAGTTCCAGGTAAGCTGGGCCTCAGGGACACTGTGCGCCCACCTGTCCTTTGGAAGCTCCACAGCTCTCTAAGTGCAGCTGGGAATTGGAGGCAGATGTAGCTGCCTCAAACCCACCTCTCCATTTCACTGCACCCCGAATCCTGGAGGGTCCCAAACAGTCTGGGCTTTGGACAGAGTGTGCTGAGCACTCACTACTGGCCGTGGTGCCTCTGGAACCCACGATCCTCCCCTGCTTGCTGAGACATCCACAGTCCTCCAGACACACAGGGAGGCTGATGCAGGCACCCCAGATCCGCCCAGCCCCTCCTCTGCACACTGATGGTGAGGTGCGGGAGTCCCAAACAGGCTGCGCTCAGGGGATAGTGTGCGCCTGCCTACTTGTTGGAAGCTCCACAGTTCTCCAAGTGCAGCCGGGTTGGGGAGGTGGATGTAGAGGCCTCAAACCCACTTCTGCACTTCACTGCACCCGGAAGCCTGGAGGGTCCCAAACAGTCTGGGATTTGGGCAGAGTGTGCTGAGCATTCACCCCTTGCCACGATGCCTCTGGAACCTTCGATCCTCCCCTGCTTGCTGAGATATCCACAGTCCTCCAGACACACGGGGAGGCTGATGCAGGCCTATTGTTTATGTTTTTGAAATTCTGTATTATTTTTACCATTTTTTGTCTTTTCTCTTTAACTTATTTTTTAAAACTTCTACAAAATAAGCAAGTATAAATGAGTATATAGTCTTTAAAATGGCAAAAAGGCTTGGTAGAATATATTGCAATAGGGATTAATATCTAGGATATGTAAGACCCTATAAAAGCCTTAACATCTATTTAATAGTTAATCCAATCAATGAATAAACAAATAAACTGAACATACATTTCTTCAAAGAAATACAAATGGCCCATATATATATTTCTACTTTTTTAACCATGCTAACCACTATGTGAATGCAAATAAAAATTGCATTAGGATTTCATGTGACTTCAGTCAGAATTGCTATCATCAAGCATATAAAACACCAAGTGCCTGGCTAGCTCAGTTGGGAGAGATTAAGAATATAAAACACCATAAATGCTGGTGAGGAGACATGCAAACAGGAATGCTCCTCAATGCTGGGGGAAATATTACTTAGTACACCACAAAAATCACTATAGAACTTCCTGAGAAACCCTAAATCTAGAATCACCACTATCTTGAGATCTACCATTATATACAGTGCATCCCCATGAAGAGGCAGTTCAGGGTTGTATATATTGTCAGTACTTTGTATTGTTTACTACTCATTTCAGTATGAGAGGCAATATAGTATGGTAAAAGGACACCACATATCTTTCTTCAGAGGACTAATAGGGATTTCAGCTGGTTGAGTATGGGAATTTCATTGGAATAATGGATGTAAATAAAGCAGGTTATCCCAATTCTGGTGCACATTGTCCTGTTCATATCAGTCTGAAAAAAAATTGTTTAGGCAAATTAAGTAGATCTTCTAGCTTTTCTTTGTCTTCATCTTCTTCATCTTTATCTTCTCTTTGTGTTCATCTTCTTTATCTTTGTCTTCATCTTCTTCATCTCTCTCCTCCTTTTCTTTTTTCTTCTCCTATTCCTCCTCCTCTTCCTTCTCCTTGTCCTAATCCTCCTCCCCCTCTTTCTTCTACTTTTTCTTTAGCCTCTACTTCTCTTTTTTGAGACTGTTAGACTTACTCCAGGGAACAGGGATCCTGAAGGAGAGAGAAACTGTATGTGGATATATTAGAGTACCTGTCTCCCAAAGCTGAAGCCTTCGAAGTTCCAGAGTAAAAATTTATTATGTACTAAAATGAGACATAACCTGAGGATACAAAACACTAGAGAGCATCAAAGGGACAATATGGAATTTTAAATTCCTATCTAAAGAAGGAGTCTCTACATCAGAGAGAAGCACAGAAAAAAATCTTGGGTATTTACTGGTTTTGATTTCTGTGACAAAAAGTCTGATGCTGTGCAATTTTCAGAGGAAAATGCTTCATTCGTGTCATGATTTTGATTGCTAAAGGGAATGAAATGAGATCAGCTCAGCTTTCAGCCTTGCTTTACCACATGATAGCTGATACTATCATAGCATGCTTCTGTATAAGAAGAGGAGATTACAAGTAGAAAAACACAGTGAGAGGATAGAGACAAGTCTTCCATTTACTACCAAGTCTCTCAAGTGAATTAATCAAAGTTCCATAAAAACTCTTCTTAAAATTTCAAATGTCAGCTCACCACCCTGATCTGAGATCTCACAGAAGAGCCACATCATAAACATTTTTTTAATAAACACACTTGGGATTATGGTGTACTGACAGCTAGTGATCAATGTAACACCCAGCTGAACTGAATCAGTGTGGGACTGAGTGGGGCTGGCCCACCTGAGGATTGTTGCCAACATAAAAGGGAGAATTATAGAGAAAGAAGTAGTTGTTGGTCCTATTGGGTGTTGCTGATTCCCCTGTTGCAGTGGGTTATTTTCAAGAGGTTCTTTCCTGATATAAACTTGGCTGCTTTCCTCATCAGAGGCACTTGAGAGCTTGTTGTCACTGAGAAGGGCTGTGTTTCACTTTGGGCAGCTCTGCTCCTTACTTTGAGCATCACTTCCTGGCTCTGTATGGGAAGATGTATGCTGTTGAATCTCCTGGAGAAGCTTGTTGCACTGGCTTCTGGGTATGAACTGAGCTGTTTTCATTGTCAGAGGTGCTTGAGATCTCCTTGTCTCTGAGGACAGCTATGGTATTTTGGAGGGATGTCTGGTCCTTACTTTTAGCATAGCTTCCTGGATCCAGTGCAGATCTACAGTCTACTGGAACAGATCTTTCTTCTGGTACAGACTTCGTAGCTTTTGTTGGTGAGCTTTGCGCTTTCCCAGAGCAGATCTTTGCAACAGACTGCATGAGACATTGTTGTGGGCCCTTAAACTTATGGAGGACATTGCTATTGGCTCCAGGTCTTCATCTGGACTCATCCAGGATGTTGTCAATGGATCCAGGCCCTCAGCAGGATTCTTTTGGTCTTGGTGCATGTGTAGATTTCCTGGACTATTTCTTTATATTTGACTCTTTAGGTGATAATTAAAAATTAAAACTATGTATTATGTGTCCTATACCATTTCATTTTCTTTCCAAATTTCTGTCTAGAATGGGAGGATAAACCTCATCCAAGCTTTACCATACCATGATCATTACAATCTACATCTGTAACAAAGAA
The DNA here is from genome assembly GCF_034190915.1 of Cavia porcellus. Taxonomy (NCBI): domain Eukaryota; kingdom Metazoa; phylum Chordata; class Mammalia; order Rodentia; family Caviidae; genus Cavia; species Cavia porcellus. The sequence continues at coordinate 30,364,593 of NW_026947490.1, read as the reverse complement.
GGTAAGCCCTAAAGTGGTTGTTTCCAGTCGTGGGACAAGATATCTGATAAAGGGATATTAAAGCATTAAGTTAGTCAAACTAACTTTGACTCCTGATGTCAGAAGTTTTAGACCATGATCAGTTTGCGCCAACAGAAAATCATCATGGTGGAAGGTTATGGCCAAAATTCATCACAGAAGGGCAAGAAAACATAATGATACTCACTTCTTTACACCCAGGAAATAGAGGTTGCGTGAGCCAGGGTGGAAAGAACCAGATAGTGGGCGTCTCTTTCAAAGTCATACCATCCATTCACCTAATTCTTCCAACTGGGTTACACTCCTAAATTCCATCCTGCTGTGCATTTCTCAAAATTTTGTCCTTGTGACATAATAGAAATGGCTATGAAGTTTCCTTAGCTTATGCTGACTTTAACTGCTTTGGGTTCACTAAGGAATTCTATAGATTGATAACATACAAAGTCTATTTTTGAGGAAATTCCATATCATATGAATTGATATACAACCCCTATGGCAGTATGGAAGAATCACTTTTCCCTACATCCTCATAAGCTGTGTGGGTTATTTCACCTTCAATAAGAAATGCCTAATTGCTCAGTTCAGCAATGTTCTGGGTGGGACTGAATGATCAACTTACTGAAGAACTTACTAGTGAAGAACCTCTCTGGGTGTGGGTAGCATCAAGAACCAGGCCTGCATGAAACAGAAAGAGAAAGAAAGAAGTCTGCATTTTGCTCCTCCAGAGAAACTCGAGTCTCTACCATTGGCTTTGGACATTCTTCTCCAGGCGTGTGGCACAGACTCTTCAGTCTTCCAATGTAGATGCTTCAGCTTCATGATACCGACACTCAGGGAACTTTCCAGTGAGTTATAGTTCTTTAGCTTTTTAAAAAATTAAGATTACTGGTACACTGAGGTATGCATAATGATAACAAACATCATAGTGAATTTATGCCTGAATGTTGTATATCTTTAATCCTCTTTACAATCCATTTCTCTCTTCTTGTTTCAACCCTTCTTCTCTTCCTTATATACAAAATGTTATTCCCATTTTATCCTTTTATCTGTTTTTCCCTTTGATGTCCCTCTTAAACTCCTCTTTCCCTTTGAATAATTACTTCCTGTCTCATGATCCTATTTTATAAACACATGAACTTTTTTGCATTCTTCTACCCCTGATTCTGTGGCCAGTCATTGTAAGCATACTTTCTCAATCCTTGACTACAAGTGCCACTAGGGAAACAGAATCATAAGAATGAAATTCTTTAATGGATTTAGTGGTTTTGAGAGTTGAATCTGTAACTTATGAGGCATAAATTTTCCATGGTCTCTTCTGATGTTTTTAATAATACTGATAATCCACAGTGTGAACTATTTAAAGTAGTATGCAATATATATCCACTTGATTATCCTACTCCATTCATGAGATTTAAGGAATTTAGTAACTCTATATACAATAATTTTGAAATTTTTTGGCAGAATGGAAAATAGAACAGTTTTACCTTTCTATTCTTAACATCCTTGTACAAATTAATAATGGAAAATATGAGCTCCAGGAATGTCCAAAGAGCATCTAGTATATTCTAAGTGTGAAGAAAAATAAGGAGCTCAAAATCTCAAATTCCCAGGTCCAGACATACATAAAAATTCTATGAGATAAGTGTGTCTGAAAAAGAATGTTCTTTCCTTTTACTGCAGGGCTGAGATCACAGAGGCCCAAACATAAGCCCTCCTACTTTGAGTGGCTGCATGTAGCATAAGCTTAGTGCCCAGCCTTGAGGGCTATCAGAAGTAAAGGCGACAGCAGGTATTGGAACAGAGTAAGATCTCCTAACTTGATATCAAAATGTTTGAGAGCATCCTGATGAGGCTGGATACATTGAGTCTCTAAATTCCAGTAAGATTACTGTACCAGAGGAAGAGATTTCCCCACCCTTAGTAGCAGAAGCTTCCCACATCCAATTGTTGTGGTGCTGGCCTCTCCTATGTCAGGAAGCTAATCTAGTTCCCAGTGAGAGTCACCTAGTGCAGCAATGCTAGAGTTTTACATGACCTGCCCTCACCATCCAGTCTTGCCTCAGGTCCAGTGCTGGAGAATTTATGGCAGGGCTTCAGCAGCAGGATGATTGTATCACTAAAACCTCTAAAAGGTTCTCCATCATTGCTTGAGGCTTACAATTAGGCTCAAATCTCAGAAATCTCCTTAAGGTGATGCTCAGTATACAAAAGAGATTCTAGCACATTTGTCATTAGTTCTATCTGTATAATCACCTGCAGTTTTTAAGTCACTAGACAAGAAAAAGCAAATGCTTTGAGGAAGTAAAGAATGTACAATCAAACATGATCAGGTGTGTGCAAATGCAGATTTGGGAAAAAGCCACATCTAGAAAGAGTTTTTAAGGGCCTGGCATAATGATTTAAACCACTGGCAATCAGACCCTTCTATCAATGGAGTCTCATATATTGTCATAAGTGTCTCTCAAGTTTTACATCTAAGAAAACAGAGTTTTGTCATTTTGGGGGAAAATATTAGCTAAAGACCTTAAAGATTTTGTTGAGGTTTTATAGATTCCACTGTAGATTTTATTAATGACTTTATAGATAGTGAGCCACCACTGTAGCTGGAAATTGCCAGAAGTGGTCAGCTACTGGGGTCCCTTCTTATATACAGTCATTAATGAGACATTGTTTTATACATATATTGGTTACATTTTTCTATTGGGTGTTTAAGATGAAGATAAAGTGAGACATACGTTCATTAAAATTAACCTCTTGTTGTCTATCAAGGTCAGTTAAATCTTTTCAGACATTACTTAGAAACCATGTAAAGAGCCTCTCAGGTCTTTTGTCAGGGTCAGCCATCAGTGTGGCTTGGCCATGTTGTTTTCTGTGAAAACATGGAATATTTTTGATCCAGCCCGTGGATCAATCCATGGGGTGTACCTAGAGGGGGAATGGGGATTAAAATAAAAACATGGGGGAGACAGAGAGAGACTGAGGCAAGTTGAGAGAGTCCAATCAAGCCCCCTTTTATTCTGGAAGTGATTACATCTTCTATAGGGAAAGCACGAGCTGGTGGGACAGGAAGAGGCTATGGTCATCGTCACATCTGGGTATGTGATGTAAGCAGGGGAGGATTATGGTTAATGTAGGTAGACGCATTGTGCCCACAGGAGAGAGAGAGAGGCAGGGAGGCAGTAATGGGGCTGTCGTGTGGCTCTCTACAGTGTTTCCCTCTTGGTGAACCTACTTTGGCACACTGTACATTCCTTGCTTCTGCATTTCTGGGGTCCAACATTGTTCCTGCTCAGGAGGTTGAGTGACTGACCAATGTTGTATGCTCTTGTCTAAAGGTTTACTTTGTGTGTTCAGTTCAGCTTAACCTTAGAAGACCAGGGTCAAATTATTGGTGTCGTTCTAGCCCAGTTATCTTTCTAATTCCAATCTCTAAACTTTACTCATTGAACACCCAGAAGAAAAGATCAGTGACATTTGTATTACAGTGGAGGATCAGATTCAACTATTATAATTTCATCTGGATATCAAGCACTTTGAAATGTAAATTGTAGCCAGAGGCTTTCATTTCTTGTCTATCAGGGTTGTTCTAGTAGTTGTAGCCTTGTAGAACATTGTTAGACAAAAATTTATATTTTTTACAAAAAATACTTGAGATTTGGAGCCACACATATTATTTTTGCATGACAAGCATGATGACAATTATTTTTGTGACCATTTTTATATGTAGTTATTACTGTGACCTTGTTTTATACATATATTGGTTATAGCTTTCTGTTTGGTGTTTAAGATCAAGATAAAGTGAGGCACGTGTTCATTAAAATTAACCTCTTGCTGTTTATCAAGGTCATTTCAGGTATTACTTAGGAACCATGTAAAGAGCCTCTCAGGTCTTTTGTTTTCTGTGAATACATGGGAGACTTTTCCCTCTTGATGAACCTCCTTTGGCACACTGTACATTTCTTGCTTCTGCTTTTCTGGGGTCCAACATTGTCCCTGTTCAGGAGGTTGAGTGACTCACCAAAGTTGTATGCTCTTGTCTAAAGGTTTACTTTGTGTGGTCAGTTCAGCTTACCCTTAGAAGACCAGGGTCAAATTATTGGTTGTTTTAGCTCAGTAATCTTTCTAATTCCAGTCTCTAAACTTTACTCTTTGAACACCCAGAACAAAAGATCAGTGACATTTGTTATTATCGTGGGACAGCAGGTTCAACTGTTATAATTTCATCTGGATATCAAGCACTTTGAAACGTAAATTGTAGCCAGAAGACTTTTATTTCTTGTCAGAGTTTTTAGTAGTTGTATCCCTGTAGAACATTGACAGACAAACATTTATATATTTTACAAAAAATACTTGAGATTTGGAGCCACACATTATTTTAGCATGACAAGCATGATGACATTATTTTTGTGACACATTTCCATGTCCATCTTAATATAGAGGAGCCTTCTTAGTCAACATCTCCATCAGATTACAAAATACTATATGACACAAAGAAAACTCATCTAATTTGCTTAGTCTCTTAACTTTCATATGTCTTGGTTTGCAGTGCATTGGATCTAAGAATCTGTATGTGTAGTGACACAAGTAACATACACATCACATAAAATTTGTCTTAAATGCTATTATTTCACTGATGATCTCATGCTACCTTCACATGCACTTCTTATTTCAAGTAGCTGGAGCACAAGAAAGAGATATGTGAGTATAGATAAATATTATCACAACAAGAAATTCCAATTTTACCTCAAAGAAGACCTGTGTACCCAGAAGGCAAAAATATATTTACTATACTATGAGATTAGTACTAATAAATGTCTTAACTATAAGGAAAGTCGCATCTCTTAATTTAGTTTTAAAATAAGAAAATCTTGTTTTTTTTTTACCCCCAAAACTTATCTTTTTGACAATAACCAATGTAAATACACTCCAAAAATATCTAGCAACATCTATTGGGATGTTTTTTCCACAATGTTATGGAAATAATTGGAATCCAATAAGCAAACAAAAAAGATGAAAATATTGTGAGACAGATGGTCCTTTATTCAGCAAGTAGAGATCTGTATAAACATTTATTTATCCCTAAGGGGTCACTATTTAGTTATTTTAATTAATTCTAAATGATGTATAAGAATGGGATCATAACATAACATCATAACAATTAACATATTATTCTTGACTAATGTAAGATTTTTAAGTTATTTTATATGAATAACAACATGCTTTGCATTTGTAAATCCATTCTTGACATAATTATCATCACCTGGAGCCTATCATTACTTAAAATCAGAAGACATTTATTTGTAAGTCCATTTAAGTTATATGCAACTATTTGTAAAATCCAAAAACAAAAGAAAAGGATTACTGAGCTAAAAGCAGTTGTGCATATTGTAAACCAGACTCAAATTGAATACATGGACACACGGCACACATACAACAATTGTTAGTAGACCATAGTGCATTCAGATGTGCTTGTTTAAATTGAATTATGACACTTTTACAGTTTCTAGGTTTGTAAGTATAAAAAGACTAGCATGAATGTTTTTCAGGTTAATTAATGGAGAACTGTTGTAATAGAAAACAGAAGGAATAGAAACCCTTTAAACCTGTGAAAGCAAAGATAGCTTTTAAGACAAGCTCTACACTGACAGTTTATCTGGTTGGAACAGAGGTTTTTCATCATTTTCTGATTGCCATGTTTGTTTGATATTCATAGCTGATAGCCAAAACTGCTATTTTCATAGCCATATGTAACTGTTCCCTCTCAAGAGGAAAACTCCTCAAGGTAATTTTACGTAGTTTCAAAGTAGCACACAGGCTAGGTTTAGGGATAGAAAGATACTAGGTGGAACACTTTGAAGTTAAGTATGACTTGTAAACAGAGAGGAAAACTTACCAAGGGAACAAAGTGCTTGGCTGTGGTTGTCTACCTATAGGTGCTTCTTTTTAGATCCTCAATTAGCACATCTCTAAGATTAGTGGCCAACCTGGGAAGTAGTACTAGAAAGAAATCATGATGAGACATGCAGATTTATTGGGAATGGGGCTGTGTCTACTTTTAACACCTGTTCTCACTTAACACAGTTATTGAATTGAAAAGGCTCCCTAGGAATATTTTGCCTTATCAATGAGCTCATATGTTTTATTGAATTAGATATCCTGATCTGAATACAGTCATTTTGTTAAATGAAACTGCAGTCATTCTGTTCTCTGCCATTGAACTCAGCTAAATTACGTGATTTGTCATGAAACTGACACTTCTGTGAATGTGTTAAAATACAACTGTGCTACATAGAACTATGCTCATTTCACAATCCTCAATGTGGCATAACCTGCAGTAAAAGTTCATCTTATTATTGTAACCTGTATTTACCACCCTATAAATAAGTCAAGCTCTCTGTAATCACCACCTTAGACTTGGAAATCATTCCTCTGTGGTCCAGTAGCATCAATAAAATGTTTTTCTTCTCCTGAGCTCCTGCTCATTCAATTTTTCCTACAACATTATTAAAATGAGCTGCTATGTTTTGTGCTACAAAAAATCCACCAACATTATTTTTGAGAGGAAGGAATAGATCAACTCTCTGCTTCTGCATAAGGACTAAAAGGAAGGAAGGTAAACTTGGACTAAAACTTGTTTATTTAGTCTTTGAGAGTTTCAGGATTAAATATGAACTAGTTACTTAGAATATGATCTGGAGATAAATGACCATCAGTTTTACACTGGAAGGGTCTGAGAGAGGGGAAACTGGTAACTTGGCCCAGCATATCAGTTGTCATCAAGAATAGAATTATCTTAGACAAAACACTGTTGTAAACACTGTTATTTCTCAGTGGCATAGCAATGGAGAAGGGACAGGAACGAAACTCCAAGTATATCGTATGAACTAAATTAGAACCATCTAAAATGTAAGGATAATTAATATCAAGCTTTTCTAGAGTAGATCTCTAATCTTTAGCAAAACATAACTCCAGAGACCAAATCTATGATGGACTCAAACTGCATTGCCAAACTAAAAATTAAATCAATAATTAAAGCATTTCAATGGCTGCATTTTAACATTTTGAAAGAAAATGAAAAACAAAACAAAAGTCTTCCAATTTTATTGGTTAGGGCTTCTTTCTAATAAGTGACTCTGAATCAAATTTCTAAAATCCCACCCTGCAAGAGAATCTATAACCTCCAAGGACAGCTAAGAGATGAGAGGAAATTTTGACTCTAGGAAAAGAAGTCTTGAAGACATTTTGGGCTTTCTCTCTCATCACATAGGTAACTTCTCTTTATAGCAGTGCTGGATAGCCTCTATTTAAACTCATTCTGAAAATACTATCCCTAGGGTATTGTAATAGACTTAAGAAACTCCAATTCAAGCTTGTGCTCTTTGTCTCTGATTAGAAGTCAATGTTTGATTTACAGGTAACATTATATCTTTCTAGTGTAGATTATCTCTCCAAGGAAGTCCTCTAAATATTGTGGTGTACTTATCAGAGTCATCTGAAAACTTTCCTAGATCTTGTAAGACCTTTTTTGTTTACTGAGAGAAAAGGACACATGTATGCAGGTAGTTTTAAAGTTCCCCATTTACTTCCTACAGGGGACAATTTCCTTAGGATCTTGAACGAAATCAGGTAAACTTGGATATACTTGGAAGACTTTGATTATGACTGGCCTAGAAACTTCACTCTCAGGATCCATAGAGCAAATACAGAATGTATCACCTCAATGATAATGGGTGTAGCTTTGATTTAGATGGCTTTGTGCTCAGGTTCAGTAATACCAGATGCCTTAAGGTGCAGAGGGATCTGACTTTTCTGTGGCTTACATTCATATTTGAACACAAAAGAGGATTATTTATTAACTCAAAGAAACTCTGAAAGTAAGTCAATTCTGATAATTTTCTTCTTTCTTGCAGTATGATTCCACTGGCAAAATAGCATCATAATGAAAACTTTCCTGGTCATTCAATTTTGGCTCTATTAGATATGTGGGCCAGGTGTAGGTGTAGACAAATTTTAAACCACTTCTAACCATATGCTTAACCCAAAATATGAAATAAAGTCTTCTTAATATGTGAGGGTCAAACATTCTCTAGTGCTTAAGAATAAATTCCTATGGGTTAAGAGAATTTTACAATGGCATTATCATGAATGCAAGAGAGAAACATGGCATCCTTTTTAATTTCTACTTCTATATCCCCAAAAGCACACCCTCAGGTGACACACTCCAGCACACATGGTGACCATCGGGAAAGGAATGAGACCAGATCAGGCCAGCCACATTTTACCAGCGTGTGACCCAATCTTCCCCAAGAATGTGAACAGTTTGATCTGGCACATTTTGTAAAAATACAAGTTACAAAATGATCTTAGATGTAACATCCTGTTTAAAGAAAGAAGCACTGATTAAGGTTCTTCTTCTTAGAAAGTGAATCAGGGGAAATGCAGAGTAAGTTGAATATAATAGGAGCATTTCTCAGCCTGCAAAAGGGATCACATTTGGAGATAGAGTGAGATAAAATGGTTCAGAGATAAATCCATTCATTTTGGACCCTAAGGCAAAAGAAGTCTCCAAGACCTCCCCACTATCTATGTACCCATGTAACATTTCTTAGCAGTAAAACAATGCTATGCTTTTTTAATGTTTATTCCAAAATTTCTACTTCTCTGAAACTCACAGGTAAAACTTAGACCCATCAATAGCAACCACAATTCACATGTTAGTAAAGCACATCTGTCAGTCTTGCACATGCAGAAAAAAGAGATAAACTGATTCAAAACTCTCTCTTATTCTACTTAGCATATTCAAGGCAGAAACGTAAATCTTTCCTCTGATAGCTGTTTATCCATGAAATACAAACAGTTGTTGCAAGATGCATCAGCCTAACTTTCTAAAGGGAGGAGGAAATCTAATCACAAAGTGGTTCCAAAGTTAATTCCCAATGAGTTGGAGAAAGACTATTGTAGTGTTTATAACTTCTTAGCAGACAGAGGAAATGTCTGAAACTTTATCTCAACTATCAACAGAGACTTAAAGAAAGTACCTTGAGAGCTTTATTTTTGGTGGGTTTGAGACAGAAGATTCCAGATGATCACTGAAAGGATAATCTCACTGAGAAATACATGTAGGATGATAGATGAGTGCCGACTTTTCTGCTGGTCACCCAATCAGGCTATCAGGAATCAGTTTCTAATGAAGAAATTTGGGTACCTGTCAGAGCTGCCTTGACCATGACTCCTCATTTGCTCTCCCATTTTCTACTGATCCACACAACCAGACATCTGTCTCTGAAAGAAAATACATCTCTATGTCGGGGCAACTTTTACTATACAACCTATTAGCCAAAGTATTTTTGTTACACACATTAATGATAAGAATCAGGCATAGGAGTGAGTTGGTGAGGGAGACAGGAGTTAGAAATTTTTCCTTAAAGTAAATGCTTTGATCCCTTAAGTATGGTGTTTGAGAAATAGTTCCTTCTAGTTTCATCCAGAAGTTGGTTTTTTCCCTGGGTTCTAAAGTTCTGCCTCCCAAAGATGAGTAAACTGGGATAGAAAACTAAGCCATGGCATGGCTTTTATGTGTATTCTCCTGGATGGACACAATCCCAAAGTCTTACCTGACCAAGAGACGGGATATGAATTCTTCATTTAATGTCTTTGGCATTGGCTAATGCTCATTTTCTACAGACTTCACTCAGTTGTTGGGTAGTAGAAAAAGTTTAGTGAAGTTTAGACTTCCTTTCTCTCTACCCTTTCATGCCTCTAAATAAAGAAAATACAAAGGGGTAGGGGTAGAACACAGAAAAATTTTCTCTTTCCCAGTGGAAGATCAGACCACAAAGGAAACTAGCAAAACACATTCAACATTTTACCTAGAGTATAGAGAAGCATCAGGAAAATATGTCTCAGTAAAACTTGTTCGCAATGTCTAAAGAATGACCACCAACTTCTTTTTTAAACTGGTGATTTACTAATAGATATGTATATTTTCTAAACATAAACTAGATTTCCTAAAAAGACCACTTTGCAGTATTTCATGTCACAATCCATTAGGCGACACTCTAACAATAGTTTTCCTTAGGTCTGTTGTCTGATACAATAAACCACAGCAGTCAGGTAAAAAAAGGGATGCTAATAAGTTTAGTAACTAAATCCAAATATAACAAATACAAAACAAGAGTAAAGTGTCTCATTAATGAACTATTTTAACTTTCACTTGTTTTCAACATAAATGTATCACCATTTTAATAAAACACTAATCAATTTACAACATAATATAAAATTTAAGATTTTGATTTTGATTGTCTATGTGAGTTACAATCCAGAAACTCTGAAACAAGTGCAAACAGTTTGCCCTCTCCAATTATTTCAGTTGAAGGCCTCAAAATGATATAGGGTGCATAATATAGGAATGACATAACTACCTCCAAATAATATGAGGGATATATTTTAAGTTCCATCCGTCTATGTGTGCAACATGTCATGTTTATCTTCTCTAAAACTGAGGAATGAATTCTAGAATGATAGAAGTTAAGAATACAAGAATTTATTGAAAAAGAGATGATTTCTAAGATAGACAGAAGGGGCCCAGAATGTAGGGGGCCTGGGGTCTTCTAATTATAAAATGATACAATTTGCAAGTAAGGATTATTTGTTTCATCATTTTTTATTCATATTTTATTTTTTTCTCCTGTCAAATTTTTCTAGCTAAAATTTCAAGAAATTCACTGAACAGCAGTGATGAAGTGAACATATCTGCCTTGTGACTTGCTCTTTCCATTCAGCATGATGATGGCTCTGGATTGGCTTATGCATCCTATTTCAGGAATAATACACCACATCCTAGATTTCTTAAGGACTTTTTCTGTATTATGCCGGGATATTTTCTTTTGTAGAAGGCTTTCCCTGCATTAATAATATCATGGGATTTTAATCCTTGATTCATGCTGTTTATGGATATTATATGGATAGTATTTGCATACTATGTTTATGGATTTTCTCATTGTGAACTGTCCTTCCCATTTCTAGAATGAAGCCAACTTGGTCACTGTATATTATTTTTTAAATTATTGCCTACTTCAGTTTTCATTCAGGATTTTTGAGTGCATGTTCATCAAAAATGTTTGTCTACAGTATTCTTTTTGTTGTTTCTCTGCTCTGTTTTTGTTCCAACTCTAGCTTTCCATACACAAATCACTGTTTTGTTTTGGTTGTTTTTTCACCTCTCCCAATACTTCTGTCATGACTTACAGGCATATTATGGGCTATGAACAATGCACACAAAACACACAAACTCATTTACAAATTTACACATATGAATAAGAATTAAAGCATTGAGGAGAAAGCATAATTTTGAAGATCTTGGCCTACTCCAAGCTTGTCCAAAGGAATAACTAATGCTGCAATTCAACCTAAAAAGAATGAATACTTTTCTGTGTAGCAATAAAAAATCCAGTGAGATAAAATTCAGAAGAACAATTCCACTCACAACACCTTCAAAATAAAACAAAATAGAAAGTGTAGGAATCAATGCATTCAAAATGGTGAAATACTCTCCAAAATAAATATTATAGGATATTTAAAATAGAAAATGAAAAGGATTCCTAACTGATTGATTACCAGAGATAATATTCTATTAGGAGTGTATTACCTAAGCATTCTACAGACTCAATACAATCTCTATAAAATCACAATGACATTTTAAAAATAAATAGAAAAATATTGTAGAATTCACATGGTAAAATAGAACATAGAATAATCAATGAAAATAATACTTCATATCAACACAGCCAAGAACAAGAACACATGGTCACCTCAATAGATGAAGAAAAAGCTTTCAACAAAAGCCAACACTCATTCATGATAAAACCCTACAGAAAATCAGAATACATGTTCTCTATACCAATCTGATAAAAGCCACATGTGATAAACCAGCAGCCTACATCTTACTATATGGACAAAAACTGAAAACTTTCCATGTAAAATCAGGAACAAGACAAGGATGTCTTATGACCACAACTGTTCAATAGTTCCAGAAACACTAGCTGGTGCAATTAGACAAGAAAGAGAAATAAAAGGAATAGGGATAGGAAAGGAAGAAGTTAAATTATCATTATTTGTAGATGATATGATACTCTGCATTGAAGACTCCCAAAACTCCATCAAAAGTCTCCTGGATGTAATAACCAAGTTGAATAATGTAGTTGGATGCAAGGGATATAAGGTCACCACTCAAAAATCAATAGCATTCTTGTACACAAACAGCACTCACACTGACAGAGTAATAAGGTAAATCACACCCTTCAAAATAGCATCCACCAAATGAAATACTTAGGAATCAATCTAACAAAGGAAGTAAAAGATCTATACAGTGAAAACTACACTACACTGAAAAAGGAAATTGAAAATGATTTCAGAAAATGGAAAGATATTACTTGTTCATGGATAGGTAGCATAGTTAAAGAAAGTCCTGAGGAAGAAAACAACACACAAGGGATCACAATTAACAATTAAATGTATGTTACACAGACATTGGAACAAAGCAGCATGATACTGACCTTAAAAATAAGCACACAGAGGAAAGAAACAAAAGGCACAAAAGTAAACCCACGCAGGTACAGTGGGCTAATCCTTCACAAAAAGGCAAAAAGTTTACACAGGAGAAGGGACAACTTCTTAAAAATATGGTGCCTATAAAACTGCCAGAGACTAAAATGGATCCTTCTACATTTGTGATCAATATAACTTCAAGATGAATAAAATAACTAGAATTAAAATTTGAAGATCTGAAGCTTCTAGAAGAAATAGGGGAAACAAAAACGACAGGCACAGGGCAGATTTCTTGGATAGGATCCCAGAGAATCCAGTGTTTCCCTCCCTGATCCTAGGACAAGATATTTTCTTTATCTTGGAATTCATCTATGCAAATGTTTGCTGTAGGTTTAGTAAACCATGACCTTAATTTGAAGACAGAGATTTTTCTGGAGAAAATCAGAGGTTTAAATTTCTTCATTTAGATTTTTGGCTTATTTAATCCTATAACCGTTATTGCAGATACAAAGACATATTTGTTTTCCATTAGTTCAAAAATCTTATATTGCTGAAGACAAATATGAATTAGTTCTCAAAATAAAAACTTATAAAACATGGATCTCATGACTTCTGGGAAAATGGTAGTGTGGTACAAGACAACAAATCAATCTCTTTAAAATTCTAAATATAGAAAGAGTATAGGAGCCTAAAGCTCAGAAAAAAATAGTGACAATCAAAAAATAGGACTAGGCCAAATTTAAAAGCTTCTACAAAATAAGTATCAGTCAGGAGACAACCTTAAAATGGCAAAAAAATCTTGACAGCTAATGTTGTAATAGAGATTAATATCTAGAATATGTAAGATACTATAAAGGTCTTGACATCTATTTAGCAGTTAATCCAATCAACAAATAGACAGATTAACCATACAGACATTTCTTCAAAGAAATACAAATGGCCCATAAATACATTTCTATTTTTTTAACCACATTAGCCACTATGTGAGTGCAAATCGAAATTGCAGTAGGATTTCATCTTACTTCAGTCAGAATGGTTATCATCAAGAATATAAAACACCAAGTGCCTGGCTAGCTCAGTTGAGAAAACACAAGGATATAAAACACCATACATACTGGTGAGGAGATATGCAAAGAGGAATGTTCCACAATGCTGGGAGAAATATTACTTAGTATACCATAAAAATCACTATAGAACTTCCTTAAAAACCTTAAATCTAGAACCACCACTATCTCGATATCCACCACTATATACAGTGCATCTCCATGAAGAGGCACTTCAGAGTTTACTTCCTCAGTCATTAGTGGATTTTTCCTTAGAATATAACTAATAATTGTTCACAGAGGCCATCAAAATTCCATAGAAACCACAAATTTACTTCACAGTTATATTTTTTTTCTTTTGGTGGGAGGTTTGCAAGCAGTCATTCCAAGAGTATGATTGAGTTCTTGCTGCTGATTGACTGTTGCCCTGTAAACCATCTATGGCAGGTGTGCAAGCACTCCTGCATCATCATAACAGGTTGCTGCACGTAGCTGTCATGAATGTCTTTGGGTTTGTTCTTCTTAGTGGCCTAAGATCTCTAAGTAGCCACCAAAATGTTCTGCACCTTAAGATTTTACTACTACAATATTTTACTACATTACCTTATGTAACTCTAGGAGATACAGCATATTTAGGTTTTAAATTATAAAAATAGAAATTGATAAGCATTTTCTGACCTCATCTAAAATTCATGAATTTCCATAATTTTTGGGTGCTTTAGTAATATAAGCCCATAAATTTCAGGAATCCAGTGTACCCTAAGGAAGTAAGTTAGTATATCATTGACATATCTCTATAGACATAATTCAAAGGGTTAAGCTTTTTGACTGAACTTTGTGCCCATCAAACTGATAACATTTTTTTTAAAATGTGGTATGTACACACAATGAAATTCCATTGTGCTGTAAGGAAGGGAAAACTTGAGTCAATTATAGGTAATTGAACATACTTTGAGACCATCATGTTAAGTGAAATAAATCATGCACAAAACTTAAATATACCATTGTTTCTTTTAAATAAGAAGCCAAAATTTTAAGTAAACTAAAAAGTGTAATAAAAGATACATAATAAACAGATAGATCATTTAAAATAGAAGAGATGGAGAGAGGGAAAATAATACAGATGGGAAAAGGTGAAAAGTGATGAAGAAAGAATTTACATGCATTATGTACTTGTGTCAATTCCCTCTGACAATTGAGGACCTTATGCAGTACAGACAGGTACTAATACAAATAAATCTGTAAACAGGAGAATATTGCAGAAAAGTAGGGAATCCAGGTAGATACATGTCTTTCTTCCAGTTTTTCATGTAAGAGAACTCCATATCTTTTGCTCTTTCCAGCCTTCAGAGATCGTGATAATGTAAAAGCCTCTTCCATAACTTTAATGTTCTCTTTGGAGATATTTACAAGAAAGTTGTAACTGTCTTTGTTAATGAGCAACAATCAAAAAAGTTCTTCTGATGTTTTTTGCTCCCCAAGCTTCCAATGTCATTTTCAATACAGGTTAAATGATAATTATGGCTCAAAAAGGAGAGACTACAGATACATAAAGCTTTAGCTCAGGGTCTAGCTGCCTCCATCACCTGCAGAGGAGGCTGTCATGAGCAGCTCACTGAACTCGAGTTCTTGAAGAGTGAAGTTATAAGGTGAGTATTTTGTATTTCAGCCCTATTAGTAGAGTCAGTAAGGAAAGAAATTTTGAGTAAGTGCTTATGTCAGGAAGAGGTTTTCTGAAGTGGAAAAGGTTAAGAGCAAAGGTAGACAAGCTGAGAAATAAATCTTTCATTTAATGCTCAGCTAGAGAGAATGAGGAGGATCTTAGAACCCATACCACTTCCTGATATCTACCAGTGTAACTGGAACTGTACTGTGAATGATCATTATTAAGATATTACCAAAAAGCATTATATGCACAAGAATTTCTGTACAAAAAATATCTATTTTTCATATAACTTGCAGTGAGTTAAAGGGTAAATCCAAAACCTTTCCTTCCTTCCTTCTTTCTTTTTCCCTTGCTTTCTCTATTTCTCTTTCTTTCTTTTCATTTTTTCTTTTCTTTTAGTATTTTGAGACAATGTCTCATAATATAGTTCAGGATGTCCTTGAATTCACTATGTGTCCCAAACAGCCTCAAACTGACAGCAATTCCTGAAGACAACTGAGAGCTGGCATTACAGGCATGCATCAGCACACCTAGCTTCACAGCATAATTTTTAACGTGCATGTCATTCATTCATGCAATGAGAAAGAGTAAATGTAGGTATAAGGACTGCCTATATCTATGCAGAAAACAGGTTCTTGAAAATTTTTTTGTAATAAACATGTGTTTTTAATGATCTGTCTCTGTATATTAGATTCATATAGGAGAAAATTTAGTTGTAAGCTTCTGAAGACACCTTGCTGTGGTGATTTCAATGATACTGCCTTTTTCTATGAAATCAGGGAAGCATCATTGAAACAAAATTAATTTCAATATGTTTTGTTGTAGCCAACCACTCTGAGAATTAAATATATCTTGCATTATTTTTTTATTTAAAAAGTTCTGTATATAACTTTGAAAAACATCTTACACTGAAATAAGAATACTTCTCATCACATCTATTCCCTCAACATTCTAGACAATGTACAACAGATGGATTTCATTAGGGTGTCATAGGAAGATCTCTAGAATGTATTCATCTTACTTATTTAGTAAGATGAGTAATTTCTAAATCAACCATTATACTGGTTGATTTAGAAATTACTCTTTGTCTCCTCTACCAAAGAATGGTAATCACCATTCTTCTCTTTGTTTCTATATCTATGTGTAATCTGGATTATACTTATAAATGTGATCATGTAGCATTTGCCTTTGATTGCGTACTTCACTCAACATAAAATCCTAAACTTCACCCACTGGATAATTTACCTTTATGCTAAATAATATTCCATTCTATGAACATAACACATTTTCTTTATGCCTTATCTTTCAGTGGGAAATAATGTGGGCTCGTTATATTGGTTATTTATAATTGCTAAAGTAAATATAAAGTTGTAATACCACTTTGTAATCCAGATTTCAATCTTTTGCATAAATACCCAAAAGTGAAATTCCTGGACCAGCTGGAAGAGCTTCCTTCTTTTTGGAACTTCCACAATTATTTTGCAAAGCATCTATTCCCAAGGACAGTGTATGGGATTCCAACTTCTTCACATCTTTGCAACTCTCTTCATCTTTAGTCATTGCTCACATCCATTTTACAACCTGTAGTTTTGCTTTGCATTTCCCACACGATCTGTAGTGATGAGGAAGATGGTTTTGTATACTAGATGGCCATGATCATCTTGTGCTTGTCTGGGAATCCTCTACCCAAAGGGTTAGCCCACTTTTAACTGGCTACTAGTATTTTGTTTTGAATATTTTTCTGTTCACTTGTATAAGTTCATTTATTTATGTTTCTAGCACCTATGGTAGTCAACATTTCAGACTTTCTACATTCAATTATACTGTGTCTTATGCATTTTAATGTGCTTCATAAATGGTTTCACCTTGCTAACAGTTTTATTTAACACATGCCTTACACAGAAATCAGCAGTGAATTAATTTCTATCTTATGCTAATAGGATACATAGTGGTAACACATATTACCACTACTTCATATATCGTAGTTTACAAGTAGAATAATATTGCCGAGTAATTTCTTAGTAATTACCTGAATATTTTTTGTCTCTGTGATGCCAGCAAATGAATCTTTCTACTAATGTAATAATGTTGAGTGAGTTTTGATCAATAAATTCAGCTTAACAGGTGATTTCTTTAGGATTAATGTATAATATTGCATTTATAGTTAACACAGTTCTTAAAGGTTTAATTTATACTTGATGTCAAAGTATACAGTCCATTTTTATGAAGAAATTTGCCATTCTAAAATTATTTTAAAGTGCCAATGATGTAAAATAAAAGGACATGATATAGACAGAAAGGACAGGCTTGCATCATTTGAAAATGTAGGTGGCATGTTTTTTTACTGTGACATATTTATTAGTACACTGAACATCCAACTGGCTAGCTTTGTCATATTCTAGTGTCCTATCACTAATTTAGACAAATTAATTAACCTCTTTGTATTTCTTTGTTTCTCAGGAATTTTATGTGAGTCAATATACAATAAAATTAGGAATATTAATTCAATATATATAGAGCATTATGTTAACAAGTCATGCAGTACAAGTATAACATAACATTATGTATTAAATGATAAGAAGCCTGTTATCAAAACACAAAATTACACTGCATGGCAACTGCGAGGTGAGTTCAATCCACAGTACCAAAAATCCCCCACAAAATTAAATAAATATTTCCTAATGAGAATATTAGGTTTTAGTTGATGTGATCAGTGTAGCCTATATGTCATTTTCCACTCAGAACACTGTGGTCTAAAGGTGACTGTCAATTACCAAGATCCAGCAAAAGAGCCTAGAAAAGACTGCACTAGTGATGACCTACTCATCTCAGAATATGGTTAGAACTCTGCGAAATTTCCTTTTCGCCATTCTGCCTTCCTTTACATAGCTACAAAGAGCCTTGACTGTAGCAACTTCTTGCTCATTCTGTTTGAAATTGTCCCCAAGTTGTACCTGTGTGCTCAGCCACAGGAAATCAGCAGATTTACAGCTGAAGGACTTCAACAAGGCTTGGAAGTTCAAACCTCTTCTGTCCTCACAGATTATCACAGGCATAAACTGTGTCTTGACTTTCTATAGCTATTGTGATGAAACCAACGAACTCCAGAAATATAGAACTTAGTATAAATTCTACCAACTACAAATGTTTGCCCATTTTAACCTACTGTACTCTGTGTTATTTGTATTTTGCAGTCAGTGTTTGTAATGTATAATAATTGCTTTCATCTCAGGGAATCTCTATACATACATATCACATTTTGAGTCAATTTTATTTAACCAATATTTCCTTGGTCCTTCCCTTCACTCCATTTCTCACATCTTATCCCCATCACTGTTTATGCTTCTGATTGCCAAATGGACCCGCATAAACTTCTCAAATCAAGGAAGAGTCATAGTACTCTCATTTCCATGACAAAATCAAAGTCCTTTTACACAGCATTGAAAAGTCAAAGCAACGAAAACACATGTCACTGCCACTCTTCTGGGTAGTGTCCCATCCAGCACCATGCCGTATGCCTCTTGCTGAGCATGACTGTTTTGCCCTGTGAAGATACATGTGGCAACCCACACATATTCGGAGCACTAACATGACTTCCAGACAGTTATGCTGATGTCTTTTAGTGACATACATGTGGAAGGAATGAAACAGTCATCTCCGCTCTTGAAAGCATAACTCAATAGAATTTTACAAGGGCAAAACAGTTCTCCATGTGATAGACCAGGAAATGTATGTAGAATTGTCACTTGCCCAAGGTTCCCATCTGTCTCCACCAGGTAACATACTGAGGTTATAGTATTTTTGCATGAATTTGAAGAGTGGAGCCATAAAATATAGGCTTACGTCATGTCTCACATTTAAGGTATTGAATTAACAATGTTTGATTAGTAGTTCAGTGACATTTTTTGTATTTGTCATTTATATGCCTTTCAGAAGAGTTTAGGAGAATCCTTCTTAATTAGTGCATGTTATTCATGTTATTCATTAGCATTTCTAGGCTTCATTCTGTGGCATGAATATCAATTAATTGGGTTATTATACTGTTAATGGACATGAATGGTTTTGAATTTGGGACTACAGCAAATCATGATTAGTGCTTCTATATAGAATGTGTAGGTTTTGTCTCAGGGATGCATTTATGATTGTTGAGTATATTTATAGAAATAAAATTATTACAACATAAGATGACAGCTTATAAACTTAAACAGAAGCTACTGAATGGCTTTTCAATATACTTGTGCCTATGTTCCACAAACAAGTTGGTGGATTATCCATATTCTTACAAACTTTCTTATTTGCAGTTATTTTAATCTTGACATTCTGAACGGCACGTGGTGGTATGATGTAAAGATCTTACTTGAATTTTTCTAGTTAATGAGGGCATAAAAAATTTAAAATACCTAGTATCAGCTGAATAAATTCTTTTTCTGAACTTAAATAATTTCCAATTTTATTGGAATTGTTGTATAATCGACCCACTCAGCTCTTGAGGTTCCTGGGATTAAGGACTGTGAGAGGATGTGAAAAACAGAGAAGAGACAAACCTCGGGTCAGGGGGAGTCCTTTTCCTTCTAATGGGAGGAAAGGTACTGCTCAACCAATGCAGCATGTCTATTTTTTACTGGGAGAGATCATGTCAATTTCGGCCCCTCTGCCTAGCAACCCAATTCTTGGATTGTCTAGCAGCTTGGTGTTTTCCTGGGCTGTAGCAACTTCTTCACATGGCTGACAGGATGCTCTTTGTTTTCCAGTAGAGGCCGGTCTGGCTCATGCCCTAGGTCAATTTCCAGCTTCTATGGCTTGCAACAAATCTGTAGGAATACTTCAGGATGAATATATATATATATATATATATATATATATATATATATATCTTTATTATCTCTCTCTCTGTTCTATCTCCCTGTACATCAGTCTCTGTCATCCCCCATTGAAAATAACATGGTTTGTAGTTCTCTTCTTTAGTTGGGTCTTTCTCAGGTTTTGGTACTAGAGCAATATTTGCTTCCAGGAATGACTTAGTAAGGATTCATTCCCTTTGCTTTTCATTGAAGAGTTTGAGGAGTGTCAGCATTAGGTCTCCTTTGCATTTCTTTTAGAATTCTGCAGTGAATCCATCTGGGCCTCTGCTCTTCTTTGTACATAAGGACTTAATTGCATTTTCAATTTCATTAACAGAAATTGGGTTCTTCAGCAGTTTTGCATCTTCTTGACCTAGCTTTGGTACTTCATATGCTTCTAGGAATCTGTCTATTTCTTCTTCTGTGTTATCAAACCTTTGAGAGTAGAGGTTTTTGAAACAGATGTTGATAACCTTCTGTATTTCTATAGAATCTGTAGTGATTTCACCTTTTTCATTCCTTATTGCATGAATTTGAGCTTTTTCATCCATTTTTCTAATAAGGTTGGCTAGTGCCAATCTCCCTAATGAACACTGATGCAAAAATATTCCATAAAATATTGGCAAATAGGATGCAGCAAATCATCAAGAAGATGATACACCATGACCAAGTGGGATTCATTCCAGGCATGCAGGGATGGTTCAACATATGTAAATCAATAAATGTAATCCACCACATCAATAAAGCCAAAAGTAAGAATCATGTGATCATTTCTATAGATCCATAAAAAGCTTTTGATAAGATCCAACATTCATTTATGGTAAGAACCTTACAGAAAATTGGGATAGATAGTTTTTATCTCAGTATAATAAAGGTCATCTATGACAAACCAATGGCCAGTATTATACTAAGTGGCCAAACATTGAAGGCTTTTATTTTAAAATCAGGCACAAGAAAAGAATGTCCCTTATCACTGCTCCTATTTATTATAGTACTGGAAATACTAGCAATAGCAATTAGACAAGAGAGAGAAATAAAAGGCTAAAGATAGGAAAAGAAGTAAATTATCATTATTTGCAGATGATGTGATACTCTACATGGAAAACCTCCAAAACTCTATTGAAAGACTATTAGATATAATAAATAAATCAGCAATATAGCTGGATACAAAATCAATACCATTCCTATACACTAACAACAAAATCGCAGAGAGAGAAATGAGAAGCCACACCCTTCACACTAGCAACCAAAAAAAAATCAAATATTTAGGAATTACTCTCATGAAAGAAGTGAAAGACCTATACAGGGAATATTATAATACATTGAAAAAAGAAACTGAAGAGGATCTCAGAAAGTGGAAAGACATCCCTTTCTCATGGATAGGAATAACAAATATTGTGAAAATGGCCATTCTCCCATAACTGTTATACAGATTCAATGCAATCTCAATAAAAATACTATCAATGTACCTAGTGGATCTAGAGAAATCACTCCTCAAATTCATCTGGAGCGTGAAGAGACCTAGAATAGCAAAGACAGTTCTAAGCAGCAAAGGCAAGGCAGGAGGCATCTCAATCCCTGACTTGAAGTTATACTACAAAGCAACTGTAGTAAAATCAACATGGTACTGGAATCAAAACAGAGCTGAATATCAATGGAATAGTGGCTGCCCATTTCCTGCAAATTAAAACTAGACCCATTCCTATCATCATTTACTAAATTAAAATCTAAATGGATCAAAGGTCTGCATATTAAAACAGAAATACTAAATCTATTGGAAAACAAATTGGGTAAAAACCTTGAAGACATAGGGGTAGGTAGAGAATTCATGAACAGGAATCAAACTGCACAGAAAATACTTCTCAGAAGCAATAAGTGGGATTATGTCATTAAAAAGTTTCTGCACATCAAAAGAAATCTCCAGCATAATGAAAAGGAAACCCACAAACTGGGAAAAAATCTTAGTGAATTGTTCCTCAGACAAAGGACTTCTGCCAAAAACATATAAAGAATTTAAAAAGTCAGACCCCCAAAATTCAAACATCCAGTCCAAAAATGGGCATCTGAGATGAATACACAATTCTCAGATGAAAAAATACAAATGGCAAATAAATACATGAAAAAAATGTTCATCATCATTACTCATTTGAGAAATTCAAATTAAATCCACACTGAGATTTCATCTCCTGAAAGAATGGCTAGTATTGACTGCTCAAGGGAAAGCAATGAGATCAGATCAATCCTTATGAAAGGTCTTTGCTTTACCATGTGATAATAGCATGCTTTTGTATAATAATAGCATGCTTTTGTATAAGAAGAAGAGATTATAAATAGAAAACCACAGTGAGAGGGAAAGAGACCAGTCTTTCCATCTCCTAAGAAGTTTCTCATGTGAATTAATCATGGGTCCATAAAAACTCTTTTTAAAATTTTCAGTGTCAGATCACCCCATGACCTAAAATCTCACAGAAGACCCCATCATACACATTTTCTAATGAAACACACTTGGGGTCTGGTGAATTGACAGCTATTGGTCAGTTTAACACCCAGCAGAACTGAATCAGTGTGATGCTGATGGGAGATGGCCTACCTCAGGATTATTGCCACCATTGAAGGGGGAACTATAGATGAAGAAGTGCATTGTTGGTTCTACTGGGTATTGTTGATTCCCCGGTTGTGGAGTGTTTTCCTGTAAGAGCTTCTTTCCTAGTATGAACTTGGCTTTCTCATCATCAGAAGCACTCAAGACCTTGGTTGTCACTGAGAAGGGCTTTTCTTCACTTTGGGGAAGATCTATTCCTTCCTTCAATCACCACTTCCTAGCTACACAGTGGCAGATGTGTGCTAATAAATCTCCTGGAGAAGCTTGTTGCACAGTCTTCCTGATATTAACTAGACTGTTCTCATTATCAGAGGAGTTTGAGATCTCCTGTCACTTAGGATGGCTGTGGTACTTTTCAGGAGAGTTCTGATCCTTAGTTTCATCATAGCATGGTGGATTCTAGGCAGAATCTATGAAGTACTTGCACAAATGCTTCACTCGTGTAGCTCAAACTTTGTAACTTTCATCACTGTGCCTTAAACCTTCACAAAACAGAACTGTGAAACAGACTTGCATGAGACATTGTCATGAGCTCCAACCCTCCTTTTGCACTTGTGGAGGACATTGTCATTGACTCCAGGTCTTTCACTGGACTCAGACAGGATGTTGTCAATTGATGCAGGCCCCCAGCAGGATTTTTGGGTCTTGGTGTGTGTGCAGATATCCTGAACTCTTTCTTTTACTCTTTGGGTGACCATTAAAAATTTAAACCATAAATTATGTGTCCTGCATTGTTTCATTTTCCTTGCAAATCCCTGTCTAGAAAGGGAGGATAAATCTCATCCAAACTTTAACATCATGAGAACATGACAATCTACCTCTGTTCCAAAGAGGCTAAGCCCAAAAGTGGTAGCTTTCTGTTGTGTGACAAGATATCTGACAAAGGGATATTAAGGCACTAAGTTGGTCAAGTTATTCACTTCATTACAGCCAGGAAACAGGGGTAGAGAGAGCCAGTGTGGATGGAATCCAAAGCTAGATGTACCTTTCAAAGTCAAACCATCTAGTGACCTATTTTCTCTAACTGGGCTACAGTCCTAAAATCTTATTCTGCTGTGAATTCCTCCATATGTTATCATTGTGCCACAATAGAAATGGATATTCAGGTATCATTAGATTATGCCGACTTTAAGTTTTTGGGATTACTATGGAATTCTACATATTAATAAAATACTAAGTTTATTTTTTTAAGGAAACTCCATAATGACTTCCAAAGTGAATGCATTGATATACAACCATTATGGAAGTATAGAAGAATCACTTTTCCATGCATTCTCATAAGCTGTGTGGGGTAATTGTGGTTTCATCTTCAATAAGAAATGCCCAATGGCTTAGAATAACCCTGTTCTAAGTATTGAATGATCAACTTACGGAAGAGTGAAGACCCACTCTGGATGTGGGTAGCACCAACTATCAGGTCTGCATGAAACATGAAGAGAAAGAAGGAAGTGTGGGTTGTGCTCTTCCTGAGAAACTCTAGTCTTTACCTTCACGCTGGAGATTCCTCTCCAGGCTCTGGCAAAGACCCTTCAGCCTCCTAATGCAGATTGTTCAGCTTCATGGTACAGTCTGTCAATGGAGTCTGTGGTGAGTTCCAGGCTTCAACTTTTTAAAAAATTAAGATTATTGGTGCAGTTGAGATATGCATAATGATTGCATTCATCATAGTGAACTTACATCTCTATATGATATGCCTTAATTGCTGTTTTTCCTCCAGGTCCCTCCTCTCGGTTCAACCCCTCTTCCCTTCTTCATGTACAAAGTTATGTTTCCATTTTAATATTTTTTCTGTTTTTACCTTCCAGAGCACCCCACAAATTTGTCCTACCCTTTGAATAACTACTTCCTATTTCACAATAACTATTATAAATGTTATACACACATATTACATATAATAGACAATGGCCTTTTTTGTATTCTTCCACCCCTACCTGTGCAGCTAGTCATTGTAAGCTTTCCTTCTAAATCCTTTACTACAAGTGGCTCTAGTGAAACAGAATTATAAGAATGAATTACTTTTTCTATTTTTAAAAAAGATTAACATAAAAGAGGACATAACAACATAGATCAGAACAGAATTTAAGCAACATAGTGTTTCACTACAAGACAATCCGACATAAGAGTAGCTACCATAGAGTCTCTTTCCTTGAAATATTTGAGTATAACTTCATAAACTATAGCATCAAACACATCAAGACAGCATGAAACCATTCAGGAGATTGAAAGTATTACAGGGTATTCAGAACCAACTAACAGAAAATGAACATTGGTTACTATATTGTATCCATATATATAAAATTATTGTTTATACTATCACATATAATAAAATCCAATGAGATACATCATGATAAAACTGATGGAGACAGAAGAACAACATTGATGGGACTTGAAAACCAGATGATATTAAACCAGCACTAGCTATTATGATGTCTGGTTTTCTTCAAAATAACTGTTCATACCATCTAAGACAATAATGAAACATCCCAGAATAAAAACATTAAAATTAATTCATGAAAACTTTATAAGGCTTCAAAGCAACATAATGGGAAATCATGATTACCACATACTTTTATGAATATACATCAGTTTTTACACTAGGGAAACTATTCGGTATTCATATAAGTGAGTTTGATTTACTTCACTTATGAGTATGGTCTCAAGCTGCGCCCATTTATTTATAAATATCACAATAAGATCCTTCTTTATATCTGAGTAGTACACCATTGTATAAAACTCCATTGTATATAAATACCACAATTTTTTTATCCATTCTTCAGTTGATGGACACTTGGGTTGTTTCCAAGATCTGACTATTACAAATTGTGCTGCTACAAACATATATCACCGTGGTATGATTGCTTTCAGTTCTTCTGGGAATATGCCTAGATGTGGAATAGCTGGAACAAATGGGACTTCCAATCCCAGCTTTCTGAGAAATTTCCAGACTGACCTCCACAATAGTTGCACCAGTCTATACTCCCACCAACAGTGCAGGAGAGTTCCTTTTTCCCCATAGCCTCTCCAGCATTTGTTGGTGGTGGTTTTCTGTTCTTTCAGGAGTGAGGTGGAATCTCAGTGTGGCTTTAATTTGCATTTCTTTAATGAGTAATGATGATGAACATTTTTTCATGTATTTCTTTGCCATTTGTATTTCTTCATCTGAGAATGTGTATTCATCTCAGATGCCCATTTTTGGATTAGATCTTTGAATTTTGGGGATCTGATTTTTTTTAATTCTTTACATGTTTTAGGCAGAAGTCCTTTGTCTGAGGAACAGTTCACTAAGATTTTTTCCCAGTTTGTGGGTTTTCTTTTCATTATGCTGGAGATTTTTTTTGACATGCAGAAACATTTTAACAAGAGGTGATCCCAGTTATTGATTCTGGGAAGTATTTTGTGTATGGTTTGAGTCCTGTTCATGAATTCTCTTCCTACCCCTATGTCCTCAAGGTATTTACCCAATTTGTCTTCCAATAGATTTAGTGTTTCTCTTTTAATATTCAGATATTTGATCCATTTAGATTTTAATTTAGTAAATGGTGATAGGCATGGGTCTAGTTTTAGTTTTTGGTATACAGAGAGCCAGTTTTTCCAACACCATTCATTAAAGAGACTGTTGTACTTCCAGTGAACCTGTTTGGCCCTTTATTGAAGATAAGGTGGTTGAGTGTGTTTGCAGTTGTGGTTGTATCTTCTAATCTATTCCATTGATCTTCAATTATGTTTTGATTCCAATACCATGTTGATTTTACTACAGTTGCTTTGTAGTATAACTTCAAGTCAGGGATTGTGATGTGTCCTGCCTTGCCTTTGCTGCTTAGAACTATCTTTGCTATTCTAGGTCTCTTCACGTTCCAGATGAATTTTAGGAGTGATTTCTCTAGATCTATGAGGTATGTTGACAGTATTTTTATTGCGATTGCATTGAATCTGTATAACAGTTTTGGGAGAATGGCCATTTTCACAATATTTATTATTCCTATCCATGAGAAAGGGATGTCTTTCCATTTTGCGAGATCATCTTCAGTTTCTTTTTTAAGTGTATTATAATTATCCCTGTATAGGTCTTTCACTTCTTTCGTGAGAGTAATTCCTACATATTTGATTTTTTTGGTTGCTAGTGTGAAAGATGTGGCTTTTCTTATTTCTCTGTCACTGATTTTGCTGTTAGTATATAGGAATGCTATTGATTTTTCAGTACTGATTTTGTATCCGGCTATGCTCCTGAATTTATTTGTTATATCTAAGAGTCTTTCAATGGAGTTTTGGGGGTCTTCTATGTAGAGGATCATGTCATCTGCAAACAACGATAATTTAAATTCATTTCCTATTTTAACCCCTTTTATTTCTCTCTCTTGTCTAATTGCTCTGGCTAGTATTTCCAGTACTATATTAAATAAGAACAGTGATAAGGGACATCCTTGTCTTGTGCCTGATTTTAAAGTAAAGGCCTTCAATTTTTGTCCATTTAGTATGATACTGGCTGTTGGTTTATTGTAGATGGCCTTTATTATATTGAGGTAAAGACCATCTATTCCAAATTTCTGTCAGGTTCTTATCATAAATGAGTTTTGGCCCTTTTCAAAAGCTTTTTCTGCATCTATAGAAATGATCATGTGACTATAACTTTTAGTTTTATTGATATGGTGGGTTACATTTATAGATTTTATGTATGTTGAAACCATTCCTGCATGCCTGGAATGAATTGCACTTGGTCATGGTGTAGCATATTCTTGATGGTTTGCTGCATCCTATTTGCCAATATTTTATGGAAGATTTTTGCATCTGTGTTCATTAGGGAGATTGGTCTGTAGTTCTCTTTTTTATTTGAGTAATTCTCCAGTTTTGGTACTAGAGGAATATTGCCTTCCAGGAATGACTTAGGAAGGATTGCTTCCCTTTCAACTTCATTGAAAAGTTTGAGGAGTGTCAGCATTAAGTCTTTGTACTTCTTATAGAATTCTGCACTGAATCCATCCGTGCCTGGGCTCTTCTTTTCAGTTAAGGGCTTAATTTTATTTTCAATTTCATTAATAGAAATTCAGTTATTCAGCAGTTTTACATCTTCTTGACCTAGCTTTGGTACTTCATGTGTTTGTAGGAATCTATTTCTTCTGTGATATCAAACCTATGAGAGTAGAGATTTTTGAAACAGGTGTTGACGATCTATATTTCTACAGAGTCTGAAGTGATTTCACCTTTTTCATTCCTTATGGCATGAATTTGAGCTTTTTCTTCCCTTTTTAAATAAGTTTGTCTAGGGGCTGAACGATTTTATTTATTTTCAATGAACCAATTCTTTGATTCGTTGATTTTTTTGAATTCTTTTCTTAGTCTCTATTGTATTAATTTCTTCTCTTATTTTTATATTTTCCTCTCTTTTTTTGGCTTTGGGCTTAACTTGCTCTTTTTTTAGATATTTGAGGTGTAACATCAGGTTATTTATTTGTATTCATTCTGTTTTCCTGATATGGGAACTCAGTGTGATAAATTTTCCTCTGAGGACCTTTTTCATTGCATCCCACAGATTCCACTTAAGTTGTATTTGTATTTTTGTTTGCTTGTAGGTGTTGTTTAATTTCCCATGTAACCTACTGATTACTCAGCAGTGTGTTATTCAGTTTCCATGTGTTTGTTGGATTTTTGCAGTATCTTTTATTATTAATTTCTAATTTCATGGCACTATGATCCGAGGAGATGCATGGGATAATTTCAACTCTTTTGCATTTATTTAAATATGTTCTGTGAGCTAATATATGGTCTATTTTAGAGAATGACCCATGTACTGCTGAGAAGAATGTGTATTCTATATTGTTGGATGGAACATCTGTATATGTCTATGAAGTCCATTTATTCACAGGTGTGTTTCAGTTCTGTTATTTCTTTGCTGATTTGATGTTTGGTTGATCTGTGCTTGGTGTGAATGGTGTGTTAAGGTCTCCTGTTAGAATTGTGTTACTACTAATTTGATTTTTCATTTCTCCTAATGCTTGTTTTCTATAACTGGGTGCTCTGGAATTTGGTGCATATATATTTAAGATTGTCATCTCTTTCTCTTGAAGTTTTCCCCTAAACAGTATATAATGACTTTCTTTTTCTCTTCTGATCATTATTGGTTTGAAGTTCACATTGTCTGCAAACAGAATAGTTACCCTCCTTTTTTGGAAGGTTTCTATTGCATGAAATATTGTTTGCCATCCTTTGACTTTCAGTCTAACTATCCTTTTGGGTTAGATAGGTTTCTTGTAGACAGCATATGGTTGGATTTTGTTTTTTGATCCATTCTGCGAGTCTGTTTCTTTTTATTGGTGAATTAAGACCATTTACATTAATGGTAATCACTGTTATATGTTGGTTTATTGTTGACATGTTATCTTTGTGCTGTTATGTCTTTATCTTTCTGTTGTGTTTAATTGTCTGCTTTGCTTAGTGTTTTTTTCCTAAGTGTATCTAAACTTTCAGTATTCATTGCAAAGTTGGTTTGGTGATCATGAAGTTCTTCAGCTGTTCTTTTTTTTTTTTTTTTTTTTTTGTCTTTTTTCCTTATTCCGGTACCAGGGATTGAACTCATGACTGCCACCTTGCAAAGCAGGTGCTTATGCCACTGAGCTAAGTCCCCAGCCCGTCTTCAGCTGTTCTTGTCATGAAAGTTTCTTATTTCTCCATTGATTTTTTTAAATTTTATTTAAAAGGAAAAAGAGAAAAACACAAAACAATACAAAGCGGTGTAAGGGTACAAGTAATACAGAGCAACAAGAACAAAAAAAAAACAGTAAGAAATCACCAGTTAATAGATTACATATTATCATCTTAGAGATAGTTGCTCATATCACGGTATCAAAGCATACAAAGTGGACATTCAAACAGTGAGACTGCAAACAGTTTTGTTCAATGATCCAACCAAAAACATTAATATGGTCAGCTATTTAACACCCCTAAACACACTTTCTGTTGTATTTTTTAGAGCTATTTTTTCCCCTCTCTTTTTTACAACAAAATTTACACATTTGGGGTTTTATTACTCCTTAGTTCTTATTGCTTTTTTGGGGAGAGAATATAGTCAAATATGGCAAAACAAAGCTGTCAGTCAAAACCAAGGATAGACATAGCACATGATGTAAAACAGAGTGCAAGGTTATCAACAATGGTTATCAACAATGTCTCTTGTTTTCTTAAAAAGAATTGTCTATCTCATTAGATATTATAAAGTTGAACAAAACAGTAGAGAACAAGAACAATAAAACCCGAGCATTGTAAACATTACAGGACTTCCAAAGGAGACAATAGTCAAACCAGAATGGGCATCTTAGTGAATCTTATTGCCTTCAAAGTAGGTGCCTATACCCTCAAACTTGATACTATCATACAGAATGGAACAGAGTCTAATCAGACAAAACAAGATAGTGGGAGTATTACAGGACTTCAAAACAAGTTAATAGGAAATCACAAAAAGTTACTATTATATATTCTATAATTTTTTAAAATTTTCCCCTTAATTAAAACAAACATAAGAAATAACTAAATAATTTTTTTAAAGAATAAGGGAGAGATTGAGATAAAACAGGACATAAAAATATAACAATACAGGTCAAAGCATGACTGTTTCAGCAACCTAGTGCTTCACCACCAAATAACCCGATTAATAGTAGTCACCATAGTGTCTGTCTTTTTCCTTGAAATATTTGAATAAAACTTCATATACCGTAGCTTCAAATATTTCCATATCATGAAGCCCAGAATAAATCCTTTCCAATTAATAAGTGAAAACTTTATAAGGCTTCAAGGCCGCATAATGGGGAATAATGATTATGACAAATTTTTATATATTTGAATCATTACTTACATTAGGGAAACTGTTTGGTATTCACACATGCAAGATTGGTTTATTGCACTTATGAGTATGGTCTCAAACTGCGCCCATTTATTGATAAATATCTCAATGTGATCCTTCTTTATAGCTGAATAATACTCCATTGTATAGAAATGCCACAACTTTTTTATCCATTCCTCAGTTGATGGACACTTGGGTTGTTTCCAAGATCTGGCGATTACAAATTGTGCTGCTATAAACATAGGTGCACATAAATCACTGTGATATGATGTTTTCAGTTCTTCTGGGAATATGCCTAGAAGTGGAATAGCTGGAATAAATGGGACTTCCAATCCCAGCTATTTGAGAAATCTCTAGACTGACCTCCACAAATGCTGCACCAGTCTACACTCCCACCAAGAGTGTAGGAGAGTTCCTTTTTCCCCACAGCCTCTCAGGCATTTGTTGTTGTGGGTTTTCTCGATCCTGGCCATTCTTTCAGGAGTGAGATGGTATCTCAGTGTGGTTTTAATTTGCATTTCTCTAATGGCCAATGATAATGAACATTTTATCATGTATTAAATGCCATTTGCATTTCGTCATCTGAGAAGTGTGTATTCATCTAAGATGCCCATTTTTGGATTGGATCTTTGAATTTTGGGGGTCTGAGTTTTTTTAATTCTTTAAATGTTTTACACAAGAGACTCTTGTCTGAGAGAGAGTTCACTAAAATCTTCTTCCAGTTTGTGGGTATTCTCTTCACTATGCTGGAGATTTCTTTTGACATGCAGAAACTTTTTAATAAGAAGTGGTCCCAGTTATTGATTCTGGGAAGTATTTCCTGTGCAGATTGAGTCCTGTTCATGAATTCTCTACCTACTCCTATGTCTTCAAGGTTTCTACCCAATTTGTCATCCAATACATTTAGTGTTTCTCTTTTAATATTCAGATCTTTGACCCATTTACATTTTAACTTAGTACGTGGTGATAGACATGGGTCTAGCTTTAGTTTTCGGCAAATGGAGAGCCAGTTTTTCCAGCACCATTTATTAAGGAGACTGTCGTTCTTCCAGTGAACCTGCTTGGCTCCTTTATCAAAGATAAGGTGGTTGAGTGTGTTTTTAGTTGTGGTTGTATCTTCTAATCTATTCCATTGATCTTCAGCTCTGTTTTGATTCCAATACCATGTTGATTTTACTACTGTTGTTTTGTAGTATAACTTCAAGTCAGGGATTGTGATGCCTCCTGCTTTGTCTTTGCTGCTCGGAATTGCCTTTATTATTCTAGGTCTCTTCTGGTTACAGACGAAATTTAGGAGTGATTTCTCTAGATCTATAAGGTATGTTGATGGTATTTTTATTGGGATTGCATTGAATCTGTATAACAGTTTTGGGAGAATGGAGATTTTCACAATGTTTGTTCTTCCTATCCATGACCAAGGGATGTCTTTCCATTTTCTGAGGTCATCTTCAATTTCTTTTTTCAGTGTATTATAACTTTCACTGTATAAGTCTTTCACTTCTTTCGTAAGAGTAATTCCTACATATTTCATTTTTTGCTTGCTAATGTGAAGAATGTAGTTTCTCTCATTTCCTTCTCTGTGATTTTGTTGTTCGTGTACAGGAATGCTATTGATTTCTGAGTATTGATTTTGTATCCAGCCACATTACTGAATCTATTTATTCTATCTAAGAGTCTTTCCATGGAATTTAGGTGGTCTTCCATGTAGAATACCATGTCATCTGCAAACAATGATAATTTAAATTCTTCTTTTCCTAACTTTACACCATTTATTTCTCTCTCTTGCCTAATTGCTCTGGCTAGTACTTCCAGTACTATATTAAATAGGAGTGGTGATAAAGGACATCCTTGTCTTGTGCCTGATTTTAAAGTAAAGGCTTTAAATTTGGGGCCATTTAGTATGATGCTGGCTGTTGGTTTTTCATAAATGGCCTTTATTATATTGAGGTTTTCTGTAAAGTTCTTATCATGAATGAATGTTTGGCCTTATCGAAGGCTTTTTCTCCATCTATAGAAATAATCATGTGATTCTTACTTTTGGCTTTATTGATATGGTGGATTACATTTCTTTATTTACATATGTTGAACCATCCTTGCATTCCTGGGATGAATCCCACTTGGTCATGGTGTATAATCTTCTTGATGATTTGCTGGATCCTATTTGCTAATATTTTATTGAGGATTTTTGCATCTGTGTGCATTAGGGAGATCAGTCTGTAGTTCTCTTTTTAGTTGGGTCTTTCTCAGGTTCTGGTACTAGAGTTATATTTGCTTCCAGGAATGACTTAGGAAGGATTGCTTCCCTTTCAATTTCATCGAATAGTTTGAGGGGTTTTGGCCTTAGGTTCTTTGTATTTCTTGTAGAATTGTGCAGGGAATCCATCTGGGCCTGGGCTCTTCTTTGTAGGTAAGGACTTAATTACATTTTCAATTTCATTAACAGAGATTGGGTTATTCAACAGTTTTACATACTCTAGATCTATCTTTGGTACTTAGGGTTAGGGTTAGGGTTAGGCTTTCCCTAACTTCCACAGGGAAAACAGTGTTACCATCATGACCAGTTAACAGGTGTTTTCTGTTGGTGACAATTACTCTTTGCTCTACATGCATCAAATACACACACTAAAATTTTAAAACACATTTTTATTTCACAAATAACTGTGGATACATCATTTCTGCACAAATGTAGATAATGTCTATAATTCAGTTTTGTTCTTTCACCTAGGCCTTACGGAGTAAGAAGATTCTACTGATAATGTTGTGAACTCAAACTTTAACTAATGTAACTAATATCTATGGAAACAACAACTAAAGGTCACTATGATAGTTCTTAATCTCTGGAAGTCTTATTTTATTATCACTGTGCTGATTTACCTGGTGATGATTTCATTAATTATAATTAGGATCCATCAGGAATTGGCACATGTTTTGGACCCTCATTTCCACTTGCTGAGTATACAGTTAGGGAACTGCTCATCACCTTTTCTTCCTTTGCACTATCTCTCCCTACCCAACAAATCCTTTTGCAGACATAATCACTTACTCAGACGGCTTCCCTTTTCTGAATGTGTCTCTCAGACTGAAATACAAAATACATTTTTTGGTCTTTTTGAGACAGGTTTTCACTACATAGTTCAGGCTAGTCTCAAACTCAGCATCCTCCTGCCTCAATCTCCTGAATGCTGGGATTATAACTACTCACCATCACATCAGATGCTGAAATACAAAATACTTACTTTATTCCTTACCTCTGCATAGTATTGATATCACTGGAAGGATCGAGACTGCCAGTATGGAGAGAAGCAGGGAGCTGGACCTTGATAAATGTTTGTGAGTCTGTGTCTGCCCTCCTCCTCTGAACTCTATTTCATCTGTACAACAAAGACAATGGAGGCTTGGGAATATATTGACATATCTAAAGAACTTTCTTGAAGTTACTAATTACCAAAGCAGTTACAACTTTGTTGTGAGTATCTCCAAAGAGACCATTTAAAAGTCTGGAAGGAGCCCTCACTTTTTCATGATCTCTTGAAGGCTATAACTTTAAGGAAATATGGGGGTTTCTTGTGTGAAGAATTCACAAACAGGCACAAGTATCTACCTAGGCTCCCTGAATATCTCTGAGCTATTCTTCTGAAAACCTAGTTCATTCTGTATGTACAAACACAAACTTCATCATTACTTTAAGTACTCAGCAGTGAAAGGAATGAGAGGAAGGAATTACAAAGGCTTAATAGTGTAAAACTAAATGCACATCAATGTACATGATTTAGGAAGAAAAAATTTGGAAATTTTAAAAGAAAATTTAGTCTACAAGGGCAATCCTGGCACTGAAAGAAAGTCTCCATAGAAATATATCTTAAGGAGAGAGAAAAATCATACATATGCATGTAATTCTGGAGATGACTGAAGGAATATGTGACATCATTCCACCAAAGTGGTCATTCTATCCACTTGATTATTAAAGTCCTGTTCTGTTGAGCTTACCTTCAGTCAACATATATATTCACAAGTACAGAAACAAAATTTGTTGGCTAAACAGATAGATTTTTACTGTTCTTTTTAACTATGATATAAACTGACTCATTTTCTCAATTTACCACCATTGGGTAATTACCAGGATGCTGTACCTATATTTTGTTGAATTTTCAGTAATAATCATTCACTACTTATATAATTAATGAACAAACTTGAGGTATTAAAGTCAAAGTCAAAATGTTTTTATAATCAAATCCACAGTCTAACCAGACTCCACCATCACCACTCTTGTTCATCATAGTCCTGGAAACACTAGCCAGAACACTGAGGCAAGAGAAAGAAATGAAAGGGATATGCATACAGAATGACAAAGTCATATCATCATCATCTGCAGACATTGTAACCCTCTACTTACAAGACCTGAAAATTTCCATCAAAAGAGTCTTAGCATTAACCACCAAATAAAACAGTTTAGCAGGATACAAAATAAACACCCTAATTTCAACAGCATTCCTATACACTTAATCACAAAGCCACTGAGAAAGAAATTAGGAAGACAATATCATTCATAATAGCGTCAAGAAAGATGAAATGCTTAGGAATTAACTTAACCAAGGAAATACATGACCTTTACAATAAGAATTACACTACTATTGTATAGGAAATCAGGGACATCAGAAAATGGAAAACCAGTAATGGTTATGAAGAACCAATATAATCAACATGGCTGTATTTGCATAACTGATATCAGATTTAATGCAATACTATTAATCTCAGTTCATCAGAAAGAACAATTTGTGCTCTTATTGTTCAATTGTTTGATTATTTTTGCACCTGTATTTTGTAATCTGAAAAACTGCTTTGAAGGTAACAATACACAATATAATAACCAGTGTTAATATCCTCTTATTTTGTTTTGAAATTATGCTTTATCATTTTTGTTCTCTGTTTGTTCTTAAGATAAAACCATTCCAGTCAAAATACCCACTGCAGTTCTCATAGATGTAGAGAAAACAGTCCTGAAATGCAGATAGAAATTGAAAATAACCAGAATGATCAAAGCAATCCCAGGTACAAGAGGAAAACAGGAGTCTCATGACCCCAAGGTTGAGGGACTACAAAGCTAATCTGATTCAAACAGTGTGGAACTGGCACAAAAGTGGACATGTGGATAAGTGGGCCAGAATAGAAGAAGCAGAAAAAATTTCAGGCATATGAAACCACCTGATCTTTGAAAAGGAGTCAAAGATATACACTGAAGGAAGCACAGACACTTTAATAAATGGTGCTGGGGAACTTCAATAACAAATATGCAGAAGATTGAGTCTAGACCTATACACATCACCATGTATGAAACTAAAATCATAGTAGATCAAACCCATACCTAGAATAAGCGATAAAGCAGATGAGGACAAAATGCTGTCTTTTCCTTGATGGAAGTGATCTAATATAAAGTATATTCCAATTAAATTATACCAGGTTGCAGACTGACCAACCAAAGAATGGCACCATACTGGGAGTCTGTTGGGCCCTGCTGCTGGTATTTTGGACATTCAGCAGTTGCTGTAGCTAGATCAGCCTTGGTGAGTGAAAGTCCATTTCACTGAGCTCATCATGCGTAGTCTATTTTCTCCCACCATGGCCACTTTGTTCAAGAATCTATTGGGCAATGAAAGGGGTGGCTGAAGAAAAATGTCCACTGATTTCCATCAAAGGAGTCATCCTATTCACTTGATTATTAAGATCCTCTTCTGGAGATGCTGAATTTAGTCAACATTTACATGTAACACAAATATCTGTACATCCTTTGGTCTTGTGGAAAGGCCTAGTCACATACATATTTCCCAAAATACCTTTCTCACCAACTTCTGAGTCCTGTTCCTACAACATCCCTGAACATCCATCCATATCATTGGCTACATCAGAGGAATCAGTATATATTTGCACAAGGGGTCTTTTTTTTTTCAAGCAAAATTCACGACCAATGGCAGTACTAAAAGTTCTGGGGACTGTGAAGATTTTCCTTCACACCTGTACTTCAGGATGTTCCAAAATGGATATAGACCAAAAACTGTTCACTTTGAGGTGATGCCTGTGTAACAAAAACCAGACCTAATCTTAAATTCCTATTGAAGCTGATCATATGGTACACTCCATGAAGTCACAGACACATACTGGGAGACAGAAGGAAATATACCAGCAGTGGGAATCATGGGATATGGATGATATATTCATGGAACTCTTCATTGTGTCTTCCGTATCTGCTTGTTTATTTCATTTTAAAGTGACAAAGACCAAACAGGACATAACAAAGCAGATCAGAACAGAACAATGTAAGCAACAGAGTATTTCACCAGAAGACAACATGTAATTAACAGTGATTACCGTAAAGTCTCTTTCTTTGAAATAGCTGAGCATAACTTCATATACAATAGCATCAAACATAACAAAATAGTAAAAAAAAACATTCAAGAGAATGAATGCATTATATGGCATTCAGAACCAAATAACAGAAAATGAACAATGGCTACTATATTATCCTATTTTCCATAGAACCTGTTTTTATGCTATCACACATAATAAAATCAAATAAGACAAAACATGATAGAACCAAAGGAAACAGAAGAGCAAAAGCATGGTAGGACTCAGAGTAAGATGTTATTAAATCATCACAGGCAATTATAATGACTTGTTTTCTTCAAAATAGCTGTTGATACCATCACCGATAATAAAATCAAACAAGCCAGGATAAACCCATTCCAACTAATGAATGCCATCGTTATAAGGCTCAAAGGAATGTAATGGTGACTCATGATTACCATAAACTCTTATATACTCTTACTATTTCTTACACTAGGGAGACTATACAGTATTTACATATTTGAATTTGATTTATTTCACTTATGAATATGATCACAAGTTGCATTCATTTATTTATAAATATCTCAATGTGACCATTCTTTATAGCTGAGTAGTACCCCATTGAATAAATATACCACAATTTTTTATCCATTCCTCAGTTGATGGACACTTAGGGTGTTTCAAAGGTCAGGGCTATTACAAATTGTGCTGCTATAAAAAAGGGTGCATGTGGGAAGCCCTGTAATTGGCTGCCACCTTATATCTGCAGGCCGCACCACCTTAACTCCCTCTAGGAGTGAAGTTTGATAGTTAAGCAGCTCCTTGCCTAGCCTGTCTGGCCCACTAAGGGATTATGTTAATCAGCCCGCCCACCTTACAAACCCGCATGTGGGACTAGTGAAAATTTGAATTAACCTATAACCCTCGGACTTGCCACTGTTGCTAAGTAACCTGCTGACATCTCAGAACCCAACTCCCTCCTTGCCCAATACCCTATACATTTATTACTCTTTCTTTGAATAAATGAGACTTGATTGGATTTCTAACTTGTCTCCATTCTTGACATCTCTTGTCTCCTTTCATCCCCACTTGCCTACTAGTGTCTCTGTGGACTTATGCAGGCTGAGACAGGTGCACATATATCACTGTGGTATGTTTTCAGTTCTTCTTGAAATATGCCTAGAATGGAATAGTTGGGTCAAACAGGACTTCCAATCCCAGATTATTGAGGAATCTCCAGACTGACCTCGGTGACTGCTCCAGTGTACATTCCTACCAACAGTGCAGGAGAGTTCCTTTTTCCCCACAGCCTCTCCAGCATTTGCTGTTGGTAGTTTTCTTGACCTGGCCGTTCTTTCTGGAGTGAGAAGGAATCTCAGTTCGGTTTTAATTTGTATTTCTCTAATGACCAATGATGATGAACATTTCTTCATGTATTTATTTGCCATTTGTATTTCTTCATATGAGAACTGTGTATTCATCTCAGCTGCCCATTTTTGGATTGGGTCTTCGAATTTCAGGGTCTTCAGATTTTTAAAATTCTTTATATATTTTAGACAGAAGTCCTCTGTCTGAGGGACACTTCTCTAAGGTTTTTTCCCAGTTTGTGGGCTTTCTTTTCACTATGCTGGAGATTTCTTTTAACATACACAAACTTTTTAATAAGACGTGATCCAAGCTATTGATTCTGGGAAGTATTTTGCATGTGGTTTGATTCCTGCTCATGAATTCTCTACCTACCCATATGTCTTCAAGATTTTTACTTATTTGTCTTGCAATAGATTTAGTGTTTCTGTTTTAATGTTCAAATCTTTGATCCATTTAGATTTTAATTTAGTAATGGTAATAGGCATGGGTCTTGGTTTAGTATTCAGCATTGAGGCACCCAATTTTTCCAACACCATTTATTAAAAAGACTGTCATTCTTACAGTGAACATATTTGGACCTTTTATCAAAGATAAGGTGGTTGAGTGTGTTTGTAGTTGTGGTAGTATCTTCTAATCTATTGCAATGATCTTTGGCTCTGTTTTGATTCCAGTACCATGTTGATTTTATTACAGTAGCTTTGTAGTATAACTTCAAGTTAGGGATTGTGATACCTCCTGCCTTGCCTTTGCTGTGAATAATTGTCTTTGCTATTCTAGTTCTCTTCTGGTCCCAGATGAACTTTAGGAGTGATTTCTCTAGATCTATGAGGTATGTTGATGATATTTTCATTGGGATTGCATTGAATTTGTATAAGAGTTTTGAGAGAATAGCCATTTTCACTATGTTTATTCTTCCTAACCATGAACAAGGGATGTCTCTCCATTTTCTGAAACCATCTTCAATTTGTTTTTTTCAGGGTAGTATAATTTTCCCTGCATAGTTCTTTTACTTCTGTCATGAACTTAATTCCTAAATATTTCATTTTTTTGATTGCTAGTGTGAAGGGTGTTGCATCTCATTTCTCTCTCTGTGATTTTGTTGTTAGTGTATAGAAATGCCATTGATTTCTGAGTATTGATTTTGTATCCAGCTACATTGCTGAATTTATTTATTATATCATGAGTCTTTCAATGGAGTTTTGAGCATCTTCCATGTAGAATACCATCTCATCTGCAAATAATGATAATTTAACTAACTCTTTTCCTGTCTACCCCTTTTATTTCTCTGTCTTGTCTCATTGTGCTGGCTAGTATTTCCAGTACTATATTGAATAGGAGTAGTGATAAGGGACATCCTTGTGTTTTGCCTGATTTTAAGGTAAAGGCCTTCAGTCTTTGGCCATTTAATATGATGCTGACTGTTGTTTTGTCATAGATGGCCTTTATCATATTGAGGTAAAGACCATCTATTCTAATTTTCTGTAAGGTTGTTATCATGAATGAGTGTTGGACCTTATCAAAAGCTTTTTCTGAACCTATAGAAAATATCATGAGATTCTTTCTTTTGGCTTTATTGATATTGTTAATTAAACTTATTGATTTATGTATGTTGGACCATCCCTGCATGCCTGAGATGAAACCCACTTGGTTGTGGTGTATAATCTTCTTGATGATTTGCTGCATCCTGTTTGTGAATAGTTTATTGAGGATTTTAGCATCTGTGTTCATTAGGGAGACTGACCTGTAGTTCTCTTTTTTAGTTGGGTCTTTCTCTGGTTTTGGTACTAGGGTAATATTTGCTTGCAGGAATGACTATGGAATAATTGCTTCTCTTTTGATTTCATTGAAGAGTTTGAGGAGTGTTGGCATTAGGCATTCTTTGTATTTTTGTAGAATTCTGCAGTGAATATGTCTGGGCCTGGGCTATTCTTTGTAGGTAAGGACTTAATTATATCTTCAGTTTCATTAATGAAAATTAGTTATTGAGCGGTTTTGCATTTTCTTGACCCAGCTTTGGTACTTCATATGTTTCTAAGAATCTGTCCATATTTTCTGTGTTATTTGCCCTATTAGAGTAGAAGTTTTTGAAATAGGTGTTGATGATCTTCTGTAGTTCCACAAAGTCTGAGGTGATTTCATGTTTTTCATTCCTTATTGCATGAATTTGAGCTTTTCCTTTCCTTTGTTTAATTTGGATGGCTAGTGACATATCAATTTTACTTATTCTGTCAAAGAACCAACACTTTATTTCATTGATTCTTTGGATTGTTTTCTTAGTCTCTATTGCATTTATTTCTCTCTGATTTTTATAATGCCCTCCCTTCTTTTGACTTTGGGCTTGACTTGCTCTTCTATTTCTAGATGTTTGAAGTGTAGCATCAGGTTATTTATTTTTATTCATTCTGTTTTCCTGACGTG
This sequence comes from Cavia porcellus, assembly GCF_034190915.1. NCBI lineage: Eukaryota > Metazoa > Chordata > Mammalia > Rodentia > Caviidae > Cavia > Cavia porcellus. The sequence continues at coordinate 30,323,921 of NW_026947490.1, read as the reverse complement.
GGAACTCAGTGCAATAAATTTCCCTCTGATTATAGCTATCATTGCATCCCCAGGTTCTGAAAGTTGTATATGAATTTTCATTTTCTTATAGGTATTGTTTAATTTCTTCTTCAATTTCCCCTGTTACCCACAAATTGCTCAAGAGTGTATTATTCAATTTCCATGTGTTTGTTGGATTTTTGCAATTTCTTTTATCATTTATTTCTGGTTTCATGGCACTATAATAAGATAACATGCATGGGATAATTTCAACTCTTTTGTATTTATTAAAGTATGTTCTATGGGCTAGTATGTGGTCTATTTTGAAGAATGGCCCATGTACTGCTGAGAATGCATATTCTGATGTTGGATGAAACACTCCATATATGTTTATCAAGTCCATTTGTTCACAGGTGTGATTCATTTCTTTGCTAATTTTCTTTCTAATTTATTGGTCCCTTTGTGTTAATGGTGTGTTAAGGTCTCCTGATACAATTGTTATTACTACTTTAATTTTTCATTTCTATTAATATTTGCTTTGTATAACTGGAGGCTCTGAAATATGGTGCATATATATTTAAGATTGTTATCTCTTCCTCTTGAAGTTTTCCCCTAAGTAGTTTGTAGTGACTCTCTTTATCTCTTAGGATAATTGTTGGTTTTATGTTCACATGGTCTGCAAACAGAATAGCTACTCCCAATTTTTTGGGGATTCCTGTTGTATGAAGTATATTTTTTCCATCCTTTGACTCTCAGTCTGTTAGTTTCTTTTTGGGTTAGATGGTTTTCTTGTAGACAGTGTATAGTTGGATGTTGTTTCTTGATCTATTCAGCCAGTCTGTTTCTTTTAATGGATGAATTGAGACCATTTACATTAATGGTTATAATTGTTATATATTGGTTTATTGATGACATGTTATCTTTCTTAATTTTAATTTATTTTTTTGATACTGGGGATTGAACTCACATCCTTGTGCTTGCTAGGCAGGTGCTTATGCTACTGAGTTAAATTCCCAGCCTGACATGTTATCTTTCTGCTGTTGTATTTTTATCTTTCCATTCTCTTTAATTGCCTGCTTTGCTTAGTGTTTTTTTCCTAAGTGTATGTAACCTGTCTTTCAGTATTCTTTGCAGGACTGGCTCAGTGATCATGAAGTTTTTCAGCTGTTCTTTGTTATGGGAGTATCTTGTTTCTCCATCGATTTTGAAGGACAGTTTTTCAGGGTACATCAGTCTAGGTTGGAAATCATTTTCCTTTAGGTTCTGAAATACTTCACTCCATGCTCTTCTTGATTTCATTGTTTGTGTTGAGAAATCTGCTGCGATTTTGATAGCCTTTCCTTTATAGGTGTTTGGTCTCTTCTGTCTAACAGCTTTTAATATTGTATTTTTATGTTGGATTTCTTGCAACGTGATTAATATGTGTGTGGGTGTATTTTTGTTTTAGTTATGGCTATTTGGAGTTATATATGCTTCACTAAACCTAATGCCAGTTTCCATTCTCATGTTTGAGAAGTTTTCAGTTATTACTTCTGTAAATAGTCTCTTGATATCCTTTGTGTTGTCCCTTTCTTTTTCATTTATCCCTATCAATTTTATTTGAATCATCTTGTAGCTATTGAAGTGTTATTTCCTGATTCCTTGTTATTTTTAGGAGATCTTTGCTTTCCTGTTTACTAGTTGCAAGCTTGTCTTCATGATCTGAAATTCTATCTTCACTTTTGTTGAGGTGGTTTTGACAAAATTCAATGGAATTTTTGATTTCCTGTATATCTCTTTGAATCTGCTTTATGTATTCTGTTTGTTTCTTATGTTGTTCATCCAGGGATTCTATATTTTGGTTTTGCTCCTCTAAATTTTAACTGTGTTTTTTTTAGATATGTTCAGCATCTCTTTCATTTCTTTTATCATTTCTTCTTTTACGTGGGAGATTGTTTCTAGTTTGAATTCTTTTAAAGCTTCCTGGAGTTGTTTCTTCATTTCAGTTGCTATTATTTCAGGTGTATGGCATATATTTCCTTCTATGTACATGGCTCTTAGGCTTTCTTGGGATGAGCTGGATGTTTGCAATTGCAGTTTGGTCTTTTGTTTTGTCATTTTCCTGTATTTCTGTGCTTCAAGTGTTGTTCCAAAGCTTCCCCTAGGATGTTGGAAATTGTCTCATATGTCCTGGGCTCCTTGGGCTCCTCTGGTAGCAGAGCTTCCTCCTCCTCAGGTAGTGAAGCTCCCCAGACTGAGAGAAGGTGCCGCCTAGACAGGCTTCAAACCTCCACAACAGTGCAACTCCCTCCTATGGCAGCAGCACCAGTGGTGAAGCTCCCTGCACTGCTGGGCTCAGCTCCTGCTCCAGTCCCACTGATGCTGCAGCAGCTCTGAACCCATAATTTAGACTAGAATCTAAATGAAACTTAGCTTTTATCAGTGTCTTCATCTAAGGATCTCCAGACCAGCTTGGGCTCAAACACATATACACTACAATATTTTCACTCAATGGTGTACCATTGATGTACACATCCAACCTTATGACTTGCTGGATAGGAATGAACCCAGCCCATGATAGGCAGATCAGTGGGTAAGGTAACCTGATGTCTTGTGTTCAAGTATTCATTTTCCATCAAAGTCCAGAAGGAGGCCAAGAGCCACCTTTCAAAATGAGAGTGGTTGTCTGCATATTATGTTGGAGGCTTACTCCAAAATTCTGAAGATCTGTGCTATGATTCACTTAAAGCACTTCCAAAGACTCCAAACATCATCCATATCTGCCACAAACAACTCAAGAATCACTGAATATGCTGGATCTTGCGGCCCCAGTGGCAGAGGAGTCTGTACAGCATCCTGGACGTTTCAGAGAATTCTCTTGTTCTGAGATTCACTCAAAGTTAACTCAAATTCGATCAGTAAATGGAATAGAGTAAAAAATTACATGGGGAACGTGTTGCCTCCAGACTCCAAATAGACTCACTACTAGTTCTGCCTCTTATTTGATTGTAAGAGTAGTCAGATGTAACAACTTACCTTTCATCTTAGAAAGGATATCTCTGAATGTCCCACATCACTGAACTCCTAGAAATTTCACTAAATAAAAGGACTCTGAATTTATTTGGGTTTATTTCTCATCTAACAAGTCCAGAGCATTTTCTAAATCCTGCTCACTTGGATATCATCAATATAACAAACCAGTGTGATACTTTGTGGAACAGTGAGATGGTCAAGATTCCTTCAAACTAAATTCTGAGACAGGGCTGGAGAGTTAATATAACCCTCATTTAAAAGAGTAAAGCTGTGTTTTATGTCCTTGACAGTGGAAAGAAATATTCCTAATGGATTTCATGGATAGTTATGAAAAAGAAGATATTTTCCACCTCAATATCTACATAGCAGGTATCAGGAGATATGTTAAACCACTGAGGCAAGGAATCCACATCTGTTACAACAGGTGGAAATGCAGTCACTTGATTTGGTTTGGAGCAAGTCACCATCATTTTCCAAGACTCAGGTGTCTTAAACACAGGCAAAGTAAGAGATTAAATGCAGGTATATTAGAAACCACCACCCCACAATTTTCAAGTCCTTGAAAACTCGTATGCTTGATTTGTGGACATTCTGCACCCACTGTGGGTCAGACTTTTCCTAAAACTCCATTGAGAACCTTACTTTCCAGTCTCGCTGGAGACTCAAGACCATATTTTGGAACCCTTGGAATTGATGTTACTTCAGAGGCAGTGGGCAGTAATTCCCAAAGTGTGGTAATATTCCTATCCCAAAATTACAGTTAGATACCATACTAAAAAGCTGAAGACCCATCTGGGAAAGGATGGAAGGTATACTGACAGTAGGAATTATTCACAAAGTACACAGGTTCTTCCTCAAAGGGATCTGAGGCCTTCATTCAAAGTGTTCTGTCTGTAAACTGACTCAAATCTGGAGACTAAGGAGCTGTGATTTTCTCTTTACTATCATTTGAGGTAGGTTTCTATTCATTTGCCTTTAACTTTTTCCAATTATATGAGTCCAGTAAAAATTAGTAGACTTCCTGTCTCTTCCACATTTGGAGACACTATGCCTTATTAGCCAATACAATAGACCTATAGCTATCATATAATTCAATCACTGCTTTGCTTGTGCTGTGCTTCATGGAAACTCTGTGTAACTTGTCTTTGGGAGTTGAATGCTGCCACCTGACCCTTCTCACTGTGGAATTCAGTTAATCCCAGTTCCTTTAGGATTCTCAATTGAGAGAGATTAATGCAAACAATAAGATGTGTCATACAGAGAAGAGCAATGACAGGGCTCCTTGGGGAAGCTGGTGCCTGCCTTGTGAAAGTTTCTGAAGGTGTTAGCAAAAGGTGAATTTACCAGATCATTGTAGTGTGAAGTATTAGCATTAATATAACAAATCTACTCCTGAATTTCCTTTTCCCTGAAGCTGTGAATCTCCTCAAAAATAAAACAGGCATCTTTAACCACTCATTAATTTTTTGATGCATACTTATGCCAAAAAAAAAAACCACGCACACTTTTTTCTCTAAAGAAAGATTAAACAAAACAGAAAATAGGTAGAAATAGTACATACACTTAGAGAAAAAAGAGTAAGAAATCACTAGTTGATGTTGTCATCTTACAAATAGTTGTTCAAGGTACAAAAATGGAACATGTAAAGTGGGAATTCAAACAGAGAGACTGCAAAAAGTTCTAACCAACTGTCCACCAAAAACTTAGTAACATGGTTGTCAATTCTATACATTTAAACATACGTGCATTTATCCATATCTTCATTTATGTTTAGATTAAACAACTAAAGCAGGTTAAAATCATTTTGAACAAATAATAATAATATTGCTGGATTTCACTTCATGACACTCCATGATCAGCACTGTGTATGGTAGTGTCTTCTTTTTAAAACTGAATTTAAAGAAAGACTAAAAAAACAGAAAATGGGTAGTAATAATACATACTTTCAAAGAAAAATAAACAGTAAGAAATCACTAGTTGATGATTACAGATTGTCTTCTTACAAATAGTTGTTCAAGATACTAAATTGGAGCATATAAAGTGGGGATTCAAACAGTGAGACTGCAACCAGTTATGTTCAACTATCTAACAAAAACTTAGAAATATGGTTATCAATCCTCTATACTTAAACATATAGGCAGTTACCCATATCTTCAATTATGTTGACTTTCAATAAACCCAAGCAGGTTAATGTCACTCTGAACAAGGAATAACACTGTTGTTGGGTTTCACATTCTGACACTCCAGGATCAGCACTGGGTATTTTCGTGTCTCCTTTTCTTCAAAGTATCTGTTGATTTCATCAATTGTCATAAGATCAGTTCTCATAAACTTTGCATAGATTCTACACATGCATGGATCCTAACATGTATTTATTTATTTATTTTTAATTTTGAAAGTAGCAATTGTACAACAGCGTAAGACAGAACAAAGCCAATCTAGACAATGCTGTGAAATTGGTACAGCGTTTCACAGTAGGATACTGGGATAGTAGTACTAAGTACTATGGTATATCTCTTTAATTTAACAATAGCTGAGAAAGACCCAATTAAAAAAGAGAACTATAGACTGATCTCCCTAATGAACACAGATGCAAAAATCCTCAATAAAATATTGGCAAATAGGATGCAGCAAATCATCAAGAATATCATACACCATGACCAAGCGGGATTCATCACAGGCATGCAGGGATGGTTCAATATACATAAATCAATACATGTAATCCACCATATCAATAGAGCCAAAAATAAGAACCACATGATCATTCCTATAGATGTAGGAAAAGCTTTTGATAAGGTCCAGCACTCATTCATGATAAGAACCCTGCAAAAAATCGGAATAGATGGTCTTTACCTCAATATAATAAAGGCCATCTATGACAAACCAACAGCCAATATCATAATAAATGGCCAAAAATTGAAGGCCTTTACTTTAAAATCAGGCACAAGACAAGGATGTCCCTTATCCCTGCTCTTATTTAATATAGTACTGGAAATACTAACCAGAGCAATTAGACAAGAGAGAGAAATAAAAGGCATAAAGATAGGAAAAGAAGAAGTTAAGCTACCATTATTTGCAGATGACATGATACTCTATATAGAAGATCCCCTAAACTCCATTGAAAGACTGCTAGATATAATGAATAAATTCAGTAATGTAGCTGGCTATAAAATCAATACTCAAAAATCAATAGCATTCCCATACACTAACAACAAAGTCACAGAAAGAGAAATAAGAGACGCCACACCCTTCACATTAGCAACCAAAAAAATGAAATATCTAGGAATTACTCCCACGAAAGAAATGAAAGACCCGTACAGGGAAAATAATATTACACTGAAAAATGAAATTGAAGATGATCTCAGAAAATGGAAAAACATCCCTTGCTCATGGATTGGGAGAATAAACATTGTAAAAAATGGCCATTCTCTCAAAACTTTTATACAAATTCAATGCAATCCCAATAAAAATACCATCAACATACCTCATAGAACTCGAGAAATCACTCCTAAAATTCATCTGAAGTGAAGAGATTCCTAGAATATCAAAGACAGTTCTAAGCAGAAAAGGCAAGGCAGGAGGTATCACAATCCCTGACTTGAAACTATACTACAAAGCAACCATAGTAAAATCAACATGGTACTGGAACCAAAACAGAGCTGAAGATCAGTGGAATAGATTAGAAGATACAATCACAATTGCAAACACACTCAACCACCTTATCTTTGATAAAGGGGCCAAACAGGTTCCGTGCGAGTACAACAGTCTCTTTAATAAATGGTGCTGGAAAAACTGGCTCTCCATATGTTGAAAACTAAAACTAGACCCATACCTATCACCATGTACTAAAATAAAATCTAAATAGAGCTAAGATCTTAACATTAAAACAGAAACACTAAATCTATTGGAACACAAATTGGGGGGAAAGCTTGAAGATATAGGAGTAGGTAGAGAATTCATGAACAGGACTCAAACCTCATGGGAAATACTTCCCAGAATCAATAACTGGGCTCACCTCTTATTAAAAAGTTTCTGCATGTCAAAAGAAGTCTCCAATGTGGTGAGAAGAAAACTCACAAACTGGGAAAAAATCTTAGTGAACTGCTCCTCAGACAAAGGACTTCTGTCTAAAACATATAAAGAATTAAAAAAATCAGACCCCCAAAATTCAAAGACACAATCCAAAAATGGGCATCTGAGATGAATAAACAATTCTAGATGAAGAAATACAAATGGCAAATAAATATATGAAAAAATGTTCTTCATCATTGGTCATTAGAGAAATGCAAATCAAAACCACTCTGAGATTTCATCTCACTCCTGAAAGAATGGCCAAGATCAAGGAAACCACCAACAACAAATGCTGGTGAGGCTGTGGAGAAAAAGGAACTCTCCTGCACTGTTGGTGGGAGTGTAGACTAGTGCAACTATTGTGGAGATCAGTCTGGAGATTTCTCAGAAACCTAGGACTGGAAGCCCCATATGACCCAGCTATACCACCTCTAGGCATATTCCTAGAAGAACTGAAAGCATCATACCACAGTGATATATGTGCACCCATTTTTATAGCAGCACAATTTGTAATAGCCAGATCTTCTAAACAACCTAAATGTCCATCAGCTGAAGAATGGATAAAAATGTTGTGGTATTTTTATACAATGGAGTACTAGTCAGTTATAAAGAATGACCACTTTGAGACATTTATAAATAAATGGACGCAGCTTGAGACCATACTCATGAGTGAAATAAATCAAATGCACATGTATAAATACCGAATAGTTTCCCTAGTGTAAGAAATGATAAGAATACATAGAAGTATGTGGTAATCATGATTCCTAATCATATTGGTTTGAAGCCATATAATGTTTTCACTCATTAACTGCAATGGTTTTAACCTGGGTTATTTGATTTTAGTATCTATGATAGCATGAATAGCTATTTTGAAGAAAGCAACACAACCTAAATGCTAGTGCTCATTTAATATCGTCTTGTTTTAAAGTCTCATCATGCTGTAGTACATCTGTTTCCACTGGTTTTAACATGTTGTATCTTAAAATATTTCACTATATGCTATAGTATAAACAAAACTCTTTATAGGCAAAGAGATAATATAGAAACCATTGTTTGTTTTCTATTAGCAGGTTCTAAATAGCCTGTAATTCTTGCATTCTCTTGAAAGGCTTTACACTGTCTAGATACGTTTGATATTATAGCATGCGAAGTTACACTCAAATAATTTAAGGAAATAGGCACTGTGGTGACTACTATTATGTTAGATTATCTGGTGGTGAAACACAATGATGCTTGAATTGCTCGGTTCTGCCCTGCATTGTTCTATTGCAATATCCTCTCTTATCTCAATCTTCCCCCTATTTTTAAATTAATCTATTTTCTCTCATTTTTTTAATTAAGGGAAACTAAATTAAAGAATAATGGGACATATTATAGTAATTTTTGTTGTCCTATTAACCTTGAACCCCAGTATTGCTCTCCCCATCTTGTTCTTTCTGATTATTATATATTCTATTTTGTTTGATAGTATCAAGTTTGAGTGTATAGGCAATCACTTTGAAGGCAATAAGATATACTATGATGCCCAAAATGGATTGACCTGCATCTTTTTTTTTTTTTTGAAGTCCTGTAAGGTCCTCAGTGTAGATTTTATTGGTTTTGTTCTGTATTGTTTTGATCAATTCTATTATACCTGATGATATAGACAACTCAGTTTTAAAATAGCAAGAGGCACAATGGTAACCACTTTTGATGACCTGGTGTTCTATTTTTGCATCACGTGCTATGCCCACCCTTCTTTTCTAACTGACTCTGTTTTGCTTAGTCGCATTTGTTTTTATTCTCTTCAAAAAAGTAGTAAGAACCGTGAGAGTAATAAAACCCTAAAAGTCTAATTGTTACTGTAAAAAAGAGAGGAAAGGGGCAGGGGATTTAGCTCAGCGGCATAAGCGCCTGCCTTGCAAGCAGGCAGTCGTGAGTTCGATCCCTGGTACCAATAAAAAATGAAAAACACCAAAAAAAAAAAAAAAAAAAAGAGAGAGAGAGAGAGGAAAGTAAGATGGACTAAGGAATATAACCGCAGGTATGTTCGAGAGTGTAGGATGGAAAAACATATAACTGAGCTTTTGTTGGATCATTGAACAGAACTGTCTCCAATTTCACTGTATGAATGTTCACTCTGTATGCCTTAATTTAGTGATATGGACAACTGTTTCTGGGAAGATAATGTGTAGCCTGTTAACTGGTGATTTTGTACCATATATATTTTTTTCTAGAAGTACTGTATTATTTGTACCCTTTTACTGCATTGTTTTTCTTTATGTCCTTTCTTTTTTTCTTCTCTCTTTAAATAAAAAAAAGTCAACATGAGGTTAGTGATAGTTTCTCAAGCAATAAAAAAGATATGTACTTCTATAAATGCAAAATTAGCCTTCAAAATGACAGAGATGTTAGGATTTTCATGACAAAGAAACTCTATAGAAATGCATGACCACTCAACCAGCATTACAGAAACAGTTAAAAGAAATATACACAGAGTGATGGAAGTTGACAGCACCACAAAGCCGAAAGAAAGTACATATCTATCATAGTAAATAAGGAGACAAACAAATCAGTGCTGCAAAAATAAAATACAATTAATACATTCAGTAAATCGATCATGATAATAACTCTTAATGCCCATGTCCTTAACTCACAAATCAAAAGATATAGAATGGAATATTGGTTCCTAAAATGCCAGCCATGTATTACCTACAACAGACAAACGTCATTCAAAAGAAAGTGTACAGACTAAACAAAAAATGTTGGAAAACAACCTATGCAACCAATATGCAAAACAAGGCAGAATTGGTTTCTTATTTATAGACACATCATACTCAAAATAAAACTGATCAGAAGAGACAAAGATAGCCATTTCATATGGGTAAAGAAAACAACTCAATAAAACTTTTGATACAGTGTCACAAAAGAAAAACTACTGGACCCCCAAAGACAACTAATATGAATACAGTCATAGTGGGGGACTCAATATCCTATTCTTCCAGTCAACAGGTCACCCAAAGTAAAAACTTAAATAAGAAATATGAGACAAATTGCACCACTCAACAAGTGGATGTAACAGATATCTGTCTATACAGTGTTTCACCTAATATACATTTTTTCCAATCACACATATAACTTTTTCCAAAATAGTCTATATCTCAGGTAATATAGAATATATAAAAATATGTATATACACAAAAAACTTAAAATAACCTGTTGAATGCCACTGGAACACAAAATATGAAACCAGAAATCAAAATAAAATAAAGCACAGAAATTATACAAGCACATAGAAATTTAAGAATACATCATACAATATCCAGTGGATCACAGATGAGTCTTAGAAGTTCTTACAATCAAAGTAAAACAGAAACATTGTATCAAAATTCATGGACTGTCATGAAAGCAATTCTAAGAAAAAAGTGCATAGTTCTGAATGCGTACTTTATGAGAATAGTGATCTCAAGTAAATTCCTTAATGGCATATCTCAAGGTCCTAAAAATATAAAAATATAAAAATATAAAAATCAAAATCCAAAACTACAAGAAGATTTTAATGGCTAGAATGGAAAGTATTCCAATTCACACTAACAAGTACTACAAATGGTGAATGAATCCTTGATCCTTGACGTGGTTCTTTGAATACAAAAATTTCACAAAGAACATATGAAAACCCTGAATAGACCAAAAACAGACAGTAAAATAGAGGCAGCAATAAAAGCCTATTAACTAAAAAATGCTCAGAACTCAATACATTCACAATACAATTCTACCAGAATTTCAGGGAAAATTTAACATGAAGGCAACTCACTATGTTCTATGAAATTGAAAATAGTACAACAAACCTTCACTGGAATTAAGTGTTACCCTGATACAAGAAGGTTTTTTTAAAAAGAGCACACATGTAAAAACCTAAAATAACACAAGAGTAAGTGAATTTCAAAAAATCATTAAGAAGTTCATACATCATGGCTAAGTTGACTTCATCCAAGGGATGAAAGATTGGACCAGTACACATAAATTAATAAGTGAAATATATTGTGTAAATAGAAGTAAAGGTAAAAAATCAAATATTTGTCTCAATAAGTGCAGAAAAAGACTTTGACCCAATCCAATATCACTTCATGATAAAAACCCTGATGAAAATTATGTGCCAATTAATCTTCTCTCAAACTGATAAAAAATTAAGTGAAATCACTGCCAGTATATAATAAATGGAGAAAATGAAAAGCATTTTCTCTAAAGCCTGAAATAAGAACAGGGTGTGCTTTTTAAACCACGCTTATATTACATAGGACTCAAAATTTTAGCCAGACCAATTAGGCAACAGAAAGACATAAATGGGATATGATTAGGGAAGGAAGAAATCAAATCATCCTTATTTGTAGAATATATGATCTGTTAGAAAGCAGACTCTGAAAACTCTACCAGATGACTCTTACAACTGATAAACAGTTACAGGAATGTAGCAGGATACATAATAACATACAAAATTTAAAATCATTTGTCTATTTCAACAATGAGCCTATTGAGAATGAAATCAGGAAAAAATTCCTACTCATGGTAGCTTCTAATAAAACTGAACCTAGAATTTAATGTAACTAAGGAACTGAAAGACCTCTAGAATGAAAACTATTGTGCTCTGAATAAAAGAGACAGAAGAGGAAATTAAAGTTATCTTTCACAGATTACATTCATTCTACCATAAAACTTTCCCAAAACACTCCCTTCGATTTATCAGAACAAGTTCTTGGTTTTTCCATGTTTTCACCAAACTGGCTATTTCCTATCATTAGCGTCTTAGCCTTCTGGATGGTGTTTGTTGATACAAGGTAGTAGTTTCATTCAAATTTTTCTATTCAGTAAGAACATACAATACTTTGATTACATACAACTCAATACTTCTTTTTTTAAAAATTTCTCCTGCAATATTTCACATTTCTGATTCTCTTACATAATGTATAAGAGTGTATTGTAATCTGTGTGTCTGTGCATTTTTTCAGTCTTGTGCCTGTCTTCCTCTATTTATCTCTGTTATTTCTCTTTCCATATAACTATGCAAGTTTTAATGAATTTTTCCTGGTTTTAATATAATTTGTTATTTTGCCATGAATCCAGTATGCTCTATAAACAATAATTTCTTGTTCTTAAACCACAGAGATGATTTTTGTTATTGAATGTGATTGTTATTGTACTTACAGTTGATATTTATTCAGAATTGATTTATAGTATGAGGCCAATAATGATTGAGGCTTTTCTTTTTACAGTATGACAAAGAAACACTTCAGATTTTACTGAAAATGTGTATTTTCTTCATATAAGTTCTCACTTATCACTTCTCCACCAGGTTCACACCATCGCACGCAAATCTTAACATGAAATAGTCTGAGAATATTCCTCAATTCATGAAACCTTTGAAATTCCATAAGAGCTCATCTTCAAAATTATTTTTGGTGTTGAATTTTGACAATACATCTTTTTAAGAAAATTAGCTGTCATGATAACTTAAAGGAAACTTTGGAGAAAATGATAAAAGTAGAACCCTCTATTTGGTAATAGGAATGATCTTATTGCCACAGACTATGGATGGAGTCATGGGAAATTTTTTTTTCTTCTTTACCATTATCTTTTCATTTACCACAGTAAAATGAAGTTGAGATGCATAGAGTTGATTCTCAAGCACATCCTTATGGCCAACTCCTTATTCTTTCTACAGGACTGCCTCTAGATGATAGCCTTTGGTTTGAAAAATTATTTCAATGATTTTGTCTGCAAATTTATCTTGTATACTGAAAGAGTAGGCAGGGGTATGTCTATCATACCATCTGCCTCTTGAGTATCTTCCAGACTATCACAATCAGCCCCATGAACTCCTTCTGGAAAGACCTTAAAATTAAAGCTCCAAAGTATATTGGTTTTTCCATTTGCCTCTGCTGGTTTCTGCATGTGGTGGTAAAATTTAGTTTGCCTCTCTATCCGTTGTTTGTGCCTGGAAAATGGTATAGCAAAATATCACACAGGAAAGAGAAATCTGTTTTTAAGCAGATCCTGGAACAATCCTAGGATCAATCTATATAGCATTACTAGCATTCCCTGAAGTTGCTTGTTCTGTGTTCATGATCTGTGCAAGCAGTTCCATGGTTTTTACTCTGTACCAACACAAGCAGAGGGTCCAACACATTCACAGGACCAATGTCTTCTCCAGATCCCCTGGTCCAGAGCCGCCAAAAGCATCCTCCTTCTGGTGGGCACTTTTGTATCTTTTTACAGCCTGTCCTCTCTCTTTAATATTTCTATCATTCTTTTTCCTCAGGTATATAGGTTGCTGATGAGCATTTCTGATATAATTTCTGTGTGTTTTCCAACTATGAGCCCATTTCTGCTAATGAGCCAGGACTCTTCTATATCCAGGCCCTGCTTTGTTTGGATAAGGAAAGCCCTTATAAGAAATAAACAAATTGGGGCTGGGGATTTAGCTCAGTGGCATAAGCGCCTGCCTTCCAAGCAGGCAGTCGTGAGTTCAATCCCTGGTACCGATAAAAAATGAAAAAGACAAAAAAAAAAAAAAGAAATAAACAAATTGTGTGTTTTGGAAGTTTTACTTTCTATATTCATTTCTAATTTCTCTAATTTAATATAATCTAATCTAGTTTAGAGATTCACTGATACGCCTTATATCTCTCTGAGGTAGAATGATGGATATTTTGGGTCACAGAATGTAGGACTTGTGTTGGATTAGAGTATGCAAGTGAGACTGATCCAAGTCAGGTGCACTGTCCTATTAGCATCAGTCTGAATTGAGTGCTAATTCAGACAAACGAGGTATATTTTGTCCTAGAAATTATGCTGATAATCAAACATTTTTGCTAAATTCCTCATTGAAGGAAGCATTTTATGAGTAACTACAATGAAAGCATAAGTAGTAAATATTCATTTGTGACAATTATCTCGTCATTGTCTGTGTTATGGGAAAATATGTGTTCTGTTTTTATCATGTACATTAGATTTATGATTGTTTACAGTAATAAAGATATTTGAATGTTATAGAGAGTGTCAATATCCAGCACAGAAAACAGCAATGTCAGAGCAGCACCCAATGAGAGAGGACTTTTGATGACCCATAGAAAATGTTATGCCTCAGAAATCTTCAGAAGCTCTTCTAACATCAATAGAATTCCTAAAATTAAAGAGCAAAATCTTTAAAGTTTAAATGACAGAATGTGTCTTGTAAGGGCTGAAGTAACCATTCCATACTCCTGCACCACAAATGCTGGTTGTTGGTGATTTGTGTAATTCATTTTTTAAAAATATATTGATCATCACATTGTGACTAATTCTCCTTGTAAATTTTTCCCACCATAATAACCTTTCCCTACCACTCCCTTTGATGTTTTGCTGTCTAATGAGCAGTCTTCACTTGTTATACATGTGACAGTATCTGAGTACTGGGTTTCACAGAGAGAACAATGGAGCACATATGTATATCTGGGTCACTGTGCTACAAAGATGCAGGCTGCAAAGTTCCACAGTAAGAAACTGTTGATGCTTAGTAGAGAGACTGATTGGAATATAGAGTCAGGACAGCATCAATACCATTGATGTTCTTCACTCAACTAGAGGAAACATATCTAATATTTACATATAGCCACAAAAAATTCCACATGTTCAAAGCTATCTTGACCAAAAATAAAAAAATCAACAGACATGACACCATATGACTTCAAAATATACTGTAAAGCTAAAGTAAGTTTTAAAAAACATATAAGGCATTGTCATAAAAAAAGAGACACACAACAATGGTGTGGACTGGTGTGCTTAGTGGTAAACCCAGACATCTATAGCTGATCTCCCACAAAAGTTCTGAGCACACACAGTGGAGGAGGGACAGTCCGTTCCATAAAGGGTAAGAAGAAATAGAGATACCCTCATGCAGCAGACTGAAACTAGACACCTACGTGACACCTGAAATATAAATCAACTTAAAATGGACTACATGTGTAAAAGTGAGACATCAAATTATGAAATTACTAGTAGAAAAATAGATGAACTGCTTCAGGCATTAGAATGTTAAGAGAAAACTTTTTTTAATTTTGAAAGTAGTAAAACACAACAGAATAAGAGAGAGCAAAGCCAAGCAAGAAAATGCAGCAAAAGTGGTACAGAACTTCACAGCAGGACACCAGGATAACAATAATAGGTACTATAGTATATCTTGATATCCTCAAAATAGTTGTCTATTCTATCAGGTATAGTGAAATCAAACCAAAAACAGAACACTATAAAACCTATCAAAACAATATTGAATTGAGCAAAACAATTAACCAGAACAAAGTGAAAAAGTGAAAACAATATTTGCCTTCAAAGAGAATATAGAAGGAAATCCCCCATATTATGCTATATTGCATACTGTCATCCTCCCGAGAGATGATTAGACCTCTGGTCACCAGTTGTTAAGGGCAGAGGGTGGGACATTTGATTCTCAGCCCATGTGATGGTAGATTCATGGAAGATGCTGACTGGCTTCTTCCTGGCTTGCCTACTGCTAGCTCTCACCAGGTTCTTATAATGAAGGAGGGCGTGATATTTTCTTGCTCAGCCCCCTAAGTTGATTGTTTTTCTAAGACACTGAATACAAAGAATCAAAAGCAAAAGTGGCAAAATGTGGTTTCATTACAGACAACAGTTTCTGCATAGCAAAATAAACAATGAATAAAATGAAGAGACAGCATATAGAGTGGTGGAAAGTACTTTCTGATCCTAAATCTAGGGGGTAATAAACAAAACATACTTTAAGCAACTCAATGGCAAAATAAACCATGATTTATATAATAATTTAGTTTAGGTTTTGAACTTGAAGATTGAACTTGGATTTTAGAGAGTATCTCACAGAGGCCGGGATTCTTTTTACGTACCTATGCCTCTCTGTCAGTTCCTCAAGCTGATGTTTGTTGTTCTCCTCAGCTTTAGGGATCATAAAAATGTCATAGCCTCTTCAGTATGTCTGTGTGGTTTCTTAGGAGATTCTGATGAGAAAGTTGTAATTGTCTATCATAATTAGCAACTGTGCAAACGTTTTTCAGAAATGTCCCTGTGTCCCCAAGCCTCCACCATCATTGTCAATGGAGATGGAAAGATAATTACAACTCACAGAGGAGAAGAGGTCACAGACTCACAAACCTTTGTCTCAGGGACCAGCTGACTCCTTCCCCCACCATTCGGGCAGTCATGACACTCAGGTAGAATTTACTTTCCTGAAGAGTGAAACTGCTAAGTTAGTATTTTGTCTTACAATCTGAGAGGCAGAGTCAAGCAGGAATGGACATCTAGTGCTTATGTCCAGCAAAGGGACTCTGTGGTAAAAACACAATCATTGGAAGAGAAAGGAATATTTCTTAGTTATGGACTGAGTCTGTAATAATAATGGCCCGAGACTCTATGCCAATTCCTGATGACTCCTAACATAATTTAGTGAACATCTTGCTGAGAATAATTGTTGCTGAACCATCTCAGTGATTGGAAAACTAAGCTTTGGTGCAATCAGTTCCAGAAGTTGGGGGACCTGGTGTAAGTGCCCCACACAACTTCCCCTGAGTCCACATAGTTTGGCACCCTCACTCAGCCCAGTCAGGGAACCTTGTGGCTTCTGAGTGCACTGGACCAGTGTGGCCAGTCCTGAGCAGGCCTGCAACAACCTCTTGGCTTCCGGCCTTGCTTGGCAAACTCTGGAGTTCTAAGCAAGCAAGCAGGGGCCATCTGTTACAGAGGCTGGTCTTGAGCCAGCCTGCCCCTACTCCAGTGGCACTCTCTCAATCCAGGGAACTGAATGGCCAGAGTACCGGGAGCTCAGGGCATACAAGAGGATTTCCAACAGACCCCGGGGAAGCTTTGGAATAACACTTCAAACACTTGAAACACAGAAACACAGGAAAATGACAAAACTAAAGACCAAACTACAGTATCAAACCTCGAGCCCATCCAAAGAAACCTTAGGAGCAATGTACATAGAAGAAAATATATGCCATACACCTGAAATATCAGACAATAGCAACTGAAATAAAGAAGCTACTCTGGGAAGCTTTAAAGGAATTCAAACTAGAAATAATATCCCAGGTAAAAGAAGAAATGATAAAAGAAATGAAGGAGATGCTGAACATGCCTAAGTAAGACACAGTTCAAAAATTGGAGGAGCTAAACAAAAAGATAGAATCCCTGGATGAGCAATATAAGAAACAAACAGAATACATAAAGTAGATGCAAAGAGATATACAGGAAATCAACAATTACATTGAAAGCTGTAAAAAACCACCTCAATGAAAGTGAAGATAGAATTTCAGACCTCAAATACAAGATTGCAGCTAGTGAACAGGAAAGGAAAGATCTTTTAAAAATAAGGAATCAGGAAATGATAATTCGAGAGCTGCAACATGATGCAAGGAAAAAAAACATACGATTGCTAGGGATTAATGAAAAAGAAGGGGACAACATAAAGGATGTCAAGAGGATATTTAGAGAAGTAAGAGATGAAAATTTCCCAAACATGAGATTGAAAACTGACATCAGGATCAGTGAAGCATGTAGAACTCCAAATAGTCATAACAAAAATAAAACTTCACCTAGACATATAATAATCACCATCCCAGAAATCCAACATAAGAATAGAATATTAAAAGCTGTCAGACAGAAAAGACAGATCACTTATAAAGGAAAACCTATCAGAATCACAGCAGACTTCTCAGGACAAAAAATAAAGTCAAGAAGAGCATGGAGTGAAGTATTCCAGACCCTAAAGGAAAATGATTTCCAACCTAGACTGATGTACCCTGCAATACTGTCCTTCAAAATTGATGGTGAAATAAGATATTTCCATGACAAAGAACAGCTGAAGAACTTCATCATCACCAAGCCAACACTGCAAAGAATATTGAAAGACAGGTTAGATACACTTAGGAAAAAACCACTTATCAAAGCAGACAAACAGACCAGAAAGATAAAGATACAACAGCAGAAAGATAACATGTCAATAATAAATCAACATATAACAGTTATAACCATTAATGTAAATGTTCTCAATGTACCAATTAAAAGAAACAGACTGGCAGAATGGATCAAGAAACAATCCACCATGGGCTGTCTGCAAGAAACCCATCTAACCCTAAAGGATACTCACAGACTGAAAGTCAGAGGAATGAAAACAATACTTCACACAACTGGAACCAAAAAAAAAAAAAAAAAAAAAAACTGGAGTAGACATTCTGTTTGCAGATAATGTGAACCTGAAAGCAATAATGATCAGAAGACATAAAGAAGGGCACTACATACTGGTTAGGGGAAAACTTCAAGAGGAAGAGATAACTATCTTAAATATATATGCACGAAATTCAGAGCACTGAGTTATATAAAACAAGTATTAACAATAATGAAAAGCCAAATTTCAGTAATACAAGTATAACAGGAGACCTTGACACACCATCAAAACCAAGGGACAGATCAAGCAGACCAAAAATCAGCAAAGAAAAAACAGAACTGAATCACACCTGTGAACAAAGGGACTTGATAGACATATACAGAGTGTTCCATTCAACAACATCAGAATACACATTCTTCTAAGCAGTACATGGGTCATTCTCTAAAATAGACCATATATTAGCTCACAAAACATATTTAAATAAAAGTAAAAGAGTTGAAATTATCCCTTGCATTTTTTCGGATCATAGTGCTATGAAATTAGAAATTAATGACAAAAGATACTTCAAGGATCCCCAAAACACATGAAAACAAAATAACACAGTCTTCCGTAATCAGTGGGTCACAGGGGAAATTAAAGAGGAAATTTAAAAATACCTACAAGCAAACAAAAATACAATTACAACTTACTGGAATTTGTGGGATGCAATGAAAGCTGTACTCAGAGGAAATTTATTGCACTGAGTTCCCACATCAGGAAAACAGAACGAATGCAAATAAATAACCTGATGTTAGACCTCAAATATCTAGAAAAAGAAGAGCAAGTTAAGCTCAAAGTGAAAAGAATAGAGGAAATTATAAAATCAGAGCAGAAATCAATGCAATAGAGACTAAGAACTCCAGCATAGTGAAAAGAAAACCCACAAACTGGGAAAAGATTTTAGTGAACTCTCTCTCAGACAAGGGCCTCTTGTCTAAAACATACAAAGAATTAAAGAAACTCAGACCTCCGAAATTCAAAGATCCAATCCAAAAATGGGCATCTGAGATGAATATGCAATTCTCAGATGAAGAAATGCAAATGGCAAATAAATACATGAAAAAATGCTCATCATCATTGGTCATTAGAGAAATGCAAATTAAAACCACACTGAGATACCATCTCACTCCTGAAAGAATGGCCAGGATCAAGAAAACCAACAAAAAATGCTGGAGAGGCTGTGGGGAAAAAGGAACTCTCCTGCACTGCTGGTGGGAGTGTAGACTGGTACAGCCTTTGTGGAGATCTGTCTGGAGATTTCTCAAAAAGTTGGGACTGGAAATCCCATTTATTCCAGCTATTCCACTTCTAGGCATATTCCCAGAAGAACTGAAAGCATCATACCACAGAAATATATGTGCACCTATGTTTATAGCAGCACAATTTGTAATCGCCAGATCTTGGAAACAACCCAAGTGCCCATCAACTGAGGAATGGATAAAAAAGTTGTGGTATTTCTATACAATGGAGTATTATTCAGCTATAAAGAAGGATCACATTGAGATATTTATCAATAAATGGGCACAGCTTGAGACCATACTCGTAAGTGAAATAAATCAATCTCGCATGTGTGAATACCGAATAGTTTCCCTAATGTAAGTAATGATTCAAATATATAAAAATATGTG
Source organism: Cavia porcellus (assembly GCF_034190915.1). Classification (NCBI taxonomy): domain Eukaryota; kingdom Metazoa; phylum Chordata; class Mammalia; order Rodentia; family Caviidae; genus Cavia; species Cavia porcellus. Next base: position 30,304,025 of record NW_026947490.1, on the reverse strand, counting down.
GTAATCATGATTCCCCATTAGGTGGCCTTGAAGCCTTATAAAGTTTTCACTCATTAATTAGAAAGGCTTTATTCTGGGCTTCTTGATATGAAAATATTTGAAGCTAGAGTATATGAAGTTTTACCCAAATATTTCAAGGAAAAAGACACTATGGTAACTACTATTAAGTCAGGTTATAAGGTGGTGAAGTACTAGGTTATTGAAACAGTCATGCTGTGACCTCTATTGTTATATTGTTATGTCCTGTTTATCTCAATCTCCCCCTTATTGTTTCAAAAAAAATTATTTAGTCATTTCTTATGTTTGTCTTAATTAAAGAAAAAACTCAAAAAAATTAGGATATATAAATAGTAACTCTTTTCGATTTCCTATTAACTTGTTTTGAAGTCCTGTAGTACTCCCACGATCTTGTTTTGACTGATTAGACTCTGTTCCATTCTATATGATAGTATCAAGTTTGAAGACATAGGCAACTACTTTGAAGACAATAAGATTCACTAAGATACCCATTCTGGTTTGACTATTGTCTTCTTTGGAAGTCCTGTAATGTTTACAATGCCTAAGTTTTATTGGTCTTGTTCTCTACTGTTTTGTCCAACTTTATAATATCTAATAAGATAGACAATTCTTTTTAAGGAAACAAGGGACAACGTTGATAACCATTGTTGATAAACTTGTACTCTGTTCTACACCATGTGCTACGTCTATCCTTGGTATTGACTGACAGCTTTGTTTTGCCATATTTGACTGTATTCTTCCCCCCCCAAAGAAAGTAATAAGCACTAAGGAGTAATAAAATCCAAGATGTGTAAATTTTGTAGTAAAAAAGAGAGGGAAAAAAAAAAAGAAAAAGGAGCTCTAACGGATATAACAGCAAGTGTGTTTGGGGGTGTTAAATAGCTGACTTTATCAATGTTTTTGGAACATTGAACACAGCTGTTTGCAGTCTCCCTGTTTGAATGTCCACCTTGTGTTCTTTGATACTGTGATTTGAGGAACTATTTTCAAGAAAATAGTGTGTAATCTACTAGCAGGTAATTTCTTACTGTTATGGTTTTTTGTTTTGTTTTGTTTTGTTTTGTTTTGTAGTTCTGTATTGCGTGTACCCTTATGCCGCTTTGGTTTGTTTTGTGTTTTTCTCCTTTTCCTCTTAAATAAAAAAAAAATAATAATAATAATAAAAAAAAGAAAATAATCCAAAGAATCAATGAATCAAAGAGTTGGTTCTTTGAAATAATAAGTAAAATTGATAAGCATCTAGACAACTTTATTACCAAAAGGGAAGAAAAAGCTTATTTCATGCAATAATAAATGAAAAAGCAAAATCACTACAGACTCTAGAAATACAGAAAATCATCAACACCTATTTTGAAAACCTCTACCCTCATAGGTTTGATAACACAGAAGAAATGGACATTCCTAGAAACATATGAAGTACCAAAGCTAGTTCAAGAAGATGTAAACCTGCTGAATAATCCAATATCTATTAATGAAACTGAAAATGTAATTACGTCATTACCTACAAAGAAGAGGCCAGACGCAGAAGGATTCATTGCAGAATTCAACAAGAAATACAAAGAAGACTTAATTCTGAAACTCCTCAAACTCTTCAATGAAATTAAAAGGGAAGCAATCCTTCCTAAGTCATTCCTAGAAGCAAATATTACTCTAGTACCAAAACCTGAGAAAGACCCAATTAAAAAACAGAACGATAGACCAATCTCCCTAATGAACACAGATGCAAAAATCCTCATAAAATCCTGGCCAATAGGATGCAGCAAATCATCAAGAAGGTTATACACCATGACCAAGTGGGATTCATCCCAGGCATGCAGGGATAGTTCAACTTACGTAAATCAATAAATGTAATCAACCATATCAATAAAGCCAAAACTCAGAATCACATGATCATTTCTATAGACGCAAAAAAACCTTTTGATAATTTCCAACATTCCATCGTGATAAGAACTTTACAGAAAATTGAAATAGATGGTCTTTTCCTCAACATAATAAAGGCCATCTATGACAAACCAACGGTATCATATTAAATAGCAAAAAATTGAAGGCCTTTACTTTAAAATCAGGCACAAGCCAAGGATGTCCCTTATCACCACTCCTATTTAATATGGTACTGGAAATACTAGCCAGAGCAATTAGACTATAGAGAGAAATAAAAGGGGTAAAGATAGGAAAAGAAGAAGTTAAATTATCATTGTTTGAAGATGACAGGATAGTCTACATAGAAAGCACCCAAAACTCCATTAAAAAACTCTTAGATATAATAAATAAATTCAGTAATGTTGCTGGATACAAAATCAATACTCAAAAATCAATAGCATTCCTATACACTAACAGTAAAATCACTGACAGGGAAATAAGAGAAGCCATACTCTTGACACTAGCAACCCAAAAAATGAAACATGTAAGAACTACTCCCATGAAAGAACTGAAAGACCCATTCAGGGAAAATTATAATACACTGAAAAAAGAAACTGTAGAGGATCTCAGAAAGTGGAAAGACATCCCTTGGTCATGGATAGGAAGAACAAACATTGTGAAAATGGCCATTCTCCCAAAACTGTTATACAGATTCAATGCAATCTCAATAAAAAATACCATCAATATACCTCACAGATCTAGAGAAATCACTCCTCAAATTCATCTGGAGCAAGAAGAGACCTAGAATAGCAGAGACAGTTCTAAGCAGCAAAGGCAAGGCAGGATGCATCAAAATCCTTGACTTGAAGTTATACTACAAAGCAACTGTAGTAAAATCAACATGGTACTGGAATCAAAACAGAGCTGAAGATCAATGGAATAGATTGGAAGATATAACCACAACTACAAACACACTCCATCACCTTATCTTTGCTAAAGGGGCCAAAACAGATTCACTGTAAGTATAACAGTCTCTTTAATAAATGGTGCTAGAAAAACTGGCTCTCCATATGCCGAAAACTAAAACTAGACCCATGCCTATCATCATGTTCTAAATTAAAATCTAAATGGATCAAAGATCTGAATATTAAAACAGAAACACTAAATCTATTGGAAGACAAATTGGGCAAAAACCTTGAAGAGATAGAGGTAGGTAGCAATTTCATGAACGGACTCAATCTGCATGGGAAATACTTCCCAGAATCAATAACTGGGATGATGTCTTATTAAAAGTATGTGTACATCAAAAGAAATCTCAGCATAGTGAAAAGAATACCCAGAAACTGTGAAAAAATCTTAGTGAACTGTCCCTTAGACAATGGACTTATGTTTAAAACATATAAAGAATTTTAAAAAATCAGACCCCCAAAATTCAACGATCCAATCCAAAAATGGGCATCTGAGGTAAATACACACTTCTCAGATGAAGAAATACAAGCAGCAAATAAATACATGAAAAAATGTTCATCATCATTACTCATTAGAGAAATGCAAATTAAAACCACACTGAGATTCCACCTCACTCCTGAAAGAACGGCAAGGATCAAGAAAACCACCAACAACAAATGCTGCAGAGGCTGTGGGGAAAAAGGAACTCTCCTGCACTTTTGGTGGGGTTGTAGACTGGTGTTGTAACCATTGTGGAGGTCATCTGGATATTTCTCAAAAAGCTGGGATTGGAAGTCCAATTTGTCCCAACTATTCCACTTCTAGGCAGATTGTCAGAAGAACTGAAAGCATCTTACCACAGTGATATATCTGCACCCATGTTTATAGCAGCACATTTTGTGATAGCCAGATCCTGGAAACAACCTAAGTATCTATCACCTGAGGAATGGATAAAAAAGTTGTGGTATTTTTATATAATGGCATACTACTCAGCTATAAAGAAGGATCTCATTGAGATATTTATTAATAAATGCATGCAGCTTGAGACCATACTTGTAAGTGAAATAAATCAAACTCACATGTATATATATATTGAATAGTTTCCCTAGTGTAAGAAATGATATAAATACAGAAAAGTATGTAGTAATCATGATTCCCTATTATATTGCTTTGAAGCCTCATTTCACTCATTAATTGGAATGGTTTTATTCTGGGCTGTTTGATTTTATTGTCTGTGATGGTATGAACAGCTGTTTTGAAGAAAACCAGACATTATAATAGCTAGTGCTGATTTAATATCATCTTGTTTTGAAGTCAAATCAAGCTCTTCTTCTTCTGTCTCTATCAGTTTTATCATGTTGTATCTTATTGGATTTTATTATACGTGATTTTATAAACCAAATTTTTATAGGCAAAGATATAATGTAGAAACCATTGTTCATTTTCTGTTAGCTGGTTCTAAATATCTTGTAATACTTTCATCCTCTTGAATGGTTTCACACTGTCTTGATATGTTTGATGCTATATTATACGAAGTTATATTCAAATATTTCATGGAAAAAGACACTATAGTAACTACTGTTAAGTCGGGTTAGCTTGTGGTGAAACACTATGTTGCTTAAGTTGTTCTGTTCTGAACTGTATTGTTATGTTGTTATGTCCTTTTTATCTCAATCTCCCCTTTTTAAAAATTTATTTAATTTTTTTTTATTTTTTTAATTAAGGGAAAATTTTTTTTAAAATTAACAGGATATATTACAGTAATTTTTTGATTCGCTATTAACTTGATTTGAAGCCCTGTATTCCTCTCACCATCTTGTTTGGACTGATTTTACTCTATTCTATTCTGTTTGATAGTATGAAGTTTGAGAGTATAGGCAACTACTTTGAAAGCAGTAAGATTCACTATGATGCCCATTCTGGTTTGACTATTATCTTCTTTTGAAGTCCGGTAATGTCCCCAATGTTTAAGTTTTATTGGTTTTGTTCTGTACTGTTTAGTTCAATTTTATTATACCTGATAATATAGGCAATTATTTTTAATGTAGCAAGAGGCATTATGGTAACCACTGTTGATTACCTTGTATTCTGTTTTTACATCATGTACTATGTCCATCCTTTGTTTTGACTGACTGTTTTGTTTTGTCACATTTGGTTTTATTCTCTTTCAGAAAAAAGTAGTAAGAACTGTGGGAGTAATAAAACCCAGAATGTGTAATTGTTATTGTAAAAAAGAGAGGACAGGAAAGTGCTCTAATGCATACAAGTGCAAGTGTGTTTAGGTGTGTAAGATAGATGACCATATTACTAAGTTGTTGTAGGATCATTGAACACAACTGGTTCACAGTCTCACTGTTTGAATGCCAACTTTATAGGCTTTAATTTTGTAACTTGAACAACTACTTCTAAGATGACAATATGTAATCTATTAACTAGTGATTTATTACTGTTTAATTGAAATTCTGTATTACTTGTACCCTTTTATTGTTTTTTTCTTTTCTTTGAATTTTTTTTAAATAGGAAACTAAGCTTCATTTTCTTAGGGATAATTTATCTGTCCACAACACCGTACATGAGAAATGGTAAATTCACAGAATTCTTGCTATCATTTATGTCTTGCCTTCATGCTTATGAGAAAGATTAGGATGCCATCATGTTTCTTTCCTACTTTGTTGCAGAAATTGTGTAGCTGAAATTATTTCTGAAACAAAAATGCATTTTTACAACTCAAACTCCATTGTACATGATGCACTTAGCATAAAAACTAATTGTCATCCTATAAAGACCAATTGTCATCTACTGAAGACCTTTGTCCTATTATGTTTATGTCAATTGCTTTCCTCTTAAAGTTTGCAAGCAGCAGTTATGGAAAAGAATATTTTATTACTGTATGTTACAGAAGAAAAGAGTTAGGATCAAATATACCTTGCATTGTTTTCTCTGGTTTAAAAATATTGTATATTTGGCAGGGTTTAAGAATATGGCTCACTGCTAGAACATTTGCATATAACAAAATGAGCCCCATGGTTTGACCTCCAGCAGTGAAGAAAATGGACAAAAATCATAGATTTTTTTCATCAATGAGACTCCCAGAGAATCACATATATAGGCAAGCATTGTATCACTTATCTACAGCCCCAGTCTCTGCACTGTTTTTATAAGAAAGTGTTTCATAAGATCTATCTTCTACTGATGTTGGATAAGGTCTGAAGATTTCAGAGGCACATTTTCCATGGACAACCAATACTCTTCTCTTACTGGGTGCTGCTCTTACATTGCTTTGGTCTTAATTACCTACAGAGTACGTGAACATGATTTCTGTTTTGGACACTGGCACACTGTATGATATCCAACTGTCTCTACTACTACAAATAACCATAAAAATCAGGTACATGGTAAAAACAGCATATAAATCTGCCCAGAAGATACAGAGAACTTGGAGACAATTGTTACAAAACAGGGTTCACCACCTATTGCTTTACTGTATTGAATCATAAATTTTTCCTTCAACAAGGAATTTTGTGAAATATTTTGATTATCAACATAATTTCTGGAACAAAATTCACATTTGTCTAAATTAATACTCAGTTCACAGTGATAGGAATAGGACAATGCTCCAGAGTTGGACCAATCGCATTTACCCACCCTTTTATCCCACACAAGCCCTGCATTCTTTGACCCAAGACACCTATCAGTCTACCTCAGAGAGATTTGAGGCTTCCCCGTGCATCTCTATGTTGCCCCTTAGAATTAGAAATGAATGTAGAAAGTACTACCCCAAAATACACAATTTATTTATTTCTTGTAAATGGAGAGTGCATTCCTTATCCAGATAAGGCAGGGCCTGGATATAGAAGAGTCCTGGCTGATTAACAGAAAGGGAGATATAGTTGGAAAACACACAGAAACTATATCAGAAATTATTACCAGCCTCCCATATGCCTGAGGAAAAAGAGCGATAGAAATGTTAAAGAGGGAGGACAGGCTGTAAAAAGATACAAAAGTGCCCACCAGAAGGAGGATGCTTTTGGTGGCTCTGGACTCAGGGGATCTGAAGAAGACATTGGTCCTGTGAATGTGTTGGACCCTCTGCTTGTGTTGATACAGAGTAAAAATCATATAGCTGCTTGCAGAGATCATGAGAACAGAGCAAGCAACTTCAGGGAATGCTACTAACACTACATAGATTGGGCCTAGGATTGTCCCAAGATCTGTGTGAGTACAAAATCTTATTTTTCTTTCCTTTGTGATGTTTTTGCTAGACAATCTTCCCGAGACATATAACAGATAGAGAGGAAAAATGAAATTTACCACCATGTGCACAAACCAGCAGAGATATATGGAAAATTCTACATACTTTGGAGCTTTAATTTTAAGGTCTTTGCAGCAGGCATTCATGGGGCTGATTGTGACAGTTTGGAAAATACTCAAGAGGCAGATGGTTCCAATTGACATGCCCCTGCCCACTCTCTCAACATAAAAGATAATTTTGCAGACAAAGTCATTGAGAGAATTTTTCAGTCCAAAGGCTACCATTGTCTGAGGCAGTCCTGTAGAAAGAATCAGTAAGGAGTTGGCTATGAGGATGTGCTTGAGAATCAACTCTATGCATCTCAACTTGCTTTTTGTGTGGTAAATGAAAAGATAATGGTAAAGAAGAAAAAAATTTCCCATAACTCCAACCATAGTCTGTGACAATAATATTACTCCTATTACCAAAGAAACAGGTTCTATTTTTGTCATTTTTTCTAAAGTTTCCTTTAAATTATTGTGACAAGTATTTTTCTGAGCAAGGTATATTGTAGAAATTCAACAAAAAATGTAATTTTGCAGATGAGCTCCTACGGAATTGCAAAGGTTTCATGACAAAAGGGAAGCTGAAGAGAATTATCAGGCTGTTTCAGCATAATGCAACAGTATGTATGAGATGGCGTGAACCTGGGGCAGAAGTTACATGTGAGAACAAACAGAAAGAAAACAATATTTTCAAGTAGAACCTGAAGTGTATGTTAGTCATATTATAAAAAGAAAAGCCACAATCATTACTGACCTCCTACTGTAAATCAATTCTGAAGAAATTTCAACTGTAAATATAATAATAATCACATACAATAGCAAATATTCTCTCTGTGGTCTAAGAAAAAGAAATTATTGTTTATAAAACATATTAGTCTTATGGAAAAATGGCAAATTATATTCAAATTAAAAATTATTTTCATTAAAAGCTTGCATAGTTGTATCCAAAGAGAAATAAAAGACAAAAGGAGAAAGACATATACAAGGAGAGATGGAAGAAACACAGAGAGAAACACAATCAAAATGAAGAGCTCTTACACATTACATAAGAAAATTAAAAATGAGAAATGTTGAAGTTGAAATTTAAAAACAAAAGTTATCAAACTGATAATAAGTATAGTCAAAATATTCAATGTTATTAAACAGAAAAATTTGAATAAAACTTCTGGCTAATACCATCAAACAGCATTCAGAAGGTTAAGATGCAAATGACAGGAAATAGCAAGTTTGGTGAACACATGGGAAAACCAGGAACTTGCCCCTGCAAAATAGGTAGAGGTGTTTTAGAGAGCTTTTTTGGTAGAATCAATTGAAGCTGTGAAATGTAACTTTAATTTCCTCTTCAGTTTCTTTCTTCAGAGGACAATAGTTTTCATTCTAAGAGGTCTTTCAGTTCCTTGGATATGTTAAATTTCTAGGTTCAGTTTCATCATAAGCTACTACTAGTGCGATTTTTTTCTTGATTTCTTTCTCAGTAGGTTCATTGTTGAAATATAGGAATACATTTACATTTTGTATATTTTTTGTATCCTGCTACTTTGTTGTGACTGTTTATCAGTTGTAAGAGTCTTCTGGTGGAGTTTTTAGAATCTTGATTCTAATAGAAAAATGGGTGATTTGATTTCTTCCTTTCCTATTCACACTCCATTTATTTCTTTCTGTTGCCTGATTGCTCTGATTAAAAGTTTGAATACTATATTAAATAGAAGTGGTTAAAAATGCACTTTTTAAATTCCAGATTTTAGAGAAAATGCTTTCAGTTTTCCCCATTTATAATGATGCTGTCAGTGAGTTGACATAATTTTTATTGATTTAAGATTATTTGATATCTAATTTGCATCAAAGTTTTTATATGAATGGGTTTTGGATTGAGTCAAAGACTTTTCTGCACTTATTGAGAGGAACATTTGATTCTTATCTTTCCTTCTGTTTATGTGTTGTACTGCACTTATTAATTTATGTATATTGGTCCATTCTTTCATCTCGGGGATGAGCCGCCTTGGTCATGATATATGAACTTATTAATAATTTTTTGAAGTACACTTACTAATGTATCATTTTAGGATTTTGCATCTATGTTCACTGAGCTTTTAAAAAAAAAACTTTCTCTGATTTCTGTCTCAAGGTAATACTAGATTCCAGAATGAATTTTGCAGTGCTCTTCTCGGTTTCATAGAAGATACAGAGTTGCATTCATGTTAGATTTTCCTTGAAATTCTGGTAAAATTCTATTGTGAATCCATTAAGTTCAAAGATTCTTTTAGTTCATAGTTTTTATTGTTGCCTCTATTTTATTGTCTCTTTAGGGTTTTCATATCTTCTTTGTTCAATAAAGAACTAAATCAAGGATTGAGAATTCATTTACTCTTTCTAATGTTTTTATAAATTCTAAATTCCATTACTTTCCATTCCAATCTTGATAATCTTTTCTTCTAGTAGTTTTAAATTTGGATTTATAGGTTTTTACAACCACAAGTTTTATCTTTTCGTAATTTGCATGGCCTTACTATTCCCTTACTGTGTGCATTCAGAACTGAGAACTTCTTAGAACTGCTTTTGTGACATCCCTTAAGTTTTCATATTATTATATACCATTGTACTTTGATTGTAAGAACATTTTAGATTCTTCTATGATCCATTGGTTATTGAATAATATATTCTTAAATTTTCATATGTTTTTACAATTTTGGTTCTTGATTTGGGTGTTGATTTCTAGTTTCATTTTTTATGTTCCAGTAACATTCAAGAGGTTATTTCAATTTCTATATTTATTTAAGCATTCTATATTACTGAAGACATGGTCTATTTTGGAAAAATTTCTGTGTTGAGAAAAATGTACATTATGTTTTTATATGAAGCACTGTATAGATATCTTTAAATACCTTTTACTCATAAGAACTGAATATTTAAGTCCCTCACACATGAATGTGCTATGTTTATCTATGTTTTTGTGCCCAACAATTTTTCTTTTATGAAGCTTTGCCAAAAGTCTGTGCATTTGTGATTTATAATTGTTATCTCTTTCTGTTCAGTTATTATTTTTACCTGCATGCCATGGCCACCTTTGTCTTATCAGTTTTAGCTTGACTATGGTGTGCCTGAAAAAAAGAAACTTACTTTATCTTGTTTTGGGGACCTGGTTGCACTGGTTGTTATCCATCCTTTAATTTTTCATTTGAATTAAGTTTGTCTGTAGACAATATGTAGATGAGGTTTTTTGAATCAATATGCCATTCTATATCTTTTGATTTGCTAGTTAAGACCATGGACATTGAGAGCTATTATTATGAGCTATTTACAGAATATTTTCATTACATTTTGTTTATATGCAACCAATTTTTTGATTTGTTCAAGTAGTCTCTATGATCGATGTATACTTTCTTTGAATTTTTTTATAGTGTTAACCTCTGTCATTTTGTATACATTTCCTTAAATACTTTTATAATGCTGGTTTAGTGCTCATGTATTTCTAAAAATTTTCTTTGTCATGAAAAGTCCTCACTACTCTGCCATTTTGAAGGCTAATTTTACATAGTATAGAAGTACAATTCACTTTACAATGAATTGTACTGAAGTACAATTTAATTTCAGCAATTTTTTAAATTGCCTGATATATTTCTGCAAGCCAATTTAACCTTTTAAAGCTAATTCTGAGAAATGTGCCTAATTCTGATAGGTGGAATATATATGTCCTTTTTTGTTTATCTCCAACAGTTTTTACTATCTTCTTTTCTTGTTGACTTTCTGGAATTTCAATTACTGTTTTTTATGGAAAGGTCTTTGACTGGTTGTGGGTCTTTGAAGTTTTAGATGTCTGTTGTACTTTAATATTGAATTATTTCCCAAACATTGGAAAATGTATGCTATGATTTCAGTGGGTAAATTCTTTATACATATTCAGTCATTTCCCAAAATCTCAGGCCTCTATTTCTGTCTGTCCCTCTGTCTCTGTCTCTCTCTTTTTTTTCATTTTTTCTCAGTGGGAAAAGCCACTCAAATTGGGAAAATCCCACTCAAAGTGGGAAAAGCCATGCAAACTGAAATAAGATGTTTTACACGTTTCTTACACTAAAGATTTTCCCTACATATAACAAACATGTACTAATAAAAAATTTGTTGCAGTATTTTCATTGCCATGAGTCCTCTCAAAACGAACCACGCATGTTTCAAAGAACATGCTGCATTCTCTATGTAATAGCTGTATTCATTACTTACTATGGTCCCAAACTCAAAACCACTCTCATATTCATTAACAGTCAAAAAATTCAGATAATTATTCATGCAATAGAGAGCAATAAAGCTTTTCTAATTGGTGCCATCAATAATAAATGACAAAAACACATTTCTCACATTTCTCATAAAATGCATATAAATGACAAATATGAAAGAACTTACTAAGTCCATTTACATGAAGTTCCAATCAGGCAACATGGGTATAATATCTTAAATAGTGAAAATAGATATAAGGCTATATTCAAATGTTCCACTTTTATTAATATTTTCAAAAGAAATATAGCCTAAAGGGTAGAAGAGACAGAAGAAATCTGTAGATAGATGACAGTATTCCATTTCTTGATCAGATACATCAATTTGTGTTCTCTTCATGACACTCAACTGAGCTGTGCCATTGCAAGCTGTGATGCCTTTGTCATTCTGTACACATGCATGTATACATCTAGGAGAAATGTTGGCACTGAAACTGTGTGTGACTTACCATTTGTGTCTGTACAGGATGAAATTCAGAGCCACAATGACACAGAATGGCTCCCAATAAGAAATTTCCCAAAGCAACGACAATGTTGTGCATGTGGAATGTTTAAGTTGCTCTTGAGATCCTGCACTGTAATACACGAGATGTTTTGTGATTCATGACATGTTTGCTGATCTTTTTGACCATCTTAAAAATAAGAAAAATACACAAGCAATAGAGTCCAATATTTAAAATGGGCAAGCCACTGTAGTTGGAAGAAACTGCTTTAAGGTCTACCCACCTGTGGGTCCTGTGGCTCTTCAAAATGGTTTGAGAACCTGAACATGCAAGCATTGTCACTGGGCACACTTGAACAGTCAGTGAATATGAGGAAAATTTGAATCCAAAATTTCATAATGAAGCCCTTCAACCTAAACTCTGCTAGTGTCATGGTGTTCATTACATGGTTGCACTATGAAGATCCTGAAACAGAATGAACGAGAAGCAGTTATAATCAGGTTCTTGGGAGTCAAATTGGTGGCCCTCACACTGTACCTATCTATGCAAATGATGGAAGAATGTTTAAGAGGGTAGAAATTCGAGTTGTTCAGGGAGAACATGGTGGATAGATAACAGCAGCTACAGAGGCTCTCTGAGATACCCAGCTTAGAATCCAGGAATGGTGCAGTGTGAGGAGTCCTAAGCAAGGGGAGATATACCCTGACAACCCAGGAATGAACTAAGCTGAGAGAAACCAACTGGAAATGCAATCCCAGTGCTATAACCAGAACAGATAAAATCTCAGCGTGGAAGCTGGAATCTGTGCCTCTGGAAATCATGATTTGAATTTCCTGCTGCTGCTGCGTCTGAATCAGCACAACAGGGAGAGAGACACGTGAAAGCTCTGAGAGCAGGAATCAGTGAACAGAGTTGAGAGCGGGACTGGCGGGGAGGCCTGAATTGACCTGTGGTGAATGAGAGGAATGGGGACCCTTTCATAGACTAGGAAGCTACAAAAGAGGACATTCTGGGACGAGGCAGACTAGCCAGAATAGGACACTGCAGTGTCTTTAGTCACATATTCCCCTCTAAGTAGGACTGGCATGGAGTGCTTGGCCTGAGTGATGCCACTGACTAAGACCCACTAGGATAGCCCAAACCAGGTCCCAGCACCTGGCAGTGCCCCTAGCAGTGAAGCCTTCAGTAGGTTGACATGGAGGTGCGGGCCCAGCAGAGGCTGCCCAGGTCTGTGCTTCCCTAGTACACTGCAGTGGGTGGGAACACCTAGCCGGCAGATTCAAACAAACTGTAACCAACAAAGAAAAAAAAACTGGGTCTCCTATATACATTTGCATGGAGGAAAAAAAGTATTGGAAGAGGGAGCAACAAGAAAGGGTCCTCAGTCCCCAATCCTGGGAACATTGATCCAGGAAAGGTAAATGCAAAGGAGAATGAGGACAGAAAACATGCAATATCAGACATGACACCAATAGATAAAGTGATATTTCCAGAGCCTCATAGACGAATTCAAAAGTGAAGTATTTAACGAAGTAAGGCAAGATATAAGTAGAATAGTTAGAGAAATGCTAAGCACCACCCAAGTAAAAACAGATGGTGGAGTGGTAGAACAGGAAAAAAAGGGAGAATTGCTTGATGGAGAAAATAGAGAAAACATAGAATACATGAAGCAGGTTCAAAGAGATTACCAGGAAACTAAAAACTCTATTGAAAGATGGCATAACAGCTTGAAAGAAACTAAGGATAGATTATCTGAACTGGAGGGTAGATTTGTAATGTGGGAGCATGAAATGAAAAACTCCTTAAAATAACAAGAAAACAAACAGCAATAATACAAAGGTTAGATGATAAGAGGATCTACAACTTAAGAATTAAGAACATAAAAGAAGAAGTAGGGACACAAACAAATGAACTAAAAAGGCTATTCACAGAAATAATCCAAGAGAATTTCCCTAATTTAGCAAAAGGTAAAGATACTCAGATGTATGAGGCATACAGGACCCCAGCCACCAACAACCCAAACAGAGCTACACCCAGGCATATAATAATCAAAATTCCAGAAACCCAATATAAGAACAGAATATTAAAAGTTGTCAGAGAGAAGAAACAGATCACTTACAAGGGAACACCCATCAAAATTACAGCAGACTTCTTGGCATCAACCATCAAATCACAAAGAGTGGGGGGGGGGAATAATTCAAGCTTTGAAAGATAATAACCTCCAGCCAAGACTGATATATCCTGCACAACTGTCCCTAGGAATTGGTGGAAAAACAAGGTACTTCCAGTATAAAGAGGAACTAGGGGAATTTGCAACCACCAATTCAACTCTATAGAGAGTATTGCAGGATATTCTAAAAAAGAAAAATACCAAGATTTCAGAAACAGTGGCAGAGAGGCCACAACAAATGAAGCAGAAACCAAAATGAAGAAGACAAACTGACAACTAATGACAGAAAAAGAGCTCAACAGAAATGAGGCAGAGAAGGCTGAATGGTAGGAACAGCTATTTTGGAGAAAACAAGACATCATAATAGCTAGTGATGATTTAATATCATCTTGTTTTGAAGTCCCATTAAGCTTTTGTTCTTTTGTCTCCAATGGTCTTAACATGTTGTATCTTATTGTATTTTATTATATGTGATAATATAAACAAAAACTTTTATAGACATGGAGATTATACAGAAACCATTGTTCATTTTCTGTTAGTTGATTCTAAATATCCTGTAATACTGTCATTCTCTTGAATGGTTTTACATTGTCTTGATATGTTTGATGCTAGAGTATACAAAGTTATACTCAAAGATTTCAAGGAAAGTGACACTATGGTAACTACTTTTATGTCAGGATTATCTTTTAGTGAAACACTATTTTGCTTAAATGGTTATGTTTTGACCTGTGCTGTTTTGTTGTTATGCCCTCTTTTATCTCAATTTCCTTTTTTTATTATTTACTTTTTTATTTTAATCTTTTTAATTAAGGGAAAAATAAATAAAAACAGCAGGATGTATTATAGTAACCCACTTTGATTTCCTATTAACTTGATTTGAAACCTTGTATTGCTTTCACCATCTTGTTTTGACTGATTTTCCTCTATTCTGTTTTGCTTGATAGTATCAAGTTCGAAAGTATAGGCAACAACTGTGAAGACAGTAAGATTCATTATGATGCCCATTATGGTTGACTATTATCTTCTTATGAAGTCCTGTAATGTCTCCAATGTTTTGGTTATTGGTTTTGTTCTTTACTGTTTTGTTCAATTTATTATAACTGATGATATAGGCAATTCTTTTTAAGATAGCAAGAGGCAGTATGGTAACTGAAAGAGTTGCTGGCCCAGACCAGACACTTTAACCAGGAAAAGCCGCAGCCCTATAGATTTGCCTGTAACCCTATACCCCCATCCCTATAACCCTGGCGCCAAAACATGTGCCAATGAAATACCTGTGCATCCCTAATGCCCCTTGGGGTCCACCCCAGACAGAGGTTACTTATGGGCCTGACTCCACGTGTTAGAGAAGAAGAGAAGAGAAGAAGAGGAAGAAGGAGAAAGGGAGAGTGTGTTCCAGAGAGAGACCACCGGCCCCGGGTGCAGTGGAGATGCTGCGCCCCGGGGCCGGGGGTGTCTCTCCCCACATTCCCGAAATAAAGGTTACTTATATTTTATATTTCTTATCTTTGCAGCCACCGCCGCCCACTACTTTCATGGCCGTCCACTCCACTTCTTCCATGGACCTCTTCCCATCTTTTCCCTTTTTTTCCCCTTCTTCTCAGACCTAACAGTAACCATTGTTGATCACCTTGTATTTTGTTTTTACATTACGTATTATGTCCATCCTTTTGATTTGACTGACTCTGTTCTGCTATGTCACATTTGGTTTTACTCTCTTCAAAAAATGTAATAAGAATTGTGGGAGTAAAAAAAAACCAAAATGTGTAATTGTCATTGTACAAAAGAGAGGAAAAGAAAGTGCTCTAAATGATATAACTGTATGTATATTTAAGTGTATAAGATAGATAACCATATTACTGAATTTTGTTGGATCATTGAACAGAACTGTTTGCAGTCTCACTGCTTGAAAGTCACTTTATATGCTTTAATTTTGAAACTTGAACAACAATTTCTAACATGACAATAAGTAATCTATTAACTAGTGATTTCCTACTGTTTATTTTTTCTGAAATTTTGTGTAACTTGTACCCTTTTTCTATTTTCTTTTCTTTTTCTCCTTAAATAAAATTTTAAAAAAAAGAAGTGAGAAATTCTCTACATTCCAAACACAGCCTGAGATCAGACCATTCTTATTGCAAAAGCCTGCATGTGAGTTGGCCCATGTCTGGTGGCTCACTTTCATCTTTAGTCCAAAGTATTTCCCAAAACATGAGCTGTGTACTACATTGATTTGTCGAGTGAAATTCAATATTCTCCATGTGAAATATTTATTTAAATTGTGTTTTTAAGAGGCTTCTGAGAGTTGAATGTGTAACCTTTAAGTAGCATTTACAGTACTTACTGCCATAAGGCAATACAGATGACACTTTATCTGATATTCATAATTCTATGATATAATCACTAGTATCATTTTCCTGAAAAGACAAAAAAAATTTAAATATAAAGGGTGTGAGGAATTTCTCTAAATCCAAATTCTATTTCTGAGTAACTTCAGAAGAGTTAAAATCATCATGCTACAGTAACACGTGCATAACCATGATTATAGCAGCAAAATTCATAACAGCTAAATCATGGCAGCAGCTTCAATACCACCAGCAGATTAATGCACAACAGTTGTGTAAATGGTTGAGAACTACTCAAACAATGAATAAGTGTCATCTATAGGAAAACAGATGGAGCATTAGCTGCTGAATGAAATAAATCAAACACAAAGGCTTAAATATCACATAGTTTCTTTTGTTGTGATAACTAAAATATAAATAACTTAAAGAATAAAATAGAACAGATGAAAACAAGAGATAAACTTTTTGGAGATGGAAAGGGGACCTGGAAAAATGGGAAAGAAAGGTCATGGGAGCAAAAGAAGTGAAAATGATCATGATATGTTATGTGCAAGAATCAAATCCATGAGATGAATACAATTATCAATCATCAAAAATGTACACAGCTAATGGAAAACAAAAGATATTTTAAAAATCTACACAATACATAGGGGCAGAGAGCAGACTTGAATGTGAGGTCCTTATGGGAAAGCCTGAGATTGACCCTCGGTGCTACGGTGAAAACACGTTATCTGTGTTTTTAAATTATCCAGACTTGCCATTGGTTTTTTACATGTCATTTCATGTTACATCACTGGTATTTTAAAATAAACTTCATCCTAACACAGTTCCATTTCAGTGTAGATATTGACTGTATAGTTCAATATCAAAAATAAATGCACTTTTAAGATCCTGATAAAATAAAGATGTACTAATTATAGTTTAATTTTGAAAGATGTTGCCTCATATATAAGCTGGACTTACTGAATGTGAAACTGGTTCCACGTTATTTTGAAGTGTATAGAATCATTTGTGATGTTACATGAATAAAAGCACTAAGGCTTTTGTCAAGGAGATTGCTAAGGATCATTACTCTGTCCCTAAGATGTGATACCTTAATAACTTGAATCAAAATACCATAGCATACATTTAATTTAGTGCTAACTTCTGATTATTAAAAATCAATTGCTTAATGTATGTCTTAAGCAAAACTATTAGGAAGGAAAATTTGAAAAATGCATCAAAATATGAGACCCAAGTAGAATGGAATATGAGAACATAAACTTGTGAGCATTGCGATTTTGAAAACAGGGAAATAAACTTCTACAACAAAACACAACAAAACATTCCAACAAACAAAGAAAAGTATGTTAAAGAAACTTGAATGGAGGCGTTTCTCTTGAAAAGATTCACAAATTACCAACTAGTAAGCAAAAGCATGTTTGACATCAATAACAATGTGGGAAATACAAAGAAAACTACAATGTGTTGTACATACCATGTGTCATAATGGATATTAGCAATTTTTAATGACAACGCTAGAAAGATTGTGAAGAAAGAGGACGTCTCTATGCTGGACTAGGAATGCAGATGCTGAAAGACATACAGATGTTCCACACTGAAGAAATCCTCATCATCTGGCCCAACATTCTGACATCTGGGTATTTTTGAAAAATAACTGAAATCAAGATCTCACAGTGACAATAGAACATCCATGTTCATTGTAGCACTAGTCACAGTAGCCAGCATGAAGAAGCACCTAGTCTTCACACTGAATGACAAATGAATAACACCGTGGTGTATATAAGATTTGGAATCAATCAGCGTTTTAAAAGAAGGAAAGTCTATAGTGGGTGACAGTGCTCAGGTAGCTTGAGGATACTATGTTGAGTGATATGAGGCAATCAAAAAACGACAAACTTTGTGTTATCTCATTTACCTGCATAATATAAAGCACAGAACAGCACAGACACAGGGAATTGGGATAGTGGTTACCAGGGAATAGGCAAAAGAGGCCATTGAGTTCCTAATTAGCAGCATAGAGTCCCAGGTAAGTAGAGTAACATTAAACACTTCTGGATATCATTCTATAGCATTACATATATAGTTAGCAACACTTCATTGTACTCTTAAATGTTTTTGTATATATTGTGCTGAAGTGAGTACATGTACACATAAAGTTTAAAAGATATATTCCATGAGAAGTATTCTTACTAAAATAATATCATTATTACAATATAAGCTAGAGTTGTAGCTCAGTAGTAGAGTTCTTTCTAGCATGTGTGAAGAATCCTCGGCTTGACTCTTAAATTGATTTTTAAAAATCTGTAGAGATGAATGTTTTACTTGGACTGGTAGGAGTGAATTCCAGGGCCTGCTAAATGCTAGGCAAATGCTCTACCACTGATCCACACCCCGCACCCCAGACAAATGCAGTATATTTTAAAACCAAAGAAAATAATACAAGATATATTTGATACAAACATCTGGCTTCAGCCTGTAATGATAAAATTCCTATTTCTAAAATTGTTTCCCTAACTTCCATGGGGAAAGCAGTGTCACTATCATGATCAGAGCACAGATTTTTTCTGTTGGTGACAATTACTCTTCACTCTACATGCATCACATATACATACTTAGATTTTAAAACACATTTTTATTCCAAAAATTACTGGGATACATTGTTTCTGCACAAATGTAGAGAATGCCTACCTAGTTCAGTTTTATTCTTTCACCTAAGCATTAGGGAGTAATAAGATTCTAATAATAATTTTGTGAACTCAAACTTCCACAAATGTAAGTCTATGTAAACAACAACTAAAAGTCACTATGACAATTCTTAATCTCAGGAGGCCTATTTTATTGTCACAGTGATGATTTACCAACGATCATCCTCACTCATGATTTCATTAAATTTAAATTGGAGAATCATGATTATCACATATTTTTATATATTTGAATCATTACTTACATTAGGGAAACTATTCAGTATTCATACATGCGAGATTGATTTATTTCACTTATGAGTATGGTCTCAAGCTGCGCCCATTTATTGATAAATATCTCAATGCGATCCTTCTTTATAGCTGAATAATCAACTATTTCCAAGATGATAATATGTAATCTATTAACAGGTGATTTCTTACTGTTATGTTTTTTTTGTAGTTCTGTATTATGTGTAACCTTACACTGCTTTGTTTTGTTTTGTGTTTTTCTCTTTTTCCTCTTAAATAAAAAAAAAATTTAAATTGGAGCCATCAGGAATTGGCACATGTTTTGGACCCTCATTTCCACTCCCTGAGCATATAGTTAGGGAAGTATTCATCATCTTTTCTCCCTCAGCACTGTGTTTCCCTACCCAACCAATTCTTTTCCAGTCCCAAGCACTTACCCAGACAGCTTTCCTTTTCTGAATCTGTCTCTCAGATTGAAATACAAAATACCTTTTTTAGTCTTTTTGAGACAGGGTTTCACTATGTAGTTCAGGCTGGCCTTGAACTCATAGTGATCCTCCTGCCTCAGTCTCCTGAGTGTTGGGTTTATAGGCACTCACCATAACAAGAGGCCTTGAAATACAAATTTTAATTTATTTCTTACCTTACATGATGCTGACCTCGCTGTGAGGATCAGGACTGCCAATATGCAGGGGAAGTAGTGAGCCAGACCTGAGATAAAGGTTTGTGAGCCTGTGCCCACCCTCCCTCTCTGAACTGTAATTATCATTTCATTTGCCCTAGCAATGACAGTGCAGGCTTGGGAATATATTGACGTATCTGAAGAAATTTTTGAAGTTGCTAATTAACAAAGGCAGTTACAACTTTGTTGTGAGTGTCTCCAAAGAGACCACTGAAAAGTCTGGAAGGTGCTCTCACTTCTTCACGATCCCTTGAAGGCTGGAAATTTCAAGAAATATGGTGGTCTCTTGTGTGAGAACTGACAGAAAGACACAAGTGTCTACCTAGGCTCCCTGAATATCTATGAGATATTCTTCTGAAAACCTAGCTCATTCTGTATGTTCAAATACATAAATTGCATCATTATTTTAAGTACTCAGCTTTGAAAGGTATGAGAGGAATAATTACAAAGGCTTAATAATGTAAAACTAAATACACATCAATGTACATCAATTAGGAAAAATGATTTTGAACTTTTTAAAGAAAATTTAGTTTACAAGGTTAATCCTGGCTCTGAGAGGAAGACTCCACAGAAATATATCCTAAGGAGACAGAAAAATTATATAGTGCATATAATGATGGAGATGGCTGAAGAAGAAAATGATAGTTTCCACCAAAGTGGTCATCCTATCCACTTGATTATAAATGTTCTCTTCTGCTGAGTGTAGCTTTAAGCAACATGTATATTCAGAAACACAGAAACAGGGACTGCCAGCTACACAGATGGATTTTACTGCCTTTTAACTATGACATGCATCAGTTTACTTTCTCAGTTGCCCTCATTGGGTAATAATCAGTGTACTGTACATATATTTTGCTGGATTATTAGTAATAATCTCTCACTAGATAGATAATTAATTAAAAATGAAGTTATTAGAGCCAATGTCCATCTGTTTTTACAAATAAATCCATAGTTTAACAACATCCTCCTATCACCACTTTTGTTCATTAAGTCTTTGAAACATTGGCCAGAGGAATAACACATGAGGAAGAAATAAAAGGGATATGTACAGAGGACAGAATCAAAGCAATGGTATCTGCAGATGACATGATCATCTACTTACAAGACCAAAATTTTACAAAAGACCACTAGAATGAATAACCAAATAAAGCAATATATCAGGATACAAAAGAAACAGCGAAATCAATAGCATTTCATATACTAATCACAAACTCATCAAGGAAGAAATTAGGAAAACAGTATCATTCACAATAGAATCAAGGAAAATTAAATACTTAAGAATTAACCTGTTCAAGAAAGTGAATGATGCAATTTTGTGCATCATTTTTTTTCATTTTAAAGAGATTGAGACAAAAGAAGACGGACAAAGCAGATCAGAACAGAGCAATGTAACCAACATAATACTTCACCATAGGACAACCTGATATTAACAGGAGCTACCATAAGGTCTTTTTGTTTGAAAAAGTTGAGCATACCTTCACATACAATAGTATCAAACATAACAAAAATAGTATAAAATCATTCAAGAGAATGAAAGTATTACAAGCATTCAGAACCAAATAACTGAAAACGAACAATGGCTATTTTATTATCTCATTTTCCATAAAAATTTGTTTATACTATCACACATATTAAAATTCAATGATATAACATGATAGAACCAGTGGAAGCAGAAGAACAAAAGCATGGTAGGACTTCAAAGCAAGATGATATTAAATCAACAATTGCTGTCATAGTGTCTTGCTTTCTTCAAAATAACTGTTCATACCACCACATAATAAAATCAAACTAAACAGGAAAAAGCATTCCAACTAATGAATGGAAACATAAGGCTTCAAAACAATGTAATGGGGAATCACAATTACCATAAAGTCTTATGTACTCTTACCATGTCTTACACTAGGGAGACTATATGGTGCTTATACATGTGAGTTTGATTTATTTTGCTTATGAGTATGGTCTCAAGTTGCATAGATTTATTTGTAACCATCTCAATGTGGTCATTTTTTCTATAGCCAATTAGTACCCCATTGTATAAAAATATCACAATTTTTTTCCATTCCTCAGTTGATGGACACTTAGGTTGTTTCCAAGATCTGGCTATTACAAATTCTGCAGCTATAAAGATGGGTGCACATATATCACTGTGACATGATGTTTTCAATTCTTCTGGGAATATGTCTAGAAGTGGAATAGCTGGAACAAATTGAACTTCCAATCCCAGCTTTTTGAGGAATCTCCAGACTGACCTCCAGAGTGGTTGCTCCAGTCTACACTCTCACCAACAGTGCAGGAGAGTTCCTTTTTCTCCCTAGCTTCTCCAGCACTTGTTGTTCATAGTTTTCTTGATCTTAGTCTTCATTTTTAAATAGGAAATCAGGGTAATGTCAGAAAATGGAAAGATGTTCCTGGATTGGGAAAACCAATATAATAATATGGTTTAATTTCTAAAACTGATATACAGATTTAATTCAACCTCAGTCAAAATTTTAACTTCAGTTCACACAGATACAGAGTAAACAGTCCTAAAATTCAGATAGAAGCAGAATATCCAGAATAGCCAAATGATTCTTGGGTTAAAAAAAAAAGTGGAGGCATCAAAATTCCAGAGTTGAGATTATACTGCAAAGAAAATGTGATTAAAACAGCATGATACTGTCAAAGAAGCAGGCATGAAGTTCAGTGGGTAAGAACAGAGAGATCAGAAATAACTGCAGGCATGTAGTATTTTCTTCTTTGAAAAAGGGCCAAAGACATACACTGAAAAAAATCAGTCTTTAATAAGTTGGATATCTATATGCATAAGATTCCATCTAGACCCATACCTATCACTGTACCAAAGTAGTCAAATTTATGCCTGGAATAAGTATTTCTGCCAGTCAGGACAAAGTGCCTAATTATTAAAGTCCTCTTCTGCTGAGGCTACCTCCAGTCAACATATATATTCACAAAGAGAACAACAAAATCTGTTGGCTAAACAGATAGATGTTACTGTTCTTTTAACTATGAGATTAACTAACTCATTTTCTCAATTACCCACCATTGGGTAATTACCAGGATGCTGTACTCATTAGTAATCATTCACTAGTTACATAATTAACAAAAAATGAAAAAATTCAAGGTAATGAAGTCAAAGTCAAACTATTTTTATAAATAAATCCACAGTCTAACCACACTCCATCATCACCACTCTTGTTCTTCATAGTCCTGGAAACATTAGCCAGAACAATCAAGCAAGAGAAAGAAATAAAACGGATATGGCTGGGAAGGACAATGTCAAATCTTCATCATCTGCAGATGGCGTAACCCTCTACTGACAAGACCTGAAAATTTATATCAAAAGATTCTTAGCATTAACAACCAAATAAAACAAAAAAAATTGGCAAGATACAAAATAAACATCCTAATATCAACAGCATTCCTATACACTTAATCACAAATCCACTGAGAGAGAAATTAGGAAATATCATTCATTATAGCATCAAGAAATATGAAATGTTAGGAATTAACTAAGGAAATGCAAGACCTTCACAATAAGAATTATATTACTTTTGAATAGGAAATCTGGGACATCAGAAAATGGAAAAATGGTAATAGGAAGAACTAATATAATCAACATGGCTGTGTTTGCATAACTGATATACAGATTTAACGCAATACTATTAATCTGTTAGTCCATCAAAAAGAACAGTTTGTGCTCTCATTGTTCAATTGTTTGGTCATTTTTATACCTATATTTTGTAATCTGAATAACTATTTGAAAATAACAATACACAATATATTAACCAGTGTTATTATCCTCTTATTTGGCTTTGAAACTTTGCTTTATAATTTTCATTCTTTGTTTGTTTTTAAGATAAAACAATCCCAGTCAAAATACCCATCGCAGTTCACATAGTTGTAGAGAAAACAGTCCTGAAATGCAGATAGAAACTGAAGATAGCCAGAATGAGCAGTGCAATCCTGGGTAGCAGAGGAAAACAAGAGGCATCACGACCCCAAGATTGAAGTTGTACTACAAAGCTAATCTGATTCAAACAGTGTGGTACTGGCACCGAAGCAGGCATGTGGATTAGGGGATCAGAATAGAGGAAACAAACAAACAAAAAAAAAATCTCAGGCACATGAAACCATCTGATCTTTGAAAAGGGATTAATGATACACACTGAAGGAAAGATAGACTCTTTTTTTTTTGTTTTGTTTTGTTTTGTTTTAATTTTATTTAAGGAGAAAAGAAAAAAAAGCAGAGAAAGGGTACAAGTTATACAGATTTGCAGAAAAAAAATGAGCAGTAGGAAATCACTAGTTAATGGATTACATACTGTCATCTTAGAAATAATTGTTCAAGTCACAAAATTAAAGCTTGTAAAGTGGACATTCCATCAATGATACTGCAAACAGTTCTGTTCAATGATCCAATAAAACTCTGTGATATCATATTCTATCTTATACACTTAAATATACATGCAGTTATATAGTGTAGAGCACTTTCATTTCCTCTCTTTTGTACAATGACTATTACACATTTTGGGTTTCATTGCTCTCACGGTTCTTATTACTTTTTTGGAAGAAAGTAAAACCAAATGTGACATAACAACAGAATTGGTCAAGTCAAAAGGGTGGACATAATAGATAATGTGAAAACATAATACAAGGTGATCAACAATGGTTACCATAATGCCTCCCGCTATCTCTAATAGAATTGCCTATACCATTAGTTATAATACCATTGAACAAAACAGTAAAGAACAAAACCGACAAAGCCAAACCATTGGAGACATTGTAGGTCTTCAAAAGTAGATAAAAGTCAACGAGAATGGGCGTTATAATGAATCTCATTATCTTCACAGCTGATGCCTAAATTTTTGAACCTGATACTATCCAGCAAAACAGAATAGGGGAACATCAGTTAAAAACCAGATGGTGAGAGTAATATAGGGCTTCAAATCGAGGCAATGGAAAGTCAAAGTGGGTTACTATAATATATCCTGCTATTTTTTTCCTTTAATTAAAAGGATAAAAAAATTTTTAAAAGTATTAAAAAAGTAAATAATGGAGTGGAGATTGAGATAAAAGAGGGCATAACAACGAAACAGCACAGATCAAAACATAACCATTTAAGCAGAATAGTGTTTCACCACCAGATAATCCTGACCTAAAAGTAGTTACCATATTGTCTCTTTCCTTGAAATCCTTGAGTACAACTTCGTATACTGTAGCATTAAGTATATCAAAACAATGTAAAACCATTTAAGAGAATGACAGCATTACAGAGTATTTAGAATCGACCAACAGAAAATGAATAATGGTTTCTGTATAATCTCCTTGTCTTTAAAAGGTTTTTGCTTATACTATTGTACATAATAAAATCCAGAAAGATACAACCTATTTAGACCATTGGAGACAGAAGGACAAAAGCTAGATGAGACTTCAAGACAAGATGATACTAAATCAGTATTACCTATTAAGATGTCATTTTCTCCAAAATAGCTGTTCCTATCATCCAATCTTCTCTGCCTCATTTCTGTTGAGCTCTTATTCTGTCAGTAGCTGTCAGTTTGTCTTCTTCACTTTGTTCTCTGCTCCATTAGTCGTGGCCTCCACTATTTCTGGATTCTTTGTATTTTTCTTTTTTTAGAATATCCTGCAATACTCTCTGTAGAGTTGAATTGGTGGTTGCAAATTCCCCCAGTTCCTCTTTATCCTGGAAGCACCTTGTTTTCCCATCAATTTCCAGGGACAGTTGTGCAGGATATCTCAATCTTGGCTGAAGATTATTATCTTTCAAAGCTTGAATTATTTCCCCCCACGCTCTTCGTGATTTGATGGTTTGTGCAGAGAAATCTGCTGTAATTCTGATGGGTGCTCCCTTGTAAGTGGTCTGTTTCTTGTCTCTGACAGCTTTTAATATTCTGTTCTTGTATTGAATTTCTGGAATTTTTATTATTATATGCCTGGGTGTTGCTCTGTTTGGGTTGTAGGTAGCTGGGGTCCTGTATGCATTATACATCTGAGTATCTTTACCTTTTGCTAAATTAGGAAAATTCTCTTGGATTATTTCTGTGAGTAGCTTTTGTAGTTCATTTGTTTGTGTCCCTACTTCTTCTTTTATGTTCTTAATCCTTAAGTTATGGATCCTCTTATCATCTTCTTGTCTTTGTATTATTGCTGTTTGTTTCTTTGTTATTTTTAAGAAGTTTTTCATTTCATTCTCCCATATTACAATTCTGCCCTCCAGTTCAGATAGTCTGTCCTTAGTTTCTTTCAAGCTGTTATGCCAGTCTTCGATAGACTTCTTAGTATCTTGGTAGTCCCTTTGAACCTGCTTCACGTATTCTATGCTTTCCCTGTTTTCTCCATCAAACAATTCTCCCCTCTTTTTCTGTTCTTCCATTCCACCATCTGTTTTTTCTTGGGTGGGGCTTAGCATTTCTCTAACTATTTTGCATACTTCTAGCTTCAGGTCGTTGATAACTTCATTCCTGAATTGGTCTATGAGGCTCTCTATATGGTGCTTTATGTGTATTGGTGCGGTGTCTGCTATTGCCTGTTTCTCAGAATTGGGGGCCGAGGAGCCTTTCTTGTTGCTGCCTCTTCCCATATTCTCTGTTCCTTATATATGCAAGCTTATATGAGAGGCCCAGCTTCTCTCCCTGTCAGCCACAGCCTGATCGAATTGCGCCGGTTAGGTGTTCCCACTCACCGCTGCGCACCAGGCAGCCTACGCGGGGGCCCGCCCCTCCCGGCCACCGTCAGGCTCTGGGATCTGGGTTGGGCCAGCCTACGGGGTCCGCCGGCAGCATCACGCAGGCCAGGCACTTTTCACCAATCCCGCCCGAGAGGAGAATGTGTGGCTGGAGTTGCCTGCGCGCCCTGCTCCCGCAGGACTGCTCAGGCCCAGAAAGTCCGCTGGAGTCAAACTGTGGTGGAGTGTCAGTTTCTCTCACTCACCTCGCCACAAGTCAGAACATGCCTCCCTGCCCGTCCTGTTTTCGACTCCGTTCGCAGACTCCCGTTCTCAGAGTTTCCGCGCGTCTCTCTCCTTGCCGAGCCGATGTAGAGGCAGCCAGCCACTGCGCGGCGGGAAACCCAAATCGCGGCTTCCAATGGCGCAGGGTCCAGCCTCAGCAGCGAGACTTTTCTGTTCCTGTTTTAGCACCAGGACTGCATTCCAAGTTGGTTTCTCTCAGCCGAGTTCGTTCCTAAGTCAGCAGAGCATAACTCCAACTGCTTATGTCTCTTTAGTCCGCACCATACCTGGCTTCTGAGCCTAGTTTTTCAGAGAGCCTCCGGTAGTTGCTGTTATCTGTCCGCCATGTTCTCCCGGAAGTCCAAAAGATAGACTCTTTAATAAATGATGCTAGAAAAGTTCAATATCAATATGCAGAAGATTAATTATAGACTTATACATATCATCATGTATGAAACTAAAATCATAGTAGATCAAACCCATACCTAGAACAGATGATAATTAAGATGAGGACAAAGTGCTGCCCTTTCTGTGAAGTAAGTGATCTAAAATGAATAAAGTGCCCCATGTTGCAGACTGACTACCCCAAAGAAAGGCACAATATGCTAAAGGAATATTGGACATTCAGCAGTTGCTGTAGTCAGATCAGCCTTGGTGAGTGAAAATCCATGTTGCTGAGCTCATGCATAGTCAGCATTCCTACCACCATGGCCACTTTTTTTCAAGAGTCTATTGGGCAATGACAGGGGTGACAGAAGAAAAGTGTTCACTGGTTAGCCCCTCCCCCACAGCCTCTGCAACCTAAGGAGTGCACCACAGGGGCCTGCAGGAAGGACAGATAACAGCTGAGCAGAGAGAGTCTGCTCAGCCCTGCCTGTCAACTCTCCAGTTGGAGGAGTGCACCACAGCTGCCATCCTGAAGGAGAGAGCTAGGCTGAGCCGCTGAAACCTGCTCTTGCCTTGTCTGCGACCTTCTTTTGACCTGGAGAGCACCAGCACTACTGCCACTGCCTGGAGGAGGGAGCAGCCCTGCTGAGGAGGTTTGAGGCCTAACTAGGCCATAGGGGAACCCTCTATCAGCCTGAGGAGCTTTGCCACCCAAGGAGTTGGATGACTACACAACATCCAATCCCTGGGAGAGTATGAGATCCTGGCTTTGGTGGGTTGGGGGTGCACTGGGCTTGCAGTCACACTAGATTCAGTTTAGCAGGATTTGGGATTGCCTGGACCACAGCAGGTGGCCTGCTTTCCTCAGAGGAGCTTTGCTACCAGAGGGGGAAACCAGGCAGCTTGAAGAGGCTTTAGATCTACCTGAGAGGAGCCTGGCAACTCTCTTTTAATCTAGGGGCTCTGCTGCCCAAGGAGGGAGCTACACTACCAGAGGATTCCCAAAAGCCCAGATCATAAGAGACAATTTCCAACACACCCAGGAGGAATTCTGGATCAACACTTGAAACACAGAAATATAGGAAAATGACAAAACTAAAGACCAAAACGCAATCTCAAACATCCAACCCATCCCAAGGAAGCCTAGGAGCCATGTACATAGAAGAAAATACATGACATAAACCTGAAATAATAGTAACTGAAATAAAGATGCAACTCTGGGAAGTTTTAAAGGAATTCAAACTAGAAATAATCTCTCAGATAAAAGAAGAAATGATAAAAGAAATGAAGGAGATGCTGAACATATCTAAAGAAGACACAGTTTAAAAATTGGAAGAACTAAACAAAAAGATAGAATCCCTGAATGAACAATATAAGAAACAAACAGAATATATGAAACAGATGAAAAGAGATACACAGGAAATCAAAAATTCCATTGAAAGTTGTAAAAACCACCTCAATGAATGCGAAGATAGAATTTCAGACCTTGAAGACAAGATTGCATCCAGCGAACAGGAAAGGAAAGATCTTTTAAAAATAACAAGAAATCAAGAAATAACAATTCAGCACATGCAAGATGATGCAAAGAAAAACAACATAAGGTTGATAGGGATAAATGAAAAAGAAGGAGATAACATAAAGGATGTCAAGAGGATATTTAGAGAAGTAATAGCTGAAAATTTCCCAAACATGAAATTGGAAACTGATATCAGGATCAATGAGGCATATAGAACTCCAAATAGCCATAGCCAAAATAACACTACACACAGACATATAATAATCAACATCCCAGAAATCAAACAAAAGAATAGAATATTAAAAGATGTCAGAGAGAAAAGACAGGTCACCTATAAAGGAAAACCTATCAGAATCACAGCAGACTTCTCAACACAAACAATAAAGGCAAGAAGAGCATGTAGTGAAGTATTTCAGATCCTAATGGAAAATGATTTCCAACCTAGATTGATGTACCCTGAAAAACTGTCCTTAAAAGTCGATGAAGAAATAAGACACTTCCACGACAAAGAACAGCTGAAGAACTTCATGATCACCAAGCCAATCCTGCAAATAATACTGAAAGACAGCTTAGATACACTTAGGAAAAAACTACTAAACAAAGCAGACAATTAAGGAGAACAGAAAGATAAAGATGCAATGGCAGAAAGATAACATGTCAGTAATAAACCAATACATAACAGCTATAACCATTAATGTAAATGGTCTCAATGCACCAATTAAAAAGAACAGACTGGCAGAATGGATCAAGAAACAAAATCCAACCATATGCTGTCTACAAGAAATCTAACCCAAAAGGATACTCACAGACTGAAAGTTAAAGGATGGAAAACAATACTCCATGCAACAGGAATCCAAAAAAAAAAGCAGGGGTAACTATTCTGTTTGCAGACAATGTGAACTTCAAGCCAATATGATCAGAAGAGATAAGGAAGGTCATTACATACTGGTCAAGGTAAAACTTCAAGAAGAGTTTACTATCTTAAATATATATGCACCAAATTCCAGAGCACCCAGTTATATGATACAAGTAGTATCAAAAATGAAAATCCAAATTAGCAGTAATACAATTATAGCAGGCGATTTCAACACACCATTGACACCAATGGACAGATCAACCAGACAGAAAATCAACAAAATAATAAAAGAACTGAATCACACCTGTGAACAAATGGAATTGATAGACATATACAGAGTATTCCGACCAACAACAACAGAATACACATTCTTCTCAGCAGTACATCATTCTGAGCTGTACATGGGTCATTAAAACAGACCATATATTAACTCACAGAACATATTTAAATAAATGCAAAAGAGTTGAAATTATCCCTTGTATGTTATCAGATCATAGCGCTATGAAATTAGAAATTAATGATAAAAGATACTGCAAAAATCCCACAACCACATGGAAACTGAATAACACACTCTTGAGTAACCAGTGGGTCACAGAGGAAATTTTAAAAAAATTAAACAATTGCCACAAACAAATGAAAACACAAATACAACTTACCTGAATATGTGGGATGCAATGAAAGCTGTCCTCAGAGGAAAATTTATTGCACTGAGTTCCCACATCAGGAAAACAGAACAAATACAAATAAATAACCTGATGTTACAACTCAAACATCTAGAAAAAGAAGAGCAACTGAAGCTCAAAGCCAAAAGAAGAGAGGAAATTATAAAAAATCAGAGCAGAAATCAATGCAATAGAGACTAAGAAAACAATCCAAAAAAATCAATGAATCAAAGAGTTGGTTCTTTGAAAGAATAAATAAAATTGATAAGCCCCTAGCCAATCTTATTTTAAAAAGGGAAGAAAAAGCTCAAATTCATGCAATCAGGAATGAAAAAGGTGAAATCACTACAGACCCAATAGAAATACATAAGATCATCAACACCTATTTCAAAAACCTCTACTCTCAAAGGTTTCATAACATAGAAGAAATAGGCAGATTCCTAGAAGCATATGAAGTACCAAAGGTAGATCAGGAAGGTGTAAAACTGCTGAATAACCCAATTTCTATTAATGAAGTCGAAAACATAATTAAGTCCTTACCTACAAAGAAGAGCCCAGGCCCAGACGGATTCACTGCAGAATTCTACAAAAAATATAAAGAAGATCTAATGCCAACACTCCTCAAACTCTTCAATGAAATTGAAAGGAAAGCAATCCTTCCCAAGTCATTCCTGGAAGCAAATATTACTCTAGTACCAAAACCTGAGAAGGACCCAACTGAAAAAGAGAACTACAGACCAATCTCCCTAATGAACACAGATGCAAAAATTCTCAATAAAATTTTGGCAAATAGGATGCAGCAAATCATCAAGAAGATTATACACCATGACCAAGTGGAATTCATCCCAGGTATGCAAGGATGGTTCAACATATGTAAATCAAGAAATGTAATCAACCATATCAATAGAGTCAAAAGTAAGAATCACATGATCATCTCTATAGACGCAAAAAAGCTTTTGACAAGGTAAAACATTCATTCATGATAAGAACTTTGCAGAAAATTGTAATAGATGGTCTTTACCTCAAAATAATAAAGGCCATCTATGACAAGCCAACAGCCAGTATCATACTAAATGGCCAAAAATTGAAGGCCTTTACTTTAAAATCAGGCACAAGACAAGGATGTCCCCTGTCACTGCTCCTATTTAATATGGTACTGTAAATTCTAGCCAGAGCAATTAGACAAGAGAGAGAAATAAAAGGTGTAAAGATAGGAAAAGAAGTTAAATTATCACTATTTGCAGATGATATGATACTCTACATAGAAGAACCCCAAAACTCCATTGAAAGACTCCTAGATATAATAAATAAATTCAGCAATGTAGCTGGATACAAAATCAATACTCAAAAATCAGTAGCATTCCTATACACTAACAACAAAATCACAGAGAGAGAAATAAGAGAAGTGACACCCTTCACACTAGCAACCAAAAAAATGAAATATTTAGGAATGATTCTCATGAATGAAGTGAAAGAACTTTACAGGGGAAAGTATAATACACTGAAAAATGAAATTGAAGATGATCTCAGAAAATGGAAAGACATTCCTTGCTCATGGATCGGAAGAATAAATATTGTGAAAATGGCCATCCTCCCAAAAGTGTTATACAGATTCAATGCAATCCCGATAAAGCTACCATCAACATACCTCATAGATCTCAAGAAATCACTCTCAAAATTCATCTGGAGTGAGAAGAGACCTAAAATAGCAAAGACAGTTTTAAACAGCAAAGGCAAGGCAAGAGGCATCATAATCCCTGACTTGAAGTTATACTACAAAGCATCTGTAGTTAAATCAACATGGTACTGTAATCAAAACAGAGCCGAAGATCATTGGAATAGATTAAAAGATACTATCACAACTACAAACACCCTCAACCACCTTATCTTTGATAAAGGGCCCAAACATGTTCACTGGAAGAATGACAGTCTCTTTAATAAATGGTGTTGGAAAAACTGGCTCTCCATATGACGAAAACTAAAACTAGACCCATGCCTATCACTATATAATAAAATAAAATCTAAATGGATCAAATATCTAAATATTAAAACAGAAACACTAAATTTATTGGAAGACAAATTGGGTAAAAACCTTGAGGACATAGGGGTAGGTAGAGAATTCATGAACAGGACTCAAACCGCACGGGATATACTTCCCAGAGTCAGTAACTGGGATCACATCTTATTAAAAAGTTTCTGCATGTCAAAAGAAATCTCTAACATAGTGAAAAGAAAGCCCAAAAACTGGGAAAAATATCTTAGTGAACTTCCCCTCAGACAAAGGACTTCTGTCTATAACATATAAAGAATTAAAAAAACTCAGACCCCAAAATTCAAAGACCCCATCCAAAAATGGGCATCTGAGATGAATAAACAATTTTCAGATAAAGAAATACAAATGGTAAGTATACATATGAAAAAATGTTCATCATCATTAGTCATTAGAGAAATGAAAATTAAAACCACACTGAGATTTCATCTTACGCCTGAAAGAATGGCCAAGATCAAGAAAACCACCGACAACAAATGCTGGATAGGATGTGGGGAAAAAGGAACCCTCCTGCACTGTTGGTGGGAATGTAGATTAGTGCAACCATTGTGGAGGTCAGTCTGGAGAATTCTCAGAAAGCTGGGACTGGAAGCCCCATTTGACCCAGCTATCCCACTTCTAGGCATATTCCCAGAAGAGCTGAAAGCATCATATCACAGTGATATATGTGCACCCATGTATATAGCAGCACAATTTGTAATAGCCAGATCTTGGAAATAACCTAAGTGTCCATCAACTGAGGAATGGATTAAAAAGTTGTGGTGTTTTTATACAATGGAGTACTACTCAGCTATAAAGAATGATCACATTGAGACATTTATAAATAAATGGATGCACTTTGAGACCATACTCATAAGTGAAATAAATCAAAATCACATGTATAAATACCGAATTGTTTCCCTAGTAAGTAATGATAAGAATACATAAACGTACGTGGTAGTCAGGGTTCCCAGTCATACTGGTTTGAAGCCACATAATGTTTTCACTCATAATTGGAATGGTTTTAATCTGGGTTGTTTTATATTATTGTCTGGGATACTACGAATAGCTATTTTGAAGAAAATAAGACAGCATAATAGCTATTGCTGATTTGATATCATCCTGTTTTGAAGCCCCATCAAGTTGTTGTTTGTCTGTTTCCACTGGTTTTAACATGTTGTATCTTACTATATTTTAGTGTATGCAATAGTATAAGCAAAGATTTTTATAGGTAAAGAGATCACATAGAAACCGAAGTTCGGTTTCTGTTAGCTGGTTCTAAATACCCTGTGATACTTTCAATCTCTTGAATGGTTTCGCACTGTCTTGATGGGTTTGATGCTATAGTACATGAAGTTAGACTCAAATGTTTCAAGGAAAGACTCACTATGGTAACTACTATTAATGTCAGGCTATCTGGTGGTGAAATATAATGATGCTTAAATTGTTCAGTTCTGGCCTGTGTTGTGCTATTGATATGCTCTTTTTTAAACTCAATCTCCATCCCCTTTTTTTTCTTTTTTTAAAATTTAATTTATATCTTAGTATCTTTTAATTAAGGGAAAACTAAACTTAAAATAGCAGGATATATTATAGTACCTTTTTTGTTTTCCTATTAACCTGATTGGAACCCTTGTATTGTTCTCCACATCTGGTTCTGACTGATTTTATTATATTCTGTTTTGATTAATAGTATCAATAGTATCTGAAGGCAACCAGATACTCTATGATGCCCATTATGGTTTGGCTATTATCTTCTTTGGAAGTCCTGCAAGGTC
The DNA here is from genome assembly GCF_034190915.1 of Cavia porcellus. Taxonomy (NCBI): domain Eukaryota; kingdom Metazoa; phylum Chordata; class Mammalia; order Rodentia; family Caviidae; genus Cavia; species Cavia porcellus. The sequence goes on along the minus strand of NW_026947490.1, from coordinate 30,269,867 downwards.
TCCAATGTGGGTTTTACTGGTCTTATTCTGTACTGTTTTGTTCAATTCTTTTGTACGAGCTGATATAGGCACCTCTTTGTAGGATAACAAGAGGCATAATGGTAACCATTGTTGATCACCTAGTAATCTCTTTTAGCATTACATACTATGTCCATCCTCCTGTTCTGACTCTGTTTTGCTTTGTCACATTGTGGGGTATTTTTTGTTGTTGTTCTGTTTTGTTTTGTCTTGTTTCTTGTTTTATATATATTTTTTTTTCTTTTCCTCTTTAAAGAAAAAATTATAAGAACTGTGGGGGTAATGGAGCCCAAAATGAGTGATTGTTAGCGTAAAATAGGGAGAAAAGAAAGTGATCTAAAGGATACAACTGCAAGAGTATTTAAGAGTGTAGGATAGAGAACCATATTACTGCGTTTTTGTTGGATCATTGAACAGAACTGTCTACAGTCTCACTGTATTAATGTTCACTTTGTATGCTTTAATTTTGTAACCTGGACAACTGTTTCTGAGATGACAATGTGTAATCTATTTACTGGTGAATTCTTACTGTATATTTTTTCTCTTGAAATTCTTTATTACTTGTAGCCTTTTACTGTCTTGCTTTGTCTTGTTTTGTTTTTCTCTTTAAATAAAAAGTCTTCACTGGTTTTCATCAAAGGACTCATTCTATTCACTTGATTATTAAAATCTTCTTCTGAAGATGCTAAATTTCATCAACATTTACATGTGACACTAATATCTGTACATCCTTTGGTCATGTGGAGAGACCTAGCCACATACCTATTTCCCAAAATACTTTTCTCACCAACTTCTGAGTCCTATTCCTACCACATCCCTGAACATCCATCCAGATCATTGGCTACAGCAGGCGAATCAGTATATATTTGCACAAGAGACTATTTTTCTTCCAAGCAAAATGCATAACCATGTGCAGTGCTAAAAGTTCTGATGACTGTGAAGATTTTCCTTCACAACTGTGCTTCAGGATGTCCCATAAAGGGTATAGGCCAGAAACCACTCACTTTGAGGTGGTACCTCTGTCACATGCAGAATCATCCAAAGACCAGCCCTAGTCTTATGTTCCTCTTGAAGCTGATCATATGGTACATTCCATGAAGTCACAGGTGCATGCTGGGAGACAGAAGGCAATCCACCAGAAGTGGGAGCCATGAGAGTTGGGCAATATATTCACATAACTCATCACTGTACAGCTCTTCCAGACCTACTCATGCTTAAATAGATATACACTACAATATTTCACTCAGTGATGGACTGTTGCTGTGCACATCTAACTTTATGACTTTCTGGATAGCAATAAACCAAGCCCATCATGGGCAGCTCAGTGGGCAAGGTAACCTGTTGTCTTGAGTTCAAGCATTCAGTTTCCATTAAAGTCCTATGGGAGGCCAAGAACTGCTTTTTGAAAGGAGAGTAACTGTCTACCGATTGTATTGAAGACTTACTCCACAATTCTAAAGATTCTGATGTGATTCACTTAAAAGCCTTCCAGAGACTCCAAACCGCACCCCTATATGCCACTAAAAACTCAAGAACCATTGAATCCGCTGGATCTGGTGAGCCCAGTGTCAAAGGAGTCTGCACAGAAGCCTAGGAATATTGCAGAGACTTTTCTTTTTCTTATACTCACTCAAAATTAAGTTTATTTAATTACTCAGAAATTGGATGGAGTAACAAAGCTATATGGGAATGTGTTGCCTCCAGACTCCAAATAGACTCACTATTCATTCTCCCTCTTATTTGATTGTAAGTGAAATCAGATGTAACAACTTATGTTAGAAGGGATATCTCTAATGCCCCACATCACTGAACTTATAGAAATTTTACAAGGTAAAAGAAATTTGAATTTAGTTGGGTTTATTTCCCATCTCAAAACTCCAGAACTTTTTCTGTATCCTTCTCTTGGTCCCATTAGAATGACATAATTAATGTAATGAACCAGTGTGATACTTTGTGGAAAAAAAATGGTCAAGACTACTACAACCAAAGTTGTGAGACAGGGCTAGAGAGTTAATACTACCCTGATTTAAAATACTAAAGGTAGGTTTTAGGTCCTTGACAGTGGAAAGAAATTTCCCTAATGTATTTCATGTACAGTTATTGAAAAGAAGGTATTTGCCAATTCAATAACTACACAGCAGGTATCAGGAAATATGTTAAACCACTGGGGCATGGAAACCACATCTGATTCTACACTTCAATTGGAGTCATTGATTTGGTTTGAAGCAAATCACCATCATTTTGTAAGACTCAGGTATTTTCTACACAGGCCATATAAAAGAATTAAATGCAGGTGTAGTAGAAACCACCACCCTTCCATCTTTCAAGTCCTTGACAGTGGCATTAATATCTTCAATCCCTCCAGGGTGACAATATTATTTTTGTTTTACTATTTTGCCAAATAAAGGCAATTCTAATGGTTTCCCTTTGGCTTTCCTGGCTATACTAGTATTCACAGTATAGTTTAGGGAACAAGTGTGAGGATTCTATCCTAATTGTACATACCAAAACTGGGGGAAAAACCCTACATGATGGTTTTATGGACCTTCTATACACATTGTGGGCCAGACCTTTGCTAAAATGCCGTTGAGCACCTCACTTCCATTGGCCCCAAATCTTACTGGAGACTCAGGATCATATTTTGAAACCCTTGTAGTCCATGTTATTTCAGAGCTGGTGTGCAGTAATTCTCAAAATGTTATAATATCCCTATCCCAAAATTACAGTTAGTTGCTACAGCAAAAAGCTAAAGACCCATCTGGGAAAAGATGGATGAAATACTTAAAGTAGGAATTATTGACAAATCACACAAGTCCTATCTGAAGAGGATTTGTCCCCGTCATTCAAGGTATTCTCGGTCTGTTAACTGACTCAGAACTGGAAAGTGATTGAGGCTCTGTGATTCTCTCTTTACTATCATTTAAAGTAGGGTTCTATTCATTTGCCTTTAAATTTTTCCAATTAAATGAATCTAGTAAAAAGTTAGCAGAATTCCTGTCTTTTCATATTTGGAAACACCATGTCTTATTAGCCACCACTATAGGTCTATAGACGTCATATATTTCAATCACTGATTTGCTTGTGCTGTGCATCCTGGAAACTGTGTAACTTGTCTTTGGTAGTTGAATACTGCCACCTGAAACTTGTAATTGTATAATTAAGCTAAATCAATGCTTCAAGTTTTTCAATTGAGAAACAGTAGTCCCAATGGTAAGGTGTGGCATACAGAAAAGAGCAATGACCAGACTCCTCAGGGATGCTGGTGCCTGCCTCGTGAATGTTTCTAGAAAAGTTAACAAAGGGTGCACTTACCAGATCAGTGCAATGTGAAGTATTAGCTTTAACATGACAAATCTACTCCAGAATTCCCTTTTCTCTGAACCTTTGAATCTCCTCAAAAATAAATCAGGCAATTTTAACTACTCATTAATCCTTGATGCATACTTATGCTAAACAAACCATTAACACTTGGTTTTTAAGTTCCACAAGCTTCAACATTAAATTCAGAGCCTCTACTTACCAGGTCCATATTGATAAGCTCAGCCCAACCTAGGGGTATGTTTCTGCCACCATTATCCCACACTCATCTACTTCGATACCTGTTACTCGGACCTGTGCTTACAAAACTTAGAAAACACAAGAGGTTCTTTGAAAGTATAGTGAACCTCCTTGTGGGGTCACATAGTGTACCTCACTTTCAGGTTTCTGAGACTTGAGCCTAAATGTAAGCCTCAAGCAGAGATGGATAATCTATTAGATGTTTTAGTGATACAAACAGCCTGCTGCTGCAGCCTTGCCATAGGTTCTCCAGCCCTGGCCTAGAGATAAATGTGAGTGGTGAGGTCAAGGTCTGAAACCTCCAGGACTGTCATGCTTGTTAACACCCACTGGCAACACAGGACATAGGAGAGGCAAACCACAACAGTTGTGTGTGGGAAGCTTCTGTCACTGAGAGTGGAGAAATCTCTTCCTCTGGTACAGTAATATTGGAATTTAGGAGCTCAGTGTATCCAGAATGCTCTCAAACATCTCCTTCCTATTTTATGGGATCTTATTCTTTTCCACTCACTGCTGCGATAGCCTTCCAGGCTTCAGGTGTTTATGCTACAGTTCAGCCAATCAAAGTATTAGAGTTTATATTTGGGCTTTTGTGACCTCAGCCCTGAAGTTAAAGGAAAGAAGATTCTTTTAAAAATACAGTTTGATCTTTTAGATTCTTAGAAAAAATTTTATTTTATTTTATTTTAAAGATGAAAAGCATAACAAAGCCAATCAAAACAACTCAATGTAAGAGACATAGGAGTTCAAACATTATGAAGTCAACCATAGTTACCATAATGCATCCTGATGCCTTCAAAATAGCTAAAGATTATTTTGGACATAGGAAAAATCAAAACAAAACAGAAAAGAATAGAAACAATAATAACAAAACAGTGCCTGCAATAAAGGACTTCAATCCAAGACAATAGTAAATCCAAAATTGCTATTGTAATATTTTTGTCACTTTTGAAATAGCTGCTCCTGCCATCGAATTTGGCATAATCAAACAAAACAAAACAACAAAAAAACCAACCCAACAAAATATTGGAAATGATATATGACTTCCAAAACAAGACCATAGGGAATCAACAATGACTATAATCTTCAGAAGGAAAAATCCCCCCTAGATGTCACACTGTGTGCCACTGTCCTCTGAACCTATGATCAAACCACTGACCCTAGATCTGCAATGTTAGTGAGACACCAAAGCACTACTGGCATCCAATTGCATTTCACCTCCATAGTTATCATCACAGCCTGTGTTTCTCCAAGTAAGCCATGGGGGTGGAGCAAGGAATATTGATACCTCTTGTTTTCCACTTTGGGTGTTGGAAGGGGTTGGGGTCCATTATGTTTCAGTCCAATGGCAGCTTGCACATAGCGTTGGTTTCCAGAATGTGCTTGCTTCTTGGTGTGGTCTTCTTTTCTCTATCCCTGGTCTGTGAACAGCCTAGATGATTTTTATGTGTGCCTGCAGTTTGGAATTTGAATCTTCACTTTTCTTCACTAATTTGTAGTCTTCTAGAATATTGTAGATGCTGTTTGCACACATCTGGAGCTCACATTTTCCTTTACTAGTTTGCATAAAGATGCTAAGAACAGCAAGCCAATATTGTCATATTTCCATTTCTGCTAAAATCTTTCAAAAGTATTAAATGAGTCAATAAAATCCTTGAATAACATAAATGAAATAGGATAATCAAGAGGATGTATATTGCATATTACTTTAGATAGGTAAATGGATTATAAATACTAAGCATGCTATCAGGAGACCATTTAGGCTTCATTAGATTACAGAACCAACTCTTGAAGCACTAAATCCATTAAATAAACTCATTCTTTAATTCTGTTTCCCTAGAGCCTTTCTAGTAAAGGATTTAGAAGGTAAGCTTACAATGACTGGCTGCAGATTTCAGGGTGGAAGAATGCAAAAAGGTCATATGTTTATATAATAGATACTGTGAAACAAAAAGTAATAGTTCAAAGGGAAAGAGTAATTGGTGGGGGGCTGTACAAAGGAAAAAACAGAGAAAAACAGATAAATGATGACAAAATTTTGTATAGGAAAATTCCTCTTAAAGGGGAGAGGAGTTAAAGAGAGAGAAGGGAAATGGGGGGAAATGAGAATTTATGATATATCACGTAAAGGTATAAATTCACTATGATGAATGTCATCATTATGTACATCTACACTATACCAATAATCTTAATTTTCTGAAAATTTGAAGACTGGAAATCACTGCAGAGTTCTCTGAGAGTACAAATCATGTCTGTGATAACTTTTGACCGTAACATTCCACCATGATGATTCTTTGTTGGAACAAACTGACAATGCTCTAAAACGTCTGATAGCAGGAGTCAAAGTTAGCTTGACTAAATTCGTGCTTTAGTATCCCTTTGTCAGATAACTTGTCCCGTGACTGGAAACTAACAATTTAGAGCTTAACTTCTTTATAACAGAGACAGATTGTCATATTCACAGGATGTACATGTTTGGATGAGGTTTATCTTTTCTGTTTTAATCAGAATTTGCAAGGAAAACAGGATAATACAGGACAAATAATTTGGAGTATTAATTTTTAATGGTCACTCAAAGAGTTAAATAGAAAAGAAAGAGTTCAGGAAATTTATAGACATAATAAGACTCAAAGAATTCAGCTGAGAGCCTGGATTCCATGGCAACATCTGGGATGAGTCCAGTTGAAGACCTGGAGCCAATGGCAATGTCCTCCCACAAGGGCAACTGCAGGGTTGGAACCCACAAAAATGTCTCACACAAGTTTGTTTCACAGATCTGTTCTGGGAAGGCCCCAAGGTCAGTGATGGAAGCTAGGAAATAACCAGTAGGCTGTGAACTCTGCATTGGAGCAAGGATGTTATGCTAAAAGTAGTCCAACAAAAGATATCACAAGTATTCTCAGTGACAAGGAGATATCAAGCTCCTCTGACATTGAGAACAACCAAGCTCCTATCAGGAAGTCCATGCAACAAGATTTTCCAGAAAATTCGGCAGCACGTATCTTTCTCTCCAGAGCTAGAAGTGGTGCTGAAATAAGGAGCAGAGATCCCTAAAGTGAAATACACCTTTCTCAGTGACAACAAGGACATGAGCTCCTCTGATGATAACAGCCAAGTTCATATAAGGAAACAAGTTTGTCAAGGTCAAGCAGGAGAACCCATGGAAACAGGGGAACCAACAACACCCAGGAGAACCAACAATATATTTCTCCCTCATTGCTTACCCCTTTTATCTTAGCAACAATCCTCAGGTGGGCAATCCACATTCAGAACTATATTGATTCAGTTCAGCTGGGTCAGCTGTCAATCCACCACACTTCCAAATGTGTTTCATTAGAAAATTTGTATGATGGGGCTCTTCTGTGAGATCACAGGTCAAGGGGGCAAGTTCACATTGGAAATTTTAAAAAGAGTTTTTATGAAACCCTGATTTATTCACATGGGAGTCCTGTTAGGAAATGGAAAGACTGTTCTCCTTACCTCTCACTGTGCTATTCTATTTGCAATTTCTTCCTCTTATACACAACTGTTCTATGATAGTATCAACCATCATGTGATACACCAAGGACCTCTTACAAGTACTGAGCTGATTGTTTTGTATTCCCTTGATCAATCCAAATTCCGGCATAAATAAAACACTTCCTTTTGTAAAATACTCAGCTTCAGACATTTTGTCACAGAACTCAAAAACAACAAGATGCCCAAAGTTTTGTGCTCTGCATCGATCTGATATAGAGACCCTCCTTTGGATGTGAAATTCAAATTCCACATTGTCTTCTTGATTTCTCTAGTGTTCAGTGTCCTGAGATCATCTCTCATTTCAGTAAGAAATAAATTCTTACTCTGGATCCTGAAGTGTTCAGCTTTGGGAGACAGGGACACCAATATATTCATGTACAGTTTATGTCCTCAATTGGATCCCCAGCCAAGGAGACTGTCTGACAGTGTAAAAAAACGTTAAAATTTGGAAAAGGAGGAGAAGGAGGAGGTGGAGGAGGAGAAAAGCACCAAAAGTGAGAAGAGAGGAAGAAGGAAAAAAGAAAAAGAAAAATGAAAAGAAGCAAAAAGTAAAAAGAAGATAGAAGAAGGAGGAAGAAGAAGAGAATGAGATGTCACTGACAAGAGGAAGAGAAGGAGGAAAAGGAGGAAAATGAGCAATAGGAAAAAAGGAGGAGCAGAAAATCCATATAATTGTCCTAAAAAATTCTTTAATAAGACTAGTATAAGGGGACCAGTGTGCCCCAGAATGGGATGAATCTGCTTTATTCACATCCATAATTCCAATGAATGTCCCATATTCAAACAGCTGAAATCCTTATTAGTCCTGTTAAGAAACATATGTGGTCTCCTTTTGCACTTCTGTATTGCCTGTCATACTGAATTGAACATTAAACAATGCAAAGAAATGAAAAAAATATACAATTATGTATTTTTCATAAGAAGAGGAAATTTTGGTATTTTTATTTTAAAAAGATTAAGATAAAAGAGAATGTAACAAAACAGATTGAAACAAAAATTTAAGCTACATTATATTTCACCACAAGACAACCAGTAGCTTTCCTTGAAATATTTGAGTATACCTTCATACACTATAGTATCAAACATAACAAAATAGTATAAAACCATTCAAGAGAATGAAAGTATAATAGGGCATTTGGAGCCAAATAACAGAAAATGAACAATGGTTACTATATTATCTGCTTGTCCATAAAAAATTTTGTTTATACTATCACACATAATAAAATCCATTAAGATACAATATGATAGAACTGATGGAGACAGAAGAACAAAAGCATGGTCGTACTTCAAAACAAGATGACATTAAATCAGCACTGGCTATTATAATGTCTTGTCTTCTTCAAAATAGCTGTTCATACCATCACAGAAAACAAAAACAAACAACCCAGATTAAAACCATTCCAACTAATGAATGAAAACATTATAAGGCTTCAAAGCAATGTAATGGGGAATCAAGATTACCACATACTTTTTTGTATTCTTACCATTTCTTACACAAGGGACACTACAATATTTATACAAATGAGTTTGATTTATTTCACTCATGAGTATGACCTCAAGTTGTGTCCATTTATTTATAAATATCTCAATGTGATCATTCTTTATAGCTGAGTAGTACTCCATTGTACAAAAATACTACAACTTTTTACAAATCCAGGTAAGAGACAATGATCAGACTCCAGTCAACCACAGGACTTCATGAAACTGATTCCTGGTCCTTTGATGGAGCACCAAAGGTCTCCTTCAGACCTCTGCTCATTTTATTATAGACACATAAGTCAGCTAAAATTATTATACTATGTGTGATGAAGCCACATAGTCAAGACAGTGCAGAGAATGAGAACATTTTACCACTGCAGCTGCCAGTGTATCTGTTGTAATAACCACACATACATGCTTCCTTGGGCAGATAAAACAATTGGTACCACCTGGTCCAATAAGGCCTAGATAAACATTAATCACCTCTGTGGATGAGCAAGACCTCCTAGTGCATCTCTTCCTAAAAATGGCTCTGTTCTTTCCATGTATGCTTGCTACATGGCCTACCTCCCCACAATGAGTATTACCTAGCTGGTTATACATATAATTTTATTGATCATAGTTTTGTCCCACATTGTACCCACCTGGTGATTTTGTACCCACTTTGTCATTTTGCTCTACAAAACTTCCTGTGAAAAGTGGGCTCATTGGCAACCAACTTTCAGATCCCCTCTTGCCACTGAGGGGCTATCTCTCTCAATAAAGTTTTCCTACCTCAACCTTCATTATTCCTTAAAATTCATTATTCAGTTTTGAGAAACATGAATTTGGCATTTCTGACATCTAGCAGTTTGGGAGTCAAATTTGTTTCTCCTATATCAATATCAGCTCCTCAAACTTAAGCACTTTCCTTATTTGCTCTTATTTTCCTTTATTAAGAAATCAAATTGAATTTTGTCAGTATTGTGTTATCATCCTTCATTTTCTTATTTTATAATTAAAATTTTTCCTGCATATTCAAAAAAAATACTACAATGCTCCTCTGTTGATGGACACTTAGGTTGTTTCCAAGATCTGGCTATTACAAATTGTGTTGCTATCAAGATGGGTGCAAATATGTCACTATGGTATGATGTTTTCAGTTCTTCTGGGAATATGCCTAGATGCAGAAGAGTTGGATCAAATGGGACTTCCAATACCAGCTTTTTGAGAAATCTCCAGACTGACATCCCCAATGGTTGCACCAATCTACACCAACAGTGCAGGAGAGTTCCTTTTCACCCACAGTGTCTCCAGCACTTGTTGTTGGTAGTTTTCTTGATCCTGGCCATTCTTTCAGGAGTGAGATGGAATTTCAGTGTGGTTTTAATTTGCATTTCTCTAATGAATAATGATGATGAACATTTTTTCATGTATTTATTTGCCATTTCTATTTCTTCATCTGAGAAGTGCGTATTCATCTCAGATGCCCATTTATGGACTGGGTCTTTGAATTTCAGGGGTCTGCTTTTTTTAATTCGTTATATATTTCAGACAGAAATCTTTTGTCTGAGGGACAGTTCATTAAGATTTTTTCCTAGTTTGTGGGCTTTGTTTTCATTATGCTGGAGATATCTTTTGACGTGCAAAATCTTTGTAATAAGACGTGATCCCATTTATTGATTCTGGGAAGTAATTCCCATGCAGTTGGATCCTGATCATGAATTCTATACCTATCCCTGTCTTTAAGATTTTTACCCAATTGTCTTCCAAAAGATTTTGTGTTTCTGTTTTAATATTCTGATCTTTGATCCATTTAGGTTATTTTAGTACATGGTGATAGGCATAGGTCTAGTTTTAGTTTTCTGCATATGAAGAACCTGTTTCTCCAGGACCATTTATTAATGAGACTGGTTCTTCTAGTGAACAAGTTTGGCCCCTTTATCAAAGATAAGGTGATTGAGTGTGTATGTAGTTGTGGTTGTATCTTCTAACCTATTCCATTGATCTTCAGACCTGTTTTTATTCCACAATAATGTTGATTTTATTACAGTTGCCTTGTAGTATAATTTCAAGTCAAGAATTGTGATACCTCCTGCCTTGCCTTTGCTGCTCTAAATTGTCTTTGTTATCCTAGGTCTCTTCTGGTTTCAGATGAATTTTAGAAGTGATTTCTCTAGAACATTTGCATTGAATCTGTATAATAGTTTTGGGAGAATGGCCATTCTCACAGTATTTGTTCTTCCTATCCATGAGCAAGGGATGTCTTTCCATTTTCTGAGATCCTCTTCAATTTCTTTTTCAGGGTATTATAATTGTCCCTGTATAGATCTTTTACTTCTTTCATGATATTAATTCCTAAGTACTTCATTGTTTTGGATGCTAGTGTGAAGGATGTGGCAGAATTGAAATTATCCCATGCATGTTATCAGAGAGTGCCATGAAACTAGAAATTAGTTATAAAATAAATTGCATAAATACCACAAGCACATGAAAATTGAAAAACACATGCTTAAGCAACAGTGGGTCATAGGGGAAATTAAAGAAGAGATTAAAAAATACCTACAAGCAAATGAAAATACAAATACAACTTAACTGAGTCTGTGTGATGAAATGAAACTGGTGCTCAGAGGAAAATTTATTGCACTGAGTACCCACATCAGGAAAACAGAATGAAGACAAATAAACAACCTGATGCTATACTTCAAACATATAAGAAAATAACAGCTAGTCAAGCCCAAGCCAAAAAAGGAGGAAATTATAAAATCAGAGCCAAAATTAATGCAATAGGGGCTGGGGATTTAGTTCAGTGGCATAAGCGCCTGCCTTGCAAACAGGCAGTCGTGAGTTCGATCCCTGGTACCGATAAGAAAGAAAAAGACAAAAAAATTAAAAAAAAATAAATTAATGCAATAGAGACTAGGAAAACAATGCAAAGAATCAAAGAATCAAACAGTTGGTTTTTTGAAAGAATAAATAAAACTCATAAGCCCCTAGGAATCCTTATTTTAAAAAGGGAAGAAAAAGCTCAAATTCATGTCATAAGGAATGAAAAAGGTGAAATCACTACAGACTCTGTGGAAATATCGAAGATCATCAACACCTATTTCAAAAACCTCTAGTCTCATAGGTTCAATAACAGAAAAAATGGACAGATTCCTAGAAACACATGAAGTACCAAATCTGGCTGAAGAAGATGTAAAACTGCTGAACAACCCAATCTCTATTAACGAAATTGAAAATGTAATTAAGTTGTTACCTACCAAGAAGAGCTCAGGCCCAGATGTATTCACTGCGGAATTCTACAAGAAATACAAAGAAGACTTAATGCCGACACACCTCAAACTCTTCAATGAAATTGAAAGGGAAGCAATTTTTCTTAAGACATTCCTGGAATCAAATATTACTCTAGTACCAAAACCTGAGAAATACACAACTAAAAATAAAGAACTACAGTCCAATCTCCCTAATGAACATAGAGGCAAAAATCCTCAATAAAATATTGGCAAACAGGATGCAGCAAACCATCAAGAAGACTATACACCATGACCAAGTTGGATTCATCTCAGGCATGCATGGGTGCTTTAACATACATGAATCAGTAAACATAATCCACCATATCAATCAAGCCAAATGTAAGAATCACATGATCATTTCTATAGATTCAGAAAAAGCTTTTGATAAGGTCCAACACTCATTCATGATAAGAACCTTACAGAAGAGTGGAATAGATGGTCTTTACCTCAATATGATGAAGGCTATCTATGACAAAGCAACAACAAGCATCATATGAAATCCCAAAAACTGAATGACTTTATCTTAAAATCAGGCACAAAACAAGGATGTCCCTTATCACCACTTCTATTCAACATAGCACTACAAATACTAGCCAGAGAAATTATACAAGAGAGAGAAAAATGTGGTAAAGATATGAAAAGAGGAAGTAAAATTATCATTATTTACAGCTGATGTGATACTGTACATAAAAGAGCCCCAAAACTCCACTCAAAGACTCTGAGATATGATAAATAAATTCAGCAAAGCAGATGGATACAAAGTCAATACTCAAAAATAAATAGCATTTCTATACACTAACAATAAAATCACAGAGAGAAATAAGAGAAGCCACACCATTCACACTACCATCCAAAAAAAGAAATACTTAGGAATTAATCTCATGAAATAAGTAAAAGATCTATACAGTGGAAATTATCACTAACCTGAAAAAAAAATCAAAGAGAATCTCAGCAAATGGAAAGACATCCCTTGTTCATGGATAGGAAGAATAAATATTGTGAAAATTTCCATTCTCCTAAAACTGTTATACAGATTCAATGCAATCCTAATGAAAATACCATAAAGATAACTCATAGATCTAGAGAAATCACTCGTAAAATTCACCTTAAACCAGAAGAGAGCTGAATATTAAAGGCAATTCTAATCAGTGAAGGCAAGGCAAGAGGCATCACAATCCCTGACTTGAAGTTATACAACAAAGCTACTGTAATAAAAGCAACATAGTACTGAAATAAAAACAGATCTGAAGATCAATGGAATAGATTAGAATATACAACCACAACTATCATCACACTGAACCACCTTATCTTTGATAAAGGGGCCAAACATATTCACTGGAAGAAAGTCAGTCTCTTTAATAAGTGGTGCTGGAAAAACTAGCTCTCCAAGTGCTGAAAACTAAAACTAGACCCATCCCTATCACCACGTACTAAACAAAAATATAAATGAATCAAAGATCTGAATATTAAAACAGAAACACTAAATCTTTTGGGAGACAAATTAGGTAGAAATCTTGAAGACATAAGGCTAGGTAGAGAAATTATGAACAGGAATCAAACCACAAGGGAATTACTTCCCAGAATCAATAACTGGGATCAAGTCTTATTAAAGGGTTTCTGCATATCAAAAGAAATCTCCAGCATAGTGAATGAAAACTCACAAACTGGCAAAAATTCTTAGTGCACTGTGTCTCAGACAAATGACTTCTGACTAAAACATACAAAGAAAAAAGTCAGACCTACTAAATTCAAAGACTCAATCGAAAAATGGGCATCTGATATGAATACGCACTTCTCAGATAGAAGAAATAGAAAAGGCAAATAAATACATGAAAAATGTTGATTGCCATTACTCATTAGAGAAATGCAAATTAAAACAACAGTGACATTCAATCTCACTTCAGTAAGAATGGCCAGGATCAAGAAAACTACCAAGAATAAATGCAGGAGAGGCTATGAAAAAGGAACTTTCCTATACTGTTGGTGGGAATGTTGAGTGGTGCAAATACTGTGGAGGTCAGTCTGGAGATTCCTCCAAAAGCTGGGATTGGAAGCCCCATTCGACCCAGCTATTCCACTTCTAGACATATTCCCAGAAGAACTGAAAACATCATACCACAGTGATATATGTGCACTCATGTTTATAGCAGTAAAATTTGTAATAGCTAGGTCTTTTTTTTATTTAAAGAAAGACGAAGCAAAATATAAAAGGGCAGAAATAGTACATACTTTCAAAGAAAAGAAATAAACAGTAATAAATCACTAGCTGACGTATACATATTGTCCCCCTATAAATAGTTGTTCAAAGTACACAAGTGGAACATGTAAATGGGAATTCAACCAGGGAGACTGAAAACAGTTCTGTTCAACTATCCAACAAAAATTAAGTATTAAGGCTGTCAATCCTATACACTTAGACATGTACACATTGATCCATATCTTCATTTATGTTGCGACCTAACACAACTAATTGATTAAAATTCTTCTGAACAAAGATTAATAATATTGCTGGATTTCACATCATAACACTCCAGAATCGGGATTGAGTACTGCAGTGCCACTTTTCCTTCAAAGTTTTTGTTCATTTCATCATGTGTCATCAGATCAGTTCTCATAAACTCTTTATAGGTTTTTACATAAGCATGAGTCTTAACATGTATTTCTATCCTTTCTATGTTAGAGGGAGAAACAGAACAAAGCATTACAGAACTAAACTTTTCCTATAGACATATAAAATTACACTTGATCTTAGCCAAAAGGCCGAGAAGCAATGACATATAAAACTAAAAGTACATATAAATCTGCTGATTAAGGAGTTCTACCATGGTCACTGTTCTGTTTCTTGTTATCACCAACAGAATTGACTATATAATCAGATAAATTATAATTGAACATATCAGTACATAATAGGATTAACAAATACAACTTTGTAGATAGTGTAGAGCTACAAAAACTGGTAGCCAAATCATAATGGATATCTTACTGAATCATTGTCATTTTCAGTATACTTGTCTATACTCCTCAACTTGATACCATCAACCGTACAGTTTTGAATAAAATCTGTCAATAATAAGCAGCAATCAAACAAGTAAGATTTAACTAAGATCAGTCATGATGCAACAGTATAAGTCATACATGGATCCTGATTGAGTTAACAGGAAATTAAAGATGTCCACTGTGCTATGGAAAGCTGTCTGTCCCCCTCATATGCAGTGCTTGTATACAAATTAGGACGGAACAAGTTCCAACCAAGCAGAGAGGTGCAAATAATAGGTGTTTTAATTCCTGATACACTATTAGCTATATCTTCTGCTGTTTTTTTGGAGACTATTCCTCCCTTTTACTCCCCCAGAATGAACTGTGTATTTTTGGGTATCCCCAACACTCATGGTTTTGTATGGGGGGGGGAACCTGCTATTTACCTAAGTGTTTCTGAACTTTCTCACTCCTGGAATGGATTTCTAGTTATATTTCTTCTTATAGTTATATTTCTTCTTCTAGTTATATTTCTTTATTATAGCCTGTCTGTTCAACCTATCCATAAATACGGGTCTAGTTACCCCTACTACTTTCTGGTTCCCTATCACATCGAGTTGTTTTCTCATGTTTGATTTTGGTCCATATAACCTTCTTCAGGCTAATGGTATTTCCTAAAAAGAGTCTCTCAGTGGACTCTATCTCTTGATCCACTCTGCCTGCAATTCTCTCTTTTTTCCCTTGAGTTAGTGTCTCTAGGCCATCTATATTAGAAATTATATCCAACCTTTCTTTTAGAAATTATATTCAACCTTTATTTCTGTTGAGTCCTTTTTCTGTCATTAGTTGTCAGTTTATCTTCTTCATTTCACTTTCTGCTCCATTCATTGTGGCCTCTCTGCCACTGTTTCTGGAATTCTGGTACTTTTCTATTTTAGAATGCCCTGCAGTATTTTCTGTAGAGTTGAATTGGTGATTGCAGATTCCCCCAGTTGCTTCTAGGGACAGTTGTTCAGGGTATATCAATCTTGGCTGGAGGTTATTGTCTTTCAAAGCCTGGATTATTTCGTCCCATGCTCTTTGTGATTTGATGGTTTGTGCTGAGAAGTCTGCTGTAATTCTGATGGGTGTTCCCTTGTAAGTGATCTGTTTCTTGTCTCTCACAGCTTTTAATATTCTGTTCTTATACTGGATTTCTGGAATTTTGATTATTATATGCCAGGGTGTAGTTCTTTTTTGGATCATAGGTGCCTGGAGTTCTGTATGACTCATACATCTGAACATCTTTACCTTTTCCTATGTTTGGGAAGTTCTCCTTGATTATTTCTGTGAATAGCCTTTGCAGTTCATTTGTTTGTATCCCTGATTCTTCCTTTACATTCTTAATTCTTAAGTTATAGATCCTTTTCTAGACTTTGTATTGTTACTGCTTGTTTCCTTGTAATTTTTAAGAAGTTTTTCCTTTCATGCTCCCGCATTACAAACATGTCCTCCAGTTCAGATAATATATCCTTAGTTTCTTTCAAGCTGTTATGCCAGCTTTCAATAGAGTTTTTAGTTTCCTGGTAATCCCTTTGAACCTGCTTCATGTATTCTATATTTTCTCTATTTTGTCCATCAAACAATTCTTCCCTTTTTTTGTTCTTCCATTCTACCATCTATTTTTTCTTGGGAGGTGCTTAGCATTTCTTTAACTATTCTACTTATATCTTGCTTTCCTTGGTTAAATACTTTACTTTTGAACTCATCTATGAGGTCCCTAAGATATCACTTTATGTCTATTGGTGCCATGACTGATATTGCATGTTTTTTGTCCTCATTCTCCTTTGCAATTTACCTTTCCTGGATCAGTTTTCCCAGGATTGGGGCCCGAGGACCCTTTCTTGTTGCTTTCTCTTCTCATATGTTTTGTTCCTTCCATACAGGTGTATATAGGAGGCCCAGTTTCTTTCTTTGTCGGTTTGTCTCAGGTGCGCTGACTAGGTGGTCCTGCCCACTGCAGTGTACTATGAGGTACAGATCCCGCAGCTGTGGATCCACCCCTCCAGTTCAACCTACTGAAGACTTTGCTGCATTAGTTTGCACTACCAACCTATTGGTTTGGGCTAGCCTATTGGGCTTCAGTCAACATTGCTGAAAAGTACAAGTCCCAAGTTTCCTCAAAGATCTATGGCAAACACTTATCTGTAACCCCCTGGACAAATGAAACAAGGTTAAACATTTCTGAAACGCAAAGGCTCAAGATAAACATTACCACTCCAAGAGTTACAAATTGGGGAATATAAAGCATTGGAAACAAATCAAGTCCAACATCCAGCAGGGTGAATATTAAGTCCTAGAGTTCCATGATGAGCATTTCAATCAATCTACTCACAAGCTCCAAAGTCATGGGTGATTTTAGCTCTGTGACATTTCCAGGGATTTCAGCACCCACCGTTTCTCTTTTAAACCTTCTCTTCAGGAGACCAGTGCACAGTTTCCTGCCAGGACCAGCAAATGGGGCCTAGGCAAGGAATCCTGCCCCAGGAATCCCACCTTCGTCTGGGGGAACTCTCCTCCTTGCCTGGGAAACTGACTGTGGTTTCCTGCTGGGACCAGTGAGTCTGGTAGGCACTGAATCCCACCCCAGTCTGGGGGAACTCTCTTAGTCTCCTGGAGACCAGTGTGTGGTTTCCTGCCGGGACTAGTGAGTGGGGCCTAGGCATGAAATCCTGCCCCAAGAATTCCACCCCAGTCTGAGGGAACTCTGTTGTGCAGTTTCCTTCCAGGCCCAGCCAGTCGGGCCTAGGCAGGGAAACCCTTCCCAGTCTTGGGGAACACTCTTCCTCACCTAGGAACCAGGCCACTGTTCCCTGCAGGCCCAACCAGTTGGTCCTAGACAGAGTCTGCGGGAACTCTTGCCCTCACTTGGAACAACATTTGAAGCTTGAAAATATAGGAAAATGACAAAACAAAAGACCAAAATGCAACATCAAACATCCAGCCCATCCCAAGAAAGCCTAGGAACCACATGCTTATAAGAAAACACATTCCACATACCTGAAATAATAGTAACTGAAATAAAGAAGCAACTCTGGGAAGCCTTAAAGAAAATCACACTAGAAATAATCTCTCAGGTAAAAGAAGAAATGATAAAAGAAATGAAGAAGATTCTGAACATATCTCAAGAAGACAGAGTTTAAAAATGGGAGGACCTACATAAAAAGATAGAATGCCTGGATGAACAATATAAGAAACAAACAGAATACATAAAGCAGATGCAAAGATATATACAGGAAATAAAAAACTCCACTGAAAGTTATAAAAACTGCTTCTTTGAATATGAAGATAGAATCTCAGACCTCAAAGACAAGATTGCAGCTAGCGAACAGGAAAGGAAAGATCCTTTAAAAATAACACAAAATCAGGAAATAACAATACAACACCTGCAAGACAACGAAAGCAGAACAACATAAGGTTGATAGGAATAAATGAAAAAGAAGGGGACAACATAAAGGATGTCAAGAGGATATTTAGAGAAGTAATACATGAAAATTTCCCAAACATGAGATGAGAAACTGATATCAAGACCAATGAAGCATATAGAACTCCAAATAGCCATAACCAGAATAAATCTATATCCAGACATATAATAATGAACATCCCAGAAATCGAACAAAAGAATAGAATATTAAAAGCTGTCACAGAGAAAAGACAGATCACCTATAAAAGTAAACCTATCAGAATCACAGCAGACCTCTCAGCACAAACAATAATGTCAAGAATAGCTCAGAGTGAAGTATTTCAGATCCTAAAGGAAAATGATTTCCAACCTAGGCTGATGTACCCTGCAAAACTAGCCTTCAGAATCAATGGAGAAATAAGATATTTCCATGACAAAGAACAGCTGAAAAACTTCATGATCACCAAGCCAACTCTGCAAAGAATACTGAAAGACAGCCTATATACGTTTAGGAAAAAACCACTAAACAAAGCAGACAATTAAACAGAGCAGAAAGATAAAGATGCAACAGCAAAAAAATAACCTGTCAACAACAAACCAATATATAACAGTTATAACCATTAATTCAAATGGTCTCAATGCACCAATTAAAAGAAAAAGACTGGCAGAATGGATCAAGAAACAGAATCCAACAATATGCTGTCTACAAGAAACCCATCGAACCCAAAAGGATAACTCACAGACTAAAAGTCAAAGGATGGAAAACAATACTTCATGCAACAGGAACCAAAAAAAAAAGCAGGGGTAGCTATTCTGTTTGCAGACAATCTGAATTTCAAACCAATAATGATCAGAAAGGATAAAGAAGGACACTACATACTGGTTAGGGGAAAACTTCAAGAGGAAGACATAACTATCTTAAATATATATGCACCCTCCAGGCTTCTGGGTGCAGTAAAGTGGAGAAGTGGGTTTGAGGCCTCTAGGTCGGGATTATCTTGTGGTGAAACACTATTTTGCTTAAATGGTTATGATTTGACTTTCACTGTTTTGTTGTTATTCCCTCTTTTATATCAATCTGCTTTTTTATTATTGACTTTTTCATTTTTAACCTTTTAATTAAGGGAAAAATAAATAAAAACAGCAGGATGTATTATAGTAACCC
This sequence comes from Cavia porcellus, assembly GCF_034190915.1. Classification (NCBI taxonomy): domain Eukaryota; kingdom Metazoa; phylum Chordata; class Mammalia; order Rodentia; family Caviidae; genus Cavia; species Cavia porcellus. Next base: position 30,250,435 of record NW_026947490.1, on the reverse strand, counting down.
ACTTTGAATTCCTATTAACTTGATTTGAAACCTGTATTGCTCTTACCATCTTGTTTTGACTGATTTTCCTCTATTCTGTTTTGCTTGATAGTACCAAGTTCGAAAGTATAGGCCACGACTATGAATACAATAAGATTCATTATGACACCCATTTTGGTTGACTATTATCCTCTTTTGAAGTCCTCTAATGTCTCAAATGTTTTGGTTTTATTGGTTTTGTTCTTTACTGTTTTGTTCAACTTTATTATAACTGATAATATAGGCAATTCTTTTTAAGATAGCAAGAGGCAGTATGGTAACCATTGTTGATCACCTTGTATTTTGTTTTTACGTTATGTATTATGTGTCCCTCCTTTTGATTTGACTGACTCTGTCCTGTTATGTCACATTTGATTTTACTCTCTTCAAAAAAAGTAATAAGAACAGTGGTAGTAATAAAACCCAAAGTGTGTAATTGTCATTGTAAAAAAGAGAGGAAAAGAAAGTGCTCTAAAGGACATAACTGCATGTATATTTAAGTGTGTAAGATAGGTAATCATATTATTGAGTTTTATTGGATCATTGAACAGAACTGTTTGCAGTCTCAGTTTGAATGTCCACTCTATATGCTTTAATTTTGTAACTTGAACAACTATTTCTATGATGACAATATGTAATCTATTAACTAGTGATTTCCTACTATTTATTTTTTCTGAAATTCTTTATAACTTTTACCCTTTTTGTTCTTTTCCTCCTTAAATAAAATTTTAAAAAAAGAAAGTAATGTTTCTTCTTCATATTGATTATTGTTTAGAGTTACTAAAATGAACATGAAGTTCACTTTTGTAATATGTTTTAATCTTTGCATAAACACAAAAGTGAGATTGTAGAACCAGTTGGCAAGAATCCCTTCTTTGTAGAACATCCGTAAGACTTTTCAAATTGTCTCTGCTCACATTTATGTGTTTCTTAGAGTACCCTCTTTCCAAATCCTTGGCCCACTTTTAACTGGTTGCTAGATTTTTTCTTTTGACTTTCTTTCACTGAGTTGTACAATTTAATTTCTTTAGGATTCCAACATCTATGATAGTCAAGATTGCAGACTTTCCACATTCCATTTTATTATATGTCTTGCAGTTTAACATGTTTCATGAATCTTTTCACCTTGCTAACAGTTTTACTTGACACACACTCTATGTAGAAATCCACAATGAAGGATTTTCTATCATATCCTATTTTAATACATATTGTATTATTTCATATATTATAGTTCAGAAGTATAGGTATATTGCTCATTAATTTCCTTGATAGTAGATCAATTGTTTTTGTGTCTGTGATGTTGGCAACTGAAGCTTTCTGCTAATATGATAATGTTGAGCTAGTGTTTATCAATGAATTCAGCATGTTTGTGGGATGATTTCTTTAGAATTGAGTACAATACTATATAGTTATGAGTTTCTCAAATATCTCCATCACATTTAATGTAAAATTATACAGCAATATTTACTCAAAAATGGAAATGTGATATAACAAAATTATTTTAAAATGCCAATCATGTATCATAAAACTCTATTGTATAAAGACATATTGCAGGCCCATGTTATTTGAAAATGTAGGTGGCATGTTTTGTCACTGTGACACAAAAGATAGTACAATGATTATCCAACTGGCTAACTTTCTCATATTCAAGTTTCTTCCCTATCACTAATTTACACAGATTCAATAACCTTTTTGTATCTGATTCCTTCTATAAAAATCCTTGAATGTGGCAACTTCTTGCCTGTTTTGGTTGATGAACCTCTGTACTCAACACCGGGACTCCTCCAGATTTTCAGCTGAAGTATTTCATCAAGGATTGGAGGTTCAAACTTTTCCTGTCCTCACAGATTTGGACAGTTGTATACTGTGACTTGGATTTCTGTAGCCATTGTGATGAAACCAATGAACTCCAGGGATATAGAACTTAATATAAATTCTCCCAATTACAACTCTTTGACCACTTTAACTTTATGTACTCTGTGTTATTTATATTTTGTAGTTGGTGTGTGTTTTGATGCATAATAATTGCTTTCATCTCAAGGAATCAGTATACATACATATAGCATCTTGAATCAGTTTTACTTACCAAATCTTCCTTGGTCTTTCCCTTTACTCCCTCCCTCAGATCTAACTTCAATCACTTTTTATTATGCTTCTAATTGCCAAATACACTAGTATAAAATTCTCAAATCCAGAAAGGTTCAGAGTACTCTTCTGCCAGATTTTATGACAAGGTCAGAGTCAAGACACAGCATTACAAAGCAGACTACATACACACCATTGTGTTTTTGTGGGAAGTTATTTATCCAGTACTGTGCCCTGGACCTGTTGCCATGTGTGTCAGTTTCATGTGCAGACACATGTGTCAGTGCACACATATTGTTGAACACTAACACGATTTCCATACACTTATTCTGACTTCTTTTAGTGATATGCATGTGAAAGAATGAAAGCCATCTCAGCTAATGAAGGCACAGTTCTGCAGAATTTCACAAGGGGAATACAATTCTCCATGTGAGTGATAAACCAGGAAATGCATGGAATACTGTCATTTGAGCAAAGTAACCTTTTGTCTCCACCAGGTAAGTGATCCTGGGATTACTGTTTTATTGCATGTATTTGAAGAGTGGAGCAATAAAATACAGACTTACATCATTTCTAACACTTAAGAGTTTACATTAATGCCTGATCAATACTTTATATAAATGAATTCAGTGACATTTTCATATTTGTCATTTATATGCCCTTCATGAGAGTTTTGGATAATTCTTCTCAATTAACAAATATTACTCAAAGTATTCATTCAAGTTATTCTAGGTTTGATTCCATAACATGAACATCAATTAATTGGGTTATTATTATGTTAATGGGAATGTGCTTTGGGAATCATCTATCCTGAAAAATGATCACACGTACCAGGCTGTGGCATGGCTGGGGCATGGTGTCCCAAAAGCAAAGAGAGCTTGGCTCAGGGCAAGCCACATGAAGAAGTTGCTTCAGCCCAGAAAAACTTCAAATCCCTTGACAATCCAAGGAATCAGTTACTAGGCAGTGGGAATCGATATCATCCTTCTGAGTGTATAAATAAATGTACTACATTGGTTGAGCAGGTTTTTTTTTTTTACTTGCATCAGGAAAGGACTCCAGGCTATCCCCGGAGCCCAGCCTGGTTGGGACTCCCGCACCTCACCATCGGTGTGCAGAGGAGGGGCTGGGTGGATCTGGGGCGCCTGCATCAGCCTCCCCATGTGTATGGAGGGCTCTGGATATCTCAGCAAGCAGGGGAGGATCGCAGGTTCCAGAGGCACCACCTCTTGTGGTGAGTGCTCAGGGCACTCTGCCCAAGTCCCAGACTGTTCGGGACCCTCCAGGCTTCTGGGTGCAGTGAAGTGGAGAAGTGAGTTTGAGGCATCTACATCGGCCTCTCCATCACGGCTGCACTTGGAGAACTGTGGAGCTTCCAACAAGTAGGCAGGCGCATGCTATCCCCAGAGTGAAGCCTGTTTGGACTCCCACACCTTGCCATCTGTGTGCAGAGGAGGGGCTGGGAGGATCTGGGGCACCTGCATCAGCCTCCCCGTGTGTCTGGTGGACTGTGGATGTCTCAGCAGGCAGTGGAGCATCGCAGGTTCCAGAGGCCCTGCAGCCTGTGCTGAGTGCTCAATGCATTCTGCCCAAAGCCCAGACTGTTTGGGTCCCTCCAGGTTTCTGGGTGCAGTGAAGTGGAGAGGTGGGTTTGAGGCATCTACATCTGCCTCCACATCCCAGCTGCACTTGGAGAGCTGTGGAGCTTCCAATGGGCAGGTGGGCCCACAGTGTCCCTGTGGCCCAGCTTATCTGGAACTGCAGAGTTCTGAACAGGCAGAGGAGGGCCATTGGTTCTGCAGGCCAAGTGCTTTGGGGTAAAGGGATGCCAGAGTCTCAGGAGCTGCAAACATAGAAGAGGATTTCCAACAGACCCTGAGGAAGCTTTCAAATAACACTTGAAACACAGAAATATAGGAAAATGACAAAATGAAAGACCAAATTACAACCTCAAAGCTCCAGCTCATCTCAAGAAACCCTAGGAGCAATGTATATAGAAGAAAATATATGCCATTCACCTCAAATATCGGACACAATAGCTACTGAAAATAACAAGCAACTCTAGGAAGCTTTAAAGAAATTAAAACTCAAAATAATCTCACAGGTAAAAGAAGAAATGATAAAAGAAATGAAAGAGATTCTGAATATATCTAAAGAAAACAAAGATAAAAAATCGGAGGAACTAAACAAAAAGATAGAATCCCTAGATGAGAAATATAAGAAACAAACAGAATACATAATGCAGATGCACAGAGATATACAGGAAATAAAAAACTCCACTGAAAGTTATAAAAACCACCTTAATGAAAGTGAAGACAGAATTTCAGACCTTGAAGACAGGAATGCAGCTAGTGAATGGGAAAGGAAAGATCTTTTAAAAATAACAAGGAATGAGGAAACAACAATTAAACAACTGCAAGACGATGCAAAGAAAAATAACATAAGAATGTTAGGGATTAATGAAAAAGAAGGAGACAACATAAAGGATATCAAGCGGATATTTAGAGAAGTAATAGCTGAAAATTTCCCAAACATGAAATTGGAAACTGATATCAGGATCAATGAGGCATATAGAACTCCAAATAACCATAGCCAAAATAACACTACACACAGACATATAATAATCACCATCCCAGAAATCAAACAAAAGAATAGAATATTAAAAGTTGTCAGAGAGAAAAGACATGTCACCTATAAAGGAAAACCTATCAGAATCACAGCAGACTTCTCAACACAAACAATAAAGGCAAGAAGAGCATAGAGCTAAGTATTTCAGATCCTAAAGGAGAATGATTTCCAACCTAGATTGATGTACCCTGCAAAACTGTCCTTAAAAATCGATGAAGAAATAAGACACTTCCACGACAAAGAACAGCTGAAGAACTTCATGATCACCAAGCCAATCCTGCAAATAATACTGAAAGACAGCTTAGATACACTTAGGAAAAAACTACTAAACAAAGCAGACAATTAAGGAGAACAGAAAGATAAAGATGCAATGGCAGAAAGATAAAATGTCAGTAATAAACCAATACATAACTTTTATAACCATTAATGTAAATGGTCTCAATGCACTAATCAAAAGAAACAGACTGGCAGAATGGATCAAGAAACAAAATCCAACCATATGCTGTATACAAGAAATCTAACCCCAAAGGATACTCACAGACTGAAAGTCAAAGGATGGAAAACAATACTTCATGCAGCAGGAATCCAAAAAAAAAGCAGGAGTAGCCATTCTGTTTGCAGACAATGTGAACTTTAAACCAACAATGACCATAAAGGACAAAGAAGGTCACTACATACTCATAAGGGAAAAACTCAAAAAGGAAGAGATGACTATCTTAAATTTATATGCACCAAACTCCAGAGCACCAGTAATATAAAACAACTATTAACAGAAATGAAAACTCAAATTATCAGTAACACAATTGTAACAGGAGACCTTAATATGCCATTGACACCAAGGGACGGATCAACCAGACAGAAAATGAGCAAAGAAATAACAGAACTGAATCACACCTGCGAACAAATGGATTTGATAGACATATACAGAATGTTCCACCCAACAACATCAGAATACACATTCTTCTCAGCAGTACATGGATCATTCTCTAAAACAGACCATATATTATCTCACAGAATATATTTTAAAAAATGCAAAAGATTTGAAATCATCCCTTGCATGTTATCGGATCATAGCGCTCTGAAATTAGAAATTAATGATAAAAGATACTGCAAAAATCCCGCAAATACATGGAAACTGAATAACACAGTCTTGAGTAATCAGTGGGTCACAGAAGAAATTAAAGAAGAAATTAAACAATACCTAAAAGACAATGAAAATGCAGATACAACTTACCGGAATTTGTGGGATGCAATGAAAGCCATCCTCAGAGGAAAATATATTGCACTGAGTTCCCACATCAGGAAAACAGAACGAATACAAATAAATAACTTCATGCTACACCTCAAACAGCTAGAAAAAGAGGAGCAAGTCAAGCCCAGAGCAAAAAGAAGAGAGGAAATTATAAAAATCAGAGCAGAAATCAAGGCAATAGAGACTAAGAAAACAATCCAAAGAATCAATGAATCAAAGAGTTGGTTCTTGTAAAGAATAAATAAAATCGATAAGCCCATAGCCAACCTTATTTTAAAAAGGGAAGAAAAAGCTCAAATTCATGCAATAAGAAATGAAAAAGGTGAAATCACTACAGACCCAATAGAAATACAAAAGATCATCAACATCTATTTTGAAAACCTCTACTCTCAAAAGTTTGATAACACAGAAGAAATAGACAGATTCTTAGAAACATATGAAGTACCAAAGCTAGATCAAGAGAATGTAAAACTGTTGAATAACCCAATCTCTGTTAATGAAATTGAAAATGTAATTAAGTCCTTACCCACAAAGAAGAGCCCAGGCCCAGATGGATTCACTGCAGAATTCTACAAGAAATACAAAGAAGACTTAATGCCAACACTCCTCAAATTATTCAATGAAATTGAAAGGGAAGCAATCCTTCCTAAGTCATTCCTGGAAGCAAATATTACTCTAGTACCAAAACCTAAGATAGACACAACTAAAAAACATAACTATAGACCGATCTCCCTAATGAACACAGATGCAAAAATCCAAATAAAATATTGGCAAATAGGACGCAGCAAATCATCAAGAAGATTATACACCATGACCAAGTGGGATTCATCCCAGGCAAGCAAGGCTGGTTCAACATACGTAAATCAATAAATGTAGTCCACCATATCAATAAAGCCAAAAATAAGAATCACATGATCATTTCTATAGATGCAGAAAAAGCCTTTGATAAGGTCCAACATTTATTCATGATAAGAACTTTACAGAAAATTGAAATAGATTGTCCTTACCTCATTATAATAAAGGCCATTTATGACAAACCAACAGCCAGCATCATACTAAATCGCCAAAAATTGAAAGCCTTTACTTAAAAATGAGGCACAAGACAAGGATGTCCTTTATCACCACTCCTATTTAATATAGGACTGGAAGTACTAGCCAGAGCAATTAGGCAAGAGAGAGAAATAAAAAGGGTAAAGATAGGAAAAGAAGAAGTTAAATTATCATTGTTTGCAGATGACATGATACTCTACATAGAAGACCCCTAAACTCCATTGAAAGACTCTTAGATACAATAAATAAATTCAGTAATGTGGCTGGATACAAAATCAATACTCAGAAATCAATAGCATTCCTATACACGAACAACAAAATCACAGAGAGGGAAATAAGAGAAACTACACTCTTCACATTAGCAAGCAAAAAAATGAAATATTTAGGAATTACTCTTACGAAAGAAGTGAAAGACTCATACAGTGAAAATTATAATACACTGAAAAAAGAAATTGAAGATGATCTCAGAAAATGGAAAGACATCCCTTGCTCATGGATAGGAAGAACAAGCATTGTGAAAATGGCTATTCTCCCAAAACTGTTATACAGATTCAATGCAATCCCAATAAAAATACCATCAACATACCTTATAGATCTAGAGAAATCACTCCTAAATTTTATCTGGAACCAGAAGAGACCTAGAATAGTAAAGGCAATTCGAAGCAGCAAAGACAAAGCAGGAGGCATCACAATCCCTGACTTGAAGTTATACTACAAAGCAACAGTAGTAAAATCAACATGGTATTGGAATCAAAACAGAGCCGAAGATCAATGGAATAGATTAGAAGATACAACCACAACTACAAACACACTCAACCACCTTATCTTTGATAAAGGAGCCAAGCAGGTTCACTGGAAGAACTACAGTCTCTTTCATAAATGGTGCTGGAAAAACTGGCTCTCCATTTGCCAAAAACCAAAGCTAGACCCATGTCTATCACCACGTACTAAATTAAAATCTAAATGGGTCAAAGATCTGAATATTAAAACAGAAACACTAAATCTATTGGAAAACAAATTGGGTAGAAACCTTGAAGACATAGGAGTAGGTAGAGAATTCATGAACCGGACTCAAACCGCACAGAAAATACTTCCCAGAATCAATAACTGGGACCACTTCTTATTAAAAAGTTTCTGCATGTCAAAAGAAATCTTTGGCATAGTGAAAAGAAAACCCACAAACTGGGAAAAGATTTTAGTGAACTCTCTCTCAGACAAGGGCCTCTTGTCTAAAACATATAAAGAATTAAAAAAAAACTCAGACCCCCAAAATTCAAACATCCAATTCAAAAATGGGCATCTGAGATGAATATGCACTTCTCAGATGAAGAAATGCAAATGGCAAATAAATACATGAAAAAATGTGCATCATCATTGGTCATTAGAGAAATGGAAATTAAAACCACACTGAGATAACATCTCACTCCTGAAAGAATGGCCAGAATCAAGAAAACCAACAAAACAAATGCTGGAGAGGTTTTGGGGAAAAAGGAACTCTCCTACACTGTTGGTGGGAGTATAGACTGGCGCAGCCTTTGTGGAGGTCAGTCTGGAGATTTCTCAAAAAGCTGGGATTGGAAATCTCATTTATTCCAGCTATTGCACTTCTAGGCATATTCCCAGAAGAACTGAAAGCATCATACCACCGTGATATATGTGCACCTATGTTTATAGCAGCACAATTTGTAATCTCCAGATCTTGGAAACAACCCCAGTATGCATCAACTGAGGAATGCATTAAAAAATTATGGTATTTCTATACAATGGAGTATTACTCTGCTATAAATAAGGATCACATTGAGATATTTATCAATAGATGGGCTCAACTTGAGACCATACTCATAAGTGAAATAAATCAATCTCACATGTGCGAATAGTTTCCCTAATGTAAGTAATGATTCAAATATATAAAAATATGTGGTAATCATGATTTCCCATTACGTGGCCTTGAAGCCTTATAAAATTTTCACTTATTAATTGGAAAGGCTTTATTCTGGGCTTCTTGATATGGAAATATTTGAAGCTATAGTATATGAAGTTTTATTCAAATATTTCAAGGAAAAAGACACTATGGTAACTACTATTAAGTCCGGTATTTGGTGGTGAAGCACTAGGTTGCTGAAACAGTCATGCTTTGACGTGTATTGTTATATTGTTATGTCCTGTTTTATCTCAGTCTCTCCCTTATTCATTAAAAAATTAATTAGTTATTTCTTATGTTTTTTTAATTAAGGGGAAAAATTTAAATAATTAGCAGGATATATAATAGTAACTTTTTTTGATTTCCTATTAACTTGTTTTGAAGTCTTGTAATACTCCCACTATCTTGTTCTGATTTATTAGACGATGTTCCATTCTGTATGATAGTATCAAGTTTGAGGGTATAGGCAACTACTTTGAAGGCAATAAGATTCACTAAGATGCCCATTCTGGTTTGACTATTGTCTCCTTTGGAAGTCCTGTAATGTTTACAATGCTTAAGTTTTATTGGTCTTGTTCTCTACTGTTTTGTTCAACTTTATTATATCTTATGAGATAGACAATTCTTTTTAAGGAAACAAGAGACATTGTTGATAACCATTGTTGTTAACCTTGTACTCTGTTTTACATCATGTGCTATGTCTATCCTTGGTTTTGACTGACAGCTTTGTTTTGCCATATTTGACTTTATTCTCTCCCCCCAAAAAAGTAATAAGAACTAAGGAGTAATAAACCCAAAATGTGTAAATTTTGTTGTAAAAAAGAGAGGAGAAAAAAAGAGCTCTAAAGGATACAACAGCAAGTGTGTTTAGGGGTGTTAAATAGCTGACCATATTAATGTTTTTGGTTGGATCATTGAACACAACTGCTTGCAGTCTCACTGTTTGAATGTCTACTTTGTATGCTCTGATACTGTGATTTGATCAACTATCTCTAAGATGATAATATGTAATATATTGACTGGTGATTTCTTACTTTTTTTTGTAGTTCTGTATTACTTGTACCCTTACACCGCTTTGTTTTGTTTTGTTTTTTCTCTTTTTCCTTTTAAATATAATTTTAACAAAAGGAAGGGACTCCAACTGACGCCAGCTGGGTCTCTTCATATTGTCATCCTCTTATTGTGTTTCACCACAGGAACCTGTAGAGCCACGCTGTCCTTTACACATGTGGAAGGTTTTGAGTTTGGATCTATAGTGAGGCATGATAACGGCTACTATATAAAATGTTGAGGTTTTGTCTCAGGAATGCATTGATGATTATTTGTTGAATAAAGTTATAGAAATTAAACTATTACATCATACAGTTTATAAACTTATATAGAAGTTACTAACCAGTTTTCCAAAACAGTTGTGCCTGTTTTACAGAAACAAATTCATGGTTTATGCATATACTTACCAACTTTGTTAAATCTTGTAAGTTTAATTTTGCATTCTGGGTCATGTATGATGGAACTACATAGTGATTTTACTTGATATTTTCTGATTACTGAGCACATAAAACACTTTTAATATACCAATTATCAGCTAAATAACTTTTTCTGAAATTTAACTTAAACATATTTCCCATTTTTTTTCTCAGAATATGTGTTTTTCTATTTCTCTGTTTTATTTTCTTGTTCTTCTGTCACTGTTGTACCCAACTGTACATAGTTTTGTTTGTATTTTAATGAAAAATAGTTCTTATTTTTAAGGTTCTTATTTTCAATTCACCCATATGGTTAATGTGTTTTGTAAGAAATTATTTCATGTCTTAGAAATCACAAATTATTTTTACTAAAATGGTTTATGCTTATCTTAAATATTTATACTAGAATCCATTCAGAATTAACCAGTGGTATACATGATTTTGATCATAGTTGAGCTTTTCTTTTTTAGTGTGAGTAAGATAAGTGTTACATCTTACTAAAAATGTTGCAATTTCATTCTCTCCATATTTTTATTTATACCTCCAGGTTGATGATGACTCTTCCTTAGTGGTGCTTTATTCCATGGAATGTGCAGAAAACTCACTTGATCTCTTACTTTTTGAAGTTGTCCAATTTTCATAGGATCATAGCACTAAAGTAACTTTTGATGGAAAATCTCTACAATGAGCCTGCTTCAAAGAAATGATTTACACCATATTTTAAAGGAAATTTTAGCAGGAAATAACAAAATTTCTTCCAGGGATTTGGCAATAGGAATAATGTTTTTGTCACAGACTGTGATTGGAATTCTGGGAATTTTTTTATTCTTTGCCATTATTTTTTCCTTCACCAAATGGAAAGCAAAATGAGGTCCATAGATTTGATTCTCAGATATCTGTTTGTAGCTAATTCATTGGCTATTCTTTCAAGAGGACTTTCCCAAAAGATGGTATCTTTTGGGTTGAAATATTTATTCAATGATTTCTGTTTCAAACTTAACTTGTATGTGCTCAGAGTTGGTAGAGCTATGTCAATGTCTACTACGTGTGTCTTGAGTTTCTTCTGCAATATCACACTCAGCCCCATGAACTCTTCTTGGAAGAATCTTAAAATCAAAGCTCCCAAGTACATTGACTTCTCCATATCTCTCTGGTGGTACTACACATGGGAATAAATTACATTTTTCTCTGTATGTGCTGCATGTATCTAAAAATTCAGAAAGCAGGAAGAACACAAAGAAAAGACATATGGGAATCTGTTCTGTCACAGATTATGGGACAACGATCGGCTCAGTGTATATGGCATTAGGAGGATTCCCAGATATTTCTTTTATTGTGCTCACGATATGGTCCTGTGGCTCAATGATTCTTGTCCTGTACATACATAAAGCACAGGTTAGGCACATTCATAGTACTAATGTTTCCTCCAGATCACCTGAGTCAAGAGCCATCAAAAGCATTCTTCTTCTGGTGAGCACCTTTGTATCATTTTATAGCATCTCCTCGATCTTTTAAATTTTACTTCTTTTTATTATAATCTCTGTTGGTGGTTGAAGAATATTTCTGACCTAATTTCTGTGTGTTTTCCACCAATCAGCCCCTTTCATGTCATGAGACAGAATTCCTTTATATCTATGTTCTGGTTTGTCTGGATAAGAAACACAATATTCTTCTTATGAAAAATACCTAATTTTATATTTTGTCAGTTCTTTGTATTGTTTACTGTTCATTTCACTATGACAGGCAATACAAAAGTGTAAAAGGAGACCATATGTCATTCTTAAGAAGACTAATATGAATTTCAGCTGGTTGAACATGGGACTTTTGTTGGAATAATGGATGTAAATAAAGCAGGTTCCTCCAATTCTGGTGCACAATGTCCTGCTTATACCAATCTTATTAAAGCATTTTTGAGGCAAATAAAATGGATTTTCTGTTCCTCCTTCTCTTTCTCCTATTTCTCCTTCTCTTCCTCTTTCTCCTCCTCATCTTCCTTTTCATCATTGCCTCCTCCTCTTCCTCCTATTTCTTCTTCTTCCTTTTGCTTCATTTTCTTTTCATTCTTCTTCTTTTACCCCTCTTCTTCTTTCTCTCTTCTTGTCACTTTTTATTCTTTTCTTCTTCTCCTTCTCCTCCTCCTTTTCCATCTTTTGAGATTTTTTTACTCTTTGAGACAGTCTCCAATGGCTGGGATCCAGTGGACAGAAATTTACATGCATATATTGGTGTCCCTGTCTCCCAAAGTTGAACACTTCAGCATCCCGAGTAAGAATTTATTTCTTACTGAAATGAGAGATGATCTCAGGACACTGAACACTGGAGATATCAAGAAGACAATGTGGAATTTTAACTTCCCAACCAAAGGAGGGTCTCTACATCAGACTGATGCAGAGCACAAAACTTTGGGCATCTTTTTTGTTTGTTTGTTTGTTTAAATTTTATTTAAAAGGAAAAAGAGAAAAAACAAAACAAAACAAAGCAGTGTAAGGGTACAAGTAATACAGAACTACAAAAAAAACAGTAAGAAATCACCAGTTAATAGATTACAATTATCATCCTAGAGACAGTTGCTCAAGTCACAGTATCAAAGCATACAAAGTGGACATTCAAGCAGTGAGACTGCAAACAGTTGTGTTCAACGATCCAACCAAAAACATTAATATGGGCATCTATTTAACACCCCTAAACACACTTGCAGTTGTATAGTTTAGAGCACTTTTTTTCCTCTCTTTTTTACAACAAAATTTACACATTTTGGGTTTTATTATCCTTAGTTCTTATTACTTTTTTGGGGGGAGAGAATAAAGTCAAATATGGCAAAACAAAGCTGTCAGTCAAAACCAAGGATAGGCATAGCACATGATGTAAAAACAGAGTACAAGGTTATCAACAATGGTTACCATAATGCCTCTTGCTTCCTTAAAAAGAATTGTCTATCTCATTAGGTATTATAAAGTTGAACAAAACAGTAGAGAACAAGACCAATAAAACCTAAACCTTGTAAACACTATGGGACTTCCAAAGAAGATAATAGTCAAACCAGAATTGGCATCATAGTGAATCTTATTGCCTTCAAAGTAGTTGCCTATACCTTCAAAATTGATACTATCATACAGAACGGAACAGAGTCTAATCAGTCAAAACAAGATAGTGGGAGTATTTCAGGACTTCAAATCAAGTTAAAAGGACATCAAATAAGTTACTATAATATATCCTGCTAATTTTTTTTGATTTTTACCCTTAATTAAAAAATCATAAAAAATAACTAAATAATTTTTTAATAAATAAGGAAGAGATTGAGATAAAAGAGGACATAACCTCATAGCAGTACAGGTCAAAGCATGACAGTTTCAGCAACCTAGTGCTTCACCACCAAATTCATAATTGAAGATATGGGTAACTGCATAATTGTCAACATAATTGAAGATAAGGGTAACTGCATATATGTTTAAGTGTAGAGGATTGATAACCGTATTTCTAAGCTTTTGTTAGATAGTTGAACAGAACTGGTTGCAGTCTCACTGTTTGAATCCCCACTTTATATGCTCCAATTTAGTATCTTGAACAACTATTTGTAAGAAGACAATCTGTAATCATCAACTAGTGATTTCTTACTGTTTATTTTTCTTTGAAAGTATGTATTATTACTACCCATTTTCTGTTTTTTTTTAGTCTTTCTTTAAATTCAGTTTTAAAAAGAAGACACTACCATACCCAGTGCTGATCATGGAGTGTCATGAAGTGAAATCCAGCAATATTATTATTATTTGTTCAAAATGATTTTAACCTGCTTTAGTTTGTTTAATCTAAACATAAATGAAGATATGGATAACTGCATGTATGTTTAAATGTATAGAATTGACAACCATGTTACTAAGTTTTTGGTGGACAGTTGGTTAGAACTTTTTGCAGTCTCTCTGTTTGAATTCCCACTTTACATGTTCCATTTTTGTACCTTGAACAACTATTTGTAAGACGACAACATCAACTAGTGATTTCTTACTCTTTTTTCTCTAAATGTATGTACTATTTCTACCTATTTTCTGTTTTGTTTAATCTTTCTTTAGAGAAAAAAGTGTGCGTGGTTTTTTTTTTTGGCATAAGTATGCATCAAAAAATTAATGAGTGGTTAAAGATGCCTGTTTTATTTTTGAGGAGATTCACAGCTTCAGGGAAAAGGAAATTCAGGAGTAGATTTGTTATATTAATGCTAATACTTCACACTACAATGATCTGGTAAATTCACCCTTTGCTAGCACCTTCAGAAACTTTCACAAGGCAGGCACCAGCTTCCCCAAGGAGCCCTGTCATTGCTCTTCTCTGTATGACACATCTTATTGTTTGCATTAATCTCTCTCAATTGAGAATCCTAAAGGAATTGGGATTAACTGAATTCCACAGTGAGAAGGGTCAGGTGGCAGCATTCAACTCCCAAAGACAAGTTACACAGAGTTTCCATGAAGCACAGCACAAGCAAAGCAGTGATTGAATTATATGATAGCTATAGGTCTATTGTATTGGCTAATAAGGCATAGTGTCTCCAAATGTGGAAGAGACAGGAAGTCTACTAATTTTTACTGGATTCGTATAATTGGAAAATGTTAAAGGCAAATGAATAGAAACCTACCTCAAATGATAGTAAAGAGAAAATCACAGCTCCTTAGTCTCCAGATTTGAGTCAGTTTACAGACAGAACACTTTGAATGAAGGCCTCAGATCCCTTTGAGGAAGAACCTGTGTACTTTGTGAATAATTCTTACTGTCAGTATACCATCCATCCTCTCCCAGATGGATCTTCAGCTTTTTAGTATGGTATCTAACTGTAATGTTGGGATAGGAATATTATCACACTTTGGGAATTACTGCCCACTGGCTCTGAAGTAACATCAATTCCAAGGGTTCCAAAATATGATCTTGATTCTCCAGCAAGACTGGAAAGTAAGGTTCTCAATGGAGTTTTAGGAAAAGTCTGACCCACAGTGGGTGCAGAATGTCCACAAATCAAGCATACGAGTTTTTCCCCCAGTTTCAGTATGTACAATTACGATAGAATCCTCATTCTGGTTCTCTAAACTATACTATGAAGGGTAGTACACTTAGGAAGAACATATGGAAGCCATTTAGAATTGCCTTTACTTGGGAATATAGTAAAACAATAATAATATTGCTCCCCTGGAGGGACTGAAGATATTAATGCCACTGTCAAGGACTTGAAAATTGTGGGGTGGTGGTTTCTAATATACCTGCATTTAATCTCTTACTTTGCCTGTGTTTAAGACACCTGAGTCTTGGAAAATGATGGTGACTTGCTCCAAACCAAATCAAGTGACTGCATTTCCACCTGTTGTAACAGATGTGGATTCCTTGCCTCAGTGGTTTAACATATCTCCTGATACCTGCTATGTAGATATTGAGGTGGAAAATATCTTCTTTTTCATAACTATCCATGAAATCCATTAGGAATATTTCTTTCCACTGTCAAGGACATAAAACACAGCTTTACTCTTTTAAATGAGGGTTATATTAACTCTCCAGCCCTGTCTCAGAATTTAGTTTGAAGGAATCTTGACCATCTCACTGTTCCACAAAGTATCACACTGGTTTGTTATATTGATGATATCCAAGTGAGCAGGATTTAGAAAATGCTCTGGACTTGTTAGATGAGAAATAAACCCAAATAAATTCAGAGTCCTTTTATTTAGTGAAATTTCTAGGAGTTCAGTGATGTGGGACATTCAGAGATATCCTTTCTAAGATGAAAGGTAAGTTGTTACATCTGACTACTCTTACAATCAAATAAGAGGCAGAACTAGTAGTGAGTCTATTTGGAGTCTGGAGGCAACACGTTCCCCATGTAATTTTTTACTCTATTCCATTTACTGATCGAATTTGAGTTAACTTTGAGTGAATCTCAGAACAAGAGAATTCTCTGAAACGTCCAGGATGCTGTACAGACTCCTCTGCCACTGGGGCCGCAAGATCCAGCATATTCAGTGATTCTTGAGTTGTTTGTGGCAGATATGGATGATGTTTGGAGTCTTTGGAAGTGCTTTAAGTGAATCATAGCACAGATCTTCAGAATTTTGGAGTAAGCCTCCAACATAATATGCAGACAACCACTCTCATTTTGAAAGGTGGCTCTTGGCCTCCTTCTGGACTTTGATGGAAAATGAATACTTGAACACAAGACATCAGGTTACCTTACCCACTAATCTGCCTGTGGTGGGCTGGGTTCATTCCTATCCAGCAAGTCATAAGGTTGGATGTGTACATCAATGGTACACCATTGAGTGAAAATATTGTAGTGTGTATGTGTTTGAGCCCAAGCTGGTCTGGAGATCCTTAGATGAAGACACTGATAAAAGCTAAGTTCCATTTAGATTCTAGTCTAAATTATGGGTTCAGAGCTGCTGCAGCATCGGTGGGAATGGAGAAGGAGCTGAGCCCAGCAGTCCAGGGAGCTTCACCACTGGTGCTGCTGCCATAGGAGGGAGTTGCACTGTTGTGTGAAGCCTGTCTAGGCTGCACCTTCTCTCAGTCTGGGGAGCTTCACTACCTGAGTAGGAGGGAGCTGTGCTACCAGAGGAGCCCAAGGAGCCCAGGACATATGAGACAATTTCCAACATGCCTAGGGGAAGCTTTGGAACAACACTTGAAGCACAGAAATACAGGAAAATGACAAAACAAAAGACCAAACTGCAATTGCAAACATCCAGCCCATCCCAAGAAAGTCTAAGAGCCATGTACATAGAAGAAAATATATGCCATACACCTGAAATAATAGCAACTGAAATGAAGAAACAACTCCAGGAAGCTTTAAAGGAATTCAAACTAGAAACAATCTCACAGGTAAAAAAAGAAATGATAAAAGAAATGAAAGAGATGCTGAACATATCTAAAGAAAACACAGTTAAAATTTAGAAGAGCAAAACCAAAATATAGAATCCCTGGATGAACAATATAAGAAACAAACAGAATACATAAAGCAGATTCAAAGAGATATACAGGAAATCAAAAATTCCATTGAATTTTGTCAAAACCACCTCAATGAAAGTGAAGATAGAATTTCAGATCATAAAGACAAGCTTGCAACTAGTAAACAGGAAAGTAAAGATCTCCTAAAAATAACAAGGAATCAGGAAATAACAATTCAATAGCTACAAGATGAATCAAATAAAAACAAAATAAAATTGATAGGCATAAATGAAAAAGAAAGGGACAACACAAAGGATATCAAGAGACTATTTACAGAAGTAATAACTGAAAACTTCTCAAACATGAGAATAGAAACTGACATTAGGTTTAGTGAAGCATATATAACTCCAAATAGCCATAACCAAAACAAAACTACACCCACACACATATTAATCACATAAAAATACAATATTAAAAGCTGTTAGACAGAAGAGACCAAACACCTATAAAGGAAAGGCTATCAAAATCGCAGCAGATTTCTCAACACAAACAATGAAGTCAAGAAGAGCATGGAGTGAAGTATTTCAGAACCTAAAGGAAAATGATTTCCAACCTAGACTGATGTACCCTGAAAAACTGTCCTTCAAAATCGATGGAGAAACAAGATACTCTCATAACAAAGAACAGCTAAAAACTTCATGATCACCAAGCCAGTCCTGCAAAGAATACTGAAAGACAGGTTACATACACTTAGGAAAAAATACACTAAGCAAAGCAGGCAATTAAAGAGAATGGAAAGATAAAAATACAACAGCAGAAAGATAACATGTCAGGCTGGGAATTTAACTCAGTAGCATAAGCACCTGCCTAGCAAGCACGAGGTTGTGAGTTCAATCCCCAGTATCAAAAAAATAAATTAAAATTAAGAAAGATAACATGTCATCAATAAACCAATATATAACAATTATAACCATTAATGTAAATGGTCTCAATTCATCCATTAAAAGAAACAGATTGGCTGAATAGATCAAGAAACAACATCCAACTATACACTGTCTACAAGAAAACCATCTAACCCAAAAAGAAACTAACAGACTGAGAGTCAAAGGATGGAAAACAATACTTCATACAACAGGAATCCCAAAAAAAATTGGGAGTAGCTATTCTGTTTGCAGACCATGTGAACATAAAACCAACAATTATCCTAAGAGATAAAAAGGGTCACTACAAACTGCTTAGGGAAAAACTTCAAGAGGAAGAGATAACAATCTTAAATATATATGCACCATATTTCAGAGCCCCCAGTTATACAAAGCAAATATTAATAGAAATGAAAAATTAAAGTAGTAATAACCCAATTGTATCAGGAGACCGTAACACACCATTAACACAAAAGGACCAATAAACTAGAAAGAAAATTAGCAAAGAAATAAAAGAAATGAATCACACCTGTGAACAAATGGACTTGATAAACATATATGGAGTGTTTCATCCAACAACATCAGAATATGCATTCTTCTCAGCAGTACATGGGCCATTCTTCAAAATAGACCACATACTAGCCCATAGAACATACTTTAATAAATACAAAAGAGTTGAAATTATCCCATGCATGTTATCTTATTATAGTGCCATGAAACCAGAAATTAATGATAAAAGAAATTGCAAAAATCCAACAATCACATGGAAATTGAATAATACACTCTTGAGCAATTTGTGGGTAACAGGGGAAATTGAAGAAGAAATTAAGCAATACCTATAAGAAAGTGAAAATTCATATACAACTTTCAGAATCCGGGGATGCAATGAAAGCTATAATCAGAGAAAAATTTATTGCAATGAGTTCCCACTCAGGAAAACAGAATGAATAAAAATAAATAACCTGATGCTACACTTCAAACATCTAGAAAAAGAAGAGCAAGTCAAGCCCAAAGTCAAAAGAAGGGAGGACATTATAAAAATCAGAGCAGAAATAAATGCAATAGAGACTAAGAAAACAATCCAAAGAATCAATGAAATAAAGTGTTGGTTCTTTGACAGAATAAGTAAAATTGATATGTCACTAGCCATCCAAATTAAACAAAGGAAAGGAAAAGCTCAAATTCATGCAATAAGGAATGAAAAACATGAAATCACCTCAGACTTTGTGGAACTACAGAAGATCATCAACACCTATTTCAAAAACTTCTACTCTAATAGGGCAAATAACACAGAAAATATGGACAGATTCTTAGAAACATATGAAGTACCAAAGCTGGGTCAAGAAAATGCAAAACCGCTCAATAACTAATTTTCATTAATGAAACTGAAGATATAATTAAGTCCTTACCTACAAAGAATAGCCCAGGCCCAGACATATTCACTGCAGAATTCTACAAAAATACAAAGAATGCCTAATGCCAACACTCCTCAAACTCTTCAATGAAATCAAAAGAGAAGCAATTATTCCATAGTCATTCCTGCAAGCAAATATTACCCTAGTACCAAAACCAAAGAAAGACCCAACTAAAAAAGAGAACTATAGGTCAATCTCCCTAATGAACACAGATGCAAAAATCCTCAATAAACTATTCACAAACAGGATGCAGCAAATCATCAAGAAGATTATACACCACAACCAAGTGGGTTTCATCTCAGGCATGCAGGGATGGTTCAACATACATAAATCAATAAGTATAATTAACAATATCAATAAAGCCAAAAGGAAGAATCTCATGATATTTTCTATAGGTTCAGAAAAAGCTTTTGATAAGGTCCAACACTCATTCATGATAAGAACCTTACAGAAATTTAGAATAGATGGTCTTTACCTCAATATGATAAAGGCCATCTATGACAAAACAACAGTCAGCATGATATTAAATGGCCAAAGACTGAAGGCCTTTACCTTAAAATCAGGCACAACACAAGGATGTCCCTTATCACTAGTCCTATTCAATATAGTACTGGAAATACTAGCCAGCACAATGAGACAAGACAGAGAAATAAAAGAGATAGACAGGAAAAGAGTTAGTTAAATTATCATTATTTGCAGATGAGACAGTATTCTACATGGAAGACGCTCAAAACTCCATTGAAAGACTCATGATATAATAAATAAATTCAGCAATGTAGCTGGATACAAAATCAATACTCAGAAATCAATGGCATTTCTATACACTAACAACAAAATCACAGAGAGAGAAATGAGATGCAACACCCTTCACACTAGCAACCAAAAAAATGAAATATTTAGGAATTAAGTTCATGACAGAAATAAAAGATCTATGCAGGGAAAATTATACTACCCTGAAAAAAAGAAATTGAAGATGGTTTCAGAAAATGGAAAGACATCCCTTGCTCATGGATAGGAAGAATAAACATAGTGAAAATGGCTATTCTCTCAAAACTCTTATACAAATTCAATGCAATCCCAATGAAAATATCATCAACATACCTCATAGATCTAGAGAAATCACTCCTAAAGTTCATCTGGGACCAGAAGAGAACTAGAATAGCAAAGACAATTATTCACAGCAAAGGCAAGGCAGGAGGTATCACAATCCCTAACTTGAAGTTATACTACAAAGCTACTGTAATAAAATCAACATGGTACTGGAATCAAAACAGAGCCAAAGATCACTGGAATAGATTAGAAGATACTACCACAACTACAAACACACTCAACCACCTTATCTTTGATAAGGGTTCCAAATATGTTCACTGGAAGAATTACAGTCTCTTTAATAAATGGTGTTGGAAAAACTGGATACCCGAATGCTGAAAACTAAACCAAGACCCATGCCTATTACCATTACTAAATTAAAATCTAAATGGATCAAAGATTTGAATATTAAAACAGAAACACTAAATCTATTGCAAGACAAAATAAGTAAAAATCTTGAAGACATATGGGTAGGTAGAGAATTCATGAACAGGAATCAAACCACATGCAAAATACTTCCCAGAATCAATAGCTTGGATGGCGTCTTATTAAAAAGTTTCTGTATGTTAAAAGAAATCTCCAGCATAGTGAAAAGAAAACCCACAAACTGGGAAAAATCCTTAGAGAAGTGTCCCTCAGACAGAGGACTTCTGTCTAAAATACCTAAAGAATTTTTAAAAATCAGAAGGCCCTGAAATTTGAAGACCCAATCCAAAAATGGGCAGCTGAGATGAATACACAGTTCTCATATGAAGAAATACAAATGGCAAATAAATACATGAAGAAATGTTCATCATCATTGGTCATTAGAGAAATGCAAATTAAAACCGAACTGAGATTCCTTCTCACTCCAGAAAGAACGGCCAGGTCAAGAAAACTACCAACAACAAATGCTGGAGAGGCTGTGGGGAAAAAGGAACTCTCCTGCACTGTTGGTAGGAATGTACACTGGAGCAGTCACCGAGGTCAGTCTGGAGATTCCTCAATAATCTGGGGTTGGAAGTCCCGTTTGACCCAACTATTCCATTCTAGGCATATTTCAAGAAGAACTGAAAACATACCACAGTGATATATGTGCACCTGTCTCAGCCTGCATAAGTCCACAGAGACACTAGTAGGCAAGTGGGGATGAAAGGAGACAAGAGATGTCAAGAATGGAGACAAGTTAGAAATCCAATCAAGTCTCATTTATTCAAAGAAAGAGTAATAAATGTATAGGGTATTGGGCAAGGAGGGAGTTGGGTTCTGAGATGTCAGCAGGTTACTTAGCAACAGTGGCAAGTCCGAGGGTTATAGGTTAATTCAAATTTTCACTAGTCCCACATGCGGGTTTGTAAGGTGGGCGGGCTGATTAACATAATCCCTTAGTGGGCCAGACAGGCTAGGCAAGGAGCTGCTTAACTATCAAACTTCACTTCTAGAGGGAGTTAAGGTGGTGCGGCCTGCAGATATAAGGTGGCAGCCAATTACAGGGCTTCCCACATGCACCCTTTTTTATAGCAGCACAATTTGTACTAGCCCTGACCTTTGAAACACCCTAAGTGTCCATCAACTGAGGAATGGATAAAAAATTGTGGTATATTTATTCAATGGGGTACTACTCAGCTATAAAGAATGGTCACATTGAGATATTTATAAATAAATGAATGCAACTTGTGATCATATTCATAAGTGAAATAAATCAAATTTAAATGTGTAAATACTGTATAGTCTCCATAGTGTAAGAAATAGTAAGAATATATAAGAGTTTATGGTAATCATGATTCACCATTACATTCCTTTGAGCCTTATAATGATGGCATTCATTAGTTGGAATGGGTTTATCCTGGCTTGTTTGATTTTATTATCAGTGATGTTATCAACAGCTATTTTGAAGAAAACAAGTCATTATAATAGCCTGTGATGATTTAATAACATCTTACTCTGAGTCCTACCATGCTTTTGCTCTTCTGTTTCCTTTGGTTCTATCATGTTTTGTCTTATTTGATTTCATTATGTGTGATAGCATAAAAACAGGTTCTATGGAAAATAAGATAATATAATAGCCATTGTTCATTTTCTGTTATTTGGTTCTGAATGCTATGTAATGCATTCATTCTCTTGAATGGTTTTTTTTTTTACTATTTTGTTATGTTTGATGCTATTGTATATGAAGTTATGCTCAGCTATTTCAAAGAAAGAGACTTTACGGTAATCACTGTTAATTACATGTTGTCTTCTGGTGAAATACTCTGTTGCTTACATTGTTCTGTTCTGATCTGCTTTGTTATGTCCTGTTTGGTCTTTGTCACTTTAAAATGAAATAAACAAGCAGATATGGAAGACACAATGAAGAGTTCCATGAATATATCATCCAAATCCCATGATTCCCACTGCTGGTATATTTCCTTCTGTCTCCCAGTATGTGTCTGTGACTTCATGGAGTGTACCATATGATCAGCTTCAACAGGAATTTAAGATTAGGTCTGGTTTTTGTTACACAGGCATCACCTCAAAGTGAACAGTTTTTGGTTTATATCCATTCTGGAACATCCTGAAGCACAGTTGTGAAGGAAAATCTTCACAGTTCCCAGAACTTTTAGTACTGCCATTGGTCGTGAATTTTGCTTGAAAAAAAAAATGACCCCTTATGCAAATATATACTGAATCCTCTGATGTAGCCAATGATATGGATGGATGTTCAGGGATGTTGTAGGAACAGGACTCAGAAGTTGGTGAGAAAGGTATTTTGGGAAATATGTATGTGACTAGGCCTTTCCACAAGACCAAAGGATGTACAGATATTTGCGTTACATGTAAATGTTGACTAAATTCAGCATTTTCAGAAGAGGATTTTAATAATCAAGTGAATAGGATGACTCCTTTGATGGAAATCAGTGGACACTTTTCTTCAGCCACCCCTTTCATTGCCCAATAGATTCTTGAACAAAGTGGCCATGGTGGGAGGAAATAGACTATGCATGATGAGCTCAGCGAAATGGACTTTCACTCACCAAGGCTGATCTGGCTACAGCAACTGCTGAATGTCCAAAATACCAGCAGCAGGGCCCAACAAACTCCCAGTATGGTGCCATTCTTTGGGTTGGTCAGTCTGCAACCTGGTATAATTTAATTGGAATATACTTTAATTATATTAGATCATTTCCATCATGGAAAGAACAGCATTTTGTCCTCATCTGCATTATCACTTATTCTAGGTATGGGTTTGATCTACTATGATTTTAGTTTCATACATGGTGATGTGTATAGGTCTAGACTCAATCTTCTGCATATTTGTTATTGAAGTTCCCCAGCACCATTTATTAAAGTGTCTGTGTTTCCTTCAGTGTATATCTTTGACTCCTTTTCAAAGATCAGGTGGTTTCATGTCCTGAAATTTTTTCTGCTTCTTCTATTCTGGCCCACTTATCCACATGTCCGCTTTTGTGCCAGTTCCACACTGTTTGAATCAGATTAGCTTTGTAGTTCCTCAACCTTGGGGTCATGAGACTCCTGTTTTCCTCTGGCACCTGGGATTGCTTTGATCATTCTGGTTATTTTCAATTTCTATCTGCATTTCAGGACTGTTTTCTCTACATCTATGAGAACTGCAGTGGGTATTTTGACTGGAATGGTTTTATCTTAAGAACAAACAGAGAACAAAAATGATAAAGCACAATTTCAAAACAAAATAAGAGGATATTAACACTGGTTATTATATTGTGTATTGTTACCTTCAAAGCAGTTTTTCAGATTACAAAATATAGGTGTAAAAGTAATCAAACAATTGAACAATAAGAGCACAAAGTGTTCTTTCTGATGAACTAACAGAGATTAATTGTATTGCATTAAATCTGTATATCAGTTATGCAAATACAGTCATGTTGATTATATTGGTTCTTCATAACCATTACTGGTTTTCCATTTTCTGATGTCCCTGATTTCCTATACAATAGTAGTGTAATTCTTATTGTAAAGGTCATGTATTTCCTTGGTTAAGTTAATTCCTAAGCATTTCATCTTTCTTGATGCTATTATGAATGATATTGTCTTCCTAATTTCTTTCTCAGTGGCTTTGTGATTAAGTGTATAGGAATGCTGTTGAAATTAGGGTGTTTATTTTGTATCCTGCTAAACTGTTTTATTTGGTGGTTAATGCTAAGACTCTTTTGATGGAAATTTTCAGGTCTTGTAAGTAGAGGGTTACAATGTCTGCAGATGATGATGATATGACTTTGTCATTCTGTATGCATATCCCTTTCATTTCTTTCTCTTGCCTCAGTGTTCTGGCTCGTGTTTCCAGGACTATGATGAACAAGAGTGGTGATGGTGGAGTCTGGTTAGACTGTGGATTTGATTATAAAAACATTTGGACTTTGACTTTAATACCTCAAGTTTGTTTATTAATTATATAAGTAGCAAATTATTATTACTGAAAATTCAACAAAATATAGGTACAGCATCCTGGTAATTACCCAATGGTGGTCAATTGAGAAAATGAGTCAGTTTATATCATAGTTTAAAAGAACAGTAAAAATCTATCTGTTTAACCAACAAATTTTGTTGCTGTACTTGTGAATATATATGTTGACTGAAGGTAAGCTCAACAGAACAGGACTTTAATAATCAAGTGGATAGAATGACCACTTTGGTGGAATGATGTCACATATTCCTTCAGTCATCTCCAGCATTACATGAATATGTATGATTTTTCTCTCTCCTTAACATATATTTCTATGGAGACTTTCTTTCAGTGCCAGGATTGCCCTAGTAGACTAAATTTTCTTAAAAATTTCCAAATTTTTCTTCCTAAATCATGTACATTGATGTGCATTTAGTTTTACACTATTAAGCCTTTGTAATTCCTTCCTCTCATTCCTTTCACTGCTGAGTACTTAAAGTAATGATGAAGTTTGTGTTTGAACATACAGACTGAACTAGGTTTTCAGAAGAATAGCTCAGAGATATTCAGGGAGCCTAGGTAGATACTTGGGCCTGTTTGTCAGTTCTTCACACAAGAAACCCCCATATTTCCTTAAAGTTATAGCCTTCAAGAGATCATGAAAAAGTGAGGGCTCCTTCCAGACTTTTAAATGGTCTCTTTGGAGATACTCACAACAAAGTTGTAACTGCTTTGGTAATTAGTAACTTCAAGAAAGTTCTTCAGATATGTCAATATATTCCCAAGCCTCCCCTGCCTTTGTTGTACAGATGAAATAGAGTTCAGAGGAGGAGGGCAGACACAGACTCACAAACCTTTATCAAGGTCCAGCTCCCTGCTTCTCTCCATCCTGGCAGTCTCTATCCTCCCAGTGATATCAATACTATGCAGAGGTAAGGAATAAAGTAAGTATTTTGTATTTCAGCATCTGATGTGATGGTGAGTAGTTATAATCCCAGCATTCAGGAGATTGAGGTAGGAGGATGCTGAGTTTTTGAGACTAGCCTGAACTATGTAGTGAAAGCCTGTCTCAAAAAGACCAAAAAATGTATTTTGTATTTCAGTCTGAGAGACACATTCAGAAAAGGGAAGCCGTCTGAGTAAGTGCTTATGTCTGGAAAAGGATTTGTTGGGTAGGGAGAGATAGTGCAAAGGAAGAAAAGGTGATGAGTAGTTCCCTAACTGTATACTCAGCAAGTGGAGATAAGGGTCCAAAACATGTGCCAATTCCTGATGGATCCTAATTATAATTAATGAAATCATCACCAGGGTAAATCAGCACAGTGATAATAAAATAAGACTTCAGAGATTAAGAACTGTCATAGTGACTTTTAGTTGTTGTTTCCATAGATATTAGTTACATTAGTTAAAGTTTGAGTTCACAACATTATCAGTAGAATCTTCTCACTCTCTAAGGCTTAGGTGAAAGAACAAAACTGAATTATAGACATTATCTACATTTGTGCAGAAATGATGTATCTACAGTCATTTGTGAAATAAAAATGTGTTTTAAAATTTTAGTGTGTGTATTTGATGCACGTAGAGCAAAGAGTAATTGTCACCAACAGAAAACACCAGTTAACTGGTCATGATGGTAACACTGTTTTCCCTGTGGAAGTTAGGGAAGGAATTTTAGGAAATATGAATTTTATCATTACAGGCTGCAGCCAGATGTTTGTATCAAGTGTATCTTGTATTATTTTCTTTGGTTTTAAAATATACTGTATTTGTCTGGATGAGGCATGTGGCTCAGTGGCAGAGCATCCACTCCCACCAGGACAAGTAAAATATTCATCTCTAAAGATTTTTAAAAATCATTTTAAGAATCAAGTCCAGGGATTTCTCACACATACTAAAAAAGAATTCTACTACTAATCTACAACTCATAGCCTCTATTGTAATATTGATTTTATTTAAGTAAGAATACTTCTCATAGATACATTGCTTAAATTTTATGTGTACATGTACTTACTTCAGCAGAATATATACAAAAACATTTAAGTATATAGTGAAGTGTTGTTAACTAATAATGCCATAGAATGGTATCCAGAAGTTTTCAATTTTACTCTACTTACCTAGGACTCTATGCTTGCTAATTAGGAACTCGCAATGGTCTCTTTTGCGTATTCCCCAGAAACCACCACCCCAATCCCTGTTTCTGTGCTGTTTTATGATTTATATTGTGCAGATAAATGATATAATGCAGTATTTGTCCTTTTTTGATTGCCTCATGTAACTCAACATAGTATCCTCAAGTACCTGGACACTATGACCCACAGCAGACTTTCCTTCTTTTAAAAAGCCAGTTGATATTCCAAAGCTCATAAACACCATAGTGTTATTCATCTGTCCTTCAGTGGGAAGGCTACATGCTTCCTCATGCTGGCTGCTGTGACTAGTGTTACAATGCACATGGAAGTCCTAATGTCCCTGTGAGATTCTGATTTCAATTATTTTTCAAAAATACACAGATGTCAGAATGCTAGGCCAGATGATGAGAATTTCTTCAATGTGGAACATCTGTAGGTCTTTCAGCATCTGCATTCCTAGTCCAGCTCAGAGACATCCTGTTTCTCCACACTCTTCTCAATATTGTCAATAAAAATTGCTAATATCCATTATGACACATGATATGTACCATAACACATTGTAGTTTTCTTCTTATTTCCCACATTTTTATTGGTATTGAACATGCTTTTGCTTACCAGTTAGTAATTTGTGAATCTTTTCAAGACAAACTCCTCCATTCAAGTTTCTTTAACATATCTTTGTTTCTTGGAATGTTTTGTTGTGTTTTATTGTAGAAGTTAATTTCCCTGTTTTCAAAATCGAAGTGCTCATGAGTTCATGTTCTCATATTCCATTCTACTTCGGTCTCATATTTTAATGCATTTTGCAAATTTGCCTTCCTTTCTAATAGTTTCACTTAATCCATGCATCAAGCAATGGATGAGTAATGATCAGAAGTTAGTAGTAAATTACATGTATGCTATGGTATTTTAATTTGTTATTGTTTAAGGTATCACATCTAGGAACAGAGTAATAGTATTCATCAATTTCCTTGCTAAAGGCCCTAGCACTTTTATTCGTGTAATATCACAAATGATTCTCTCCACTTCGAAATAATATGGAGCCTATTTCACATTCAGTAAATCCAGCTTATAGATGAGGCAATCTCTTTGAGAATTAAACTGTAATTAGTGCATCTGTATTTTATCAGGATCTTAAAGACTGCATTTATTTTTGATATTGTACTACATGATCAATATCTACACTGAAATGGAACTGTGATTGGATAAGTTTATTTTAAAATGCCAGTGATGTAACATGAAATGACATGGTACTGAAACCAAAGGCAGGTCTGGATAATTTAAAGACACAGATAACATATTTTGTCACTGTAGCCCAAAAGGTAAAATTCAGGCTTTCCCATAAGGCTCCTCACACTCAAGTCTGCTATCTGCCTCAGTGTGGCACATAGATTTTTAAATTTTTTTTTGTTTTCCATTAGCAGTGTACATTTTTGATGACTGATAATTATTTGCATCTCATGGAATTGGTTCATACAAGTAACACATCATGATTATTTTCACTTCTCTTTGGTGCCCTGACTTTTCCTTCCCATTTCTCCAGGTCCCTTTTCCATCTCCAACAAGTATAACTTCTTTTTTCCATGTCTTCTATTTTATTCATTAAATTATTTACACTTTAGTTCTCACAACAAAAGAAACTATGTGATATTTAAGCTTTTGTGTCTGATTCATTTCATACAGCAGCTAATACTCCATCCATTTTCCTACAGATGACTCTTATTCATTGTTATTTATGACTGAGTAGTGCTCAGCCATTTACACAACTGTTTTACATTAAACTGTTGGTGGGATTCAGGCTGCTGCCATGATTTAACTGTTGTGAATTGTGCTGCTATAATCATGGTTATGCATGGATCACTGTAATATGATGACTTGAACTCTTAAGAAGGTACTCAGAAATAGAATGTGGATTTAGAGAAATTCCTCACACCCTTTATATCTAAATTCTTTTTGTCTTTTCAGGAAAATGGTACCAGTGAATATATCATAGAATTATGAATATCAGATAAAGAATCATGTGTATCACATTATGGCAGTAAGTTATGTACTGTAAATGCTACTTAAAGTTACACATTAAACTCTAGGAAGCCTTTTAAAATACAATTTATATAAATATTTCACATGGAAAATATTGGATTTCACTTGACAAATCAATGTTATTACACAGCTCCTGTTTTGCATAATACTCTGGAGTAAAGATAAAAGTCAGCCACCAGAAATGGCCCAACTCATATGCAGGCTTTTGTAATAAGGAATGGTCTAATCTCAGGCTCTGGTTGGAATGTGGAGAATTTCTCCCCTCTTAAACATTTTTCTATCCTTTGCATAGATATGTGTAGTGTGAGGTCCATTGATTTGAGTCTCAATAATCTGATTATAAGTACTTCTCATTCATTCTGTTTTAGGGTGTTCGTAGTGCACCTCTGTAATGAACATCATGATACTAGCAGACTTTAGACCCAAGGGCTTCATTATGAAATTTTGGATTCAAGTTTTCCTCATCTTCACAGGGTTTTCAAGTGTGCCCACTGGCAACACTTGCATATTGAGGTTCTTGAGCCATTTTGAAGAGCCTCAGGAACTGCAGGTGAGAAGAATTTAAAGCAATTTCTCCCAACTACATTGGCTTGCCTATTTTAAATACTGAACTCTATTGTTTGCATGATTTTTCTTATATTTAAGACTGTAAAAAAGATCAGCAAAAATGTCATGAATCACAAAATATCTACAGTTGATACAGTGCTAGATCCCATGAGCAACTTAAACATTCCATGTATAAAACATTGTCATTGCTTTGGGAAATTTCTTATTGGGGACTATCATGTGTCATTGTGACTCTGTGAGTTTCATCCTGTAGAGATGCAAATGATAAGTCACACACAGTCTCAGTGCCCATATTTCTCCTAGATGGATATTTTGACTTCTTGCAAAGACATGCATGTGTACAGAATGACAAAGGTATCAGAGCTTTCAAAAGCACAGCTCAGTAGAATGTTATGAAGAGAACACAACTCTATGTAACTGATCAAGAAATGGAATATTGTCATTTAACTATAGATTTCTTCTGTCTCTTCTACCTTTTAGGTATATTTCTTTTGAATATATTAATAGGAGTGGAACATTTAAATATACACTTATATCATTGTCACTATTTAAGAAACTATATCCATATTGCCTTATTGGAACTTCATATAAATGGACTTAGTAAGTTCTTTCATATTTGTCGTCTATATGCATTTTATGAGAGTTGTGGGAAATGCGTTTTTATTATTTAGTATTATTGATGGCATCAATTACCAAAGCTTTATTATGCTCTATTGCATGAATAACTATCTGAAGTTTTCAACTGTTACTGTGTATGAGAGTGATTTTGAGTTTGGGACTATAGTAAGTAATGAATAGAGCTATTATATAGAGAGTGTAACTTGTTCTGTGAAACATGCATGGTTTGTTTTGAGTGATCTCATGGCAATGAAAATGCTACAACAAAATTTTTATTAGTACATGTTTGTTATATGATTATTATGTTTATTATTATTATGTTTATTATCCTATATATTTATTAGTACATGTTTGTTACATGTATATGGAAAAATTTAGTGTATGAAACTTGTACATGTGTGTAAAACATCTTAATTCAATTTGCATGGCTTTTCCTACTGAGAAAATATGAAAAAGAGAGAGACAGAGACAGAGGGACAGAAAGAAATAGAGGCCTAAGAATTTTGAGAAATGACTCAATATGTATAAAGAATTTATCCACTGAGATCATAGCATACATTTTCCAATGCTTGGGAAATCATTCAATATTGAAGTACAAGAGACATCTAATTTAGTACATGGTGATAGACATGGGTCTAGCTTTAGTTTTTGGCAAATGGAGAGCCAGTTTTTCCAGCACCACTTATTAAAGAGACTGTCGTTCTTCCAATGAACCTGCTTGGTTCCTTTATCAAAGATAAGGTGGTTGAGTGTGTTTGTAGTTGTGGTTGTATCTTCTAATCTATTCCATTGATCTTCGGCTCTGTTTTGATTCCAATACCATGTTGATTTTACTACTGTTGCTTTGTAGTATAACTTCTACCCTTACACTACTTTGTTTTGTTTTGTGTTTTTCTCTTTTTCCTTTTAAATAAAATTTTAAAAAAAGAGACATCTAAAACTCCAAATACTCATAACCAGACAAAGACCTTTCAATGACAAATAGTAATTGAAATTCCAGAAATTCTACAATAAAAGAAGATAATAAAAACTATTAGAGAAGAACAAAAAGGGACATATAAGTTCGACATATCAGAATTATGCACATTTCTCAGAATTAGCTTTAAAGGCTAAATGAGCTTCGGGAATGTTTATCAAGCAATTAAAAAAAGAATTGTACTTCCATACTATGCAAAATTAGCCTTCACAATGGCAGAATAGTGAGGACTTTTCATAACAAAGAAATTCTTTAGAAATACATGAGCACTAAACCAGCATTATAGAAGTATTTAAGGGAAATGTATACAGAATGACAGAGGCTAACACTATCAAAAAAATTCAAAGAAAATATACATCTACCATAGAGAATTGTTGAACAAACAAAATATCAGTTCCATATAAACAAAATGTTATGAATATATTTAGCAAATGGCTCATAATAATAACTTTCAATGTCCATAGTCTTAACTAGGAAATCAAAAGATATAGAATGGCATATTGATTCAAAAAACACCATCCATATACTGTCTACAACAGACAAACTTCATTAAAATGAATAATTAAAGGATGGAAATCAGTGTAACCAGATACCCAAAACAAAATAAGGTGGGTTTCTTCTTTTCAGAGACACCATATTCAATCTAAAACTGACCAGAAGAGACAAAGGTGGCCATTGCATATGGATAAACAAAACAACTGAACAGGAAGTGAACAATTATAAATCGCAAATGCATAGACTTTTGGCAAAGCTTCAAAAAAGAAAAACTGTTGGGCACAAAAACACAGATAAACATGAACACATTCTTGGTGAAGAACCTCAATACCCCATTCTTATGAGCAAAATGTATTTAAAGATATCCATACAATGTTTCATACAAAAATATAATGTACATTTTTCTCAACCACACACAGAAATTTTTCCAAAATAGACCATGTCTTCAGTAATGTAGAATGCTTAAATAAATACAGAAATTGAAATAAACTCTTGAATGTTACTGGAACATAAAAAATGAAGCTAGAAATCAATACCCAAATCAAGTACAGAAATTGTACAAGCATATGAAAATTTAAGACTATATTATTCAATAACCAATGGATCACAGAAGAATCTAAAATGTTCTTACAATCAATGTACAATGGGTATATAATAATATGAAAACTTATGGGATGTCACAAAAGCAGTTCTAAGAAGGAAGTTTACAGTTCTGAATGCACACAGTAAGAGAATACTAAGGTCATGCAAATTATCAAAAGATACACCTAATTCAAAATTATGAGAAGAAACGATTATCAAGATTAGAATGGAAAGTAATGGAATTCAGAATTTAAAAAACATTAGAAAGAGTAAATGAATGCTCAATGCTTGATTTGGTTCTTTGATGAACAAAATTGAACAAAGAAGATATGAAAATCCTAGAGACCAATAAGAGACAATAAAACAGAGACAGCAATAAAAACTATGAAATAAAAAATTCTTTGAACTTAATGGATTCACCATAGAAGTTTACCAGAATTTCAAGGAAATCTAACATGAATGCAACTCAGTATCTTCCATGAAACTGAAAATAGCACCGCAAAATTCATTCTGGAATCCAGCATTACCTTGATACAGAAACCAGACAAACCTTTTTTTAACAAAAATTCCTCAATTAGCATAGATGCAATATCCTAAAATGATACATGAATAAGTGTACTTCAAAAAATTATTAATAAGTTCATATATCATAACCAAAGTGGCTCATCCTTGAGATGAAAGAATGGACCAATATACATAAATTAATAAATGCAGTACAACACATAAACAGTAAGGAAAAATAAAATCTAATGTTCCTCTCAATAAGTGCAGAAAAGACTGACTCAATCCAATATCCATTCATAATAAAAACCTTAATGCAAATTAGATATCAAATAACCTTATCTAAAATCAATAAAAATTATGTCAGCCCACTGATAGCATCATTATAAATGGGGAAAAATGAAGGCATTTTCTCTAAAATCTGGAATTTAAAAAGTGCATTTTTAACTGCTCCTATTTAATATAGTATTCAAACTTTTAATCAGAGAAATCAGGCAACAGAAAGAAATAAATAGGATATGAATATGAAAGGAAGAAATCAAATCACCCATATTTGTAGGTAACATTATCCTTTATAATCAAGATTCTAAAAACACCATAAGACACTTACAACTGATAAACAGTTGCAGCAAAGTAGCAGGATACAAAAAAATACACAAAATGTAAATGTATTCTATATTTCAACAATGAACCTACTGAGAAAGAAATCAAGAAAAAAATCCCACTAGTAGTAGCTTGTAATGACACTGAACCTAGAAATGTAGCATAAACATGGAACTGAAATATTTCTAAAATGAAAACTATTGCCCTTTGAAAAAAAGAGACTGAAGAGGAAATTAAAGTTACATTTCACAGCTTAAATTGATTCTACCAAAAAAGCTCTCTAAAACAACTGTACCCATTTTCCATGGACAAGTTTTTGGATTCTCCATGTTTTCACCAAACTTGCTGTTTCCTGTCACTTGCAACATAGCCTTCTGGATGCTCTTTGATGATATTACCAGAAGTTTTATTCAAATTTTTCTGTTTAAAAGCAAGATTAAAGGGCTGGGGATTTAGCTCAGTGGCATAAGTGCCTGCCTTGCAAGCGCGTGGTCGTGAGTTCGATCCCTGGTACTGGTAAAAAAATAAATAAATAATTAACAGCATTGAATATTTGAATGTACTTATCAATTTGATAACTTCATTTTTTAAATTTCAACTTCAACATTTCTCATTTTTAATTCTCTTATGTAACGTATAAGAGCTCTACATGATGAACGTGCTTCTCTCTATCTCTTCCATTTCTCCGTGTATGTCTTTCTCCTTTTGTCTTTCATTTCTCTCGAAATATAACTATGCAAGCTTTTAATGAAAATAATTCCTAATTTTAATATAATTTGTCATTTTGTCATAAGTTTAATGTTTTATAAACAGTAATTTTTTTCTTAGACCACAGAGATTATTTTTGATATTGAATGTGATTGTTATTAAACTTAGAGATGAAATTCATTCATAATTGATTAATAGTATGAGGTCAATAATTATTGTGGCTTTTCTTTTAATAATATTACTATTATACACTTCAGGTTTTACTGAAAATATTGTGTTTTCTTTCTGTCTTTTCTCACTTGTCACTTCTGCCCAGGTTCACACCATCTCATCCATACTGATGAATTACACTGAAATAGCCTGAGAATCCTCTTCAGCTCCTCTTGTATCATGAAACCTTTGCAATTCCATAAGAACTTATCTTCAAAATTATTTTTGGTGCTGAATTTCTACAACACATCTTGCTCAGAAAAATAGTTGTCACAATAATTTAAAGGAAACTTTAGAAAAAATGACACACATAGAACCCGTCAATTTGGTAATAGGAATGATCTTATTTTCACAGATCACGGTTGGAGTCATGGGAAATTTTTTCCTTCTTTACCATTATATTTTCATTTACCACACTAAAAGCAAGTTGAGATGCATAGATTTGATACTCAAGCACATTCTCATAGCCAATTCCTTATTTATTCTTTCTAAAGGACTGCCTCAGACAATGGTAGCATTTGGACTAAAAAATTCTCTCAGTGATTTTGTCTGCAAATTTTTCTTTTATGTTGAGAGAGTGGGCAGGGGTGTGTCAATTGGAACCATCTGCCTCTTGAGTATCTTCCAGAGGATCACAATCAGCCCCATGAACTCCTGCTGGAAAGACCTTAAAATAAAAGCACCAAAGTGTATCGGATTTTCCATTTACCTCTGCTGGTTTGTGCACATGGTGGTAAATTTCATTTTTCCTCTTTATCTGTTGTATATGTCTGGAAGATGGTCTAGCAGAAATATCACAAAGGAAAGAAAAATAATATTCTGTACTTACACAGATCCTGGGACAATCCTGGGCTCAATCTATATAGCGTTAGTAGTATTCCCTGAAGTTGCTTGTTCTGTGCTCATGATCTGTGCAAGCAGTTCCATGGTTTTTAATCTGTACCAACACAAGAAGAAGGTTCAACACATTCACAGGACAAATGTCTTCTCTAGATCCCCTGAGTCCAGAGCCACCAAAAGCATCCTCTTTCTGGTGGGCACTTTTGTATCATTTTACAGCCTGTCCTCCCTTTTTAACATTTCTATTGCTCTTTTTCCTGAGGTATATAGGAGGCTGGTGAGTATTTCTGAGATAATTTCTGTGTGTTTTCCAACTATGAGCCCATTTCTGCTGATGAGCCAGGACTCTTCTATACTCAGGCCCTGCTTTGTTATGTTAAGGAACGCTCTCCCCACTTATAAGAAATAAATAAATTGTGTTTTGGGGTTAGTACTTTCTACATTCATTTCTTATGTCTAACAGGCAACACAGAGAAGCAAGGAGAAGTTTCATATCTCTCTGAGGTAAACTGACAGGTGTTTTTATTTTAATTTTATTTAAAAGGAAAAAGAAAAAACAAAACAAAACAAAACAGTGTAAGGGTACAAGTAATACAGAACTACAAAAAAAAAAAAACAGTAATAAATCACCGGTTAATAGATTACATATTATCATCTTAGAGATAGTTGCTCAAATCACAGTATCACAGCATACAAAGTGGACACTCAGGTGTTTTGGGTCACAGAATGTAGGGCTTGTGTGGGATAAAAGAGGTGGATAAATGCGATTGGTCCAACTCAGGTGCACTGTCCTATTCATATCACTGTGAACTGAGTGTTGCTTTAGAAAAATGTGAATTTTGTCCTGGAAATTATGTTGGTAATCAAAATATTTTGCAGAAATCCTTGTTGAAGGAAGCATTTTATGAGTAAATACAATGAAGGAATAGGTGCTGAACACAGTTTTGTAATAATTCTCTCTCAGTTCTCTGTGTCTTCTGGGAAGATTTACATGCTGTTTTTACAATGTACCTTATTTTTATGGTTGTTTACAGAAATAAAGACAGTTGGATATTATAACAAGTGTCAATATCCAGCACAAAATTCATATTTGCTTACTCAATAGGTAATTAAGACCACAGAAGTGTAAGAGAAGCACCCAATAGGAGAAGAGTATTGGTTGTCCATGGAAAATGTTATGCCTCAGAAATTTTCAGGCCCTCATCCAACCTCAATAGATTTCCTAAAATTGAGCAAGAAAACCTTCAAAGTTTAAGTTAGAGGATATATGATGTAAGGGCCAAAGTAATCATGTCATATTCCTGCTACTACTGCTGATTTTTGATGTTTTGGATAACTCATTTCTTTTACAATATCTTGATCATAATGATATGGATAATTCTATTTGTAGTTTTTTCCCACCCCAGTGATCTTTTCCTGGTTATCACTCCCTTTAGCATTTTGCTACCTAGCGAGTAGTCTGCACTTGTTAGACATGTGACATCATCTGAGTGCTGTGTGCCTAGGAGAGAACAAAAGGAGCACATAGGTGTATCTGGGTCACTGTGCTCCAAAGCTTTAGGCTTCAAAGTTACAGAATAAGAATGTGTTGATACTGAATAGATGGATTGATCTGAATATTGTAGGGCAACATCAATACCAGAAATTGAAAAGGAGGCAGTTTTCTAAAATAATTTCTAGAAGCCCAAGAAGAAAGAAATCAAAAAAGAAAACTATAGGCCAATCTCCCTAATGAACTTTGATGCAAAAATCCTTAATAAGATGCCAACCACAGAATGTAGCTAATCATCAAGAAGATTATACCATGATCAAGTAGGATTCATCACAGGAATGCAAGGATGGGTCAGCATACAAAAATCAATAAACGTAATATGCCATTAATGAAGCAATGTCCAACACCCATTCATGATTAAAAAAAATCCTGAAGAAAATTGAAATGGATATCTTTACCTCAATCTTATAAAAACCACATATGAAAAACCAACATAGAATCATATTAAATGTTCAAAAACTGAAAGCTTTTTCTCTAAGATCAAGAACAACAAGAGGATGTCTATTTCACTACTTCTATTCCATATTGTTTTGGAAATATTAGACAGAATAAATAAACAAGAGAAACAAATAAAAGGACTAAAAATAGGAAAGGGAGAATTAAAATTTTCATTATCTGCAGATAACATGATACTCTACATAGTAGACACCAAAACTCCACAAAAGACTCTTGTGGATTCAATATGCAGATTTAGTAATGTAGCAGAATATAAAGTCAATACTCAAAAATCAATAACATTCCTGTACACAGTAACAATTCATAGAGTCAGATTAAAGAAACCACATCCTTCACAACAGTACCCAAACAAATGAAATAGTTAAGAGTCAATCTAACAAAGGAGGTAAAAGATCTATACAATGAAATTTGTAATACTCTAAAAAAAGATCATTAAAAAGGATATCAGGAAATTGAAGATATTCCTTTCTCTTGGATAGGAAGAACTGACATAAAGAAAATTGCCATATTCCCCAAACTGCTATACAAATGTAATGCAATCTCAATCAAAATACCACTAGCATACCTTCTGGATCTACAGAATATATTCTTAAAATTCATTTGCCTCCAGAAGAGACCTAGAAGAGCACAAGCACTTATGGGCAACAAAGGCAAGGCAGGGGGCATCACAATTCTAGAAATGAAATTCTACTACAAAGCTTCTGTGATAAAAACACATTATTGGCAAAAAGCAGGCATAAGGATGAGTGGAATGGGAGTAGAAAATGGAGATGCAATCCTAACTTGCCTTTTCCACCCATTTTTTGTTTTAAAGAGAATAAAACAAAACAAAGCAGAGCAGAATAAAGCAGATCCGAACAAAACAATGTAAGCAATACAGGGTTTCAAAACAAGACAACAGGAAATCAACTGTTACTATCATAATGTCTCTTGTTTTCTTAAAAATACTTGTCCATGTCTCCACACACAATGAATTAAACAAAACATAAAAGAGTCAAACAGATTTTCAGAAGAAACAGGGCCTTTTGACTAATGGTTCTGGAAAAAATGGCTTAGCACATGGCCAGTGTTGATGGGAGTGCAAACTCATGCAACCACTGGGGAAATCAGTGTGGAGATTCCTCAATAAGCTAGAATTAGAGATCTCGCTCAGTTCAGCTATCCTACTTCTGAGTATCTTTCCAGAATAATTAAAAGCCTCACACCACAGTGCCATATGCACAACCCACATTTATAGCAGCATAATTTGGAAACAACCAAAATATCCTTCATCTGAGCAATGGATAAAAAGATGTGATATTTAAAAATATAATGAAGTACGACTTGGCCATAATGAAGGGTAAACTGGAGATTTATACATAAATGGATATAACTCGAGACCGCACTCATAAATGAAACAAGTCAGACCCATATGCATAAAATGAATAAGTAAATAAGATCCAAAATGTGGATATTATGATTTGGGAAGAAACTCTCCAAAATAAAAGACAAACTGATGAGAGAAAGGGTAAAAAAAAGGAAAGGAAAAAGGAAAATATATTTATATACAAGACAGTTAAGATACTTATACAGGTAGGTTCTTTTAGCTCACTGAAAGAAAGTTTTATGCTCATATTGTTTGGACAGAATATTATGAGTATAGCTTATATTCTGAATATTATGAAGACAACAATAAGCAATATATTAATTATTATAACTCTCCTAGTAATCAGTATTGAAACTGTTTTATTGTTATTTTTATTTATTTCTCCTTAAAGTAAAGGTACATAAATGTGCTACAGATATATAACTCTATGCTTAACATTATTAATGATGTGAAAAATATAAAGTAACTATCACAAAAGATGATTTTGTGGCTATTGAATGTGTGGAATGTGTTCAGTGAGGATGTGATATGAGCAATACTAATGATCTTATTGAGGAATAACAAACATGGTTGCAATACTGTAGACAAAGTAGAACTTTGTGTAGTGTTGTAAGGAATAAAAAACACTCTAGGTTTGGTGGGGAAAAGAATATGAAGTTTTCATCAAGAGAGTCCTCCTCCCTGGTCCAGCAATCCCTCTGGCTGTTTATACAAATCAATTGAAATCAGGATGTCTGAGAAAATAGAACTTCCATGTCTACTGCAGCACTAATCACAAGAGCTAAGATGAGGAAGCATCATATCTTCCCACTAAAGGATGAATGGATAAAGAAAATGTGCAGGGTACACACAATGATATAGTATTCAGACTTAAAAAAAGAAAAGAAAAAAGAAGGGAATTCTGAAATAGGCAACAGTGTGATTAGGCTTAAAAATATTATGTTAAGGGAAATCACACAATTAAAGAACAAAGATTTTATTAACTTACTTGTATGTGAAACCTAAATGGCACACAGTGTCAAATGCTGGTCATCAGGGAGTGGTGGAGAGGACAACAGAGAGTTGCTAAGTAACAAACATCAATTCCCAGGTGAGTAAGATGAAAAGGTGCTGGAGCTCTTTTCTACAACATTACATGTATAGTTAAAAGTTTTTTATTCAAATAGTTAAGGGGATAGATCTTATGAAACACTTTCTTATAATAAAATCACTGCAGAGACTGGGGTTGTAGATCGGTGGTAGAGTACTTGTCTACATATGGGAGTCCCTGGAATTCTCATGAAGAAAATAATCTGTAATATTTACCTATTTTTTTCACTGCTGGACTCAATCTGTTACCGGCAAATGCTCTTCCACTAAGCCATATTCTTTCTTTTTTTTTTAATGGAGAAGGATTTATTTAGTTCACAGCTTGTACAGATTTTAGCCATTGTCAGCTGGTTCCAAGGCAGGATGGCCCATGGTACAGGGGCAACAGTTAATGGCAGCAGAAGACAGCAAAGGAACAAGAGAGAGAAAACCACTTCTTGTCCCTCAGATTGTATCCAGTCTACTGGGGTTAGAGCGGTGCTAATCCAGTCATTGGATGGGTCCAGAAATTACCATCTTTAATCTCAGCATTACACTCAGAATCAATAACACACTGAAGATTCAGCCACCTTCACGAAAGTGCCTTTGACCACATAAGGCTTTCAGGGAGCATCTAGACACAAATCATGACATTCCACCCTTAGTCCCACAAACACTCATGTACATCCTCTTATGCAGAAGGCATTTAGTTCCTTTCCAAGATTTCCAAAGCCCTAACAGTTTCAGCCTTGCTAAAAAGTCCATATCCCAAGTCTCCTCTGACATGTAAAGCAAACTTGTAGCTGCAAGTCCCCGTACAAATGAAAAGAAAAGTAAGCACTTCCAACATTCAAGGGCAAAAGGTAGACAATTTCATTCCAAAAATTAAAAACAGGAGGAATGGGACCAAGCAATTTTAAAATCTAGCAGTGAAAACAAGTCTTGTAACTCCATGAGAAATGTCCAAGGCAATCTGTGACAAAATGCAAACTCCAAAGGGCTTAGGTGGTTCTACCCCAGTGACACTTCTGGTAGTTGTTCTCTTGTAATTTCTCTCTTTGGCCTGCTCTGTTCCTTCCTTGAATTTTTCCTCAGCTATACATGTTCCTGGCTGCCCGGACTTCTGGGATCCCCAATGCACTGTTGGTTTCACACTCACATTTTCACACACTGCCCTCTCAGAGGCACACTGCCTGAAATCTGGGTGGATGTCTTCCTGACTCCTGACAACTCTTCTTTTCTACATGCTGACCTCCAAAATGGTTGCACCAGTCTACATTCCCACAACAATGCAGGAGAGTTCCTTTTTCCCCACAGCCTCTCCAGCATTTGTTGTTGATAGTTTTCTTGATCTTGGTCATTCTTTCAGGAGTGAGATGGAGTTTCAATGTGGTTTTAATTTGCACTTCTCTAATGAGTAATGATGATGAACATTTTTATGTGTTTATTTGCCATTAGTATTCCTTCATCTGAGAAGTGTGTATTCATCTCAGATGCCCATTTTTGGATTGGATCTTTGAATTTTGGGGTTAGGGTTAGGGTTAGGGTTAGGGTTAGGGTTAGGGTTAGGGTTAGGTTCTTTATCTCTTCTGATCAGTATTGGTTTGAAGTTCACATGGCCTGTAAACAGAATAGCTACCCCTACTTTTTGAGGGGGTTCCTGTTGCATGAAGCACTGTTTTCCATCCTTTGACTTTCAGTCTGTGAGTATCCTTTGGGATTAGATGGGATTCTTGTAGACAGCATATGGTTCCATGTTGTTTCTTGATCCATTCTGCCAGTCTATTTCTTTTTATTGGAGCGTTGAGACCATTTACATTAATGGTTATAACAGTTATATGTTGGTTTATTATTGACATGTTATCTTTCTGATGTTGAATCTTTATCTTTCTATTCTGTTTAATTATCTGCTTTGCTTAATGGTTTTTTCCTAAGTGTATCTAACCTGTCTTTCAGTATTCTTTGCAGGATTGGCTTAGTGATTATGAAGTTCTTCATCTGTCCTTTGTCATGGAAGTATCTTATTTCTCCCTTAATTCTGAAGGACAGTTTTGCGGGATACATCAGACTAGGTTGTAAATCATTTTTCTTTAGGAACTGAAATACTTCACTCCATGCTCCTCTTGACTTTACTGTTTGTTCTGAGAAATCTGCAGTGATTCTGATAGGTTTTCCTTTATAGGTGATCTGTCTTTTCTCTCTGTCAGCTTTTAATATTCTATTCTTATTTTGGACTTCTGGGACGGTGATTATTATATATCTGGGTATAGTTTTATTTTGGTTATGACTATTTGGAGTTCTATATGCTTCACTGACACTTATGTCAGTTTCCATTCTCATGTTTGGGAAGTTTTCATCTCTTACTTCTCTAAATATCCTCTTGACATCCTTTATGTTGTCCCCTTCTTTTTCACTTATCCCTATCAATCGTATGTTGTTTTTCTTTGCACCATCTTGCAGTTGTTGAACCATTATTTCCTGATTCCTTGTTATTTTTAAAAGATCTTTCCTTTCCTGTTCACTAGCTGTAATCCTGTCTTCAAGGTCTGAAATTCTATCTTCTCTTTCATTGAGGCAATTTTTACAACTTTCAATGGAATTTTTGATTTCCTGTATATCTCTTTGCATCTGCTTTATGTATTCTGTTTGTTTCTTATATTGTTTATCCAGGGATTCTGCCTTTTTGTTTAGTTACTCCAATTTTTTAACTGTGTCTTCTTTAGATATGTTCAGCATTTCTTTTATCATTTCTTCCTTTAATTGGGAGATTATTTCTAGTTTGAATTCCTTTAAAGCTTTCCAGAGTTGCTTCTTTAGTTTAGCTGCTATTATTTCAGGAATTTCAGGTGTATAGCATATATTTTCTTCTATGTACATAGCTCCTAAGGTTTCTTGGGATGGGCTGGAGGGTTGAGATTGCATTTTGGTCTTTTGCTTTGTCATTTTCCTATATTTCTGTGCTTCAAGTGTTGTTCCAAGGCTTCCTCTGGATGTGTTGGAAATCATCTCCTGTGCCCTAGGCTCCTGGGCCTGAATGGAATTTGTTTAGCCTGGTCCAGTTAGGCCCTCAGGCCCTCCCATGCCACTTTCTGTTCCAGGTAGCTGGGCAGGCATCTCACCACTGTGGATGATAGGTTAAAGCTCTCCCTGGGAGAAGACAAGTGCCCTGGAACTCACTTCACCTACTCTCAAATCCCATAATTGAAGGTCTTTGGGCATAATAGAGTTGTTCCACAAAACCTCCCAAGGCTAGTCTAGTGTGCCTGGGCTCAAGACAGGTCCTTGAACTCCAGAAGAGATGATCTCAAAGTCTCCCAGAGGTCAGGGTGGCATGCAAATTTACACTAGCCATCTGCTGAGTTTCCCAGTGTGGGAGAAAGTCACTGGATGTGTCCTGGGCAGGCCTGAAATCTACCAAGCACAGACCAGTGGGGCTGGGCTCTGTGTGGGTACTTGAGCTCTGGAAGAGATGTTCTTAAAGTCTCCCTGGGCTCTGGATGGCGCATGGACTCACTCCAGCCACCAGCTGAGTTTCCAGGTTTGGAAGAATGTCACTGGGTATGTCCTGGGTAGGTCTGAAACCTGCCAAGCACAGCCCAGTGTTGCTGGGCTCTGAGTGGGTCCTTGAGCTCCAGAGGATATGTCCTTAAAGTCTTCTGGGCTCCAGATGGCGAGCAGACTCACTCCAGCCGCTAGCTGAGTTTCCCGGTTTGAGAGAAGGTCACTGTGCGTGTCCTGGGAAGGCCTGAAACTTAGGATGCAGCCTAGTGTGGCTGAGTTCTGGGTGGGTCCTTGAGCTCCAGAAGAGATGTTCTTAAAGTCTCCCTGGGGCTCCAGATGGCACCCAGACTTACCCCAACCAGCTGAGTTTCCTGGTTTGGGAGAAGGTCACTGGGCATGTTCTGGAGCAGGCCTGAAACCTGCCAAGAGCAGCCTAGTGTGGCTGGGCTCTGGGAGGGTCCTTGAGCTCCAGAAGAGATGTTCTTAAAGTCTCCTTGGGGCTCCAGATGGCACACAGACT
Source organism: Cavia porcellus (assembly GCF_034190915.1). Lineage (NCBI taxonomy): Eukaryota > Metazoa > Chordata > Mammalia > Rodentia > Caviidae > Cavia > Cavia porcellus. Next base: position 30,206,563 of record NW_026947490.1, on the reverse strand, counting down.
TATCCCAGCTAGCTGAATAAGCCATATTTCTAAACCCTGCCAAAGATACAATATTTTTAAATCAGAGAAAATAATGCAAAATATATTTGATCCTAACACCTATCTTCTGTAACACACTATAATAAAATATTATTTTTCATATATGTTGCTTCCTAACTTATAAGAGGAAAGCAGGCTTGCCATAAACATAAGAGGACAAATGTCTTCAGTAGATGACCATTACTCTTTCTGCTAAGCGCAACACATACAATGGAGATTGAGTTGTAAAAGTACATTTTTATTTCAGAATAATTTCAGCTACACAATTTCTGCACCAAAGTAGGAAAGACATTATGATGGCATCCTAATCTTTCTCAAAAGCATGAAGGCAAGATATGCATGACAGCAAAAATCCTGTGAATTTTCTTTTTCTCATGTAAGGTGCTGTGGACAACAGATACATTATCCCTAAGAATATAAAGCCTAATTTTCTAATTGCTGTGATGATTCATCAACAATTATCCTCAGTGACGAGTTCACTAAATTATGTTAGGAGTCATCATGAATTGGCGTACAGTCTGGGGCCATTATCTTTACAGACTCAGTCCACAACTAAGAAATATTTCTTTCTCTTCCAATAAATGTGTTGCCAGCACAGAGTCCCTTTGCTATGTGTAAGCATTAGACACCCTTTCCACTTGACTCTGCCTCTCAGACTGTAAGGCAAAATACTAACTTAGCTGCTTCACTCTTCAGGAAAGTGAATTCTATCTGAGGATCATGACAACCAGAATTGTAGAGGAAGGAGGTAGGTGGGCCCTGAGTCAAAGGTTTGTGAGTCTGTGACCTCTCCTCCTCTGTGAGCTGTAATTACTTTTCCATCTCCATTGACAGTGACGGTGGAGGCTTGGGGGCACAGGGACATTTCTGAAGAACTTTTGCACAGTAGCTAATTACCATAGATGATTACAACTTTATCATATGAATCTCCTAAGAAACCACACAGATGTATTGAAGAGGCCGTGACATTTTTATGATCCTTGAAGCTGTGGAGAATGACAAACATGGAGGAGGCATCAGCATGAGGAACTTACAGAGAGGTATATGTGTGTAAATAGAATTCCTGCCTCTTTGAGATACTCTCTAAAATCCAAGTTCAATCTTCAAGTTCAACCCTTACACTAAATTATTATATAAATCATGGTTTATTTTGCTATTGAGTCACTTGACATGTGTTTTGTTCATTACCTCTTCAGATATATAGTCAGAAAATAATTTCTACTACTCTATATGCTGTCTCTTCATTTTATTCATTGTTTATTTTGCTATGCAGAAACTTGACTGTAATGAAACCACATTTTTCTACTTTTGCTTTTGACTCTTTGTATTCAATGTCTTAGAAAAATAATCAACTTAGGGGACTGGACAAGAAAACAACATGCCCTCCTTCCTGGTAAGGAGCCTGATGAGAGTGAGCAGTAGGCGAACCAGGAAGAAATCAGTCAGCAATACCGTGAACCTACCATCACCTGGGCAGAGAATCAAATGCCCCATTCCCGTCCCTTAACAACAGGGGCCCAGAGGTCTAAGCATCTCTTGGGATGATGACTGTTTGCAATATAGCATAATATGGGTGATTTCCTTCTGTATTCTCTTTGAAAGCAAATATTGTTTTCACTGTTTCACTTTGTTTTGCTCTATTCAATATTCTGTTTTGATAGATTTTATAATGTTCTGTTTTTGGGTTGATTATGCTATACCTGACAGAATGGACAACTATTGTGAAGATAATGAGATATACTATGGTACCTATTACTGTTATCCTGGTATCCTGCTGTGAAGTTCTGTACCAATTTCACTGCATTATCTTGATTGGATTTGTTCTGACTTGTTCTGTTGTATTTTACTACCTTCAAAATATAAAAAAAGAAAAGTATTCTCAACATTCTAATTCCCTGAAGAAGTTCACCTATTTTTCTATTAGTAATTTCATAATTGGATGCCTCACTTTTACACATTTAGTCCATTTTAAGTTGATTTATGGGTAGGGTGTCATGCAAGTGTCTACTTTCAGTCTGCTGCATAAGGATATCCCTATTTCCTCTTACACTTTATGGGACAGACTGTCCCCCTTCCACTGTGTATGCTTAGAACCTTTGTGGGAGATCAGTTATAGTTGTCAGGGTTTACCACTAGGCACACCATTCCACACCACCGCTATGTGTCTGTGTTTAATGACAATGCCATATATGTTTTTAAAACCTTACTTTAGCTTTTCAGTATACTTTGAAATCATATGGTGTCATGTCTGTTGACTTTTATTTTTGGTCAAGATGGCTTTGATCATGTGGAATTTTTTTGTGGATATATGTGAATATTGGATACATTTTCTCTAGTTGAGCAAAGAACATCACCGCTATTGATGTTGTCCTGACTCTATATTCAGGTCAATCTCTCTATTCAGTATCAACAAATTCTTATTCTGGTATTTGAAGCCTGCAGCTTTGGAGCACAGTGACTCACATATACACATGTGCTTCATTTGTTTACTCCTGGACACCCAGCACCCAGACATGTCTAAAAAGTGAAGACTGTTCCTTAGACAGTAAAACATCAAAGGGAGTGGTAACCAGGGAAAGGTCAGTGTGGTGGAAAAAATTTACAAGAAGAATTAATCACAACGGGATGATCAAGATATTTTAAATGAAACGAATTGCAGTTCGGAGAGCACTGCCGCCACAGCAGCCACCTGGAGGAGGGAGCTGTACTTTGGGGGCCTACTTAGGCTGAGCTAGTGACTTTCTCTCAGTCTCAAGAGCACCGCCCCCTCTGCTGCCACTGCTGTGCCCAGAGGAGGGAACTGCTGTGCAGAGGAGCTTTGAGGCAGATGACCTTCTTTCAGCCCAGGGAGTTTTACCACCAGAGGAGGTGGATGCCCGCACAACATCAAATCCCCAAGAGAATTTAACATCCTTGCTCTGGGTTGCTGGGGACCCGCTCTGCTTGTGGCCACACTATATTTGGCTTGGCAGGATTCAGGCCTCTCTGGAGGATGTCTGGTGGCTTCCTTTTGGTCCAGGGAGCACTGCTGCCAGAGCGGGGAGCTTTGCTGCTTGAGGAGGCTTTAGGCCTGCCAGAGCACTGCCTGGCAACCTTCTTTTAATACTTCAGGAGCCCAGGACATAGGAGATAATTTCCAACACACCCAGGGGAAGTTTTGGAACAACACTTGAAACACGGAGATATAGGAAATTGACAAAATGAAAGACCAAATTACAATCTCAAAATTCCAGCCCATCCCAGGAAAGCCTAGGAGCCATGTACACAGAAGAAAATATATGCCATACACCTGAAATACCTGAAATAATAGCAACTGAAATAAAGAAGCAACTCCAGGAAGCTTTAAAGGAATTCTAACTGGAAATAATCTCACGGTAAAAGAAGAAATGATAAAAACAACAAACATCTTAAGAAGACACAGTTAAAATGTTAGAGGAACAAAACAAAAAAATAGATTCCCTGGATGAACAATATAAGAAACAAACAGAATAAATAAAGCAGATGCAAAGAGATATACAGGAAATCAAAAATTCCATTGAAACTTGTCAAAACTGCCTCAATAAATGAAGATAGAATTTAGATCTCAAAGACAAGATGTCAGCTAGTGAACAGGAAAGGAAAGATCTCTTATAAATAACAAGAAATCAGGAAGTAACAATCCAAAATCTGCAAGATGACTCAAAGAAAAACAATATAAGATTGATAGGGATAAATGAAAAAGGGGACAAACCAAATGACATAAGGAGACTATTTACAGAAGTAATAGATGAAAATATCCCAAACATGAAAATGAAAACACATATTATGATTAGTGAAGCATATAGAACTCCAAATAGCCATATGCAAAACAAAACTACACCCAGACATATAATAATCACCATCACAGAAATCAAACATGAAAATAGAATATTAAAAGAAGTTAGAGAGAAGAGACAGATCACCTGGAAAGGAAAGCCTATCAGAATCATAGCATACTTCTAAAAACAAACAATTAAGTCAAGAAGAGCATAGCATGAAGTATTTCAATCCTAAAGGAAAATGATTTCCAACCTATACTGGTGTACCTGCAAAATTGTCTTTCAAAATGGATGGAGAAATAAGATACTTCCATGACAAATAACAGCTGAAGAATTTCATGATCACCAAGCCAACCCTGCAAAAAATACTGAAAGACAATTTAGATGCACTTAGGAAAAAACCACTAAGCAGACGATTAAACAGAATAGAAAGATAAAGATGCAACAGCAGAACGATAACATGTCAACAATAAACCAGTACATAACAGTTACAACCATTAATGTAAATGGTCTCAATGAATGAATTAAAAGAAACAGACTGGCAGAATGGATCAAGAAACAGCATCGAACCATATGCTGTCTACAAGAAGCCCATCTAACCCGAAAGGAAACTCACAGACTGAAAGACAAAGGATGGTAAACAATACTTCATGCAATAGAAACTCCCAAAAGAACAGGGGTAGCTACTCTGTTTGCCGACAATGTGAACTGTAAACCAAGAATGATCCTAGGATAAAAAGAAAGTCATTACATATTGGTTAGGGAAAAACTTCAACAGGAAGAGATAACAATCTTAAATATATATTCAACAAATTACAGAGTATCCAGTTATACAAAGTAAGTATTAATAGAAATGAAAAATCAAATTAACAATAACACAATTACAATAGGAGACATTAATACACCATTGACACTAAGGTACAGATCAACCAGACACAAAATCAGCAAAGAAATAACAGAACTGAATCACACCTGTGGACAAATGGACTTGATATATACAGAGTGTTCCATCCAACAACAGAATATACATTTTTCTCACCAGTACATGGGATGTTCTCTAAAACAAACCACCTACTAACCCACAGAACATATTTAAATAAATGCAAAAGATTTGAAATTATCGCATGCATGTAATCAGATCACAGTGCCATGAAACTAGAAAATAATGATAAAAGAAACTGCAAAACCCACACAAGCAAATAGGAATTGAATAATACACTCTTGAGCAATCAGTGGGTCACAGGAAAAATTAAAAAAGAAATTAAACAATACCTACAAGCAAACAAAAATACAAATACAGCCTACCGAAATCTGTGGGATGCAATGAAAGTGGTCCTCGGGGGAAAATTTAATGAACTGAATTCCCACATCAGGAAAACAGAACAAATACAAATAAACAACCTCATTGTACACCTCCAATATCTATAAAAAGAAGAGCAAATCAAGTCCAAAGCCAAAAGAAGAGAAGCAAATTTAGTTGTTTTTTGTTTTTTTTTTATCGGTACCGAGGATCGAACTCACAACCGCCTGCTAGCAAGGTAGGTGCTTATGCCGCTAAATCCCCTGTCCTCAATTATAAAAATCAGAGCAGAAATTAAAGCAATAGAGACTAAGAAAACAATCTAAAGAATCAATGAATCAAAGAGATCATTGTTTGAAAGAATAAATAGAATTCATAAGCCTCTAGCCAACCTAATTTAAAAAATGAAAGAAAAAGCTCAAATTCATGCAATAAGGAACAAAAAATGTGAAACCACTACAGACTCTGTGGAAATACAGGAGATCATCAACACCTATTTCAAAAGCCTCTACCCTCATAGGGTTGATAACACAGAAGAAATGGACAGATTCCTGGAAATATATGAAGTACCAAAGCTTGGTCAAGATGATGTAAAGCTGCTGAATAACCCAATTTCTATCAATGAAATTGAAAATCTAATTAAGTCCTTACCTACAAAGAAGAGCCCAGGCCCACAGGGTTTAACTTTGGAATTTTACAAGAAGTACAAAGAAGACTTAATGCTGACACTCCTCAAACTCTTCAATGAAATGGAAAGGGAAACAATTCTGCCTAAGTCATTCCTGGAAGCAAATATAATGCTAGTACCAAATCTGAGAAAGACCCACCTAAAAAAGAGAACTACAGGCCAATCTCCCTAATGAACGCAGATACAAAAGTTCTCAATAAAATATTTGCAAACAGAATGCAGCAAATCATCAAGAAAATTAGACACCATGACCAAGTGGAATTCATCCCAGGCATGCAGAGATGGTTCAACATATTTAAATCAATAAATGCAATCCACCATATCAATAAAGCCAAAAGTAAGAATCACATGATCATTTCTATAGATGCAGAAAAATCTTTTGATAAGGTCCAACACTAATTTATGATAAGAACTTTACAGAAAATTGGAATAGTTCATCTTTACCTCAATATGATAAAGGCCATCTATGACAAACCAACAGCTAGCATCATATTAAACTTCCAATGCCTGAAAGCCTTTACCTTAAAATCAGGCACAAGACAAGGAGGTCCCTTATCACTGCTCCTATTCAATATACTACTGGAAATATTAGCCAGAGAAATTAGACAAAACAGAGAAATAAAAGGGGTAAAGATAGGAAAAGAGGAAGTTAAATTATCATTATTTGCAGATGACATGATACTCTACATAGAAGATTCTCAAAACTCCATTGAAAGATTCCTAGATATATTAAATAAATCCAGCAATGTAGCTGGATACAAAATCAATGCTCAAAAATCAATAGCATTTTTATACACTAACAACAAAACTAAAGAAAGAGAAATAAGAGAAGCCACGCCCTTCACACTAGCACCCAAAAAATGAAATACATAGGAATTAAGCTCATGAAAGAAGTAAAAGATCTATACAGGGAAAATTATAATACCCTAAAAAAAGAAATTAAAGATAATCTCAGAAAATTGAAAGGCATCCCTTGTTCATGGATAGGGAGAATTGATATTGTGAAAATGGCCATTCTCCTAAAATGGTTATACAGATTCAATGCAATCTCAATGAAAATACCATCAACATACCTCCTAGATCTAGAAAAATCACTCCTAAAATTAATCTGGAACCAGAAGAGACCTAGAATAGCAAAGGCAATTCTAAGCAGCAAAAGCAAGGCAGGAGGCATCACAATGCCTAACTTGAGTTTATGCTACAAAGCTACCATAATAAAATCAACATGGTACTGTGTCGATGTCCGCTCCCGGCCGGCAGGAAGGACACACGACAAAGTCTGGTAGTGGACAACCTTTTCTTTTTATTTTCCTTCTCTGTACAGCCTGCCCTGGGATCGCTCCCAGCCGAAGCCTCCTTTGGTCCGCTCCCCGCGGCTCCTTCCGGGCTTCGCTCCGAAGCCTCTACCGGTCCGCTCTCCGCGGCTCCTTCTGGGCTTCTACTTCCGGGCTTCTACCTGGCTTCTTCTTCCGCCCAGGGGTGGCACCGGTATATATACGGGTACAGTGTCCAATCATGTTAAAGTAAGCAAGGCAAGCTGATTGGCTAACATCATCAGTTGCCAGGCAGACTATATTGTTGAGCGGGTTGTTTACGCGGTAAGCAGGAAACTAACATATTCGATGGGAGGGGTAATCTACCTCAGGCTTCACTCTTTACTACAGGCCGCACGTCCGCCAAGTGAGGCGACCGGGCTCGGGGCTGCGGCTCCCAACATCTCCCCCTTTTTTATTTTTTTATGAATGTGCGCATCGTAGCCCTTCCTGGACTGGGTGCAGAGGCTTATGCCCTATGTGTAGGCCCACCGTAGGTCCTTGGCTTAGACCCTGGTTGGCCATGCCATGGTCTGCCAAGGCCCTGAGGCCCTCGTCCTTTTTCTAGGGCCAGGCACAAACTGGACGGAACCTGGATGCACACAAGCTTGCACTCATTTCCTCTCCGTAAAGAAATCCCCTCGGAGAGAAATTTAGACCTGGGCAGCATCTAACAGTCCAGCGGCTTACGTGCAGGATGGGGTAGGGCCTGGCTTAGGTCGAGTCGTGCTGGGGAGGCACGCTCTTACCCGTCATTGACTCACCTACCCTGCTGTGTATTGTCACCTTATGGAGGAGAATGAGGGATGCCCGCCATATCTAGACTCGGTCGTGGGCCAATTGAGCAAGCCATGCATATGCCTGAGGATCTTCTTGTCCATTTCGGGCTACCGCTATTTCTATTCATCTTATTGGTTGGTCTGTGATGGATCTCCAGTAGGGCAGGTCTGATCTTCAGTCGAGGGCTTTGTTGCCCGTGTCAGTCTCTCCGGTATCCACAGTGGTTCTCGTCCCGATTCCTGTGGGAAAACACAAACCGCGCCTCGGTTCCAGCTGACCACTGGATCCGGGCCCATCCATTGTCCTGTCAGGACATCTTTCCACTTCACCCACCCTTTATGGTTGGGGGAAGGGTTGCAGTGCTCCACAGCTGGGGAGCGATTATCATTATTTAAATTTAAAAAATTGTGTGTGAATAGTGCCATGGATAATCGTGCCTTTGGGGCCAGGCCTTGGCCTACTCCCCCTTTTTGTTTTTGTAAAATTTCTTTGAGGCTTCTATGAGCCCTCTCAATGATTCCTTGACCTTGGGGATTGTATGGGATACCATGTTTTAATTGAACCTCCATCATTTTGCAGAACTCATTGAAGGCTTTGCCTATATAGGCTGGTCCATTATCAGTTTTTAATATTTTTGGTTTGCCCCATGCGGCCCAAGCCGCCAGGCAATGATTGATCACATTAGACACTTTTTCACCTGTTTCTGCTGTTGCGAATATGACGTGAGAACAGGTGTCTGTGGAAACATGAACATATTTAAGAGTCCCAAACTCCTGTATATGTGTGATGTCCATCTGCCAAACATCACCAGGGATCAAACCTCGAGGGTTTACTCCCATCGGTATGGCAGGTTTGTATGTGGCACAGGAGTCACATAGTCGCACGATATCTCGTGCATCTGCTCTAGAAACATGGAAATGGTTTGCTAGTGTCCTGGCATTAACATGAAATTTATCATGGAAGGCACGGGCTCGCTCGATTGGTGTTAGTAAGGTAAAAATCCATAACGGGCGAGTGGCAGTGTCAGCAGCCGCATTCCCCTGTGCCATGGGCCCTGGCAGGGATGTATGTGCTCTTATGTGGGTGGTGAAGACCTTATGGTGTCTGTTCTGAAGCAATGTCTGGATAGACAGGAACAGTCCAGCCACTGTGGAAGTGGATCTAATTAAACTGGCAGTCTCAAGCACTTGTATAGCATTGACCACATACCTAGAATCGGAGACAATGTTAATGGCTTCTGACAACCGTTCAAGAATCATTTTAACGATCTGCAGTTCCACCACCTGAGGCTGATCTGGTTTAAATTGTATGGTAACCGGGGGCTTGCCTAGGATCACATAGGCGCCTATCCCCGTCTTGGAGCCATCTGTGTATATTGTAGTTGCTGGGACTAATGGCTCAGAGGCAGTAACCTTTGGAAAAATTATAGGGTGCTGAGTGACAAATGACAAGATAGGGTCTTTAGGGTATTGATTGTTTATATCCCCATGGAAAACACATCTCAGAATGGCCCATGTATCTATGCAGGCAGCCAGGGTCTTGATCTGGCTGGCGGTATAGGGTACTCGGATGGCTTGTGGTCCTGAGCCAAAATGTTGGACAGCTCTATCATGCGCTTCAAGGGCCAATGAAGCGACTGCCTCCGGGTAATGCTCTATGACTTTTGTAGGTGAGACCTTAGGGTGTATCCACAGTAGTGGTCCTTTCTGCCAAATCACCGCTGTAGGCTGTAGACTAGTCTGTAGCAAACAGACATCAAAGGGTCGCCCTGGTTCAATTCTGTGTAAGGTAGCCCCACCTAAGGCTTTTTCCACTCTCTGTAAGGCAGCTCTTGCCTCAGGAGTGAGCCTCCTGTGGGAGGCTATATCTGGGTCTCCCTTCAGAAGGTCGAACAGGGGTTTGAGATCTGAATTTGGTATATGTAAATATGGCCTAATCCAATTAATGTCTCCCAATAGCTTTTGCATGTCATTTAGGGTCCTAACGCCATCCATCCTAATGGTGACCTTCTGTATAAGTCTGGAGGCGACACTGAGGTCCACACCTGCTGACCCAGGGGTGGCCCTTGTTGAAGGCTGCCACCCTGAGCTGTCCTGTCTCTGGGGCGGGGGCCCGCCTGTGAAGGGGGCCCCCTCTGGCCGTTTTTTGGCTCTCTAGCATCTTGTCCACAAATACGGTTGCCCTGAGCATCAAAGACCGACCTACATTCCTCAGCTTTGTGTGATCCCTTTTTGCATCGCCCACAAACATATGGTTCTTCATTCCTAGGGCGAGGCCTAGCATCTGCATTGTTTGGGCAATGACGTTTAATGTGTCCTGGCTCCCCGCAGGCAAAACACCCTTTAGCCTTACATTCCCCTTCTAACCCGCGAGGTCCCCTCTGCTGTACAGCCGCGGCCAGGAGAGCAGCCACTCCCGAGTTGGAGAGCGGCCCCCCTATCTCTCTGCATATCCTAATCCAGGCGTTGAGGTCCTTGTTCTTATGAGGAGCTATCGCTGCCTTGCACTCCTTTGTACATTGCTCAAAAATCAGCTGCCTTACCAGCGGTCGAGACACTCCCGGATCAGGAAATATCTTATCGGCAGCATCTTGCATTCGGGCCACAAAGTCAACAAATGGCTCTGTGGTACCCTGAATTATTTTTGAAAGACACAAGGAGGCAGTTCCGGCACCACTTACCTGTTTCCAGGCGCGGAGCCCTATGGCATTGATTTGTTCATAGACAGCGCCGGGGAACTGGGTCTGGTCATCAGCGTGCCGACCTTCTCCCATAAGCATTTCCTTGTTCCACCCCCGGTTTCCCCGATTGGCGTTTCTCTCAGCCTGCTCTGCAGAGAACTCTGCGTACCAGGCTCGCCAATCCAGGTAACTGCCCGAGGGCAGACACGCCTTTGCCAGCTGAATCCAGTCCGCGGGGGTGAGGGGCCCAGAAGACAGATTTTCCAGCATGGCAATGGTGTAAGGCGCAGTCGGCCCAAAGGTTGTAACTGTATTTTTAAGTTCTCTAATCTGCTTTATCTCAAAAGGCTCCCATACATTGCGTCCCTGGCCCATAGCTACTTGTACAGGAAATATCCCGTAGGGGCCACTATCTATCCCAGGTGGATGTACCTCATGAGACAAGCGTCCCCCCTGCCAAAGCCGCCTGTAAAAATACCGACCCGCCGGCGGCGGAGCATAAGACAGCGGCCGTGATTGGGCGGAAAATGGGGGCCCGTGCATCACTTCCTGTTCTGGCGAAAGGGGAGAGAGCTCCCAGGCGGCCGCCTCGTGGCGAGGGATCGCCTCCCTCTTGCGCCGGGGAGCGCTCAGGAGCTCTCTACTCCTCCGCAGACCAGGTTGAGCAGAGCGCAATTCGCGGGGCAACGCTGGAAAAGAACCCTGCGACTCCTTATCGAGCGACTTGGGCTCCTGACAGCTGGTCTCTTTGGCCTCCTTGCCATTCAACTTTCCCTCGTCCTCGGAGTCAGACGACTCCGAGGCTAGAGCCCCGTCCTCCTCCTTAGCATCCTTGTTCCCCTTGACGGACCCCTCTCGGGAGCTCCCTGGCTGGGCCTGCTCAGATACCCTGCGTACTTTTGTAAGCTCTTGAGAGCTTTCTCCACAACCACCCTCGCTCTTAGTGTTGCTACCTAACATGTTTCCCATCTTTTAATATGTTACTCTCCGCGTGAGGCCCAAGGAATCCGCCACTTACGCGTGAGCCTGAGGGGAGTCTAAAAGCCCTGTAGGTGCGCGCCACCCAGAGCCCAGGCTTATCCCCAACTCACCTGTCTCGCAGCTCTGTACTGGAGCGTTGTCCACTTCCACGTCTCGGGGGTGATCAGTCCCCGTACGGGCCACCAAATGTCGATGTCCGCTCCCGGCCGGCAGGAAGGACACACGACAAAGTCTGGTAGTGGACAACCTTTTCTTTTTATTTTCCTTCTCCGTACAGCCTGCCCTGGGATCGCTCCCAGCCGAAGCCTCCTTTGGTCCGCTCCCCGCGGCTCCTTCCGGGCTTCGCTCCGAAGCCTCTACCGGTCCGCTCTCCGCGGCTCCTTCTGGGCTTCTACTTCTGGGCTTCTACCTGGCTTCTTCTTCCGCCCAGGGGTGGCACCGGTATATATACGGGTACAGTGTCCAATCATGTTAAAGTAAGCAAGGCAAGCTGATTGGCTAACATCATCAGTTGCCAGGCAGACTATATTGTTGAGCGGGTTGTTTACGCGGTAAGCAGGAAACTAACATATTCGATGGGAGGGGTAATCTACCTCAGGCTTCACTCTTTACTACAGGCCGCACGTCCGCCAAGTGAGGCGACCGGGCTCGGGGCTGCGGCTCCCAACAGTACTGGAATAGAAACAGAGCCAAATATCAATGGAATAGATTAGAAGATACTACCACAACTACCAACACACTCAATCATCTTATCTTTGAAAAGGGGGCCAAACATATTCAATGGAAGAACTGTAGTCTCTTTAATAAATGGTGCTAGAAAAACTGGTTCTCCATATGCTAATAACTAAAACTAGATCCACTCCTATTATCATGTACTAAACTAAAATCCAAATGGATCAAGGATCTAAATATTAAAACAGAAAGACTAAATGTGTTGAAAGAGAAATTAGTTTAAAAAAAAAAAACCTTGAAGACGCAGAGGTAGGTAAAGAATTCATGAACAGGAATCAAACCACATGGGAATATTTCCTATAATCAATAACTGAGATTATATCTTATTAAAAAGCTTCTGCATGTTGAAAGAAATCTCCAGTATAATGAAAATAAAACCCAAAAACTTGGAAAAAATTTACTGACTTGTCCCTCAGACAAAGGACTTCTATCTTGAAAATACAAAAAGTTAAAATAACGAGAGTCCTGAAATTCAAAGACCCAATCCAAAAATGGGCATGTGAGATGAATACACAGTTCTTAGAGGAAGAAATACAAGTGGTGAAGAAATACAAATGGCAAATAAATACATGAAAATATGTTCATCATCATTAGTCTCTAGAGAAGTACAAATTAAAACCACACTGAGATTCCATCTCACTCCAGAAAGAATGGCCAGGATCAAGAAAACTACCAAAAAAATTGCTGGAAATGCTTTGGGAAAAAAAGGAACTGTTGCACTGTTGGTGGGAGGGTCTACTGATGCAACCACTGTGGAACTCAGTCTGAAGATACCTCAAAAAGCTGAAATTGGAAGTCCCATTTGACCCAGTTATTCCACATCCAGGCATATTTCCAGAAGAACTGAAAATATTATACCACAATGATATATGTGCACCCATGCTTATAGCAGCACAATTTGTAATATCCAGATTTTGAAAACAACCAAAGTCTCCATCAACTGAGGAATAGATTTAAAAAGTTGCGGTACATGTTCATGATAAAAACTATTCAGAAACTAGGAATGCACAGTGTGTCTACCTCAATCTTATAAAGGCCATTTATAACAAATCAATGGCCAACATCACACTAAACAGACAAAAACTGAAATCTTTTACTTTAAAATCAGAATCAAGACAAGGATGTCTACTCTCACCACTCCTATTCAATGTAGTTCTGGAAAGACTAGCCAGAGCAATCAGACAAGAGAGAGTAATAAAAGGAATAAAGATAGGAGAAGGAGAAGTTAAATTATCACTATTTGCAGATGGCACGATATTTTATATAGAAAATACAAAAAAAACTCCATTCAAAGAAAATTAGAAGTAATAAACTGAGCAGTGTAGCTGGATACAAAATCAACTCTCAAAAATCAATAGCATTCCTGTACACAAACAAAAAACTCACTGAGAGAGAAATTCTGAAAATATAACCCTTCACAGTAGCATCTAAAATAATGAAATACTTAGGAATCAACCTAAGAATGCAAAAGACCTATATGCTGAAAATTAAGCTACACTTTAAAAGGGAATTGAAGAGACTATTGGAAAATGGAAAGGATATTCCTTGCTCTTGGCTAGAAAGAACCAACATTGTGAAAAAGGCCATACTCCCAAAACTGTTATGCAGATTTAATGCAATCCCAATGAAAATGCCATTAACATATCTCACAGATCTAGAACAACACTCCTGAAATTCATTTGGGAACAAAAGAATTCTAGAATAGCAAAGGCAGTGCTGGGCAACAAAGACAAGTCAGGAGGCATCTAATTCCTGACCTGAAAGTATGCCACAAATCCTCAGTGATAAAATCAGCATAGTATTGGCAAAGAAATAGACCTGAGGATCAACAGAACAAATTAGAAGATTCAATCACAACTACAAAGATACTCAGTCACCTGATATTTGACAAAGGGACTAAACATGTTCACTGGAAGAAGGATAGCCTCTTTAATAAATGGTGTTGGAAAAATTGGCTCTCCACATGCTAAAGACTGAAACTAGATCCAGGTCTATCATCATGCACAAAATTAAAGTATAAATGGATCAAAGACTTAAACATTAAAACAGAAACACTAAATCTACTGGAAGACAAGGTAGGTAGAAATCTTGGAGACATAGGCGTAGGCAGAGAATTCATGAACAAAAGTCAAATGGCATAGGAAACACTTCAAAGAATCAACAACTGGGATCTCATATTATTGAAAAGTTTCTGCACTTCAAAAGAAATCATCAACAGCGTGAAAAGAAAACTTACATAGTGGGAAAGAATTTTAGGCAGAAACCCCTTGGACAAGGGACTTATATCCAGAACATATAAAGACCTGTAAAACATCAAGCCTCCCAAATTCAAAGACTCTCTCCAAAAATGGACATCTGAGATGAACACACAGTTCTCAGATGAAGATATACATATGGCAAATAAATACGTGAAGAAATGTTCACCATCACTCGTTATTCCAGAAATGCAAATTAAAACAGCACTGAGATTTCATCTCACTCCAGAAAAACTGGCTGCCATCAAGAAATCAACTGATAGCAAATGTTATCTACCCCCACTGTTGGTGGGTGTGTAGACTGGTGCAACCACTATGGAAATCAGTACGGAAGATTCTTAGAAGACAGGGATTGGAATTTCCATTCAACCCAGCTATCCTGCTCCTGGTTATTTTCCCAGAAAAAACTAAAAAGATCATATCACAGTGATATATGTGCACCCATGTTCATAGAAGCACAATTGGTAATAACTAAATCTTGGAAAAACCAAGGTGCCCATCAACCACAGAGTGGATGAAAATGGTGTTGTAGTTTTATACAATGGATATTACTCAGTCATAAAAAGGAAGATCTTGAGCACTTCATAGGCAATGGAGGCAAATTAAGGCTATCCTCATTAGTGAAATAAACAAGACTCATATTTATAAATGTCACATTGTGTCTCTAGTGTGAAAAGTAATAAATGTAGCAGTAATAAAAACCAAAATGTGTAAATGCTGTTGTAAAAAAGAGATGAAAAGAAAGTGCTCTAAAGTATATAACTGCATGTATGTTTAAGTATATTAGATTGATAACCATATTACTAAACTTTTGTTGGATAGTTGGCCAGAACTCTTTGCAGTCTCACTGTTTGGGTATCCACTTTGCATGCTTCACTTTTGTAATTTGAATGACTATTTGTAAGAGGACAATATAATAATAAACTGGTAATAATAAACTGGTGATTTCTTACTGTTTGTTTTTTGAAATTATTCATTATTTCTACCCTTTTTCTGTTTTGTTTTGTTTTTTAAATAAAAAATAGTTGTGGTATTTTTATACCATGGAATACTACTCACCTATAAAGAATGATCACATTGAGATATTTATAAACAAATAGTCACAACTTGAAATCATATTCATAATTGAAATAAATCAAACTCACATGTATAAATACCATCTAGTCTCCTTAGTGTGAGATGATAAGAGTACATAAGATTTTGTGGTAATCATGATATCCTATTACATTACTTTGAAGCCTTATAATGTTTCATTTATTAGTTGGAATGGTTTTATTGTTTTGTTTGATCTTATTATGTGTGATGGTATGAACAGGTATTTTGAAGAAAACAAGACATTATGGCAGTCATTGCTGATTTAATATCATCTTGCTTTGAAGTCATACCATGCTATTGTTTTTTTGTTTCCATTGGTTCTATCATGTTGTGTCTTATTGGATTTTATTGTAATAGTAAAAAAATTTTTATGGAAAATGAGATAATATAGTAGCCATTGCACATTTTCTGTTATTTGATTCTGAATTCCCTGTAATGCTGTCATTCTCTTGAATGGTTTTATACTATTTTGTTATGTTTTAATACTATTGTATGTGAAGGTATGTTCAACTATTTCAAAGAAAAAGACATTATGGCAGCTGCTGCAAAATATTGTGTTGGCTAATGGTGAAGTACTGGTTTGCTTACATTGTTTTGTTCTGCCCTTTTTTGTCTTAATCTTTTTAAAATAAAATTTAAAAACATGTCTTATGGCTATAATTTATATTTCAAAGTGCTTGATATCCAGATGAAATTATAATAGGTGAATCTGCTGCTCCACGGTAATACTTATGTCACTGGTCTTTTCCAATGGGTGCTCAATGAGTAAGGTTTTGAGACTGGAATCAGAAAGATAACTGATCTAAAATGACAACCAATAATTTGAACCTGGCTTTCCAAGGTTAAACTGAACTGAACACCAAAGTAAACGTTTAGACTAGAGCACACACCTTTGATGAGTCATGCTACCTCCTTAGTAGAGAGAATGTTGGATCCTAGAGAAGCAGAACCAAGAAATATTCAGTGTGCCAAAGTCAGTTCATCAAGAGGGAAAAGTCTTCCATGTTTTACAGAAAACAACATGACCAAGCAAAGCTGATGGCTGATACTGCCAAAAACCTGGGAGTCTCTTTACATGGTTCCTAAGTAATATCTGAGAAGACTTAACAGGTCCTGATAGACATCAAGAGGTTAATTTTAATGAACACATGCCTCACTTTATCTTGATCATAAACACCCAACAGAAAAATATAACCAATATATGTATAAAACAATGTCACAGTAATAACTATATATAAAAAGGAACCCCAGTAGCTGACCACTTCTGGCAGTTTCCAGATATACTGGTGGCTCACTACCTTTATGGTCATTAAGAAGTTCTACAGTACAATATAAAACCTCAACAAAACCTTTAAGTTCTTTAGCTAATATTGTCCTTCAAAATGACAAAACTCTATTTTCTTAGAGTAAAATTCAAGAGACACGTATGACAAAAAATAAGACTCCATTTATAGGATCTGATTGCCAGTGGTTTAAATTACTATGCTAGGCCCTTAAAAACTCTTTGTAGACATGGCTTTTCCCCCAACCTGCCTTCCTATGTTACTGCTCATGCTTTGATTATACATTCTTTATTTTCTCAAAGCATTTGCTTATTCTTATCTAGTGACTGAAAAACTGCAAGTGATAATACAGATGAAACCAATGACAAATGTGCTGTAATCTCTTTTGTGGGATCCAACATAACAACCCCATAAAGAGATCACATGCTAAGTTGCCCCATGACTTATTTGAGGTCCATTAAATTAGCTCTCTAGAGAAAGACCCTGACTGTAGTCTGCCTTACATCAACGCTTCCTCAGCTCAAAGCAGCTAGATGGAATCCATTATTCTCCCCTTATTACAGTTCAGGACACCGGTTTAGAAAGGCAATGTTGTAGGTGGTTAAGATAATTATTATTATTATTACACCAATTAGGCTGGGCTGGACCTGCAGCACAGAAGACAATTATAGCCAAATACTCATTCACTGAAGCCCTGGCTTCAAGAAAAAGAGGTATGCTTAAACCAATATACTCGTCCTAGGGATTAGTAGCATTGGTTGTTATTCTAAATAGGCTGCAAACACCTTGAGTAGAAAGTAACATTTCCCCAGCCCATTCCTACTAGGAAAATTCTAGTTTAATATATGTACACTGTCTATGTTGCAGGCTTCTCCATTCAATCCCCTATTAAATTATAATACCTCAGTAGCTGTACTCATAATCTTATTTGTTCACTGTAGTTTTATCCCACCTCATGTTCTGATTTCTTACTAGGTCAAGTGACTACAGTTGGAAACTTATTGGTTGACAATAGCTCTGTTCTCCCTTAACCCATTTCACTTTATGGATTTTCCCAATAAAACACCATTGAGGAATGGGATCAGTAGGTAACCCACTTTTCAGACCCTCTTGTGGCTTTCTTAGACAGAAGCTACTTTTTCTGAAAAAAATCTACTCTTGAAAAGTTTAAAATTCTAACCAAAATTAATATTCTTTAAAATTCTAACAAAAAGCTTTTAGAAATAATACATTCATCAAAGTAGAAGGATATATAATTAGTATTCAAAATTCAACATCTATGATGCGGGATATAGCTTATTGGGACAGCATCTCCCTGGAAAGCACAAGCTTATGAGTGCAATTATCAGTTCCAGAAAAAGAAAAGCAACAGTTCATGGAGCTGATCATGATGGTCTGGAAGACAATCAATAGGCATGTCATCACAGTGGACACAGTTCTTTGAAGTGGAAATGATTTCCAATATGGTGGATGTTTAAAATGAGAGGCCAACTGGGAAGTTTTAGAACATGATGGCTTCTGATCTTAAAAGTGGTTAAGATAATTTTATGAAACCTCTTATATTCCATGGGGGAGGTGTTATAAAAGAAGAACAATGGCTCCTCTGCCTTATCTGACTTCTTATACCCCAAACTGCCCTGCAATGATAATATTGACCAGCCTGCAATTCAGAAAGAGCCCCATGCAAGACCTCAGGTGATGGTGGTGCATGCTCTTGAGCATCCAGAACTATAAAATAAACAGATCTCTTTCCCTTTTAAAGTAACCAGAACATGTTTTAAAAGAAATAAGTTGTCCAACACTTCAGAAACCAACATCCATGAGTGCAGGGAGCATGTTATGGTTACTGACATGCCACTGTATGGTTACTTACATGCCACTGTTCAACTTGTCAAGATTATCTACTACACTCTAAGAATTTGTAAACTAGATGAAGATCTGGATAGTTCTCAGGCATAACTACTTTTTTTCATATACCTCCAAAATTCTTATCATGTAGATAATTATTATGAGATTAAGTCTTAATATACTATGGAATAAGCAAGACTATTTTCTGCATTGACATTGATAATATTCATATAATCCAAGTCTCTTTACTTGTGTAGACACCCATTTGAAGATGGAGGATGGCAAAACAGACATGTCTTCCCCAGAGAAACAGGAAACACATAGAGAATTCTAATAAATTGTGCTCATCAGTTTCTTCACTGCATGCACCTTTAGTACATATATAATTTCTTGGGCATGCAATTTTAGAAAATTTATTGATTGGTCATCACAGGATCTGGGACTGAATCCACTTCATTTACCTCAAGTGACACTTGATTCAGATTGAGGAGAACAGAAAAGTGTGCACCAGAAATAGGCCAACCTGCATTATTCACAAACATTATTCCCATGAAAGTCCCACATCTAACCAAGTGAATGTGTCTTAGTCTACCTAAGAAAGCTATATGGTCTCTGTTTTCATTTTTGTGTTTCCTGTCATAGACAAATGAGAAGCAACCAAATTACTAACAAACCATACAATTTATATGTTTCTGAAAAGATGACAGGAACCCTGTCTTCATTACCCAAACAAAAAAGAGCTTGGGTATAGAGGAATCGCGGCTCATGACCAAAAAGCAGCTGAAATGCATGGAAATGTGTATACTCAGCAACCACCAATTCAGATTATAAGAAAAAACAGTAAAAATATAAAAGATGGAGATGACGTATGGTGATACAAAGGTACTCACCAGGAGAAGGATGCTTTTGGTGGCCTTTGACTTAGGGAATCTGGGAGAAACTTTAGTGCTATGAATATGCTTAATGTGCTGTCTGTATCTGTACAGGATAAGAATCATAGAGCCACTGCACCAAATTCTGAGCACAATAAAGGAAACCTCTGGGAATACTACTAATGCAATATAGACTGAGCCCAAGGTAGTCTAATAATCCCCATCCACACTGAATCCCAAATATCTTTTCCTTGTGATGTTTCTGCTTTCTACATTTACAGATACATGCAACAGATTCACAAGTAAAATAAAATTTACCAACGTGCGTGGCAACCAGTAGAGAGACATGGAAAAGTCAATGTACTTTGGAACTTTTAATATTCTCCCAGCAGGACTTCATGGAGCTGAGTGTGATAGTCTAGAAGTAAATCAAGAGGCACATGATAGAAAATGACATAGTTCTCCCCACTCTGAGGACACACAAGTTAATTTTGCAATGAAATTCGTTGAAGAAATGCTTCAACCCAACGTCTACCATCAATTGATTAACCACTTAAAGAGTCCATAGCTAAGTGTGCTGTGAGGATGTGAAAAGCCTAGTTGGGAGAACAGTATCACCACTTGTGTACCACTGGATGGACTGTGTCCCTCCTGGCTCTTTTCTTCTCTCTGTTTTTCTGGCTGTGGGGGCATGAGCAGTTTAATCTTCTCCATAGTGCCTTGGGAACAGCTGATGATGAAATCTATTCCCTGAAACTAAGCACCAAATTAAACCACTCTTCTTCTTAATTTATTTGTGTCAGGTATTGTATCCAGCAATGAAAAGCTGATTAATACAACACATATCAGTAATCTACAGTGAAGTGTCTTCCAACAATATCAACCATTCATCTCTTCATTAAGATTCTTTTTTTTTTATTTAAGAGGAAAAAGAGAAAAACACAAAACAAAACAAAGTGGTGTAAGGGTACACGTAATACAGAACTACAAAAAAAATAACAGTAAGAAATCACCTGTTAATAGATTACATATTATCATCTTGAAAATAGTTGCTCAAATCACAGTATCAAAGCATACAAGGTGGACATTCAAACAGGGAGACTGCAAACAGCTGTGTTCAATGATCCAAAAACATTGATATAGTCAGCTATTTAACACTCCAAAATACACTTGCTGTTATATCCGTTAGAGCTCTTTTTATTTTTTTCCCTCTCTTTTTTACAACAAAATTTACACATTTTGGATTTTATTACTCCTTAGTGCTTATTACTTTTTTGGGGGGGAGAGAATAAAGTCAAATATGGCAAAACAAAGCTGTCAGTCAAAACTAAGGATAGACATAGCACATGGTGTAGAACAGAGTACAAGGTTATCAACAATGGTTATCAACGTTGTCTCTTGTTTCCTTAAAAAGAATTGTCTATCTCATTAGATATTATAAAGTTGGACAAAACAGTAGAAAACAAGACCAATAAAACTTAGGCATTGTAAACATTACAGGACTTCCAAAAAAGACAATAGTCAAACCAGAATGGGCATCTTAGTGAATCTTATTGTCTTCAAAGTAGTTGCCTATATCCTCAAACTTGATACTATCATACAGAATGGAACAGAGTCTAATCAGTCAAAACAAGATCGTGGGAGTATTACAGGACTTCAAAACAAGTTAATAGGAAATCAAAAAGAGTTATTATTTATATATCCTAATTTTTTTAATTTTTCCCTTAAGTAAGACAAACATAAGAAATAACTAAATATTTTTTAAAAGAATAAGGGGGAGATTGAGATAAAACAGGACATAACAATATAACAATAGAGGTCAAAGCATGACTGTTTCAGCAACCTAGTACTTCACCACCATATAACCCGACTTAATAGTACTTACCATAGTGTCTGTCTTTTTTCTTGAAATATTTGGATAAAACTTCATATACTCTAGCTTCAAATATTTCCATATCAAGAAGCCCAGAATAAAGCCTTTCTAATTAATGAGTGAAAACTTTATAAGGCTTCAAGGCCACCTAATGGGAAATCATGATTACCACATATTTTTATATATTTGAATCATTACTTACATTAGGGAAACTATTCGGTATTCACACATGCGAGATTGATTTATTTCACTTATGAGTATGGTCTCAAGCTGCGCCCATTTATTGATAAATATCTCAATGTGATCCTTCTTTATAGCTAAATAATACTCCATTGTATAGAAATACCACAACTTTTTTATCCATTCCTCAGTTGATGGACACTTGGGTTGTTTCCAAGATCTGGCGATTACAAATTGTGCTGCTATAAACATAGGTGCACATATATTTCTGTGGTATGATGCTTTCAGTTCTTCTGGGAATACGCCTAGAAGTGGAATAGCTGGAATAAATGGGATTTCCAGTCCCAACTTTTTGAGAAATCTCCAGACAGATCTCCACAAAGGCTGTACCAGTCTACACTCCCACCAGCAGTGCAGGAGAGTTCCTTTTTCCCCACTGCCTCTCCAGCATTTTTTGTTGGTTTTCTTGATCCTGGCCATTCTTTCAGGAGTGAGATGGTATCTCAGTGTGGTTTTAATTTGCATTTCTCTAATGACCAATGATGATGAGCATTTTTTTCATGTATTTATTTGCCATTTGCATTTCTTCATCTGAGAATAGCGTATTCATCTCAGATGCCCATTTTTGGATTGGATCTTTGAATTTTGCAGGTCTGAGTTTTTTTAATTCTTTATATGTTTTAGACAAGAGGCCCTTGTCTGAGAGAGAGTTCACTAAAACCTTTTCCCAGTTTGTGGGTTTTCTTTTCACTATGCTGGAGATTTCTTTTGACATGCAGAAACTTTTTAATAAGAAATGGTCCCAGTTATTGATTCTGGGAAGTATTTCCTGTGCGGTTTGAGTCCTGTTCATGAATTCTTTACCTACTCCTATGTCTCCAAGGTTTCTACCTAATTTGTCTTGCAATAGATTTAGTGTTTCTGTTTTAATATTCAGATCTTTGACCCATTTAGATTTTAATTTAGTACATGGTGATAGACATGGGTCTAGCTTTAGTTTTCGGCAAATGGAGAGCCAGTTTTTCCAGCACCATTTATTAAAGAGACTGTCGTTCTTCCAGTGAACCTGCTTGGCTCCTTTATCAAAGATAAGGTGGTTGAGTGTGTTTGTAGTTGTGGTTGTATCTTCTAATCTATTCCATTGATCTTCAGCTCTGTTTTGATTCCAATACCATGTTGATTTTACTACTGTTGCTTTGTAGTATAACTTCAAGTCAGGGATTGTGATGCCTCCTGCTTTGTCTTTGCTGCTTAGAATTGCCTTTGCAATTCTAGGTCTCTTCTGGTTCCAGATGAAATTTAGGAGTGATTTCTCTAGATCTATAAGGTATGTTGATGGTATTTCTATTGGGATTGCATTGAATCTGTATAACAGTTTTGGTCATTGTGATTCTTGTCTTTGAGTATCCCACTCATCACCACTATGATGAAACATACTTTGAATGACTTATATCTAATTCATTCAATTTTGCTCAAGCAACATTTAATGGGATTGCTATCAACAGGATGCATCCATGAAGCCAAAAGTAATGTGATTTGTTCAGTTTTATACAGCAATGCAGACCTAACATTTAAGCAACTAGAAAGTTGCAATGCCAATTACAGTTTATCTCACAATGACAGGTTCTTCTTTCATATATTCTGTACCATATTTTGAGAAAGATGCACTACAAAATTGAATACTATGAAAAAGTATATCACTTCCATTCTTATGATTGACCAATTCCCATATTCCTTATTGAGATAAAGTAGAGCTTTGATACAGTGGATTCTCAGATCAGGAAAGCAAAGGAACTGACTCTGGAAAAGGACACAGAAACAATGGCAGTGAGATTCCTCAACAACACACTGAGGTGGTACATGAAAGCAACATGAATATATAACAGGGAGGAGAGAATGTTTAAAAATCACAAATGTGCATACCAAAACAAAGATACTTTGTGTACTCCTGAAGTGAGGGGAAGATCTAAGGCAAAACTCAGAGAAAATATTGACTCTGCTGCTTATTCCTATAGAAAGGGAAAATCATGGAACCACTGCCCCCAATTATGTGCACAGAAAATAAAACTTCTTGCAATAGCAAAACTAAATATATTGAAGAAGAAATGTTTTCATTACCTTTAGTAGAACATAATCCAAATACGTGTTATTTCTCATATTTTTGCTATTCCATTTTCCATATACATGCCTAGGAAAAATGAATCATCACCACATACAAGACCCAACAGAGGGAAAGGGAAGATTCAGTTTAACTTGGGGCTTTTTCTTTAAAATCCTTCCAAGGGAGTGGTGCTTCCATGGGGCTGATCGTGATGCTCTGGAAGACACTCAATCTGCATGTCATCCCAGTGGAAACAACCCTGCTCAGGCTTCAAAAACACAAATAACTCTGCAGTCAAAATCACTGGAGGAATGTTGCAACCCAAAATTTGTCATTGGATGGGGAATCTCCTTAGAGAGGATGATGAAGAACTTGACTATAAAAATGCCCTTAAAAAACTAATCTTCAAACTTTAATGTGTGCTTTTGGTAGTAAAGAACTAAATAGTAATAAAGAAATATGAAATTACCAAGAATTCCAACTGTCATTTGTGATGAGAATATTACCCATATTGCCATATCCCTGGAATACATTGTGTTATTCATCATTGTCATGGTTTATGTCAGTGGCATCAGCACTCATGCAATTATGGACCCCACCAAATCTAGTTATTGTCCTTGGCTCACTGTCTAGCACTCATATTGGTGATATGAGTCCTATATTCACCAAGCCATGGAGCCAGGATAAGACATAAGTGTGGGAAGGAGTGTCTCTCTTTTTGTGCTTCATGCTCTGCTGTTTTCATGGGCCATAAAAAACTGCCCCACCATACCATGCTGCCTTGGAGCCAACTGAGTATAGACAGAAACCTCCAACAACTGTAAGAAATAATCCTTTCCTTCCCTAACTTTGAGTATCAGGCATTTTGTCTCAGTTATGACTAAAATGTAAGTAAGACAATCATGCTTTAAAGAATAATAGCAACAACATTCCTCTCGGCAAGAGTTTTCAGCCAGGGTGAGATAGGAAAGTTGCATGTGTAAAAGAGTTTTAAACCAGTTTAGGGAAGGTAGTAAGGGAGGAAATAGTTTCTTTTGGCACCAAGAGCAACTTTCATTATATGTTCCTTCAAGATTTCAAAAGATGGCCGGCCACCATCATTGGAAGGCTTGCTTTGCATGGGCAACCAGTATGAGCAGGAATAACAGATAGATCTCCTCCCCCTGTGAGCCACTGTATTCAGACCTTGCTGCCTTTGGGCAGCCAGCAGGAGCAAGGTCATGTAGTCAGGTAATCCTTTTTACACCTGCAGGCCACCACTGAAGACCTTTCCTTCCTTCAGGCAGCCATCATCCACCCAGAGAATCAAATACACCACTGTGTGCCTGCCACCATTGTGGGAGTCCTGGTGGAGTCATGCAGGCTGAGAAAAGAAGTAGCTCCACCACCAGGTACCCTGACCATTGTGGAAGCCTAAATGTAGCTTCACAAGTCTGGAGAAGCTCACCTCATCCCCCTTCTACAGCCTTGTAAACCTGGGGTCAGAAAAACTCTGATAATTGTCTCATTGCCCTACACCATAGAGGGGCAAGCAATGTGGGAAGTGCCTGGGATCTCACAACCACGTTGTTGTGACAAATTCAGGAGAATGTCAAGGTTAAGGAGCAAAAGGCAATCTCAGATCTCCAGCCAATACAGAACAAGTCTGAAATATACATTCACAGAAGGAAATGGAAGTCACACACCTGAAATCTCTAAGACGATAGCAACTGAAGTAAATAAACAACTTCAAGACACTGTAAAACTAATCAAATCAGAAGTCACTTTTCAAGTTAAAGAGGAATTCGCACACATAATGAAAGAAGTGCTCAGAAAATCTTAAGAAATAGATAAATTAGAGGAGCTTAGGAAGATGATGGAAACTTTGAATGAACAATATAGAAAGGAATTACAATGCATTAAACAGATTCAAAGAGCTATCTAGAAAATTAAAAAGCTCATCAAAAAGCATTTGAGGGGCTGGGGATTTAGCTCAGCGGCATAAGCACCTGCCTTGCAAGCAGGCGGTCGTGAGTTCGATCCCTGGTACCGATAAAAATGAAAAAGACAAAATAAATACATAAATAAATAAATAAAATAAAAAACACTTGAAAGAGACTGAAGATAGATTTCAGACCTTGAAGACAGGATCTCAGATAGTGATTATGAAAGGAAAGATCTCTTACAAAATAACAAGAAATAAGGAAATAACAATTCAATAACTTCAAGGCAACACAAAGAAAAATAGTTTAAGTGTGATAAGTATCACTGAAAAGACAGTGGTCAACACAAATGCAGTGATAAGGCAGTTTACAAAAGAAATAGCAGAAAACGTCCCAAACATGGGAAAAAGGTCTGGCATACAGATAAGCAAATCATAGAACTCCAACTAACCATAAGCAAAGGAAATGTACACAAAGACATATACTGAAGATCCCAGACATTCAGCACAAGAACAGGATGTTAAAAGCTGTAGCAAAAAGAAACAGATCATCTACAAAGAAAAACCACCAGAAGGCACAATAGACTTCTGAAAACAAACCATCAAGTGAAGAAGAACTTGAAGTATTGCAAGTCCTGAAAGAAAACCACTTCCACCAGCTTGATGTACCCGGCAAAACTTTCTTTGAAAATTAATGGAGAAAAAAGAGACTTCCATAACAAAGAACAACTGAAGGAATTCATGACTGCAAACCAACCCTACAACAAATATTCAAGGACATGCGAGAGAGAGATAAAAATGTCCACAGTTTCAGGAACAGTGGCAGAGGGGGTCACCATTTGGGACAGACAGTTGAATGGAGGGAAAATGTAGGGAACCAACTGCAGGAAAATAGCAGGGTAGGGATAAGCCAGTGCATGTTAGCCATAGCCACTAAGTACATGGCCTCAATTCACCAATGAAAATATACACAGGAAGAGTAGATCAGGATACAGGACCCATTAATATGTTTTATACAAGAAACACATTTAACTTGAAAGAAACTTCATGGACTGAAAATCAAAGGAGAGAGAACAATGCTCTATGTGACAGGGGACCAGAAAATTGTAGGGGTAACTTGCCCATCAAATGCAGAGTGGATAAGAAAGGTAAGACATTTTTATATGATAGAAAGCTACTCAGCTTTAAAGAAATATAAGCTCAAGGTTCTTGTAGGTAAATGGATATAACTTGAGATCATGCTCCTGGATGAAATGATTCAGAATTACACAGGTGAACATTTAGTAGTCTCACTAGTGTAAAAAACTAAAGGAGTTAGTGGGATCCAAAATTCACAACAGATATTTTGAAAGTGAAAGAGAGGAAATGTCTAAAAGGGGAAGGCAGTGGCCATTGTTAATCTATTATCATGTTTTAAAATCGTGCATTGCTCTCATTGTTCTGTTTAGTTTGGTTTTATTCTGTTTTTTTAATTTTATTATATTTGATGGCATGGACATCTATTTGAAAGATAACAAAATATTTTATGGTAGCCATTATTGATTTTCTATTATCTTGTTTTGAAGTCCTGTATTGACTTCATTGTCTTGTTTTCACTTATTTTATTCTGTTTTATTTTGTTTGATTATATTATGTCTGATGGTATAGGCAGCTACTTTGAAGATAACAAGAGGCAATACTGTAGCCACTGTGGTTTTACTATTATCTTGTTTTGAAGTCCTGTATTGTTTGCATTGCTTTGTTTTGATTGGTTTTATTCTGTTCTTTTTTTATTTTATTGTTCTTGATGGTATGTGTAGTTATTTTGAAGATAACAAGAGGCATTATGGTAGCCATTATTGATTTGCTTTTGTCTGGTTTAGAAATCCTATACCATTTTCATCCTTTTGTTTTGATTGACTTTATTGTGTTTTATTTCATGTTTTATGTCCTCAACAGTGAAAGGAAATTTTCACAATGGGTTTCATGGAAAGTTATAGAATAGAAGGTGTATGCCACCTCAATAGTTGCACAGGGAGGTACCTGAAGATGTGTTCAACCACTGAGGCAAGGAAATCAGATGCAGTACAATAGCTGAAAATGGAGTCATTCTATTTTCTTTGAAGTAATCCACCATCATTTGCCAAGACTCAGCTCTCCTCTACACAGGACAAATAAGAGCATTAAATTTGGTGTTGTGAGAACTAACACATCTCTATGTTGCCAGTCTTTGACCATGGCATTAATATTTTCAGTCCTGACTTCCAGAACAACATGGCAGATAGATAGCAGCAGCTACGGAGACTCTCTGAGATACCCTGCTTAGAATCCAGGAATGCTGCAGTATGAGGAGTCCTAAGGAAGGGGAAATACACCCTGCCAACCCAGGAATGAACTAAGCTAAGAGAAAACAACTGGAAATCCACTCCTGGTGCTATCACAGGAACAGATAAAATCTCAGCACAGAAGCTAGGACCCATGCCACTGGAAGCTGTGATTTGAATTTCCTGCTGCTGCTGCTGCTGCTGCTGCTGCTGCTGCTGCTGCTGCTGCTGCATCCAAATCTGCAGGACAGGGAGAGAGATGTGTGAAAGCTCTGAGAGAATCTGTGAACGGAGTTGAGAGTGGGACTAGCAGGGAGCCCTACATCGACTTGCAGTGAGTGAGCAAAACGGGGACCCTTTCATAGAGTAGGAGGCTCCAGCAAAGGACATACTGGGACCGGGAAGACTTGCCAGAACAGGGCACTGCAGTGACTTCAGTCACATATTTCCTTCTCAAGCAGGATTGATGGGGAGTGCCTGGCCTGCATGACGCCGCTGACTAAGACCCAGTAGGCTACCCCAAACCAGGTCCCAGCACCTGGAGGTGCACCCTAGTGGTGAAGCCTTCAGTAGGTTGACCTAGAGGGGCAGGCCCAGCAGAGGCTGCCCAGGTCTGTGTCTCCCTAGTGCACTGCAGTGGGCAGGAACACTTAGCCAGCGCAATTCAAACAAACTGTAACCGAAAAAGAGAAAAAAATTGGGCGTCCTACATTCGCTTGTATGGAAGGAACAAAAAGTATGGGAAGAGGAAGCAACAAGAAAGGGTCCTCAATCCCCAATCCCGAGAACGCTGATCCAGGAAAGGGAAATGCAAAGGAAGACAGAAAACATGCAATATCAGACATGGAACCAACAGACATAAAGTGATATCTCCAGAGCCTCATAGACGAGTATAAAAATGAAGTATTTAATGAAATAAAGCAAGATATAAGTAAAATAGTAAGAGAAATGCTAAGCACCACCCAAGAAAAAACAGATGGTGGAATGGAAGAACAGAAGAAAAGGTGAGAATTGTTTGATGGAGAAAATAGAGAAAACATAGAATACGTGAAGCAGGTTCAAAGAAATTAACAGGAAACTAAAAACTCTATTGAAAGCTGGCATAAAAGCTTGAAAGAAACTAAGGATAGGGGCTGGGGATTTAGCTCAGCAGCATAAGCGCCTGCCTTGCAAGCAGGCAGTCGTGAGTTCGATCCCTGGTATTGATAAAAATGGGGGAAAAAAGACAAAAAAAGAAACTAAGGATAGATTATCTGAATTGGAGGGCAGACTTGTAATATGGTAGCATGAAATGAAAAACTTCTTAAAAATAACAAGAAAACAACAATAATACAAAGGCTACAAGATGATAAGAGGATCTATAACTTAAGAATTAAGAACATAAAAGAAGTAGGGACACAAACAAATGGACTACAAAAGCTATTCACAGAAATAATCCAAGAGAATTTCCCTAATTTAGCAAAAGGTAAAGATACTCAGATGTATGAGGCATACAAGACCCCAGCCACCTACAACCCAAACAGAGCTACACCCAGGCATATAATAATCAAAATTCCAGAAATCCAATATAAGAACAGAATACTAAAAGCCATCAGAGACAAGAAACAGATCACTTACAAGGAACACCCATCAAAATTACAGCAGACTTCTCAGCACAAACCATCAAATCACAAACAGCGTGGGCAGAAATAATTCAAGCTTTGAAAGATAACAACCTCCAGAGAAGATTGATATATCTTGTACAACTGTCCCTAGAAATTGATGGAAAAACAAGGTGCTTCCAGGATAAAGAGGAACTAGGGGAATTTGCAACCACCAATTCAACTCTACAGAGAATACTGCAGGATATTCTAAAAAAGGAAAATACCAGGACTTCAGAAACAGTGGCAGAGAGGCCACAATGAATGAAGTAGAAAGCGAAATGAAGAAGACAATCTGACAAACAAACGACAGAAAAAGAGCTCAACAGAAATGAATCAGAGAAGATTGGATGGTAGGAACAGCTATTTTGGAGAAAACAAGACCTCATAATAGCTAGTGCTGATTTTGTATCATCTTGCTTTGAAGTCCCATCAAGCTTTTATTCTTCTGTCTCCATCAGTCTTAACAGGTTGTATCTTATTGGATTTTATTATATGTGATAATATAAGCAAAAACTTTTATAGACAAGGAGATTATACAGAAACCATTGTTCATTTTCTGATAGTTGGTTCTAAATACCCTGTAATACTGTCATTCTCTTGAGTGATTTTGCATTGTCTTGATATGTTTGGTACTACAGTATACAAAGTTATACTCAAAGATTTCAAGGAAAGAGACATTATGGTAACTACTTTTATGTTGGGATGTCTTGTGGTGAAACAGTATTTTGCTTAAATGCTTATGCTTTGACCTGCACTGTTTTGTTGTTATGCCCTCTTTTATCTCATTCTCTTTTTTTAATTATTTACTTTTTTATTTTTCTTTTTAATTAAGGGAAAATAAAAAATAGCAGGATACATTATAATAACCCACTTTGATTTCCTATTAATTTGATTTGAAACCCTGTATAGCCCTCACCATCTTGCTTTGACTGATTTTCCTCTATTCTGCTTTCTTGATAGTACCAAGTTTGAAATTATGGGCAACAACTGTAAAGACAAAAAGATTCATTATGACACCCATTCTGATCGACTATTATCTTCTTTTAAATCCCTGTAATGTCTGCAATGTTTTGGTTTTATTCTTTACTGTTTTGTTCAATTTTATTATAACTGATGATATAGGCAATTCTTTTTAAGATAGCAAGAGGCAGTATGGTAACCATTGTTGATCACCTAGTATTTTGTTTTTACATTATCTATTATGTCCATCCTTCTGATTTGACTGACTCTGTTCTGTTATGTCACATTTGGTTTTACTCTCTTCAAAAAAAAAGTAATAAGAACTGTGGGAGTAATAAAACCCAAAATGTGTAATTGTCATTGTACAAAAGAAAGGAAAAGAAAGTGCTCTAAAGAATATAACCGCATATATATTTAAGTGAATAAGATAGATAACCATATTACTGAGTTTTGTTGGATCATTGAACAAAACTGTTTCCAGTCTCACTGTTTGAAAGTCCACTTTATATGCTTTAATTTTGTAACTTGAACAACTATTTCTTTCTTTCTTTCTTTTTTTTTTTTTTTTTTTTTTTTTTTTTTTTTGCCTTTTTCCTTTTTATCGGTACCGGGGATCGAACTCACGACTGCCTGCTTGCAAGGCAGGTGTTTATGCCATTGAGCTAAATCCCCAGCCCTTGAACAACTATTTCTAAGATAACAATATGTAATCTATTAACTAGTGATTTCCTATTTTTTATTTTTTCTGAAATTCTGTATAACTTGTACCCTATTTCTGTTTTTTTTCTTTATCTCCATAATAAAAAAAGAAAATTAAAAAAAAATATCTTCAGTCCCTGCAGGAATGCAATATTATTTTTGGTTTTATTATTTTCCCAAGTAAAGACAAATCTAATGGCTTTCATGTGTCCTTTCTAACTATTATAGCCTTCATTCTATAGTTTATGGAGCCAGTGCAAAATTATATTCTAATTATGCATTCTGAAACTGAAACAAACTTACAGGATGGATTGTGGACCTGATAACCCAATGTGAGTCAGACTTTTACTAAAATTCCATTGAGAACCTAACTTTCAAAGCCTGCTACTTTTACTGGAAAGTTAAAATAATATTTTAGAACCCTGGGAATCAATGTTATTTCTGAAAAAGTGTGCAGTAATTCCCAAAATGTTATAATATCACTATCCCCAAATTACACTTAACTTGCTATAGTAAAAATCCAGGTATTTTGGAGATGATGGATGAAATACTGACACTAGTAATTATCAACAAAGTGCACCGGTTCTTCCTCAAGGGAATCTGTCCACTTAATTCAGTGTATTCAGTCTGTAAACTGACTCAAATGGTGAAACTGGTTGAGGAGCTGTAATTCTCTCTTAACTATCATTTGAGGTAAGCTTACATTCATTTGCCTTTAAATTTTTCCAATTATGTGAATGTAGTAAAAATTAATAAACTCTCTGTCTATTACACATTTGGGAACACCATGCCTTACCAACCAACACCATAGGTCTACAGATCTCATATAATTCAATCACTTCTTTGATTCTGCTGTGCATCAAGGAAGCTCTGTGTAACTTGTCTTTGGGAGTTCAATGCTGCCACTTGACCCCTGTCACTGTGAAATTCAATGAAAACTATTGTCATTAAACTTCCCAATTGAGAATTATTAGTTCCAAAAATGAGGTGAGGCATACAGAGAAGCCTAATGCCTGGGCTCCTCAGGGATGTTGGTACCTCCCTCATAAATGTTTCTAAAAGTTTTAGCTCAGGATACACTTACCAGATCATTGTACTGTGAAGTCAACTTTTAATATGACAAATGTACTCCATAATTCCATTTTCCCTCAACTTTCGAATCTCCTCAAGAGTAAACTAGGCATTTTAACTACTCTGTAATATTTTGGTGCATATTTCTGTCAACAAGCAAAATAAACCATTAATAGTTATTTTTAAATTTCACAAGCTGCAACATTTAATTCAAAAATTAATTACTAGGCCCATTTTGATAAACTCATCCTGACCCAGGCATATATTTCTGTCACCATTTTCCCACACCCTTAAAACCCATTCCCATGCTTGTTCCTCAGATTCAGGCTTATAAAGGTTAGAAAACTCAAGGAGTTCCTTGAAAGTGTAGTGAACCTCCTCAGGGGTCACATAATGTACTGCACCTTCAGGAGATTCCTGAGATTTGACCTTAATTGTAGATTTCAATGAGTTATGGGAACCTATTAAAGGTTTCAGTGATACAAACAGCCTGCTTCTGTCACTCTGTGGTATGTTCTCCAGCACTGGATCAGAGGCGAAAGTGGGTAGTGAGGACAGGTCATGAAGAGCTCCAACACTGTTGCACTAGGTGACTCACACTGGCAATCCATGATTAGCTTCCTGAAGTAGGAGAGGCCAGCACCACAGCAGTGGGATGTGGGAAGCTTCTGCTACTAAGGGTGGGGAAATCTCTTCCTCTGATACAGTAATATTATTGGAATTTCGGAGCTCGATGTCTCCAGCCTCATCAGGACACTCTCAAACATTTCTATCCCAATTTATAGGATCTTTCTCTGTTCTAATCTCTGCCGTCACCTTTACTTTTGATAGCCCTCAAGGCTGGGCACTAAGCTTATGCTACAGTTCAGACAGTCAGAGTAGCAGGGCTTATGTTTGGGCTTCTGTGAACTCAGCCCTGCAGTTAAAGGAAAGAAGATTCTTTTTGAGGACATACTTTGATCTCTTCGAATTTTTATGTGTGTCTGGAGCTAGGAATTTGAGTTATTGAGCACTTTATTTTTCCTCACTAATTTGTCTTCACAGTTAGCATATTTAGACTGTTTGCACATGTCTGAAGCTCATATTTCCCTTTACTAGTTTGTAAGAAGATGCTAATAGTGGCACACCAATATCATCATACTTCCATTTCTGCTAAAAAGCTTTAAATGCACTATATATGGAGTCACTAAATTCCTTGAATCTAATAAGTGAAATACAATACATGGATATATATTGCATATTACTTTTAATAGCTAATATTTTGGATTATCAGTACTATGCACACTATCAGGAGACCATTTAGGCTTCATTAGGTTACAGAACCAACTAATGAAAACACTAAGTCCATTAAAGAAATTCATTGTTATAATTCTGTTTACCTAGAGTAACTTTTACTAAAGGATTTAGAAGGTAAGCTTACAATTACTCGCTGCAGAGTTAGGGGTGGAAGAATTCAAAAGGGTCATGTATATATAGAACACATATAGTGAAATAGGAAGTAATTATTCAAGGGAAAAGGGGAACTGGTGGAGTGCTGTGGAAGGGAAAAACTGAGAAAAAAATGATAAAATTGAAGCAAAACTTTGTATACAAGAAAGAGAAGAGTTGAAGAGAGAGGAGGGCAATGAGGGTAAAGAAAATTTAAGATATATAACATGTAGGTGTAAATTCACTATGATGATTGTTACAATAATGTATTTCTAAATTTCACCTATAATCTTAATTTTTTAAAGAGCTGAGTGACTAAAATCCCCTGGAGAGTCCACTAAGAGTCCCTACCATGATGCTGAAGGATCCGCATTGGAAGACTGAAGAGTCAGTGCTGGAAACCTGGAGATAAATGTCCAAAAACCATGGTAAAGACTGGAGTTTCTCTTGAAGAGCACAACCCAGCCTTCCTTCTTTCTCTTTATATTTCATCCAGGCCTGGTTTTTGTTATTACCCATATCCAGCATGGGTCTTCTCTCTTCAGTAAATTGATCATTCAGACTAACCTATAACAGTGCTATAGTAAGCCACTAGGCATTTCTTATTGAAGGTGAAACCACAATTAAGCCACACAGCTTATGAGAATGCAGGGAAAAGTGATCCTTCTATACTGCCATAGTGGTTGTATATCAATGCATCCACTGTAGAAGTTGATATTGAGTTTCCTCAAAAATAGACCTAGTATTTTATTGATCTAGAGAATTTCCTAGTAAACACAAAGCAATTAAAGTCAACATAATCTAAGGACACCTACATAGTCATTTCTACTGTGGCACATAGGCAACATGTTGAAGAATTCACAGCAGGATGGGATTTAGGAGCATAGCCCAGTGGGAAGAAATAGGTCACTGGATGGCATGACTTTGAAAGGATGCCTACTTTCTGGTTCCTTCCACCCTGGTTCCTGGCTATCATGAAATGATTACCATTATTACTGCCTGCCATTCCGTGATGTCTCTTGGCTATGAACTTCTGATGCTTCTCTGTTGCAAGCTGACCATGGTTTAAACATTCTGACACCAGGAGTAAAAGTTAGATTGACTAAATTAGTGCTTTAATATCTCTTTGTCAGATACCTTGTACCACAATTGGAAAGTATCACTTTAGGGCTCACCTTCCTTGGAGCAGATGTAGATTGTCATGCTCTTAGGATGTTCAGGTTTGGATGAGATTTATTCACCTGTTGTAGTTAGGGGTCTGTGGACAACTCAAGGCAATACAGGACTCATAATTTATAGTAATCCTTTTAATGGTCATCCAAATAATCAAATATAAAAAACAGTTGAGGAAGTATAAACATACACTAAACCCAAAGAATCCTACTGAGGGCTTCCATCCATTGGCAACATCCTGACTGAGTCCAGATGAAAATCTGGAGCCAATGGCAACGTTCTCCACCAGTGCAAATGAAGAGTTGGAGCCCACAACAATGTCTCATGCAATTCTGTTTCACAGATCTGGGAAGGCTCAAAGGTCAGTGATGGAAGCTAGGAAGTCTTGCCAGAGGGAAAAAGGATCTGGGCCAGTAAGCTCTCAGATCTGCACTAGATCCAGGAATCTATGCTCAAAGTAAGGACCAGAACTCCTCCAAAAGGCACCACAGCCATCCTCAGTTACAAGGAGATCTCAAACTCCTCTAATTATGAGAACAGCCATGCTCTTATAGAAAGCCAGTGCAACACACTTCTTTAGGAGATTCAGCAGCACACATCTTCCCCTCTATAGCCAGGAAGTGGTGCTCCAAGTAAGGAGCAGAGCTGCCCAAAGTGAACCACAGCCTTTCCCAATGACAACACGATCTTGAGAGTCTCTGATGATAACAGCTAAGTTCAGATCAGAAAACAAATTTGACAAGCTCCTCCAGGAGAACCCATGGCATCAGGGGAACAAATAACATTCAGAACAACCAAAACCTGATTCTTTCTCTATAGTTGCCCCTTTTATGTTGGCAACAATCCTGATGTGTGCCATACACACTCAGAACCACACTGATTAAGCTCAGTTGTGTGTTAAGTTGACCACCAGCTGTCAATCCACCATAATCCCAAATGTGTTTATTAGAAAATGTGTATATTGGGGCACTTGTGTGAGATTTCAGGGCGGGGGGGTGATCTCACATTAGTTATTTAAAAAACAGCTTTTATGGAATCCTGATTAATTCATGTGAGAGACATTAGGAGATGGAAAGACTGGTATCTTTATCCATTCACTGTGCGTTTCTATTTGTAATTTCTTCCTCTTGTATACAACCATTCTATGGCAGTGTCAGATATCACATGATATAGCAGGGGCCTCTTACAAGTACTGAGCTGATCTTGTTGTATTCCCTTGAGCAATCAAAATTGTGGCATAAATAAAACACTTTCCTCCATAAAATACTCAGCATCAGACATTTTGTCCCAGAAATCAAAAACAACAGAATGCCCAAAATTTTGTACTCCACATCAGTCTGATGTAGAGACTCCTCCCCTGGATGCAAAGTTAAAATTACACCTGGTCTCCTTAATTCTCTCCAGTGTTCACGATCCTCTGACCATATCTAATTTCAGTAAGAAATAAATTCTTACTCTGGATCCTGATGCCTTCAGCTTTGGAAGACAAAGATACCAATATATCCAAGTACAGCTGCTGTCTTCCACTGGAGGCTGTTCAACAGTCTCAAAACCTCAAAAGATGAAAGTGAGGAGAAAAAGAAGAAAAAGTAGTATAAAATAAGAAGGAAGAAAAAGAGAATGAAGAAAAAGATGAAGACAGAGACAAAGATGAAGAAGAAAGAAAAGAAGCAGTAAAAGTGAAGTAGTAAATCCATTTAAGTTGCCTGAAAATACACTTTATTCATGCTGATATGAACAGGACAGTGTGCATCAGGATTGGGCCAACCTGTTTCATTTAAATCCATTATTCCAATGAAAGTCCCGTATTCTACCAGCTGAAATGTCTATTAGTCCTCTGAAAAAAGATATGTGGTCTCCTCTTGCATTTGTAGATTGCCTGTCATATTGAAATGAGCAGCAATCAATATAAAGTACTGATGCAATATACAATTACATGTTTTTGATAGGAGGTATTTTTGTGTTTCTTATCCAGACAAACTGGAAGATGGATATAGAGGAATTCTGGCTCATGACAAGAAAGGGGCTCATCATTGGAAAACATACATAAATTAGGTCAGAAATACTCTTCAACCACCAACTGAGATTTAAAAGAAGTGTAGTGAAAATGGAAAAGATGGAGGGGATGATGTAAAATGATACAAAGGTGCTCACCAGGAGAAGGATGCTTTTCATGGCTCTTGACTCAAAAGATCTGGAAGAATCTTTAGAGCTATGAATATGCTTAAACTGCTTTTTATGTCTGTACAAGACAAGAATCATTGAACAACTGGCCCGTAATGTGAGCACAATAAAAGAAACCTCTGGGAATACTGCTAATCCAATATATACTGAGCCCATGGCTGTTCCATAATCCACGACAGAACAAATTCCCACATGTATTTTTCTTGTGATATTTCTGTTTTCTGAATTTCCTGATACATGTAGCACATACAGGGGAAAAATGCAATTTACCCCCATGTGTAGCAACCAGCAAAGAGACATGGCCATGTCAATGTACTTGGCAACTTTGATTTTAAGATTCTTCCAACAGGAGTTCATGGGGCTGTGTGATATTCTGGAAAAAACTCAAGAAGCACATAGTAGAAATTGACATAGCCCTGCCCACTCCGAGCACAAAGAAGTTAAGCTTGCAACTAAGTTCATTGAATAAATGTTTTAACCCAAAGGCTACCATGGTCTGGGAAACACCTTTTGTAAGAATAATTAAAGAATTAGCTGTAAACAGATGCATGAGAATCAGATCTATGGGTTTCATTCGACTTTCCATATGGTGAAGCAAAAAATAATGGTAAAGAGAAAAATTTCCCAGAATTCCAATCACAATCTGTAACAAAAACATTATTCTTATCACCAAATCCCTAAAAGGGATTTTGTCATTTCCTTCTAAAATTTCCTTTAAAATGTGATGACTATAATTTCTTTGAATTAGGCTCATTGTAGCAATTGACACCAAAAGTTACCTTAGTGCTGTGCTCTTGTGGAATTTTCTGCACATTTCATAGATTCAGCCATCACTAAGCAGCACTTGTTGCTAACCTGTGGGTATCAATGACAACATGGAAAGAATGAAATTGCAACATTGTCAGTAAGTCCTAAAACTTATCATTTTACTCAAGAAAATAACCTCAACTATGATCAAAATCATATATATATATATATATATATATATATATATATATATATTTGGATTTATCATTTGTTCTTAATGCATTTTAGTGTCAATATTTAAAATTAACATAAACCATATTGGTAATCATCTTTTGATTTGTTATGAAATTACTTCTAACAAAGCACATTAAGCACTTGGATGAAATGACAAATTAGAGTATGTTAAAATTAGGAACTATTTTCGTTGAAACGCAAAAAAGTTATGTTCAATGGGAAATGACAAATTGAAGTCCAATGTTTATACAAAAGAGGGAAAAAGACATAGAAACACACGCATTCATCATGAAAAATTCTTATAGATTATGCAGTAGAATAACAAATTGGAAGTAAATTAAAGTTATGTTTCAGAAAAGGAAGTTATTTTCAAAATTTTTATACCCTCATTCATCAGAAAAACTCAAGTGAAATTTTTACATGCTATCATTATGTGTCATCCCAAATGCCAATATTAAAATAACAGAAAATAACAACTTTGGTTAAAATGTGGATAAACCATGAACTTGATTGTGAGGTCAACCTGGGATGCACTGTGAATGCCAGGACATCCTGAACTGTATTGTGAGACTTTGTTTCAAAATACTTAAATAATACAGAAAAGTAAAATAAAAATGAAAGAAAGAAAGAAAGAAAGAAAGGAAAGAAAGAAAAAGAAGGAAAAGAAAGGAAAAGGATGGAAGGAAGGAATAAATGAACAAAGGACTATTGGGTTTATCCTTTAAGTTACTGTAAATTATATGAAGAATGAATATGGTTAAAAACAGCAATTCTTAAGTACATAAAAACTTATTGCTTCTCACATTGATAATTCATAAATGTTCATCCACAGTACAGTTTCAGTTACACTAGAGACACAAGGAAGTTGTTTGGGTTCTAAGATTCTCACTTCTATCTCTATCTGAGTACAAAACAAAAGACTTATTTCTCTCCTTGTCTACCTTTGCTCTTAACCTGTTTCCATCCCAGAATATCTGAGGCTGACATAAACACATACAGTTTCTTTGCTGATTGTTCCAATCAGGTTGAAATACAAAATTCTCACCTGACTACATCACTCTTCAAGTACTCGATTTCACTATGATGCTCATGACAGCCAGCACTGCAGGTGAGAGAAGCAGTTAGACCCTGAGATAAAGCTTTATGTATCTGTGATCTCTCCTCTGTGAACTGTAATTACCATTTCATCTGTATTGAAAATAACAATGGAAGCAGGGGAGCTAAAGACATCAGAAGAACTTTTCTGATTTTTGCTTATTAACAAAGAGAGTACAACTTTCTTATAAACATCTCCAAAGAGACCATCAAGCTTATGGAAGAGGCTTTTACATTTTCTTGGTTCCCTGTAGGCTGGAAACAGCAAAAGATATGGAGATCTCCTACATGAGAAACTGGCAGAGAGACATGTATATATACCTGGATTTCCTATTTCTCTGCAATTTTCTCCTATTTAAATATAAAAAACAACAACAAAAAATATATTTATTTTTATTAGTGCCTGACTAGAGTGCATAAGGGCTTCATCTGTCACAGGGAATTGACACATGCACATAATGCATGTAAATTCCCTCTTCATTCTCTTTCACCTTTTTCCCTATTTAATCTCTTCCTTTCCTCCATCTGTCCTCTTGCAAATGATCTCTCTGTTTATCATTATCTTTATTTGAGTTACACTCAATCATTTTGGCTTCGTATGTAAAAGAAACCATGCGATATTTAAGTTTTGTTCATGATTTCACTTAACATGATGGTCTCAAGTGCATCCAATTACACTGATTCAACTTAACCTTTCTTATGTCACAGTGGAATTTCACTTTTTACGCATACCACATTTTCATTAACATTTCATCAGCCTAATTGATACCAAATTTGCTTACATAGCTAACCATTTGTGAATCATGTGTCTAGAGATATGTCACTAATAAACTAATTTAAGTCCTTGAGGTAAACTGAACTC
This sequence comes from Cavia porcellus, assembly GCF_034190915.1. Lineage (NCBI taxonomy): Eukaryota > Metazoa > Chordata > Mammalia > Rodentia > Caviidae > Cavia > Cavia porcellus. The sequence goes on along the minus strand of NW_026947490.1, from coordinate 30,166,426 downwards.
TTGAAATTCATGGGGGTTACATTCTTAGAACACCCAAAAATATGAAAAAACATAAATATCCGATAGACCATAAAAATGCCTACCAATATCCATTTTTGTTATTTAAACCCTAAATATGATACCACAGTTATACAATGTGATGCAATAAAATACTCTAATAGCAAAGCCTCAAGGTGCAATGCATTTTGGTGGCAATTTGGAAATCTTAGGCCATTAAGAAGAAACGAAAGTACATTCATGACACCCAGGTGCAACAACCTATTATGATGATGCAGGAATGCTTGTGCATCTGTCAGAGACTGGTTACAGGGTAATAGTCAATCAGGAGCAAGAACTCAATCACACTTTGGATTGACTACCTGCAGATCTCTCAACAAGACAAAAATAACTGTGGAGTGTATTTGTGTTTCCACAGAAGTTTGAGAGTTTGTGTGGACAATTACTAGTTATATTCTAAGAAAAAATCCACTGATGGCTGAGGCTGTAAACTCTGAACTGCCTCTTTATAGAGGTGTATTGTATATAATGGTAGATCTTGATATAAGTTTGGTTATAGATTTAAGGTCTTTGAGAAAGGTCTATAGTGATTTTATACTGTCTTTATTAATTAACAATTCTTCCAGCATTGTGGAACATTCCTGTCTCTGTGTATTCTCTCCAGCATTTATAGTGTTTTATGTTTTTATGCTCTACCAACTGAGCTATCCAGGTACTTGTTGATATACACGTTGATACCTATGTATATATATATATATATATATATATATATATATATATAGAGAGAGAGAGAGAGAGAGAGAGAGATAGGAATAGAACCAAGCAGAATAAAGCCAATCAAAACAGTGTGACACAGGACTTCATAGAAAGACAATAGGAAATCAACAGTTGTTAGCATTATCCCTCTTGTTATCTCCAAAATAGCTGCCCATACTTTCAGATACAGTAAAAGTCAAACAAAACAGAATAGATCCAATAGCAATAGAACAATGAGCACAATAAAGGTCTTCAAAACACGATAATAGTAAATCCAAAATGGCTACCATAATATATCTTGTTTGGCTACCATAATATATCTTGTTATATTTGAAATAGTTTCCCATGCCATCAAATATAATGAAATGAAACAAGACAAAGCAGAATAAAACCCAAACCAACAAGACAATGAAGATGATACAAGATTTCAAAACGAGATACTAGGGAATTAACAATGGCTACCACCTTTAGAAGGAGATCCCCTAGATTTGACATTGTGTATTGTTATATTCTGAGTAGATCAGAGCATCAGCTTTAGACTTCCACAGTCAGTGAAACACTAAATGCTACAAGCATTTAATTGTATTTTATCTCAATACTTACCATTGTAACCTGTGTTTCTCAGGATCAGCTGGTTGCTTACAGCAGGTGGTGGGGTAGAGATTTGGCTCTTCTTGTTTCACAGCCTGTGTGCTATAAGGATCTGGCATCTGGCTCTCCTCCCCAGCAGCCTGCACATGGTACATATTTGCAGGGAGGGCTTGCTTCTTGGTGACTTCTTGTTCTCTTCCTCCATAGTGCACAAATGATGCTGACTCATGGGAAAAGCCTAACATCTGGCTGTCCCCTCACTGACCTCTACATGGCATCAATTCTCCAAGTACTTTTCCTACGCTTAGTATTCAGTTCTAATCGTTCTTTGAACAAGAGTTTGTTTAATTCATTTCCATTTATTGATTGTGTTATTTTTTACTTTGGTGTAGTTTTTTTAGTTCCATATATTCTAAAATTTATTTCTCTGACAGATAACAGGTTAGCAAAGATTTTCTTTAATTCCATAGTAGACTATTTTCCCCTCTATTAGTTGTTTGCCTTGTATCTTAGTAACTTTTTACTCATTGCTGAGACAAAATACCTGATGTCCCAAGTTGGGAAAGGAAAGGTTTGTTTCTTATAGGTTTGGAGGTTTCATTCCATACTCAGTTGGCTCCAGGGCAGGATGGCAATGTGGGGCCTCAGTTCACAGTGGCTACAACCAGCAAGGTGGAAACTGGCAAGAGAGAGAGACACACCTTCTTCTTGCCATTACATTGTATGCTGGCTCCACCTCTAAGCGGGTGTAGCACTAACACCATCAGTATGAAGAAACAATCACAAATGCATAATGTAAATGCGTGAGGCCTGGGGCCACACACATAAACCATGACACCTTGCTCTGTAAAATTTCACTGTAATTAAATTTGTGGATTTTATCTATATTTCATGTGCTCTTGAAGTTCTATCCAAAAATTTTTCCTATGCTGATGGCTTCAAGCATTCCTCATATTTTTTCTAAATTCTTGCAAATTTCAGATTTTTATGACTGATTAATCCACATTGAATTGATTTTTTCCAGGGTGACAGATAAATATCGTTTCACTTTTCTGCAATGGGACATAGATTTTTACTATCATTTGTTAAACAGGCTCCATTTTGTCAAAAGTATTTTTTTATTCTTTTTAAAGAATCAAAACTTTCATGTTGTGTGTTTCATCAGCCTTGTTCTATTTTTGTGCCTGTACCATTCTCCTTTTGCTACTAAGGCCTTGTCTCTAAGTTAAAACTGATATTGTGATATCTTCAATCTTACAATTTTTATTTACAATTGATTTGGCTTTCTGAGTCTTTGTTTTCCATGTGAATTTTAGAATTTTTTCCAGTTTTGTAAAGAAAATCTTCAGTATTTTGATAAGGGTTACAATGATGGTAGAAATTACATTTGTTACTTTTGATGCTTTAATGACTTTAATTTTGTCAATTTGTAGACATCTTTCCATCTTCCAGCATTTTTTTCAAAGTTTTAATACCTTTAACTTTTCATTAAAGCGATCATTTCTTCTCCCTGGCTAGACTGATAGCAACATATTTTATTTTTTGAAGTTGTTGAGAATGAAAATCTATTTCTCATAACTTTTTTCTGCTCACTCAACATTGGTGTAGAGAAACACTTGACTTTTTTTCTCGTACCAGGAATTGAACTCATGAGCTTGTGTGTGCCATGCAGGTGGTGTACCAATGAGCTATACCTAGCTGTTGATTTTTGAATATTTATTATATATCCTCATATTTTGGTGAATTTATTATTTCTAAAAGTCTCTTGGTGGAACTTTTATGATCTCATTTTTTAAGAACAGGAAAAATTGATTAAGTATAACTTCTAAGAAAGACAAAAAGAGTCTGAAAAATGGGTTTCCTACTGATCCCACTTCTCAAGGTTCTTTTATTGGGCAAAGCCATAACATGAAGTTGGTTAAAGGTGAAACAGAACTAGAGTCATATACGAAGATTACAACTGGGTCAGTTAGGTAATATTTATTGATCCAGTGAGAAATCACAATGAGTGTGAGATGGGACAAAACCACAGTGCACCAATAAGATTACAATTATAGCCCCTTACATAACATACATTAAATAGAGGATCAATTGGGGAAGCCTGTCACACAGCCAGTGTACATACATTAAACAAGGATTTTCCTGGAAGGCATGAGCTACAGAAAATTTGGTTTCCCACCCTAGGTGATGATGCCTATTTAGAATACCAAACACTGCTGTTCAGCCTTAGGTCAAGTATGTAGGTGGGGTCTTTCCACTTTTTCTTGAAGCCTGGGATTTAGGGAATGTGCCTCTGTCCATAACTGTCTTCTGTGCTGAGGGTCCAGCTCTGTCTAACTGCCTGTAATTTATAACTAACTCAGCTATTTAAAATATTCACTTGTCTGGAGGTATCCCTAACTGGAGAAGAGGTATAGCAGTCATCTACCTGCTTTGATCTAAGAAAGGGTTGGTATAGGGAAGATCACAGGTTGGGCCCTTCTCTAGAGAACTAATCTAATGAGCACTTAAGAAGTCACTTTGGAGACTAGTAGTCATGAACTTCCTTTATAAGTTTGATCTGGTGGATCCCACAAAAAGGATTCTAGTACATTTGTCATTGGTTCCATCTGTGTGACCACTTGCAGTTTTTCAATCTCTAACCAAGAATAAACAAATTTTCTGAGAAATTAGAGAACATATAATCAAAGCATGAAAAGAAGCATGGAAATGCAGGTTGGGGAAAGACTTTACTCTAGAAAATGTTCTTCAGGAACTAGAATAATGACTTTAAACCACGGACTATTATACCCCTCTATTGATGGAGTCTGAGACTTGTCCTAAGATGGAGAGTTTGGTGATGTTGAAGGACAATGTTAGCTAATGAATTTAAAGATTCTTGTTGTGTTTTTATAGATTGTATTGTAGTTTTTCTTAATGACCCATAATAGCTACCAGTGTAGCTGGAAACTACCAGAAGTGGTCAGCTATTGGTGTTCCTTTTTATATATAGCTTATTACTATGGCACTATTTGATACATATTTTGGTTATACTTTTCTTCTGAGTGTTTAAGACCACATTAAAGTAAAACATATGTTAATCAAAATTAACCTTTGATTGTCTATCAAGGTCAGATAAGTCTCCTCAGTTATTCTTTGGAACCAAGTAAAGAGCCTTCCAGCATCTCCATCACTAGCAGCCAACAATATTACTTGACCATGTTGTGTTCTGTGAAAACATGGGAGACTTTTCTGTCTTGATGACCCCCTTTAACACACTGTACATTTCTCTGTTTTTTTCCTCTGGAGTCCAACAATCACCGTGCTCAGGAGATTGGTTGACTCACCAAAGTTGTATGCATTTGTCAAAAAAGTTCCTTTATGCGTTGGATCCTTTAAAACCTCAGAATCCCAGGGCCAAATTACTGGTGCAGTTACTTTCTAGTTCCAGTCTCTAATCTTCAGTTGTTGAACACCCTAAAGAGTCATTTGTAAGACACTGGGGAAGCAGATTCAACTATTATAATTTCATCTGGGCATCAAGCACTTCAAAATATAATTTATAACCAGAGGACTGTTATTTCTTCTCTGCCCCTAGCTGTCCAGTTTTCTCAGGCTTGTTTTTCTTGGTGGCCTAAGATCTCCAAGTTGCTGCCAAAATGCTGTGAATATTAAATCTATGATAATACAGTATTTTATTAAATTAAATTATGTAGCTGTGGGAGATATAGCATATTTAGAGTTTAAATCATTAAAATTGGCCTTTAGAGGCATTTTTATGACCTATCTGAAACTTAAAGTTTTTCAAAATTCTTGGGTGCTCTAAAAATGTAACCCCCATGGAGCCCCGCCTGCCACCTCTCCCACTGGAGGAGCGTACCACAGCTGCCAGCTAGAAGGAGAGGGCACAGCCAAGTAGAGGGACTCCGGTCCAGACCTGCGCACCACCTCTCCCACTTGAGGAGCGCACCACAGGTGCCGGCCAGAAGGACAGAGCTGGGCCGAGCCACTGGAACCTGCTCTGGCCTGGTCTGCAAACTCCTTTTGAGCGGGAGAGCACCAGCACTACTGCCACTGCTTGCAGGAGGGAGCAGCCCTGCTGAGGAGGTTTAGGCCTAACTCATAGGGGGACCCTCTATCAGCCTGGGGAGCTTTGCCATTCAAGGATCTGGATGACTACACAACATCCAATCCCTGGGAGAATATGAGATCCTGGCTTTGGTTGGGGGTCTGCTGGGCTTTCAGTCACACTAGACAGGGCTTAGCAGGATTTGGGATTGCCTGGACCACACCAGATGGCCTTCTTTCCCTCAGGTGAGCTTTGCTACCGGAGGGGGAAACTGCAGATTAAGGAGGCTTTAGGTCTACTTGAGAGGAGCATGGCAACCCTCTTTTAATCCAGGGGCTCCACTGCCCAAGAGGGGCCTACACTACCAGAGGAGTCCCAAGAGCACAGGACATGATACATTTTCCAACATGCCCAGGGGAAACTCTGGAACAACGCTTGAAACACAGAAATATAGGAAAATGACAAAACGAAAGACAAAAATGCAATCTCAAACATCCAGCCCATCCCAAGAAAGCCTAGGAGCCATGTACATAGAAGAAAATACATGACATATACCTGAAATACCTGAAACAATAGTAACTGAATAAAGAAGCAACTCCGGGAAGCTGTAAAGGAATTCAAACTAGAAATAATCTCTCAGGTAAAGAAAGAATTGATAAAAGAAATGAAGGAGATGCTGAACTTATCTAAAGAAGACACAGTTAAAAAATTGGAGGAACTAAACAAAAAGATAGAATCCCTAGATGAACAATATAAGAAACAAACAGAATATATAAAACAGATGCAAAGAGATATACAGGAATCATAAATTCCATTGAAAGTTGTAAAAACCACCTCAATGAATGCGAAGATAGAATTTTGGACCTCGAAGACAAGATTGCAGCCAGTGAACAGGAAAGGGAAGATCTTTTAAAAATAACAAGAAATTGGATTTGGGGAGAACACGGCAGATAGATAACAGCAGCTACAGGAGGCCCTCTGAGATACCCAGCTTAGAATCCAGGAATGGTGTGGCGTGAGGACTCCTAAGCAAGGGGAAATATACCCTGCCAACTCAGGAATGAACTAAGCTGAGAGAAACCAACTGGAAATGCAATCCTGATGCTATAACAGGAACAGATAAAATCTCAGCACAGAAGCTGGAACCCATGCCTCTGGAAATTGTGATTTGAATTTCCTGCTTCCACCAATCTTGTGTCTTAATTGGCACAGCAGGGAGAGAAACGCACAAAAGCTCTGAGAGTGGGAATCAGCAAACGGAGTTCAGAGCAAGATGGGCAGGGAGCCTTGCATCAACCTGCAGTGAGTGAAAGAAATGGGAACCCTTCCATAGACTACGAGGCTCCAAAAGAGGACATTCCAGGACCAGGCAGGCTAGCCAGGACACTGCAGTGACTTTAGTCACATATTCTTCTCTCAAGCAGGATTGGTTTGGAGCATTTGGCCTGGATGATGCCACTGACTAACACCCAGTAGGCTAGCCCAAACCAGGTCCCAGCACCTGGCAGTGCATCCTAGCAGAGGAGTCTTCACTAGGTTGACGTGGAGGGGTGGGCCCAGCAAAGGCTGCCCAGGTCTGTGTCTCCCTAGTACACTGCAGTGAGCAGGAACACCTAGCCGGCATATTCAAACAAACTGTAACCCACAAAGAAAAAAACTAGGCCTCCTATATATATGCATGTATGGAATGAACAAAAAGTATGGGAAGAGGAAGCAACAAGAAAGGGTCCTCAGTACCCAATCCTGAGAACACTGATCCAGGAAAGGTAAATGCAAAGAAGAATGAGGAAAAAAACATGCAATATCAGACACAGCACCAATAGACATAAAGCAATATGTCCAGAGCCTCATAGATGAGCTCAAAAGTGAAGTATTTAATGAAGTAAAGCAAGATATAAGTACAATAGTTAGAGAAATGCTAAGCACCACCCAAGAAAAAAGAGATGGTGGAATGGAAGAACAGAAAAAAGAAGAGAATTGCTTGATGGAGAAAACATAGAATACGTGAAGCAGGTTCAGAGAGATTACCAGGAAATTAAAAACTCTATTGAAAGCTGGCATAACAGCTTGAAAGAAACTAAGGATAGATTATCTGAACTAGAGGGCAGATTTGTAATGTGGGAGCATGAAATGAAAAACTTCTTAAATATAACAAGAAAACAAAGAGCAATAATACAAAGGCTAGAAGATAATTAAGAATTAAGAACATAAAAGAAAAAGGAGGGACACAAATAAATGAACTACAAAAGGTATTCACAGAAATAATCCAGGAGAATTTCCCTAATTTAGCAAAAGGTGAAGATACTCAGATGTATGAGGCATACAGGACCCCAGCCACCTATAACCCAAACAGAGCTACACCCAGACATATAATAATCAACATTCCAGAAATACAGTATAAGAACAGAATATGAAAATCATCAGAGACAAGAAACAGATCACTTACAAGGGAACACCCATAAGAATTACAGCAGACTTCTCAGCATTAACCATCAAATCAAAAAGAGCGTGGGGCCAAATAATTCAAGCTTTGAAAGATAATAACCTCCAGCCAAGACTGATATATCCTGCACAACTGTCCCTAGGAATTGGTGGAAAACAACGTACTTCCAGTATAAAGAGGAACTAGAGGAATTTGCAACTACCAATTCAACTCTACAGAGAATACTGCAGGATATTCTAAAAAAAGAAAAATACCAAGATTCCAGAAACAGAGGCCACAATGAATGGAGCAGAAAACGAAATGAAGAAGACAAACTGACAACTAATGACAGAAAAAGAACTCAACAGAAATGAGGCAGAGAAGGTTGAATGGTAGGAACAGCTATTTTGGAGAAAAGAAGACATCATAATAGCTAGTGCTGATTTAATGTCATCTTGTTTTGAAGTCCCATCAAGCTTTTGTTCTTCTGTCTCCATTGGTCTTAACATGTTGTATCTTACTGAATTTTATTATATGTGATAATATAAACAAAAACGTTTATAGACAAGGAGATTATACAGAAGCCATTGTTCATTTTCTGTGATTCTGTAATAATGTAATACTGTCATTCTCTTGAATGGTTTTACATTGTATTGATATGTTTGATGCTAGAATACACGAAGTTATACTCAAAGATTTGAAGGAAAGAGACACTATTGTAACTACATTTATGTCAGATGTCTTGTGGTGAAACACTATTTTGCTTAAATGGCTATGTTTTGACCTGTGCTGTTTTGTTGTGATGCCCTCTTTTATCTCAATCTCCTTTTTTTATTATTTACTTTTTTATTTTTATCTTTTTAATTAAGGGAAAAATAAATAAAAAATAGCAGGATATATTATAGTAACCCACTTTGATTTGCTATTAACTTGATTTAACACCCTGTATTGCTCTCACCATCTTGTTTTGACTGATTTTCCTCTATTCTGTTTTGCTTGATAGTACCAAGTTTGAAAGTAAAGGCAACAACTGTGAAGACAATAAGATTCATTATGATGCCCATTCTGGTTGACTATTATCTTCTTATGTAGTCCTGTAATGTCTCCAAAGTTTTGGTTTTATTGGTTTTGTTCTTTACTGTTTTGTTCGATTTTATTATAACTGATGATATAGGCAATTCTTTTTAAGATAGCAAGAGGCAATATGGTAACCATTGTTGATCACCTTGTATTTTGTTTTTACATTATGTATTATGCCCATCCTCTTGATTTGACTGAATCTGTTTTGTTATGTCACATTTGGTTTTACTCTGTTCAAAAAAAAAGTAATAAGAACTGTGGGAATAATAAAAACCAAAATATGTGTAATTGTTATTGTACAAAAGAGAGGAAAAGAAACTGCTCTAAAGTATATAACTGCATGTATATTTAAATGTATAAGATAGAAAATCATATTACTGAGTTTTGCTGGATCATTGAACAGAACTGTTTGCAGTCTCACTGTTTGAAAGTCCACTTTATATGCTTTAATTTTGTAACTTGAACAACTATTTCTAAGATGACAATATGTAATCTATTACCTAGTGATTTCTTATTGTTTATTTTTTCTGAAATTCTGATTAACTTGTACCCTTTTTCTGTTTTTTCTTTTTCTCCTTAAATAAAATTTTAAAAAATAACAAGACATCAAGAAATTACAATTCAACACCTGAAAGATGATGCAAAGAAAAACAACATAAGGTTGATAGGAGTAAATGAAAAAGAAGGAGACAACGTAAAGAATTTCAAGAGGATATTTAGAGAAGTAATACCTGAAAATTCCCCAAACATGAGATTGGAAACTGATATCAGGTTCAATTAAGCATGTAGAACTCCAAATAGCCATAGACAAAATAAAACTACACCCAGACATATAATAACACCATCCCAGAAATTGAACAAAAGAATAGAATATTAAAAGCTATCAGAGAGAAAAGACAGATCGCCTATAAAGGAAAACCTATCAAAATCGCAGCAGACTTCTCAACACAAACAATAAAGGCGAGAAGAGCATAGAGTGAAGCATTTCAGATCCTAAAGGAAAATGATTTCCAACCTAGACTGATGTACCCTGCAAAACTGTCCTTCAAAATCAATGGAAAAGTAAGATATTTTCATGACAAAGAACAGCTGAAGAACTTCATGATCACCAAGCCAATCCTGCAAAAAATACTGACTGACAGTTTAGATACACCTAAGAAAGATACACCCCTAAACAAAACAGACAATTAAACAGAACAGAAGGATAAAGATGCAACAGCAGAAATATGACATGTCAGCAATAAACCAATATATAACAGTTATAACCATTAATGTAAACGGTCTCAATGCACCAATTAAAAGAAATATACTGGCAGAATGGATCAAGAAACAAAATCCAACCATATGCTGTCTACAAGAAACCCATCTAACACAAAAGGATACACACAGATTGAAAGTCAAAGGATGGAAAACAATACTTCATGCCACAAGAACCTCAAAAAAGGTGGGGTAGCTATTCTGTTTGCAGACAATGTGAACTTCAAAACAATAATGATCAGAAGATATAAAGAAGGTCACTACATACTGGTTATGGGGAAACTTCAAGAGGAAGAGATAACTATCTCAAATATATGTGCACCAAATTCCAGAGCACCGAGTTATATAAAACAAGTAATATCAGAAATGAAAAACCAAATTATCAGTAATACAATTATAACAAGAGATTTTAGCACACAATTGACACCAATGGACAGATCAACCAAACAGAAAATCAGCAAAGAATTAAAAGAACAGAATCACACCTGTGAACAAATGGAATTGATAGACATATACAGAGTATTAAACCCAACAACAACAAAATACACATTCTTCTCAGCAGTACATGGGTCATTCTCTAAAATAGACCACAGAACATGTTTAAATAAATGCAAAAGAGTTGAAATTACCCCTTGCATGTTACTGGATCATAGCATCATGAAAATAGAAATTAAAGGTGCAGTGAAGGGGAGAGGTGGGTTTGAGGCTTCCATATCAGCCTCCCCATTCCGGCTTCACTTGGAGACCTGCTGAGCTGCCAACGGATGGGCGGGCCCACACTATCAGCCTAGCCCAGCCTGTTTAGCTGCCGCGCCTGGCCATAGGTCTGCAGAGGAGGAGCTGGGCAGATCTGGGGTGCCCTCACTGGCCTCTCTGCGTGTCTGGAGGACTCTGGATATCTCTGCTACCAGGGAGGATCCACAGGTTCCTGAAGCACTGCAGCCTGTGGTGAGTACCCTAACCCAGCTGCGATTGAAGAACTGTGGAGCTTCCAAGGGGCAGGTGGGCACACAGTGTCCCTGAGGCCCAGCTTCTATGGAACTGCGGAGTTCTGAGCAGGCAGAGGAGGGCCACTGGTTCTGTAGGCCCAATGGCTTGGGGTAGCACGGTGCCAGAGTCTCAGTAGCTCCAAACATAGAAGGGGATTTTCAACAGATCTTTCAACAGGAAGCTTTCAAATAACACTTGAAACACAGAAATATAGGAAAATGACAAAACGAAAGACCAAATTACAACCTCAAACCTCCAGCCCATCTCAAGAAACCCTAGGAGCGATGTAGATAGAAGAAAATATATCCCATCCACCTCATATATTGGACACAATAGCCACTGAAATTGACAAGCAACTCCAGGAAGCTTTAAAGAAATTCAAACTCGAAATAATCTCCCAGATAAAAGAAGAAATGATAAAAGAAATGAAAGAGATTCTAAATATATCTAAAGAAAACACAGATAAAAAATTGGAGGAACTAAACAAAAAGATAGAATCCCTAGACGAGCAATATAAGAAACAGACAGAATACATAATGCAGATGCACAGAGATATACAGGAAATAAAAAACTCCACTGAAAGTTGTAAAAACAGCCTTAATGAAAGTGAAGATATAATTTCAACCTTGAAGACAGGATTGCAGCTAGTGAACAGGAAAGGAAAGATCTTTTGAAAATAACAAGGAATCAGGAAACAACAATTCAACAACTGCAAGACGATGCAAAGAAGAATAACATAAGAATGATAGGGATTAATGAAAGAGAGGGAGACAACATCAAGGATGTCAGGAGGATATTTAGAGAAGTAATAGCTGAAAATTTCCCAAGCATGAGATCAGAAACTGACATCAGGATCAGTGAAGCATATAGAACACCAAACAGTCATAACCAAAATAAAACTACACCCAGACATATAATAATCACCATCCCAGAAATCCAACACAAGAATAGATTATTAAAAGCTGTCAGAGAGAAAAGACAGATCACTTATAAAGGAAAACCTATCAGAATCACAGCAGACTGCTCAGCACAAACGATAAAGTCAAGAAGAGCATGGAGTGAAGTATTCCAGATCCTAAAGCAAAATGATTTCCAACCAAGACTGATATATCCTGCAAAACTATCATTCAAAATAGATGGTGAAATACGATACTTCCATGACAAAGAACAGCTGAAGAACTTCATGAACACCAAACCAACCCTGCAAAAAATTTTGAAAGACAGTTTAGATACACAAAGGAAAAAACCACTAAGCAAAGCAAATAATTAAACAGAACAGAAAGATAAAGGTGCAACAGCAGAGAGATAACATTCCTACAATTAACCAGCATTTAACAGTAATAACCATTAATGTAAATGGTCTCAATGCACCAATCAAAAGAAACAGACTAGCAGAATGGATCAAGAAACAAAATCCAACCATATGCTGTTTACAGGAAACCCATCTAACCCAGAAAGATACTCACAGACTGAAAGTCAAAGGATGGAAAACAATACTTCATGCAGCAGGAATCCAAAAAAAGGCAGAAGTAGCCATTCTGTTTGCAGACAACGTGAACTTTAAACCAACAATGACCATAAAGGACAAAGAAGGTCACTACATACTCGTAAGGGGAAAACTCCAAGAGGAAGAGATAACTATCTTAAATATATACGCACCAAACTCCAGAGCACCCAGTTATATGAAACAATTATTAACAGAAATGAAAACTCAAATTATCAGTAACACAATTGTAACAGGAGACCTTAATACACCACTGACACCAAGGGACAGATCAACCAGACAGAAAATGAGCAAAGAAATAACAGAACTGAATCACACCTGTGAACAAATGGGTTTGATAGACATATACAGAATGTTCCACCCAACAACATCAGAATACACATTCTTCTCAGCAGTACATGGATCATTTTCTAAAATAGACCATATATTAGCTCACAGAACATATTTAAGCAAATGCAAAAAAGTTGAAATCATCCCTTGCATATTATCGGATCATAGCGCTCTGAAATTAGAAATTAATGATAAAAGATACTGCAAAAATTAAGGCAAACACATGGAAACTGAATAACACACTCTTGAGTAATCAGTGGGTCACAGAAGAAATTAAAGAAGAAATTAAACAATACCTAAAAGAAAATGAAAATGCAGAATCTCGATTACTGAAATACACCATGACCAAGTGGGATTCATCCCAGGTATGCAGGGATGGTTCAACATACGTAAATCAGTAAATGTAATCCACCATATCAATAGAGTCAAAAGTAAGAATCACATGATCATTTCTATAGATGCAGAAAAAGCTTTTGATAAGGTACAACATTCATTTATGATAAGAACCTTGCAGAAAATTGGAATAGATGGTCTTTACCTCAACATAATAAAGGCCATCTATGACAAACCAACAGCCAGTATCATATTAAATGGCCAAAAATTGAAGGCCTTTACTTTAAAATCAGGCACAAGACAAGGATGTCCTCTGTCACCACTCCTATTTAATATAGTACTGGAAATACTAGTCAGAGCAATTAAACAAGAGAGACAAATAAAAGGGGTAAAACAGGAAAAAAAGAAGTAAAACTATCACTATTTGGAGATGATATGATACTCTACATAGAAGACCCCCAAAACTCCATTGAAAGAATCCTAGATATAATAAATAAATTTAGCAATGTGGCTGGATACAAAATCAATACTCAAAAATCAATAGCATTCCTATACACTAACAACAAAATCACAGAGAGAGAAATAAGAGAAGCTACACCCTTTACACTAGCAATCAAAAAAATGAAACATTTAGGAATTATTCTCACGAAAAAGTGAAAGAGTTACACAGGGAAAATTATAATACACTGAAAAATGAAATTGAAGGTGATCTCAGAAAATGGAAAGACATCCCTTGCTCATGGATAGGAAGAATAAGTATTGTGAAAGTGGCCATTCTCCCAAAACTGTTATACAGATTCAATGCAATCCCGATAAAAATATCATCAACATACCTCATAGATCTCAAGAAATCACTCCTAAAATTCATCTGGAGTGAGAAGAGACCCTGAATAGCAAAGACAGTTCTAAGCAACAAAGGCAAGGCAGGAGGCATCACAATCCCTGACTTGAAGTTATATTACAAAGCAACCGTAGTAAAACCAACATGGTACTGGAATCTAAACAGAGCCAAAGATCAGTGGAACAGAGTAGAATGTACAACCACAACTACAAACACACTCAACCGCCTTATCTTTGATAAAGGGGCCAAACATGTTCACTGAAATAACGACAGTGTCTTTAATAAATGGTGTTGGAAAAATTGGCTCTCATATGCCGAAAACTAAAGCTAGACCCAAGCCTATCACCATAAACTAAAATAAAATCTAAATGGATCTAACAACTAAATATTAAAACAGAAACATTAAATCTATTGGAAGACAAATTGGGTAAAAACTTTGAAGACATAAGGGTAGGTAGAGAATTCATGAAAAAGATTCAAACCACATGGGAAATACTTCCGAGAGTCAATAACTGGGATCACATCTTATTAAAAAGTTTCTGCACATCAAAAGAAATCTCTAGCATAGTGAAAAGAAAACCCACAAACTGGGAAAAAATCTCAGATGAAGGACTTCTGTCTAAAACATGTAAAGAATTTTTAAAAATCAGACCCCCAAAATTCAAAGACCCAATCCAAAAATGGGCATCTGAGATGAATAAACAATTTTCACATGAAGAAATACAAAGGTCAAATACATATATGAAAAAAATGTTCATCATCATTAGTCATTAGGGAAATGCAAAGTAAAACCACACTGAGATTTCATCTCACTCCTGAAATAATGACCAGGATCAAGAAAACCATCAACAACAAATGCTGGAGAGGCTGTGGGAAAAAAGGAACTCTCCTGCACTGTTGGTGGGAGTGTAGACTAATGCAACCACTGTGGATGTCAGTCTGGAGATTTCTCAGAAAGCTGGGACTAGAAGCCTCATTGGACCCAGCTATTCCACTTCTAGGTATATTCCCAGAAGAACTGAAAGCATACCACAGTGATATATGTGTACCCATGTTTATAGCAGCACAATTTGTAATAGCCAGATCTTGGAAACAACCGAAGTGTCCATCAACTGAGGAATGGATAAAAAAGTTGTGGTATTTTTATACAATGGAGTACTACTCAGCTATAAAGAATGATCACATTGAGACATTTATCAATAAATGGGTGTAGCTTGAGACCATACTCATAAGTGAAATAAATCAAACTCACATGTATAAATACCGAATAGTTTCCCTAGTGTTAGAAACAATAAGAATACATAAAAGTACGTGGTAATCATGATTCCCAGTCACACTGGTTTGAAGTCATATAATGTTTTCACTCACTAATTGGAATGGTTTTAATCTGGGTTGTTTTGTTTTATTGTCTGTGATACTATGAATAGCTGTTTTGAAGAAAATAAGACAGTGTAATAGCTAGTGCTGATTTAATATCATCCTATTTTAAAGCCCCATCAAGTTGTTGTTCATCTGTTTCCATTGGTTTTAACATGTTGTATCTTATTATATTTTAATGTATGCGAGAGTATAAGCAAATTTTTTTATAGGCAAACAGATAATATAGAAACCGATGTTCAGTTTCTGTTAGCTGGTTCTAAATACCCTGCAATACTTTCATTCTCTTGAATGGTTTCACACTGTCTTGATAAGTTTGATGCTAGAGTATATGAAGTTAGACTCAAATATTTCAAGGAAAGATACACTATGGTAACTACTATTAACGTCAGGCTATCTGGTGGTGAAACACAATGATGCTTAAATTGTTCATTTCTGACCAGTGTTGTTCTGTTGATATGTTCTTTTTTATCTCAATCTCCTCCCTTTTTTATTTTTTTAAAAATTAATTTATTTCTTAGTATCTTTTAATTAAGGGAAAACAAAATTAAAAATAGCAGGATATATTATAGTAACTTTTTTTTCCTATTAACCTGATTTGAACCCCTGTACTGTTCTCCACATCTTGTTCTGACTGATTTTATTATATTCTATTTTATTTAATAGTATCAAATTTGAGGGCATAGGCAACCACTTTGAAGGCAACCAGATATTCTATGATGCCCATTATGGTTTGACTATTATCTTCTTTGGAAGTCCTGTAAGGTCTCCAATGTGGGTTTTATTGCTCTTATTCTGTACTGTTTTGTTCAATTCTTTTATCCCAGCTGATATAGGCAACTCTTTTTAGGATAACAAGAGGCATAATGGAAACCATGGTTGATCACCTAGTAATCTCTTTTTGCATTATATACTATAGCCATCCTCCTGTTCTGACTGTTTTGCTTTGTCACATTGGGTTTTTCTTTGTTGTTTTGTTTGTTTTTTGTTTTTTTGTTTTTCTTTCTTTTCCTCTTCAAAGAAAAAGTTATAAGAACTGTGGGAGTAATGGAAACCAAAATGTGTGATTGTTATCATAAAAAAGAGAGGAAAGTGATCTAAAGGATATAACTGCAAGTATATTTAAGTGTGTAAGATAGAAAACCACATTACTGAGTTTTTGTTGGATCATTGAACAAAACTGTCTGCAATCTCACTGTATAAATGTCCACTTTGTATGCTTTAATTTTGTAACCTGGACAACTGTTTCTGAGATGACAATATGTAATCTGTTAACTAGTGAATTCTTACTGTATATTTTTTCTCTTGAAATTCTGTGTTACTTGTAGCCTTTTACTGTTTTGTTCCATTTTGTTTTGTTTTTCCTCTTTAAATAAAACAAATGTAACCCCCATGAATTTCAGTTCAGTGTACTCCAAGGAATTAAATTATTGTTATGGCTTAACTCTAACCAATACGCCTCCATCTTGTTCTGTATGTGCCACCTCGATAGGGTTAAGTTTCTAATCCTTGTACAAGCTTAAGTTTTAGTTTCTTATAGCTCCCTACCCCCTTTCTGCATGTTTTTGCAGGTGTGCTATTTCAAGATAATGTTTAACCACAGTGTGGGAGTAGTGCAATGCACCTAGAGCTCCAGATGTTATCAGAACTAAGTCAACAAAGTCGACTTTTATAGTTTTATAGTTTTGCGGTGTTTAGCTTTAAATATCCCTCCCTTAGTCTGTTAGGCGTGCATTCTCTGGGTTGATCCAAAGGGGGCTGCATCACCAGGCCTGGGATAAAGACTTTGCTCTAAATTTTCTTACTTTCTTGCTTCCTTGGATTTTATTCCGGGGTCCGAGCTACCTCAATAATTATAGTACTGAAATATCTCTCTGTTTAAATTCACCAGAGTTAAGCTATGGAAGTAAACTTGGTACCCATAAATCTGTTGAAAGGTTAAAGGAAAATGTGATATGTATACAAAATGAAGACATAAGAAGTTTAAGCTTGAATCATTTATAGGTAATTTGATACACTTTGACACCATAATCTTAGGTGAAATAAATCATTCACAAAGCTTAAATACCCCATGGTTTCTTTTACATGAGAAACCAAAAACACGCATAAATTTAAAAGTGAAATAAAGGATAAACAATAAAAACAGAGATAGATCATTTGAAAAAGCAGAGATGGAGAGAGGGAAGAAGATAAAAAGATGAAAAGCAATGAAAAGAGAAGTTACATGCATTATGTATATGTGGCGATTCCCTGTGACACATGAGGACATTATGCACTGTGGACAGGTTCTAATAAAAATAAAAATTTAAATAGGAGAACACTGCAGAGAAAGAGGAAATCCAGGTAGATATACATGTTTCTCTGCCAATTTCTCATATTAGGGGGTCTCTATATCTTTTGCTCTTTCCAGCCTGCAAGGATCATGAAAATGTAAAAACCTCTGGCATAACTTTAATGGCTTCTTGTAAAGACAAGAAAGTTGTATTCTCTTTGTTAATGAGGAACAATGAAAAAGTTCTTCTTATATCCTTAGCTCCTCAACTTCCATTGTCATTTTCAATACAGATGAAATGATAATTACAGTTCACAGAGGAGGGGAGATCACAGATACATAAAGCTTTATCTCAGAGTCTAGCTGCCTCTCTTACCTGCAGTGGTAGCTGTCATGAGCATCACAGTGAACTCAAATTCTTGAAGAGTGATGTAGGCAGGTGTGCATTTTTGATTTAAGCCTGATTGGTACAGTCAGTAAAGAAAGAAAATTTACGTGCTTATGTCAGCCTCAGGTATTCTGGGATGGAAACAGGTTAAGAGCAAAGGTAAACAAGGAGAGAGATAAGTCTTTTATTGTGTGTTCAGCTAGAGAGAGAGGTGAGTATCTTAGAACCCATACCGCTTCCTGGTGTCTTCTAGTGTAACTGAAACTAGACTGTGGATGAACATTTGGGAATTGTCACCATGAGCAGCAGTAAGGTTTTATGTGCTTAAGAATTGCTGTGCCAAAACATCTCTGTCCATATACTTTACAGAGAGTCAAAGTATAAATCCATAGTCTTTCACTCCTTTTTTCTTCCTTCTTTTTCTTCATTTCCTTTCCTTTCCTTTCCTTTCCTTCCCTTCACTTCCTTCCTTCCTTTCTTTCTTTGTATTTTTTTTCTTTTCTGTATTTCTTTTAGTATTTTGAGACAAAGTCTCTTTGTGTAATTCACGATGTCCTTGAATTCACTATGTATCCCAGGCTGGTCTCAGCCTTACAGCAATTCTCCTGAGAACTTGGATTACAGGTGAGCATCAGCACGCCCAGCTCCACTGCATTTTTAATGGGTATCATCCGTTCATGCTATACAAAGGAGTAAAACAGGTATAAGACTGCTTGTATCTATGTAGAAAACAATTATATGAAATTACTTCTACATTAAACATATGTTTTAAATAACCTAGATCTCTATATTTGATGTAAATAGCAGAAAAAGTAGTTGTAAATTGCTGGAGACACCTTGCTGTGGTGATTTTTGGGATACTGCTTTTTCTTTGAAGCTAAGGAAACATCATTTCAAGAAAAGTAATTTTAAAGTTTGTGTAGTAGACAACTGCTCTCAAAATCAAATAGATCTTGTATTATTTTTTCTGGTATATAAGTTTCTATACTTTTTTTAAAAATCACTGAAGTAAGAGAACTTCTAATGACATATGTTTTCTCAACATTCTAAAAAATGTAAAGTAGAGGGTTTTTAATTATATCATCAGAAGGTCTCTAGAATGTATTGATCTTACTTATCTGGGATATTGTACTGGCTGATTTAGTAATATTTCCTTGTACCCTACACCAAAGAATGGCAACCAACATTCAACTATGTGTTAGTACAAATATGTTCAATCTACATTACATTTATATATGTGATCAGGCACTATTTGCCTTTGACAGCATATTTTGCTCAACATAGTATCCTTAAACTTTACCCACTGGATAATTTTGTTTTTACGCTGAATAATATTCCAACTTATGTGCATAATGCATTTTTATTCATTATCTTTTCCATGTTATAATCTTTTGCATAAGTATACAATAATGAGATTGCTGGACCAGTTACAAGACTCCCTTCTTTGTAGAACATCCATAAAACTTTCCAAAGTGTGTCTGCTCAAGGAGACTGCATGCGATTCCAATTTCATTTCATCTTTGTAACTCTCATCATTTTTTAATCCTCATATCCATTACAAAACATGTAGATTGCTTTGCAGTCCCATCACAATCTTAAGTGATGTGCAATAGAGTTTTGTGTACTTGTTGGCCATGTGTATGTGCTTCTTAAAGAACCCACTTTCCAAAGCTTTGACCCACTTTTAACTGGCTGCTAGTGTTTTGTTTTGACTTGATTTCATTGAGTTGTACAAGTTAATTTCTTTATGATTCAGACATCTATGATAGTCAAGATTTCAGGCTTTCCACATTCCATTTTATTATATCTTCTGAACTTTAACATGATTCATGAAACTTTTCACCTTGCTAACAGTTTTACTTAACACATACTTTAAGTAGAAATCAGCAGTGAAGTAATTTCCATCTTATGCTCTTTTAATACATATTCTAGTATTTCATATATTATAGTTCAGAATTAGAGTAATATTGCTCAGTAATTTCCTTAATAGTTGCTGGAATACTTTTGTTTCTGTGATGTTGGCAAATTAATCTACTAATATAATAATGTTGAGCAACTGTTTATCAATGAATTCAGCTTATTTATGGGATGATTTCTTTAAGATTAAGTACAGTACTCTATCTATAGCTATGTGTTTCTTAAATATCTCATTCATATTTATTGTCAAATTATACAGTAATATTTACACAAAATGGAAACTTGCTATAACAAAATTATTTTAAAATGCCAATGATGTAAGATAAAACCCCATGATATAGAGACATATTGCAGGCTTGTGTTATTTGAAAATGTAGGTGGCATGCTTTGTCACTGTGACATAGCAGATGGTACAATGATTATCCAACTGGCTAACTTTCTCATATTCAAGATTCTTCTCTATCACTAATTTACACAGATTACCTAACCTTTTTGTGTCTGAGTCCTCCTATAAAGAACCTTTAATGTAGCAACTTCTTGCCCATTCTGGTTGATGCATTTCTGTACAATATCAGGACACCTGCAGATTTTCAGCTGAAGGATTTCATCAAGGTTTGGAGGTTCAAACCTTTCCTGTCCTGACAGATTTGCACAGACATAAACTGTGACTTGGGCTTTCTATAGCCATTGTGCTGAAACCCATGAACTCCAGAAATATAGAGCTTAATATAAATTCTTCCAGTTACAACTGTTTGCCTATTTTCATCTACGATACCCTGTGTTATTTGTATTTTGTAGTTGGTGTGTGTTTGCAATGCATAATAACTGCTTTCATCTCAAGGAATCAGTACACACACATATCACATCTAGAATCAGTTTTACTTACCAATTCTTCCTTGGTCCTTCCCTTTACTCCTTTCATCAGATCTTACCCCCATCACTTTTTATTATGCTTCTGATTGCTGAATATACCAGCATAAACTTCTCAAATCAAGAATGCTTCAGAGTACTTCAGATTCCATGACCAAGTCAGAGTCAAGACACAGCATGAAAAAGCAGAAAAACAAAACACATACACTCCATTGCTGTTCCCCTGGGAAGTGACTTGTGCAGCACTGTGCCTTGGACCTCTTGCCATATGTGCCAGTTTCACCCTGTGCAGACACGTGTGTTAGCACACACCTATCATTGAACACTTAACACAAGTTCCAGACAGTTATTGACTTCTTTTAGTGACATGCATGTGGAAAGAATGAAAGCCATCTCAGTTTGTAAGGGCAAAGCTCTGCAGAATTTCTCAAGGGGAATAAAATTCTCCATGTAAGTGATAGACCAGGAAATCCAAGGATTATTGTCATTTGCCCAAAGTAACCTTCTATCTACACCAGGTAAATGACCCTGGAATTACAGTTTTCTTGCACATACTTGAAGAGTGAAACAATAAAATATAGGCTTATATCATTTCTAACATGTAAGATTTTACATTAATAATGTCTGATCAATACTTTATATAAGTGAATTTAGTGACATTTTTCATATTTGTCATTTATATGACCTTCATGAGAGTTTTGGAAAATTCTTCTTAATTATCAAATATTATTCAAGTTATTCATTAGCATAGCTAGGTTTCATTCCATGGCATGAATATCAATTAATTGAGTTATTATTATGTACAATGGCATGTGTTTTGGGAATTATTGATCCTGGAAATTGACCACATATGTAGTGCTGCGGCATGGCTGGGGCATGGGTGTCCCAAAAGCACAGAGAGCTTAGTCCAAGGCAAGCCACGTGAAGAAGTTGCTTCGACCCAGAGCAACTTCAACCCCTGGAACATCCAAGCAATGTGTTAGTAAGCAGTGGGATTAAAATCGACATCATCCTTTTGAGTGTATAAATAAATGTACTACATTGGTTGAACAGTTTCTTTTCTCCCATCAGGAGAGGACTCCACCTGGCCCAGCTGGGTCTCTTCATATTGTCATCCTCTCATGGTCCTTCACCACAGGAACCTGCAAAGCCGCGCTGTCTTTGGCACATGTGGATGGTTTTGAGTTTGGAACTATAGTGAGGCATAAGTGCTACTATGTAGAATGTGGAGGTTTTGTCTCAGGGATACATTTGTGATTATTTGTTGAATAAACTTATAGAAATGAAATTTTTCCAACATAAGATGACAGTTTATGAACTTATATAGAATTTGCTAAACATGTTTTCAAAATACTTGTGCCTGTTTTACAGAAACAAGCTCGTGGTTTATGCATATGATTACCAACTTTGTTATTTCTTGTAATTTTAATTTTGGAATTCTGGACAGTGTGTGATGGAACCACATAATGATCTTACTTGAGATTTTCTAATTATTGAGACCATAACACACTTAATATACTCATTCTCAGCTAAACAACTTTTTTCTGAAATTTAACTTATTTTCCAATTTTTTATTCTCTTGCATAATCTGTAAGAATTTCTTTTTTCTGTAAGAATTTCTTAAGAAAAATACATTTCTCTCTTTTTCTGTTTTATCTTCTTATTCTTCTGTCACTGTCATAACCCATTGTACATAATTCTGTTTGTATTTTAATGAAAATAGTTCTTAATTTGAAGTTAATTTGTCAATTTACTCATTGGTTAATGTATTTTGTAAGAAGTTATTTCAGGCCTTAGATCACACAAAGTATTTTTACTAAAATGTTTTATACTTATTTGAAGTATTTATACTAGTATCAGAATTAACCAATTGTATATATGATTTTGATCATAGTTGAGCTTTTCTAGTGTTGATAAGTGTTACGTCTTACTAAGAGTGTTGCAATTTCATTCTCTCCATGTTGTCATTTATACCCCCAGGTTAACGATGACGCCTCCTTAGCGGTGCTTTAATCCACTGAATGTGCAAAAAATTCACTCCGTCTCCTCTCACTTCTTGAAGTCTTTCAATTTCCACAGGAGCACACCACTAAAGCAACTTTTGATGGAAAATATATACAAAGAGCCTGCTTCAAAGAAATGATTGTCATCATATTTCAAAGGAAATTTTAGAAGGAAATGACAAAATTTCTTCTAGGGATTTGACAATAGGAATAATGTTTTTGTCATAAACAGTGATTGAAACTCTGGGAAAGTTTTCTCTTCTTTACCACTATTTTTTCTTTCACCAAATGTAATGCAAAATGAGACCCATAGATTTGGTTCTCAGGCATCTGTTTGTAGCTAATTCTTTAGCTATTCTTTCAAAAGGAATTTCCCAGACAATAGTAGCCTTTGGGTTGATATATTTATTCAAAGATTTTTGTTGCAAACTTAACTTGTATGTACTCAGAGTTTGTAGAGCTATGTGAATTTCTACCACGTGCTTCTTAAGTTTATTCCACAATATCACACCCAGCCCCATGAACTCCTGTTGGAAGAATTTTAAAATCAAAGCTCCCAAGTATATTGACTTCTCCATGTCTCTTGGATGGTTGCTACACATAGAGATAAATAACACTTTCCCCCTGTATGTGCTGCACATATCTAAAAATTCAGAAAGCAGAAACATCACAAGGAAAAGACATATGGGAATCCGTTCTGTTGTTGATTATGGGACAAGCATGGGCTCAGTCTGTATTGTATTAGTAGTATTCCCAGAGGTTTATTTTACTCACAATATGGTCCAGTGGCTCAATGATTCTTGTCTTGTACAGAGATAAAGCACAGGTTAAGCACATTCATAGCTCTAATGTTTCCTCCAGATCACATGTGGCAGAAACCACCAAAAGCACACTCTTCCTGGTGAGCACTTTGGTGTAAAATGGTGAGCATTTTACAACACCTCCTCCATCTTTTACATTTTTGCTGCTCTTTTTTATAATTTCAGTTGGTGGTTTGAGAGTATTTCTGGCATAAGTTCTATGTGTTGTCCAACGATCAGCCCGTTTTTTGTCAAGAGACAGAATTCCTTTATATCTATGTTCTTGTTTGCCTGCATAAGAAATACAAAATAGTGATTCTTACTTTAAAAAGGGAATGAAAAGCTCAAATTTATGAAATAAGGAATGAAAAAGGTGAAATCACTACAGACTCTGTAGAAATACAGAAGGTCATCAACACCTATTTCAAAAACCTATAGTCTCATAAGTTTGATAACATAGAAGAAATGGACAGATTCCTAGAAACATACAAACAACCAAAGCTGGATCAAGAAAATGTAAAACTGCTGAATAACCCAATTTCTATTAATAAAATTGAAAATGTAATTAAGTCCTTACCTACCAAGAAGAGTCCAGGCCCAGACGGATTCACTGCAGAATTCTACAAGAAATACAAAGACTTAATGCCGACACTTCTCAAACTCTTCAGTGAAATCAAAGGGAAGCAATCTTTCCTAAGTCATTCCTGAAAGCAAATATTACTCTACGACCAAACCTGAGAAAGACCCAACCAAAAAAGAGAACTTGAAGGACAATCTTCCTAATGAACACAAATGCAAAAATCCTCAATAAAATATTGGCAAATAAGGTGCAGCAAATCATCAAGAAGATTAGACACCATGACGAAGTGGAATTCATCCCAGAAATGGAGGGATGGTTCAACATAGGTAAATCGATAAATGTAATCCACCATATGAATAAAGCCAAAAGTATGAATCACATGACATTTCTATAGATGCAGATAAAGGTTTTGATAAAGTCTAACATCCATTCATGATAAGAGCCTTACAGAAAATTGGAAAAGATGGTCTTTACCTCAATATGATAAAGGCTATCTATAACAATCCATCGGCCAGCATCATATTAAATGGTGAAAAAATGGAAATCCTTTACACTAAAATCAGGCACAATACAAGGATTCTCTTTATCACTGCTCCTATTTCACATAATACTGGAAATACTAGCCAGAGCAATTAGACAAGAGAGAGAAGTAAAAGGGGTAAAGATAGGAAAAGAGGAGATTAAATTATCATTATTTGTAGATAACAAGATACGCTACATAGAAGACCCCCAAAACTCAATTTAAAGTCCCCTAGATATAACAAATAAATTCAGCAATGTAGCTGGATGCAAAATCATTACTCAAAAATCAATAGCATTTCTATACAACAGCAAAATCAAGAGAATGACCCATATACTGCTGAGAAGAATGTACATTCTGATGTTGTTGGATGGTACCCTCTGTATGTATCTATCAAGGCCATTTGTTCACAGGTGTGATTTAGTTCTGTTATTTCTTTGCTGATTTTGTGTCTGGTTCACCTCTCCCTGGGTGTCAATGGTGTGTTAAGGTCTGCTTTTATAATTGGGTTATTGCTTATTTGATTTTTCATGTCTGATTATATTTGCTTTGTATAGCTGGGTGCTCTGGAATTTGGTGTGTATATACTTAAGATTGTTATCTCTTCCTCTTGAAGTTTTCCCCTAACCAGTGTGTAGTGACCTTCTTTATATGTTAGGATCATTTTGGGTTTGAAGTTCATATTGTCTGCAAACAGAATAGTTACCCCTACCTTTTTTTGAGTTCCTGTTGCATGAAGAATTGTTTTCCATCCTTTGACTTTCAGTCTGTGAGCTTGTTTTAGAGTTAGATGGGTGTCCTATAGACAGCATATGGTTGGATGTTGTTTCTTGATCCATTCAGTCAGTCTGTTTATGTTCACTGGTGAATTGATACCATTTACATTAGTAGTTGTAACTGTTATACATTGCTTTATTGTTGACATGTTATCTTTCTGCTGTTGCTTCTTTATCTTTCCATTCTATTTAATTGTGTGCCTTGCTTAGTGGATTTTTCCAATGTGTATTTAGACTGCCTTTCAGGATTCTTTGCATAGTTGGCTTGGTGATCATGAAGTTCTTCAACTATTCTTTGTCATGTAAGCACCTTATTTTTCCATCCATTTTGAACGACATTTTGCAAGGTAAATCATTCTAGGATGGAAATCATTTTCCTTTAGGATATGAAATACTTCACTCCATGCTCTTCTTGACTTCATTGTTTGTGGTAAGAATTCTGCTGTGATTCTGATAGTTTTTCCTTTATAGGTGATCTGTCTTTTGTCTCTAACAGCTTTTAATACTATATTCTTATGTTGGAATTTTGGAATGGTGATTATTATATGCCTAGGTGTAGTTTTATTTTGGTGATGGCTATTTGGAGTTCTATACGCTTCACTAACACTAATGTTAGTTTACATTCTGGTGTCTGGAATGTTTTCAGCTATTACTTCTGTAAATAGCCTCTTGATATCATTTATGTTGTTCCTTCTTTTTCATTTATCTTATCAATCTTATATTTTCTGCATCATCTTTCCACTGTTGAATTTTTATTCCTTGATTCCTTGTTATTTTTAAAAGATCTTTCCTTTCCTGCTCACTCACTGCAATCTTGTCTTTGAGGTCTGAAATTCTATCTTCACTTTCATTGAGGCAGTTAACAACTTTCAATGAAGCTTTTTATTTCCTGTGTATCTCTTTGAATCTGCTTCATGAATTCTGTTTGTTTTTTATATTGTTCATCCAGGGATTCTATATTTTTGTTTTGCTCTTCTAATTTTTTAGCTGTGTCTTCTTTAGATGTGTTCAGCATCTCTTTCACTACTTATATCATTTCTTCTTTTACCTGGGAGATTATTTCTCATTTGAATTCCTTTAAAGCTTCCCAGAGTTGCTCCTTTATTTCAGTTGCTATTATTTCAGGTATTTCAGGTGTATGGCATATATTTTCTTCCATGTATATGGCTCCTGTGGTTACTTGCAATGGGCTGGATGTTTGAGATTGCATTTTGGTTCTTCATTTTGTCATTTTCCTATATTTCTGTGTGTCTGGTGATGTTCCGTAGTTTCCCCTGGGTGTATTGGAAATTGTCTCCTTTGCCCTTGGCTCCTGGGACTAAATGGAAGTTGATGAGTGTGGTTCAGTAAGGCCAACAGGACCTCCTGTGCCACCTCCATTGTTCCAGGAAGCTGAGCATACACCTAACCACTGTGAATGATGGTCCAAAGCTCTCCCCATAGAAGCACCAATGCTCTGGAACTTACTTCATATGCCCTCAACTCCCATGATTGAAAAGGTCACAGGGTGTAGTCTAGTCTCACTTCATAACTTCACAATCTTAGTCTAAATGTGCCTGGAACCTGGGCAGGTCCTTGACCACTGGAAATGATGGTAAAATTTCCTGGGGCCTGAGCTGTTGTGCCAGAACTCACCTCAGATAGCCCTGTTCCCCCAACTGAAGGAAGGTCAATGGGCATGGCCCAGCCAGGCTGAGAAACCTACAGAGTCCAGTCTAGCGTGGCTGGAAGTTGAGTGGGTCCTTGACCAATGGGAGTGATGATCTTAAACTCTCCCTGGGCCTCATAACCGATGCACAGTAACTGACCACTGGCAGCACAGTTCCCTGGAATGAAGGAAGGTCACTGGGTATAGCCCAGGCCGGCCTGAAACCTGCAGAGCCCAGTCTAGTGTGGCTGGAATTTGGGTGAGTCCTTAAACACTGGGAGCAATGATCTTAGACTCTCCCCAAGCCCCTGCTGCCGCTGTGCAGAAACTCACCGCTGACAGCCCAGTTCTCTGTTTTGAAAGAAGGTCACTGGGCTTAGCCCAGGCAGTTCCAAAGCCTGAATATCCCAGTCTAGTGTGGTGGAAGCTGGGAAGGTCCTTTGGAATTAAAGAAAATCTTTGCTGACTTTTCCATCAGAGGATTAAATTTTAGAATCCTCTAGGATGGAACTCAGAATAACCACACCAAATTAACACATAACACAATCAATAAATGAAAATTAATTAAACAAACTCTTGTTCAAGAAACAATTAGAATTGAATACTAAGCATAGGAAAAGTACTTGGGGAATTGATGCCATGTAGAGGTCAGTGAGGGGACAGCCAGATGTCAGGCTTTTCCCATGAGTCAGCATCATTTGTGCACTATGGGGGAAGAGAACAAGAAGTCACCAAGAAGCAAGCCCTCCCTGCAAATATGTACCATGTGCAGGCTGCTGGGGGGAGAGCCAGATGCCAGCTCCTTATAGCACACAGGCTGTGAAACGAGAAGAGCCACCTGTTCACCCACCCCCTGTTGTAATCAACCAGCTGATCCTGAGAAACATAGGCTACAATGATAGGGGTTGATATAAAATACAATCTAATGCTTGTAGCATTTAATGTTTCACTGACTTTGCAAGTCTAAAGCTGGTACTCTGATCTATTCAGAGAATAACGATACACAATGTCAAATCCATGGGGCATCTCCTTATAAAGGTGGTAGCCATTGTTAATTCCCTAGAATCTCATTTGGAAGTCTTGCATTGTCTTCATTGTTTTCTTGGATTGGGTTTTATTGTGCTTTGTCTTGTTTGATTTGATTATTTTTGATGGCATTGGAAGCTATTTCAAAGACAACAAGATATATTGTGGTAGCCATATTGGATTTACTATTATCTTGTTTTGAAGTCCTTTATTGTATTCATTGTTTGTTTGTTATTGATTCTATTCTGCTTTACTTTTCTTTTACTATATCTGAAAGTATGGGCAGCTACTTTGGAGACAACAAGAGGCACATTGGTAACAAGTGTTGGTTTCCTATTACCTTGCTTTGAAGTACTGTGTCACTTACACTGGTTTGTTTTGATTGACTTTATTATGCTTTGTGTTATTCATCTCTCTCTCTCTCTCTCTCTCTCTCTCTATATATATATATATATATATATATATATATATATATATAAAGATAAATATCAACATATATAAACAAGTACCTGGCTAGCTCAGTTTGCAGAGCATAAAAACATAAAACACCATAAATACATGAAAACAGTAATGTTCCACAACTCTAGAAGGAACATTAATTAATAAACACACTATAGAAGTCACTATTGAACTTCCTCAAAGACCCTAAATCTAGAACCAACCTTATATCAAAGTCTACTATTATATGTAATGCATCTCTGTAAAGAGGCAGTTCAGAGTTTACAGCCTCACTCATCAGCGGATTTTTCCTTAGAATATAACTAGTAATTGTCCACAGAAACTCAAACTTCTGTGGAAACTGCAAATACACTCCACAGTTGTTGATTTTTTTTTCCTGGTAGGAGATCTGCAGGTAGTCACTCCAAAGTGTAGTTGAGTTCTTGTGGCTGATTGACTGTTGCCCTGTAACCAGTCTCTGACAGATATACAAGCATTCCTGCATCATCATAACAGGTTGTTGCACCTAGGTGTCATGAATGTACTTGCGTTTTTTCTTAGTGGCCTGAGATTTCCATGTTGCCACCAAAAAGTGTTGCACCTTATGGCTTTGCTAATAGAGTATTCTATTGCATCACATTATATAACTGTGGGAGCATATTTAGGGCTTAAATAATAAAAATGGGTATTGATAGGCATGTTTGTAGCCTATCTGAAATTTACAATTTTTCACATTTTTGTGTGGTCTAAGAATGTAACCCCATGAATTTCAAGAGTTCAGTTTACCTCAAGAAATTAAATTAGTTTATTAGTGACATATATCTAGACACATAATTCACAAAAGGTAAGCTATGTAAGCACACTCAGTATCAATTAGTCTGATGAAATGTTAATGAAAATGTGGTATGCATAAAAAATGAAATTCCACTGTGCCATAAGGAAGGTTAAGTTTGAGTCAGTGTAATTGGACACACTTTGAGACCATCATGTTAAGTGAAATAAATCATGAAAGAAGCTTAAATATCTCATGGTTTCTTTTACATAAGAAGCTAAAATTATAAAGTATCACTGAAATAAAAGATAGTAATATACAGAGAGATCATTTGCAAAAGGACAAATGGAGGAAGAAAAAAGAATAAAGAGGGGAAAAGGTGAAAGAATATGAAGAAGCAATTTACATGCATTATGTACATGTGTCAGTTCCCTGTGACTGATGAATCCCTTATGCACTCTAGTCAAGTACTAATAAAAATAAATTTTTAAATAGGAGAAAAATGCAGAGAAATAGGAAATCCAGGTTGATATACATGTCTCTCTGCTAGTTTCTCATGTAGGAGATCTCCATATCTTTTGTTCTTTCCAGCCTGCAAGGCCCATGAAAAACTGAAAGCCTCTTCCATAACCTTAATGGTCTCTTTGTAGATATTTACAAGAAAGTCGTACTCTCTTTGTTAATGAGCAAAACAATGAAAATAGTTCTCCTGATGTCCTTAGTTCCCAAAACTTCCATTGTCATTTTCAATACAGATGAAATGATAATTACAGTTCACAGAGGAGAGATCACAGATACATAAAGCTTTATCTCAGGGTCTAACTGCTTCTCTCACCTGCAGTGCTGGCTGTCATGAGCATCACAGTGAAATAGAGTTCTTGAAGAGTGATATAGTCAGGTGAGAATTTTTTATTTCAGCCTGATTGGTAGAGTCAGTAAAGAAAGAATTTGTTCGTCCTTATGTCAGCCTCAGATATTCAGGGATGGAAACAGGTAAAGAGCAAAGGTAGACAAGGAGAGAAATAGGTTTTTTATTTTGTACTCAGATAGAGATAGAAATGAGGATCTTAGAGCCCAAACAACTTCCTTGTGTCTCTAGTGTAATTGAAACTGTACTGTGGATGTACATTTCTGAATGTAAGAAGCAATAAGTTTTTATGTGCTTAAGAATTGCTGTGTTGGGGGGAACAAGAGGGAAAATAGATAACAAGTGGCTACAGAGGCTCTCTGAGATAGTCAATTTAGAATTCAACATAATACAGAGTGGGGAGTCCCAAACAGAGGGAGATGAATTCTCTCATCCTAAGTAGAAATTAAGGTGACTTGCCGACCATTCAAAGTCCCGACGCGGTCCTGCCACAGCTTGCCAAGGTCCCACCATGACTTGCCGAGCTGTCTGAGGTCCTGCTGCTTCGACATTGAATTTGGGGGCCGGCGAGCCAAAAGGAGAGCTGAGTTGGCAGGGTGCCTATATCAACCTGTAGTGAGTGACACGAGTGGAGCCATTCCATATATAGGGGGGCTCCAGCAGACGTTCTAGGACCCGGCAGGACTGGCAAGTACAAGGGGCAGCAGTGACTTCAGTCAGTTGCTCCCTTCCTGAATGGGATTGGTGGAATGAGCTAGGCCTGGATCACGTGACCTGACTGAGACCCAATAGGTTATCCCAAATCAAGTCCCTACAGTGATGGCACACACAAACCACACTAACCCAATGAAATCTCAGTGATTGACAGTGCAGGCCACACCAGCTTGACTGACCTGGAGGGGACGCAGTGCAATGAAATGCAGTGCATGTCACGGCAACTTGACTGATCCCCACAACACCACACTCCAGCTCCCGCCTGTGGCACCTCTGGGCTGCCAGCGAGACCTGTCACCACAGGCCCAGGAGTGGCTGGGTGCATACTGGCTGCCCCGGACCCTGACCGTGCCGCGGCCGCTGACCCAGAGGGGAAGTGGTGCAAAGTAATACAGTGCAGGCCACAGCCCTTGACTGATCTGGAGAGGAGGGACCAGCATATGCTGTCCCTATCTGCAACTCACTAGCACACTGCACTGGGAAGTGTCATCTAACCAGTGTGCTTCAGAAGAATTGTAACCAACAAAGAAAGAATCTGGGGCCTCCTGAAAGAAGCAAAAAGGATGGGAAGAGAAAGCAACAACAAAAAGTCCCCAGGTCCCAACCCTGAGAACATTGACCCAGGACACGTAAATCCAAAGAAGAACAAGAACAGGAAACATGAAATATCAGACACAGCACCAGTGGACATAAAGAGATATATTCAGGACCTCATGGATGAGTTCAAAAGTGAAATATTTAGCCAAATAAAGAAAGATATAAAAAAATTAATTAAAGAGATACTAAGTACCCCTCAAGCAAACATAGATGGAAGAAGGGAGGAACTCAAACAAAGGAAAGAACCATTTGATGAAGAATATACACAAATATAGAGTACATGAAGCAGATTCAAAGAGATCATGAGGAAATTAAAAACTCTATGGAAAGATGGCAAAACAGCTTGAAAGAAACTAAGGATAGATTATCCAAACTGGAGGACAATTTTGCAATGTGGGAGTATGAAAGGGAAAACTTTTTAAAAATAACAAGGAAACAAGCAGTAACAATACAAAGGCTAGAAGATGACAAAAGGATCTATAACTTGAGAATAAAGAATGTGAATGAAGAAGCTGGGGTACAAACAAAGGAACTACAAAGGTTATTCACAGAAAAAATTAAGGAAAACATTCCAAACATAGGAAAAGGAAATGATATTCTGATATATGAGGCATACAGAACTCCAGCCACCTACAACCAAAACAGAGCTATACCCAGGCATATAATACTCAAGATCCCAGGAAATCAATATAAGAACAAAATATTAAAAGCTGTTAGAGACAAGAAACAGATAACCTATAAAGGAAGGCCCATCAGAATAACAGCAGACTTCTCGACACAAACCGTCAAGTCAAGAAGAGCCTGGAATGAAATATTCCAAGCCCTGAAAGAAAATAACCTCCATCCCAGATTGATATACCCTGCTAAACTGATTCTAGAAATTAATGGAGAAACAAGATGCTTCCAAGACAAAGAGGAACTTGGGAAATTTGCAACCACCAATCCAAGTCTACAGAGAATATTGCAGGGCATTCTAGAGAGAGAGAGAAGTACTAAGATTCCAGGAACAGTGGCAGAGAGGCCTCAATGGATGCAGCAGAAAACAGAATGAAGAAGATAAGCAAACAACTGATGGCAAACAAGAGCATAACAGAAATGAGGCAGAGAAGATTTTATTCAAAACTGATATGATTGGTAGTATCAAGTCTGAGAGTACAGGCAAAAGTACAGAAGATTACAGGACTCAACAATATACATTCTGGCTTGATAACTACCAGTTTTTGAAGTTCTATACTATATACAAAGTTGTGTTTTTATTAATACTGTTATGTACTGGTATATTCAATTATACTATGTCTGATGATATAGCCAATTCTGTTGGAGATAACAAGATACAACACAGGAACCATGGTAGAACTCTTTGTACAATGGTCTTATATGTTTTTTTCATTTCATGTGTTTATAGGAATATGTTTGTTTTGTTGTGCTTTGTTTTGTTTCTCCCTGTAATACAGAAAGGATAGAAATACATGTTAAGACTCATTCATGTGTAGAATCTATAAACAGTTTATGAGAACTGATCTTTTGACACATCTTGAAATGAATATATACTTTGAAGAAAAAGAGACACTAAAATACCCAGTGCTGAATCTGCAGTGTCATAATGTGAAACTCAGCAATAGTATTATTCTTTGTTCAGAGTGATATTAGCCTGCTTGGGTTTATTCAATGTCGGCATAATTGAAGATGTGGCTATATCTGCATGTATGTTTAAGTGTATAGGATTGATAACCATATTTCTAAGTTTTTGTTGGATAGTTGAACAGAACTGGTTGCAATCTCACTGTTTGAATTCCATCTTTATATACTCCACTTTAGTATCTTGAATAACTATTTGTAAGAAGACAATATCTAATCATCAACTAGTGATTTCTTACTGTTTATATTTTCTTTGAAATTGTGTGTTATTTCTACCCATGTTCTGTTTTGTTTAGTCTTTCTTTACATTGTTTTTAATTTTATTTAAGGAGAAAAAAAGAAAAAACAGAAAAAGGATACAAGTTATACAGAATTTCAGAAAAAATAAACAGTAGGAAATCACTAGTTAATTACATATTGTCATCTTAGAAATAGTTGTTGAAGTTACAAAATTAAAGCATATATAGGGGACTTTCAAACAGTGAGACTGCAAACAGTTCTGTTCAATGATCCAACAAAACTCAGTAATATGGTTATCTATCTTATACACTTAAATATATACGCAGTTATATCTTTTAGAGAACTTTCTTTTCCTTTTTTTGTACAATGACAATTACACATTTTGTGTTTTATTACTCCTACAGTTCTTATTACTTTTTTTTTGAACAGAGTAAAACCAAATGTGACATACCAGAACAGAGTCAGTCAAATCAAAAGAATGGACATAATACATAATGTAAAAACAAAATACAAGGTGATCAAAAATTGTTACCATAATGCCTCTTATCTTAAAAAGAATTGCCTATATCATCAGTTATAATAAAATTGAACAAAACAGTAAAGAATAAGACCAATAAAATCAAAACATTGGAGACATAGAGGACTTCAAAAGAAGATAATAGTCAACCAGAATGGGCGTCACAATGAATCTTATTGTCTTCATAGTTGTTGCCTATACTTTCAAACTTGGTACTATCAAGCATAACAGAATAGAGGAAAATCAGTCAAAACAAGATGGTGAGAGCAATACAGAGTTTCAAATCAGGTTAATAGGAAATCAAAGTGGGTTACTATAATATATCATGCTATTTTTATTTATTTTCCCCTTAATTAAAAAGATAACAAAAAAGTAGATAATAAAAAGGAGATTGAGATTTAAAAAAGAGGGCATAACAACAAAACAGAGCAGGTCAAAACATAGCCATTTAAGCAAAATAGTGTTTCACCACAAGATAATCTCGACATAATAGTAGTTACCATAGTGTCTCTTCCCTTAAAATCTTTGGGTATAACTTCGTATACTGTAGCATCAAACATATCAAGACAATGTAAAACCATTCAAGAGAATGACAGTATTACAGGGTATTTAGAATCAACTAACAGAAAATGAACAATGGTTTCTGTATAATCTCCTTGTCTATAAAAGTTTTTGTTTATATTATCACATATAATAAAATCCAATAAGATACAACACGTTAAAACTGGTAGAGACAGAAGAAAAGCTTGATGGGACTTAAAACAAGAGGATATTAAACCAGCACTACCTATTATGATGTCTTGTTTTCTCCAAAATGGCTATTCCTTCTCTGCCTCATTTCTGTTGAGATCTTTCTCTGTCATTAATTGTCAGTTTGTCCTCTTCATTTTGCTTTCTGCTCCATTCATTGTGGCCACTCTGCCACTGTTTCTGGAATCTTGGTATTTTTTGTTTTTAGAATATCCTGCAGTAATCTCTGTAGGGTTGAATTGGTGGTTGCAAATTCCCATAGTTCCTCTTTATACTGGAAGCACCTTGTTTTTCCATCAATTTCTAGGGACAGTTGTGCAGGATATATCAATCTTGGCTGGGGGTTATTATCTTTCAAAGCTTGAATTATTTCCCCCCATGCTCTTCGTGATTTGATGGTTTGTGCCAAGAAGTCTGTTGTAATTCTGATGGGTGTTTCCTTGTAAGTGATCTGTTTCTTGTCTTTGATGGCTTTTAATATTCTGTTCTTATATTGGATTTCTGGAATTTCGATTATTATATGCCTGGGTGTAGCTCTGTTTGGGTTGTAGGTGGCTGGGTCCCTGTATGCCTCATACATCTGAGTATCTTTACCTTTTGCTAAATTAGGGAAATTCTCCTGGATTATTTCTGTGAATAGATTTTGTAGTTCATTTATTTGAGTCCCTACTTCTTCTTTTATGTTCTTAATTCTTAAGTTATAGATCCTCTTATCATCTTCTAGTCTTTGTATTATTGCTGTTTGTTTTCTTGTTTTTTTTTTTTTTTTTGTATTTTTCTTTTGTATTTTTCTTTTTTATCGGTACTGGGGATCAAACTCATGACCGTCTGCTTGCAAGGCAGGCCCTTATGCTGCTGAGCTAAATCCCCAGCCCCTGTTTTCTTGTTATTTTTAAGAAGTTTTTCATTTCATGCTCCCAACTTATAAATCTGTCCTCCAGTTCTGATAATCTATCCTTAGTTTCTTTCAAGCTGTTATGTCAGCTTTCAATAGAGTTTTTAGTTTCCTGGTAATCTCTTTGAACCTGCTTCATGTATTCTATGTTTTCTCTATTTTCTCCATCAAACAATTCTCCCCTTTTTTCTGTTCTTCCATTCCACCATCTGTTTTTTCTTGGGCAGTGATTAGCATTTCTCTAATTATTCTACTTATTTCTTGCTTTATTTCATTAAATACTTCATTTTTGAACTCGTCTATGAGGCTCAGAGATACTGCTTTATACCTATAGGTGTCATGTCTGATATTGCATGTTTTCTGTCTTCATTCTCTTTTGCATTTACCTTTCCTGGATCAGTGTTCTCAGGATTGGGGACTGAGGGCCCTTTCTTGTTGCTCCCTTTTCCCATAGTTTTTGTCCCTTCCATACAAGCATATGTAGGAGGCCCAGTTTTTTTTTCTCTTTGTCTTTTACAGTTTGTTTGAATCCACTGGCTAGTTATTCCCACCCACTGCAGTGTACTACTAGGGAGACACAGACCTGGGCAGTCTTTGCTGGACCCCCCCCCCTCCAGGTCAACCTACTGAATGCTTCACTGCTAGGGTGCACCACCAGGCACAGGGACCTGATTTGGGCTAGCCTACTGGATCTTAGTCTGCAGCATCACCAGGCCAAGCACTCCCCAACACTCCTGCTTGAGAGGGGAATATGCGACTAAAGTCACTGCAGGTCCCTGTTCAGGCTAGTCTGCTCATTCTCAGAATGTCCTCTGTTGGAGCCTCCTAGTCTATGAAAGGGTCCCCATTTCTCTCTCTCACCAGAGGTCAATGCAGGGCTCCCTGCCAGTCCCACTCTCAACGCCTTTTGGTTCACCGTTTCCAGCTCTCAGAGCTTTTGCGTGTCTCTCTCCCTGCCGTGCGGACTGGGACGCAGTAGTGGCAGCAGGAAATTCAAATCTCGGCTTCCAATGATGCAGGATCCAGCTTCCACACTGAGATTTTATCTGTTCCAGTTATACCATCAGGCATTTCCAGTTGGTTTCTCTCAGCTTAGTTCGTTCCTGGGTTGGCAGGGTACATCTCCCCTCATGTAGGACTCCTCACACGGCACCACTCTTGGATTCTAAACTGGTAATCTCAGAGAGCCTCCATGGCTGCTGTTATTTGTCTGCCATGTTCTCCCAGAAGTCCTAGATTAAATTTTTTAAAAGGCACTACAGTACCCAGTGCTGAACACAGAGTGTCATGATGTGAAATCCAGCAATACTATTATTCTTTGTTCAGAATGATTTTAACCTGCTTTAGTTTGTTTAATCTAAACATAAATGAAGATATGGATAACTGCATGTATGTTTAAGTGTACAGGTTTGACAACCATGCTACTAAGTTTTTGTTGGACAGTTGAACAGAACTGTTTGCAGTCTTGATGTTTGAATTCCCATTTTACATATTCCACTCTTGTACCTTGAACAATGATTTGTAAAACAACAATATGTAAACATCAACTTGTGATTTATTACTGATTATTTTTTTCTCTGAACATATGTATTATTTCTACCTATTTTCTGTTTTGCTTAGTCTTTCTTTAAATAAAATTTTAAAAGAAGAATTGCTGTATTGAAACATATTGATTCTTCCTGTAATTTACAGTGAGTTAAATGACAAATCCATAATCCTTTGTTAATTTCTTCCTTCCTTACATCCTTTTCATTTCTTTTCCTTCTCTTTCCTTGCCTTTCTTTCTTTCTTTCTTTCTCTATTTCTTTCTTTTTTCATTCTTTCTTTCATTCTTTGTTTCTTTCTGTCTGTCTTTCATTTTTATATTCTTTTCTGTATTATTTAAGTATTTTGAGACAAAATCTCACAATACATATTTCAGGATATCCTGGCATTCATTTGTATCACAGGCTGATGTCACAAACAAGTGCATGGTTTACCCATATTCTTACCAAATTTGTTATTTGTTGTGATTTTAATATTGGCTTTTCAGATGACACATACTGATAGCATGTAGAGATTTAACTTGACTTTTTCTGATGAATGAGGGTATAAAAACTCTGAAAACATCTTCCTTTTCTGAAACTTTGATTTACTTCCAATTTGTTATTCTCCTGCATAATCTATAAGAATTTTTCATGATGAATGTATGTATTTCTATATCTCTTTCTCCCTCGGTTGTATATCCCTGTACTTCTGTTTGTCATTTCTCATTGAATATAACATTCTTGTATTTCAGTGAACATAGTTCCTGATTTTATATTTTTTAACATTATTTAAAGTAAAAAAAAAAAAACAGGATAAGGGTACAAGTAATACAGAATTTTAAAAAAAAGTAAGAAATCACTAGTTAATAGATTACATATTGTCATCTTAGAAATAGTTGTTCAAGTTACAGGGTTAAAGCATACAAAGTGGACATTCAAACAGTGAGACTGAAAACAGTTGTGTTCCATGATTCAACAAAAACTTAGCAATATGGTCACCTATCTTAACACACCTAAACACACTTGCAGTTGTATCCTTTAGAGCACTTTTTTCCCCTCTTTTTTTACAACCACATTGTGGGTTTTATTACTCCCATAGTTCTTATTACTTTTTTGAAAGAGAATAAAACCAAATATGACAAAATAAAGCAGTCAGTCAAAACAAAGGATGGACATAGTACATGACATAAAAACAGAATACAAGTTAATCAACAGTGGTTACCATAATGCCTCTTGCTTCCTTAAAAAGAATTGCCTATATAATTAGGTATAATAAAATTGAACAAAACATTACAGAACAAGGCCAATAAAACTAAAACATTGGACACATTACAGGATTTCAAAAGAAGATAATACTCAAATCAGAATGGGCATCATAGTGAATCTTATTGCCTTCAAAGTAGTTGCCTATACTCTCAAACTTGATACTATCAAACAACAGAACAGAGTAAAATCAGTCAAAAAAGATAGTGGGAGCAATACAAGCTTCAAATCAAGTTAATAGGAAAATAAAAACATTACTATAATATATCCTGCTAATTATTTTTATTTTTCCCTTAATTAAAAAAATAATAATGTAGTAATAAATTAAATAAATATTTTTTAAAAGGGGGAGATGAGATGAAAGAAGATATAACAACATAACAATACAGGTCAAAGCATAACAATTTCAGCAACCTAGTGCTTCACCGCAAGATAACCCAACTTAATAATAGTTACTATAGAGAGTCTTTCCTTGAAATATTTGAGTATAACTTTGTATACTATGGAATCAAACATATCAAGGCAGTGTGAAACCATTGAAGAGTATGACAGTATTGCATAGTATTTAGAACCAGCTAATGGAAAATGAACAATGGTTTCAATATTATCTCTTTGCCTATAAAAATTTTTGTTTATACTATCACATATAATAAAGTCCAGTAAGATAAAATATGATAAAACCAATGGAGACACAAGAACAACAGTTTGGTGGGGCTTCAAAACAAAATGATATTATATCAGCACTAGATACTATGATGTCTTTTCTTCAAAATAGCTGTTCATATCATCACAGGCAATAATATCAAAGAGCCCAAAATAAAACCATTCCAATTAATGAGTGAAAACTTTATAAAGCTTCAAAGCTACATAATGGGGAATCATGATTACCACATACTTTTATATATTTGAATCATTTCTTACAATAGGGAAACTACTCACTATTCATACATGTGAGTTTGATTTGTTTCACTTATGAGTATGGTCTCAATCTGCATCCAAAAACCTTGAAGATATCGAGGTAGGTACAGAATTCATGAACAGAGCTCAAATAGCATGGGAAATACTTCCCAGAATCAATAACTGGGACCAGTTCTTATTGAAAAGTTTCCACATGTCAAAAGAAATCTCTAGCATAGTGAAAAGAAAACCCACAAACTAGGAAAAAAACTTAGTGAACTCTCTCAAAGGACTTGTGCCTAAAACATATAAAGAATTTTAAAAACCAGAACCCCAAATTTCAAAGATCCAATCCAAAAATGGGCATCTGAGATAAATACAAACTTCTCAGATCAAGAAATACAAATAGCAAATAAATACATGAAAAAAAAGTTCATCATCATTAGTCATTAGAGAAATGCAAATTAAACCCACACAGATTCCATCTCACTCCTGAAAGAATGGCCAGGATCAAGAAAATGAACAACAAATGCTGCAGAGGCTGTGGGAAAAAAGTAACTCTCCTGTATTGTTGGTTGGAGTGTAGACTGGTGCAGCCATTGTGGAGGTCAGTCTGGAGATTTCTCAAAAAGCTGGGATTGGAAGTCCATTTGTTCCAGCTATCCCACTTCTAGGCATATTCCCAGAAGAACTGAAAACATCATACCACAGTGATCTATGTGCACCCATCTTTATAGCAACACAATTTGTAATAGACAGATCTTGGAAACAACGTAAGTGTTCATCAAATGAGGAATGGATAAAAAAGTTGTGGTATTTTTATGCAATGGAGTACTACTCACCTATAAAGAAGGATCACATTGAGATATTTATAAATAAATGAACACAGCTTGAGACCATACTCTTAAGTGAAATAAATCAAACTCACATGTATGAATACTGAATAGTTTCCCTATTGTAAGAAATGATACAAATACATAAAAGGATGTGGTAATCATGATTCCCCATTATATGGCTTTGAAGCCTTATAAAGTTTTTACTCATTAATTGGAATGCTTTTGTTCTGGGCTGTTTGATATTATTGTCTGTGATGATATGAACAGCTATTTTGAAGAAAACAAGACATCATAATATCTAGTGCTGATATAATATCATCCTGTGTTGAAGTCCCACCAAACTGTTGTTCTTTTGTCTCCATTGGTTTTATCATGTTGTGTCTTATTGGATTTTATTGTATGTGATAGTATAAACAAAATTTTTATAGGCAACAAGATAATATCGAAACCATTGTTCATTTTTCTGTTAGCTGGTTCTAAATACCTTGTAATATTTTCATCCTCTTAAGTGGTTTCACACTGTCTTGATATGTTGAATGCTATACTATACAAAGTTATACAGAACTATTTCAAGGAAAGAGACACTATGGTAACTACTAAGTCAGGTTATCCTGTGGTGAAACACTATGTTGCTTATATTCTGTTTTGACTTGTATTGTTATGCTGTTTTGTCCTCTTTTATCTCAATATCCCTCTTTTTAAAATTTTATTTATTTTACTTTGTTTTTTTTCTTTTTTATTTTATTTAAAAGGAAAAAAGAGAAAAAAACAAAACAAAGCAGTGTAAGGAGATTTTTTATTATTTTTTAATTAAGGGAAAAATTTTAAAAACTTAGCAGGATATATTATAGTAATTTTTTGATTTCGTATTAACTCAGTTTGAAGCCCTGTATTGCTCTCACCATCTTGTTTTGACTGGTTTTACTCTATTCTGTTCTGTTTGATAGTATCAAGTTTGAGGGTATAGGCAACTACTTTGAGGACAATAAGATTCAGTATGATGCCCATTCTGGTTTGACTATTATCCTTTTGAAGTTCAGTAATGTCTCCAATGTTGAGCTTTTATTCTTTTTGTTCTATACTGTTTTGTTCAACTTTATTATACTTGATGATATAGGCAATTCTTTTTAAGGTAGGAAGAGGCATTATGATAATCATTGTTGATTACCTTGTATTCTGTTTTTACATCATGTACTATGTCCATCCTTTGTTTTGACTGACTGCTTTATTTTGTCATATTTGGTTTTATTCTCTTCCAAAAAAATGTAAGAACTGTGGGTGTAATAAAACCCAAAATGTGTAAATGTTATTGTAAAAAAGAGAGGAAAAGAAACTGCTCTGAAGGACACTACTGCAAGTGTGTTAAGGCATGTAAGATAATTGACCATATTACTAAGTTTTTGTTGGATCATTGAATACAATGTTTGCAGTCTCATCTCACTGTGTGAATGTCCACTTTGTATGCTTTAATTTTGTAAGTTGAACAACTATTTCTAAGATGACAATATGTACTCTATTAACTAGTGATTTCTTACTATATTTTTTTGAAATTCTGTATTACTTGTACCTTTTACTATTTTGTTTTGTTTTCTTTTCTTTAAATAAAATTTTAAAAAATAAATGACACCCAACTTACCTTTTTTTAACTGGTGATTTACTAATAGATATGTATATTTTCTAAATATGATCTAGAATTCCTAGAAAGACCACTTTACAGTATTTCATGTCACAATACACTAGGTGACACTCTAACAATAGTTTTCCTTAGCTCTCATCTGATACAACAAATTACAGCAGTCAGGTCAAACAAGGGATGCTAATAAGTTTATAACTAAATCCAAATGTAACAAACACAAAACAAGAGTAAAATGCCTCATTAATAAAGTATTTTAACTTTCACTTGTTTTCAACATAAATGTATCATCATTTTAAGAAAACACTAAGGAATTTACAACAACATTAACAAATTTAAGATTTTTATTTTGATTGCCTATGTGAGTTACAATCCAGAAACTCTGAAACAAATGCAAACTGTTTCCTCTCTCCAATTATCTCAGTTGAAGACCTCAAAATGATATAGGGTATCATGTACTACGTCCATCCTTTGTTTTGACTAACTGCTTTGTTATGTCATATTTGGTTTTATTCTCTTCCAAAAAAAATAATAAGAACTGTGGGAGTGATAAAAAAAAGTAATAACAACTGTGGGAGTAAAAATTAATAAGAACTGTGGGAGTAATAAAATGTATAAATGTTATTGTAAAAAAAGAGAGGAAAAGAAAGTGCTCTAAATGATACAACAGCAAGTGTTGTTTAGGTGTTTAAGATAGATAACCGTATTACTAAGTTTTTGTTGGAACATTGAACACAACTGTTTGCAGTCTCACTGTTTGAATGTCCACTTTGTAGGCTTTAATTTTGTAACTTGAACAACTATTTCTAAGATGACAATATGTAATCTATTATCTAGTGATTTTTTACTGTTTATTTTTTTGAAATTCTTTATTATTTGTATTCTTTTACTGTTTTGATTTTTTTCTTTAAATAAATTTTTAAAAAATGATATAGGGTATATATTATAGGAATGACGTATCTACCTCCAAATAATATAAAGCATATATTTTAAGTTCCAGTCTTCTATGTGTACAACATATCAGGTTCATCTTCTCTAAAACTAAGGAATGAATTCTACAGTGATGGAAGTTAAGAATACAAGAATTTTTATTGAAAAGGAGATGATTTCTGTCTAAGATAGACAGAAAGGGCCCAGAACGTGGGTGGCCCCAATATCTTCTAATTATAAAATGATACAATTTGCAAGTAAGGATTGTTTTTTTTCATTTTTTATTCATATCTTATTTTTTTCTCCTGTCAAATTTCTCTAGCTAAAATTTCAAGAAGTTCACTAAAAAGCAGTGGTGAAATAAACATTTCTGCCTTGTTACTTGCTTTTTCCATTCAGCATGATGATGGTTTTAGATTGGCTTATGCATCCTATTTCAGGAATGATACACCAAATCCTAGTTTCTTAAGGACTTTTTCTTTATTATGCTGGGATACTTACTTTTGTAGAAGGCTATTCCTACATTAATACGATCATATGATTTTTATCCTTGATTTTACTTACATGCTATAGAATGTTTATGGATTTTCTCATTGTGAACTGTCCTTCCCATTTCTAGAATGAAGCCAACTTGATCACTGTGTATTATTTTTTAAATTATTGCCTACTTCAGTGTTCATTAAGGATTTTTGAGTGCATGTTCATCAAAAATGTTTGTCTACGGTATTCTTTTTGTTGTTTCTCTGTTCTGCTTTTGTTCCAACTCTAGCTTTCCATAAACAAATCGCTGTTTTGTTTTGGTTGTCTTTTCACCTCTCCCAATACTTCTGTCATGACTTACAGCCATATTATGGGCTATGAACAATGCACACAAAACACACATACAAACTCATTTACAAATTTACACATATAAATAAGAATTAAAGCATTGAGGAGAAAGCATAATTTTGAGGATCCTGGCCTATTCTAAGCTTCTCTGAAGGAATAATTAATGTTGCAATTCAACTTAAAAAGAATGAATATTTTTTCTGTGTAGCAATAAAAAATCCACTGAGATAAAATTCAAAAAACAATTCCACTCACAACACCTTCAAAATAAAACAAAATAGAAAGCATCGGAATCAATGTTTTCAAAATAGTGAAATGACCTCTAAAATAAATATTATAGAATATTTAAGTAGAAAATGAAAAGGTTTCCTAAGTAATTATAAGAAATAATATTTTATCAGGAGTGTATTATCCAAGGAAACTACAGACTCAGTACAATCTCCATAAAATCTCAATAAGATTTTTAAAATAAATAGAAAAACATTCTAGAATTCACATGGCAAGATAAAAAACATAGAATAATCAATGAAAGTAATATATCATATCAACACAGCCAAGAACAAGAACACATGGTCATCTCAATAGATGAAGAAAAAACTTTCAATAAAAGCCAACACTCATTTCAGATAAAACCTTGCTGAAAATTGGAATAGATGCTCTCTATATCAATCTGATAAAAGCCACATATGAAAAACCAGCAGCAAACATCTTATTAAATGGACAAAAACTGAAAACTTTCCATCTAAAATCAGGAACAAGACAAGGATGTCCATTATCAACACAACTGTTCAACATAGTTCCAGAAACATTAGCTAGGGCAATTAGATAAGAAAGAGAAATAAAAGGCATAAGGATAGGAAAGGAAGAAGTTAAATTATCATTTATTTGCAGATGATATGATACTCTGCATTGAAGACTCCCAAAACTTCATCAAAACTCTCCTAGATAAAAACCAAGTTGAGTAATGTAGCTGGATACAAGGGATATAAGGTCAACACTCAAAAATCAATAGCATTCTTTTACAAAAACAACAATCACACTGACGGAGTAATAAGGTAAATCACACCCTTCAAAATAGCATCCACCAAACGAAA
Organism: Cavia porcellus; assembly: GCF_034190915.1. Classification (NCBI taxonomy): domain Eukaryota; kingdom Metazoa; phylum Chordata; class Mammalia; order Rodentia; family Caviidae; genus Cavia; species Cavia porcellus. The sequence goes on along the minus strand of NW_026947490.1, from coordinate 30,121,664 downwards.
TATTTAGGAATCAATCTAACAAAGGAAGTAAAAGATCTATACAGTGAAAACCATGCTACACTTAAAAAGGAAATCGAAAATGATTTCAGAAAATGGACAGATATTCCTTGATCTTGGATAGGTAGAATAGTCAAAGAAAGTCCTGAGAAAGAAAACAACACAGAAGGGATCACAATTAACAATTAAATGTATGTTACACAGACATTGGAACAAAGCAGCATGGTACTGACCTTAAAAATGATCACACAGACCAAACAAAATAAAGGGCACAAAAGTAAACCCACACAGGTACAGTGGGCTGATTCTTCACAAAAAGGCTAAAAGTTTACACAGGAGAAAGGACAACTTCTTTTTAAAAAAATGATGCCTAGAAAACTACCAGAGGCTGAAATGGACCCTTTTACATTTGTGATCAAAATAACTTCAAGAATAAAATAACATGAATTAAAATTTGAAGATCTGAAGCTTCTATAAGAAATAGGGGAAACAAAAACCACAGGCACAGGGTAGATTTCTTGGATGGGATCCCAGAGAATCCAGAGAGTTTCCCTCCCTGATCCTAGGACAAGATGTTTTCTTTATCTTGGAATTCACCTATGCAAATGCCTGCTGTAGGTTTATTAAACCATGACCTTAATTTGATGACTGAGATTTTTCTGGAGAAAATCAGAAGTTCAAATTCCTTCATTTAGATTTTTGGCTTATTTAATCCTAAAACCGTTTTTGCAGATACAAACACATACTTGTTTTCAATTAGTTCAAAAAACTTATATTGCTGGAGACAAATTTGAACTAGTTCTCAAAATAAAAACTTTTAAAACATGGATCTCATGACTTCTGGGAAAATGGTAGAGTGGTACAAGGCAATGAGTCAATCTCTTTAAGATTCAAAATCTAGACAGTGTATAGGAGCCTAAAGCTCAGAAAAAAAAAGTAGTGACAATCAAGAAATAGGAGTAGACCAAAAATTAAAAGCTTCTACAAAATAGACAAGTATCAGTGAGGAGACAGCCTTTAAAATGGCAAAAAAATCTTGGCAGCTGGCAGATCTGGGGTGCCCTCACTGGCCTCTCTGCGTGTCTGGAGGACTCTGGATTTCTGCGCCCAGACTGCTGGAGTTCCCTCAGGCTTCCAGGTGCAGTGAAGGAGAGAGGTGGGTTTAAGGCTTCCACATCAGCCTCCCCATTCCCGGCTTCATTTGGAGACCTGCTGAGCTCCCGATAGGTGGGCTGGCCCACACTACCAGCCTAGCCCAGCCTGTTTAGCTGCCGCGCCTGGCCACAGGTCTGCAGAGGAGGAGCTGGGCAGATCTGGGGTGCCCTCACTGGCCTCTCTGCATGTCTGGAGGACTCTGGATTTCTGCGCCCAGACTGCTGGAGTTCCCTCAGGCTTCCAGGTGCAGTGAAGGAGAGAGGTGGGTTTAAGGCTTCCACATCAGCCTCCCCATTCCCGGCTTCATTTGGAGACCTGCTGAGCTCCCAATAGGTGGGCTGGCCCACACTACCAGCCTAGCCCAGCCTGTTTAGCTGCCGCGTCTGGCCACAGGTCTGCAGAGGAGGAGCTGGGCAGATCTGGGGTGCCCTCACTGGCCTCTCTGCGTGTCTGGAGGACTGTGGATATCTCTGCAACCAGGGAGGGTCCACAGGTTCCTGAAGCACTGCGGCCTGTGGTGAGTACCCTAACCCGGATGCGATTGAAGAACTGTGGAGCTTCCAAGGGGCAGGTGGGCGCACAGTGTCCCTGAGGCCCAGCTTCTCTGGAACTGCGGAGTTCTGAGCAGGCAGAGGAGGGCCACTGGTTCTGTAGGCCTAATGGCTTGGAGTAGCGCGGCGCCAGAGTCCCAGTAGCTCCAAACATAGAAGGGGATTTTCAACAGATCCTGAGGAAGCTTTCAAGCAACACTTGAAACACAGAAATATAGGAAAATGACAAAATGAAAGACCAAATTACAACCTCAAACCTCCAGCCCATCTCAAGAAACCCTAGGAGCGATGTATATAGAAGAAAATATATCCCCTCCACCTCATATATCGGACACAATAGCCACTGAAATTGACAAGCAACTCCAGGAAGCTTTAAAGAAATTCAAACTCGAAATAATCTCCCAGATAAAAGAAGAAATGATAAAAGAAATGAAAGAGATTCTAAATATATCTAAAGAAAACACAGATAAAAAATTGGAGGAACTAAACAAAAAGATAGAATCCCTAGACGAGCAATATAAGAAACAAACAGAATACATAATGCAGATGCACAGAGATATACAGGAAATAAAAAACTCCACTGAAAGTTGTAAAAACCGCCTTAATGAAAGTGAAGATAGAATTTCAGACCTTGAAGACAGGATTGCAGCTAGTGAACAGGAAAGGAAAGATCTTTTGAAAATAACAAGGAACCAGGAAACAACAATTCAACAACTGCAAGACGATGCGAAGAAGAATAACATAAGAATGATAGGGATTAATGAAAGAGAGGGAGACAACCTGAAGGATGTCAGGAGGATATTTAGAGAAGTAATAGCTGAAAATTTCCCAAGCATGAGATCAGAAACTGACATCAGGATCAGTGAAGCATATAGAACTCCAAACAGTCATAACCAAAATAAAACTACACCCAGACATATAATAGTCACCATCCCAGAAATCCAACACAAGAATAGATTATTAAAAGCTGTCAGAGAGAAAAGACAAATCACTTATAAAGGAAAACCTATCAGAATCACAGCAGACTTCTCAGCACAAACGATAAAGTCAAGAAGAGCATGGAGTGAAGTATTCCAGATCCTAAAGCAAAATGATTTCCAACCAAGACTGATATATCCTGCAAAACTATCATTCAAAATAGATGGTGCAATACGATACTTCCATGACAAAGAACAACTGAAGAACTTCATGAACACCAAACCAACCCTGCAAAAAAATGTTGAAAGACAGTTTAGATACACAAAGGAAAAAACCACTAAGCAAAGCAAATAATTAAACAGAACCGAAAGATAAAGATGCAACAGCAGAGAGATAACATTCCTACAATTAACCAGCATTTAACAGTAATAACCATTAATGTAAATGGTCTCAATGCACCAATCAAAAGAAACAGACTAGCAGAATGGATCAAGAAACAAAATCCAACCATATGCTGTTTACAGGAAACCCATCTAACCCAGAAAGATACTCACAGACTGAAAGTCAAAGGATGGAAAACAATTCTTCATGCAGCAGGAATCCAAAAAAAGGCAGGAGTAGCCATTCTGTTTGCAGACAATGTGAACTTTAAACCAACAATGACCATAAAGGACAAAGAAGGTCACTACATACTCGTAAGGGGAAAACTCCAAGAGGAAGAGATAACTATCTTAAATATATACGCACCAAACTCCAGAGCACCCAGTTATATAAAACAATTATTAACAGAAATGAAAACTCAAGTTATCAGTAACACAATTGTAACAGGAGACCTTAATACACCACTGACACCAAGGGACAGATCAACCAGACAGAAAATGAGCAAAGAAATAACAGAACTGAATCACACCTGTGAACAAATGGGTTTGATAGACATATACAGAATGTTCCACCCAACAACATCAGAATACACATTCTTCTCAGCAGTACATGGATCATTTTCTAAAATAGACCATATATTAGCTCACAGAACATATTTAAGCAAATGCAAAAGAGTTGAAATCATCCCTTGCATATTATCGGATCATAGCGCTCTGAAATTAGAAATTAATGACAAAGGATACTGCAAAAATTCCGCAAACACATGGAAACTAAATAACACACTCTTGAGTAATCAGTGGGTCACAGAAGAAATTAAAGAAGAAATTAAACAATACCTAAAAGAAAATGAAAATGCAGATACAACTTACCGGAATCTGTGGGATGCAATGAAAGCCGTTCTGAGAGGAAAATTTATTGCACTGAGTTCCCACATCAGGAAAACAGAACGAATACAAGTAAATAACTTGATGCTACACCTCAAACAGCTACAAAAAGAAGAGCAAGTCAAGCCCAAAGCCAAAAGAAGAGAGGAAATTATAAGAATCAGAGCAGAAATCAATGCAATAGAGACTAAGAAAACAATCCAAAGAATCAACGAATCAAAGAGTTGGTTCTTTGAAAGAATAAATAAAATCGATAAGCCCCTAGCCAACCTTATTAAAAAAAGGAAACAAAAAGCTCAAATTCATGCAATAAGAAATGAAAAAGGAGAAATCACTACAGACCCAATAGAAATACAGAGGATCATCAACACCTATTTCGAAAACCTCTACTCTCAAAAGTTTGATAACACAGAAGAAATAGACAGATTCTTAGAAGCATATGAAGTACCAAAGCTAGATCAAAAGGATATAAAACTGTTGAATAACCCAATCTCTGCTAATGAAATTGAGAATGTAATTGGGTCCTTGCCCACCAAGAAGAGCCCAGGCCCAGATGGATTCACTGCAGAATTCTACAAGAAATATAAAGAAGACCTAATGCCGACACTCCTCAAACTATTCAATGAAATTGAAAGGGAAGCAATCCTTCCTAAGTCATTCCTGGAAGCAAATATTACTCTAGTACCAAAACCTGAGAAAGACCCAACTATAAAAGAGAACTATAGACCGATCTCCCTAATGAACACAGATGCAAAAATCCTCAATAAAATATTGGCAAATAGGATCCAGCAAATCATCAAGAAGATTATACACCATGACCAGGTGGCATTCATCCCAGGAATGCAAGGATGGTTCAACATACGCAAATCAATAAATGTAATCCACCATATCAATAAAGCCAAAAATAAGAATCACATGATCATCTCTATAGATGCAGAAAAAGCCTTCGATAAGGTCCAACACTTATTCATGATAAGAACTTTACAGAAAATTGGAATAAATGGTCTTTACCTCAATATAATAAAGGCCATTTATGACAAACCAACAGCCAGCATCATACTAAATGGCCAAAAATTGAAAGCCTTTACTTTAAAATCGGGTACAAGACAAGGATGTCCTTTATCACCACTCCTATTTAATATAGTACTGGAAGTACTAGCCAGAGCAATTAGGCAAGAAAGAGAAATAAAAGGGGTAAAGATAGGAAAAGAAGAAGTTAAATTATCATTGTTTGCAGATGACATGATACTCTACATAGAAGACCCCCTAAACTCCATTGAAATACTCTTAGATACAATAAATAAATTCAGTAATGTGGCTGGATACAAAATCAATACTCAGAAATCAATAGCATTCCTATACACGAACAACAAAATTACAGAGAGGGAAATAAGAGAAACTGGACTATTCACATTAGCAGGCAAAAAAATGAAATATTTAGGAATTACTCTTACGAAAGAAGTGAAAGACTTATACAGTGAAAATTATAATACACTGAAAAAGGAAATTGAAGATGATCTCAGAAAATGGAAAGACATTCCTTGCTCATGGATAGGAAGAACAAACATTGTGAAAATGGCCATTCTCCCAAAACTGTTATACAGATTCAATGCAATCCCAATAGAAATACCATCAACATACCTTATAGATCTAGAGAAATCACTCCTAAATTTCATCTGGAACCAGAAGAGACCTAGAATCGCAAAGGCAATTCTAAGCAGCAAAGACAAAGCAGGAGGCATCACAATCCCTGACTTGAAGTTATACTACAAAGCAACAGTAGTAAAATCAACATGGTATTGGAATCAAAACAGAGCTGAAGATCAGTGGAATAGATTAGAAGATACAACCACAACTACGAACACACTCTACCACCTTATTTTTGATAAAGGAGCCAAGAAGGTTCACTGGAAGAACGACAGTCTCTTTAATAAATGGTGCTGGAAAAACTGGCTCTCCATTTGCCGAAAACTAAAGCTAGACCCATGTCTATCACCATGTACTAAATTAAAATGTAAATGGGTCAAAGATCTGAATATTAAAACAGAAACACTAAATCTATTGGAAGACAAAATAGGTAGAAACCTTGGAGACATAGGAGTAGGTAAAGAATTCATGAACAGGACTCAAACCGCACGGGAAATACTTCCCAGAATCAATAACTGGGACCACTTCTTATTAAAAAGTTTCTGCATGTCAAAAGAAATCTCCAGCATAGTGAAAAGAAAACCCACAAACTGGGAAAAGATTTTAGTGAACTCTCTCTCAGACAAGGGCCTCTTGTCTAAAACATACAAAGAATTAAAGAAACTCAGACCTCCGAAATTCAAAGATCCAATCCAAAAATGGGCATCTGAGATGAATATGCAATTCTCAGATGAAGAAATGCAAATGGCAAATAAATACATGAAAAAATGCTCATCATCATTGGTCATTAGAGAAATGCAAATTAAAACCACACTGAGATACCATCTCACTCCTGAAAGAATGGCCAGGATCAAGAAAACCGACAACAAATGCTGGAGAGGCTGTGGGGAAAAAGGAACTCTCCTGCACTGCTGGTGGGAGTGTAGACTGGTACAGCCTTTGTGGAGATCTGTCTGGAGATTTCTCAAAAAGTTGGGACTGGAAATCCCATTTATTCCAGCTATTCCACTTCTAGGCATATTCCCAGAAGAACTGAAAGCATCATACCACAGTGATATATGTGCACCTATGTTTATAGCAGCACAATTTGTAATCGCCAGATCTTGGAAACAACCCAAGTGCCCATCAACTGAGGAATGGATAAAAAAGTTGTGGTATTTCTATACAATGGAGTATTATTCAGCTATAAAGAAGGATCACATTGAGATATTTATCAAAAAATGGGCACAGCTTGAGACCATACTCATAAGTGAAATAAATCAATCTCGCATGTGTGAATACCGAATAGTTTCCCTAATGTAAGTAATGATTCAAATATATAAAAATATGTGGTAATCATGATTCCCCATTAGGTGGCCTTGAAGCCTTATAAAGTTTTCACTCATTAATTAGAAAGGCTTTATTCTGGGCTTCTTGATATGAAAATATTTGAAGCTAGAGTATATGAAGTTTTACCCAAATATTTCAAGGAAAAAGACACTATGGTAACTACTATTAAGTCAGGTTATAAGGTGGTGAAGTACTAGGTTGTTGAAACAGTCATGCTGTGACCTCTATTGTTATATTGTTATGTCCTGTTTTATCTCAATCTCCCCCTTATTGTTTCCAAAAAATTATTTAGTCATTTCTTATGTTTGTCTTAATTAAAGAAAAAATTCAAAAAAATTAGGATATATAAATAGTAACTCTTTTCGATTTCCTATTAACTTGTTTTGAAGTCCTGTAGTACTCCCACGATCTTGTTTTGACTGATTAGACTCTGTTCCATTCTATATGATAGTATCAAGTTTGAAGACATAGGCAACTACTTTGAAGACAATAAGATTCACTAAGATACCCATTCTGGTTTGACTATTGTCTTCTTTGGAAGTCCTGTAATGTTTACAATGCCTAAGTTTTATTGGTCTTGTTCTCTACTGTTTTGTCCAACTTTATAATATCTAATAAGATAGACAATTCTTTTTAAGGAAACAAGGGACAACGTTGATAACCATTGTTGATAAACTTGTACTCTGTTCTACACCATGTGCTACGTCTATCCTTGGTATTGACTGACAGCTTTGTTTTGCCATATTTGACTGTATTCTTCCCCCCTCCCCCAAAGAAAGTAATAAGCACTAAGGAGTAATAAAATCCAAGATGTGTAAATTTTGTTGTAAAAAAGAGAGGGAAAAAAAAAAAAAGAAAAGGAGCTCTAACGGATATAACAGCAAGTGTGTTTGGGGGTGTTAAATAGCTGACTTTATCAATGTTTTTGGAACATTGAACACAGCTGTTTGCAGTCTCCCTGTTTGAATGTCCACCTTGTGTTCTTTGATACTGTGATTTGAGGAACTATTTTCAAGAAAATAGTGTGTAATCTACTAGCAGGTAATTTCTTACTGTTATGGTTTTTTGTTTTGTTTTGTTTTGTTTTGTTTTGTTTTGTTTTGTAGTTCTGTATTGCGTGTACCCTTACGCCGCTTTGGTTTGTTTTGTGTTTTTCTCTTTTTCCTCTTAAATAAAAAAAAAATCTAAAAAAAAAATCTTGGCAGCTAATGTTGTAAAAGGGATTAATATCTAGAGTATGTAAGATACCAAAAACATCCTAACAGCTGTTAACTTAACATTAACAGTTAATGCAATCAACAAATAGACAAATAAACTGTACAGAAATTTCTTTAAAGAAGTACAAATGGCCCATAAATATATTTCTTTTTTGTTAACCACGTTAGCAACTATGTGAATGCAAATCGAAATTGCATTAGGATTTCATCTGACTTCAGTCAGCATGGCTATCATTGAGATTTTAAAACACCAAGTGCCTGGCTACCTCTGTTGGGAGAACACAAGAATATAAACCGTAAATGCTGGTGAAGAGACATACAAACAGGAATGTTCCACAATGCTGGGAGAAATGTTACTTAAACACCATAAAAATCATTATCGAACTTCCTCAAAGATCCTAAATCTAGAGCCACCACTATCTTGAGATCTACCATTATATACAGTGCATCCCCATGAAGAGGCAGTTCAGAGTTTACAGCCTCCATCATTAGTTAATTTTCCCTTAGAATATAACTAATAATTGTTGGCAGAGACCCTCAAAATTCCATGGAAACCACAAACTCACTCCACAGGTATATTTTTTCTTTTGGTGGGAGGTTTGAAAGCAGCCATTCCAAGAGTGTGATTGAGTTTTTGCTGCTGATTGACTGTTGCCCTATAAGCCTTCTCCAACAGATATACAAGCATTTCTGCATCATCATAACAGGTTGCAGCACCTAGCTGTCATGAATGTTCTTGGGTTTCTTCTTCTTAGTGGCTTAAGATCTCTGAGTAGCCACCAAAATACTCTGCACCTTAAGATTTTACCACCACAGTATTTTATTACATTGCCTTATGTAACTGTAGGAAATATAGCATCTTTAGGTTTTAAATTATAAAAATAGGGATTTATAAGCATTTTCTGACCTCATCTGAAATTCACAATTTTCCACAATTCCTAGGTGCTCTAGGAATATAAGCCCATAAATTTCAGGAATCCAGGGTACCCCAATGAATTAAGTTAGTATATCATTAACATATCTCTATAGACATAATTCAAAAGGGTTAGGCTTTTTAAGCAAACTTTGCGCCCATAAAACTGATAACATTTTCCAAAAATGTGGTATGTGTGTACAATGAAATTCTATTGTGCTGTAAGGAAGGGTAAACTTGAGTCAATTATAGGTAATTGAATATACTTTGAGACCATTATGTTAAGTGAAATAAATCATGCACAAAACTTAAATATCTCATGATTTCTTTTAAATAAGAAGCCACAATTATAAATGAACTAAAAAGTATAATAAAAGATACATAATAGAGAGATAGAACATTCAAGATAGAAGAGATGGAGAGAGGGAAAACAATAGGTGGGAAAAGGTGAAAAGCAATAAAGAAAGAATTTACATGCATTATGTACTCGTGTCAATTCCCTGTGATAGATGAGGACCTCATGCAGTACAGACAAGTACTAACACAAATAAACTTGTAAACAGGAGAATATCGCAGAAAAGTAGGGAATCCAGATAGATACATGTCTTTCTGTCAGTTTCTCATGTAGGTAATTTCCATATCTTTTGCTCTTTCCAGCCTGCTGGGATCGTGATAATGTAAACGCCTCTTACATAAATTTATTGGTCTCTTTGGAGATATTTACAAGAAACTTTTAACTGTCTGTTAATGAGCAACAATCAAAAAGTTCTTCCAATGTCCTTTGCTCCTCAAGCTTCCACTGTCGTTTTCAATACAGGTGAAATGATAATTATGGCTCAAAAAGAGAGACCACAGATACATAAAGCTTTAGCTCAGGGTCTAGCTGCCTCCATCACCTGCAGAGGAGGCTGTCGTGAGCAGCTCAAAGAACTCGAGTTATTGAAGAGTGAAGTTATAAAGTGAGTATTTTGTATTTCAGCCCTATTAGTAGAGTCAGTAAGGAAAGAATTTTTGAGTAAGTGCTTACGTCAGGAAGAGGTTTTCTGAGGTGAGAAAAGATTAAGAGCAAAGATAGACAAGCTGAGAAATAAATCTTTCACTGAATGCTCAGCTAGAGAGAATGAGAAGGATCTTAGAACCCATACCACTTCCTGGTGTCTACCAGTGTAACTATAACTGTTCTGTGAATGAACATTATTAAGTTATTACCAAAAGGCATTATGTGCATAAGAATTTATGTACAAAAACATATCTCCTCTTCATATAAATTGCAATGAGTTAAAGGGTAAATCCATAGCCTATTCTTTTTTCCCTTCCTCTCTCTCTCTCTCTCTCTCTCTCTCTCTCTCTCTCTCTCTCTCTCTCTCTCTCTCTCTCTCTTTCTCTCTCTCTCTTTCTCTCTCTTTCTCTCTCTCTCTTTCTTTCTTTCTTTTTTTCTTTTATTTCTTTTAGTATTTTGAGACAAGGTCTCACTATATAGTTCAAGATGTCCTTGAATTCACTATGTGTGCCAAACAGCCTCAAGCTGACAGCAGTTCTCCTCCTGCACACACCTGAGTGCTGGCATTACAGGTGTGCATCAGCACACCTAGCTTCACAGCACTATTTTTAATGTGTATGTCATCCATTCATGCTATGAGAAAGAGTAAATTGCAGGTATAAGCACTGTCTATATCTACGCAGAAAACAGGTACATGAAATTTTTCTGTGATAAACATGTGCTTTTAATGATCTATCTCTGTATATTAGATGCATATAGGAGAAAAATCAGTTGTAAACTACTGAAGACACCTTGCTGTGGTGATTTCAATGATACTGCTTTTTTCTATGAAGTCAGGGAAGCATCGTTGAAACAAAATTAATTTCAATGTTTTGTTGTAGCCAATCACTCTTAGAATTAAATGTATCTTGTATTATTTTTTCTGATTTAAAAAGCTCTGTACATATCTTTGAAAAATATCTTACACTGAAATAAGAATACTTCTCATGACATCTATTTTCTAAACATTCTAGACAATGTACAATAGAGGAATTTCATTACTGTGTCATAGGAAGATCTCTAGAATGTATTCATCTTAGGACATTATACTGGTTGATTTAGAAATTACTCTTTGTATCCTCCACCAAAGTATGGTAATCACTAATCTCTATGTTTCTATATGTATGTGTAATCTGGATTATACTTACAAATGTGATCATGTAACATAATCTCAACATAATATCCTTAAACTTCACCCACAGGATAATTTGCTTTTAGGATGAATAATATTCCATTCTATGTATATAACACATTTTTATGCATTATCGTTCCTTAGAAAATAATGTGGCCTCTTTATATTGGTTAGTTATAATTGCTAAAGTCAATATGAAATTTGTAGTATTTCTTTGTAATCCAGATTTCAGTCTTTTGCATAAATACCCAAAAGTGAAATTCCTGGACCATCTGGAAGGACCCCCTTCTTTTTGGAACATCCACTATTATTTTGCAAAGCATCCATTCTCAAGGACAGTGTATGAGATTCCAACTTCTTCACATCTTTGCAACTCTCCTAGTCTTTAGTCATTGCTCACATCCACTTTACAACCTGTAGTTTTGCTTTGCATTTCACACACAATCTGTAGTGATAGGAAGATGGTTTTGTATACTAGATGGTCATGTGTATGTGCTTTTCTGGGAATCCTCTACCCAAAGGTTTAGCCCACTTTTAACTGGTTGCTAGTATTCTGTTTTGAATATTTTTTTGTTCAGTTGTATAAGCTCATTTACTTATGTTTTTAGCATCTATGGTAGTCAACATTTCAGACTTTCCACATTCAGTTACACTGTGTCTTATGCATTTTAATGTGCTTCATAAATGGTTTCACCTTGCTAACAGTTTTACTTAACACATGCCTTACATAGAAATCAGCAGTGAAGTAATTCCCATCTTATGCTAATAAGATACATAGTGGTAATACATATTACCACTATTTCATATATCATAGTTTACAAGTAAAGTAATATTGCCCAGTAATTTCCTTAGTAGTTGCCTGAATATTTTTTGTTCCTCTGATGCCAGCAAATGAATCCTTCTACTAATATAACAATGTTGGGCTAGTTTTTATCAATAAATTCAGCTTAAGAGGTGATTTCTTTAGGAATAATGTATAATATTGCATTTATAGTTATGAGGTTCTTAAAGGATTCATTCATATTTGATGTTGACATATACAGTCCATACTTACAAAGATATGGAAATTTGCCATACTAAAATTATTTTAAAATGCCAATGATGTAAAATAAAAAGAGATGATACATAGAGAAAATACAGGTCTGCATTATTTGAAAATGTAGTGGCATGTTTTGCCACTGTGACACATTTGTTAGTACACTGAGCACCCAACTGGCTAACTTTGTCATATTCCAATGTTCTATCACTAATTTGGAAATATTAGTTAATCTCTTTATATATCTTTTCTTCTTGGGAAATTTTTGTGAGTCAAAATACAATAAAATTACGAATATTTATTAAAGTATCATATATAGAGCATTATGCGAACATTATGCAGTACAAATATAACAGAATATTATGTATTAAATGATAGGTAGCCTGTTATCAAAATACAAAATTACACTGCATAGCAACTGCGAGGTTGTGAGTTCAATCCTCAGTACCAAAAAAAGCCCCACAAAATTAAATAAATACTTCCTAATGAGAGTATTAGATTTCACTTGATATGACTGGTGTAGCCTATTTGTCATTTTTCATGAAGGACATTGTGATCTAAAGGTGACTGTCAGTTACCAAGACCCAGTAAAAAAGCCTAGAAAAGACTGTATTAGTGATGATATACTCATCTCAGAAACTGGTTGGAACTCTGCGAAATTTCCTTTTTGCCATTTTGCCTTCCTTTACATAGCTACAAAGAGCCTTGACTGTAGCAACTGCTTGCTCGTTCTGTTTGAAATTGTCCACATGATGTACCTGTGTGCCCAGCCCCAGGAAATATGCAGATTTACAGCTGAAGGACTTCAACAAGGTTTGCAGGATCAAACCTTTTCTTTTTTTTAATTTTATTTAAGGAGAAAAAGAAAAAAAACAAAAAAAGGGTGCAAGTTATACATAATTCCAGAAAGAATAAACAATAGGAAATCACTAGTTAATAGATTACATATTGTTATCCTAGAAATAGTTGTTCAAGTTACAAAATTAAAGCATATAAAGTCGACCTTCAATCAGTGAGACTGCGAACAGTTCTGTTTAATGATCCAAAAAAAACTCAGTAATATGGCTATCTATCTTATACACTTAAATATATATGCAGTTATATCCTTCAGAGCACTTTCTTTTCCTTTCTTTTGTACAATGACAATTACACATTTTGGGTTTTAGTACTCCCACAGTTCTTACTACTTTTTTCTGAAGAGAGTAAAATCAAATGTGACATAACAGGACAGAGTCAGTCAAATCAAAAGGATGGACATAATACATAATGCAAAAACAAAATACAAGGTGATCAACAATGGTTACCATACTGTCTCTTGCTATCTTAAAAAGAATTGCCTATATCATCAGTTGTAATAAAATTGAACAAAACAGTAAAGAATAAACCAAAACACTGGAGACATTACAGGACTTTAAAAGAAGATAATAGTCAACCAGAATGGGCATCATAATGAATCTTACTGTCTTCACAGTTGTTGCCTATACTTTCGAACTTGATACCATCAAGCAAAAAAGAATAGGGGAAAATCATTCAAAACCAGATGGCAAGGGCAATACAGGGTTTCATATCAGGTTAATAGGAAATCAAAGTAGGTTACTATAATGTATCCTGCTTTTTTTATTTAATTTTCCCTTAATTAAAAAGATAAAAATAAAAAAGTAAATAATTTTAAAAAGGAGTTTGAGATAAAAGAGGGCATAACAACAAAACAGCATAGGTCAAAGCATAACCATTTAAGCAAAATAGTGTTTCACCACAAGATATCCTGACATAAATGTAGTTACCATAGTGTCTGTTTCCTTGAAATCTTTGAGTATAACTTCGTATACTGTAGTACCAAACATATCAAGACAATGTAAAACCATTCAAGAGAATGACAGTATTACAGACTATTTAGACCCAACTATCAGAAAATGAACAATGGTTTCTGTATAATCTCCTTATCTATAAAAGTTTTTGCTTATATTATCACATATAATAAAATCCAATAAGATACAACCTGTTAAGACCGATGGAGACAGAAGAATAAAAGCTTGATGGGACTTCAAAGAAGATGATACTAAGTCAGCACTAGGAATTATAATGTCATTTTCTCCAAAATAGCTGTTCCTACCATCCAATCTTCTCTGCCTCATTTCTGTTGAGATCTTTTTCTGTGGTTTGTTGTCAGTTTGTCTACTTCATTTTGCTTTCTGCTCCATTCATTGTGGCCTCTCTGCCACTGTTTCTAGAATCTTGGTATTTTCCTTTTTTATAATATCCTAGTATTCTCTGTGGAGTTGAATTGGTGGTTGCAAATTCCCATAGTTCCTCTTTATCCTGGAAGCACCTTGTTTTTCCATCAATTTCTAGGTACAGTTGTGCAGGATATATCAATCTTGGCTGGAGGTTATTATCTTTCAAAGCTTGAATTATTTCCCCCCACACTCTTCATGATTTGATGGTTTGTGCCGAGAAGTCTGCTGTAATTCTGATGGGTGTTCCCTTGTATGTGACCTGTTTCTTGTCTCTGATGGCTCTTAGTATTCTGTTCTTATATTGGATTTCTGGAATTTTGATTATTATATGCCTGGGTGTAGCTCTGTTTGGGTTGTAGGTGGCTGGGTCCCTGTATGCCTCATACATCTGAGTATCTTTACCTTTTGCTAAATTAGGGAAATTCTCCTGGATTATTTCTGTGAATAGCTTTTGTAGTCCATTTGTTTGTGTCCCTATTTCTTCTTTTATGTTCTTAATTCTTAAGTTATAGATCCTCTTATCATCTTCTAGCCTTTGTATTATTGCTGTTTGTTTTCTTGTTATTTTTATTACGTTTTTCATTTCATGCTCCCACCTTACAAATCTGCCCACCAGTTCAGATAATGTCCTTATTTTCTTTCAAGCTATTATGCCAGTTTTCAATAGAGTTTTTAGTTTCCTGGTAATCTCTTTGAACCTGATTCACGTATTCTATGTTTTCTCTATTTTCTCCATCAAACAATTCTCCCCTTTTTTTCTGTTCTTCCATTCCACCATCTGTTTTTTCTTGGGCGGTGCTTAGCATTTCTCTAACTATTCTACTTATATCTTGCTTTATTTCATTAAATACTGCTCTTTTGAACTTGTCTATGAGGCTCCGGAAATATCACTTTATGGCTATTGGTTCCGTGTCTGATATTGCATGTTTTCTTTCCTCATTCTCCTGTGCACTCACCTTTCCTGGACCAGTGTTCTCAGGATTGGGGACTGAGGACCCTTTCTTGTTGCTTCCTCTTCCCATACTTTTTGTTCCTTCTATACAAGCGAATATAGGAGGGCCAGTTTTTTTCTCTTTGTCTGTTACAGTTTGTTTGAATCTTCCAGCTAGGTGTTCCTGCCCACTGCAGTGTACTAGGGAGACACAGACCTGGGCAAGCCTCTGCTGGGCCCACCCCACCAGGTCAATCTACCAAAGGCTTCACTGCTAGGGTGCACCTCCAGGCACTGGGACCTGGTTTAGGCTAGCCTACTGGGTCTTAGTCAGTGGCATCACCCAGGCCAGTATGGATGTATGCTCCCCTCTCAAGCGGGATTGGTGGGGAGTATGCAACTAAAGTCACTGCAGCATCTTGTTCCGGCAAGTCTGCCAGGTCCCAGTATGTCCTTTGCTGAAGCCTCCTACTCTATGGAAGGGTCCTTGTTCTGCTCAATTACCACAGGTCAATGCAGGGCTCCCTGCCACTCCCATTCACAACTCCATTTCCCGATTCCCACTCTCAGAGTTTTTGCACATCTCTCTCCCTGTGATGCCGATTTGGACGCAACAGTGGCAGCAGGAAATTCAAATCGCAGCTTCCAATGGTGCAGTTTCCAGCTTCAGTGCTGAGATTTTATCTGTTCCTGTTATAGCACCAGGATTGCGTTTCTAGTTGGTTTCTCTTAGCTTAGTTCATTCCTGGATTGGCAGGGTACATCTCCCCTTGCTTAGGACTCCTCGCACCGCACCTGGATTCTAAGTGGGATATCTCAGAGAGCCTCCATAGCTGCTGCTATTTATCCACCATGTTCTCCCGGAAGTGGGGATCAAACCTTTTCTGTTCTCACAGATTATCACAGGCATAAACTGTGTCTTGACTTTCTGTAGCTATTGTGATGAAACCAATGAACTCCAGAAATATAGAACTTAATATAAATTCTTCCAATTACAAATGTTTGCCCATTTTAACCTCCTGTACTCTGTTATTTGTATTTTTCAGTCAGTGTGCATTTATAATGCATAATAGTTGCTTTCATCTCAGGGAATCATTACACACACATATCACATTTGAATCAATTTTACTTAACCAATATTTCCTGGGTCCTTCCTTTTACTCCATTTCTCTCATTTTATGCCTATCACTGTTTATGCTTCTGATTGCCAAATGGACCCACATAAACTTCTCAGATCAAGACTTTTTTTTGCATTTTTATAACATTCATGACAGTTTTGGAGAATTCTTAAATATTGAATGTTATTCATGTTATTCATTAGCATCTCTGGGCTACATTCTATGTCATGAATATCAACGAAGTGGGTTATTATACTATTAATGGACATGAATGGTTTTGAATTTGGGACTACAGCAAATCATGATTAGTGCTTCTATATATAATGTGTAAGTTTTGTCTCAGGAATGCATTTATGATTTTTTGTTGAGTTTATTTATAGAAATAAAATTATTAAAACATAAGGTGACAATTTATAAACTTAAACAGAAGCCCCTGAATAGATTTTCAATCTACTTGTGCCTATTTTCCACAAACAAGTTGGTGGATTATCCATATTCTTATAAACTTTCTTATTCGCAGTTATTTTAATCTTGGCATTCTGAATGGCACGTGGTGGCACCATATAGAGATCTTGCTTGAATTTTTCCAATTTATGAGGACACAAAACACTTTAAAATACTATCAGCTAAATAACTTATTTTTCTGAAACTTAACTGAAATATATATATATTTGCAATTTTTTATTCTGTTGTATAATCTGGGCCATGACCCATTCAGCTCTTGAGGTTCTTGGGATTAAGGACTGTGAGAGGATGAGAAAAATAAAGAAGAGACAAGGCTGGGGTGAGGGGGAGCCCTTATCCTCCCAATGGAAAGGTACTGCTCAACCAAAGCAGAATGTTCATTTATATACTGGGAAGGATGATATCAATTTCAGCCCCTCTGCCTAGCTACACAATGCTTGGATTGTCTAGGAGCTTGGTGTTTTCCTAGGCTATAGAAACTTCATGTGGCTGACGGGGTGCTCTTTGTTTTCTGGTAGAAGCAAGTCTGGCTCATGCCCTAGGTCAATTTGCTTCCACAGCTCACAACAAATCTGTAGGAATTCTGCAAGATGAATATATATGTCTCTATCTCTATTTTTATCTGTCTCTCTCTCTGTTCTACCTCCCTGTACTTCAGTCTCTGTCATTTCCCCACTGAACATAGCTTTGTTTGTATTTTATTGAATATAGTTCTTAAATTTAAGATAATCTACTTAATCATTGCATACATATGGTTAATGTGTTTTGTTAGAAACAATTACATATCCTTCAATCAAAGAAACAATTATTACTAAGATGTATTACATTTATCTGAAATAATTATATTAGAAATTCATTCAAAATTAATCTATACTATATGATTTTGATCATAGTTGGGGTCTAATTTTCTAATGTGAATAATGTAAATTTTAGGTCTTTAGTAACAATGTTGCAATATCATTCTGTCTGTGTTATCATTTATGCCCATAAGTTAACAGCAACTCCTGCTTAGTGATAGAATAATCCATGAAATGTGTATAATATTCTCTCTAGTTCCTCTTATTTCTGAAAGTCTTGCAAATTCCACAAATTCCACAAAAACACATCACTAAAGTAACTTTTGTTATGAATTTCTTTTTTTAATTTTAATCAAAGAGAGACTAAACAAAACAGAAAATGGGTAGAAATAATACATACTTTCAAAAAAATAAACAGTAAGAAATCCCTAGTTGATGTTTTCATATTGTTCTCTTACAAATAGTTATTCAAGATACAAAGTGGAACATACAAAGTGAGAATTCAAACAGCGAGGCTGCAAACAATTCTGTTCAACTATTCAACAAAAACTTAGTAATATGTTTATCAATCCTATACACTTAAACATACATGCGGTTATCCATACCTTCATTTATGTTGAGATTAACAAACCAAAGCAGGCTAAAATCACTCTGAACAAAGAATAATAGTATTGCTGGATTTCACATCATGACACTACAGGATCAGCACTGGGTGCTGTAGTATCTCTTTTTCTTCAAAGTATTTGTTAATTTCATCCTGTGTCATAAGATCAGTTCTCATAAACTGTTTATAGGTGCTACGCATGCATGAGTCAACATATATTTCTATCTTTTTTATATTAGATGGAGAAGCAAACAAAGTAAGACAAAACAAAACATATTCCTATAAACACATTAAATGAAAAAGATATATAAAACTGCTGCAAAAGAAGTTCTACCATGGTTACTGTGTTGTCTGTTGTTATCTTCAATAGAATTGACTATATCATCAGACAGTATAATTTAATATAGCAGTACATAATAGTATTAATAAAAACACAACTTTGTAAATACTGTCACAAACAGGTAGTAATCAAACCAGAATGGGTATCATAGTAAGTCTTGTCATCTTCCGTGTAGTTGCCCATACTCTCAGACTTGATAAATATCAATCATAACAGTTTTGAAGAAGATATGTCGATAACAAACAGCAATCAAACAAACCAGGTTTAACTAAGATCAGTCATGATAAAACAGTATAAGTCATATAGGTCTCCAGATTAAGTTAGTAGGAAATTAAAGATAATTACTGTGCTATATCCTGATGTTTTTAGGATAGCTGTCTGTGCCCTCAAATCTAATGCAAGTAGACAAACTGGGACAGAATAAAATCTAAGCAGAGTGATGCAAGTAATGTGAGTTTTAAATCCTGATACACTATTAACAATATCTTCTGCCATCTTTTTTTAAAACTCTCCATCCCCTTTTATTTCCCCAGGGTACACTGTGCATTTTTGGGTCTCACCAACTCCCTTGGTTTTAAATTGGAACAAGGGGGAGCCTGATGTTTACCTAAGTGGATCTGAACCTTCTCCTGGACTTGATCTCTAGTTGTACTCCCTTACCCAAAAAAGCCTGTATTTCGAAGCTATCCACAAATAACTGGTCTAGTTGGCCCTATTACTCTCTGATTCCCTGTCAAATAGAGCATCATTTTCTCCTATTTGATTTTCAGTCCATATACCCTTTTTCAGGCTCATTATATTTCCTATAAAGAGCATCTCAGTGGACTCTACCTCCTGATCTACTCTACCTGTGATTCTCTCTTTTTTTTTAATTAAGTCTATCAAGGCCATCTACATTAGATATTATAACCAACCTTCTCTACCTCATTTCTGTTATGCCCTTTTTCTGCCATTAGTTGTCTGCTTCTCTTCTTCATTCTGCTTTCTGCTCCATTCATTGAGGCCTCTCTGCCACTGTTTCTGGAATACTGGTACTTTTCTATTTTTCTCATCTCATATTTTTGTTTCTTCCATACAGGCATATGGAGAAGGCCCCAGTCTCTTTCTTTGTTGGCTATGTTTCTTCTGAAGTGTGCTGTCTAGGTGATACTAAACCTTCCAGTGTGCTATTGTGATGCAAACAGGATCAGCAAATGCTGGCCCCTCTGCTCCAGGTCAGTCTACCTGCTGAGGCCTTCACTATATTAGTGTGCGCAGCATGTAGGGAATTGGTTTGGGACAACTTATTGGGTCTTAGCCAAGGGGCATGACCCAGACCAAGCACATCTCACCAATCCCTTCTGGGAAGGGGACAACTGATTGAAGTCTCTGCAGTACCTTGTTTCTGCCAATCCTGCCCAATTCCAAATGTCATCCCTTTTCCTGTGGAAGGGTTTTGTTCACAGTATTCACCACAGAACAATTCAGGTCCCCTGCCAGCTCTGCTCTCCACCAGTCTCGCCAATCTCTGACTTCAGTGTGCCTGCACTTCAGAGGTTCTGGGGAGTCGAAGTGCCGGGAACCTGGTCAGCCTGTTGAGTTGCAGACGTGCAAGTTCTGGCACATTGGCCAGTGCAGTTCTCTGGTTCACTGCTCTCTTCTGCCATCACATGTCCCAATCAAGGCCCTCAGGCTTGCCAGCCACCAGCTTCACTTTCCCCACACATCACCGAGTTCCAACAGTACTTCTGGCTCAGTGGGACTGGGTCTGTTGAAAACACAGCCAGCTACTGCCTTCCTCTGTTCAAGTTTTTCTTTTTTAAAAATTGAATTCTTCAATTCTCACTTTAATTTCTTCCTGTGTCAAGGGGACTTACATCTTTCCTGCTCTTCTTCTCCAGAATGCCATATTCCAGTATCCTAGCTGTTTCTCTCAGAGAGGCTTTCTACTCTTCTGCTTACTGTTCTGACATCTTCTAAGACTCCATATTTTCTTTATTAATATCTACTTGTGCTAGCCCAGACTCCAGCCCCTGCCCCACAACAGCCTAGGCCACTGAAGGCCTGGTCTCCAGAAGGTCTCCAGAAGGTGTCTCTAGCAGCAAAATGGCGACTTCATGCACAAGACTGGCAACACCTGATACTGAGAAGTCAGGGATGGGGCAGCACTGATCTGGGATGCAGAGTCACAAGCTGTTGATAATTTCAACAATGAGTCTGGTTCAAAGAAATGATTGTCATCACATTTTACAGGAAATATTAGAAGGAAATGGCAAAATCCCTCCCAGGGATTTGGCAGGAGGAATAATATTTTTGTCACAAACTGTGATTGGAATTCTGGGAAATTTTTCTCTTCTCTACCATTATTTTTTCCTTCACAATATGGTTATTAAAATAAGGCCTATATATTTGATTCTCAAGCATTTGCTTATGGCTAATTGTTTGGTTATTTTCACCATTGGACTTTCCCAGACAGTGGTGGCATTTGGGTTCAAACATTTATTCAATGAATTTAGTTGCAAACTTAGTTTGTATGTGCTCAGAGTAGGTAAGGCTATGTCAATTTCTACTATGTTTTTCTTGAGTTTCTTCCAGAATATCACACTCAGCCCAATGAACTCCTGTTGGAAGAATCTCAAAATCAAAGCTCCCAAGTACATTGACTGCTCCATGGCTTTCTGCTGGCTTCTTCACATGGCAGTAAATTGCATTTTTCCTCTGTTTATGCTGCATGTGTCTAAAAATTCAGGAGGCAGAAACATCACAAGAAAAAGATATCTGGGATTCTGCTCTGTTGTAGATTATGGGACAGCCATGAACTTAGTCTATATTGCATTAGTAGTATCCCCAGAGGTTTTGTTTATTGTGCTCACAATATGGGCCTGTGGCTCGATGATTCTTGTTCTGTGCAGACATAAGCAGCAGGTTAAGCATATTCATTGCACTAAAGTTTCCTCCAGATCTCATGAGTCGAGAGCCACCAAAAGCATTCTTTTCCTAGTGAGCGCTTTTGTATCATTTTACATCATCTCCTCCATCTTTTCCATTTTTATTGCTCTTTTTTATGATATCAGTTGGAGGTTAAAGAGTATTTGTGACCTAATTTCTTTGTGTTTTCCAACGATCAGCCCCTTTCTTCTCATGAGCCAGAATTCCTCTATATCCATGATCTGGATTGTCTGGAGAAGAAACACAAAAGCTCCTCTTCTTATAAGAAATATATAATTGTATATTTTGTCATTGTTTTGTGTTCTTTACTCCTCATTTCATTATGAGAGGCAATACAGAAATGGAAAAGGAGCCCACATATCTTTCTTCAGAAGACTAATAAACATTTCAGCTTGCTGAATATGGGACGTTCATTAGAATAATGGATGTAAATAAAGTAAGTTGACCCAATTGTGATGAACACTGTTTTGTTCATACCAGTCTGAAGTATATGTTTTTTAAGGCAAATTAAGTGCTTCTCCTCCTCTTCCTCCTCCTCCTCCTGCTCCTCCTCCTCCTCTCCTTCTTCTTCTTCTTCTTCTTCTTCTTCTTCTTCTTCTTCTTCTTCTTCTTCTTCTTCTTCTTCTTCTTCTTCTTCTCCTTCTTCTCCTTCTTCTTCTTCTTCTTCTTCTTCTTCTTCTTCTTCTTCTTCTTCTTCTTCTTCTTCTTCTTCTTCTTCTTCTTCTTCTTCTTCTTCTTCTTCTTCTTCTTTTTCCTCCTCCTCCTCCACCTCACCCCCTGTTTCTTCTGCTTCTGTATCTTGTGTCTTATTTGAGACCATTAGATGTTCTCTAGTTCCTGGGGATTATGTGGAGGACAGAAAGTGTACCTGGATGTATTGATGTCACTGTCACTGTCACCCAAAGCTGAAGGCTTCAAAAATCCCGAGAAAGAATTTATTTTGTACTGAAATGAGAGATAATCTGAGGATACTGAGCACTGGAGAGCATCAAGGAGAAAATGTGCAATTTTAACTTCCCATCCGAAGGAGGAGACTTTACATCAGACCGAAGCAGAGAAGAAAAGTTTGGGTATTTTACTGGTTTTGATTTCTGTGACAAAACAGCTGATGCTTAGTAATTTACAGAGGAAAATACTTTATTGATGTCATGATTTTCATTGCTCAGGGAATTCAATGAGATCAGAACAGTCTTTTTGAGAGGCCCCTGCTTCACCATGTGATGGCTGATAGTATCATAGCATGTTATCGTATAAGAGGAAGACATTACAAGTAGAAAAGCAGTGAGAGGATAAAGAAACCAGTCTTTCCACCTCCTAAAAGATCTCTCATGTGAATTAATCAGGGTTCCATAAAAACTCTTTTTAAAAGTTTCAGTGTCAGATTACTCCCATGACCTAAAATCTCATGGAAGATCCCATCATCCACATTTTCTAATGAAACATATTTGGGGGTCTGATGGGTTGACAGCTCGTGGTCAAAGTAACACCCAGATAATTATAATCAGTGTGGTGCTGAGTGGAGATGGCCCACTTGAGGATTATTGCCACCATCAAAGTGAGAACTATAGAGGAAGAAGCAGATTGTTGGTACTGGGTGTTATTAATTCCTGTTTCAAGGAGTTTTCCTGTAAGAGCTTCTTTCCTGATAGGAATTTGGCAGTTATCATCTTCAGAAGCATTCAGGAACTTGTCTTATTCACTATGGGAAAGATCTCTGCCTTACATTGAGCACCACTTCCTAGCTACAGGGAAGATGTGCACTGTTCAATCTCCTGGAGAAGCTTGCTGCACAAGCTTCCTGGCATGAACTAGGCTGTTCTCTTTGTCAGAGGAGTTTGAGATCTCCTTGTCACTGAGGATGGCTGTGGTACTTTTTGGGAGAATTCTGGTCCTTAGCATTGCATTCTGGCTCCATGGCATAGCATCCTGGCTCCGGGGCAGAGTATACAGCCTACTGGCACAGATCCTTCACCCCTCTATCACAGACTTCCTATCTTCCATTGCTGAGGTCTGGCCTTCACAGAACACATCTCTGAAACAAACTTGCATGAGACATTGCCATGAGCTCCAACCCTCCTTTTGCACTTGGGGAGAACATTGCCATTGGCTCCAGGTCTTCTGATGGATTCAGATAGGATGTTTCCAATGGATTTAGACCCTCAGCAGGATTCTTTGGGTCCTGATGCATGTGTAGATATCCTTAACTCTTTCTTTATATTTGACTCTTTGTGTGACCATTAAAAATTAAAAATATAAATTATGTGTCCTGCGTTGTTTCATTTTCCTTGCAAATCCCTGTCTATAATGGGAGGATAGACCTCATCCAAGCTTTAACATCATGTGAGCATGCTAATCTACATCTGTTTCAAAGAGGATAAACCCTTAAGTGGTAGTTTTTCAATAATGTGACACACTATATGACAAAGGGATATTAAGCTCTAAATTAGGTCAAGCTATTCACTTCATTACAGCCAGGAAACAGAGGTTGAGAAAGCCAGTGTGGAAGGAATCAGAAGCTAGATATAACTTTCAATGTCATGCCATCATCCAGTGACATGTTTCCTGCAACTGGGCTACACTCTGAAAATCTCACTCTGCTATGAATTCCTCCACATGTTGCCATTGAGCCACAATAGAAATGGCTATGCAGGTATCATTACATTATGCTGACTTTAACTGATACTGGTTTACTATGGAATTCTACAGATTGATAAAATACTAAGTGTATTTTTGAGGAAACTCCATAATGACTCCCACTGTGGATGCTTTCATATACAACCACTGAAGCAGTATAGAAGGATCACTTTTCCATGCATACTCATCAGCTGTGTGGGGTAATTGTGGTTTCATCTTCAATAAGAAATGCCCAATGGCTTAGTATAGCTCTATTCTGAATAAGTTTGAATGATCAACTTACTGAACAGTGAAGACCCACTCTGGATGTGGGTAGCACCAACAAACATCTGGATGAAACAGAAAGAGAAAGAAGTAAATGTGGGTTGTGCTCTTCCTTAAAAACTCTAGTCTTTACCCTTAACCCTGTAGATCCATCTCCACATTTCTGGCACAGACCCTTCTGCCTTCTAACGCAGATTCTTCAGCTTCATGATACAGTGAGTCAGGGGACTTTCCAGTGAGTTTCAGTACTTCAGCTTTTAAAAATTAAGATCATTGGTATAGTTTGGATATGCATAATGATCACATTCATCAGAGGGAATTTATTTCTGAACACGATATATCTTTATTGCTATTTTTCTTCCATTTCCCTCCTCTCTCTTCAATCCTCTTCCCTTCCTTATATACAAAGTTTTGTCTCCATTTTAACCATTTTTATGTTTTTCCCTTCCATAGAACCCCACAAATTTGCCTTTCCCTTTGAGTAACTACTTGCTGTTTCACAATAAGTATTACATGTTATATTCACATATTTATATATATATATATATATATATATATATATATATATATATATTAGACACAAGGCTTCTCTTCTGTTCTTCCACCCCTAACTCTGCAGCCAGTCATTATAAGCTTACCTTCTAAATCCTTTATTAGAAGTGGCTCTAGTGAAACAGAATTATAAGAATAAATTTCTTTAATGGATTCTTTTATGGATTTCCAGAGTTTGCTCTGTAATGTGCCTACAATTGCCATTTTCCCTCCTGATAGTGCATAGTACTAACAGTTCTTGGTGTGACTTGTTTGAACTAATATACAATGTAGATCTATTTGATTATCCTAATTCACTTATGAGTTTCAAGGAATTTAGTGATTCTATATACAAAACTTTTGAAGATTTTTGGCAAAATGGGAAATATAATGATACTGGTTTGCAGTTTTTAGCATCTTTGTACAAACTATAAAGGAAAATATGAATTCCACACATGTGCCAACAGCATCCTAAATTTTTTAATTGTGAAGACAAATAAGTGAAGCAAAATAAGGAGCTCAAAAACTCAAATTCCCTGCTCCAGACATACATAATATTATCTAATAATCAAAGTGTGTCTTGACAAATAATCTTTCTTTTAATTAGGGGTTGAAAACACACAAACTCAAACATAGTCCCTGCTACTTTGATTGGCCATACTGTAGCAGAAGCTTAGTGCCCAGTCTTGAGGGCTATCGGAAGTAGAAATGACAGCCGTGATTGGAAAAGACTAAGATCCCATAGATAGGATGAAAATATTTGAGAGCATCCTGATGAGGCTGGATACATCAAGCTCCTAAATACTGATGAGATTGTTGTGCCAAAGAAAAAGATTTCCCCACCGTCAGTGGCAAACCTTCCCACATTCAATTGCTGTAGTGTTTACCTCTTCTATGTCAGAAGAAGCTATTCCTGTGTTGCCAGTGGGAGTCACCAAGTGCCACAGTGCTGAAGCTCTTCAGGACCTGCCCTCACCACCCACTTTTGCCTCTGATCCAGTGCTGGAGAACCTATGGCAGGGCTGAAGCAGCATGCTATTTCTATCATTGAAATCTTTAAAAGTTTCTCCATCATTGCTTGAGTTCTACAATTAGGCTCACATCTCAGAAAACTCCTAAAGGCGAGGTGCACTATGTGATCCCATGAGGAGATTCACTATACTTTCAAGAAGTTCTTGTGTTTTCTAACTTTTATAAGCACAAGTCTGAGGAACAAGCATGGGGATGGATTTGAGGGTGTGGGATAATGGCAACAGAAACATATGCCTGGGTCAAGCTGAGTTTATCAATATGGGCCTAGTAAGTAGAGGCTCTGAATTAAATACTGCAGCTTGTGGAATTTAAAAACAAATGTTAATGGTTTATTTGCCTTGTTGGCAGAAGTATGCATCAAAAGATTACTGAGCAGTTAAAGATGCCTAGTTTACTATTGAATGGATTCAAACACCAGGGAAAGGGAATTCTGGAACCGTGTTAAATCTAACACCTCACACTAGGACGATCTGGATAATGTGTCCCTTTGCTAGCACTTTCTTTTTTTTTTTTTTTTTTAATTTTATTTAAGGAGAAAAGAAAAAAAAAGCAGGGAAAGGGTACAAGTTATACAGATTTACAGAAAAAAAATGAACAGTAGGAAATCACTAGTTAATGGATTACATATTGTCATCTTAGAAATAATTGTTCAAGTCACAAAATTAAAGCTTGTAAAGTGGACATTCCATCAATGATACTGCAAACAGTTCTGTTCATTGATCCAATAAAACTCTGTGATATCATTTTCTATCTTATACACTTAAATATACATGCAGTTATATAGTTTAGAGTACTTTCTTTTCCTCTCTTTTGTACCATGACTATTACACATTTTGGGTTTCATTGCTCCCACGGTTCTTATTACTTTTTTTGAAGAGAGTAAAACCAAATGTGACATAACAGAACAGAATCGGTCAAGTCAAAAGGGTGGACATAATAGATAATGTAAAAACATAATACAGGTGATCAACAATGGTTACCATAATGTCTCCCGCTATCTCTAATAGAATTGCCTATATCATTAGTTATAATACAATTGAACAAAACAGTAAAGAATAAAACCGACAAAACCAAAATATTGGAGACATTGTAGGTCTTCAAAAGTAGCTAAAAGTCAACAAGAATGGGCGTCATAATGAATCTCATTATCTTCACAGCTGATGCCTAAACTTCCGAACCTGATACTATCCAGCAAAACAGAATAGGGGAACATCAGTTAAAAACCAGATGGTGAGAGTAATACAGGGCTTTAAATCAAGGTAATGAAAAGTCAAAATGGGTTGCTATAATATATCCTGCTATTTTTTTCCTTTAATTAAAAGGATAAAGATAAAAAAGTAAATAATGGAGTGGAGATTGAGATAAAAGAGGGCATAACAACGAAACAGCG
This sequence comes from Cavia porcellus, assembly GCF_034190915.1. Lineage (NCBI taxonomy): Eukaryota > Metazoa > Chordata > Mammalia > Rodentia > Caviidae > Cavia > Cavia porcellus. The sequence continues at coordinate 30,094,194 of NW_026947490.1, read as the reverse complement.
CAGATCAAAACATAACCATTTAAGCAGAATAGTGTTTCACCACCAGATAATCCTAACCTAAAAGTAGTTACCATATTGTTTCTTTCTTTGAAATCCTTGAGTACAACTTCGTATACTGTAGCATTAAGTATATCAAAACAATGTAAAACCATTCAAGAGAATGACAGCATTACAGAGTATTTAGAATCGACTAACAGAAAATGAACAATGGTTTCTGTATAATCTCCTTGTCTTTAAAAGGTTTTTGCTTATACTATCGTACATAATAAAATCCAATAAGATACAGCCTATTTAGACCATTGGAGACAGAAGGACAAAAGCTAGATGAGACTTCAAAACAAGATGATACTAAATCAGTATTACCTATTAAGATGTCATTTTCTCCAAAATAGCTGTTCCTATCATCCAATCTTCTCTGCCTCATTTCTGTTAAGCTCTTTTTCTGTCAGTAGCTGTCAGTTTGTCTTCTTCATTTTGTTCTCTGCTCCATTTGTTGTGGCCTCCCCGCCACTATTTCTGGGTTCTTTGTATTTTTCTTTTTTTAGAATATCCTGCAATACTTTCTGTAGAGTTGAATTGGTGGTTGCAAATTCCCCCAGTTCCTCTTTATCCTGGAAGCACCTTGTTTTTCCATCAATTTCCAGGGACAGTTGTGCAGGATATCTCAATCTTGGCTGGAGATTATTATCTTTCAATGCTTGAATTATTTCCCCCCACGCTCTTCGTGATTTGATGGTTTGTGCAGAGAAATCTGCTGTAATTCTGATGGGTGTTCCCTTGTAAGTGGTCTGTTTCTTGTCTCTTAAAGCTTTTAATATTCTGTTCTTGTATTGAATTTCTGGAATTTTTATTATTATATGCCTGGGTGTTGCTCTGTTTGGGTTGTAGGTAGCTGGGGTCCTGTATGCCTCATACATCTGAGTATCTTTACCTTTTGCTAAATTAGGAAAATTCTCCTGGATTATTTCTGTGAGTAGCTTTTGTAGTTCACTTGTTTGCATCCCTACTTCTTCTTTTATGTTCTTAATCCTTAAGTTATGGATCCTCTTATCATCTTCTTGTCTTTGTATTATTGCTGTTTGTTTCTTTGTTATTTTTAAGAAGTTTTTCATTTCATTCTCCCATATTACAAGTCTGCCCTCCAGTTCAGATAGTCTGTCCTTAGTTTCTTTCAAGCTGTTATGCCAGTCTTCGATAGACTTCTTAGTATCTTGGTAGTCCCTTTGAACTTGCTTCACGTATTCTATGCTTTCTCTGTTTTCTCCATCAAACAATTCTCCCCTTTTTTTCTGTTCTTCCATTCCATCACCTGTTTTTTCTTGGGTGGTGCTTAGCATTTCTCTAACTATTCTGCATACTTCTAGCTTCAGGTCGTTGATAACTTCATTCCTGAATTGGTCTATGAGGCTCTCTATATGGTGCCTTATGTGTATTGGTGCGGTGTCTGCTATTGCCTGTTTCTCAGAATTGGGGGCCGAGGAGACTTTCTTGTTGCTGCCTCTTCCCATGCTGCCTCTTCTTCTCTGTTCCTTATATATGCAAGCTTATATAAGAGGCCCAGCTTCTCTCCCAGTCAGCCACAGCCTGATCGAATTGCGCCAGTTAGGTGTTCCCGCTCACCGCTGCGCACCAGGGAGTTACGGACCAGGCAGCCTACGCGTCTCCCCTCCCGGCCACCGTCAGGCTCTGGGATCTGGGTTGGGACAGTCTACCAGGTCCGCCGGCAGCGTCACGCAGGCCAGGCACTTTTCACCAATCCCGCCCGAGAGGGGGATGTGTGGCTGGAGTCGCCACCGCGCCCTGCTCCCGCAGGACTGCTCGGGCCCAGAAAGTCCTCTGCTGGAGTCAAACTGTGGTAGAGTGTCAGTTTCTCTCACTCACCTCACCATAAGTCAGTGCACGCCTCCCTGCCGTTCGCAGATTGCCATTCTCAGAGCTTCTGCACGTCTCTCCCCTTGCCGAGCCGCTGTAGAGGCAGCCAGCCACTGCGCGGCGGGAAACCCAAATCGCGGCTTACAATGGCGCGGTTCCAGCCTCCACACCGAGTCTTTTCTGTTCCTGTTTTAGCACCAGGACTGCATTCCAAGTTGGCTTCTCTCAGCCCAGTTCGTTCCTGAGTCAGCAGAGCATATCTCCACCTGCTTATGTCTCCTTAGTCCGCACCATTCCTGGCTTCTGAGCCGAGTCTTTCAGAGAGCCGCCGGTAGTTGCTGTTATCTGTCCGCCATGTTCTCCCGGAAGAGTCAAATGGCAACTTAATTGTGTGTACTGAGCAATTGGCTAGATCTTACATCTTTGACATCCTCCATAATATATTAAAAGATCACTGTGTGTCTTTCCGGTCTGTAAGAGTCCTTCCATGAAGCCTGTAGGCCGTAGAAGTCTCAGTAAGCAGTCTAGCCGGGACAGAAATTCTCAGCACTACGTTGTGGTCAGGGCAGCCATGACACCGGAAGTCTGCTAGCACTTTCAGAAACACTCATAAGGCATGCACAAGCTTGCCTGAAGAGCCCTGTCATTGCCGTTCTCTGTATGCCACACCTTATTATTGGGATCACCATCACTCAATTTGGAAACTTAAAGGCAGTGGGTTTAATTGAATTACACAGTGACAGAGGTCAATTGGTAGAATTCAACTCCCAAAAACTAGTTAAAGTGATTCCATAATGCACCGCAGAAGCATAGCAGAGATGGGAACTGTATGGCATCAGCAGACCTAAGTATGATGTTGCTTAATCAAGCATACTGCTCCCAAATGTGAAATAGACAGGAAGTCTACAAAATTTACCCTAGATTCATATCCTTGAAAAACTTTAAAGGCAAATGAATAGAAAACTACTTAAAATGAAAGTAAAGGGAGAATAATAATCCCTCAACCAGTTTCCAGATTTGTGTCAGTTTGCACACTGAGACCTCCATGAATGAAGAGTTAACAGATTCCCACAAGGAAGCACCTGTGTGGTTTGTCAGTAATTACTACCATCAGCATTTCTCCCATTCTTTCCCCAAAGGGTTTTCAACTTTTTACCAGGGTAACTCATTGTTCTTTGAGTATAGAGAAATTATCAAATTTTGGTAATTATCAAATACTGCTTATGAAATAACATTTATCCCAAGGGATCCAAAAATATCATTTTGGCCCTTCAAGAAGAGCGGGGTCCAATGAAGTCAGGCGCCCCTTGGAGTTGTAGCAGAGGTCTCAGGCACAGGGTGTGGCAAGTCCACAAATTCATCCTGTAGGTTTTGTACCAGTTGCAGGATGCATAATTAGGATAGAATCTTCACACTGGCTCCCTACACTATAGGATGAAGGCTATTATATAGTTACAAAGGCCTAATGGAAGCTATTAGAATTGCCTTTACTTGGGAAAACAGTATTCAAAGATAACAATGCAGTCCTGAAGGGATTGAAGATATTAATACCATTGTCAAGGACTTGAAAAGTGAATAGGTTTTGATGACCACTTCATATGAATTTAGTGCTCTTATTTGCTCTATATACATTGTAGGTGGGTCTTTGAAAATAATGGCAGATTACTGCAAAATAAGTCAAGTGATTCCAACTGATACTGTTGTACCATACGTGGCTTGCTCACATTAGCAGTTTAACAAATCTAGTATTTGCTATGTAGTTGTTGAGTTGGCAAAAAACTTTCTTTTCCAGAACTGTCTGTGAAATCCACCAGGAAATAGTTTTCTTCTACTTTCAAGGTGAGAAAATACAACTTCAGTGTTTTAATTCAAGGTTACATTAACTCTCTGCCACTGTCTCAAATTTAGATTGCAGAAATCTTGACCATCTCTCTCTTCCACAAGTTATCACACTAGTTCATTATATTGATGATATTATTCTAAATGGACCAAGCAAGCAAAAGGTTGTAAATGCTCTGGACTTATTATAAAGAAAATAAATCCCACTAAATTCAAAGTCCTTCTACTTCAGTGAAATTTCAATGATGTGGAACATGCAGGGCAAATCCCTTCTAAGATGAAGTATATATTGTTGGATCTTACTCTCCATAAAATCACATAATAAGCACAATTAGTACTGGACCTTCATGGAGTTTGGGAGCATCACATTCCTCATACAGGTTTGTTATTCCATCCACTTTACTGAGTGATTAAATAAACTGTTAATTTTGAGTGGGTTCCAGAACAAGAAAAGTCTCTGCAACATGTCTAGGCTTCTGTGCCTAGACATGTTAAGTAGATTTAATGATTCTTCAGTTGGCAGAAACACTAAGGGTGATGTTTGGAGTCTGTAGAAGGCCTCCTTAAGTGAATCACACCCCAGATCTTTAGAATTTTGGAGCAAGGTTCCACCATAATCTGTATACAACAACTTTCCCCTTAAAAAGCAGACCTTGGCCTGCTGTTGCACTTTAATGGAAATTGAAAGCTTGAACATAAGAAAACAGGGTACCTTGCTGACTGAGCTACCCATCATGGCCTGAGTTTATTTCTATCCACCAAGTCATACAGTTGGATGTGCACAGCAACAGTCCATAACTCAATGGAAGAATTATAGTAGATATGAGTTTGAGCATGGACATCTCTGGAAGGCACAAGAAAATTTAATGAAGTTGCCCAAATCCCATGGCACCCACTGCTGGTAGAATGCCTTCTCTCTCCCAGAATGCATCTATGACTTCATGGAGTGCACCATATGATCAGCTTCAAGAGGAATATAAGACTGGTTTTTGGATGCTTCTGCATGTTTCCCAGGTATCACCTCAAAGTTTCTGGCCTATGCCCTTTCTAGGACATCCTGAAGCACATTTGTGAAGAGAAGTCTTCAGTCACCAGAACTTTTAGCATTGCACTTGGTCATGCATTTTGATGGGAGAAAAAATTGTCCCTTGTGTAACTATATACTGATTTGTGTGCTGTATCCAGTGATCTGTATCAATGTTCAGGGATGTGCAAGGAACAGGATTGACAACTTGGTGAGAAAGATATTTTGGGAAATAGGTATGTGGATAGGCCACTTCCACATAAGGATGTACAGATGTTTGTGTTACATGTAAATGTTAACTAAAGGTAACCTCTGCAAAACAGTTTAACAATCAAGTGAATAGGATGATGGATGGCAGTGAACGTTTTTCTTCAGCCACCCCTGTCATTGCCCAATAGGCTGAAGAACAAAGTGGCCACAGCGAGATGAATGCAAACTATGCATGAGCTCAGCAATATGGGCTTTCATTCAGCCAGGCTGATCTGGCTACTGTAACTGCTAAATGTCCAATATGCACACATAAAGACCCAACAGAGTCCCCAGTATAGTGCCATTTCTTGGGTTGAGCAGCTTGAAACTTCTGACAGTTTAACTACATTAGATCACTTCCTTCAGGGAAAAGGTAGTACTTTGTCCTGACTAGCAGAAACACTTATTCCAGGTATAGATTTGACTACTTTGACTTTAGTTAAGCACATGTTGAGATGTATGAGTCTAGACTCAATTTTATGCATGTAGATATCCAATTTCCCAGCACCATTCATTAAAGGATCTGTCTTCCCTTCAGTGTGTGCCTCTGGCCCCTTTTATAGGAACAAAATGCTACATGTACGTGGGCTTTGTTCTGGTCCATTGGCCTGTGTTTTTGCCAATATCATGCTGTTTTAATTACATTCACTTTGCAGTATAATCTCAACTCTGAAATTGTGATGCGTCCACTTTATTTTTTTCTTTTAATCCAAAAATGATTTTGGCTATGCTGGGCATGATGTTTCAAGATGCTATGAGCAAGAGTGGTGATAGGAGGGTGTGGTTAGCACATAGATATATTTATAAAAACATAGGTAGACTTTGGCTCTAATAACTTCAATTTTTTCATTAATTATATGTCTAGTGAAAGATTATTACTGAAAACCCAGCAAAATATATGTACAGTACACTGGTATTACATGATGGTGAGCAACTGAGAAAGTCAATTGGTATATCTTGAAGTTAAAAGAATAGTAAAATTGGGGCTGGGGATTTAGCTCAACATCATAAGCGCCTGCCTTGCAAGCAGGCAGTCATGAGTTCGATCCCTGGTACCGATAAAAATGAAAAAGACAAAAAAAATAGTAAAATCTATCTGTTTAGCCGGCTGATTCTGTTGCTGTATTTATGAATACACATGTTGATTAAAGGTACACTCAGAAGAAGAAGACTTTTAACAATCAAGTGGGTAGGATGACCACTTTGGTACATAAGTGTCATTCTCTTCTTCAGTCATCTCCATCATTATATGCATATATATGTTTTTTCTCTCTCTCTTTAGGATATATTTCTACAGAGACTCATAGTGGCAGTATTGCCCTAGTAAACTAAGTTTTATTTAAAAACTTCCAAATCATCATTTTCTAATTGATGTATATTGATGTGCATTTAGTTTTATAATATTAAGCTTTTGTAATTCTTCCTCTCATTCCATTCACTGCTGAGTACTTAAAATAATGATGAAGTTTATGAGTTTGAGCATACACAGTGAACTTGGTTTTCAGAAGAATATCTCAGAGATATTCAGGGAGCCTAGGTAGACACATGAGCCTCTCTTTCAGTTCTTCACACAAGAGACCACCACATTACCTGCAACTTGAAGCCTTCAAGGGATCATGAAAATGTGAGAGCTCCTTCCAGAATTTTCAGTGGTCTCTTTGGAAATAATCACAACAAAGTTTTAACTGCCTTTGGAAATTAGCAACTTCAAGAAAGTGCTTCAGATATGTCATTATATTCCCAAGTCTGCAGTGCCATTGCTAGTACATGTGAAATGTTAATTACAGTTCAGAGGGGGAGGGTGGGCACAGACTCACAAATCTTTATCTAAGGTCCAGCTCCCTGCTTCTCCTGCACATTGGAAGTCCTGATCCTCACAGTGAGGTCAGCATCATGTAAAGTAAGGAATAAGTTAAGTACTTTGTATTTCAAGGGCTGGTGTAGTGGTTGAGTGCCACCCATCACTCAGGATACTGAGGCCAGCCTAAATTATATAGTGAAACCTTGTCTCAAAAAGACTAAAGAAAATTATTTTGTATTTCAATCTGAGAGACATATTCAGAAAAGGAAAGCCATCTGAGTAAGTGCTTATGTTTGGAGAAGAATTTGTTGGGTAGGGAAAGACAGTGCAAAGGAAGAAAAGGGGATGGATAGTTCCCTAACTGTATGCTCAGCAAGTGGAGGAGAGAGCTCAAAACAAGTGCCAATTCCTGATGGCTCCTAACTAAATGTAATGAAATCATCGTCAAGGATGATTGCTGGTAAATCAGCACAGTGATGATAAAATAAGGCTTTCTGAGTTTAAGAATGGGCATAGTGAGTTTTAGCTGTTGTTTACACAGACTTAAATTTGTGATATCATATTTATATCCATTTGTCTTAGTGGGAAGGCTAGGTGCATTCTCATGCTGGCTATTGTGACTAGTCCTACAATGAACATGCGAGTTCTAATGTCACTCTGAGATTCTGATTTCAGTTATTTTATATAAGTAACCAGTGGAATATCAACCAGCTATTTAAAAGAAGGAAAGTCTGTATTAGGTGACAATATTTAGGCAGCTTGTGGTACTATGTTGAGTGAAATGAGGCAATCAAAAAAGGACAAATACTGCATTATCTCATTTGTCTACATAATCTAAAGCACAGAACCAGGAACTGGGATAATGGTTACCAGGAAATGGGCAAAAGATATCATTATGAATTCCTAACTAACAAGAGTAAAGTCCCAAGTAAGCATGGTAGGGCTTCAGAGTAAGATGATATTATATCAGTACTGGCTATTATAATGACTTGTTTCCCTCAAATTAGCTGTTCATACCATCACAGATAATAAAATAAAAAAAAACAGAACAAACCCATTGCAACTAACAAATTCAATCATTATCAGACTTCAAAACAATGTAATGGGAAATCTTGATTACCATAAACTCTTATGTATGCTTACTATTTCCCACACTAGGGAGATTATACAGTGTTTATATATGTGAATTTGATTTATTTTGCTTATGAGTATGATCTCAATTTGGGTCTGTTTATTAGTAAATATCTCAATGTGATCATTCTTTATAGCTGAGTAGTACTCCATTGTATAAAAATACCACAGCTTTTTTATCCATTCCTCAATGGATAGACACTTAGGTTGTTTCCAAGATCTGGCTATTACAACTTGTGCTGCTATAAACATGGGTGCACATATATCACAGTGGTATGATGTTTTCAGTTCTTCTGGGAATATGCCCAGGAGTGGAATATCTGGGTCGAATGGGATCTCCATTCCCAGCTTTTTGAAGACTCTCCAGACTGACCTCCACAGTGGTTGCACCAGTCTACACTCCCACAAACAGTGCAGAATAGTTCCTTTTTCCCCACAGCCTTACCAGCATTTGTTGTTGGTAGTTTTCTTGATCATGGCCATTCTTTCTGGAGTGAGATGGAGTCTCAGTGTGCTTTTAATTTGCATTTCTTTAATGACTAATGATGATGAACATTTTTTCATGTATTTATTTGTCATTTGTATTTATTCACCTGAGAACTGTTTATTCATCTCAGATGCCCATTTTTTGATTGGGTCCTTGAGGTTTTTTTAATTCTTTATATGTTTTAGACAGAAGTCCTTTGTCTGAGGGACAGTTCACTAAGATTTTTCTGAGTTTGTGGGTTTTCTTTTCACTACTGCATTGATTTATTAGATTCAAGTATATAGTCAATATCTACACTGAAATTGAACTCTATTAGGATAAAATTTATTTTAAAATGCCAATGATGTAACATGAAATGACATGGCACTGAAACCAACAGCATGTCTGAATAATTTGAAAACACAGATAACGTGTTGTCACGGTAGCCCAGAAGTTAAACTCAGGCTTTCCCATGAGTCGTCACATTCAAGTTTGCTATCTGCCTCTGTATAGCACATAGATTTTTATATATCTTTTGTTTTTCATTAACAGTGTACACTTCTGATGCTTGATAATTATATGAATCCTGTGAAATTGGTTAATGCAAATAATACATCGTGATCATTTTCACTTCTCTTTGCTCCCCTGACTTTTCCTTCCCATTTCTCCAGGTCCCCTTTCCATCTCCAACAAGTCTGTCTCCTTATTTCCATCTCTTCTATTTTATTCTCTAAATTATTTATATTTTAGCTCTCACAACAAAAGAAACTATGTGATATTAAGCCTTTGTGCCTGATTTATTTCATTCAGCAGCTCATGATCCATCTGCTTGCCTACAGATGACTCAAATTTATTGTTATTTATGACTGAGTAGTGCTCAACCATTTACATGACTGTTGTGCATTAATCTGTTGGTGGGATGCAGGCTGCTGCCATGATTTATTTCTTCTGAATTATGTCACTATAATCATGGTCATGCATGTATCACTGTAATGTGATGACTTTAACTCTTTAGAAGTTGTTCAGAAGTAGGTGAGGAATTCCTCACCTCTTTATATCTAAATTCTTTCTGTCTTTTCAGGATTATGATGCCAGTGAATATATCATAGAATTATGAATATCAGATAAAGTACCATGTGTGTGGCATTATGGTAGTAAGTCATGTACTGTAAATGCTACTTAAAGGTTACACGTTCAACTATAGGAATTCTCCTAATAACTCGATTTACATAAATATTTCATTTGGATTTCACTTTTTCCTTGGAAATGTTGGATTTCACTTGACAAATCAATGTAGTACACAGCTCATGTTTTGAGGAATACTGTGGACTAAAGATGAAAGTCAGCCTCCAGAAATGGGCCAAATCATATGCAGGCTTTTGCAATAGGAATGGTCTGATCTAAGGCAGTGGCTGAAATATGGGGAATTTCCTCCCTTTAACCATTCCTCCTTCGTTTACATAGATGTGCAGTGTGAGGGCCAATTTGATTCCCAAGAACCTGATTATAAGTACTTCTCATCCATTCTGTTTAGGGTCTTCATAGTGCACCTCTGTAATGAACACCATGACACTAGCAGAGCTTAGGCCCAAGGGCTTCATTATGAAATTTTGGATTCGAATTTTCCTCATCTTCACAGAGTGTTCAAGTGTGTGCACTGGCAACACTTTCATGTTGAGGCTCTCAAGCTATTTTGAAGAGCCCCAGGAACTGCAGGTGAGTAGAATTTAAAGTAATTTCCTCCAAATACAGTGGGTTGCCCATTTCAAATACTGAACTCTATTGCTTGCATGATCTTTCTTATATTTAAGATTAGAAAAAAGTCAGCAAAAATGTCATAAATCAAAAATTCTCTAGGGTATACAGTGCTGGATCCAGCGAACAACTTAAACATTCTACTTACACAGCACTGTCACTGCTTTGGGAAATTTCTTGTTGGGAACCATCATATGTCATTATTGCTCTGTAAGTTTAATCCTGTACAGATGCAAATGGTAAGCCACCCACATTCTCAGTGCCAATATTTCTCCAGAATGCATATTTTGACTTCTTGCAGAGACATGTATGTGTGCAGATGACAAAGGCATCACAGCTTGCAAGGGCAGAGCTCAGTAGAATGTTATAAAGAGAACTCAACTCTTTATACAACTGATCGAGAAATGGAATGTTTTCATTTATCTATGGATTTATTCTATCTTTTGTATCCCTTAGGCTCCCTTTCTTTTGAATGTATTACTAGGAGTGGAACATTTGAAAATAGGCTTATATCCACTGTTATTATTTAAGATATTATATCCATAATTTCTTCTTGGGATGTCGTATAAATGAACTTAGGAAATTCTTTCATATTTGTCATTCATATGCATTTTGAGAGTGTTGGGGATATTTTTATTATGCAATATTATGAGTGGCATAAATAGCAAAGTTTTATTGCATTTTATTTCATGAATATTAATTATCTGAATTTTTAGTCTGTTGGTGGGACTGTGAGTGGTATTTTCTGTGGTAGTATGGTCATTTTGACTGCTTTTCCAGGAACACAGGATTTCTTTCTATTCTTGAAAATAACATTGGTGTAGATTACATACTCAGTACTGCCCTAAAGATGACATGACACCTACAAGTTGAATTCAGTAGCTTCTCAGTGACAAAAAAAATGACATAGAGAAAGAGAGAGACTTCAAAAGTTTGGAAAATGACTCAAAATGTGTGAAAAATTTATTCACTGAAATTATAACACAAATTTTCCAGTCTTTAGGAAGTAATTCAATATTGAAATAAAAGAGACATTCAAAACTCCAAATAACCATAACTGGACAAGCACCTTTCCATGACAAATAGTAATTGAAATTTTATAAATTGAACACAAAGAGAAAATAATAAAAACAGAGAAAAACAAAAATGAACTTATAAATTTGACTTCTCAGGATTATATACATTTCTCAGAATGAAATTTAAAGGCTACATGAGCTTAGAGAAAGTTTCTCAAGCAATAAAAAAGAAATGTACTCCTATATAATGCAAAACTAGCCTTCAAAATGACAGAGAAGTTAAGATTTTCATGACAAAGAAATTCTATAGAAATACATGACCACTACACCAGCATTACAGAAACATTTAAAAGAAATATATACACAGTGACAGAGGCTGCCAACCCACAAAGCACAAAGAAAATATACATCTATCATAGCAAATAAGCAAACAAACAAACAAAAACTCAGTTCTGCAGAAAATAAAATGCAATTATTGCATTCAGCAAATCACTCACAATAATAACTCTCAATGTTCATGGCCTTAACTCACAAATTAAAAGATATATAATGAAATATTGGTTCCCAAAATCACAGCCATATATTACCTACAACAGACAAATGTCATTCAAAAGAAGTATACAGACTAAACAATAAAAGATGGAAAACAAACAATGCAACCAGATATTCAAAACAAGGAAGAGTAGGTGTCTTATTTATAGACACATTATACTCAAAATAAATCTGATCAGAAGAAATAAAGATAGCCATTGCATACAGGTAAAGAAAACAACTCAATAAAAACTTTTGGTACAACACCACAAAAAAAAAAAAAACCTACTGGACCCAAAAAGACAGATTCACCCGAATACAGTCATGGTGAGGGACTTCAACATCCTATTATTACAATCAAACAGGTCAACCAAAGGAAAAACTTAACAAAGAAATACGAGAGACAAACTGCATCTTTCAACAAATGGATTTATCAGATATCTATCCATACAGTGTTTCATCTAATATACATTTTTCTCAACCCCACACAAAACTTTTTCCAAAATAGTCTGTATTTTAGGTAATATAGAATACTTATATAAACACAAAAAATTGAAATAACTTGATGAATGCTAGGAGAGCACAAAAAATGAAACCAGAAATCAACACCAAAATAAAGCACAGAAATTATGCAAGCACATGGAATTTAAGAATACATCATTCAACAGCCAATGGAGTCACAGAAGAATCTATAAAGTTCTTACAATCAAAGTAAAATGAAAACATTATATCAAAACACATGGACTGTCATGAAAGCAATTCTAAGAAGCAAGTACATAGATCCGAATGCATAAATTATGAGATTCAGATCTCAAGTAAGTTACTTAGTGGTACATCTCAAGGTCCTAAAACATAAAAATCCAAATATAAAACTACAAGAAGATTTTAAAGGTTAGAATGGAAAGTATTCCAATTCACACTAAAAAACACTATAAATGATGAATGAATCCTTGATCCTTGATTTGGTTCTTTGAATAAAAAAATTGAACAAAGAAGGTATGAAAACTGAATATACCAAAAACACACAGTAAAATAGAGACAGCAATAAAAACTCTATTAACTAAAAAATACTCTGAAATTAGTGGCATCACAATAGAATTCTACCAGAATTTCAGGGAAAATCTAACATGAATGCAACTCACAATGTTCTATGAAATTGAAAAGAACACCGTAGACTCATTCTGGAAACTAGTGTTACCTGATACAAGAAGATTTTAAAAAGAGCACAGATGCAAAAATGTAAAATGATGCAAGAGTAAGTGGATTTCAAAAAATCATTAAGAAGTTCATACATCATGGCAAGTTGGCTTCATCCCTTAGATGAAAGGATGGACCAATATACATAAATTAATAAATGAAATATATCATGTAAATAGAAGTAACGGTTAAAGAATCAAATATTCATTTCAATAAGTGCAGAAAAAAGTCTTTGACCCAATCCAATATCACTTCATGATAAAAAACCCTGATGAAAATTACGTATCAAAGAATCTTCTGTCAAACCGACAAAAAAATTACATCAATCACTGCCAGTATATAATAGATGGAGAAAAAAGTATTTTCTCTAAAATCTGAAATAAGCAGAGTGTGTGCATTTTTAACCACTCTTATTTTATATATAGGACTCAAAATTTAGACAGGGCAATCAGGCAACAGAAAGACATAAATGGGATATGAATAGGAAAGAAAGAAATCAAATCATCCTTATTTGTAGAAGCCATGATCCGTTAGAAAGCAGATTCTGAAAACCCCACCAGAAGACTCTTACAACTGATAAACAGTTGCAGGAAAGCAACAGGATACAAAATAACGTAAAAATTTAAAACCATTCATATATTTCCACAATGAACCTACTGAGAAAGAAATTAGAAAAAAAGTCCCGTCAAGGGAGCTTCTAAAGAAACTGAACCTAGAAATTAAAGTAACCAAAGAACTTGAAAGACCTCTAGAATACAAAGCATTTTATTCTTTAAAAAGAGACTGAAGAGGAAATTAAACTTACATTTCATAGCTTAAATTGATTCTACCCAAAAAGTTTTCCAAAACACTCCCTTCCATTTAAAATGGACAAGTTCTTGGTTTTCCCATGTTTTCACAAAACTTGTTATTTCCTGTCATTACCATCCTAGTCTTCTGGATGGTGTTTGATGATACAAGTCACTGGTTTTATTCAAATTTTTCAGTTTAATAAGAACATATAGTATGTTCATTACATTTTTTATCAGTTAAATAGCTTCTTTTTTGCTAAATGTCACCTGCTAAATTTCACATTTCTGATTCTCTGATGTAATGCTTAAGATCACTTTGTGATGAGTGTGTCTTTCTCTGTGTGTTTTTTTCCATCTGTGCCTGTCTTTCTCTTTTTGCCTCTGTTATTTCTCTTTCCATGTAACTATGCAAGTTTTAATGAAATGTGTTCCTAGTTTTATTATAATTTGTTATTTTGCCATGAATCCGGTATGCTTTATAAACAATAATTTCTTGTTCTTAGACCACAGAGACAACCATTGCTACTGAATGTGATTCTCATTATACTTACAGTTGAAATTGATTAAGAATTGATTTATAGTATGAGGTCAATAATGATTGTTGCATTGTTTTACAGTATGAGTAAGATACACTTCAGGTTTTATGGAAAATTTTGTATTTTCTTTGTATATGTTCTCACTTATCACTTCTCCACCAGGTTCACACTGTCACATCTATGACTTATCCTGAAATAGTCTGAGAATTCTCCTCAATTCAAGAAACCTTTGCAATTCCATAAGAACTCATCTTCAAAATTATTTTTTGGTGTTGAATTACTACAATACACCTAGCTCAGAAAAATAGCTGTCACGAAAATTTAAAGAAAACTTTAGAGAAAATGACACAAATAGAACCCATCTATTTGGTAATAGAATGATCTTATTTTCACAGACTATGGTTGGAGTCATGGGAAATTTTTTTCTTCTTTATCATTATCTTTTCATTTACCATACTAAAAGCAAGTTGAGATGTATAGATTTGATTCTCAAGCACACACTGATAGCCAACTCCTTACTTATTCTTTCTAAAGGACTGCCTCAGATAATAGTAGACTTTGGACTAAAAAGTCCTGTCAATGATTTTGTCTGCAAACTTATCTTTTATATTGAATGCGTGGGCAGGGGCATGTCTGTTGGAACCATCTGTCTGTTGAGTATCTTCCAGACGATCACAATCAGCCCCATAAACTCCTGCTGGAAAGACCTTAAAATAAAAACCTCAAAGTATATCAGCTTTTCCATTTGCCTATGCTGGCTTCTGCACGTGGTGGTAAATTTCATTTTGCCTCTCTATACATTGTTTGTGTCTGGAAAATGGTATAGCAAAAACATCACAAAGGAGATAAAAATGAGATTCTGTTCCTTTGTAGGTCATGGGACAATCCCAGGCTCAATCTATATAGCGTTGGTAGCATTCCCTGAAGTTGCTTGTTCTGTGCTCATGATCTGTGCAAGTGGCTCCACGATTTTTACTCTGTACCAACACAAGCAGAGGGTCCGACACATTCATAGGACAAATGTCTTGTCCAGAACCCCTGAGTCCAGAGCCACCAAAAGCATCCTCCTTCTGGTGGGCACTTTTGTATCTTTTTACAGCCTGTCCTCCCTCTTTAACATTTCTATCACCCTTTTTCCTCAGGAATATTGGTTGCTGATGAGCATTTCTGATATAATTTCTCTGTGTTTTCCAACTATGAGCCCCTTTCTGCTAATGAGCCAGGACTCTTTTACATCCAGGCCCTGCTTTGTTTGGATAAGGAACGCCCTCCCCACTTATAAGAAATGAATAAATTGTGTGTTTTGGGGTACAACTTTTTATGTTCCTTTCTATTTCTCTCTAAGAGGCAACATAGAGATGTAAGGAGAAGCTTTATATCTCTCTGAGGTAGACTGATGACTATTTTAGGTCGCAGAATGTAGGATTTGTGTGGGATTAGAGGAGTGGGAAAATGAGACTGGTCCAATTCACCTCGACTGTCCTATTCACATCATTCGAATTGAGTGCTGATTTAGACAAATGAAATGAATTTTGTCCTAGGAATTTTATTGACAGTCAAAATATTTTTGCTAAATTCCTCACTGAAGGAAACATTTCATGAGTAAATACGATGAGGAAATATGTGGTAAACACTCATCTGTGAGAATTCTCTCCACGTTGTCTGTGTGTTATGGGCAGATTTATGTTCTTTTTATCATGTGCTTTATATTTATGATTGTTTACAGTAATAAAGATATTTGGATATCGAAGAGAGTGTCAAAGTTTAGCACAGAAAACGTTTGCTCACTCTGTAGGGAATTAAGATCACAGCAATGTTAGAGCAGTACCCAGTGAGAGAAGAGTTTTTGTGATCCGTGGAAAATGCTATGCCTCAGAAATCTTCAGATCCTCATCCAACATTAATAGAATTACCAAACTTGAGTAAAACAACCTTCAAATGTTTGAGAAGATCAACATGTAAGGACTGAGGTAATCATGCCATGCTCCCGCCACTGTTAATGCTGGTTTTTTGTGATTTGTGTAATTAATTTCTTTAAAATAATTCTTCTTATGAATTTTTCACACCACAGTGACCTTTCACGGGATACCATTCCCTTTGATGTTTTGCTTCCTAATGAGGAGTCTGCGCTTGTTAGACATGTGACAGTGTCTGGGTGCTGGGTGCCACAGAGAGAACAAATGAATCACATATGTGTATCTGGGTCAATGTGCTCCAAAGCTGCAGGCTTCAAAGTTTCAGAATAAGAATTTGTTGATGCTTAATAGAGAGACTGATCTGAATATAGAGTCAGGACAGCATTCAATACCAGTGATATTCTCAACTAGAGAAAACTTATCTAAAATTCACATGAATCCAAAAAATCCATATAATTAAAACCATCTGCAACCAAAAATAAAAAATCAAGAGACATGACACCATATGACTTCAAAATATACTGTAAAACTAAAGTAAGTTTTTTAAAAGCTATATGGCATTGTCATACCAGTGACACATACCAGTGGTACAGAATGGGGAGCCTGGGGTAAACCCAGACCTCTACAGCTGATCTTACAAGGTTCCAAGCACACACAATGGAGGCAGGACACTGTTCCATAAAGGTAAGGGGAAACAGGGATATCCTCATGCCGCAGACTGAATCTACACTCTACATGACACCCTAAACATAAATCAACGTGAAATGGACAAAATGTGTAAATAAATATAAGATGTCCAATTATGCAATTGCTAGTAGAAAAATAGGCAAACTGCTTCGGGGCATTAGAATGTTCAGTGATTATTTTTCTAAGACATCAAACTCAAACAATCAAAAGCAAAAATACAAAAATGTGATTTTATTACAGTCAACAATTTCTGCATAGCAAAAAACAGTGATTATAATGAAGAGACAGCCTATAGAGTAGTAGAAAGTATTTTCTGACTATATACCTAAAGAGACAATGAACAAAGATTTGTCAAGCAACTCAACTGCAAAATAAACCATGATTTAAATAATAATTTAGGTTGAGGTTTGAACCTGAAGAACTTGGATTTCAGAGAGTATCTCACAGAGGCAGGTATTCTATTTACACACATACGCCTCTGCCAGTTCCCAAGCTGATGCCTCCTCCATGTTTGTTGTTCTCCTCAGCTTCAGCGATTGTGAAAATGTCACCACCTCTTTAGTACATCTGTGTGGTTTCTTGGGGAGGCTTATGAGAAAATTGTAATTCTCTTTGGTAATTAACAACTGAGCAAAAAGTTCTTCACAAATGTCCCTGTGTCCCGAAGCCTCCACCATCTTTGCCAATGCAGATGGAAAGATAATTACAGCTCACAGAGGAGGAGAGGTCACAGACTCATAAACCATTGTCTCGGGGACCAGCTGCCTCCTTCCCCTGCCGTGTTGGTAGTCATGACACTCAGATATGGCTCATTTTCCTGAAGGCTGAAGCAGCTAGGTGAGTATTTCATTTTACAGTCTGAGAACCAGTCAAGAAGGAATGGACATCTAGTGCTTATGCCCAGCAAACAGACTCTGTGGTAAAAACACAATCATTGGAAGAGAAAGGAATATTGCTTAGTTATGGACAGAGTCTGTAAAGATAATGGCCCCAGACTCTATGACAATTCCTGATGACTCCTAACTTAATTTAGTGAACTCGTCGCTGAGGATAATTGTAGGTGAACCATCTCAGAGATCACAAAACTAGGCTTTATATTCTTAGGGATAACGTATCCGTTGTCCACAGTACCTTACATGAGAAAAGGAAAATTCACAGGATTATTGCTATCATGCATAGCTTGCCTTCATGCTTATGAGAAAGAGTAGGATTGCATCATGTGTCTTTCCTGCTTTGGTGCAGAAATCATGTAGCTGAAATTATTTCTGAAATAAAAATGTCATTTTAAAACTCAAACTCCATTGTATGTGATGCACTTAAAAGAAAGAGTAACTGCCATCTACTGAAGACATTTGTCCTCTTATGTTTATGGCAAGACTGCTTTTCACCTGAAGTTAGGAAGCAGAATTTATGGAAAAGAATATTTTATTATTGTGTGTTATAGAAGATAGGTGTTAGGATCAAATATATTTTGCATTGTTTTCTGTGGTTTAAAAATATTGTATCTTGGGCAGAGGTTAGGAATATGGCTTAGTGGTAGAGCATTTGCCTATAACAAAATGAGTCCCAGATTTTGACCTCCAGTAATGAAAAAAGTCCATAAAATTATAGATTTTTTTCATCAGTGAGACTCCAAGAGACTCCCATATACAGGCAAGCACTGTACCACTGATCTACACCCCTATCATCTGCAGTTATTTTATTATAAGAAAGTGTTTCATAAGATCTATCCCACTAACTATTTTTAAGGGTGAATAAATTTTTTAACTATACATGAAATGTTGCTGAAAAGAGCTCCAGGATCTTTTCATCTTACTCAGCTAGGACTTCACGTTTCTTATATAGCAAGTCTCTGTTGTCCTCTCCACCACTCCCTGATGGCCAGCATTTGACATTCTGTGTGCCATTTAGGTTTCACATACAAGTAAGTTCATAAAATGTCCGTTTGTTCTTTAACTGCCTGATTTCACTCACCATAATATTATTAAACCTAATTCATACTATTGCATACTATTACCTATTGCAGAATTCTCTTCTTATCTTTTTTAAAAGGCTGAATAGTATATCGTGTGTATCCCCCACATCTTCTTTATCCATTCATCCTTCAGTGGGAAGATATGATGCTTCCTCATCTTAGCTCTTGTGACTTGTGCTGCAGTAGACATGGAAGTTCAGAGATACTGATTTCAATTGATATGTATAAACAGCCAGAAGAGGGTTTGCTGGACCAGGAGGGAGGACTCTTGATGAAAATTTCATACTCTTTTTCCCAACAACTCTAGAGTAATTTTTATCCCTCACAACGCTGCACAAAGTTCTACTTTGTCTATAATATTGCAACCATGTTTGTTATTTCTACACTAAGATTATTAGTATTGTTCATATCACATCCTCACTGAACACATTCCACTTATTTAATAGCACACAAATCACTTTTTGTGATTTTGCTTTGTATTTCTCACATCATTAATGATGCTAAGCACAGCTTTATATATCTGTAGGACATTTGTGGTTTTTTACTTTAAAGAGAAAAAAATAAAAATAAAAAGGAGAGTTACAATAATTAATACATTGCATATTGTTGTCTTCATAGTATTCAGAATGGAAGATATAGTCATGATATCCTGTCCAAGCAATGTGAGCACAACACTTTATTTTCAATGAGCTAAAAGAGCCTAGCAGTATAACTATCTTAACTATCTTGCTTATAAATATATTTTTTCCTTTTCCTCTCCTACCTTTCCCCTTTATATCATCAGTTTTTCTTTTCTATTGGAGAGTTTCCTTCCAAGTCATAGTATCCACTGTATATTTTGGGTCTTATTTATTTGTTCCTATGTACACATATGGGTCTGACTTGTTTCACTTATGAGTGTGGTCTGAGTTGCATCTATTTATCTAAAGTCTCCAGTTTATCCTTCTATATTAGCAGGTAATACTCCATTATATTTTTTGCAGCTTTTTTTTGTGCCAGGGATCAAACTCATGACTGCACACTTGCAAAGCAGGCACTTACGCCGCTGAGCTAAATCCCCAGCCGTCCATTATATTTTTTTAAATCACATCTTTTTTATCCATTCTTCAGATGATGGATGTTTTGGTTGTTTCAAAAATTTAGCTGTTACAAATAGTGCTGCTATAAACATGGGTTGTGCATATGTCACTGTAGTATGATAGTTTTAATTATTCTGGAAAATACTCAGAAGGGGGATTGCTGAGATGAACAAAACTTCTAATCCTAGCTTATTAAGGAATCTCCACACTGATTTCCCCAGTGGTTTCATGAGTTTATACTCCCATCAACAGTGGGATGTCTTAAGCCATTTTTTTCCAGCATCATTAGAAAAAAGACCCTGTTTCTTCCAATGAATATGTTTCGCTCCTTGTGTTTTGTTTGAATTTATTGTGTGTGAAGATATGGACAACTATTTCAAAGGAAACAAGGGACATTATAATAGTGACTGTTGATTTCCTGTTGTCTTATTTTGAAACCCTGTGTCGTTTGCATTGTTTTGTTCTGATCTTTGTGCTGTTTTGTTTTATTCTCTTTAAAATAAAAAAATGGAAAAAAGATAAGATAGCTGAGTGTGTTTGGAGTTGTATCTACATATTTTATTCCACTCCACCAGTCTTCAGGCTGCTTTTTGGCAATGCTGTATTTTTATCACAGAAGCTTTATAGTATAGTTTCAGTTCTGGAATTGTAATGGCCCCTGCCTTGCCTTTGTTGCCCATAATTGTCTATTCTCTTCTAAGTGGCATATAATTTTAGAAATATTTTCTCTAGATCTGTGAGGTATGCTAATGGTATCTTGATTGGAATTGCATTAAATTTGTATAATAGTTTTTAGAGTATGGTCATTTTCTCACTGTTGGTTCTTCCTATCCAAGAGCAAAAGATACCTTCAATTTTCTGATATCCTTTTCAATCTCCTTCTTTACAGCATTGTAATTTTCATTGCACAGGTCTTTCGTGCCCTTTGTTAGATTGACTCCTAAGTATTTCATTTGTTTGAATGCTGTTGTGACGGGTATGGTTCCTTTAATTTGTCTATGAATTTGTTACTGTATACAGATATGTTATCGATTTTTGAGTGCTGACTTTGTCTGAATTTGAGTATTAAATCTACAAGATTTATGGTGGAGTTCGGGGGTCCACTATGTAGAGTATCATGTCATCTGCAAATAATAATAATTTAACTTCTTCTTTCCTATTTTTATTCCTTTTGTTTCTTGTGTAAAGTTGCTCCAGCTAATCTTTCCAGAACAGTGTTGAATAGAAGTAGTGATAATGGACAACCTTGTGTTGTTCCTGATGTTAAAGAGAGAGTTTTCAGTTTTTGACCATTTCATATGATGGTATCTGTTGGTTTGTCATATGTGGCTTTTATAAGATTGAGGTAAAGACATCTATTCCAATTTTCCACATGATTTTTTTATCATAAATGGGTTTGGACGTTGTAAAATGCTTTTTGTTCATTGATTGAGATGATCATATGATTTTTGTCTTTGGTTCTGGTAAGGACATATTACATTTATTGATTTGCAAATGTTGAACCATCCCTGCACTCCTGGGATGAATCCTACTTGGTCATGATGTATAATCTTCTTGACGATTTGCTGCATTCTGTTGTCAGCATCTTATTAAGGATTTTTACATCAATGTTCACTACAGGAGATTTCCTGTAGTTTTCTTTTTCATGGCATTCATCTCTGGCTTTGAAATCAGCACAATACTTGCTTCTAGAAATTATTTTGGAGATACTGCCTCCTTTTCAATTTCTTTAAAGTGTTTCAGCGACAGTGGCATTATTTTTTCTCTAAATTTCTTGTAGAATTCAACAGTGAATCTGTCAGGTACTTGAGTTTTCTTCATCGGCAAATTTTTAATTACAATTTCAATTTCATTAGCTAATATCATTATTTAGAATTTTTATATCTTTCTGATTTAGTTTTTAAAAATCCATTGTGCCTAGGAATTTTTCTATTTCATCTGGGTTTTCCATCTTATTAGAATACAGGTTCTTTTTTTCTAATTTTATTTAAAAGTAAAAAGAGAAAAAACTAAACAAAACAAAGTGGTGTAAGGGTACAAGTAATACAAAACTACAAAAAAAAACAGTAAGAAATCACCAGTTAATAGATTACATATTATCATCTTAGAGATAGTTGCTCAAGTCACAGTATCAAAGCATACAAAGTGGACATTCAAGCACAAACGGTTGTGTTCAATGATCCAACCAAAAACATTAATATGGGCATCTATTTAACACCCCTAAACACACTTGCAGTTGTATACTTTAGAGCACTTTTTTTCCTCTCTTTTTTACAACAAAATTTACACATTTTGGGTTTTATTACTCCTTAGTTCTTATTACTTTTTGGGGGGGAGAGAATAAAGTCAAATATGGCAAAACAAAGCTGTCAGTCAAAACCAAGGATAGACATAGCACATGATGTAAAACAGAGTACAAGGTTAACAACAATGGTTATCAAAAATGTCTCTTGTTTCCTTGAAAAGAATTGTCTATCTCACTAGATATTATAAAGTTGAACAAAACAGAAGAGAACAAGACCAATAAAACGTAAGCATTGTAAACATTACAGGACTTCCAAAGGAGACAATAGTCAAACCAGAATGGGCATCTTAGTGAATCTTATTGCCTTCAAAGTAGGTGCCTATGCCCTCAAACTTGATACTATCACACAGAATACAACAGAGTCTAATCAGTCAAAACAAGATAATGGGAGTATTACAGGACTTCAAAACAAGTTAATAGGAAATCAAAAAAAGTTACTATTATATATTCTGCTAATTTTTAAAATTTTTACCCTTAATTTAAAAAACCATAAAAAATAACTAAATAATTTTTTAATGAATAAGGGAGAGATTGAGATAAAATAGGACATAACAATATAACAATACAGGTCAAAGCATGACTGCTTCAGCAAGCTAGTGCTTCACCACCAAATAACCCGACTTAATAGTATTTACCATAGTGTCTGTCTTTTTCCTTGAAATATTTGAATAAAACTTCATATAATATAGCTTCAAATATTTCCATAACAAAAAGACCAGAATAAAGCCTTTCCAATTAATAAGTGAAAACTTTATAAGGCTTCAAGGCCACATAATGGGGAATCATGATTACCACATATTTTTATATATTTGAATCATTACTTACATTAGGGAAACTATTCGGTATTCACACATGTGAGATTGATTTATTTCACTTATGAGTATGGTCTCAAGTTGAGCCCATTTATTGATAAATATCTCAATGTGATCCTTCTTTATAGCTGAGTAATACTCCATTGTATAGAAATACCATATTTTTTATCCATTCCTCAGTTGATGCATACTGGGGTTGTTTCTAAGATCTGGCGATTACAAATTGTGCTGCTATAAACATAGGTGCACATATATCACTGTGGTATGATGCTTTCAGTTCTTCTGGGAATATGCCTAGAAGTGGAATAGCTGGAATAAATGGGACTTCCAATCCCAGCTTTTTGAGAAATCTCCAGACTGACCTCCACAAAGGTTGTACCAGTCTACACTCCCACCAATAGTGTAGGAGAGTTCCTTTTTCCCCACAGCCTCTCCAGCATTTGTTGTTGTTGGTTTTTTTGATCCTGGCCATTCTTTCAGGAGTGAGATGGTATCTCAGTGTGGTTATAATTTGCATTTCTCTAATGACCAATGATGATGAACATTTTTTCATGTATTTATTTGCCATTTGTATTTCTTCATCTGAGAAGTGCGTATTCAGCTCAGATGCCCATTTTTGGATTGAATCTTTGAATTTGGGGGATCTGAGTTTTTTTAATTCTTTATATGTTTTAGACAAGAGTCCCTAGTCTGAGAGAGAGGTCATGAAAATCTTTTCCAATTTGTGGGTTTTCTTTTCACTATGCTGCAGATTTCTTTTGATATTCAGGAACTGTTTAATAAGAAGTGGTCCAAGTTATTGATTCTGGGAAGTATTTCCCGTGCGGTTTGAAACCTGTTCGTGAATTCTCTACCTACTCCTATGTCGTCAAGGTTTCTACCCAATTTGTCTTCCAATAGATTTAGTGTTTCTGTTTAAATATTCAGATCTTTGACCCATTTACATTTTAATTTAATACATGGTGATAGACATGGGTCTAGCTTTAGTTTTCGGCACATGGAGAGCCAGTTTTTCCAGCACCATTTATTAAAGAGACTGTCATTCTTCCAGTGAACCTGCTTGGCTCCTTTATCAAAGATAAGGTGGTTGAGTGTGTTTGTAGTTGTGGTTGTATCTTCTAATCTATTCCATTGATCTTCAGCTCTGTTTTGATTCCAATACCATGTTGATTTTACTACTGTTGCTTTGTAGTATAACTTCAAGTCAGGAATTGTGATGCCTCCTGCCTTGCCTTTGCTGCTTAGAATTGCCTTTGCTATTCTAGGTCTCTTCTGCTTCCAGATGAATTTTGGGAATGATTTCTCTAGATCTATAAGGTATGTTAATGATATTTTTATTGGGATTGCATTGAATCTGTATAACAGTTTTGGGAGAATGGCCATTTTCATAATGTTTGTTCTTCCTATCCATGAGCATGGGATGTTATTCCATTTTCTGAGATCATCTTCAATTTCTTTTTTCAGTGTATTATAATTTTCCCTCTATAGGTCTTTCACTTCTTTCATAAGAGTAATTCCTAAATATTTCTTTTTTTTTTTTTTTTTTGCTTGCTAATGTGAAGAGTATGGTTTCTCTTATTTCCCTCTCTGTGATTTGGTTGTTCGTGTATAGGAATGCTATTAATTTCTGAGTATGGATTTTGTATCCAGCCACATTACTGAATTTATTTATTGTATCTGAGAGTCATTCAATGGAGTTTAGGGGGTCTTCTATGTAGAGTATCATGTCATCTGCAAACAATGATAATTTAAATTCTTCTTTTCCTATCTTTACGCCTTTTATTTCTCTCTCTTGTCTAATTGCTCTGGCTAGTACTTCCAGTACTATATTAAATAGGAGTGGTGATAAAGGACATCCTTGTCTTACGCCTGATTTTAAAGTAAAGGCTTTCAATTTTTGGCCATTTAGTATGATGCTGGCTGTTGGTTTGTCATAAATGGCCTTTATTATATTGAGGTAAAGACAATCTATTCCAATTTTCTGTAAAGTTCTTATCATGAATGAATGTTGGACCTTATCGAAGGCTTTTTCTGCTTCTATAGAAATGATCATGTGATTCTTACTTTTGGCTTTATTGATATGGTAGATTACGTTTATTGATTTACGTATGTTGAAGCATCCTTGCATTCCTGGGATGAATCCCAGTTGGCCATGATGTATAATCTTCTTGATGATTTGCTGCATCCTATTTGCCAATATTTTATTGAGGATTTTTTGCATCTGGATTCATTAGGGAGGTCGGTCTATAGTTCTCTTTTTAAGTTGGGTCTTTCTCAGGTTTTGGTACTAGAGTAATATTTGCTTCCAGGAATGACTTAGGAAGGACTGCTTCCCTTTTAATTTCATTGAATAGTTTGAGGAGTGTTGGCATTAGGTCTTCTTTGTATTTCTTGTAGAATTCTGCAGTGAATCCATCTGGGCCTGGGCTCTTCTTTGTAGGTAAGGACTTAATTACATTTTCAATTTCATTAACAGATATTGGGTTATTCAGCAGTTTTACATCCTCTTGATCTATCTTTCGTACTTAATATGTTTCTAAGAATCTGTCTATTTCCTCTGTGTTATCAAACCTTTGAGACTAGAGGTTTTCGAACTAGGTGTTGATGATCTTCTGTATTTCTTTTGGGTCTGTAGTGATTTCCCCCTTTTCATTTCTTATTGCATGAATTTGAGCTTTTTCTTCCCTTTTTTTTAATAAGGTTGGCTAGGGGCTTATCGGTTTTATTTATTCTTTCAAAGAACCAACTCTTTGATTCGTTGATTCTTTGGATTGTTTTCTTAGTCTCTATTGCATTGATTTCTGCTCTGATTTTTATAATTTCCTCTCTTGTTCTAGCTTTGGGCTTGACTTGCTTTTCTTTTTCTAGCTGTTTGAGGTGTAGCATCAAGTTATTTATTTGTATTCGTCCTGATTTCCTGATGTGGGAACTCAGTGCAATAAATTGTCCTCCGATGATGGCTTTCATAGCATTTCACAAATTCCGGTAAGTTGTATCTGCATTTTCATTGTCTTTTAGGTATTGTGTAATTTCTTCTGTGACCCACTGATTACTCAAGAGTGTGTTATTCAGTTTCCATGTGTTTGCGGGATTTTTGCAGTATCTT
The DNA here is from genome assembly GCF_034190915.1 of Cavia porcellus. Taxonomy (NCBI): domain Eukaryota; kingdom Metazoa; phylum Chordata; class Mammalia; order Rodentia; family Caviidae; genus Cavia; species Cavia porcellus. The sequence continues at coordinate 30,068,106 of NW_026947490.1, read as the reverse complement.
TTATCATTAATTTCTAATTTCAGAGCGCTATGATCCGATAACATGCAAGGGATGATTTCAACTCTTTTGCATTTGTTTAAATATGTTCTGTGAGCTAATACATGGTCTCTTTTAGAGAATGATCCATGTACTGCTGAGAAGAATGTGTATTCTGATGTTGTTTCGTGGAACACTCTGTATATGTCTATCATATCCCTTTGTTCGCAGGTGTGATTCAGTTCTGTTATTTCTTTGCTCATTTTCTTTCTGGTGGCTCTGTCCCTTGGTGTCAATGGCGTATTAAGGTCTCCTGTTACAATTGTGTTACTGATAATTTGAGTTTTCATTTCTGTTAATAGTTGTTTTATATAACTGGGTGCTCTGGAGTTTGGTGCATATACATTTAAGATAGTTATCTCTTCTTCATGGAGTTTTCCCCTAACGAGTATGTAGTGACCTTCTTTGTCCTTTATGGTCATTGTTGGTTTAAAGTTCACATTGTCTGCAAACAGAATGGCTACTCCTGCTTTTTTTGGATTCCTGTTGCATGAAGTATTGTTTTCCATCCTTTGACTTTCAGTCTATGAGTATCCTTTTGGGTTAGGTGGGTTTCCTGTAAACAGCATATGGTTGGATTTTGTTTCTTGATCCATTCTGCTCTTCTGTTTCTTTTGATTGGTGCATTGAGACCATTTACATTAATGTTTATTACTGTTAAATGCTGGTTTATTGTTGACATGTTATCTCTCTGCTGTTGCATCTTTATCTTTCTGTTCTGTTTAATTATCTGCTTTGCTTAGTGGTTTTTTCCTTTGTGTATCTAAACTGTCTTTCAATATTTTTTGCAGGGTTGGTTTGGTGTTCATGAAGTTCTTCAGCTGTTCTTTGTCATGGAAGTATCGTATTTCACCATCAATTTTGAATGATAGTTTTGCCGGATACATCAGTCTAGGCTGGAAATCATCTTGCTTTAGAATCTGGAATACTTCACTCCATGCTCTTCTTGACTTTATTGTTTGTGCTGAGAAGTCTGCTGTGATCCTGATAGGTTTTCCTTTATAAGTGATCTGTCTTTTCTCTCTGACAGCTTTTAATAATCTATTCTTGTGTTGGATTTCTGGGATGGTGATTATTATATGTCTGGGTGCAGTTTTTTTGCTTATGATTATTTGGAGTTCTATATGCCTCACTGATCCTGATGTCGGTTTCTAATCTCATGCTTGGGAAATTTTCAGCTATTACTTCTCTAAATATCCTCTTGACATCCTTTTTGTTGTCTCCTTCTTTTTCATTAATCCTATCATTCTTATGTTATTTTTCTTTGCATCGTCTTGCAGTTGTTGAATTGTTGTTTCCTGATTCCTTGTTATTTTTAAAAGATCTTTCCTTTCCTGTTCACTAGCTGCAATCCTGTCTTCAAGGTCTGAAATTCTATCTTCACTTTCATTGAGGCAGTTTTTACAACTTTCAGTGGAGTTTTTTTATTTCCTGTATGTCTCTGTGTATCTGCATTATGTATTCTGTTTGTTTCTTATATTGCTCATCTAGGGATTCTATCTTTTTGTTTAGTTCCTCCAATTTTTTAACTGTGTTTTCTTTAGATATATTCAGAATTGCTTTCATTTCTTTTATCATTTCTTCTTTTACCTGGGAGATTATTTCAAGTTTAAATTTCTTTAAAGCTTCCTGGATTTGCTTGTTAATTTCAGTAGCTATTGTGTCCGATATTTGAGGTGAATGGCATATATTTTCTTCTATATACATCGCTCCTAGGGTTTCTAGAGATGGGCTGGAGGTTTGAGGTTGTAATTTGGTCTTTCATTTTGTCATTTTCCTATATTTCTGTGTTTCAAGTGTCATTTGAAAGCTTCCTCAAGGCCTGTTGGAAATCCCCTTCTATGTTCACAGTTCCTGAGACTCTGGCACCCCGTTACCCCAAGCCACTGGGCCTGTAGAACCAATGGCCCTCTTCTGCCTGTTTAGAACGCCATAGTTCCAGATAGGCCAGGCTTCAGGGACACTGTGAGCCCACCTGCTTGTTGGAAGCTCCACACTTCTCCAAGAGCAGCCGGGATGGGGAGGCGGATGTAGATGCCTCAAACCCACTTATCCACTTCACTGCACCCAGAAGCCTGGAGGGTCCTGAACAGTCTGGGCTTTGGGCAGAGTGCACTGAGGACTTACCACAGGCCGCAGGGCCTCTGGAACCTGCGATACTCCCCTGCTTGCTGAGATACCCACAGTCCTCCAGACACACAGGGAGGCGGATGTAGGTGCCCCAGATCCACCCAGCCCCTCCTCTGCACACCGATGGTGAGGTGCAGGAGTCCCAAATAGGCTGGGCTCCAGGGATAGCATGCTCCCGCCTACTTGTTGGAAGCTCCACAGTTCTCCAAGTGCAGCCGGGATCAGAATATACACATTCTTACAGTAGGTATTAAGGATCTCCTGGGTTTCTGTGGGATTTATCGTGATTTCCCTTCATTCCTAATTGCTTGAACTTGTGTTGTTTCTTTCTTCTTTTTTGTTTTTTTTTTTTATTTTAAAGAGAAACTATCAAGAAGCAAACAAACAAAAATACAACAACAAAGCAAAAAGGCAACAAAAAACCAATAGTGATATAGGATTTCAAAACAAGATGATAGTAATGATTTCTCATTTTTATTTGTTCTTTCAAAGAATCATGATATCAATTCATTGTATTGTTTTCTTACTCTCAATTGCATTCATTTCTGCTCTTACCTTTATAATTTGCTCCCTTGTACAAAATTTGAATTTATTTGTTCTTGTTTTTCCAGAAGTTTGAGGTTCAATATTAAGTTGTTTATTTGAGTTGGTTCTGTTTTTCTGGTGCTGAGTCCGTCGCTATACATTTCCCTTGTAGGACTGTTTGCATTGCATTGCATAAACTTTGGTATGTTGTATCAGCATTAGCATTTAATTGTGTATAGTGTTAAGTTTCATCTTTAGTTTCCTCAGTGACCCATTGGTTGTTTTGAAGAATGTTGCTTAATTTTCAAGTGTTATGTAGTTTTTGTGATTTCCTTTGTCATTGATTTCCCATTTAATTTTGCTATGGTCAGATAGCAGGCATGGAGTGATTTCAATTCCTCTATATTTTCTTCAACATGTTTTGTATTTGTTAAGGGAAAACTTCAAGAAGAGATAGCAATCACCAATATTTATTCACCAAACCACATAAAATAAATACTAATGGACATGAAAAACCAAGTAATCCCTAACACAATTGTAGTGGAGGATCTTAATACCCCACTCTCACAAACAGATAGATCAGCTAGACAAAAAAATCAACAAAGAAATATTAGGCTTAAACCCAGTTTCTCAACAAATGGACTTGATAGATGTCTACAGAGTGTTTCACCTGAAAACATCAGAGCACATATTCTTATTACCTATACATGGAATGTTCTCCAAAATAGCCCACAAACATAAAATAGTTGTGTTTTTATTATTAAAAATAATCTACTCAACCCTTGTACACGTTTAATTGTAATATTATTTACATGCTTATCATTTACTCCTGCTGAGTTGTAGATGTTCATTTCCCTATGATTTCAATGATCATTAAAGTAATCAAGATTTTAGATTCTCTAGATTTATTATACTTATGTCTCTTGTGTTTTAATATATTTCACCAATCATCCTACTTGCTGATGCATTGAACTAATTCATGTATTAACAATTGTTGAGTAAGTTACTAGAAAGCAGTAGTAATTTATCTTCCATCTGACTATATTATTACCTTTGGTGCTTTGTGCATAACAAAATAGCAGAGTAGTATTTCTCAGTAATTTCATTAAAGCTCTATGTTTTACTCCTTGTAATGTTAGTTTGTGAAACTTTGTGCTTCCAAGCAGTGAGTCAGTCTGGTACTGAGGAAATCAGCTTGCATATGGCTAAATTTTTAGGGTTAAATTGTGATTTGTGCATCTGTATTTGTGCATCTATTTTTCACAGCTCAGAATGTTTTCATTCATATTTGATATTAACCTTTAATCTTTGCACAGAAATGCTGCACAGGGTACAGCTCCTAAAACCCTGGAGGCAAGATGGTGGAGGACAAAGGAAAATGAGAGTCAAGATACAAAAGCTGATGTGAGGTGGGGCCCCGCTATTGGTAGGAGAGAAAAAGATGCCCAGTGGCTGAAGTGAGTTTATTTATACACTCAGGAGGCTACTGTCAATTGAAATCCCTGTGCCTAGCAACCTGTTTGCTGGGCTCGCCTCAGGCTTCCTTGAAGATTCAGAGCTAGAACAACTTGTTCAAGTGGCACACCTCGATGCTCCATGTTCTTAGGGCTACCCTTGCTTTATTCCTGCACATGTGATCAATCTCCAGATTTAGCTTCTCCCCACACAGTTTCCAGTGACTGATATTTTTGCCCCAAAGCCGAGGACAACATGCCCCTCCTTCAACGAATCCCAGCACACTGCCCCTGCCAGTCTCCTGTCTTCTGCCTCTCCGTGGAACCCACAGGAGGCCACCACAGTGGGTTCTTTAGATTATTTACTATGAGGATTTAGCTGTGACTCCTTGGAAAGATTCTTTGCACACTCATCTGTTGATGGACATATGTGCTTCCTCCAAGATTTGTCTATTACAAATTGTGTTGCTATAAAAATTTGTATTCTGGGGACTCAGGGCTTGTCTCCAAGAACTAGTCAAGGCCAGTCCCTTCTCTGGAATATGCAAGGATGGAATAACCCAAGCTGAAAATACTTCACTGCACAACATTATTCCTTCTTTCTCTAGGAATATAGAAGAGTGTGATCTAGCTAGGTCACTGGTTTTAGTCTTGAGTATAGAATCTTTCTTCTAACTTGGGGTTAGAGGTACAGGGAGGGAATAGATCAGTATAATGCATGTTTAAGGCTCCAGATTTGATGCCTAGCATTCTAAACAACCAAAAACTTGAGATTGGTGCTTTTTGGATGATGGTGATGATGAAAATATTTAACCTCTGGTGTTCACAATTTTCAAGTGGATCTCACATCCTCACTCATCACTCTGGGTGTTTGGACCATGTACAGGTCTCCAAATGTAACACCTAGTCATGGTTCTGTTTCTTTTGGTGGGCTTAACAGATTGTAATACTCTACGTGTTGAAAGAATAAATTCTAGGTCCTGTGCCTATGCCTTCATTTGTTCTATGTTGTTAAATATGACTTTATAACCTTAGAATAAGTGCGTATGTGGATGAAATCCACAGTGCTAATACCAGTTATGATGTTTTTCAACATGTTTATATCCAGACAATTTCTTCATGTTTTTACTTGGATGCATAGTAATCATCTGAAATTTCACATTTTATGTTTTATACTCCATTTTCTCTTCACTCGAGACTTAAGTCATATTTATTTCATCAATAAGCCTTCCCTTCTCTTCCTCATCCGTGACTAAAGCTATGCAATTTTTGGAATAATCTTTGAATCTTCATTTTCATTTACCCTCTTTCTACACTCCCCATGGAAACTACTGGTGAACTTCAGTTCTTTCTTTACCTGTGTCCTGATTTCCTCCGCCTTCTAAATCTCCATTGCTCCTCTAACCATACTTCACAAACTCTAATTACATCCTTTATTTATTTTCTTCCCTATTAATTCTTTTTTTTCACAACTAAAACTAAATGTCTATGAATAAATGACTATATCGGTATATTTTAGACATGAGCACAGATATATATAACTATCATTCAAAAGATATTTATCAAATACAGATATTCCTTGGTTAATGACCTACTTGTTTAATGACTGTTCAGACTTATGACCGAAGCGGGCTGTTCAAATCAACAGTCTGCCACTTGGACTTATAAACCATCGTTTTTGAATAGTTCTATGTATCTTTTTTATAGAGCCTCAATGTCATTTTCTTTTCTGTCTTTCTTATTTATTTATTTTTTGAGGCAGGGTCTCATTTTATAGTGTAGTCTCATGGCAATCCTCCTACCTCAGCCTTCCAAGTGCTGAAATTACAGGCATGTGCCATTGTGCCTGGTTCAAAGACTTTATGCGTGTGTGTGTGTGTGTGTGTGTGTGTGTGTGTGTGTGTAACATACACCTTGCTTATACAGCACTGTAATTTTTGCTGGTTTTACTGTGTGTACACTACTATAGTTTTATGATGTTATACACTACAGTACTTCATGTAAGACACAAATAAAAGTCATCAAGTTGGAGTTTCTTTGACAATTTCTTAGTTCTAAACATTGTAATGTACAAGCCATTTATGATTCCTCATTTAGCAATCAATTCATTTAGTAACCCAGTTGTAGGAATAAAACTTGATTGTGGAACAAGAAACATCCATAAATGAATGTAGCCCTTTGTTATCTGGTATGTCTTTAACTCCTAAGGTGTACTGTCCTCCCATATTCTGGGGTTCCCTGCTAAAATTAACCTGTTCATACTTCTTGTTTGTTTTGTTTTGGTTTTGCTTTTGATACAAGGTCTTGCTATCTAGATCAGGCTGGCCCTGAACTTACTACACAACCCATTACAATCTGTAATCCTCTAAGAGATCAGCCTGGCTGTAATAACACAGGACGGCATTCCTAGAACTGGCCACATATCCTACCCAGAGCAGATCTGTCCATTTTTCCCCATCCTCATACCTGCCTAAGATTCTGAGCTGTTGGTGTCTTTATCCACACAAGAGAATCTAGAAATCTCACCCATTCAGTTTTCCTAAGTCTTTCCAGTTCCATGAGTGGTTTCTGTAGCAGATAGCAGAATTCTGGTCCCTGAGCTGCCGTGGTTCTCTCATACAATGGCCTCTGGGCATGGCTGTCTCTCCTTGCTTTGGCCTCTGAGTAGTGTGGATGGTCATCTGTTTCAAGGAAGCACAGAAGGCAATGGAGCATCCCCAAGATATTTGCATTTCGGGGCTGGGGATTTAGCTCAGCGGCCTAAGCGCCTGCCTTGCAAGCAGGCAATCGTGAGTTTGATCCCCAGTACCAATAAAAAGGAAAAAGACCAAAAAAAAAAGATATTTCCATTTCATAATGCTGCCTAATGCCTTGCTGTCATGTTGGCTTCCTTCAGCAACACCACAGTGACTGTAGGAAGTGACTGGCCATCTTACCCTAGGCATCCACAGCCAGGAGGCAACTTCAGAACCTCACTCTGGGACTGTGTTAGGTACCCTTGTACCTTTCTTGGCATTCCAGGCAATGTCTAGGGATGGGCTGCAATAATGGAGCCTGAAACCAGATGGGCTTCCAATGTGGGCTCCCCTTGGGCTGGTGGAATCCAGAAGCCTGTAGAATCCTTCAAGTATGATTCCAGGAGTGGATCTTGAAGAAGGGGCAGGCTTGACCCATGGAGGGGAATTCACATATGAATATCCCACACAGTGTGGCCTTTTCCATTCTGTTGAGGGCTAGACATTTGATCAAACACCAGCCATCCAGCCCAGGCCAATCAAGCTCAGACCCAGAAATTCACCATCTTGTACAACTGAGAGAATTAGTAAAGGCCATTAAGTTTATTGTATTAGACATTATCTATAGCCATTAAGTTTATTGTATTAGACATTTAAGGTTTGTAATACAATAAACACTGACATGAATATACATCAGTAGGTAATTATACAAATCTCATGCAAACAGTATGTAGCTTTAGTCAGAGCCAGTCACTAAAGAGTGGGCAGGGCCTTTGGTTGTCTATGGACAATGCACAACCTGTACAGATTGACTGAGGGGTCATGATCAAGGTTTAGGGTCTGTATATTCAGTCTTTGTGCAACTAGGTGATTGAAAACCAAAAGGAAGAAGAGTATCAGTGAATGCTGTTTCTAGGTCAAGTTTGTGATTTAGATGGCATGCACAAAGTGGAATGGTCTGGTTTAGGGAGAAGAGGATCAACCACTAGGGAGTTTCCCTGCAAAGGTCGAAGTCAATGTTTTTTGGGAGATACCAAGACTTGTTTGTATTGGAATGTGAGAAGGCTGGAAATTGCACAGGCACCATTTAGTGAGTTTAAACATTGGATGTTGTTAAGTTTTCAGGGTTTGTTTGTTTTTGGTCTTCGCTGTTGTTATTGGTTTTTGGACAGCATTTCACTGCCAAATATGACTTTTTCCCTTTCCAGGTGTGATACTCTGCTTTGCAGATGTCTGAGCTCCTACTTGGTAAACTTTTTTTTTAAACAAAGTATATAATAAATATATGTGGAAATACTACTTCTCTCGGTTCTCAATGTAGCCACCTCATATTTACCTTGGCAAGCTCGAGTCTCTGAAAATCTAACGGGTATTTGCAAGTGTTGAGGGGCCAGCACATGAGACAGTTTCATTGGCCTCTCCATCCTTGGCTACATTCTCAGAAATCTACACCTGACCTCACTAGTCAAACATGGCCGCCCCCTTGTGGCCACAGCCATATTAGCTAATAGGGTGGTAACCGGAAGTCTTGTGAAACTGCTTTCAAGTAATTTAGGCCCTTCTAGGCCGCCGTACGCCGACTCTAGTTTTGGAAAGGGGATCTGATTATACACCTGCCTTTCGCGGAAGTGCAACGTCTAGATCCTTATGGGTCTAGGGAGAAATCAGGTCAGTGTGTGGCTTTATTTCTGCAAGTTACTTTTGTCTCAGTGCAGGATGAGGGCGGTCCGTGGAAACGGAGCAGCGTGGATCCATGGAGATGGCAGGGGCGTTCGGCAGGTACCATACTGTAAGTGACTCGCAGGTCTGTGGTTGGGATCCCTGTGGGGTCCGGGCGGGGTGTAAGGGTTTGCAGAGACCAGCGACAGTGCCCTGACTCTCAGGACCTCTAGGGATGTGCTTCATAAGGAGTGGAGGTGATTCCTAGGGTGCACAACGGTGTGTGTTTCATGTTTTGGCTTCAGTTTGAGGCTCAGCGTTGCTGGGTCTGGAACATTGTCACCACGCGGGAGGATCGGGTCCACATTTAAGATTAATAAAGAGGTATGAGGCCAGGGACTGGCCATAAAGCCTTGTGAGGGCCAACCCCTGGTACACCAAACACTCTTGACTGATCGCTGGCTTGAGCCTGCAGCTTCAGTGATTCAAACTGAAGGCCGTGCAGCACCGGTATGAACTGTAAATCGGGTATCTACAGTTTTAAATCCGGGAGCGGATTACTGCAGATCAGAGAGCAGTTCAGCCGACTCATCCGATTGTTTATTGTCTAAGGTTGCTTTCGAGCTGCAGAGGCATAGTTCTGTTTCTTTGAAACAGAAACCCCGAATCCTGGAAAGTTGAAAATATGTAACATTTGTCTCCTTACAGCAAACGTTTACCAACCGCTGCGCTCACCTCTTAACTTTGCTTTCCTGCGGCGCCCTGCACACATAGACACGTTCTGCTTTGCTAACAGATTTTGCTGCGTTTGCTTATGTATCCTTCTAGCCAGGGGATCCAAATCGGATGTTGATGGGTCTTAGCCAGTGATAGCAATTCCAGTTCCCATTGGCAGCGATAGCGTTTGCACAGAATTGAGCTTAGGTGCATATACGGTGCAAATGTAGCCAACAATATAATATGTGAAATTTACCTGGGAGTTTCTGGGGAGCACTTTCTCTTAAGTAGGTTGTTCCTTGAATCTTTTTTCTATGTCAACAATGATATCTGAAAATAACCTTAATTTTCTGTCTCATTTGTAATATTTATAGTTATTCTTGTAATGCATTTGCTCAACAATCTGAAACAAAAAATAAAATGGTAGAGAACTTCCTTGTTTTGTTACCCATCCATAAAATTCACTAGCTTTACTGCTTGGAGTTAACATCTCTCCTGAAGATAGGATCATAAAATTATGAGTTCAACCAGGATTTCAAAGTTAATGACGTAAAACGTTGGTAGTGTTCTTTCGAAACAAAAACAATAGCTGACTCATATCTCTTATTCCTTATGTTCTTTTTTTTTTTTGCATCATTTCTCATTTGATCTGTCTCTAAATCTATATATTTTATGATTCCTTAAAGATAACAAGTATTGGGTATTGTTGAAATCTCACTTCTTTTGAATTTACATTTTAAAAACATGTACAGTTTAATAATGAGAAAACATTATATATATATATATATATATATATATATATATAAGCAATCCTGTCACATAAAGAAATAGACCACTGCCATCATTCAAGTAGTGTTCTCTTCACTTTTTCCAACAATACTGTTCTTCTATCTGTATCAAGTACTCCTAGATGTTTCTTTATAATTAGTCAAGTTTTTCTGTCTCATTCCATTATTTGATACATAGCAGTTTTTCCTGTTAATTACATCTCTGTTGCTTACAGCCTGAATTTTTATACATAATGCAGCTATGAACATTTTTGTAAATGTCCTAGTTTGGTACAAATATACCATTATTGGGGGGAGCATATTTAACATATAGATCTCAGAGAGAAATTACTATATCATAGGTGTATATAATTTCAAGTCAAAATAGATGATGCCAAACTACTATAGTTTCTCTAGTACAATATCATTTGCTTTACGTAGAGTGCTTAAAATAGTTTTTTGTATTCCAATAACATTGAGAGAGCCTTTTATACTATTTCCTTAAAGTTTTACTGTTTTTCCTATCCAATTGAGGTTGACCATTGCGCCCCAAATGATTTTCGTGTATGTCATTAACTGGGGTTCCACTTTCTTCCCCAACCCAACTCATATATCTGAAGTATCCTGTGCCTTAGGCATGATACTATGCTGGGACTCATTTCCCATGTTCCCTTGTAGTCATCCCAGCTACACTTTACAGAGCAAAAGGCATACATCTGCTCCTTGAAGGCCCTGTGGCTTAACTGGCAAGAGATACATAATTCGTTAGGGCACTGTAACCAGCACTAGTTAGTGGTATTGAGAACATTGTGTTCAAATGAATGCTGCTTAGGAACAGTGACAGTACGTGGCCCAGAAAACACATACCAAACTAAATTTTGTTCCCAACTCGCAGGTCCTGACTTCTCAGGAGCACAAGCATCATATAAAGGAAGAGGAATTTACAAGATTTGGGTATCTGCATTCGAGCAGAAGACACCAAGACAGCATCCAAGTGGTCAGCAACTTTCTGAAAAAAGAAGACAATGATCCAGGCCAAGGTAACTTAACTTTGGATTTGTTTTACAGTCTTTCCTTTTCTTTGTTCCCATTATTCTGAAAAGTTTGCATTTCAAAAAGGCAGGGTCTAGAAAGAAAGAAAGAAACTGTATCTTTAGCTTTTGCTTTGTGTTGCATTTTGAGACTGGAATCCTGCCATGTTCCCCAGGCTGCCCTTGGACTCCTGGGCTCAAGTGATCCTCCATCTCCAGCCTCCAGAGCAGGTGGGACTAAAAATATATGCTGTCACTTCTGTCTTTAAGTCAGTCTTCCGGTATGGTAGAATAAGGAACGGTTGTTCATAGGATTTACAGTAAATTACAAATAATGGGACATAGATGACTGGTAATATGAGCTGTCAGCTTGCATGTGATTTCTCTGACAGCCAACCCCTCCAAAGAATTGTAATCTACATGCTATGCACTGGTTCTGAGAAAATACTGTAGGTCATTTCCTGCAGGAGATGCCAGTATTTCATGGCACTTTGGTCTTGCGAACTTTCTTGTCTTGATCTTCCTAGAGGTAATGTGAGTGGAGTCCTGAAGAGCAGCATTCTATAAATACAGGAGGTTTCCTGTGGCTGTTTCTTTGTGGATTCCTCCTTCATCTCTGTGGAGCAGACCAAGTAAATATAGGGGCTAAAGCACATAGACTTCAGCCTGTCACAATCTGGATTTATGCAGGGAAAAAACCCTAAACATCCCAGGAAAGTGGAAGGATTGCGAAATGATTGTCTGTGAGCAGATAACTGAGCTGGTGTTTGAATATGGACTTGGATGTAGGGAGATGAAGGTGCTGTGCTGTCATTTGATAAGGGATTGGGTTGTTGGAATTCATAGGATTTGCTTTAAACCTTCATTTCGTGATAGAGAATTCAACATCCTATTATGTTGGGTCGTGAAGAGCTGACCTTATGTAAAGAAGAGTATATAGAGCCTTTACCTCAAGATACTACAGAGAGACCTCTAGGCCGTCAGTGTCCTGTCTGATTGAAAAGTCTTTGTTAGCCTGCAAGCTTCAGCTATTGGGCAGTCTAAAACCATGATCTGTAGTGGGGAATTGGACTGTAAACCATGGCTCTGATCTCTTCAAGTGGAGGTTAAAGTTTTGAAACTGATTTCCAGGAGCTGGACCTTAGAAACCACGTAGGCTGTCTGTGATTATGCCCCAGTAAAATAACAAAATACACATGGCAGAAATAAATTTTCTTATTCATACACTTCCTTCCTATCCCACTTCTGGAAATGGTTGGTAACCCCTACTTTTTGTCATTATCTACATTTAGATCTCTCTCTCTCTCTGTCTCTGTCTCTCTCTCTCTCTCTCTCTCTATATATATATATATATATGGACATAAATCCAATATGGCTTTTTTTTTGCATGAATAAAATCACATTCCATAGAACAGAGAAACGTAAACTGGAAGCCTAATCCAAGCACTCAGGAGGCTGAGGCAGGAGGATCGTTGCAAGTTCAAGACCAGGCTGGGCTACAAAGTGAGCTCAAGGCCAATCTGAATTGCATTGTGAGACCTTGTCTCAAAAAGGCATTAAAATAAAATAGAAGCCTGTTTGAAGGAACTCTACATTGGCCTTAGATGGTATTTTTGAGCATCCAAAAGTCAATGACTGCAGTTTATTAGGAAACATTAATTGTAAATGTCTATCAGTTCATAGTGTTACCTGAAAAACTAAAATAGGTTTTTCACCACTAGAGGTTTGGAGAGATCTGAGTATTTTATCTGAAAAATGAAAAGGATCATACATCTATATTCTTTTTTTCTGGAGAAATGACAGTAACTTTTGTATAGTCTCCATCTATAATCCTGTCCTCTCAGGAATGGTACCTAAATGGCATCATGCATCCTGTAACTTTTTTTTTGGAGATGAGTCTCAGGGCCTCACACATGCTGGGCACGCATTCTACCACTGAACTATATATTGCAAACCCTTTTTTCATTTGGAGACAAGATCTCAGTAAGTTGCCCAGCCTAGCCTGGAACTTATAGTCCTCATACCTCAGCCTCCTAAGTAGCCGGGATTATTGGTATTCACTGCATGCCCAGTTTTAAACTGTTGAAAGTTACACATATTAGTGGTGGCCAGGGATTTTGGTAGGGAGGATTGGAGGTATATGGCTATGGCTTTAAATATAATGAAAGAAGGCCCTTGTGCTGGAACTGTTTTGTGTACTGATTATGCTCACAGCCACATGGAGCTTCATGTAGGATAAAGCTGCACAAAAATGCATATAAATGAGTGTGTAATGTAGAAAACCTGAGTAAGGATTGTATCAAGGCTAGTTTCCTGATTATGTTATTGTCCTTTAATTAGGCAAGATATTGCCTTTGTGAGAAACTGGGTGAAAGGCATATATATTGTCCCTGAATTATTTATTTTCTTTCTTTATTTTTTCTTATTTTTTTTCTTCAGTGCTAGGGATTGAACCCAGGGCCTCATGCATGATAGGAAAACACTTTTATCACAGAACTACACTCCTTACCCTCTGTATTATTTCTTATGATGGTATATGCTAATCTGTCATTAACTGTAAAAGAAAAAGGTACATATATAAACAAAAACATAGAGTTAACATAAAAAAAATAGGAAAACTTAACCATCATGGATGAAGTGGAACACCCATATACTCATATATGATCCTTCCCTTGAAAGAACTAGGTACGCTTTACAGTGTTTTCAGTGGAACTATAATTTCTTATTACTGTTTTGTTGTTATTTTCAAAGGAATCAGCGTACTAACATCTTTGTGCTTTTTTTCCCTTTAAAGAGCCTGAATTTTTGTTAGGTGTTATTACATGCCCACCTAATTTCTTTTTTGGTTTCATTTCGTTTTGCTTTGCTTTGCTTTATTTTGTTTGAGACAGAGTCTTGCTATGTAATTCAGGCTGACTTTGAACTTACTGTGTAAGCTTCTTCAGAGTATTTGTTCATTACATTGTGTATTATATAATCTGTTCCCGTAAACTGTTTAGAAATTCTCCATGTGTGAATCTGTACATGTATATCTATCCTTTCTGTATTATAGAGAAAAACAGATCAAAACAAGACAACAAAACAAAGTCCTAGAAAAACATGAACGAAAAAGACATATAAAACCACAATATTATGTGATCGACAGTAGTTACTATGCTTTCTCTTGTTATTTTCAATAGAATTGTCTACATCATCAGACATAATATAATTGAACATAGCATTACATAGCAATTTTAATAAAAACACAACACTGGAGACATTGTAGTACTTTAAAAGCAGTTAATAATCAAACCGGAATGGGTATCTTGTCATCTTGAGTTGTTGCCTCTACTCTTAGACTTGATACTATCAAGCGTACCAAATTCAAATAAAATCAGTCAAGACAAAACAGCAGTCTAACAAACCAGCTTCAAGTAAAATCAGTCATAGTGAGACAATGTATGTAATACAGGGCTTCAGTTTAAGTTAATAGGAAATTAAGGATAGTTACTGTAGTATATCCTGCTATTTTTGGAATAGCTGTCTGTGCCCTCAAATCTCATATGAGTAGACAGACCGGAACAAAATAAAATCAAACTAAACAGAGCGATAACACTAATGTGGCTTTTAAATCCTGATACACTATTAACAATGTCCTCTGCCTTCCTTTTTTAGGCAATTCCTCCTCCCCTTTCCGTTTCTCAGGATGCTTTGTATATTTTGGATTCCTCTAGCTCCTTTAGTTTTTAGATTAAGGTGGAACCCATTCTATCTGAGTGGTATTGAACCTTTTTACCTCTGAGCTTGATCTTGAGCTGTTTTGAACTGCTGAACTGCTGAACTGCTGTCTAAATGGTGTGGATGCCATAGTTTTACTGTTGTCCTTTTGTTGAGCATTTAGGTGACTTTCTTATTACACGCTGGGCAGCAGAGCATGTCCTTGCTAATGGCTTTTGGCAAAGGTGTATCAGTGTTTTTGAAGGTAGCTCCAGAGAAGTCACTCGATCAATGCACTAATTTTATATTTAATGGACATTTCTGACTGCTGTCCAGAGTAATTAACTCTACCATTTTATGGGTGTGAAGAATAATGTTTAAAAGTATTAGTGCTGGGCCACTGAATCATATCAGGATTTGTTTGTTTGAGACAGGATCTCACTGTGTAGTTCAGGCTGGCCTTGAAATCACAGAGATCCTCTTGCCTCAACCTTCCAAGTGTTCGGATTACAGCCATGCATTACCACACCCAGGTGTACCATATTGTGATACAAGAAATAGTTTGGTCTTTGACTGTGGCTCCTGTTTCTCTCGTTGCTGAGACAAAATACCCAGCACCCACAGTTACGACAGGAAAGGCTTAGTTAGCTCAGTTTGTGGAGGTGTCAGTCCATAATCAGCTAGCTCCAAGGCAGGGTGGCATGGCACAGGGGTAACAGTTCAAAGTGGAGAAGACAGCAAAAGCAGGAAGATCAAAAAGGAGAGGAGGAGAGTGAGCCTCTTTTCCTCCCTTATAGTGTAAGCACGCCACGCACCCTGGGTGAGTGTAACACTCACAATACCTCAGTGCCCTCCTGTGCACAGTGTCAGGAGATTTACAAGGCAAAGACCCTGGCCCCTGCTGAGGTGCTTAGTTAAACTTCTAAACTTCTCAAGTTGACACAGTGAACAACATCCAAGAGCGATAAAGGCATGTCCTGAATACCCTAGACTTTATACTTATTCTGTATACAATAACTTATCTCTGTATACAAGTTACTTAGTTAAGCTTCCAGACTTCTCAACTTGACACATGAATCAACATAAGACTCCTAACCAGAGCTCCTAAAACCATAGTAATTTCCTTTGTGATAAGAACAATAGAAATATCTATAATATTTGTGTTTTTGTCCTTGGCTCTGAAACTGCTCAGAGGCATAAGAATGGAAGGGTCTTTGGTATTTATAACTTGAATTCATCTTAGTGAAAAAACTGTTGGAAAGCTGTTAAGGCAGAGAAGCTAGTTGTGTGGGGAACCAGCCCTGTGAGTAAAAAGTTACAGCCTTCACCCCCACCCTCACCCCCAGGAAGACAGAGGAGCCAGAGACTGACTTAATCACCAAAGGCCAATTGAGTTTGTGAATCATGCCTAAGGAAGGAAGCCTCCATAAAAGCACTAAATGAACATCTGGATTAGTAGTGGTTAAAAACAAAAACAAAACAAAAAAAAAAACTGTGAGAATGACATGGAATCCTCACCTCACTTCCCCAGTTTTTACCCTAAGCTTCTCTTCTATGATACTGTTCCTAATAAAGGGAGTTGGCATTGGGAAGGGAAGCATTGCTGAGTTCTGTGGGCTGTTCTAATAAATGATCAAGCTCAAAGAAGGAGTTGGGGGCCCCTCTCATACAAAGCTGATAAGTCAGACATTTGGAAGGCTTAGACTTTACACACACGCAAAACATTGTTTCAGTCAACAGCAGACTGCATATACCATTGTGGTCCCGTAAGGGTATACTGCTTAGTGAGGTTGTAGTTGTCTTAGTTTGTGTAAGTACACGTTATTATGCTTGCCCAAACATGAAACTGTTTAATTAATGATATTTTAGAATAGATTCCCTATCTTTATATGACTCATGATTTTATGTGTGAATATAGTTAATGTAATTGAACAATTACAGAATGTTTTCTTAGGATTTTATGACTACAAGGTATGAAACAACAGCGACTAAGTTTATAGATGCAACCTATAGAGTAGAAAGGACAGAAAAATAAATCATTTCTTTCCTACCCTCACAAGTAAATCAGTTCATTAGCAAGATTATTGTTTCAGGTGTTGCTGACACTGGAGGACGTGGCCGTGAGTTTCACCCGGGAGGAGTGGCAGCTCCTGGGCCCTGCTCAGAAGGACCTGTACCGGGACGTGATGCTGGAGAACTACAGCAGCCTGGTGTCAGTGGGTGAGGACAGTTCTCCCATGTCACTCAGAGGGTGCCCAACAGTGGCCTTTCCTTTCCCAGCTTCTAGAAGCCCTAGAGGACCTGTGGTGTCTTCAGTAGTAGATTCGTGGTTGTTCTTCAGCCTCCAGGAAGAGTGTAATGTGCTCTCTTCTGAGAGAATCCTTGTAGTTTGCAGATTCTGTAGTTCCTAAAAGAGAACATTCTCCCACGTTGACAGATCACAGCCAGATTGATGAGCCTAACTGAGACATCTGTCATTTCCCTTGGACAGGGTATCAAGCCAGCAAGCCGGATGCCCTCTCCAGGTTGCTGTGTGGAGAACCGTGGATGGTGGAGGATGAGCTCCACTGCCGAACCCCTTCCAGTGAGTGGGAGAACGGGCTGGGGAAGGTGGGAATGAGAGAGCCTGGTGGCTGAGAAGGGTTTGGGGATGTGGAAACAATGCCTTCACCTGATTCTCTCTAAGGGAGACTCTTACTTTAAAGGAGTTCAGAGAAAAATACACCACTTTCTATATTCTGGGATCTGATTCTTTTTCATTAATTTTGAGTCTTCCCTATGTCCTGACTGCTATGTCTTGATGCTCCACCATATAACTGGTTCAAGCTCTGATGATACACCAGATGGCTCGGTCTCTCAGCGTACCTTGGCTTCCTGAGCATCTCCTCTCCTCACTCCATTGTTCCCCAAATGTGCCCTTTCAAACTTTTCTTCAGCCTAATAAGTTGAGCCTTTGTTTCCTGGTGCAGCATCCCACACTAAGACCTCTCTCATGTTACCTAATACAGACTTTCATTTTCTGTGACTTACAGATCTTGATGCCAAGTCTGCCTTGCTGTCTTAATATGGAACATATTAAAAATGTTCTAACATATGTGCCACACACGTGATTACTTCCTTGCTTTGTTCCTTTAAACACTCTTTTGTAGTAGTTGAGTGTGTGCTGCATGATAACAGCAGTGAGTGAAACAACAAAACCTTTGTTCTAAGTTGAGGACACCTAAAATAAGGCAATATCATAGAGTCTGTAATATCTGTAAGGAGCTAAAATTATCATCTCTCCAAGAAAATCCCTGTAAGTTTAGATGTTCCTGTATTTCTGAATGTCCCAAGTGCTAGACATCTAAATACAGTAAGTCTCCAACTCACAGACATTTGCATAGTGAACTTTCCAAGGTATACTGTGTGAGACTCACTTTGTAAGCTATCCAGTGAATCTGACTTACAAGCAATTATCCCAGAATGGAACTCACTCTTAGGTCAGGGACTCACTGTATTACTCAGATGTTCTCCACACCTCTTTTACCGAGCTGTTCTTATTGAATTTTTAGCTAGAAAACATAATTTGGATACCCATCATTCTCAGGTGCAGTCTAAACGAGGTCAAAACTCATACCTACTTCAGTGTGATTCGTTTGTGTTTTTGCTAATTCTGAACTTTTTTCTAGTGCACTGTAGATAACCCTATTGTGTTAGCATTGTCACTTTCCCTATCCTGTCCTGACTTTATTAATCATGTTGATTTCTGTTAATCCATACTAGGAGACTGAAATTGTTTCATATTTCTTTGATAGTTTATCATGTTTACACAGATTTCCATGTTTCCTAAATTCTCCCCACTATTTTCCAAATATGAGATTACTTTTTTATTTGTTCCTTTAAATTAGTTTTTGGTAGCCTACTATATGTTGAAAGACAACAACAGTGAGGTAGAACAGTAGACCCCCAAGCTTTCAAAGCTTTTGTTCTAAGAGGAGGAAAGATAGGTAGCATCATAGAGCAGAATGTGCCAGGACCAGGGCTGCTCTGTCAGGAAAGATTTGAACTCTTGTATAAGGTACTTTTGAGCTACAAAATGCAGAAGTTAATTGGTTGTTAATTCGAAGGGAAAAGTGGGTGCTGATCCATTTTTAGAGCACACATGGAAGTCACCATAGAGGTAATATAGTATGAGAAAAAGAAACAGGATGAAACTAATGCTGGCCCGTTGGGCAACAATAACAAGAAAAGTAGAACTGCTGTTTGTGGTGTTGGAGATGACATGTAGAGGAGGTCTGGATTGGGAAGTTTTGAGGGACTTTAAGTTAGATGTGCTTTTTAGCATCCCAGCATAACTTTATCCTGTGTTCTGATGTGCCCGAGTTGATTAGGGAGAGGCCAGGTTTAAAGGCAGAAATTTGGACTGATAAGAGCCGCACAGAATGAAGGAAAGAGATAAGGAATAGAAGAGCCTTGAGCAATTAGAATTTAGTTAGATGAACCGTTAGGAAGATAGGCTTTCATTTTTAATAGCACTGCTGCCTGGTAACTCAAGCCAGATCCTTAGAATATTCCCTGATTCCTCATTTTCTTCACGCTCCCCCTGCTAACTGTAACAGCAACTCCCTCCGTGAGCTGTCTTCAGCTCATTTCCTGCATTACTCCCTCCAGTGTTCCTTCAAAGCACCATTTAGAATCTGCAGCTGGTCCCTGTGTCTGCTATTGTAAAGGGTTTTACCAAACTATGTGCAGGCTCCATGAACTTGAGGAATATATTTTTGCATCCACAACACTAGCACCAGGCCTGGTTCACATTAGTGAGTCTGAGGATTGGTGGAACCCTTTGGGTGAGGTGGCTCCCCAAACTCTGCTCTGCTGCTCACTGTGAATTATCTTTACATATTTTTGAAAAACTTTATTTTGAAAGCATCCCTAATCTGTATGTATTCATTATTAATTATCCAACCTTGTTTCTATCTTAACTCATGGTTATATAATTGTTTTCTACCCCTATGGGAGAAACATTAAATGTAGAATTATATTTATATCCCCCTCACTGAATTGTCACTAAAGAGATACCTGTCATCAAGGCATTTTTAAAAAATGCCTCACTTACAAATAAAGGTAATGGAGAATATTGTTTTCTTTTGTAGACATCGGGAAAACTGACGATGACTTGCCAAGGTATTTACAAAATGAAAGCAAAGTGAAAAGGTTGGAGAAGTGGCACGAACATAATACATATGAAAATGTTCAACAGAGCAAAACCCATCTATTGAGACAAAATTGTGACATATTTAACATAGATGGAAAAAGTATGAAATCACATTTAACTTTGGTTAACCAGAGCAAAAGCTATGAAGTGAAGAATCTTGCAGAGTTCCCTAGAAATGAGAACTCCTTTGTCTCTGCTAACTGTGAGAAATTTCATACCAAAATTCCATTTCCTACAAGTCAAAAACTCATCAGCATTAAATCTCAGTTCAGTAGCCCCAAGCATAAGAAAATTCAAAAAGCAGAGAAACGTCATGTATGCAGTGAGTGTGGGAAAGCCTTCATCAAGAAGTCTTGGCTCACTGACCACCAGGTCATCCATACTGGAGAGAAGCCACATCGATGTAATCTGTGTGGAAAAGCCTTCTCCCGAAAGTTCATGCTCACTGAACACCACAGAACTCATACAGGAGAAAAACCTTATGAATGCACAGAATGTGGCAAAGCCTTTCTTAAGAAATCACGGCTCAACATACATCAGAAAACCCATACAGGAGAGAAACAATATATATGCAGTGAGTGTGGGAAGGGTTTCATCCAGAAAGGAAATCTCATTGTACATCAGCGAATTCATACAGGAGAGAAACCTTACATATGCAGTGAATGTGGGAAAGGCTTTATCCAGAAGACCTGCCTCATAGCACATCAGAGATTTCATACCGGGAAGACTCCCTTTGTGTGCAGTGAATGTGGGAAATCCTGTTCACAGAGGTCTGGTCTCATTAAACATCAAAGGATTCACACAGGAGAGAAACCCTTTGAGTGCAGTGATTGTGAGAAAGCCTTCACCACAAAGCAAAAACTCATTGTTCATCAAAGAACGCACACAGGGGAGAAACCCTATGGCTGCAATGACTGCGGGAAAGCTTTTGCATACATGTCTTGCCTGGTGAAGCACAAGAAAATACACACAAGGGAAAAGCAGAGCGATTCCATGAAAAAACCCCCTGAGAGTGACAGCTCGTTAAGTACTGGTGGTGTCATACAGGAGATAAATCCTGTTGGCACAGTGATTACCCAAGTGCCTTCAGTGGCCTCACAGACTACAGTAAACATCAGTGAGCTTCTAGCAGATAGGAATGTTGTCCTTGTGGGACCGCCAGTAGCCAGATGTGTGCCTGCAGGCGACAGCAGAGAATTTACACAGGAGAGAAACTTCATGAATGCAGTGAATGTGGTTGTGCCTTCAGTCATCAATTATGTCTTATTTTATGTCCCAGAAAACCCATAGTAAAATGCTGAGATACTTTCTGTGTGGAAAAGCATTGAGCAGAAATCTCTAGTTCTTTTTATGGCTGCAAAGTATATGCTAAGAGAAACTGTATCCATCCAGAGGCCAGGAAAGCCTGATAAATGCATGCTGTCTGAATGTTGCATTGTTACACAGGCGATGTTCACCCCCAAATACATACACCGGAATTGCTATCATGTTAAGTGAGTCTGAGTTCTGAGTCTGAAGGAAGTCTGAGTTCATTTAAATGTAGGAAATAAGTATTCCAAGGTTAAATTGGTATCTGGAATATTGCTGTGAATGAAAAACGACATGAAAGATGGTTGGCAAAAGATGATTGGCCTTGTATCATGTGGAACGTGGCTTTGTCAATTTTGTTTTGGCAGTCCAGGGTAAGGATTCAGAACGTGTGGTAAACTTAAACTTTACATTATGTAAAGGCACCTATGAAAACTTTCCATTGGGTCAGTTGTTCGTCTAACAGGTACTTGACAAGTGCTTTCTTTGTACCTAATCCTGTTCAAGGAGCTTAGGTTATAGTGGTGAACAAAATGAAAAGTCCAGATCTCTTGGAGAGAGCATTGAGTTAGCTGGATCATGTTTAAGTGGTTCATTACACTCCAGCCAGTCTGACTTGAGGATGTAAACATCTGTATTCGGCGAAATGAATGTGATTAACTAGTTCAAAGGGATATTTTTGTTGGCTTATATTGTTCAAGGAGCATATTATTTTTGAGGGATGAGGAAGATTTGCTTACAGTTACATTTAAGCACCTCACAGCACAAAGTTGCTATTTTTTTTTAATGCTCACAGCTTAATTTTTTAAAGTTTTATCTAAAAAGTGAGAAATGCAATTATTAAGTTGCACTAGCCACATCCCAGGTGCACAGTAGCTATATGTGAGCAGTGGTTACCAAAGTGGACAGCACACACAGCAACACTGAGTTAACAGGGCATTTGTCATGTCCATTCATGAGGTTTGAAGAGTGCTAGATTGCAAGATTTTATATTTCCAAACACACAGAAGATCAAATGCTATTGATTGGGAAAGTGAATGTATGAACGAAGGGGCTAATCAGAATGGGTTTCTTTTTTTTTTTTCATTATTGAAGGGGAAATACTTCTAAAGAATAGAACTCACCCAAACATTTTGTGTGTGATTAGACTTAATGTAAAAGAGGCAGAGCAAGGGCTGGCAATTTAGCTCAGCAGCATATGCACCTGCCTGGCAAGTGTGAAGGTTTATAGGATAAAAATACAAAGGAGAATAAGATCGTTAGTGTTAAGAATGGAGGAGCATATAACAGAGGGGAAGATGCATTCTTATCTTTCAGACGTGCCCTTTCAGATATCCCAGCTCTTCTGTGATCTATTGAGTCACGATGTAATTTCTCCTCATTCCTTCTCATTGTCCCAGGAGTGGAGCCATGAGCCTTCCTTTATCCAGATTTTTTTAATTAGGTATCATAACGGTGTATTTTCCAAATTACAGGGCATTCTGGTTACAGAGAAATAAATGGAAACTTTGCTATTCTGTGACTGGCTCAGTTCAGTGAACACTGAGTCATTGGATAATTTACTCTTTCAGATAGAGCAAAACTATAAAACAGTCATTTTACACACTGGGGATATGTAGATGAGAGCAGGCAAAGGAACATCTCTCATGAACCTTACTGTTTAGTGAGACTGAGACACAGTAAAATAGGTTGTATAATACCAGGAAGTATATCTAAATAGGTACTGGTGTGTAGGTAGGGATGGTGCCCTTGTTCCCCTAGAGGTTTTCTAGATAGATGCAGTCATCCGACTGTAACACCCAGCTGTGCTAAGCAGCTATCAATATTCATAAGCATAGAACACCTCAGTAGGGTTTCTAAAGGTTGACTGGGCTTCTACCTCAAAGATGCAATATTTCAAAGGATGTAGATTCCTGAGTCACACTCCAGCCTCCAAGGCCCAAACCTCTGGGACTGGAGGGTAGGACCACATGGCCCTTTAGACTGAATAGAAAGTTTGCCATTTCATGTTGACCCTGGATAAGTTCATGACTTTAAAGCAGTACAAGGGAAGGACAGAGCCTTCTCTTGTACAGGAAGGCTCTCCTTGTGCAGAGCCTTATAGCAGGCTTTAAGGCTGCTTGATTCGGTCACACCCTGAAGGGTTAGTGCCTAGGACCTGCCTGCAAATAACAGAAACAGGAATGAGTCCTGCCCTTATGCTCAGTGATTATAGCCACAGGAAGAGAGCCCCCCACGTGGAGTACTGGAAGTGACACCATTTTGGAAGTGGAAGTGGTAGCTGATAGGGTCTCCAGAAGCTCATAATGTGATGAGCCTGATTCTGAGCACAGATCTGGGTGAAGGTCCTTTATGAGAGATGTTTGGGAGTTTCTTTGGGTTCGGTCGTTGGACAATTGTGGCTTTAGTTATGGGCAGCTGGGCAGTCAGTGACTTCAAGGGTATAAACAGATAAAAGGCCAGAGGGACTCTCTTGGTTACTTCACTGTAATTCACAATATGACCACATAAAATAAAGAAAATCACACTATTGTGTCAATAAATGAACATATTTGATAACATTCAACCTTTATTCATGCAAGAAAAAAACGACTTTCAACTATAAATTGCGATTTTCTAAACCTGATAATGGGCACTTGCAACTACCATCACCTCTGTGCTCCTCCTTCCCTTCCCCTTCTCCAAGCAAAAGCACATTGCTACAATTTGCAAATCTGTGCCTGGGCCATCGCACTGCTACTGATCTTCAAAGTTACCAAAGTCCAGGCCACAGTGACTGCTACAAAAAAGCTTCCCATTGTGGTAGTGTACATTGGCAGCTGTCTGTAGCTGCACCCTGAATTAGATGATGGAGAAGGCAGAGGGAGCTATTTACATTTTCAAGACAAAGAGATAGAGTGAGCAGAGCAGGACCATTGTACCAGAAAGGCTATGTCCAGCAAGAGCCTAGCATATGGAAAAGAGTACTATCACTCATCACCTGCTACTGCTTCTGTACCTATATGGAGATGGGATAGGGAGTCAGATAATGGGCAGGGATGCTCATGCTGCTTTCCAAAGGTGATGTCTGGTGTGCTCAGTTAGGTCCCTTGTTACAGTAAAATATTATCCTGTATCCCATGGTCCCCAACACTTAAACACTACAATGCTGAAACTATAGGCATGCTCAAGTTCTTCATGAACCAAATGTATGCCCCACACATTTTCCCATGAGTTACTAAGGGGTAAATAAACCCTCTAGCTTCATTGGACTTGAAAATCACTTACTTGGGGTCACACATCATGGCAATGCATTGCCATCCTCCCTCTGGTATTGCTGAAAATAATACTTCTGCTATGTTATAATGATGTTGATTGCCCAGGTTACTTTTCAGGCACTTGAGATCCACTTTTGCTGAAAACACCAACTCTTCTCTCTGGCTTGAAATTGTCCGATAGGATGGCTGGAACAAGGAAAAATATGGCATCTCTGTATTCACAGTGCATCTGTTTTGCAGCCTTAGTTTTGGGGCTAAAGATGCTGACCAACAGTCTTGAGGGGAAACATCAGACCATAAAAAGAGGTAAAAGATCTGGAACCTGAGTTGCTGCCTGGTTTCCTTCTATTCCCAGAAAAGACATGAATATTCTTCCTCTCTATTCATCTAACCCCTCATTTTTCCTGCATAATATTTATAACTCCACAAATCTCCAGAGTTAGGAACTTGTTTTTGAGCAAAGATTCTGCTCCTCCATTCCTCAGCTACAGAATAATTTTCTTCCACCGTCACTCTGGTCTCCAGCCATTGGCCTTACCAAGCAGCAGGAGAAGTTGAACTTTTCTCAGTTACAATCATAGCACTGTAGTGTCCTTGCTGGCTCTTTAACCCATTTTTCTATTTTTTTTTTCCCGGTATTGGTAATCGAACTCAGAACCTTGCCCTTGCCAGACGTGCTGTGCCTCTGAGCTGTATCTCTGGGTAGTCCTTTACTTTTAATATCCTCATCTCTTTACATTTTCCTCTATTCATTCTTTTCTTCCTGCCCTTGTCTGTCTCCTTCCAGGCTCTGTCTCCTTCACCTGTATTCTGTATCTGTTGAGATCCATCATCATCCGACGTTAGCCTGCATCATTTGTATCCCTTTTCCATGCCATGCTTTTTAATCTCCTACCTGCCACTGACCCTTCACCTGCTTCTGCCTGTTACCATGCATTGCCGTCACTCCCTTTGTTCCTGTGGCACCTTGTAATCCGTATCCATCAGGACTCAGATCACGTTCTCAGGCATGTCCAAATGAGAAAACCAAGAGAACTGAGCTTTTTAGTAAACCATCAGGTTAAAGTGTAACAGTTCTCTGGAGGTGATGAAGCCTTTGGGGTGATCCATAGCTAACTGAGCCCTTCCAAGGCTGCCACAGTGCTTATTTCACTGATAGTGAAGCTTCAGTAGTTGCTTTCATGGCTACCAGACAGCTGAGGAGTTAGAAGCAGGATTAGAGCAGGATACAGTGTCCCAAAGCTCTTAAGGCTGGCGGTGTGGATTTAATTGGCACTTCAAAAGAGAAAATTACCAGCTTCAAGTTAGGCCTCAGAACTACAGAGAACAAACCAACAAAAATCCAAATTGTACAGTAGCCTGAATACTCACAAACCACAATTTCATTATCCTAGTTACCTGTAGTCAACAGTAGACTCCATGGGAAATTTGACTCCTAGTCCTTTATCACTTTTATTATGGTATATCATTAACATTGTTGTGTTTTACTATTAATTCTGGTAATATTCTTGTGCCTAACTTATAAGTTAAACTCTATCTTAGGTATGTACATATTTTTTAGATAAAATAGTATATCTAGGGATTGGTACTGGACAGTTACAGGCGTCAGCTAGGGTTCTTAAAACGGGACCATGGATGAGGAAGGGTTACCATATTACATGCACGCACGCACACATGCATGAACACACATGCACTACTCAGTGTGGCAGGTTCCAATGCTATAGGATGAACCCCAACATTCTGCTCCTTTGGGACCTTGCTTTATTTCATCTCCATCTACTCTTTGCATGAAAGATATTCTTTGGTAGGCCTATTTATTCCACACATAGTATAACTAGTAGTAGGGTCTAGTTTTTAACCATGAAAAACTTTCTCTTACCCCTATCACTTTCACAGGCCAGTAGAACTTTATTATTTCAGATCTCCATTGTACTCATTCATAAAATTGAGTACTGTGCATAAAATTAGGCTTTGGCTAAAATAAACAAAGATATAAAACTGAAACTACCTTAAATATTTCCAAAAGAATCCATGTCCACAGTAAACCCTCTGTGACATTTGTTAACTGTATAAGACAAGACATTGTAAAAGAGGCAGAAAGAGACAGGTAATAGGACAGTGTGGGACAAACAAATTAATATCCTAACAGTTTTCTTTGCAAAGTTTCTCTAAGATGCTGAGCCCATGGGGCTCTCATCTGACCCCCTCTGCCTCTACAGTGTTGACCTGCTGGCCATGCTCTGATATTTCCCATGTCCCCTCCTGCCTAGAAACTTACATTCTTCTCCACTGTCATGGAGACCCACTTGTTCTCCTAAGAATACAACCTTGTTTTAATACTTAACTTTATTCTGATTAGGAGAGTTCTAAATTCATCTCTTTAATATGTTAGACAAGGACCTATCTACATGTTTTCTTTTGAGATATAGTTTAGGTTATCTTCAGGATCTGTGAAAGTCAGGTTATTCAGATGCCCTGCTATAGATCATGGCAAAAGATGTAGAGTGCCTAGATTAGAAAATAGGACTTTTTAATTCATGGCAAAGCAGATAGAATGAACACTGTGATTGTACCAGATTCCCTTTCCTACAACTGTTCCAATCTGGACGGTGTGTTGTGGCCAAAGTGAATGCTGTATGTGCACTGAGATTGCATCCTATCTGAGGATCTCTGAGCATAACAAAATCAATATTTTAAAGAGAATTGCTAACAAAGCTGCCATACCCTTCAACCAAGAGGGAGGTATCTATATTCCCCACTCAGTAACCAATTCTCTCCATTGTTTCAGAAGTTGACACTATCTCTATTTTCCAAAGCTTTTATTGTTAATTTCAAATACACAAAAAAGATGGTCAAGAACAGTCTTTCCATTTGACATAAATGTGTTTGAGAAACCGACAGAGAACTCTTTGAACAATACTCACCATTCATTTCTTCATTCTATTTACTTCTGGTAAACTTTCCCCACATACCCTACTTTGTCAGTCACTCTGATTAAAACAGACTTTGAAGGCATGGGATTCAATTTATTTAATTTGTCTCAATTAAAGTGTATTAAGATTACTATTAACAAGATGCTACATATCTGACTAAGAAAATCTTTCTTTATTCACCCTTAGTGTGCCCATGTAGAGCCCACTTTCAAACTGGTTAGAAAAATACCAGCATACATTGTTTTAACTCACAAATGGCTCTTCTATAAGTCTCAGTGCTGATGTTTTCAGGGTGACAAGCAATTAAATAACTCCACATTTTGGAAAATATAAAATTTATATACTCATGATAACATTATGGGATTTTTGTATTCCTTACTCAAACAAAGCAGAACCTGGGTACAGAGGGGTCCTGGGCTCATAATAAAGGGGCTGTCACTGGGCAAACATAGAAAGGACAGTGATATTCACCAAGCACCAACTGGGATTATATAAGAAAGCAACACAAATATTTAATATGCAAGAGAGGGTATAAAAATTCAGTTACATACTAGAACTAAGATGTTTTGAGTGGCTCTGGGCTCAGGGGAGGACCTAGGAGGAACATTGCTGTGACTATACTGAACTCATTGTTTATCCCTCAGAGAATGAAAATCATAGAACTGCTACCTTCGATTATGAGCACAGAAAATAAAACTTCAGGGAATATAAATAATACTACATACAATGATTCCATGACTTTGTCACCACCTACAATAGAATAGTATCTCAAATTTCTTTTCTTTGTCATGTTTTGGCTATTCTGTTTGGCAAACACATACTTGGGAAAAATGAATTTACAACCAGCAGAAGGCAGTGGAGACACCAGTGTGTACTGGGGCTTTTACTTTAAAATCCATCCAACAGGAGCTCATGCGGCTAATCATGATGGTCTGGAAAACACTCAAGAGGCAGATGGTACCAACTGACACACCTCTGCCCACCCTCTGAATACATAAAAGAATTTTACAGCCAAAATCCTTGAGGAAATGTTTCAGGCCAAAAGCTGTCGTTGTCTGAGGAAATGACTTAAACAGAACGATCATGGAGTTGGCTACAATCAAGTGCTTGAGATTCAGATGTGTGGACTTCACCTCCATAGATGTAGATGTTCCTGGGGGAAGGATGGTGAGAGGATGAGAAAATAAAGAAGAGATAAAAGCTGGGGCCAGTTGGAGACCTCTCTCTCCTGATGGGAGGAAAGAACTGCCCCTTTACATAACATTTAACCACTTAAGTTGATATGATACCCTGTTGCCTAGAAATCTGCAAGTATGGCAACCTAAGGGCCTAAATTTTGGGGTCCTGAGTCACTTGCTTCTGCCATTCACCCTGGGCAATCTTTGCTCTCTGACTTGACTGACTGGCTCCCACAGGGGTGGTAAATTTCCAGCTCCAAACACTTCAGGGTGCATCTGTTGTTGTCAAGATAGTAGTAGAGAAGAGAGAAATTCCTTAGGATTCCAACTGCAGTCGTGAGAAGAACATTATTGCTATTTCCAAATCTCTGGAACATATTCTGCTGTTCATCACCTTTTCCTTTAAACTGTAGCAAAATTTATTCCCTTCTGCAAGAGGGGTCACTCTAGATTTTTGTGACCATGTGCAGTGGTATGCACCTGTATTTCCACTGGCTACCTGAGAAGCCAGAGTGGATATCTTGAATCCAGAAGTTTGAGCCTACCCTCTGTAATGTAAGGAGATCCTATCTCAAAAAAATTTAACTCCAAGTGTAAACATCATTTTATGCTTGTAGGATTGCCATCAAAGTCCAATCCACAAATTAATAAAGACTGTTGCCAGTATATTTAATAAAACATCAGCAATGAAGGAAGTGATGTTAATGTGAAACTAGGTGTATCTCCTGGGCAAATTCTTTACTTTCCTGAGGGCACACATTTGACAGTCAAGTAGTACCACAATCACATTCCAATCTGCTAGAATCACACTGTTTAATAGTCAGAGTTGTCAAAGAAATCATTTCCAGTCTGCATGAAGAGTTTTTGTTCTACATGAACTCAGTTCTATATAATAAGCCGTGACTCTCTGTTAAAGGAATTTTCAACTTTACTGAATCTACCCATTTCTCTTGTGTGCTTTTTCTTACATTTAACAAGGTTTGACAAGTGGAAAAAGGCTTTCTCACAACTGCTGCATGCATATGATCTCTCTCCTATATGAGTTATTTGATGTACAGACTTGGTAGTGAAGGCTTTTCCATATTCACTACACTCATAAGACATCTCTGTGTGAATTCTCTGATGCATAACAAGACCATATTTATGCGAACAGGATTTTCCACACTCAGTACCTAGGAAGGGAGTTTTTCATTTATGACACCTCTCATGTTGTATTAGGCATATGGTCTGGCTAGAGGCTTTACCACATTCACTACATTCACAGGATTTTTCTCCCACATGAGTTCACTGATGTATAACAAGAGCATGCTTTGTGGTGAGAGCTTTTCCACATTCATTGCACATGTGGGATTTCTCTCCTGTATGAGTTCACTAGCATACAATGACAGTGTGCTTTACACTGAAGCTTTCTCCACATTCACTGCATATATAGGATTTTCCCCCTATATGAGATCTCTGATATACAAGAAGATTGCTCTTGACAGTAAAGCTTTTCACATATAGATGCAGCAGTTGTGAGAAAACCACATTTATTACAAACATATGGTTTCTCTCTGGTATGGGTTTGCTGATGTACAAGATGGCACTTCACAATGAAGCTTTTTCCACATTCACAAAGATAAGATTACTCCCCTGTATGAGTCTGCCCATGAATAAGGTTGCTCTTCACAGTGAAGCTTTTTGCACTCACTGCATACATAAAGATGAGTTTGCTGATGAGCAACTAAATAGTGCTTCATGAAAAGCCCTTTCCATGCTCACTGTATATTTTCTCCCATTTGAGTTTGCTGATTTACACTGGGACATACTATAGAGTGCAGCCCTTTTTTACAATCACTGAGTATATACAGCTTTCTGAAGCTTATGGAACATGATACTTCTAATCAGTGTATCATATTGACCACTTCCATGGTTTTCTTCCCTGGACTGGTAGTCTTGGTCAACAAGCTGACACTTTCTGATGAAAGTTTTTTCACCTTCAGTGTATGCTTAGGATTTCTCAATTTTTGTAGTCTTTTGATGCTTCAAGATTTGGAACTCAGTATTTTTGCATTCTGCATTTTTAGAGAAATTCATTTCAGCTTACATATGCTCTTCATAAGGGAGAGTTTTATTACCTCTATTAATCTCAATAGTTTTTCAGTTCATGAGTTTTCTTGTGGTCAACAAAATTCAATATTGATTTTAAGACTTTTCTACACAAGTCAAACACATGATTTTGTATCATAAGAAAATGTGTTTTGTTCACATGAACAATATTTCTAAATGCAGTCTGTTTGTTGCATTGGAACATGCTCTTGAGAAATTTTTGCTTTTGAGAGTATTTTTGAAGATGACTGTCAACTTTCTTGATTCCTACAAAAGGAAAGAATAAGTTGTTCTCTGAGAAAGATATGGAATAAAAATGCTTAGAAGATGATTTGGTAGGTGCAGGCCCTTTTTAAAAAGTGAATGATGCCAGTATGAAATAAAGTAATAAAAATACAACATGAAATAAACTAGGAATAGGTCCAAGGAGAGACAACAGTATGTTTAAAAATAAATACCTAAAAAAAAAAGTGGCACATGCTGAGCCTGAGGTAGGAGGATCGTTGCAAGTCTGAGACCATCCTGGGCTACAAAGTGAGCTCAAGGCCAGCCTGAACTGGAGAAGCTGCTTAGGTATCCTCAGATGCGCAGATCCTCAGATTACTACCCCTTAATGAACAGCAGATGAAATCTATAATCAGTTCCCTTGCTGATTTTCATTAACTGCTTTGATTTGAACATGCTCCCACAAAAGCAGTTTGTTTTTGATTGTGAAATTATATCCAATGCAATAGTATTAAGAAACTGGACCATTGAAAGATAAATAGGCCATAAGAACTGGGTTGATGAATGAATGAATGCTGGTACAAAAGGCCCTGATGCTACCATTTCAGTTTCTTACTGTCTGCCATGCAGGCTTTGTTGCTCTTCTGCCTTCTGCCGTGGGATAACGCAGTATAAATGCCATGGCAGGTACAGTGCCTTCGATCTGTGTCTTTTCAGCCCCCAGAAGAATAAAAAGCACATCTCTCTTCTTTATAAATTACCCAGCCACAGGTATTCTTTTATAACAGCACAAAAGGAACTGAGATATTCACCTGGAAAAATTCTATTATGGATTTTATTTTCTGTCATCCACAGTTCC
Organism: Cavia porcellus; assembly: GCF_034190915.1. Classification (NCBI taxonomy): domain Eukaryota; kingdom Metazoa; phylum Chordata; class Mammalia; order Rodentia; family Caviidae; genus Cavia; species Cavia porcellus. Next base: position 30,036,314 of record NW_026947490.1, on the reverse strand, counting down.
TTTCTTTGCTTCAACTTAGAGAATGCACTGGAACTGATAGCTTGATACCTTTTTTATGAGCAAATATAGATAATTTAAACCCACCAATTTTAGGTACAGTTGTCAGATGGAAAAATAATACATTTGAAGGACAAAATAATTTCTCATGTGCATGGTAAAACTTCATTGTAGGGAGTCATTAAAACTGGAGATTGATCATATATGTGGGGCTAAAGCAAGGCCAGATCTAAAAACACAGGGAGCTCAAAACAAGCCACATAATCTATTCCAGCTCCAAGAAGGCAAGTGGCCCAGGTCAGCCAGGCAAACAAGCTGCTAGATAGCTGGCTTGAAATTGACATCATCCTTCTGATTGTATAAATAAATGTGCTACATTTGTTGAGCAGTTCCTTTCCTCTTATCAGGAGAGAGGGCTCCACCTGACCCCAGCTTTGTCTCTTCTTTATTTTTTCATCCTTTTGTGGTCCTTCACCCCAAGAACCTAAAGAGCCAAATGGGTCACAGCAACTCATTTTCAGAGCTGGAGAGATTATTCTACTTTCATATTTCTTTTTGTTTAGAGATATGTTTGCTTTTGTGGTAATAGTGATTGAACTCAGGGCCTTTGCACTGAACTATGTTCCCAGATCTTTCTATTTTGTTTTTCTTTGAGGCAATGTCTGTCAGGAAGTCCCCAGGCCGCACTTGAACTTATAATTGTCCTACATGAGCCTCCCAGAGAAGATAGTGCTTCTTAAATACATGTAAAAGAATAAGAGATATGTCTAAAGCACAAAAGATCATCAAAGTTGATGAGAAAGATTTGCATTAAAGAAGGGTGTGGGTAAGCATACTGTCCCCTGATCACTTCTGAAACCCCACTGAAGAATTTTTTCAAGACCCAAGCAATATAAACTGTCACTGGAAACTACTGTTTTCTCTTGTCAGTCAAAGCATATCATGTAAGCTTCTGTGTTTCTCCAGCTGTGGTGGCTGTCACAGATATTAGGCATTCGATATTGGATATCTACCACAGTCAAATGGTATTTTCAAATATTAGTCATTTAGTAGGACTGCTATGAATAATATATTCCTGATCCTACTTTGCTCTAATTTTGAAATTAGATTCTAATTTCTGTCCAAGATGCAATTAGCCAAATTTTCAACTACTTTAGTTGAACTGATTTTTTTTCAAAACACAAGTCCATCAGAAACCAAAGAAAAAACATGACACCAAAATCACCAGAGGCCTATTTTCTCCTGTACTATAACATGAAGTGTATATTTTACAGAATTTGATACCTAGGTGTCCAGTTAGAATGCCCTCAGAATGATAAAGTCTAGGAACCTCCTTCTTTTTCCTTCATTCCTTCTCTTGATCTTTCTAAATTCTGGGGAGCCAGGACCTACGGGCTACTTAGCTTTTAAGTGTCCATTTCAATGGATCCAGATGTTTCCACTTTTTCTGTGTATTAAATAAAAGACCCCAGGATTTCTATCTTTTCCATTATTTTGTACCTCAGAGAATTTCACATCCTAGAGCAATATAACAAGAATGTCTGATAGGTATATCTTTCTTCTGTGGATTGGAAACTGGCACAACATTTGCAGAAGAGCTAAAAAAGCACAACCAGGAAAGCATAATCCCTCAGAAGCAGGTACATTTCTCAGGCAGATTGATTCCTGGATGTAGAATACATGGAAATTTCCAAGGATCAGGACATTAAGTCTTTAAAAAATACACATGTCTACACACCTGTAATCCCAGTCACTTGGGAGCCCGATGCAGGATTCCAAATACAAGCCCAGTCTGGGCAATTTAGTGGCACTTTGTCTAAAATAATACAAGGGATAGGATAATGCTCAAAATCAACAGAATAAGGAAAGCTACAGATCTAAGACAGAAATCCACATCAAACTTACCAATCTGTGTGCTTTAAATATATTTACTCTATGTCAATGCCTCCATCAGAAAAAAAGAAAAACTTAGTGATAATTATAAAGTGGATATACATCAAAAATATTACGCTAAATGAAAAAGATAACCACAAAAGACTACATATTTTATAACTTTGTTTATATTAAATGTCCAAAAATCACCAATTTAATGTGAAAGATCAGTGGTTTCTGTGTGGTTTGTCATAAGAAGAATGAGTGCATAGAGGCCCAGGGAAATTTGTGGGGGGCAATGGACATGTTTTAAAATTGAAACTGTGGTAATGACTGCACAACTCTAGAAACAGTTAAAAATCACTAAAATGTGTATTTATACTTGCTAAATGTTACTTTATTGAATCACAGTAAAACTAAAAATCCTTTACTTTTTCTACAGTAGTGAAAGAAAGAGGTATATCATATGGGCATGGGAATGTAGCTCAACACTAGAGCATATACTTAGTATATGTAAGGTGCACCCCTATAATTACATAACTGCAAAAAAATGTGTCAAGGAAAAAGCTTATCTAGGAATAAATGGATGCAAAAATGTCTGGAACATCCTATATCCTCCCAAATAAAACAACTCACAATAAATCTTTTAAACGAGTGGGAAAATCTGTTACTGAAACTATAACTGAATAATTCTGAATATTTTATGTTAATGCTACCCACATTAGTTTGAACATATTTGATTTGAGACACCATACCGTGGTTTACCAACCTATGTTGATACCACTGCAGTTATTTAAAAATGTATAAATACCAGCCGGGAGTATTGCTCAGTAGAAGAGCATTTGCCTCGAATGATGGAGGCCCTGGGTTCAATCCCCAGCACTGCAAACAAATAATGTTAAAACTGTCTCAGAGTTAATTTCTTGAAACTAACTGACGATCAATTGCCTTAGGCGTATCCAGGTTATTACAAATGTGAAGACAGGGCCATTATAAAAAGGTAGTCACTTGACAGAGTAGCATATAAGGTAATAAAGATGCCTTTATGGGGCTCAACAGGACTCCCCGAGGAAATACGCAAATCAAGTGAGGTCATCTCAGAGACAAAAAAAAAAATACACTTGTTCAGTAACATACATTCCACTTTATTCCCAGCACTCTGGCCATTAAGCCTGAAACCACAGGCACCCTAGGGTCCGACCCTACGCCCCACCCATCACTTACCACCCCGCGCAGTGGGGACAGCAACTTCGGTCTAGAGAGCTTTTTCCCCTCTGGTTGCTGGCGAAGTCCTATCCATGTCCAAGGGCAACGCGACACCCGCCTCTGCTAGGCAAGACAAAGAAAGATGACTGCGCTGTGCGCGCACTTCTGCCCAGGCTGTGGGGGCGGCCTTCTTTTTTTTTTTTTTTTTTTTTTTTAATTTTACTTAAGGAGAAAAAAAAAGCAGAGAAAGGGTACAAGTTATACAGATTTACAGAAAAAAATAAACAGTAGGAAATCACTAGTTAATGGATTACATATTGTCATCCTAGAAATAATTGTTCAAGTCACAAAATTAAAGCTTGTAAAGTGGACATTCCAACAGTGAGACTGCAAACAGTTCCGTTCAATAATCCAATAAAACTCAGTGATATCATTTTCTATCTTAGACACTTAAATATACATGCAGTTATATCGTTTAGAGCACTTTCTTGTCCTCTCTTTAGTACAATGAGAATTACACATTTTGGGTTTTGTTGCTCCCACAGTTCTTATTACTTTTTTGGAAGGGAGTAGAACCAAATGTGACCTAACAGAACAAAGTCAATCAAATCAAAAGGGTGGACATAATAAATAATGTAAAAGCATAATACAAGGTGATCAACAATGGTTACCATAATGCCTCCCGCTAACTCTAATAGAATTGCCTATATCATCAGTCACAATAAAATTGAACGAAACAGTAAAGAACATAACTGACAAAACCAAAACATTGGAGACATTATAGGTCTTCAAAAGTAGATAAAAGTCAACGAGAATGGGCGTCATAATGAATCTCACTATCTTCACAGCTGTTGCCTAAACTTTCGAACCTGGTACTATCAAGCAAAGCAGAATAGGGGGACATCAGTCAAAAACAAGATGGTGAAAGTAATACAGGACTTTAAATCAAGATAATGGAAAGTCAAAGTGGGTTACTATAATATATTCTGCTATTTTTTATTTATTTTTCCTTTAATTAAAAGGATAAAAATAAAAAAGTAAATAATGAAGTGGAGATTGAGATAAAAGAGGGCATAACAGCAAAACAGCGCAGATCAAAACATAACCATTTAAGCAGAATAGTGTTTCACCACAAGATAATCCTGACATAAAAGTAGTTACCATATTTTCTCTCTCCTTGAAATCTCTGAGTATAACTTTGTATACTGTAGCATCAAATATATCAAAACAATGTAAAACCACTTAAGAGAATGATAGCATTATAGGGTATTTAGAATCAACTAACAGAAAATGAACAATGGTTTCTGTATAATCTCCTTGTCTTTAAAAGTTTTTGCTTATACTATCGTACATAATAAAATCCAATAAGATACAACCTGTGTAGACCAATGGAGACAGAAGAACAAAAGCTTGATGAGACTTCAAAACAAGATGATACTAAATCAGTATTACCTATTAAGATGTCATTTTCTCCAAAATAGCCGTTCCTATCATCCAATCTTCTCTGCCTCATTTCTGTTGAGATCTTTTTCTGTCATTAGTTGTCAGTTTGTCTTCTTCATTTTGTTTTCTGCTCCATTCATTGTGGCCTCTCTGCCACTATTTCTGGATTCTTTGTATTTTTTTTTAGAATATCCTGCAGTATTCTCTGTAGAGTTGAACTGGTGGTTGCATATTCCCCTAGTTCCTCTTTATCCTGTAAGCACCTTGTTTTTCCATCAATTTCCAGGGATAGTTGTACAGGATATATCAATCTTGGCTGCATATTATTATCTTTCAAAGCTTGAATTATTTCCCCACACACTCTTCGTGATTTGATGGTTTGTGCAGAGAAATCTGCTGTAATTCTGATGGGTGCTCCCTTGTAAGTGGTCTGTTTCTTGTCTCTGACAGCTTTTAATATTCTGTTCTTGTATTGAATTTCTGGAATTTTGTTTATCATATGTCTGGGTGTTGCTCTGTTTGGGTTGTAGGTGGCTGGGGTCCTGTATGCCTCATACATCTGAGTATCTTTACCTTTTGCTAAATTAGGAAAATTCTCCTGGATTATTTCTGTGAGTAGCTTTTGAGGCTCATTTGTTTGTGTCCCTACTTCTTCTTTTATGTTCTTAATTCTTAAGTTATAGATCCTCTTATCATCTTCTAGTCTTTGTATTATTGCTGTTTGTTTCTTTGTTACTTTTAAGAAGTTTTTCATTTCATTCTCCCATATTACAAATCTGCCCTCCAGTTCAGATAGTCTGTCCTTAGTTTCTTTCAAGCTGTTATGCCATTTTTCGATAGAGTTTTTAGTTTCCTGGTAGTCTCTTTGAATCTGCTTCATGTATTCTATGCTTTCTCTATTTTCTCCATCAAACAATTCTCCCCTCTTTTTCTGTCCTTCCATTCCACCATCTGTTTTTTCTTGGGTGGTGCTTAGCATTTCTCTAACTATTCTGCTTATTTCTAGCTTCGGGTCATTAATAACTTCATTCCTGAACTGATCTATGAGGCTCTCTAGATGGTGCTTTATGTCTATTGGTGCGGTGTCCGCTAATGCCTGTTTCTCAGGATTGGGAGCCAAGGAGCCTTTCTTGTTGCTGCCTCTTCCTATATTCTTTGTTCCTTATATATGCAAGCTTATATAGGAGGCCCAGCTTCCCTCCCTGTCAGCCACAGCCTGATCGAATTGCGCCAGCTAGGTGTTCCCTCCCATGGCAGCACACCAGGGAGTTACGCACCAGGCAGCCTACGCGGGGCCCGCCCCTCCAGGCCATCCTCAGGCTATGGGATCTGGGTTGTGCTAGCCTACTGGGTCTCTGCCAGCAGCATAATGTAGGCTAGGCACTGTTCACCAATCCCGCTTGAGAGGAGATATGTGGCTGAAGTCACTGCAGCACCCCACTCCCGCAAGTCTGCCCAGTCCCAGAATATCTTCCGCTGGGGCCTCATTAAACTGTTGAAGAGTGTCAGTTTCTCTCACTCACCTCACCGCAAGTCAATGCACAGCTCCCGCCCATCCTGTTTTCGACTCCGTTCACCGATTCCCATTCTCAGGTCTCTCTCCCTGCTGAGACGATGTAGATGCAGCCGCCACACGGCGGGAAACCCATATCGCGGCTTCCAATGGCGCAGGCTCCAGCCTCCACACTGAGGCCCCTCTCTTCCTGTTCTAGCACTAGGACTGCATTCCAAGTTGGTTTCTCTCAGCCAAGTTCGTTCCTGGGTCAGCAGAACATATCTCCACCTGCTTATGACTCCTTATTCCGCACCATTCCTGAATTCTAAGCCAAGTCTTTCAGAGAGCCTCCGTAGCTGCTGCTATCTGTCCGCCATGTTCTGTGAATAGCCAGGGGCAGCCTTCTAACAGGAAGGCGGGAGTCTGTACAGCGGGGAAGGTGCTTGGCCATAGGGCCACTGTAAAGAGGGAAAGGGTGCATGAGTGAAGGCTTAGGCAGTGCTCAGAATTGACAAAACATAGAGATTGTGAAGTCGTACCTTAGGGGATAGCGTAGGAGTGTATGAGAATGTAGCTATCATAGTTAATGTGGTCCTCAAAAAAAGTATTCTGTTTATCCATATTCCTTTTCTAGAAAGCAACCTAGACCCAATATGAACTTTTCATTCTCTTTTGACACTATTCAAATCCTAAGCTTTAAAAAAAATAAAAGTTTTCTTTTGTATTTAAAAAAGTGTACAATAGTTGAATGGCATGGTGAAATATGAGCATAAAATATGTAACACTTAAAATTTACTGTCACGAATCAACTGAGGATTCTTTTGCTCAATTTGAATAGAAATCATGACTTGGCTCCCTGGATGTCAGGTGCTCAGGGGTACACTGCAAGTTGTTCTCTGCCTTCAGTGTCACAGACCATAGTGTTAATCCTGTGTGTGGCTGCTAGCCACACTTATCAGCTCCTGAGCAGCAGACTGGTCTGTTGGTGTCATTGTAGGACCCTCAAAGCTGTTTTCTGGAGCCATAGCTCATTGCTGGTCTTTGTGACTTGCACCAGTCACCACTGGTTGATGGTTGTTGCTATTGATCTCTCTGCTGGTTACTGCAGAGCTCCACCAATGAGCACCAATGAGCTCTTCAGAGCTGCTAGTCTCTGCTGCTGCTGTTACCAGCTTTAGTGCCTACTCAGCCCCCGCTGAGTAAGAATCATGAGTAGGTAATGGGACATTTCAAACCCCTCCAAGTGACCTGAGTAGTGTGAAGGAGTGGTACTTAGGGCAAACACATACTGCCCTTGTGGTTTTACGTATTTCCCAGCCTTCTGAGGACTTCAATAAAAATGACAGAGGGAAAGAGAGTCAAGGACTGGCCACAGGACACAGTCATCTGGAATAGGCCTGTGTTTAGCAATGGGGCCCACCCCAACCCAGTATCTGTCCTGGGATGTGTAGTTTTCTGTTCATTCCTGACAGAGGCAGCAGTACCCAGACCAGCAAAAGCAAAGGAGGGCACTGAGGCTGTCAGCCAAACTCTGGTTTCTATCAGCATGGCCTGGAGGACAAAAAAAAAGAAAAGAAAAGTGAAGTAACTCTGGGGTTGGCTGGAAGACCACTATCCTTGAGGACTCAAGGGGCAGCATAGGATATGATGTAACCGCAGTGGATCATGCCTTTTGGCTGTCAGGAGGAAATGAGAGGAGTTGGGCCTCATTTCTGTTCCATTTTCTTACATTTCAGTACATGTGATAACACATTCTTCAGAAGAAAAAATGATATGAACAATATATATGCATTATGGGCTTGTTATTGGAATAAATCATAAACATGTCTTTGAAATTTGTGACTAGTTAAATAAAAATATTGCTTAGATTACATTACGTATATGCTAGTAAGAATGTCATGTTTCAGAAAATAATTGATTTTTGTAATTCTGTTAATATCTTGAATCATAATCATGAACTGCTTTATTGTGAAAGTGTCAATTTCAGAAAAAAGCTTTAGGTGACTAATAAAGTTCATCATATAAACACATAAAAAGTATCTAATTTTATAAGATGAATATACTTACATGCATTTGAAAACTTGGAGAGAACATTTTGTTAATGTTTAACTTTAGGCACAATTCTAGTGACATATAATTTAACTTTGCTGTATGTTCTAATTAATATACAATAAAATTTTGCCTAATTTCTTGAATTTTATGTCCTCTCCAGTATGATTAAATTTCAGCCGTTCATCTAAACTGCCAGCCTCTGAAAAGGTCAGCACCTAATACACAGAGCTCAGCACTGCCCATCTAGAACCTTTCCTGATCTGTTCCAGCAGCGAGCGGACCTTGCCATGGAAGGATTTGCAGATCCACAGGATCTAGAGAGGATTCAGCAACCCATCTGGTAAAGCACAGCATCTGATTCTTTGATGGAAAATATCTGCCCCAAATCGGCACTATTACATTGTGGGTGTGGCAGTGGGAGGCATAATTCAGAATTTAGGGCAGAGATGTTCTGATTTAAGTATAAATCAGAGTTCTTTTTATCTGTTTTGTCTTTGTAGCACTGGGGATTGAACCCTGGGCCTCATGCATGCTAAGTAAGGGCCCTACCACTGAGCTATACCCCAGCCCTTAGAAAGTTCTTTTTAGAGTGCAGAATCCTGGACACCAACCTGAGAAGCTCTAGTTTAGATCTGGAGTATGACTCATGAATTTGCTCTTTTATTTCTCAGAGGATGCTGTATCAGGGTCCCAGAAAAAAAACCCTGCAAAACAATTGTGTGGTACTCTCACACTTGAACTTTAGCTCAAATTATATCTGCTCAGAAATATCTGGCCTGAAAATGACTACACTGCCCCTTCAGTTACAATCTATGCATTTATCAGGCTTTATAGTTCTTCCTAGCAGTAAGCAAAGCTGAATTCTTTTTGTACTTATTTTATTCAAGGTTCTTTCAGTTCTATCAAGGACACCTCTTCGTCTTGTTTTGTTCACTGATGTATCCCCAGGGTCTGCAAAAGTGCCTGGCAAATGGCAGAAGCTCAAAAACACTTTCTTTCAATGATGAAATTACTAAACATGGAGTTGTGTAGGGAGCGGTGCGACCACCCCGCTGCTGTCTCCCCGCCTCTCCCTCCTATGGGCACATAATGTGCCTGCCTACATTAGCCATAATCCTCTCCTACTTATGTCAAGTACATGGACATGACGATGACCCATCAGAGATCACCCCATAGCCTCTTCCTGTCCCATCAGCCTGCCCCTGCTCTATAAAAGCAGTGCCCACTTTATCAATAAATGAGGCTTGATCAGACTTTCTCGACTTGTCTCCGTCTCTCTGTCTCCGGCCCTGTCTGTGTTAATATCCATTCCTTCTTCAGGAAACTGCCCCGTGGATCTGGGTCAGAGTTGTGGATTGAATTCTGACACAACGCTACATGGCAAATACCCACTTCTTTAGCTATAAAGGGAAATAATTCTGGCTAGAGAAGAGGGAACAATAAGACTTTCATAAAAATTAAGAATATATTTGCCAGAAGATTTGCTCAAAAAAACTGATAAAGCTCTGATAAAAAGGAAACATAATATTAGCAAGCACTGAATAATGCTTTTGACTTTTAAAAACTGTATTTGTTGGCAGCAAAATTTATAGATGCTTTGACCATCATTAGCGGTCAGCAAAATGTAAGTTAACATGATCATAATGCAGCCTGTAATTCCTGTCTTGCTGATGGGCAGCTCTCAACCAGTGGTGGTACATGCATGACTTTCCCATTGACTGGCATGGGACAGTCGTTCATGTACTACCAGTGATTCCAACCAACAGGAATGTGTTAAGACAATGATTACATACATCACAGATCTAATAGGAAGGCTAAGATAGTGCCAATTGCTAAAAGGTAATATGGAACAAACAGAATGCTCATCCTGGTGGTGGGAATGTAAATTAGGACAGCCAGTATGGAAAAGTTTGGCAGTTTCTTATTAAATTAAACCCAAATTTATCCTGTGAAAAGGCCATCATGCTCTTGGGTGTTCAACTCAGAAAAGCAAGAACTTACATTCACACGAAATTAGGCATACAAATATTTACAGCATCTTTGTAACAGAAAAATGTTGAAAACAACCTGAACATCTATCAATAATGAATGAAAAAATAAACTATGGCACACTCACAAAAACTACTATTCAGTAACAATTTAAAAAAAACCCCTATACATTCAGCAGTTTTGGATGATCTTAAATCTGCTGAGAAAAGGCACCTGTAGTAAGGGTTACATATCACATGATTCCCATTTATAGCATACTCAACAAAATTAGAATGCTTAAGTACTGATCAGCAATTACCACGTGATCAAGTTGGGAGGAGAGGGTTTGAGTATTAAAAGGTAATAGGGGAGGTTTTCTTGTACAGCTTATGATTTTGGTGGAATTCACAGAAATCTGTACATTGTAAAATTTTTTATAGTTCTACATACACACACAAAAAACATCCTATCCTATACACTGAAAAACTCAAGTCTGCAAGAGCTAATGATATGATACAAAACAGGCATAGAACACACTTGCCTTTCATATTAAAATTTAATCAACTGAGAACAATCTTTGTTTGAAACAGTGTCTTGGTATATACTGCAGGTTGCCCTTGAATTTGTTTATGTAACTCAGGTTGGCCTTGAACTCATGGTAATCCTCCTGCCTCTGCTACCAAGTGCTGGGATTACAGGTGTGAACCACCACACGCAGCTGAGAACAATCCATTTTAAACTGGTAGAATCATTGAGAAAACTGTGTTTCAAAGTGATTACCAGGTGTTGTAACTATAGCCTTGTGATAAGACAGTCCTTTAAAATACATTATTTTAATGTGGGCTTTTGACTTCTATGAATGTCTGACACCTTGCTAGTTACTACACTTTTAGTGTGTTCTTAGTAGTTTTGTTTCTGTATGTTTTAAGGATAAATGATGAGGTAGAATATAGCACTATAAGTCCTGTCATATGTATTACCATCTGAAATGTCCTTTCTTCAGTGTGAAATAGTTCATTACAAAGGTTTTATTTCTGTCATGTCCACAGAAGCTCTCTTAAGTTCCTGGGTAGAAGACCATCAAGAGGATAAAGAAATTAAAGATAGAGACAGAAAGCTAAGGTCACGTGGATCCCTTTCTCCTGATGGGCAGAAAAGACTGCTCATCCACTGCAATGTGTTTATTTGTACATTTGCCATGAAACGCCCCTTTGCTTAACTAGCTAAGATCTGTGTTCTCGTGTTTAGAACACCTGTTCACCTCTTTGGCTCCGCACGTCAAGAATCACTAGCTCAGCAGCTCGCAACACATTTTTGGGCAAAATACCTTCCTATGATCACTATGGCACTGTTTCAGCTCACTGATAATCTATTTTGTTCATCAATGAGATAGTGTCTTTCTTCCCATACAAGGGTTTCTTAGTCTCCCTATTCACATGTACTGTAGCTCCACATATTCAAGACATGTATTTACTTAGAAATTCTTCAACACTTTTCTACTTTGAATGTATCAGGAGGGTTTTCCCACATTTGACATACAGTATGTGTTAATCAGTGAAGGCACTAGTATATTGTCTATAGTCATTTAATTTTACTTCTATACTGCTGCTCTACACAAAATGGTACTCATGTATGCTAGGAGCACATTAATACATGAGTTCAAGTACTAATATGGTTTGGCCCTCCTAAGCTTGCTTCCATGTCATGAATTCAAATTATGTGCAAAAGATTATGTGCCTTGACATAACACATTGCTTATAATGTGTAGTGTATTTTTAATGAAACATGATAAATGACATTAGCTCCACTTGCTAAATCCATAATCTCTTCTCTAGTAGAAATTCTTTGATTATACTGGGTGCACCAAAGAATTAAAATAGACAATTCATGTTGAAGATTTTCCCACAACTGCATTTTTTAATAAATTCTCTGGTGAAGACTTCACAGTGTAGAATTCTCCAAACTCACTATACATAAAGAAAGTCTATTCTGTGTGAAACATGATGTCGTAGAAGACATACTTTCTTCCTGACGACATAAGCATTATTCATTGCATTGTCAGAGTTTGATTCCACTATGAGTTTGCTGATGTACAATAAGATTTCTCTTTGAGGTGAAGGCTTTTCCACAGTCACTGCAAATAAAAGGTTTCTCTCCTGTATGTGTTCTTTGATGAACAATTAGGCGACTTTTCACAGTGAAGCCTTTACCACACTCATTGCATGCATATGGTTTCTCTCCAGTATGAACCTGCTTATGTAAAATGAGCTCAGTTTCCATGACAAAGCCTTTTCCACATTCACTACATGTATGGGACTTCTCTCTTACATGGATCTGCTGATGTACAATAAGATAACGTTTCATGGTGAAGCCTTTCCCACATTCACTGCACATAAAAGGCTTTTCTCCAGTATGAGTTCGCCAATGTACAACAAGATTGCTCTTAAAGGCAAAACCTTTCCCACATTTATTGCATACATAGGGTTTCTCTCCAGTGTGAGTTCGCTGATGTACCATTAGTCCACTATTAACAATGAAACCTTTCCCACATTCACTACATTTGTAAGGTTTCTCTCCAGTATGTGTTCGCTGATGTACAATCAGTCGACTTTTCAAGGGGAAGCCTCTCCCACATTCACTGCAAATGAAGGGTTTCTCACCTGTATGAGTTCGCTGATGTATGATGAGTGCGGTCTTGACAGTGAAGCCTTTTCCACATTCATTACATACATAAGATTTCTCTACTATATGATTTCGCTGATGTACAATGAGATTACTGTTCCTGAGAAATCCTTTTCCACATTCACTACACACATATGGTTTCTCTCCTGTATGAATTCGCTGATGTTCAATCAGACGATGTTTTATGGTAAAACCTTTCCCACATTCATTGCATATATATGGTTTCTCTCCTGTATGATTTCGCTGGTGTATGATAGCATAGTGCTTTGTGGTGAAGCCTTTCCCACATTCACTGCAGATGTAGGGCTTCTCTCCTGTATGAGTTCGCTGGTGTATGATAAGCATGCTTTTCCCAGTGAAGCCTTTTCCACACTCACTACATACAAAGGACTTCTCTCCAGAATGATTTCGCTGATGTACAATGAGATTACGCTTACCCGGGAACCCTTTTCCACACTCACTGCATATATAGGGTTTCTCTCCAGTGTGAATTCGTTGATGTTCAATCAGACGGCTCTTCATGGTGAAGACTTTTCCACATTCACTGCATGTAAATGAATTCTCTTTCTTATGAATTCTCTGATGTTCATTGAGTCTGGACTTTCTGGAGAATACTTTTGCACACATACTGCACCCATAAGGTTTCTCTCCTGTATGAACTCTCTCATGATCAGTAAGCTGAGACTTCTTGACAAAGGCTTTTCCACATTCACTGCATACATGGTTTTTCTCTATTTTATGAATTTTCTGAGGCTTAATGACTTGGGACTTGTTAATGGGTTTTCTACTTACAGGGAATTTAACAGAATGAAATTGTTCACTCTTGCCATTCATAAATGTCTCCACATTTTCCTTAAATTTAGTAGCATTCTTAATTTCATAGTTTTTGTTCTGATTTTCAAAATTTAACTTTGACTTGAAAGTTTTTATATGAAACACAAGATGACTTTTGCTTTGAAAAACTGTGTTTCCAAATGCATTGTGTTTATGATATTGTTCCATACTCTTTAGCATTCTTTGATTTTTCATGTGACCCTGTAGATGATTACCAACTTGGTCATTTTCTACAAAAGAAGAGAATAATAAAGATGGAGGAAAAAGTTTTTATATTGTATATATACTGGTAAAAAGAAAATATGAAGTTAAATGATGGCTTCAAAGGGAAGAATAGTTAGTGAAAGTGACAAATTAAGGATTATTTCACTAACTATATGGTTTGAGGCAATGAGGAGGTAGACGACTCTCAAAATAGGAATATGGCTAAGACCAGGATGAAATATGCATTGTGAAAGGGGAACTATGGGACTGACTTTAAATATGTAATACTAACATCAAGAATCTAACTTGAAATATAAATGGAGATAATCATGTGAAAGTAATATATATTCATTATTCAAGAAAACAGAATCTGGGCTGGGAGTGTGGTTCACTTATAGAATCACAAGCTTTGCCTACATGTGACCCTGGGTTTGATCCTCAGCACCATAAAGGGAAAAAAAGAGGGCTGGATGACATGTTGGGAGGACATGTAAAATGAAAAATGATGAAGGTATAAAATCAAGATTTTAGACATTCATGCATTTGAGTTTGGAGATTCTTTAATCCCAATTAAAAGAATATAACTCTTGACTATAGATATCAGGAAAAAACATGCAAAATAAAATGTGTAGAATATACTTGTTATCTAACAAGTGAAAATGTGAGAGCCATAGAATTTCACTTCAAATGAACTGAAACAGACTTCTATGTGGTAATGCTATTTCTAAATTTGTCTTTTGATATGTAAACCACTAAAAATTAACTTTCCCAAAATATCAACACAATTAATAGAAGATTTAACATTTTAACCTTTGGCCTAGCTGTGTCCTGTTACAATACATTACACTTTAACGAAACAGAGAAACAATGATTATTGGAGAATTTTGCAAGTACCTGGTATACCATGTAGATTTCTTCAGAAGCTAATGTGTTACTGCACAGAATATCAAAACTGTCATCTTCACTCACATTCTCTACATACAGTCGCAAACTCAGAGCCCAACTTTTCCCATTTCAAAGTCCATAATACTGTACACTGTTCATTTTAGCATTGGTTAAGCTACACTAAACCTCTCCCTTCTGAACTAAAGTTATGCCAATTTTACCTTCAGTTTTTCTTAGATTTGAATGTTGTTTATTACTGCACTACACTGCTACCATCCATGTGAAAGACAAAACTACTTACAGATGTAAAAACACAAAGCCAAACTTCATCATCTTACCTCATTTACATATACAATCTAAAATTTAAACAGTTATCCTGGCAATAAGGTTTCCACTACCCTGACTATTGCATTTTCTAACACGGGTCCTCATTTGGCCAGCTGCAGCACAATCTATTGCACCATGACCTCACACACTTCATGCCTTTATTCCTAATATTCCAAATTCAAAATCTAGATACACTGTGTACATATCATGTCATTCTTTCTATTATACCACAGTAAGACTTATTTCCTCTGTATTTCTAAATTACCTCGTTCCTTATTATTCATTTTTATTGTTACCCCAGTATTGTGAAGATTTAACCTCACCCAAAGAGAGGTGTGACCACTGCCTGTGTCTAATAGGCTATGAAATTTTTTTTTTTACATTTTTTTTTCTTTTTCCTTTTTATCGGTACTGGGGATCGAACTCGCGACCGCCTGCTTGCAAGGCAGGTGCTTATGCCGCTGAGCTAAATCCCCAGCCCCCTAGGCTCTGAAATTTATGACAGGGGCTGTGGGCCATGCCATACAGTTCTATGCTTTCAAGGAACCAGAAACTACAGGTCTGACTTTGGATATTCAAGATTAAAGATCAGCTGTGTGGGAAATATGTGAAGCCTAATAAATGTTCAGGACACAAAAGGTTCATGTGAGCTTCCTTGGTTCATAGTCCTCTGGGTATAGGGTTTCACCCAGTAACCAGGAAGAAATAATGTATCTATTTGTCTAATGGGGGAAGACAAAAAGAAGCACTGAATATGGATCTTTCGTGCACTCCATACGATCCAGAATTCTAATCACAGTAAAGATCAAAAAAAAAAAAAAATGAAAACATATGTTCACAGAAGCTTGTACATAAATTTTCAGAGTAGTATGATTCATAAAAGCTAATAAATTGAAACAACTCAAATGTTCATCGACAGGTGAATAGAAAAATGTGATATTTCCATATAGTGGAATATTACCTGGAACAAGAATGAAGTATTGATACATGTGAAAACATGGAAAAATGTCACAAACATAACTAATTTGAAAAAGGACCACATATTTTATGATTCTGTTTTTAAGAAATGTCTAAAACAAGAAAATTTATTGATTAAAAAGTAGTTTTGCGATGCCTAGGGATAAAAGCCTGGGGTGAAAAGGGTTGTTTTGTTTTAATTCTGGTTTTTGAGACATGGTCTTGCTGCATAGTCAATTCACTTGAATTCACTATGTAGCCCACGTTGGCTTCAAGCTTATGCCTTAGCCTCCTGACTACTGTGTAGCCACTATGCTGGGTGACAGAAGTGGGTTGTAAGTGTGCCAAAGCCCTCCAAAATTAGGGAAATGGTTAAATGATCTTGTTAATATTCTAGAAGGTACTACATTGTGAATGTTAAATTGGTAAGTTATATGATATGTACAGTACCTCAATAAAGTTGTTTTAAAACATAAAAATCAAAGGCAAAACCAAGTGGCTTAGGGAAATGAATGCAATCTCAAAATCTAAGACAAATAGAAGAAAAATCAATCTATCAAGTATAAAGAGGAAATAAACTAAGACATAAGTGATGATCAAGTTTAGATTGGAACTGGTGTAGGATATAAAAGTCCTTTTAAATTAAATAGTCAATAGAAATAGCAAAGGAGGATTTTGCAGAAGAGGACTTTGTAGTAGAAAATATGCAAAACATATCATCAACATGAAGAAAGCAAAGATATATGACAGTTAAAGATACTTTTAACTTTAAATCAGGATGGTGGAAAAGGTGTTTTATGGAGGGAACAAGATTACTATTCTTTGTAGAGCATACAGAAAGCCATAGCCGGTTGCCATAGAGAATATTAAAATATACAGAAGTGAAGTGTACATTCAGGCAATATTAGGGACCTATCAATTTAGCTATCATCTAGAGAATAGACAAAGCTTACACAAGAGAAAACAAAATTTAAGGATTAGAAAGTGAACACTGAAGAATCAAAGAGGGAAGAAAAAGCAGCTAAGAACCAGATAAATGTGCATAAAGATCAGGCTTACTGTGAAGGCACAATATTCAAGATGTGGTTGGTTTTTAGGAAGGGGATCAATTTGCCAGGAGGGCAGGAAAGCATAAGTCAGAATTCAAAGATCTCTAGAGAGTGTGGTCTACAAGAGGAAGAACCTTCAAAGGGAGTGGAATGAATAGGAAGAGACGGAATTTAAAGAAGAGGAAGATGAGAGAATCCAAGGAAGAAGAAACTAGGCAAACAAATGAAAAGGAATATATAAGATAAGCAAAAAAAAAAAAAAAAAAAAAACAACAACAACAAGCAGTTTTACTACCCTCTAAAGACCTCAAAGAAATGTTCTAAAATTGGAAGAGGAATCCAGAGGCTGTTTCTGTATCTTCAGACACCTTCATAGGCTCGGACTGACTAAAATATGATTGAATGGTTATGTATATTTGTCCTCCTCATTTACTCACCTGGACAGATATGACTGTATATTTCATCTATTATCCAAGGACCTCCTTGTTCCAACCTGAAGAGTGCATCGGGCTTGCTGCCTTCATACCCTGTTTATGGGCAAATGAGAATCGACTTGGACACACTGATTAGGTTGGGATACATCTACACAGGAGCGTTATTTCTAAAGACAGTTTTTGCATCTGCAGAGCAAAGGCTTTTCTCACAGGAGAGAGCACAATGGTCTCTCTTGGAAGCCAAGAGCCTGCCACATGAAATCACTGTGGACGTTGGGACATACTAGGTAGCTGTTCAAGGAAAGGCTACATAAGACACACTTGGGTGACACAGGTCAACTGTCCTTACCCACTGACACCAGATTGCTGTAGTTCTCCAACATCACATTTCTGTACAGATTCTTTTGTGCAGGATCCAACAGCTGCCATTCCTCCTGCATGAATGTCACAGTCACGTCCTCCAGTGTCAATGGCTCCTATAATAATGTCTGATGAGTTTCTTCTTTTATTCATAAGAAATGTAAAGGAAGTTGTACTGCTTATATTAACAATATAGACTGCATGTATAAACATCTAAGGAGTAAGAAGCTTTCAGAACTGATAAAATACCCTACAACTCAGAATCAGTAAACCAGTAAAGCCAAGCAGGAAATCTTCATTTAGATACATCAAATGGAAATTGTAGAATATCAGATGCAAACGTGAAATTGTGGAAACTAGAAAGATATTAGCATCAAAAGAAAAAGCCATATGCGGTGACACATTCCTGTAATCCCAGGATTCAGGAGGCTAAAGTAAGAGGATCACTGCAAGTTTCAGGCCAGCCTGGACTATATAGTGAGTTGAAGGCCAGTCTGAACTACATAGTGAGACCCCAAGACCCTGTCTCTAAAAGCCAAATAAATCAATAAATAAATAAAATAAAATGTGTTGACAGGTGACTTCTGCAAATACAGTAGTATTTTCAATGTCTGATCACGTGGCAAAGCTGCCTAGCCTGAATGCCACTAGAGAATGAACTGAGACCTGTTTGCTGACTGCCACTTTTCTGTCTCCCCATGGCTTACAATCATACGGCAGTGTGAGAAAATGAGGCAGGGAAGACCCTAGGGGAAAACCCCGTGTTACTGCAGAGATTACTACCTAGAGAAGGGAACAGATCTTCTAGAGCCTTTTATTTATTTATTTTTAATAAAATGGAGGCTTGCGTTGGTTTCTTATACTCCTGGGCTCAACTGATCCTTCTGCCTCTCATCCTCCAGAGAGCTTGGACAACAGTTGTGTAATACAATTCCCAGCTTGGGGTTGCAAAATCCAAATGCTACTGATCTTATCACATTTTGAATTATTTCACATGTCACCATTTGGAAATCTATCTAAACGCATGGCCAAAAGTCACAAAATGGAAAAAACTGACAAACCTTGAAAGGAAAAATAATACCTATGCTGAAAGTGATACCACAAACAAAGCTAAAAGAAAAGTTGACAGGCTAGAAATATATTTGCAATAAACCAAAGAATGGATCAGTATATGGTAGATACAAATAACTTCTATAAAGCAATAAGTAAAAAGATTTTTATGTAAAAATAAGGACCCCTTATATCACTTCCAAAATTTTAAAAAAAAAAAAAACTTAAAGAAATAAACAACTAAACAACAATATAGAAAGGGTTTCACTTTTACTTCCAATGAAAAAAATGAAAAATGAGGCAAAAGAATATCAGACCACTCTGATGGCTGGAAATCTCATTAAGTATTGGCAATAGTTTAAAGTATGGACCAGTTCACACATCACTTACTACGTAATGGGTACTTATCTCGATTTAACTACTTACATTAACTCATTTCTTTTAGTGTGACTATAGACAAACAGAATTTTAATAGTGAATATTCAGTTCACTGTAGCCATTATTCCTTTACACCTTTACATGATACCATCTCAAACCAACAGGTTATGTTCTTTGGAGTATGATTCTATTGGCGCAAAAAAAAAAATGTTATACACCAATACTTCAGTTCACAAATGCTTTTGTTTGAGAACAATTTGGTTCACAAAGAAAAGTATGTGACAAAATTTTATTTTGTTTACATCAGGGAACAAATATGATCATGGCCATCTTTCCCATACAAACACAAACGTGGCCAAGGTACCACTGTATGTATTTATGTATAGATATGTACATAAACAAACATATATTTGTAAATATACATATGTAAATGCATATGCAAATTCAGAAATAATTAACTACTAAACAATTGCTAAACCAGGATGAGAAATGCAGAAGGCAGAAATTTAGAATAAAAAGGTTTTTTTTTTTCTGAAATGGAGTTTCACTATAGAGTTCAAGGTAGTCTTGAACTCCTGAGTTCAAATATTCCTTCTACCTCAGCCTCCCACGAAACTGGATTACAGAGGCATGCACATCACTGCACCCAGCTGAAGGCATAATTTACTTTAATCCAATACACTTCACTATTAAATAATTTCCTTTTGCATTGTATCAGTGAAGCCACGCATGCTTGTGCTCATCTGTAACTCCAGCACTTGGGCAGCTGAGGTAGGAGGACCACTATCATTCAATGCCAGCTGTTCTAAAAGAAAAAACCACAAAGTAAAATGAAATAAAGTGTATCAGTGAATAATGTGTACAATTATAAAAAATAAAAGTAGGTCAGAACTGGTCTGAAAATGAAACAGGATCTGTATATTCTGTGACAAAGTTAGAAAGGAAACACTGAAGAGTCCAGTAATTCAAGTCCTTATTGGACTCCCTAATACTACACCTGTCTGTACTTAAATGCCAGTTCAGCCACCTTTTTAATACAGCTGAGAACCCTACAATTCCTCCATTTTCCTAGGCCATTGGGGTTATATTCCTACATAAGCTTAGTCAGACTCAAGTTGAACACTCTGAGTGAATTTCCTAAGTACCAACGAAATGTTCTTTAGTCATTGTGTATTGTATATAACTTACCATGATCCGCTTGCTGCGCTGGCTTCTAAGATATTAGGCACAAGCTGAAAACTACTGCTACCTACAAAATTCTTTCTTTTACACATGAAGTTCCAACATTAAGCCTTTAGTGGAAATCATGTGAACACTATATTCCTGATTGTACTTTGCCACATTAGACACAAAATGTACTCCTCGCTAGATAATTTCTGAAATGATTTTCATAGGCATTTACAAATCCATTAGCAAATAAAAGAGAGCACGAACTCAGATAAAAATCACCTGAACACTGGTCATTTTCTTCTGCTTAGGGAAAATGGTCAGCTGAGATGCTCTGTGTCTCTTCTGTAGATGCCCTAAAAATCTCTGTCACTGATGAAGTCTCTCCAGAAATGGTATCTAGGTCCTGGAAGTCTTTCCTCATTCACTTCTTATCCCTTACATGAATGGCCAGGACCTGCAAAATGAAGAGCAAAACAAGTTTTAAGGACACATTCCCTCCGTCTGTGCACTCAGCTAAACACACATTTCTCTTTATTTGGTTCCCCAGACAATTTCATACCTCAGGCTAACCAAACCAAAAAACTTTTGAATGCAAGGAAGATCTGCATTTGTTCTCGGAAGTTGGAAGTAGTACAAATGTGAAAGTATAAATGGTAATGGAGCCCAGCCAGTACCATGTCTTGGTCACAAGTAATTCCCAGATCAATTTTAGAAATGAGGTCAGAAAGACACTAAGGAGCTATTATTTTTAAAGTATGTTGCCTTTGTGACTCTTTGTAAAGTCTTTATATAACTATACAGACTGCAGTATGAAAAACTGGACACCAGAGGCCGGGGATAGAAATTAACATGCTATAAATACCAATTTTAAAAATTTAAGTCAGCCAGTATAGCGCATGCCTGTAACCCCAGCATTCTGGGAAGCAGGGGCAGGAGGATTGGGAGTTTGATCCTAAACTGGACAACTCAGCATTGACCCTATCTCAAAATTTTAAAAATGGGGCTGAGATGTAGCTCATTGTGAAGATCTGGGCCCCAACACCACACACACACACATACACACACATATACACAAATCAAACAAAAACCCCACTTTTTTATAATTTTTTATTTTAAAGAAATTAAGACAAAAGAGAACATAAAGCAGATCAGAACAGAACAATGTAAGCAACACAGTATTTCACAAGACAATCCGTAATTAACAGTAATTACCATAATGTCTCTTTCTTTGAAATAATAGAGCATAACTTAATATACAATAGTATCAAACATAACAAAATTCTACAAAACCATTCAAGAGAATGAAAGTATTATAGGGAATTCAGAACCAAATAACAGAGAACAAACAATGGCTACTACATTATCTCATTTTCCATAGAAAATGTTTATACTATCACACATAATAAAATCCAGTAAAATAAAACTTGATAGAACCAATGGAAACAAGAACAAAAGCATGGTAGGACTTCAGAGTAAGATGATATTAAATCAGCACTGGCTATTATAATGTCTTGTTTTCTTCAAAATAGCTCTTCATACTATTCACAGATAATAAAATCAAACAAAGCAGGATAAAAACCCCACTTTTTGAAAAAATATAAACACTGGAGTTGGCTGTGGTACACATGTGTATAATCCCAGCACATAGGAGGCTAAAGCACAAGAATTACCAGGAGTTTGAGGCCAACCTGAATTATACTGTGAGGCCCTGACTTAAAAACTCAAAAATAAATAAACGCTTGAATAGCGTATTTATACTCATAAATAGAATTGAAAGGAATATTTTACAATAAACTTAAAAAGATAAAAAGATTGTTATTTAGAAAGCCTATTAGTTTTAAATATGCTGAGCCATTCCTCCCCCCCCCCCCAAACTTTATTTCTGAGTGTTCAAGAAGATAGGATTTCGTAGGAAAACAGGATTAGAAAATTAGTCATGGAGAAGGGTCTTGGACCTGAACATTTGGGGAAATGTCAGTGTCAATTAAGTGTGTTACCGCAGCCAAAGTCTGAGTTCAACAAACTCACCAGCCAGAGCTTCTGAGTCTCCAAAGTTCAACTTTTCAATTTGTGCGCCAGATAGTGACCACTACTCCAAAATCTGGACTTGATTCACAGGTATACTGACCTCCCTTAACGACCTCTAAGTCATGGATCTCTCAATTAATCTAGATCCTTACTGGCAAACATCACCCAACAAGTTTTCAACCATTGAAACAGAGAGAGTGACCCGCGAAGACCTGAATCCCAAACCTCAGGATTCTTGGTTTACGTTCAGAGTTTTAATCATTGACAATCAGAGCACAGTATGACCGAACACAAAGGTACCTCATTTACAATCGTCCCGCGAACTCCTACAAGTTTTCCTCCAACCGCGGGACAGCAAAAGCCCTCTTAAATAGATGCCTAGGAAAGATCCCTCCCTCGCCTCGGGTATCGACCTGACCTACACTCCAGAGCCCGCGACCTCTTAAGGGAGGAACTCACTTCCCCAACTTCAAGGTCCGCCCCTCCTCGCCCTGCCCCCTCTGCCGAAAACATTAGTTAAAGCGGTCAGTGCCCCTATCCAGAATGGAAGTGGACTTCCGGCTCTCCCTGATGACGTATCCCCGCCTACCTGGTCTCGGCGGCCATCTTGACGCCTGAGGTACAGAGGCGTAGCGGTCGCTTCTGCGTCTGTGACCAATGAATGGTTGGCGTGAGTAGCCTTGAGAAAAAACAGTGACACGGTGTCGTCCCAGGTGCCCTGTCTCTAACGGAAATTGGGAGAGAAATGCAGAGGTTCGAGGTCACGCAAAGCAGGCAAGGCGTGTGAGGAAAAGGACAGAGTCGCGAAGCTGATCGCTTCTTGTCGGCCGCTGAGATTGACTCACGCTTCAGAAGCGCCTCACGCGTTTCTTTAAAGGCGACCTTTAAGGCCGCGATGTCTGACTTCGGAGGGAAGTTAAAATACGTTAAACTCTTCATTACTCTAAATGTGAAACATTTTACAAGTCTTATTTTAAGCTGGTCCCAAAAAGCTGGTGGTATGCTCTAGCCATGTAGTATTTGGGCCTATAGGTAGGTAAACTGGACAGGGTTATCATAGGGGAAATTCACTGTCTCTGCTGCATAACAAGTATTCTCTGGGGCACTCTGGAGTGGATGTGGCGAATGGAAATGACTTTAGAAGAAAAACAGGACCTGGAAAATGATGGTATGAGAGATGTGCCAATCACAGGGGTGACAGCTTTCTTGTGTCTTTCCAACCGTGCTTTACCCTGCTCAGGTACAGAACACATCCCATGAACTGGTCTTTTGTTATTATAGTCTACATTTTGTAAGTGGACACGTCCAATGTGTTATTTTTAAAAATCTGGCTCCACACGATTGTTTTTAAATTGAACAGCTTTTGTGCTTCAGCATGATAGTTTTAAAATTCAACAGCTTTTGTGTTTCAATTATTTACTTGTTGCTTAATATTCTATTGGACAGACACTCCTCATTTAAGGACCCTGCTTAGCTCCGTGCCAGTGACTTCGTCGTTAATTGACTTGGTCACTAAATGAGGAATTGTATGTAGTATGTAAAATATTCAGAACAAATGATCGAAAGACAACGCCAACGATGAGGTTGCTCTTATTTGCTTAACTCTTACATGGAGTACTGTAATGTATAACAAAACATAAAGTT
The DNA here is from genome assembly GCF_034190915.1 of Cavia porcellus. Lineage (NCBI taxonomy): Eukaryota > Metazoa > Chordata > Mammalia > Rodentia > Caviidae > Cavia > Cavia porcellus. The sequence continues at coordinate 30,012,279 of NW_026947490.1, read as the reverse complement.
ACAATATTGCGCAGTATAATAAGCAAAAATACAGTACTGTATAAATGAGGTCTGATGTACAAAAAAATTGAGGCTCTATTAATACAATGTGCAGAACTGTATCAAGATGTCATAAGCAGCAAGTTATAAGTGCCAGCAGTTGTTAAAGAGGTGTTAAATAAGGAATGTCTATACTAGACACATGAACAAACTAATTCAATGAAAATTATTTTTGTAAGAACACATGCATTCCAATAACATTTAAAATAAAAATATAGTAGCCACCAACAAATCAGCATTTCAGCTGGATTCAACCAGTTTTGATCCCACATAGGTCAGAAAAGGCAGGAATGAGAACCTGCAAGTTTATGCAAGATGAGATGTCTGAGGAAGATGGAGGCAGCAGCCAAAATGAAAAAAGTAATTGATGGTTAGCATGTCCAACAGAAACTGAAAATATTTATCCTGAATGTGTGCAGCTGCATAGGATATGGAGGTAGGAGAAATGAAGCTTTGTCATTTCAGATGTAACCAGTTATTTTCTAAAACAGATGAAGATAGGCATGAAGCATGTGAAACTATTAAATTATTAAATAATGCAGTATTTGGCAAACACCACTAATATATATTAGCTATAGCTTCTATGATAAAGATGTAAAGCAGTAAAAGATTTAACTTGGCCTCCTTAAAGCAATTTGGAATCATCTATTTAGTTAAAACTTTGTATTTACCTGGCATAAATTCAGCATCTGGTCCTCAGGACACCTTATTTGAGGACACTGGCTAATGACTTGAGGAGTATAACAAGACAGAATGTGTAGAATCACAAGACATAAGAGGATTTGAAATCTGTATTGAGTCCATTTCTTATTTGCTATAAAGCCATCTGTCTTGAATGCACCATACAGGCTATTACTTTACCTATTTTGTTCACTAGTGTCTACAATAGTGCCTGAAACAATGCTGGTCCTAAGTATAGTGAATTACCTAATAGTCCAGCATGCAGGATTTCACTGGGAGACAGCAATTTTACAGTAAATTTTGGCTTTCTCCTTATAAACAGGGCTTAATGTTTCTAAGCTAGGTCTAGCTTTACTGATTAAGGAAAAGAATTTGTGTATAGGAGAGATGGTGAGGGCAAATGATGAAGACAAAGCACATTTCTCAATTCAACAGGAGAGTGGAGTCAGGAATTTTGAGACCATGACAACGGTCAAAATTGATAGATCTGTGGATATTTTTCTCCAACATCTCCAATTCTTCAACATCTCCAGAAGAATCACACCTTCACCAATCTCAAGGGTTTTGTTTTTTGGGTGGGGGAGTGTTGGTGGGTTACTGATCCTTAAAATTTCTTTCCACTAACTCCTTTCCTTCCATGACAGAAGTTAGTGATTAGTCCACTAAATCATTCATACACCTTCATTTACCTTCCAACTCTATATATAATTTCTATTTTTGCTACCTGCTGCAGAATATACAATTATCTATAAAGTGTGAAGGAATTCAAAATTTAGGTAGATATGAACATTTTAGAAGTAGTCGTACCTTATTTTATATAAAATTAATCCTTTCTCCCTCCTACTCCAAATGACAATATGCCCCTTGAACAAGAAATTGTAAGGACACTTTGATACCACTGCATGCAGAATAGCTATATACATCCTTTAAGTACATGTGCTAGAGGACAAACTTTCCTTATTTTTTTGACATAAGCTCTCACTGTGTAGCCCAGCCTAGCCTTGAACTCATGGCTTCAGCCTTCCATGTGCTGGGAGTATAGGCCATAACAACCACACACAGCAGGAGGGTAAAATTTCTACATGTATAAAATCTAGTTTAAATGAAATGGTGACTCAAAACTAGCAAGAGTTTTTGTCTTGTTCATCACTGTCATCACCTACGCTTTCTAGAACAGCACCAGGTAATACAGTTGATAAAATTTTTTTCTGAGTAGTGTGTTTACCAGTGATGAGACAAACCACAGGATGAGAACTATGTGCTAGGGTAAGCATGTAGCTGATTACTCATTTAATACTCATTGGAATTTCATTCCCTGACATGATAAACATGTCTACGCATATTTCACCTTCTTTTGAATGACTTCATTTCTTAGAACCAAAGAAATACAAGTGTTAATCATATAATGATCCTGGGTGGAAACAAAACTCATGCCAAAAAGGAGAGAAGTACAGTGTTATAACTTTGACCAGAGATGGCAATGCAAACTAGTAAGGAGCCACTAACATATTGTCATAAAATGCAAATCATGAATCTCATCTATAATTTAGACTTGTGACAGAAACCTCTGAACTCCTCATTCTCACAGGGCTTATTTGCTTCTTTAATATTTTGCTGCAGATGTTCCAGTTAGTGTATTCATAGTTTTATTTCTATTTAATTTTCTGATAACTGAGTCATAACACTGGCAACCTGCCACATTCACTGCTATTGAAGGTCTTTCAACTACATTTTTTTTGCATCAACTCTTGATACCTGCAGAGAACTTATTTCTGCACAAGGACTTTTCCATGTTCAATGTATTTCTACCAAACATAAGCTCATTTTTGTGATGTATCATCATTGATGACAGGGTGTATCTTCCCATAAAAGACTTTCCTGGTGTCTGTATTCTTATTTTTCTCAACATACACTTACTGAACAAAGTGAGCTAGGTTTTTACTCAAGGGTCTTTTACCTCAAGTGTATCATGGTTTATTCCTTTGTGTTTTTTATGACATATAACTAATCACTAACAGCATGATTACATTCACTGCGTTCATGTTTTCCCTTCAGTGCAAATTATATTCTCTGGTGAGGCTGAACACCTAGCATCTCTGTCTCGCAATGGCTCTATTCCTATTTGCTTGAAAATCACTGTGGTTTAATGAAGCCTCAGAAGGCTTTTGCAGTCACTGCGCTGATAGTATTTTTCTCCTGTAGGAGATCACTTATATGGGATAAGCTGTGACTACTTGAGAAAGTATTTTTCAACTTCACTAAATCAACACATTTCTCTCTTGCATGCAGCATTCCTTTGTGATAAACAAGGCATGACAAGTGGGAGAAGGCTTTCCCACAATCAGAGCACCCATAGGGTCTCTCTCCTGTGTGAGTTCTCCGATGTCTATTGAGGCATGACTTATTCCTGAAAGCTTTCCTACAGTCACCGCATCTATAGGGCTTCTCTCCTGTGTGAATTCTCTGATGGTTAATGAGACCTGATTTGTGTAAACAGGATTTTCCACACTCATGACATACACAAGGAGTCTTCCCTGTGTGAAATCTTTGATCTGATATCAAGCATGTCTTCTGGCTGAAACCTTTACCACATACATTACATATGTAAGGTTTTTCTCCAGTATGAATACGCTGATGTATACAGAGATTGCCCTTCTGGATGAAGCCTCTTCCAAACTCGTTACATGTATAAGGCTTCTCTCCAATATGGGTTTGCTGATGTACAGTAAGATTGCCTTTCTGAATGAAGCCTTTTCCACAGTCACTGCATATATATGATTTCTCTCCTGTATGAGTTTTCAGATGTGCATTGAGCTGTGATTTCCAGTGGAATGCCTTATCACAGTCAGCACATTCATATGGTTTTTCTCCTGTATGAGTTCTCTGATGTTCAATAAGCCTGGATTTTCTGGAGAATGCTTTCTCACAGACTGCATCCATGAGGTTTTTCCCCTGTATAAACTCGCTGGTGATTAATAAGCTGAGATTTCTTAGTGAAGCCCTTTCCACAGTCACTGCATACATAGGATTTCTCTCCTGTAAGAATTTTCTGATGTGCAATGAACTGTGATTTACAGCAGAATGTTTTATCACATTCAGTGCATTCATATCGTTTCTCTTGTATATGAGTTTTCTGATGTTCAGTGAGTTGGGACTTTCTGGAAAAGGCTCTCCCACATATACTGCATCCATGAGGTTTCTCTCCTGTATGAACTCTTTGGTGATCAATGAGGCGAGATCTCTTGAGGAAGACCTTCCCACATTCAGTGCATATATAGGATTTAGCTATCTTTTGAGTTATTTGATGTGAAACTATATTCACAGAATTTCCACACTCAGGGAATTTAATTTCAGTATTAAATTTTTCATGCTGGGCAAGGAGGAATGACTCTCCATCTCCATTAATCTCAACAGGATTCTTTACTTCATAGCTTCTGTGCTGTTTAACTACATTTAAATTTGATTTAGTGTTTTCTCATGTAAGTCATATACATCATGGCTTTGCTTTAAAAGGAAATTACTTTTCCTCTAATGAATGACATTTCCAAATGCATTATGTTTATGGCATTCTGTTCTTTTTAGCCATCTTTTAGTTTGTGAGCGTGACTGTATATTAGCTTTCTTGATTTCTAGGAAAGAGAATAACAAATCATTCCATGAGAATAGAACACAATACAACTAATTCACAAGATTGGTTTTTTATTGGTTAACACTATTACAAGTCAAAGAAATTCCCATAGACATTTTCATTGTCATTTGGACAAATGTAAAATACAGCAACTTAAAAAGAGCAGAGTATAAAGTTAGTGCTAAATACAAACTATGAAAAGTGGCTGGTGGGAACAGTGAAGAGGAAAGTAGAGGAAATCAAGATATAAACTGGAAAAAGATATGGTTCACCCATGGTTTCAATATGGGGAGATTAATAAAAGTGAAGAATTAAGGATGACTGCTAATAATTTGTGTTAAGCTACTACAGGTTAATAGTGGAATACTGCCCTTTTCATGAGGTTCTGAATATTGGGGAAATCAAATCGGCATTTTAAAGAGTATTGTCCTTGAGATTGGTTTTAAATATTCAAGTACAAGCATTAAAAGTCTAGTTGAATATATAAATTGAGAAAGGTCTAGCCTGGAGATCATGAAAATTACCATTATTAATAATGGAAAAAGTATAAATCACCAGCATGATAAACAGGTGATTCAATGAGATCATGTTTAGAAAACCATGTAGACTGAAATGAGACAAAATCATTGTTAATCTTAAACTTATTATTGTTACAATAATAAAGAGTTCGGTTTTTGAAAAGCCCACTGAGGGTATCAAACACTAAAATGACCAGGAAAATGAGAAGACATATCAGTATATAGGTTTTAGGAACTATATTCCCAAAGAAGTGAGTTAGAATGTTGTAAATCCAACATATGATTTATAGATAATAAATTCTTGGGTTGGGTGATCATCTTAGTCTTTTAATCCTTTATTCTGTAGACCACCATTCAAAGCAAATTACTAAAGCATCATGGCTTTCACATTTAAAGGAAACATTTCACATTTCACATTTAAAGGAAAACTTCTATAACAAATACAGTTGTTATGAACCATTCTATATGAGAAAGAAAAACGGTGATTCTTCATGGAATTCAGACCACCTAGTCCCTAGAACACGTGCTGCAGCAACTATCATCTTTTTCAGTCTCATTGTGTACTTGACACACATGTAAAACATAAGACTATACATCCAAAGATAACGCAAAACAAACTCACACCCTAGTTCTATTTCGGCTACACATAAACATCTGCAACAGCCTGGGGAAAAAATGAACCATGGTTATATTCCTTACCCCATGCTCATGCTCACTTAGTTCCCTAAAAATACCTTCTAACTTGTAAGTGGCCAGGTTTAAACCAGTATTTTGACAGTGTCTCACAAGGAATTGCATATTTTCAACTTTGCACCTACATTTTTTTTTCCAATAGCTTTCTGGAGACATCACTGATGCATAAAAATGAATACATTTGAAGTATAATTTGATGTCTTACTGTATGCACAAATTGTAAAATTATCATCAGCTAATTAACATATCTATAAATATAAATGCAGGTAATTAACATATCTATTGCTGCCATACAGTTACTGTATGTGTATCCCCTTCTTTCCTTGCCCTTCATCATTTTCTTTATTCAAATCCTACCTATGCCTCCTCTAAATCATACTTCCATTCCCTGTCCTAGATGAATGCAATCTCTGTTTCCATAAATTTCTAAAGCATTCCCTACTTCTCTTGTTTATTTGGACAGTTTACTTCCTACAGCTATGAACTGTAGCAAATGGTATCTCAAATTCAGTAGCTGGTTTATGATAAGAGTTATATATATTATTTGACCTCTGCTGAGGACAGCCTGACATGGTGCAAAGCAGGCAGGCAGTGATAATAAATTGGCATAAAATAAATTGAGTCTGTCCTAGGCATATGTGACTTGTAGTGAGGCCTGTCGCTGGCATAGGATGAAATTAATCCCCAGACCAAAGGCCAGAGCTGAAACCAGCCACTGGTTCATGAAGTCCTGGCACCTCAAAGGGAAGAAACACTACAGCTAAGGACTATGTGACTCACATCCAAATTTCTTTCAGTTAGCAGATAATCAGGTTTCTCGTTAACTGTGATCTGTTCCTGTGTGCTTTTCCAAAAATTATTTGTTCTTTGAATCCTTGAGCCTTGTCTAAATCAGCAGTTCACCCCATCACCTCCTGAAGCCCACCAGCACACCCCCTAGTACACCTAACGAAGGCCAGGGACACAGCGTCTCATGGTCTTAGTCTTTCTCTGACTCTAACCATTCTGGTTCCCCTTGTAACTAAATATACATCTTGTCTATGTTCTATTCCTTTGTTATTATTTTTGTTTTCCTGGAAAATTTTACTTCCCAGTAAATACAATGTCTTCTAGCATGTTAGGACTGTGGTTCACAAACTAGGCTCAAGAGGGCCTACTTACACTCATATATTTGACTGGCCCAGGCTGTCATCCCTAATCTCACACAAACGGACTCAGAGGAAGAGGTGCTGGTAAACATGATAGCTACATATGTGACAAATGCTCATCTTTCCAATCACAATTTTGTTCAAATGTCTTCAGCTGTACTGCTACTACCGAGTACTTCAATAGAAAATTCGCATCTGTGTTCTTTTGTAAGCATATTTAGCAACTGCTAATGCTCACCCTTTCTACCCAAGTCAAAGATGACCATTCTGGTACTATAGCTATTGTCTCCCATGTGAATTTCAGGCTTAAACCTCATCTTCCTATTACAAAGGAACCAACTTGATCTTTTTAGCATAAATTGTAACACACCACTCCTCTACTTAAAACTCTCATGTTTCTCGTCTCTTTTCATTTTTAAAGGAAAAAAAAGTCCTTGAAAGTTCCTACATGGCCTGTCAATTCTACATTCTAGCTACTACCACACTGATCTTATCTCTAACCACTTCCTCTTCTTACTCCACTAATTTAAAATAAGTTTCCTACAAGATCCTAAAGTATATATGTGCTTCAGCTCACATGGAAAGTAATTCACCCAGGTGATCTGCTCATGTGGTTCATACTGCTGCTCAAAAACACCTTCCCAAACAGCCACTCCTATCCCAAAGCAGCGCTCCCAGCCCCTTCCCACACTGCTCCTTTATGTCATTTTATTGATCTTCCCAGCACTTTTCATAAGACATTTACTTGTTTTTGGTGTTTTGGGACAGGGTCCCTGCATGTACTACTGGCTGGCCTTGACTTGCATAGTCCAGATTACTTTTATTTTTTTTTTATTGGTACCGGGGATCGAACTCACAACCGTGTGCTTGCAAGGCAGTTGCTTATGCCGCTGAGCTAAATCCCCAGCCCCATCCCAGATTACTTTTGAACTCTCAGCAATCCTGTTTCAACCTTCTGAATTCCAGGATTATAGGCACAAGATACCATGTCCAGCTTAAGACATTTATTTTGATTACTTTTCTGCCTCCTTGTTGTTAAATATTATTCCAAGAAGACTTTTTGTTGTTGTTTTTGTTCACAGTTGTCAGGAACAGTTCAGTGTGTGATAGACTATAAAAATATTTAAGGCAATCAAAAAGTATTTAAGGAAATGAAATAAAGATTCACACACATGTAGAACACATTGGGGAAACTGCCTTAAAGGCAGATGACCTTGAGTTAGGAAAAGGAAGAGGAGAGCAAATTCTAAAAGGAAGTTTGAGGTTTGACTAAAATATCATTTAACAGAAGAGAAATTTTGCTTAGATTACCATTATGATTAACTGGGACTTAATTCTATCAAAGTATAGAATTAAGGAAAGCTTTAAGAGAATGAGTACAGTAATATCATTCAAAGGAAACAAATGGTGATCAGTTAATAACTGCACAGAGATATACAAGCAAAGCAAGCATGAACCTCAAAAGATGAGAATTTTTTAAAAATATAAGGGATCTGAGGCAGCAGGGAAGTTTCAAGGTACCTCCACAATGGCCACCACAGATTAAAGAGATGCCATGGGAGAGAGTGATTTCATAGTCCAAAAAAGTAAGTGAAGAAGTATTGAGACATATCATCCTGAAAAATCTCAAAAGACATGAGCTTGAGAAATTGGAATGATGAAAATTTATACAATTTTTAATGGAACAAAACATGAAAAACAGTCCTTTTCAGGGTCTCAGAGTGGGGACAGAGATGCTCAGGAAACAGAAACATGGAAAGCAGCAGACCAGGTCACTATGGAGGCATACAATCAAAGGGGAGTGGTAAATGTCAGCAAAGGAAAGCAATGTTGTGCAAAAAGGCAGGAAAATACAGTAAGAAGACACTATAAAATCAAAAATTTCACAGAAGAAAGGCATGGATAGCAAAGTTTCATAACAAGAAAAAAAAAGACACAGCTAGGGACACTGGTGGAAGAAAAAGAATGGCAGGCTTTGAGAATCCCAAAAAGAAAAAACCTAGAGAAAAAAGTCAAGACCTAGCAGAAATAAACAATGACCAACTCCAAGTAGAGGTATACATGCTTATAAACACCTTAAAAGAAAGATTTTACTTGCAGAGGAGACATGGCGGCTCCATTTATACATCATCAGACACTCACAGTTGCGACACTTCTAACAAACAGAATATATTCTCTGGGCCACCATCCTTGCAGGTATTCCTCACTCACCTGCGTAGATCTGACTGTGGATTTCATCCTCCACTGTCCATGGTTCTCCATGTAGCAACCTGGAGAGGGCATCCGGCTTGCTGGTTTGACACCCTGTTCATGGGAAATGACAGAAATCTTAGGCTCATCAAACTGGCTGTGATCTGTCACCGTGGGAGAACATTCTCTTTTAGGAACTATGTAGCTTATGCCTGAAAATCAAAGACTCTTCTAGCAGAAGAGGCCACATTACATTCTCTACCTGAGGCCAGAGAGAAACTACACATCTACCATTCAAGACACCACAGGCCATCCAGGGATTCTAGGAGCTGAGGAAGAAAAGGCACAGATGGGTACCTTTTAACATGGAGCAGCCATCCTCACCCACTGACACCAGGCTCCTGTAGTTCTCCAGCAACACGTCCCGGTACAGGTCCTTCTGAACAGGGACCAGGAGCTGCCACTCCTCCTGGGTGAACCTCACGGCCATGTCCTCCAGTGTCAGTGACTCCTGTAACAACAAAGTCCCATGATTTCCTTGCAATGATAATGGGAAAAAAGTTACTTTTTCTTTCTTCATCTATACACCTATCTGTTGTTGTTTAATGCACTGTGGAAGTAAATTCCTATAAAAACATTCCCTAATTATTTGCTCCCCAATCATACATCCAAATAAGAATTTCTGTCATGTTTAGAATTTACTGGTAGCAAATATGTCACTCAGGAACAGTCAAATAGAAGAGACACATATGGCAAGATTTAGCAGTGTGCAGCCATGCCCTCTCTCGGTGTACTACACTATCAGTACCTCAATGTGTACACCAACTCCATTACTTAAAGGAGTTCATGCAGGTTTCATGATTAGAAATGACGGATTTTACACTGGTCAGTGGGGAATGAACGCAATCTCTAGCCTCACTACTCTCAGTGGAAGTTGGGTATAAGGCCAAAAGTTTCAAGCTTTTAAAAAGGCTTGATGTTTCAGATAATCAGTCTCATCCATCCTGAAGCTATCTAGAGAGCCACAAAAAGTCACTTTACTATAACAAAAGCAGAGCCTATGAACTGTATCAGTGATATCAAACTAGTCCAAGGCTTTTAGGAGCTCTATGCCAGAAAGTAAGGATAAAGATCAAATACCTTTCTATGACACCACACTAGGAACAATATACTCCTGATTCTACTTTGCCTTGATGTTGAAATTAGAGTTTAAGGGTATTTTGGCACAAATTCCATTTTAGACTTTTTCCACTTACTTCACTTTTAAAGGTTGTCAGAAATTAATCACAGAACGAATAAAAAATAAAACAAACTCAAAGTTACCTTATAGTGGATCACCTGGACAGCTCTTCTTGAAGAAAGAGCAATTACCTCCACTTTGGCTAAACCTGACCCTATCTCCATGTACTGGTATGTGCAGAGCTGGCTAAGGTATTCCCTTTTCCTATCAATTGGCTCTAAGCAATATAAATAGGGCCAGCTGAAGTACTGATGCATAATCTTTGAAGCCAGTTGCGAGTCCTGTTTCCTTGCCTTGGTGTCTCCATCTAAATGGTTGAGCGCAGCAAAAGAGCAGGGCCACACAGCTCCAGGGCTGTCAACTGGGTTCAAGTCTTGCGATAAGAGGCTATGACTTCCCACGGTAGAAAAGATTGATACATCAAAACTAAAGCACCCTTCTAAACATTAAATGCTACCTCAACTGTGTCTGGCCTCCTAGCTAGCCCAGCTCACAGTACTCACATAATTACTGCAATTCTCATAGTGACTCACCCTTTAGCCACTCCCTTATGAATAAATAAAATCTGGGTTATGCCCTGGGTCAAAGCCTTTGTTCCATAAATTCTCATCTGGACAAGACTCAGGACTCCTTGGCTTCCCTTAACTATAAATAAGTATTGGTATCTTTATTCTCACCATGGGTTGCACTGGAGATGGTAGATTAAAATTAATTTGCCAGGATTCCAATAATGTTTCTATGGGATTACAAATATAAACTTCTCAGGCCATAACAAGGACAAAAAAAAAGAAACTCTATATTACCTGCAGACCCAATGAAATACTATGCAGTGATTAAAAATCTAGATGTGGGGATGTAGCTTAGCGGACAGGATGTTTACTTAACATGTTCAAGGTCCTGTGTAGCACCACACACACATTCACATGCACAAAAAACAAGAAACCAAAAATCTATGTTTAGTGAAGAAAAGCACATATCTAAAAGTTATGTGTATAAGTACATGACTAGTTGCACACCACTACAGTGGCTTCAGAGAAAATCATGATATACAACTTTATATCACTAAGATGACTACAATAAAAAAATGAAAACAAGTATTGGTGAATATACGAAGAAATGGAAGCCTCCATATATTGATGGTGGGCATATTAAATGGTACAGCCCCTTTGGAAGACAGTATGGTAGTTACTCAAAGGGACACACATATTTCCTAGATGACTTAGCAATTCTATTCCCAAGTTTATATACAAGAGAAATAAAAAAACACATATTTGCACACAAATGTTTATAAAAGCATCACTTATAATAAAAAAGTGAAATGAACAATACAAATATCCATCAGCTGCTGAAGTACAAAAACAACATGCTATAAAATGGACAAAACTTCAAGTAATTTAAGCTGTCACCTTATCTTTGACAAAGGGGTCAAACATGTCCCCTAGAAGAAAGATAGCCTCTTTAATAAAGATTCTGGGAAAACTGGCTTTCCACATGGCACAGTACTTCAAAGAATTAACAAGTGGAATCTCATCTTATTAAAAAGATTAGCATGTCAAAAAACATCACCAGCAGAGTGAAAAGAAAACCCACAGATGGGAATAAATTTTAGGCAAATGTCCCTCAGACAAAGGATCTTTAGAATATAAAGACCTGAAAAAATCGGACTCCCTCAAATTCAAAGGCCCAATCCAAAAATGGACATCTGAGATGAATACGCCCTTATCAAATGAAGAAATACAAATTGCAAATAAATATATAGAAGACTGTCCAATATCATTGGTCATTTGAGAAATGCAAATTAAAACTGGCTAGCATCAAGAAATAAATCAATAACAAATGCTGGAGAGGCTACAGGGAGAAAAGAACCCTTCTCGACTGTTGGTGGGAGTGTAGACCACCAGTTCAATCACTGTGGAAATCAGTGTGGAGATTCCTCAGAAAACTAGGATTAAAGCTCCCACTTGACTCAGTTTTTCCCTTTCTGAGTATTTTCTGAGAAGAATTACAAACAGTATAGCACAGTGATATATGTGTACCCATGTTTATAGCAGCACAATTTGTAATAGCTAAATCTTGGAAACAACCCAAATGCCCGTCAACTGAGGAATAGATAAAAAAACATGAAGTATTTTTATACAATGTAGTACTACTCAGTTATAAAGAAGGATAAACTTGGATGCTTTCATAGGTAAATGAAAGCAAATTGGGACCATACTCATAAAGTGAAATAAATCAGACTCACAGGTATACACTTCATATTGTCTCCCTAGTGTAAGAAAACTGAAAGAGCAAATAAGATTCAAAATGTACAATAGATATTGTGAAAGGGGAAGAAATTACTTAAAAGGAAAGAACTTGGGGGGGGGGAAGGAAAAGGAAAACATATATATATAAAACCTAAGACAATTATACTATTAATTTCTATTAGTTCATTGAAAAGAATGGCTTGTGCTTATATTGTTTGATCAGTTTTTTATACCTATATCTTACAATCTGAGCACTACTTTGAAAATAACAATACATAATATATTAACCCATTATTAAGCCCCTATTACTTTGTTTTGAAATTCTATATCATTGTTTTTTCTCTTTAAAATAAAAAAATCATTAGGCTGTATGAAAAAAGTCACTCACAAAAGACCACATATTATACAGTTATATTTATACTAAATGTCCAGAACAGGCAAACCTATAGAGGCAGAGAATACTTTTGTGGTTGCCTAAAGGTGGAGGAATGGAGGAATAGACAAACTAGTAAAAAAAAAGTATGATGTTTCTGAGTTGATAAAAATATTCTAATATTAGAGCTAGGGATATAGCTCAGTGATAGATAGCTAGATATGCTAGATAACTTATCTAGCACATATAAGTCCCTAGTTTAATTCCCAGTACCACACACACTCACACATACATGCACAAAAGTTATATTTTGACTTGGTAATGGCTGCACATATTAAACACCATTGAACTACACATTTCATTTATTTGCTTGTTTAGTGAGATTTTGCTTTGCTGAATAAGTAGTGTTGATCTCTGTGCTTCAACCACCCAAACAGCTGGAATTACAAGTGCCTACCACCTAGCCCAATTGAACTGTACATGTTGAATGAATGAATTATATGATATGTGAATAACAAAGCTATTATTTAAAAGAATCCACCAGTAGAACTTAATTACTATATATCTACTGAAATATTTAATGGCAAATGTTTAGATGCCTGCAACTTACTTAGAAATGTATCAAAAACTAAAACAATATTTAATAGCTGTATTAATAATGAGTAAGTTTGATATACAGATATATGATAAAGGAAACAAATGATAAAATTTAGGCGGTAGGTACAGATATTCAGCTATAAAATTCTTCAAGCATTGTTATGTGTTTAAACTTTCATATGTTAGAGGATGAGAAAGCTTGTACTAAAACGAACTCATGCATGTAACTAGAAACAAGAATATTTTTAAACTACTCTTCTATATGATAGAAAATTAGATGAGAACAAAAAAGCCCAAAACAGAGACATACAAAAAGAAACAATTTACTATTGCAACAAAAGAAAGACAGAAAGACTGCCCACAGGGAGCAACACCCTTGATGAAACACAGAAGCATAATGTATTCTAGAGAGTTAGGTGAGCCATGCCTATACCCCCACTGCTTAGAAGGCTAACTGAGAATAGAAGGCCAGTCTCAACTACATACAAAACCCTGTCTCGAAAAACAAAAATAAACGAACAAAAAGCAATGATTTCATAATTGAACTTTTAAACATTTAAATTGTATTAAATATATGAATATACTTAGTGGCTTGATCTATTATGGCACACGTTTGCCTACTGATGGTTTACTACCACAGAAATCTCTAAACAAAAAGTTTTAAACAATTTCCATACTCATTATAACATTCATTATATAAATGTTCACAACATGAAATCAAGTTAAGAAAAATTATACAATGATCAGCAACTTGAATTACAAAAATCCAGCACTGAAAAATAAAGACTGAAATTGAAAGAATATAAAAATACTATCAAAAGTCACTTGGGGATTGGATGTTCCTTACCATTTTAGATTTGATTCATTCTTGACTTCCTCCATAGTTTTCCTACTGAAGGGGACAAAAGGAAGAAACATGAGAAGCCACAGGGGATTTGTACAGTAGTATTTGTTTTGAGCCTCAGGGAGTGTTATGATTTGTGTCTAGATGTCACCTCAAAGCCTCATGCAGTCCCAAGTGGGGCTTTTTCAGAGGTGGCTGGATTTACTGTGTGTAATGATTTACAGTGCATTGCTAGGATTATGGGTGCTAGGATTGAGGGTGTGATTATTAAACCAGTCCACTGATTAGTTTGGCACCTCTGTGATCCCAGTATCCTAGATAAAAAACAAGACACAGAAAGAAGCTCATCTTTTCCCTTGCTTCCTTTGCTGCCTTCTGCTGGCCATGAACCATTCTCCTCTGCGATGCTTGTCGGCCGTGCCATCCTGCCTTGGAGTCAACCAGTTATGAACTGAAACATTCACAGATTATGAAGCAAACAAACCTTTCCCCTTTAACTCTGGGTGTCAGGTATTTTGTGTCAGCAAAGAGGGAAAAATAACGCAAACTGGCGGATTGCCAGGGGTGAGCTTCAGAACAGGTGCCCACCCTGCACCTCCAAAGGTTAAGCCTTCAGAAGCCGCTCTGCGAACCTCCAAACACTGGCCACCCCTCTCCGCGCTTTCCCCAATTTTGGACGGCACCCTGCGTTCACTGACAACACTCCCCAAATCCCAACCCTAAGCCACACTTTAAAACCCGAATTCGACACCTTCCAGGGGCAAAAGCACTCCTCCCCCCAGTTCTCCCCGCGGTCACCCGCAAATCCAGAATTCTGACAACCAGTCATTGCTGGTCTCCGGGTTACCCCACACGGTCACGCACAGACTCCCCATCCCCTCGATCTGTTCCATGGAGCAACCCAAATACAGACCTGAGTTTTTGCTGAACCTAAGGACTTTTCACAAGCTGCATTTCCGCAAACTCTTAATGTTCTAGGACCTCTTGTAGCCTTTGCGTCCTGCCTACGGCGGCCGACAAGTACAGAAAGTGATTTTTAGCAGAGCGCAAACCTCTGGACTTGGACTATTAGGGAAGTAATATGTCCGCGCCCTATTGTCACAGAAGGTGGGGCGGCCATCTTTCAAAACCGGGAGCTGTACAGGATGCATAGTGGCTTATTTTTGTCTATTTTGCCTGGCAAGGCTGGTAGTGGTGGAAGGATACACTAGCTCCTCAATTTTTTGACACCTTGTCATTGCACTCCGGATTAAGTTAAGTTTCATAGGGTCTATCCTGGTAAACATGAGGTGTGTTACGTCCACTTCAGCAAGCCAAACGTTTGAAACATTACAATGGGCGCAGCCATTTTGGAAGTTAACTGCACGTACAAATGAAACCATCTGAGGATGGTAAAAGGAACAAAAATACTGCAGGAACGTGTTGCGCTGCGCGTTGAGGGCAAGAGGAAGAATTTGAAGACAAAAAAGGACCTGGAAACGCAACTGCGCTAGATACCCACAATATTAAAGGGAAGCAAAGGAGTCAGAAGAACCTTCTTTACACCTTTCAGGAAAGAGTGTAGCAAGAAGCCAACTGAAGAAAAAAATCTAATGAGGAGGCCATTCGTGCTTTTCTTTCAGGAAATTCGGATGGAGCCAGTGTTAAGTGCCGAGGTATCTGAAGATCAAAGATCAGAAATTCTTCAAGTTCAGGAAGATTAACTCCAAAAAATTAGAAAGAGCAAGAAAGGACCAGTAATCATATATACTACGTGCTGAGCTAAATGTAGTATTTAATCATTAGAATGAAAATTGTAGTTCTATTCTAACCATATTAACATCTAACTCTACTCCAAGAATGAGACCGAATCCTTGTGTGATGGGGTGTTTGCATTTGGAAGGATTTTTTCCGTTTTTTACTTTTTAAAATCTCCTTCATGATAAACCTGTAGACAGTTGCCCCCAAATGAAAACTACTTATCAGCACTACATCCATGTTAATTTAAAACAAAAAACGTGAGAAATGTTTTGCCTTAGGAAAGTGTTTGACTCCTTGGAAGAATTGCAAAGAACAACCCTACAGATAAAGAAAATCCACTAACGTATTACTTAAAAATAACAAATGAGCTGGGTGTGATGGCTGTTTCATGCCCATAATCACAGCAATCAGGAAGCTGAGGCAGGAAGATTGCTATGAGTTTCGAGTAAGGCCTGAATTACATAGTGAGACCCTGTCTCCAATCAGTCAGTCCTCACAAGAATGTTCATACTCTATGGTTCTCAGCAATAATTTCAAAAGCAAGCTATACATGCATACAAGAAGAAGCCAGAGAAAACAAAAGTAATCCTCCACGACTGTACTTTAATGGATTAACAGGTGTTGGTGAGTGTATGGAAGAACTGTCACCCAGATGCGCTGCTGCTGGGACTGTAAGTGCAGCCACTTTGGAATGCAATCTGTCAGTTCTCCAAATGGTATAGGCTCTGATGGGGTAGGGCTCTGGGGATTGATGTGAGCTGATTTATTTAGTGAGAGTGCAGGGGCCTGGGTAAACCTTTATATGCCTGAACTTTTGGCACAGACTTTTGGGAGGGAGAAGCCATGGTGGCTTCTGGGAAGAAGGAGTTATGCATTATCATGGCATAGTTTTTAACCATTACCAAGCTGACTGTGCTCTCAGTCAGGTGGGAATCGATCAAATGCTCTGAAGGCTTTTTCATTTCCATGACTGTTGTCTAGGCTGGGCTAAACTCTAAAACTGGGGATTAGCCGAGGCTGTTAGCCACAACATCGATGCACAGGGCCCTCTCTATACAGTTTGGGCTTCCCACACACAATACTGGATTCTGAATGGCCTTTTATATATTCCCCCAGTGGCTATGTATATGCACTGTCACTTCTGCTTTGCTCCGTTCAAGCAAGTCTCTGAGACCAGCCAGATACAAGGAGAAGCACATAGGCCCAGCTCATAGCATAGAAGTGGAAAGATAGCATTGTAAGAGTTGTTGGAAATGGTAGATACAATTCATCACTTAAACATAAAAAGAAAGTATATACTTTGCCCTGAGTATGAAGTTCCTTAGAGGAATATTTTCTATCTTGTGAATTGGAAATAATTTCCTGGGTGGGTCATCACATTCTCTCTCTCTCTCTCTCTCTCTCTCTCTCTCTCTCTCTCACACACACACACACACACACACACCCACACACACACCAGTGTCACTGGTAGAGCCCATGTGTGTACTGTAAGTAGATCTTGGAATGATATTTTTGTTTTCATATTTTTGTTGTTGTTATCAGTAGGATGTTGGCCTTAGCAATCAGGAGTGATGAATGTCTTATTTAAAAATAAATGGTCATTTTTCAATCTCCAGCACTACAAAAAAAAACAAAAAAACAAGAATAAAGGACCCTCAAGTTCTGGCTGATTACACAGTGCAGTTTCACACACTGTCTGACCTTAAGATTGCAGTTTGCTGTGTGGGGACAACTTTGAGACCTAAAAGATGATTATATATGTATTATATGCACAGGTCATTATGTCCTTTTTTAACTGTAACTGACAAAGTGTGTTATTTTGATGCTCTTTGTCCTTCAGGTCTGCTAATAGCCACCTGCCTAACAGTACTAAATTTACTAATAAAACCAGAGGATGTAGGGGAGCCAGTAGCTCTAGGCTCCCCTCCTTGACCCTGAACCTGAGGCTCACCGTCAAAGTGCCATCACATTTTGCTCACCCCAAGCAATCAAGAAACAATAAATACTTATTTTTTTGAGACAAAGTCTTTCACTATATAGTCCAGGTTGGCCTTAAACTCAGAGCAATTCTCCTGCATCAGTTTCTCAAATTCTGGAACTACTGGCATTCACCACTATGCTTGGCTTGAGGCAACAAGTACTTCCTGAAAGGCTTCAATTGGTCCTGACTCCCCTTAGCTCCCAAACTGCTTGCCAGCAGAAGCACTACTCTCTGCACCAAAGTCAGCACCAAAGCTGTCATGGGCAATCACAGGAAAGAAGATAAGATAGAACAAGAAACTTTTCAGGTTCTGGGACGTATGGGAACATCTGAGACCTCTGAAGACACCTGAAAATTTACACTGTATGCTACCAGGACTTTGCCTGCTGAGGTGCAAGACTGCCAGAGAACTTTGATCACAGATGTTTATTAAAATTTTTCCACCCAATGTCCTCTGCCTTCTTTCCATCCCTATAAAAGGGACACACTTCTCTTTGTTCCCTGCAGACAGCTGTATCGCTTTCTGCCTGCCTACATGGAGGAAAAAATAGATTCCACGCCATTCTATGTGTCTTAGTTACTTTTCACTCATTGCTGGTACAAAATACCTGATGCCCAAAGTTAATGAAGGCAAGATTTATTTCTTACAGTTCTTGGAGGTTTCAGTCTATACTCAGTTGGCTCCAAGGCAGCGTGGCATGGTGAGGTGCCATTCACGGCTGGCTGCAAATAGCAAGGTACAAACCTACAAGAGAGAGAGAGAGAGAGAGAGAGAGAGAGACCTCCTTCCCTTCGTTACATCATATCCTAGCTCTACACCCATAGGCAAGTGAAACACTCACACCACAAATCTGAACAATCAACCAATCACAAACCCTACATTTGGTTGCATCCATAATAGCATGAGGCTTGGAGGCCACCGAAATAAATCATGACACCAAGTTTCATTAACAAAAGCATGGTGGTCTCTTCTGGTATATCCTTTCTCTCCCTGTATATTACACTTCATATGGACTATCCTCTCATCTCAAAACTTTGCTTTCTTTGAATTGTCTCATTCTTCTTACCTATAGACAATGTGGTTTCAATGTCAACAGTTTATGCTTTCTCCTCTTCTAATTTTCATTAGCAGATACTCTGGGATTTTAGATCCAGTAGATATTTCTCCACATTCTATCTAGTCTTGCTGCTGAAGGCTCAGGGAATTTTCCCAGGACTACTGCTTTTTTTTGTTTGTTTGTTTCACACCTGTCATGGCTTATACCAGATATCTTTTTCTATCAAGGATTTTGGTTCAATATATTTCATAGACTATGATGTAATATTTTATACTGTGTGTTTTCAAAACAGGCTTGAATCAAAAAGATAATTTACAGACACACACACACACACACACACACACACATATATATATATATATATATCATCACCTATACTTCCTAAGTCTGACCTTGAAGAAGAATTAAAATTTTAAACAAATCCCAGTCAAAATAGCCCACCAAAACCAAAGGGATATGTCTGAACAAGTCTGACAGCAGCATTCTTTCCCTGTCTTGGTTGTAACTCTTGCTTGTTTAACTGATGGCTTTGCAATGTAACCTTAGACCGTTCAACTTTCTTGGCAACCAGTGATATCATCCAACCCTCCAATCATAATTGTTTAGGTATGCTTCTGTACATCCTACTTGCTGTGCTCCATAACAGCCCCGAAACCCAGCCAATCAGGGCTTTGACTCTTTGGGAGTGATCCCAGTCAGGTCCACCAGTGTAATAAATTGCTGTCTCCCAGACCTCCTTGGTTCTATGTCTTCCTAAGTCAACTTTTCTGATGTCACAACCTCGCTGGCTGAGATTAGACTTGCTATGAGGCTTTGTAACCTGAGCCAATTGATCTTCCATTTTTCCTTTCTCAATCCATGTTCTCTGTTGTAAGGATAACTTAATCCCTCTAAAATGGTCATGCTCATTGGACCAAGTCTAGGAATTTCTTGGTAGTAATGCTATAAATTTTTAACCCTAAAATCAGCTCTTTTTCTCTCTTGGAATTGTGGACTCTACTGGTGGTGGCGCATGCCTGTAATCCTAGCACCCTTAGAAGACTGATGCAGGAAGTCTTCTGATGTGTGTGTGTTGCAAGTTTGAGCCCAGCCTGGGCAACATGACAATTTAGCAAAACCTCGTCTCTAAATAAAGAATATAGACAAACAAAAAAGTAAACACACAAGAATTATTGACCTTGGAGTTCATTGTGCTAAAAATGTAACTCAGTATGAAGGTGCTGGGTTCAATCCCCAGTACCTGGGGTGACAAAAGGAAATATGAAGCCAATAACAAGACCAAGCCCCAAAGAGCAACAAAGGAGAATACTATATGTGTCCAAAAGTTAGTAAAAATAAAATTCCCAACTCAATTTTTCAGCCCACTGGGGTGAAGAGATGACATATATAGGATAAAAGAACTGAGAGGGAAGGACAGGCTAATAGTGGGGAAAGGATCCTGGATTTTCTGAAAATTTGGGCCACCTCTTTCTGTTGCTTTTATATTTTTTCTGATCATTTTCATGGCAATTTCTATCACAGTCCTGGGGATTTTGTCATTTAGCATGCTAGTGAAATTCAAGATTGTCTGGAGGTCATCCTGGAAGACATTTTGGGTTCAACCAGATTCTGCTTGCCAACTTAAAGAGAAATCATCCTGGCCTCAAAGATAATCAAATTGGGTTAGGATAGAAACTCAGCTGCATCAAGACAAGCAGGCAATAGTACAAGATTGGGGTAAGAAGAAGTCATGTTTGCTTTGGATAAGCTCCAGCCAGAGAATCCATGCAATCTTTGCCTTGCTGACCTTCTGCCTTTCCAGGGTAGGGGCCAAAGCATCCGAGTAAGCACTGCTTCAATGCCTTTTCACTGTCTTCAGGCAAAGCAAAGTTAGAATGGAGACTAGGTCTGAAAAAATTCCTGACTAAACAAAAGCAGGCATTAAAAATATCCTTGACTTTTCTTAAACTACAAACATCAGAGAGACTTAACTTGAGTCATTTCTAGCAAATGCTTGCAGTAGAGGAAAGCAAAATGTAACTTTAGCCAATCAGAAGCTGATATATAATTGACACGTAATTCTATTCTTGTCAACAAAGCTAAAAAGGGCCAGTTTTATAGCTAACCAATTAGATAATTTGTTTCATTTCCTGATTCATGTTATTCCTCTAATGTTTAGGTGTATGAGCATTATGCTCTTTTGATCAGATGCTTCCTAATTCATGAATTTATTTTGTTCAGATAAATGCAAGATACTTTCATTGTACTTCAGGTTTCAGTTTTAACATAAGACATTCCAGGTTAGTGACATAAAAATTCATTTCCTTTCTGTTACCTTCAAGCTGGTGGGTTCTTCTCTCAGCCCAGAAAGAATTACAAGGAAGAGTCAGAAGAGGACACAGCAAAGTATTTATTGCAGAGCCAGAGCAGAAAGTATGGCACCAGGTAGGACGTCAGGCAACCTAGGGGTCTTCTGAAAAGACCCGCTATCTTTCTGGATTTCTTGTCCTCTCCCAGGTGAGGAATCCAAGGGTCGGGGTAGGTTGTCTGATATCTCAAGATCTCCCAAATGGAGAATGAGATAATCAGGTCGTTGGCCACAGAACAAGGAACTCAGAAACAGAAGTAGTGTGGGGAGATGCCTGCTGAACAGCAAGCCACAGGGCAGGCAGAAGCTTGAAATGAGCTTCTCTGCTGGGATTTTTTGCCCATATATGGGGTTTCTGGACACTCTTTGAGGGATAAACAGGTATGGGGTGAGTTAAGGATTATGGGGTCCTCACTGTTTGATGTGCTTTAGGCCCATCAGAATCCCAGCCTTCTTTGCTGGGATGAGCTGTTGCTAGGGTAAACTAAGTTTTGGGGTCTTGGGCCTTTCCAGTGAATGCAGACAAGTGGGTGTGTAAAAATAACTGTTCTACACCTGTAAAGGTTTCACAAAGGGCAATTTCCCTAAGCAGGTGGTCTTTTCTATAATCGTCTGCCGTGTTAGCCATGCCATGAGGCCATATGTCACTGCCCATCTCTCCTTCTCAAGGTCCCTCCAGTGTGGCCCTTGCCTTCTCTGCCTGTCTGTGGACTTCCGTTTGCCGGAATCTTCCCACACTCCTCTCCCCTCCTGGCTCAGTGATGCTCTGAGAAATCTCACCCTCACACAGGGCCCTGCTTGTCCTCAAGGATTACTGCTGGGAGCCGATTGTTAGGCTAGGAAAATGACACTCAAACCTTACAAAACGGGGACAAAGCCCAGGCAAGTCAACAGCGAGAGCTCATAGTTTATTCTCTCCAAGACTCTGTTATCTGTTCGCTTCACTTTTGTACGGAAAATCTTGCAACATGGCCGCCCCCAGGGAGGCGCACTGAGGGAGTGGACATATTGCTCGCTAAGGAGCACAGGAAATCCAATAATCGAAGTCTTTACGCTCTCGTCGGCCGCCGTAGGCTCGCTGGGTTTAAATGCCAAAAAATCGGAAGTGTTCTCAGGACTCGCTTTAGCTTCTTGAAGATTGTGGCGGGTTCAGAGGGAAGGAAAGTGAATTTTTCCCTGGTGAAGGTTTAGAAGCGGAGAGGTTGTGTAGAAAGGAAGTTGGGGCGCCCTGCAGTCGGGGGTGCGAGGTCACAGGTCAGATTTGCGGGTCCCTCAAAAGGGCGCCGAGGTGGGAGACTGCGGAGGATCCGAGTATGTCAATGCAAACCTAGTTTGGGTTCCACCTAGGACTTCGCGATTACGCCGGGGGCGGCGCCCTCCCTGTGGGGGTTTGTGGGTCCGAAGGGGGCAGCGTCCCGGGATCCCGGGGCCGGGGATTGCAGATCGGAGGCCACGTGGCCCGGGAGGTCTCGGTGCAGTCGGGCTGGGGGTCGGGTTAAGGCTCAGGCTCAGGCTGCCTGGCTAAGTATGCGGTCTCCCCAGCCTGAAATCAGCAGCCTGTCCCACCGTTTTGTAGCGTAGATTTGCAGGCTTGCTGACCCCCGTCGTGGAAAAAGAATTTTCAGGATGCATCAGTGGAGTCCCTAAAAAGGATCATTAGGATGGAGATGGAGGACGCACCCAGGGGTGGAGAAATGAGGCGCTTTACAAGGTTGGAACTGGGACCATCTGTGTCTTTCGTCTTGGCAAAAGATACCCGCCTCCCACACGTCAGCCCGTCTACAGGTATGGATGATTTTTTTTTTAAATAGTAAGTAATTTGAACATTCTTTGAATTTACTCAACCTGCTCTTTTTCTTGGGATCGGGTTCCCGCCCCTTGTTCTATTAATTCAATTTATAGACTGGCATTCCCAAGGAATTTTGGGTGTGATGAGTCTGGTAGGTAAGGAGTCTTATTTGACCAGAGGACTGTTCATATATTGCTCTGGGTAACTTTGGCTGGTTCTAGAAGTTGCAGTCTTAACAATGTGTGTGTGTTTTAAGTTTTGAAAAATTCCCCTTTTCTTTTTACTTATTTCTTGTCCTACCTGGGACTGACCCCTGTAAAGGGGGTGTTCCTCCTCTGTTCTTCAAGCCCACAGATGGGAAAGTTAGGGAGAGCCAGGATTAAACCAGTCTGAAGTGGTGAGCCTTCTACACTTGCTCTGTAAGTTATACATGAAAAGAATAAAGAGTTAGTGTTGAATTTACTCTCCTGGTGTGAAAGTCTTCTGATTGTTTTGGCTTCTGACCTCCACTTCATAAGTTGATTGATTACCTTGTCTTCCATTCAATCATTCGTCTTCCTCTTGTCAAACATTTTAAGAAGTGAAAAATAATAATTGTGTTGTATCACTACCACCTTCCCTCTTCATGAGAATGTGTTTATCACTCCCTTTCAGGCCGTCATCCCAGTCCTATGGAGCCTTCATGACCCAATCTCCTAAAGGCCCTACTTCCTCCCACTACTGCACTGGAGTTACATTTCAGCCTGAATTCCAGAGGAATGCAAACTTTCCATCCACAGCAGTGGTTGGGAATTTAGATGTTTGGAGATGTTCCTGCCCTTCCCTGGTAAGAGTGGCTCACTGTGTCCAGTTGTTCTTTCAAGCAGTGTGCTTTATGCTGAGCACCTGCTTTCCCTCAAGATTCTGGCATTTTGGTGTGTTAGGTGACTTCGTACATCACCAGCCCCTGATAAAAAGCCCTGGGTCACTGCGTCTGTAAGAAGCTTCCATGGTTTTCATCATTTCACAAGTATTGTCACAATTCATTGCTGGGGAATTAAATGTGTTCTGTGTTACTTGAAGAAAAGAGGACTTTTGGAACACGTGTCTGGTGACCTCCAGGCTTCAAGTGTAATTTTAGCCTTTGCTATTTTGTTTTGTATCCTGTCATTGAGTACATCATAGGCAGGAATAGGGTTATCTACTGAGACTTATGAGGCCTCTTCATGTATCACTGTGCCTACAAGTGGCCTTGGAGGTCCTGAAAAACCCTGCCCAACATTCACCTTTCTCCTTTTGTAGCAGATTCTCTAGTGTTCCTTGCTTTATGGCATCATCACTCCAGTCTCTGCTTTTGTCTTTACCTGCTGTTTTCTTTTCTCCTGAGAGCTGTGTCTGTCTGTCTCTTACAAGGACATGGAGCCCATCAGTGGGATAAACTAATCTTGGGATCCTTAACTCAGTTATATCTGCAAAGGTGTAGATTCCAAAGGCCACATCCAGAGGTTTGTGGGAGTTAGGACATGGACCTATCTTTTGGGCAGCTACCATTTCACCCATACAAGTGAGTATGTGGGCACATGTGATTTAAAGAAAAGAAAAGCTCAGATTTTCATCTTTTCTAAGATTCCCCAAGTTGATGTGGCTGAGAAGTCCTGCCTCTCCCTTCCTTTGTTTTATTTTGTCATGAGAAAGGGGCTCGCTGTTTTGAGACAGGCTCAGACTTGTCACACTCGTGCCTCGGCCTCCCTAGAGCTAGCATTATGGGCCTGTACTACCATGCCCAACTGAAGTCCTGCATTTGAGGCTTCCTGGTATTTGGCTTCTTGTTTTCCACCTTTCCTTTCTCGTTTACACTACTTCTGGTCCTTAGAAGCAAAGCACACCTCTCCCATGTTCAGTTTGCCATGTTTTATTGTCCCAAGATTTTAGGGCATTAAATAAAGGGAATGGTTGGAAATACTGGACTTCACTCAGATTGTATTAGCAGCAGCAGCAGTACTGGGCCGTGGGGAATGTGTCACCAGCTGAACTTGCTGTTTATCCCACAGCAAGAACATTTGAGTAAAGAAAGAGAAGAGGGGGTTCCTGGATGTGCATATCATTTCGTGGGATATCCTTGGCTTAAGTAAAAATTTAAGGCAGATCCAGAAGACGCTAAAGACAGAGCATCTCAGTTCCTGGCTGTTCCTGAAGCAGAGGAAAATGACAAAGGCCCAGGTGACTTTTGGTTTCTTTTATTCTTAACTTGATTCCTTGATGGGTTTGTTGTAGCCCAAAGAAACCACTTCATTAAATGAAAAGTCTACAGTGGAGAAAATGAGCTGTGAATAGAAATAACCTATATTTAAAATTTAAAAAGTAGGGTGAGGAATATATTTTTGGGCTGTAACTCAGTGGGGGAGCACTTGCCTAGCGTACATGAGGCCCTGGCTTCCATCCCCAGAGAAACACATACATACATGGGTGTGTACACAGAGAAGTATATTTTTCCACGGAGTTAATGCTGTGTGACCTCTGTGTATTGGAATATAATGTGTGACTGCAGGACCCTGTTATATTAATCAGCTTGCATCTGGTGTCTCTAACAGCTGTTACCACCAGAGAATCACCATAAGTTACAGGGTGTCATATTTTCTGGTTTTCCCTAGATATGATGTGGTAGGCTGTCCCTAACAGCATTCTTGTAAAAGTCATACAAGCAGGTTTTGTTTGGCTGTTTAATTTTTTTTATTTTACTTACTTATTTTTGTCTTTTTGAGACAGGGTCTTGCTATGCTGTTCAAGCTGGCCTTGAGCTCACTTTGTAGCCCAGGCTGGTCTCGAACTCATAGTGATCCTCCTGCCTCAGTGTCCTGAGTGCTGGGATTACAGGCGTGCACCACCATGCCCAACCTATATTTTACTTTTTTTAGTTTGTGTTTGCAATATACAGTGATCACATTCATCACGTAGAATTTGTACACTTGTACAACACATCTTAATTTTTTTGCCTCCACCTGTCCCTCCAGCCCTTCTTTTACGTGATGATTATCATATATTCCTAAGGGGACTGAATGGTGAGGAATTCACTGGACACAGTTTTGCAAGAAAACACAGCCTGGTGACCTGTATCCCCTTGGTTTATCCATGAATAAAACCTAGTTACCTAGAAAACAGAGGGTTCACTGGCTTCAATAGGTTCTGTATGAAAACGTTACTGAGCTGGTGCTGAACACAGTCCTGGCCACGAGGAGGTAAAAGTTCTGTGTGGTAATGGCTTGCATTGTTAATCCAGAGCTTTAGCTTTAGATCCTTGTCTTGGAAATGCAGAGCAAGCCCTTCCTTGTGTTCAGATCCAGTTGTGAACCTCTGCTGTCTTATGTTAGGCAGCTTTTCATTGCTATAGCAAAATATCTAACTTCCTTCTGCTGGGGCCCACCTCTTTATGGCTCTGCTCCCTCTCTGTGGTGCCAGCCTTTAACACGCACAGTCCTGGGAACACGTCAAAATCATAGCAGCCCATTCATTGCCCTTATTTTTAAAATTACATGAATAACGCATTGCAGTACAATAAAATGTATACATTATGTATTTATGCATGCACAGACACATATCTTTGTCTTTGTCTTCTGACAAAATCTTTGGAATTTCCTGAATGGTAAGCATAGATTTTTGTTACTGTTTTGAGATAGTGCTCACATATGTAGCTCAGGGTGGCCTTGAACTCATGGTGATCCTCCTGCCTCAGCTTTCCAAGTGCTGGAATTACAAGCATGTACTACCATTCCTGGAAAGAGTATCTTTCTTTATTCATAATATGTGCCCCCCAGACCTGGCCTGTAATCCCAGTACTCTGAGAGCCTGAGACAGGAGGAATACAAATTTGAAACCAGCCTGGGAAACAGTGATTTAGTGAGACCTTGTCTCAAAATTTAAAAAAATAAAGGCTGGAGGCAGTTCAGTGTAAAGACCATGTGTTCAATCCCTGGTGTCATAAAACCAACCCTAACAAAAACAAAACAGCCCCTTTTATCCATACCTGAGTGGACTCAGGGTGGCTCCCTGGGAAGTGCAGCCTGAAGGCATGGGTACATTGTCAGTGGAAACATCAGAAGTTTGGAACTGTCAGTCTCACCCCTGCCCTGGTTCATACCAGGGACCATCAGTGGTCCCTGATTTTATCAATCCTGCCTACCCTAAGTAAACTTCCTGGGCATTCAGAGAGCTTCTGAATTGGGGAACACGTGGGAGGTGGAGCCCAACTCCACAAAAGCAAGCCCC
Source organism: Cavia porcellus (assembly GCF_034190915.1). NCBI lineage: Eukaryota > Metazoa > Chordata > Mammalia > Rodentia > Caviidae > Cavia > Cavia porcellus. Next base: position 29,984,925 of record NW_026947490.1, on the reverse strand, counting down.
ATGCATTTGGGACTTTTTGGGACCTTTTGGGACCTTACCCTACTTACCTGTTCATCTGCTTACATATAGTAGTATAGAGCAGAAGGTAGAACATTTTCCTGAGTTTTATAGGTCATTTTATATCCTAAGGGGACAGAACCCTCAAATTTGTAGGGAGTTGGACCAAAGTGCTTCTACTGGCATCTGATGGAACTGCAGTCTGGTAGGACGCAGCCATTAAACCTGTGGAGTGATGATGCCAGGCAGTGTTAGAATAGTGTCAAAGTGTACATCACCCAGTTGGCATCAGAGAGGCAGAATTGGAGAACTGCTGTGCGAAGGCACTGCATGATGTCAGAACTGCAGACTCATGGGTACATTGTCAGTGGAAAGACTCAAATTACATAGTACACATTCTTTAGTAGCTCATTTAACAGATGCCTGTCCTTCCTTTGCTCTAGGTGGTTATCTGCATGGATACCTGGGTCTGCCTTTCTGTACATATCTATGTGTGTGTGTATCTGTACACATGTGTGCTTATGTTCTTACACATGCATCCAGGTATGTAGTCACTTGCATGTGGTATGACTTCTTTATGGCTAGCGAATACTTGTCATTTAACTTGATACTATAGCTTTATTTACATGATAGGGTCACACTGTGTCTTTTTATGTGGACCATATGACTATGTGAATATCTTGGTAGCCTGTGGTTCAGGTCTACAAGAGGGTCCACTAGAAAATTTGATTTATTGCATTAATGGGTGACCACCCAATTACAAAGTGTCTTAACTGCGTCTTTTACAATATATTACACAAAATAGGAATTACCAGGCTCATCCATGTGGCCTACATGATGAAGATGAGCAAACAGTTCTTTGATATTCCTTCCACTTCCATAAGTAGAGAACCGCTCATTAATAGGCTGTGTTGTTACAGGAGTCACTGACTGGAGGACGTGGCCAGGAGGTTCATATGGGAGCAGTGGCAGCTCCTGGGCCCTGCTCAGAAGGACCTGTACCAGGATGTGATGCTGGAGAACTACAGCAGCCAGTGTCAGTGGGTGAGGACCGCTCTCCCATGTCCCGTGGAGGGTGCCTGACAGTGGCCTTTCTTTCCTAGCTTCTGGAAGCTTTGGTATGTCTGCTATGCTTTCAAGTTGTAAATTCTCAGCCCATTATCTGGGCCCAAAGGCGGAGGTGGAGTCCTCCCTCATGTTAGAAAAAGCTTTTAATCTCCAGATACCTCGTATATTCCCTAAAATGTACCATGTTTTCACCAGAGATGCCGCTTGCATCTAAGTGAGCCCACGTCTTCGTTCATTTCCCACTTTCAGTGTTTCAAGCCAGCAGGCCAGATGCGTTCTGCACGTTGGAATGAGGAGAGCCACTCTGGACATCAGAAGATGAAATCCGCAGTCAGATCCATCTGGGTAAGTGAGAGCGGAGCAGCAGGAGGGGGAGGCCGCATTGCCTCCTGCTCATTGGAAAACTCAACGCACTCATGAGTGTGTGAAGATACAAAACAGCCTCCATACAACCTTCCCCCCAGAGGAGAGTTCTTTTTCTCTGTAGGAATTTTAATTCTATTTATCTGCCTTCTTAGTCTGCTGCTCCATACTCTGAGCTTTTCCAAAGGTTCTGTTTTCACCCTCTGCTCTGTCTCATAGGTCTTAAAAGATCTCATTGCATGTGTGTAATAAGCTGTTTTCCCATGGGGTTTCCCAAGCCATATCTTTCTTAACATCGTCCTATCCGAAAGTTAGTACCATGTAACTATCTCCATGGCAACTACCCTTGAGGTTACACTGTTAATGTGAGGAATGAGAATCATCTTCCTCACGGGAAAAGGCCTTTATCAGGGGCCGATCAGTCCCCTGATCTGTCTTGTGAGGGGTACAGTGAAAGAAACAGACAAATTTAATACTTTGTGACAGGAGGCCTGGGAGGTCAATGCCACAGGATGGGCAGAGATAGGTCTGGCCACTCTTTTTTTTGGTGAACATAATAATCAGGATTTACAGATGACTCAGGGCGGAGACTATGCTGAGAAGGCCTTATGCTGACGAGGGTCACTTTGGATGACATAGAGAGTGACCTTACGCTGCTGTGGATCTTTATGTTGATGAGGGAGGATCTTTATGTTGAAGAGATTGCAGGCTATGGAGTTTGTCCTTTCCCCAGGGTGAAACTATTTCATTACTACTGGGTTCTCAAGGAACCAGGATGTCTTCAGCTGATGATAATCTTGCTTTGGGGCATCACATCATCACAGGACCTTTGAGGCCTCAACTGTGACCGGAAGCACAGGGAATTATGTTCCCAAATACCACAGCAGGCCCATGTGGCCAGGTGCTAGGCTGCAGACAAGCACTATCACAGTTTCATTATAAAATGATTTTTTCCCCAACAATGGTATGGAATGGTCCCCAGCACTCCTTTCCTCATCCTTTTGTAAAATGAATTTTTCTTGTACTTGTTTTGGCATTCCTAGTATTTTCTTGACTATTTTCTGCTCTCTGGGGTCCCATATTTGAGTTCTCTGCTATTCCTATTCTTTGTAATTAGGAAAGATTTCATAAGATTCCTCGTTCTTAGTTGATATGTTATGTTTGTTAACCACACACTGTATAGTGTAATAAAAACCTCTTGACAGAACAGCTAGCCCATGGAGATACCACAGATGTCCTCCAAAAAGGCCAGGAAATCAAAGCACATTTGCTGTCAGCGTAAGGGATATGTATGGATCATGCTGTTGTCATGTGTGCAGACCGCCTCAGGTGTGACAATTGAAGTAAAGATTATTTTTTTTTGAAAAGTGCTATCAGTATTTTCATTGTAGTTCATATAAGAATTTATTTTTATTGTTCTATTTTAGACTTAGTACACCAAAAAACAGTTGATGTTGAACTTTTTGGTGCTTTTTATAAACACTCAGTGAATAATATAATAATAAAAAATAGAAATTCAATACTTTATTTTTGTGATATTTTTTCTGCTTACTACTCATTTCCTAATAAAACTCATAGAATTAAGATTAATGATTAATCAGTAGAAATATTCTAAAGAATAAATGTTGGTCTGACCCGTGTTTTTGCAGTTTGATGACAAAATTAGACATACGATCTTAAATGAACTGGTTGCTAAATGAGGAGCTGTCTATATGTATAGTGTGTATATTATAATATTCAGAACAAAAGATGGCCAAAGGAAACTCCAACTTGATGACCTTGTTTTATTTGTATGCAGCTTTGTGTAATGTGTAACAGGACATAAAACTACAGTGTTGTACTATACAGTACAGCCAGCAAAAATTACAGTATTGTGTAAACCATATGAACTATACAAAAAAAGGACAACATGTGTGAACAGTACAAATAGTTGCAGGTGGTTAAGCTAGGGGGCCTGAGGTTGTGATATGGTTGTAATTGACAAAGTCAAATATAGCACAGGTATCCTCAATATTCCTCACTGTCTTTTTTTTTTTTTTTCTCCTGGTGTTGGAGATTGAACCCAGTGCCTTCTGCATGCTAGGGAAACATTTTACCACTAGCTATACTCCTACCATTTACTTTTTATTTTCTGAATTTTTAGACAAGATCTCACTAGCTTGCCAGACTGGCCTTAAACTTAGAATCCTCCCACGATAGCCTTCGCATAGCTGGGATTCAGTAATGCATTGCATTCCCGTCTCATCCTGTTAAGCACCACCCACTTACCCTTCAGCTCCAGCCAACTATGTAGGAGACCCCTTTGATTCCGTGTCATTACTTCATGGCCCCTCATCCCAGAGTGAGTCTTCTCATCTTCTCACATAAATCCTGATTTCATCTATTTCCCATCACTTCGTTTTCTTCAGTTATCACATTTGCAACTGCCTAGCCTTTTCTTTCTGTTTATCTTGTTTTTCTCTCTATCCCTAGGGTAGCACTTCGGTGAGGTTAAGGAATAGTGTGTTTTTCCAGTGCTCGCACCACACCTGAATTTTGCAGTAGTCACTTCATGAGAAACTGTTGAGTGAATGAATCCCTCACTCTTTTGGATCCAGCTCTGTGGTACAGTGCTCACAGTGACTTTCTTGTATGTTGTTAATGCCAAAGCCCTCTTTGGAAAGCAACCAGTACTGTCTGGCTGTGTTTTATACTAGTGATTGTTTATCATGAATATCACTGTTTTTTCCATGTCCAGGAGATAAAGTGCTTTGTATTTAATGGCTATAGTTTCTTACCTCAGAAGCAGGAAAATATTCTGGAGTTGGCTGGTGGCGATGATTGTGAGTGTGCTTATTAGCACAGGTCTGCACATTTAAAACTGGTTAAGTGGCAAATGTTGTATCTAACCGTAATAAAAAAGTTTTTTAGAAAGGAGATAAAAAACATTTATATATGGAATTACTTTCAGGTAATAGCATATAGTTTTCACTGAAGTGCCAGCAATCTTTAGTTTTATTCCATAATGATGTTCACAAAAGGATTCATTGTTCTTTCTTTCCTAGAAAGCAAGAAAGCTGATGATCATCTGCAGCAGCAATTATAAAACTGAAGAAGACCAAAGACGCTGGAACAGTGTTGTGAACAGAATGCACTTGGAAATAAACACCATTTTCTTTTAGGCCCAAATCAGGATATGTTTGATTTACATGGAAAAAGTTTGAAACTTTATTTAGGTTTATCCAACCAGGATAGAAAATGTACCATAAAAGAGCTTGCTGAGTTAAATGTAGAGAGGAGAGCCTTTCTGTATGATACTCATGAGCAAACTCATACTAAAATTAAACCCCATGAAAGTAGAAAATCTATCATCACTGAGTCATAGTTCTTTAAAGACCAGGAAATACATAAAATAGGGAAAGCACATGCATGTGCTAAATATGGGAAAGCTTTCCTCAAGAAGTCTCAGCTTTGGGATTGGGGATTTAGCTCAGCGGCATAAGCACCTGCCTTGCAAGCAGGGGGTCGTGAGTTCGATTCCTGGTACCAATAAAAAGGAAAAAGACGAAAAAAAAAAAAAGTCTCAGCTCGCTGGACATAAAAAGATTCATTTAGGAAAGAAATCTCGTGAATGTAGTATCTATGGGAAAACCTACAAGAAGTTCTCTAAACATCTGAATGTTCACAAGAGAGAAACTCTGACTGGTAAATGTGCGAAAGCCTTCTTCAGGAAATCTCAGGTTTTCAGCATCAGAAGATACTGGAAGTAAGCCCCATGTGTGCCCCAAATGTGGGAAAAGTTTGCCGTGAAATCGCCACTCATTGTGCATATGTGGATTCATATAGGAGAGAAGCCTCACTTATGTGGTGAATGTGGAAGAGGGTTCATTCAGCAGAAGGGCATTCTTCTGATACATCAGCAAACTGTCATGGGAGAGAAGCCCTATGGATGTACCGACTGTGGTAAGGCCTTCAGCCAGAAGGTCTGCCTCATAGCTCATCAGAGATACCACACAGGAAAGACATCTTTTGTATGTATAGAGTGTGGACAGTCCTATTCACAGAAGTCAGTGCACATTAGACATCAGAGAGGTCACACCGAGAGAAACTCTATGAATGCAGTGACTGTAGGAAAGGCCAAGCTGATTACCCATCATAGAGCTCATGCGGGAGAGCAACCCTATGCATGTAAGGAGTGTGAGAGAGCTTACTCCTACATGTCTTGCCTTGTTAAACACAAAAGAACACACAGCAGGGAGAACTACAGAGATGCAGAGAAGGTGCTAATTCCTCAGTGAGTCACACCGTCTCTGACAGAAGTAAACTCCTGCAAGGGAAAAACCTTGTTAATACAACTGTGCAAATACCTTCTGTGGTCCCTAAGGTGTCAAATATCAGTGGGTTCCTAGGAAATAGGAATGTGGTGCCTGTGGGACCGTCCAGAGGCCAAATGTCTGCCCTCAGGAGAAAACAATACCTGAGAGAAACCTCTTGAATGTGATGAATGTGGTTGTACCTCCAGTCATTAATTATGTCTAATTTTATATCTCAAACATGTAAGAAAAAAGCCTGTATATTAATTTGGAAAAAACTTGCTGAATGTTTACTGAAGTGCTACCTTTGAAATCCTGTGAAAACGGAAACTAGGAAAGTTTTCTAGAAGCTGGACCTTATAGTGAATAATCACTGTGGATTATGGTGGAGCTTATGATAATGAATTGATTGTGAGAAAGCCTTTGCCTTCCAGAGGTGGTGTTACATACCAGAGAGAAACTGGGAAGGCAGTAAACCAGACTGGTAGGGACTAAAGTGATACCTTCTGTTCCCATTAGCAGATAAAACCATATTTAAAAAACAAAAAACAGGGTCAGGGATTTAGCTCAGTGGCATAAGCATCTGCCTGGGAAGCACAGGGTCATGAGTTCAATCCCTGGTACCAAAAACTACAAAGAAAACATTAACTGGAGAGCCTTTAGCAAAATTCTAAAGTGATCTTGATACAAACATCCTGTGAAAAGGAGAAATGTTTAAACTCTGTTCTTTTCCAAACCTAATTATTCTGAACAGAATAACTGAAATATATTCCTATTACTATGTTGGTGATTCCATAATTTAAGAGCCTCAGAGACAGGAAGTACAATTCAGATACAGCTCTTGCCCTTGCCCACCATGCCCAAGGCCTTGTATTTGACTGTCAGTACTGCAAAAATAAGAAAACCTCTATTTCCCACTATTTGGTTATCATTTTGTATTCATTTCTATTTGTGGGTTCTTTTGTATTTTTTCCTCTCAATTACTCATCCTCACCAAAGATGATTCAATTAGCTCATATTTCTAGCAGTGCTTTTTTTTCTGGTCCTGGGGATTGAAATCACAATCTCATGCTTGCCAGGCAGGTGCTTGTGCTGCTGAGCTAAACCCCTGACTCAGCTCTTCCATTTCTTAAACTCTCAATATTTCAAGACTGGAAATCCTTTGAATAAATGGGGTGAGGAACAGAATCAGAGAACACTACATTGCTGGAACTCCTCTGGTGTTGACATCATCAGGTAGGTGATGTCATCAGACAAAGGTGTACAGGGGTGATGTACTGAGCTATACAACATGCATAAATGTTGGGATTAGGCAATGGAACTGGTACAGACACCACAGTAATTTAGCCCAACCCCTGATGTATAGGGTCTTGAGGATGGGTACTAATCTGTCAACAAGGCCATAGCAGTAGAAACCTTGCAGCATTTCTTTGTTAGCTAATCCCAAAATGACAGTCTCAGATATCCTGGCAAAGTGCTGGATCTACCATATGAACATGGTAAATGTCACCAGCATTCCCAGTACCACAGTGTCAACTCACAGACCCAACAAAGCTTGCCAAAATGACAGTCACACCTGCCCCTCAAACAAGGGGGCTGGGTGTGCCTGTCTTTAACTTACCTGGTTCTGTGGCAGAATGTCACAGCCACAACTAGCAAGACCTACCTAGGTGGGCTGGTACTGTAGTGTATCACCTTACCCAGAAGAGTGTCTCAGTGGGAACAGTGAAACCAAAAGGACAGGATTGTTGGTAGTTACTTGTGGAGCTTCATGAAGCATACTGTTCCAGTCTTTCTGTACAAACAAGATGTCCTTCGTCTTGTGTAGCCCAGAATGTCCTATCTTCTGCAATTTTAAACCAAGCACGCTTTCTTGGGTCCCTCAGCTGCAGTGCAAGTGGGACATGTGTGGATGAGACCCTCCCCCAACCCACATTTTTTCTGAGCCTTGGAATACTGGCTCGCACTGGGCTTTGATAGGTCCCCACTGTCGGTTAGTAATAAGCTGACTTCATATAATGTGTATAGTTTTATTTCACCAGACTCAGACAGATTGGTAACTATTATCAGTTCTCAGACTCTTAATTTCTATCTCCTTTTACCCTGTCTTTGAAATTGTAGCCAGAGATCTCAGAATAAGAAGTTTTAACTCTTGAACAGTTAAGAAGCTGCACTTTTTCTGGTGGAACCCTTAGTCCTCTAATGCAGGAACTTCAGCATTCTTCCTGTCAGCCTCAATCCAGGGGTGCTCTGAAGGAGTCTTGCATATCCTAGTACTGAGTTAGGGGAGTGGAGCTTCACAGGTGAAACAGCTTTGTTCTCATAGCTCACTATAGAGAGCTGATGAGATTTATTAGAATAGGGAGAGGCAAATGAGATCCGGATGAGTGGGCTGAACCTAACAGTAGCTTGGAGTACTGCATACAGGCCTTTAGAATATGTTCAGGGGCTGATCTGTGATTATGGAATTATGCGATGGGTAATGTCAGTAAGCAATGGCACAAAGCTAATGTCAGCGTAAGGCTCAGGCTAAGTCGGTTTCTGGGACACAGATTTCAAGAAAGTGTTGAAATATTTTAGGCCTATAAATAGATGAATGGAATTGTAGTCAGGGTGATTTCATAGGTCGTTTTAAAAAATCAATTTACCATGCTTCGAAACACATGGGAGTTAATATCTCAAATGTTTTCTAAATATTTTTATATAGATTACATAGGCTAATAATGAAAAAATCATTACTTTCAGAGCATCTCCCATTGCTGAATTTTAGCTCTTAAATATAGTCTTCAGCATAAGTAACAGACTGTTAAGTCTAAAGACTTCATGATAGAAACTTGTTCATCCTTGTTAGATATCTAGAAATTTGCCATGCATTGAATATGTATTCAGTATATAGTTATATTATTTGATCAAATCTTGTTTAGTAAGCAATCAGATCTTCTTTAATAAAGATAAAAATATCTAAAAGGGCCAAAGTGGGGCCAGGGATGTAGTTTTTTTTTTTTTTTAATTAAAGGGAGGAAACACTGAAATAATGATAAAGGCTGAGGTGTGCTTCTATGGTAAAGTGCTTGCCTAGCATGAACAAAGTCCTGGGTTCAATCTCCAGTGCCACAAAATAAATGATAAATATTATAATACAACCAGTAACATGGCTATTATCAGGTACTGTGTGACGTAAAATACATATAAGTATATTGGTATGACTGCCAAAGTAGTAGATTTGTTATACCAGCAACACCACAAATAGTAACTTTAAGACATCTGAAAAACAATCCAATATGAACTATCAATATTTTTCTGCAATATCCAAGGTGTCATTAATCTCATTCAGTACGTAGTTTCAGAAATTGTATATTTTAATCTCTAGAAACTTGACACTGGCCATTCCTTTTTTTTTTTTTTTTTTTTTTGTCTTTTTCCTTTTTATCGGTACCAGGGATTGAACTCACGACTGCCTGCTTGCAAGGCAGGTGCTTATGCCGCTGAGCTAAATCCCCAGCCCCTGGCCTTTCCTTTTTATCTCTTTTACATCTCTTTAGTGTGGTTCAATTTTTTTAATATAACAAAAGTTTTTTGGGGGGAAAAGATGGAAAAGAAAGGACAGAGAGCTATCATGAAATGTGGGAGGAGGCTCGAGAGCTGACAGCCCCTCAATTTTTAACCTATTTTAAATTTCATACTGAAAATGAGTATGTAGTAGGCAGCACATAGTGGCCTTGATTTTGTTCCAGTTAGCCATCTCTTTAGTTGGTTATTTAGCTCATTTATATTTAATGTGAATATTGATGTGCTTAGGTTAAAATTAGTTGCTTTTTGTTTATCCAGTTTGTTCTTTATATTTTTTCTTTTTTCTACCATCTTCTAGAGTAACTAAATATGTTTTATGATTATATTGTATCTCCTCAGTTGGCTTTTCACCTGTGACTCTTGATTTCTTCTAAATTTGACCTTTTATTGTTTTGGGTGGGTGTGTGTTTGATTGGAGTTGGTTTTGAGAAAAGACTAGCAGTCAGTCCATGAATGATATTAAAGTGATTGTCTTAGTTACTTTTTACTCATCACTCAGACAAAATACCTGAAGTCCAAAGTTGGGAAAGGAAAGATTTTGGAGGTTTCAGTCCATACTCAGTTGGCTCCAAGACAGGCGGGCATGGCTGGGCCGCAGTTCATGGCAGCTGCAAACAGCAAGCCAGAACCAGAGAAGAGCAAGACACACCTTCTTCCTGCCATTACATCACATCCTGGCTCCACCCCTATGTGGGTGGAGCACTGACACCATCAATCCAAGCACTAGACAATGAACCAATCACAAATACACAATACAAACTCATGAGGCCTGGGGGACACAGACATAAACCATGACAGTGATTTACCTTTTTGCCTGCTTGTCATTTTAGTGGGAATCAACACATTTGCTATAATGAAACTCAACCAGCAATTTCATCTGAAATTTCTACTAGAATTTAAATACTATACATAAGGGATCTTTTATCTGTTCATAGTTTTCATATACCCAGCATACAGAAAGGCGATACATGTTGAGTACAAATGAGTACAAATACATGTTGAGTACAAAGGTGATACAAATGTTGAGTAGACTATACATTGGGTCAATTTAAAGACTATCTGAGCACAGTTTTATAATTATATAACTGTAGGGGGAGGTTTGGCCCTTTGAATTCATCGGTTAATTAATCAGTTGGGCCTTAATATTTAAGAGAAATCTGTCTCTTCTCAGGTTGATTTCAGGTTCTTTCTGCCTTCGCTTTTCACGTTGGTCCCTGACTAACCTTGTTGCCACCCTAACCCTAACAATTTTTCCATAGAATGCTTCATTCAGTGTAAATATCTCTGCTCCAGTAAATATGATCCATGAATTTAAGCTGCTGACATCCCCAGAAATTCTTACTCAATTCAGAGACACAGCTGGGATCTGTTTTGGTTTTTCCTCTGTGTGCTTCTGATCAGAAGTTCTCCAGATACTAAACTGAGGCAATTGTAAGTCTCATTTGATTTGTGTCCTTTGTCTCTGGGAAAGCTGTCCCTGGCTCCCTCTTGCCCAGTGCTTACATTTTATTTTTCAGTGTTCAAGGTTGAAGGATATACACATTAGAAATTCGCTGTTAAAGAAAAAGGGTGATTAAAATTGGCTTTGAAAGATATTGGTCAAGGGTCAGGCATGTGGTTCAGTAGCACAGCACCTGCCTGACAAGTGCAAGGTCCTGAGTTCAATTCCCAATGCAAAAAAAAAAAAAAAGATATTGGTCAATAATAAAGTGTGCTAGTGTATATGGATTTCATATTCAGACTTGATGTTAATTTATACAATTTCAAAATAGATGCAAATTTATGTTTGGCAATATTTTAAACAGGATAAATTGCACATTCTTTTAAGACACTTATGGGTCCTTTGCTAGTGCTAGTAATATATACATTTCAAGGACATTCTACAATGTTCCCAATCAGAGTAAAAGTCTGTCATAAAAACTAGGCTAATTACTTGGATCATTGTTACTTTACATAATAACTTCTTTAGGAACACAGTTTTCCAAATTTACTTCACAGCTAGATGTGAATTTTCTCACTGTTTTGTTTGGTTTCATTTTAAGTTCATGTTGAAAACTAGTCATATTTGCTTCAGACTCTGAGCATGTTTATGTAAGGTTGAATGCTGGCAGTGAATTGCGTTTTTCTCTAACTGGAATTAAGTGTCCATTGGGCACTTGATCACAGAGATAAAAAGCTAATTGATACAGAAGATTTCAGTAATAGTAATAAGTCTGAAAGCTAACCACTTTTAAAAAATGGCACCTTTATCTTTGAGCAGAGATCTTCTGTTAGATTTGTAGAATCAGAAAAGACTACATCATAGATCACACCTTAGAAATGTTGGTCATTTCCTCACAGCAGAAGAAAATGAACAAGACTTCTGTAAGTTTGTTTGTTTCTCTGTTTTGTCTCATTTCCTGATGGATTTGCAAAGTCTTAATGCAGGTGGAAACTTACACATTGTTAAATTCAAACCTTGGGAAACAGTAAATATAAACTTTAAGATAAGTGATGGGACAAATGTAGAATGGGGAAATGCAAGTCATAGTGTTCATACTATGTACGTCAAATTTAAATACAGGTGAACAAGTAAGTAATAACATATGAGATATTGAAGCTGATACTCCTAGCTTCATAATGGGTTAGTTTTCTGTTGGTGCCAAGACAGGTCTCAAAAACTTTCAGTAGACCTATTATCTCATAATTCTTTAGGAGTTTGCTTAATTGGGTTTGCTTGACTGATTGCTCAGTGTTTCATAAAACTTAAGTCAGGATGTGGGGCTAGAGGGCTCTGGAAAAATCTACAAGCTTATTCAGTTTGTGCAGAAGAAGACAGATCCACATTGAACAGTTAAAAGCTTTCATTATTCTGCGTGTCTTAAAATGATTATGAAAGTGCTATGATCATTTGGGGGTCATAGACAAATTTAAGCAAATAGGTGTATTTGCAAGCATGTATCTGGTCAGTTTAATGATATCTTGTTCCCTATCTATAGATTGGTTATCTAATTCTCTTATTTCTGTTGAAACATGATCTTCATAAAAGCTGTTTGATGACAGGTATGTGCCACACTTATGTATCTCACACTTAGTTCTCCGCCTTTGAAATAGAATTTAAAAATATTTTTCAGAAGTTTTAATCTTAGAAATACTTTTCTTGTAGGATTTAACATATTCAGTTTTCAAAAACTTAATTTTCAAACTTACTAATAAGTGCATACTGAAAATATACTTAATATCATTTAAATTCTTTTCATAATGCATATTGAAAATTATGTTAAACCTAATAGCCTTTATAACTTATGACAAAAACAACTGAAATATATACCTTTAGTTCTTTTTGATGTCAGTAATGTTAACCTCAAATTTAAGAGGAATGTGTTATTGTTTGGATTAATACTGGTCCTTCTCAGAACTTCTGCCAGCATGTGACTGTGGAGAATTGTAGTGACCTGATGATGCTGCTAATGACAGTTGACCTGTGTCTTTGATGATGCGACATCCAATTGCTTTCTGATACTGAACTTGTTTAATAGCAATAGAGTTTTAGTCCCTTTTCTGTTCCCAAATAGTGCTTTTACCTCCAGAATGATGGATCTTTTATCTGTAAAGTCAAAACAGTGTCCATTTGAAGCATTCTGTCCTTTTCATAGACACCTCTCCAGCAAATCCAATCATAAAAGTGCCTGTGTTGGGCATGGTGGTGCATGCCTATAATCTCAGCACTCGGGAGTCTGAGGCAGGAGAGTTACTGTGAGTTTGAGGCCAGCCTGAGCTACATAGTGAGTTAACAGTAACCCTGAGCTATACAGTGAAACCCTGTCTACAAAAAAAAAAAAGTGTCCATGTTTTTGTTATTGCCTGGATACAGGCTACCAAGCTACAAAATCAGGTGTGAACATTAATTTTAAACATGGAAACTAGCCCTGCTGAAGAGAAGATGCTGTGCAAAGCCCATGCATTTCAGGGCTCATTTCACCCCTCACTTCTCCTCATCCAGTTCCCCTACCCCCTTTTTGATGTTATTTGTCTTAGCTCATGTTATGGCATATATTGTTTACATTAATTGGGGTTATTAAGTTCCTATAGAATACACACCTTTATTCCTGTAATTTTCCTTCCTCTTCTTGTTGCACTTCCCTGTTGCCAGAGATCTATCCTCTTGTCCCTTTCTATCCAAACTTTATTTGACAACCCTCTTAAGTACTTAGTGTTTTAAAAACACTTTTGTATTGATGTTCATTAGAATATTGTTTTCTTTGCGTAAAATTCCCCAGATTTCCTCATCCTTTCTCTGAAAATCTCACTGTAGAAATACCCACAGCTCTTCACACCTTTCACCATGATCAAGAAATTGTCACAAGAGACACATGGATACAGAGCATTTGGTCCTGGGAATGGTTTTTATATTTCAGTTAGATGTTAGGGGAACATTATTGAGACTGCAAAAATGAGGCAGATTTTGGAGATGTTAACCACAGGTGTTCTTGTATATATAATACTAGAAAACTTTGAGAAGTTTCATTGTGCATATGAAAATTAGAGGAAAAACTCCTCAGTAATGTAAGCCAGATGCACTTACCTATAAGTGGGGAGCCAAGGATCTTTCATTCTAGTCAGCTTCTCACAGATATTTGTTCTTAGAACAAGTTAGCATCTTTCCTGGCAGTCATTATTTGAACCTGATGGATTTTCTCTATTCTTTGAACATATCCTTCTAAAGTATTTGGGCTCAAAGTATATAAAAATTTGTCATTGCGAATTTCTGTCATTTCCCAGTGTAATCTCATTTGGTTTTCACAGCTCTAACTGTACTATTTGTATGTTGAGAACTTTCGAATTTATATCTACAAGCCATTCCTTTCCTTATCTCTGTACATTCACCTACCTGGATATTGCCCCTACCTTTTTGGGGAGGCAGGATTTGTTACGTAGTTTAGACTAGCGACCTCACTATGAGTTCAAACTGTCCTCAGACTTGTGGCAATCTTGCCACAACCTCTCAAGTGCTGAGATGAGGCACGCACCACCATGCTTGACTTCAGGTATTAGAGATCTAATAGCTGATTCAAGCACCCACATAACTCTCAGTTCTTCCTTTTTGCTCACCCCAGACATGTAATCTAGCAACACTAGTTATCTTCACATTATATTCTGAGGTCATCTGTTCTTTTAACTCTTCATTTTAGCCTGTGTTCATTATTTCTTCCAAAGTTATGATACTCTCCTCAGATATATTCTTCCTTCTTTCTTTTGTGTCTATTCTTGACATGATAGAATGACTTTTAAATTTTCTCTAGTTTTCATGATGCTGGGGAGTGAACCCAGGGCCTTGTGTGTTTTAGACAAGGCGCTGTACCACTGAGACACATCATCAATGTTGAAGAAGTTTTATATATGTAAAGTAAATATGAGCCACTTTTTCTAACCCTTAATACCCCAAATTCTTGAAAATGAAATTAACATCATAAATATCTGGGTTCTTAAACACATCAGGTTTTTTGGTCATGAGTTGGTAGGAAAAAAGTTATCAGTGATAATTTAAAGCATCATGTAGAAAGATTAGTTTTCTGAGTTGGAAGACAGAAAGCTGGATTACTGAGATAATGGCACATATTTAGTGATTCTTAGGCATATTTCACAGCCTAAAAGGTAGTATTCCTGTCATAGTATTTAAGAATCTGTCAGTGTGATGACTGATATACATACACACAGCACTGTTTCTGAGTTCAAAACCAGTGTGTCTCATCATCCCCCTATCACTATGAATGACATCCTGTTACTATTTGCACAGGACTCAAATTTTATCAGGCTCCTCTTTCAAGGGCTCATGATTCTTAAACAGTTTGTTTACTTATTGAAAATGTTTTGATTTAACTATATATAGAAAAGTATATACATAAAAGGATAGGAGAGCCACAGACAATGAATTACAGCTTCCAACTCTGCATTAAACTCTTAGAGAATGACAGGAGCTGAAGTCTGCTGAGAATCCTTTTAGTACAAATCCACTACTCATCTATCATCAGATCACAGAGAAGAGAAAGTCTACTTATGCAATATATAGGAGAAATTTGAGTCCTGGAAGTCAAAAATCATTTTATGTCAGGGAAATCAGGATCATTCAATGTAAGTTCTGTAATCAGGACTTTGTGGTTCAGACACACTTCATTGCACATCAGAGGAAAGAAACCATATACTTGCTCAGATTGTGAAAAAGCCACCTATAAAAATGAAGAGGAAGATAACAGAATAGAAGTAACTGTTGTGTGACTAAGCACTTTTTTCAGGCCAAGAAAGAAATTTTTGCCACACAGTGAAAGCAAGGAAGTGTTCTGGGAAGTGTAAGATGATATTAACTGCATGGAAATCCTTAGAAGCATTGGCAAGAAGTGTACAGAGTAACATTTGTAACTTCAACCCGAGCTGTAATCACTGAGCTGCAAGATTAAAGTAAGTGAACAATTTAAGCAAACCCAGTGATGCTATCTGGGGGAAAGCCATGGTTATACAAGATTTTATCCTGGTTGGGGAATTAGGTCTGAATGTATCCTCCCGTGCAACAACCTGGCATAGGACCTTGCAGGTTCTCATAGTGCTACAATCAGAAGCACTGTTGAGAAGGTCTTGATATCAGGGACTACTCCCTCCCATGGAACAATCACAGTTGGGGCTCTTGGTGGATGGTCTACTACACTGACTGTGTGGGTAATGGCCACATGAGATAGTCTTGGCTGAAGGCATTGTGGAGGAAGATCTTGCTGAGAAGTTTCAGCACTGAGGAGCACAGGTTACATTGGGGAGAGCAGTAGACAGTTTAGGTAGCTGAGCCCTCAATAACTGGGAAGAAAGCAGTGGACTTGGTAAGGTAATCAGTGTACCTGAGGTGGACAGTTATAGAGTATGTTGTCCAATATGGAATTTATTTGCCTAATTGCTCCTCCACTCTATGAGGCTTACAGAACTTTTCGGTCATATTTCACTATGACTATTTGCCAGGTTCCAGAAGCACATGGTCTCCACTCTCATCCAGGCTGAGTCTCAGCCCAACTGGAACAGCTCACAGATGTCAAAGCACAGGTGCTGAAGAGTATGGGTTTTTCTCTAAACACAAATACCATCATTGTGTGTGCATAACAAGGAATGTAGGAACTTTTATCAGTGAAAAAGGCAAATGTGACTGGGAGCTGCAACTCTCTTGATTGCTATGCTTAACGATATGCATATAAAAACCCTTCCCAGGAGTTACAGGAGGACCCAGCCCATACTAAGTATGTTTAGGAGGAAGAACACTGCAACACACCTGTTAAAGTGCTAGTGTTGGGTGTGGATGCCACTAAGAAAATGGAGGTAGAGGACAGTTAGAGCATTGACTGGGATCAAAGCTGAAGTCCAATCCCGAGCCATTATGGTGAGTGGCATTTGGAGCGTGTGCACCTGAACCATGTCCTGGTTAGTGTTGAAGCTTTGGTTGATGCCTATCTTACAGTACCAAGGGAAGGGCAATTACCCTTCCATGGGAGCTGGTTACCTGCTTGCCTAAAGCAGAATAGCTCATAAAAAGCAGCATAGACTGATAGGAAATATGTATAAACCATGACTAATGTCAAGGAATTGAAAAAGAAATCATCTTTCCAGACTACAGTTATTTAAACAATTGCCATATGGCCAGTAAATAAGTTGTAACTCCTGGGGAATGTGGATTAAAAGGAGCCTTGTACCTACCATCCATGCTGCTGTACACAACACTGATCCCTTTTCTGAAGATCTGGTGAAAGCTCTCTTGCTATTATCTTACCTTGCTATTTTGGATCTTGTTAATGCTTTCTTCAGGATTCCTTTAGCCCTAAGTCCCAGGAACTGTTTGCATTCACCTGGAATGGACTCATTCAATTACTCCCCAAATGCTTTCTGCACAGTCCCAGCACTTGCCATGGAGTGGTGGCTTAGGACCTTAATTTGTTATCCTACCCCCCTACTGTGAAAATATTTTGGTATGTGGAAGATACACTTAACTCTCAGTGTCACAAGTTTAGAAAAACAGCTGGAGGATAACAAGCACACCCAAAGCAACAGGGATGGGAGACCAGTTCCCATAATGTGCAAGGGTTTGCCATAGCTGTAAAAGTTTTTGGAGTGCTGTGGTTGAGTACAAAAAGGCATGAACTCTGAGGTCACTGAAATTTTACAACAAACTTACCAAAATGTAAAGCAAGCATGACTATTCTAGAACTCAGGATACTGGTACACTTTCATACCCGACCCTGCTTCCTGCTCATATACAACTTGATAAAAGTAATATTTAGGATTGGGACAAAAATATGAGATTTTGAGCATGTTAAGGTTCTTGCTGGGCAGACTAAAAAGTTCTATGATGATTTTTTCTAGAGAAGAAACAGCCTGAATAGACCGTTACAATGGGGGTTTTGCTGGCACCAATCATGGAAATGAATCAAGGTCCAATATATGGCATGGGAACACCAGTTGTTAGCTTTACATAAGACTTGGCAGCAGGTGACATTCATTACAGAATCAACAGCAGACAACATATATCAAAGAGTTGGGATGAAAGTCTTTTGGCTACACCTGTTTGGGGGGTAGCACAAAATCAGAGTTTACAAAAGTGACATACATCGTTGCAGCAACATAGAGACTTATCTGCAAGCCTTGTGACACATGTCATGCAGGCCATATTGAAAAAAGTATCCTTCCAACTTACTGAACCACCTCCAGCAGCTGAATCAGTAGGATGAAATATGATGCTAGAAGAGACATTGTCCCTTTCTTAATATACTGATGTCATGAAACAAGAATTGGCAGGAGTAGCAGTACGCAGCATCTGCTTAGACACAGGTGAAGGAAAAAGTAGTCAATGGGCTGAATTAAAAACAGTATGAAGGAATCCCACCCTGGTCTGGGGGAACTCTCTTCATTGCCTGGGGATCTGCCTGCGGTTTCCTGCCAGGACCAGCCAGTGGGGCCCAGGCAAGGAATCCTGCCCCAGGAATCCTGCCCAGGTCTGAGGGAACTCTCTTTGTTGCCTGGGAAATCTGCCTGTGGTTTCCTGCTGGAACCAGGGAGTCCAGTAGGCACAGAATCCCGCCCCAGTCTAGGGGAACTCTCTTTGTCACCTGGGGACCAGCGCGGTTTACTGCTGGGCGCAGCCTGTGGGGCCTAGGCACAGTCTGGGGGAACTCTCTCCCTCACTTGGAACAACACTTAAAGCTTGGAAAAAATAGGGAAATGACAAAACTAAAGGCCAAAATGCAACATCAAACATCCAGCCCATCTCAAGAAAGGCTAGGAACCACATGCATAGAAGAAAACACATTCCACATACCTGAAATACCTGAAATAATAAAGAAGCAACTCTGGGAAATCTTAAAGGAATTCAAACTAGAAATAATCTCTCAGGTAAAAGAAACAATGATAAAAGAAATGAAGGAAATGCTGAACATATCTAAAGAAGACACAGTTAAAAAATTGGAGGACCTAAACAAAAAGACAGAATCCCTGGACGAACAATATAAGAAACAAACAGAATACATAAAGCAGATGCAAAGAGATATACAGGAAATCAGAAACTCCACTGAAAGTTGTAAAAACCACCTCAATGAATCTGAAGATAGAATCTCAGACCTCGAAGACAAGATTGCAGCTAGCAAACAGGAAAGGAAAGATCTTTTAAAACTAACAAGAAAGCAGGAAATAACAATTCAACACCTGCAAGATGATGCAAAGTGGAACAACATAAGGTTGATAGGGATAAATGAAAAAGAAGGGGTCAACATAAAGGATGTCAAGAGGATATTTAGAGAACTAATAGCTGAAAATTTCCCAAACACAAGATTAGAAACTGAGATCAAGATCAATGAAGCATATAGAACTCCAATTAGCCATACCCAAAATAAATCTACAGCCAGACATATAATAATGAACATCCCAAAAATTGAACAAAAGAATAGAATATTAAAAGCTGTCAGAGAGAAAAGACAGATCACCTATAAAGGAAAACCTATCAGAATCACAACAGACTTCTCAGCACAAACAATACAGTCAAGAAGAGCATGGAGTGAAGTATTCCAGATCCTAAAGCAAAATGATTTCCAACGTAGGCTGATGTACCCTGCAAAACTGTCCTTCAAAATCGATGGAGAAATAAGATACTTCCATAACAAGAACAGCTGAAAAACTTCATGATCACCAAGCCAACACTGCAAAGAATACTGAAAGACAGCCTAGATACATTTAGGAAAAAACCACTAAAAAAAAGCAGACAATTAAACAGAGCAGAAAGATAAAGATGCAACAGCAAAAAGATAACATGTCAACAACAAACCAATATATAACAGTTATAACCATTAATATAAATGGTCTCAATGCACCAATTAAAAGAAACAGACTGGCAGAATAGATCAAGAAACAGAATCCAACCATATGCTGTCTACAAGAAACCCATCTAACCCAAAAGTATACTCACAGACTAAAAGTCAAAGGATGGAAAACAATACTTCATGCAACAGGAACCCTAAAAAGTGGGGGTAGCTATTCTGTTTGCAGATAACCTGTATTTCAAACCAATAATGATCAGAAGGGCTAAAGAAGGAGACTACATACCGGTTAGGGGAAAACTTGAAGAGGAAGAGATAACTATCTTAAATATATATGCACCAAACTCCAGAGCACCCTGTTATATAAAACAAGTACAAACAGAAATGAAAAACCAAATTAGCAGTAACACAATTCTAACAGGAGATCTTAACACATCATTGACACCAATGGACAGATCAACTAGACAGAAAATCAACAAAGAAATAAAAGAACTGAATCACACCTGTGAACAAATGAACATAATAGACATAAACAGATAACAACAACAGAATACACATTCTTCTCAGCAGTACATGGGTCCTTCTCTAAAATAGATCATATATTAATTCACAGAACATATTTAAATAAATGCAGAAGGGTCAAAATTATCCCTTGCATGCTATCGGACGATAGCACTGTGGAATTAGAAATTAATAATAAAAGATACTGCAAAAATCCCACAAACACATGGAAACTGAATAACACACTCTTGAATAATTAGTGGGTCACAGAGGAAATTAAAGAAGAAATTAAACAATACCTACAAACAAATGAAAACACAAATACAACTTACTGGATATCTGTGGGATGCAATGAAAGCTGTCCTCAGAGGAAAATTTATTTCGCTGAGTTCCCACATCAGGAAAACAGAACGAATACAAATAAATAATCTGATGTTACACCTCAAACATCTAGAAGAAGAAGAGCAAGTGAAGCCCAAAGCCAAATAAAGAGAGGAAATTATAAAAATCAGAACGGAAATCAATGCAATAGAGACCAAAAGAACAATCCAAAAAAATCAACGAATTAAAGAGCTGGTTCTTTGAATGAATAAATAAAATAGACAAACCCCTAGCCAACCTTATTAAAAAAAAAAGAGAAGAAAAAGCTCAAATTCATGCAATAAGGAGTGAAAGAGGTGAAATTACTACAGATCCTATAGAAATATAGAAGATCATCAACACCTATTTCGAAAACCTCTACTCTCAAAGGTTTGATAATACAGAGGAAATAGACAGATTCCTAGAAGCATACCAAGTACCAAAGCTAGGTCATGAAGATGTAAAACTACTGAATAACCCAATTTCTATTAATGAAATAAAAAACATAATTAAATCTTTACCTACAAAGAAGAGCCCAGGCCCAGATGGATTCACTGCAGAATTCTACAAGAAATACAAAGATGACCTAATTGCAACACTCCTCAAACTCTTCAACGAAATTGAAAGGGAAGCATTCGTTCCTAAATCATTCCTAGAAGCAAATATTACTCTAGTACCAAAAACATAGAAGGACCCAACTGAAAAAGAGAACTACAGACCAATCTCCCTAATGAACACAGATGCAAAAATCCTCAATAAAATATTGGCAAATAGAATGCAGCAAATCATCAAGAAGATCATATACCCTGAACAAGCGGGATTCATCCCAGGCATGCAGGGATGGTTAAACATACGTAAATCAATAAATGTAATCCACCATATCAATAAAGCCAAAAGTAAGAATCACATGATCATTTCTATAGATGCAGAAAAAGCCTTCAATAAGGTCCAACATTCATTCATGATAAGAACCTTACAGAACATTGAAATAGATGGCTTTTACCTCAATATAATTAAGGCCATCTATGACAAACCAACAGCCAGTACCACACTAAATGGCCAAAAATTGAAGGCCTTTAGTTTAAAATCAGGCACAAGACAAGGATGTCCCTTATCACCACTCCTATTTAATATAGTACTGGAAATACTGGCCAGAGCAATTAGACAAGAGAGAAAAATAAAAGGTGTAAAGATAGGAAAAGAAGAAGTTAAATTGTCATTATTTGCAGATGACATGATACTCTATATAGAAGACCCACTAAACTCCATTGAAAGACTCCTAGATATAATAAATAAATTCAGTAATGTAGTTGGATATAAAATCAATACTCAAAAATCAATAGCATTCCTATACACTAACAGCAAAGTCACAGAGAGAGAAATAAGAGAGGCAGCACCCTTCACACTAGCAACCAAAAAAATGAAATATTTAGGAATTATGAAAGAAGTGAAAGACCTATACAGGGAAAATTATAATACACTGAAAAATGAAATTGAAGATGATCTCAGAAAATGGAAAAACATCCCTTGCTCATGGATAGGAAGAATAAATATCGTGAAAATGGCCATCCTCCCAAAGCTTTTACACAGATTCAATGCAATCCCAATAAAGATACCATTAACATACCTCATAGAACTCGAGAAATCACTCCTAAAATTTATCTGGAGTGAGAAGAGACCTAGAATAGCAAAGACAGTTCTCAGCAACAAAGGCAAGGCAGGAGGTATCACAATCCCTGACTTGAAGTTATACTACAAGGCAACTGTAGTAAAGTCAACATAGTACTGGAACCAAAATGGAGCCAAAGATCAGTGGAATACATTAGAAGACACATCCACAACTAAAAACACACTCAACTACCTTATCTTTGATAAAGGGGCCAAACATGTTCACTGGAAAAACGACAGTCTCTTTAATAAATGGTGTTGGAAAAACTGGCTCTGCATATGCTGAAAACTAAAACTAGACCCATGCCTATCACCATGTACTAAAATAAAATCTAAATGGACAAAGATCTTAATATTAAAACAGAAACACTAAATCTATTGGAAGACAAATTGGGTAAAAACCTTGAAGACATAGGAGTAGGTAAAGAATTCATGAACAAGACTCAAACCGCATGGGAAATATTTCCCTGAATCAATAACTGGGATTGCCTCTTATTAAAAAGTTTCTGCACATCAAAAGAAATCTCCAACATAGTGAAAAAAAACCCCGCAAACTGGGAAAAAATCTTAGTGAACTGCCCCTCAGACAAAGGACTTCTGTCTAAAACATATAAAGAATTTTAAAAAATCAGACCCCCAAAATTCAAAGACCCAATCCAAAAATGGGCATCTGAGATGAATAAACAATTTTCAGATGAAGAAATTGAAATGGCAAATAAATACATGAAAAAATGCTCACCATCACTGGTCATTAGAGAAATGCAAATTAAAACCACACTGAGATTTCATCTTACTCCTGAAAGAATGGCCAAGATCAAGAAAACCAACAACAACAAATGCTGGAGAGGCTGTGCGCAAAAGGAGCTCTCCTACAGTGTTGGTGGGAGTTTAGACTAGTACAACCATTGTGGAGTTCAGTCTGGAGATTTCTCAAAAAGCTGGGACTGGAAGCCCCATTTGACCCAGCTATTCCACTTCTAGGCATATTCCCAGAACTGAAAGCATCATACCACAGTGATATATGTGCATCCATGTTTATAGCAGCACAATTTGTAATAGCCAGATCTTGGAAACAACCTAAGTGTCCATCAACTGAGGAATGGATAGAAAGGTTGTGGTATTTTTATACAATGGAGTACTACTCAGCTATAAAGAATGATCACATTGAAATATTTATAAATAAATGGACGCAGCTTGAGACCATACTCATAAGTGAAATAAATCAAACTCACCTGTATAAATACCAAATAGTTTCCCTAGTGTAAGAAATGATAAGAGTACATAAAATTATATGGTAAACATGAATCCCAATCATATTGGTTTTAATCCATATAATGTTCTCACTCATTAATTGCAATGGTTTTGTAACATGGGTTGTTCGATTTTAGTATCAGTGATAGTATGAATAGCTATTCTGAAGAAAACAACACATCATAAAAGCTAGTGCTGGTTTAATATCATCTTGTTTTGAAGTCCCATCAAGCTGTTGTACATCTGTTTCCACTGGTTTTAACATGTGGTATCTTACTATATTTTACTATATGTGATAGTATAAACAAAATTTTTTGTAGGCAAAGAGATAATATAGAAACCATTGTTCGTTTTCTGTTGACTGGTTCTACTTACCCTGTAATTTCTTCATTCTCCTGAATAGCTTCAGACTGACTTGATATGCTTGGTGCTATAGTATATGATGTTATACTCAAATAATACAAGGAAGGAGGCACTATGGTGACTATTATTATGTTAGATTATCTGGGGATGAAACACAATGATGCTTAAGTAGTTCGGTTCTGACCTTGTTGTTCTAGTACAATGTCCTCTTTTACCTCAATCCCATCCTTTTTTAAAAAATTAATCTATTTTTTTCTTACATTTTTTTCAATTAAGGGAAAACTAAATTTAAAAATAGTGGGACGTATTATAGTAACTTTTTTGTTTTCCTATTAACCTGATTTGAGCCCCAGTATTTCTCTCCCCATCTTGTTCTGCCTGATTATTCTATATTCTGTTTTGTTTGATAGTATCAAGTTTGAGGGTATAGACAACCACTTTGAAGGCAATAAAATATACTATGACACCCATTATGGTTTGACTATTATCTTTTTTTGAATTCCTGTAAGGTCTCCAGTGTAGGTTTTATTGGTCTTGTTCTGTAATTTGATCAATTCTATTATATCTGACGATATAGGCAACTTTTTAAAAAAATAGCAAGAGGCACAATGGTAACCATTTTAGATCACCTGATATTCTATTTTTACATCATGTACTATGCTCATCATTTGTTCTAACTGACTCTGTTTTGTTTAGCCACATTAGGTTTTATTCTCTCCAAAAAAATGATAAGAATTGTGGGAGTAAAAACCCCAAAAAGTGTAATTGTTATTAAAAAGAGAGGAAAGGAAGATGGTCTAAGGGATATAACTGCATGTATGTTTGAATGTGTAGGATGCAAATCCATATTACTGAACTTTTGTTGGATCATTGATTGGCATTGTGTGCATTCTCATTGTATGAATGTTCACTTTACGTGCTTTAATTTTATAATTTGGACTATTTCAAAGATGACAATATGTAACCTATTAACTAGTGATATCTTACTGTATTTTTTCCTTGAAATTCTGTATTATTTGTACCCTTTTACTGCTTTGTTTTTTTAACTTTTATTTCCTTTCTTTTTTTCTCTTTAAATAATAATAATAATAATAATAATAATAATAATAATAATAATAAAACAGTATGGATGAGGGTGACTCATGAAGAATGGCCATTACCTTACCCTATGGACGATCAGTATAAAAGGTGACAAGTGCTCGATAGGCCATTGTGGGTAGAAGAGGCATGGAAGGCGGTACTATAACACAGACTGATCATGGACATGCTGACTGCTGCCTACACCATGATGGTGCTAACATAACAGATACTTTAAAGCACATATAAGCATTTCAGGATGTAGACCATTTGAATGCTTGTGATGTCTTCATACATTACATAACTTCTTTATGTGCTATTTGGTGGTGTGTACTTTTGTTTTCTGAAGTCATTCTAGGAGTAAACACTTACTGCAACAGTCTATATTGCTTTTGTGCCACAATACTCCAGTAGTGACATGGGAATGGAGTAAGCACAAATAATTTTTTCCAAGGAGTCTTCTTGTCTTTGGTCCTGACATTTGTTGTTTTGGAGTTATATAAACAGGGCTTAGTGAGTGAGGAGTGGAGTCTTGGATAGTACAGGTGCCTGTAAGTCATCCATCAATCTATACGTAACCTCTAGGAAGCCATTTACTTGCCAAACTGGATGTGTCTGACCCTTTCTTTGGATGGTTGCTGCAACCTGTCATTTAGAGATGTTTCTTTTATGTTTCCCTGGAAATACATAGAACAAGGGAAACAAATTCAAGCAAAATCTTTTACATGAATATTAGTAGCACTGTTCATAGACACAACATAACACTTGAATTAAACAATTTATATCCCCATCACAGGGAGAACAGATTAATCAGATGTACACACATATATTTTTCTAAATGTAAAGAAATATTAGATATAAAAATGAATGCAAGTCAGGGATATAGCTTAGTGTTACAAGCACCTGTCTGGCAAGCATAAGGTCCTGAGTTCAGTTCCTAGAATCAATAAAAAATACAGACACAATAGGCCTTGAAAACATTGTAAAGTATTAAGTGAGAGAAGTGAGATGCAAAGGCCACATTTTGTATTTCAGTATATATGAAACTCTCAAGAGACCTGAACTTATACAAACATGTTGGATACCATAGGCTTGGGGTGGGAAAGAATTGGAACTGACAGCTTAATAAGCATGGAGCTTTCTTTTAGAGTGATGAAGATACTTTGGAACTAGAGGTGGAATTTTCATAAAATTGTGAATGTACTGGACACTGGATTGTGCACTTTAAAATGTTTAATTTTGTATCATAGATTTTTTTTTAGTACTGAGGATTGAACTCACAACCTCGCACTTGCCAGGCAGGTACACTGAGCTAAATACCTGGCTATTTTTTATATCCTGGATATTTTTTTATTAAAATATATTTAAAAGAATATTACATGAGCTCCAGTTACTGAATGAAAAGTCTTGGTATCACAAAGATACTTGCTTCCATTAAATCTTAGCATCCACATGTAAACAAATATTGTTGAATGTACAAGAATTGAGGAGGGGCTTCCAGGAAGATGGCAGAGTGATGAGCAGTGGAGAAAGTGCCTCTCTGAGACTTGGTGTCCAGACACTGGATTATAGCAACATAAGGAAGAGAATAAAGAAAACTAATGGAAACCCAGGACACAAGGAGGATCTGAGGCAAGAATTAAAGCCCCAGGGAGAGCAAAGAGAAACTTCAGTAAAGGAGGAGGCAGCAGCAGGCAGCAATTTCTTCCTGAGCCCAGCCTCACAGCATGGAAGGGAATGCTTGGACCTGCTGGTGACCTGAGAGGCCTCCACAGAGAAGCACACCAGTGGAATGGAATGGTGGACGGCAGCAGACGGGGGTAGCTATTCTGTTTGCAGACAAAGTGGATCTCTCTCTCTCTCTCTCTCTCTCTCTCTCTCTCTCTCTGTCTCTCTCTCTGTCTCTCTCTGTCTCTCTCTGTCTCTCTCTGTCTCTGTCTCTCTGTCTCTCTGTCTCTCTCTCTCTCTCTCTCTCTCTCTCTCTCTCTCTCTCTCACACACACACACACACACACACACACACACACATACACATTTTGAGACAGAGTCTCCTGCTGGCTGTGAGCTCACTTTGTGGCCCAGGCAGGTCTCAAACTTGCAATGATCCTCATGCCTCATCCTCCAGAGTGCTGAAATTACAGGTCTGCACCACCATAATAAGCTTTATAGACAAAGCAAATTTCAAGCCAAGATTGGAAAAGAGAGACTAAAATGGTCACTACATTGTTGTAATGAGAACAATCAAAGAGGAAAATGAAACAATCATAAATATATATGTAAAAATACCAGTGCACACAACTATATAAAACAAATATTAACAAACAAGAAAAATCAAATAAGCATTAATAAAATTGTAATGGGGGACCTCTGTAACACACTGTCATACATAGACCAACTAACCAAAAAAAAAAAAAAAACATGAACTAATAGAAAAGAAACAAAGTTTTGAACAAATGGGCTTAGTAGATGTCCATAGAGTGTTCCACCCAGCAACATCAAAGTACATGTTCTTCTCATCTAAACACAAGAAATTCTCCAAAACAGATCACATACCAGCTCATATAATATGTTTAAATAAATGCAAAAGAATTGAAGTCATCCTCTGCATATTATCAGTACAATAAAATTGGAAATCAAAATAAACCACAAGAAATCTATAAATGCATGGAAATTAACAATCTTTTGAGCAACCAATGGGTCACAGATGAAATTAAAGAAGAAATTAGGCAGTTTCTTCAGTTAAACAGCAATGCCAATATAGCATTCCAGAGCTTATGGATTGCATCAAAAGCAGATCTATGAGGGAAAATTTTAGAATACACATTTCAGGAAAACAGTGAGCTCAAATAATTAGTTTAATGTTGAACATCAAGCTTTTAGAAAAAGATGTGCAAATTAAGGCCAAAGCTCATATGCAGGAGGAAATTATTAAAATTAGAGAAGAAATTAATGCAATGAGAGTAAAGAAACAATGCAAACATTAAATGAATTGAAGAGTTGGTTCTTTGAAAGGTTAAATAAAATCAACAAATCCTTAGCCAACCTTATAAGAAAGAAATGAAAAGACTCAGACCCATCTAATTAGGAATGAAAAGGATGAAATCAAAACAGGTCTTGCAGAAATCCAGAAGATCATCATATCTACTCTGAGAATTTATATTCCAATAAGATGAAAAACATAGAAGAAATCGACAGGAGAAATGAGCAGATACATTCAAGTACCAAATCTAAATCGAGAAGATACAAAATTATAAATAAATCAATATCAGCCAATGAACTTGCATATGTAATTAAAAACCTACCACCAAGGAAAAGCACAGATCTTTATGAATTCACCCCTGACTTCTAGAAGAAATTTAAGAGAAGACTTAACATCACTACTTCTCAAACTCTTTACTGAAATTGGAAAGGAAGCAAGACCAAATTTATTTCTAGAAGCATGCATTACCTTCATACCAAAACAAAAGGACTCAACAAAAAAGAAAACTATAGGCCAATCTCCCTAGTTAACATAGATGAAAAATTTCCAATAAGACACTGACAAATGGAATGCAGCAAATAATCAAGAAGATTATACACCATGACTGAGTATGATTCATCCAAGGGATGTAGGAATGGCTCTAAATATTCAAATCAATAAGTGTAACACACTTATTTAATAATATTAGTAGAGCCAAGGACAAATACCATGTGATCATCTCAATAGATGCAGAAAATACTTTTGACAACATCCATCACCCATTCATGATAAAACCCTATAGAAAATTGAAATAATTGGTCTTTATCTCAATCTGCTCAAAGTCATGTATGGAAAATCAACAGCCAAAGTTATAATAAATAAAAAAACCCCAAAGCTTTCACTCTAAAATCATGAAGAAAACAAGAATGTCCACTATCAACACTCTTATTCAATATAGTTTGAAAACAGTCACAACAGTTAAACGAAAGAAAAGGTATTAAAAATAGAAACAGAAGCAGTTATATTATCATTATTTATACAGGACATGATACTCTATACCTAAGACATCAAAAAATCCACCAAGACTTCTTGACTTAATAAGCAAATTCATAATGTAGTTGGATACAAAGTCAACCCTCAAAAAATCAGTAGCCATCTTGTGTGTGAATAAAAAATTCATTGAAAGAGAAATTAGGGAAGCAACACCTTTCACAATAGGACCCAAAACAATGAAATACCTAGTAATGAGTCTAATGAAAGAAGTAAAACACCTACATTGAAAACTACATATTCTGTAAAAGGCGACAAGGGGATATATGTGCACCCATGTTTATAACAGCACAATTTGTAATAGCTAAATCTTGGAAACAACCAAAATGCCCATGGCAGAATGAATGAAAATGATAATTTTTATACAATGGAATATTACTCAGCTATAAAAAGGATGATCATGAGGCTTTTATAGGTAAAGGGAGGCAACTTGAGATTATCCTCATTAGTGAAATAAATCAGACTCACATTTGTAACTATCTTATTGTCTCTCTGGCATAAAAATCTGAAAGAGTAATAAGATCCAAAATGTATAATAGATATTATAATATATTTTTAGCACTTTAAAGAAAGTGCTATAAAGGATATAACTCTATGTATGTTTAAGTGTGCAAGGTAGATAACCATAGTACTAAGTTTTGTTAGTTTATCTAACAGAATGCTTTGTATAGTCATTTTCCACTTTTTATACTTTAATTTTGTAACTTGGACAACTACTTCTAAGACAACAATTTATTATTTATCAATTAGTGATTTCTTCCTATTACTTTTTGAAATTCTGTATTATTTATGCCCTTTTTATGTTTTGATTTTTTCTCTAAATAAAAAAATGAAAATGAGAGGATATTCCATGCTCATGGGTAAGAAGAATCAATATAATGAAAATGGCTGTGGTGTATTGAAAAATGATGATCAATTTGTAATACCAGCTGAACTGAGTCAGCATGGAATGGAGCATGGATGGCTCACATGAAGATTGTTACTTATTGATTTCAATATCCACCCCATGTACCACTTCAACCATAGGTAATGTAACCCTCTGCCTCTCTGTATCTGGTCAAAGGAGACAGCACAGCTGCTGTGGGTTGTGTGCTCCTGTCCACATCATCAACTTCATAAACCTCAAAGGAGACAGCCCAGCTGCCATGGGTTTTGTGCTCCTTCCCACATCTTCAACTCAATAAACCTGTTTATTTTTTACTTTTACTTTTCTATTGCACCAGAATACTCTACCAATTATGGTGCCATGAGTTGGATGGCAGAGTAAAATTAACAAAACAGGCCATCCTCCAAAATCAGATGACAGTAGACATTCTAACAGTTATACAACTGTAAAACCTAATTGTGTGTATGACAAATGAATGAAATGTCAGTTTCCAGAGTCCCCTGGACCTTATCCTCCTTATGGGAAACCATTACTAAAATTGTACTCATAAGTATCCTGTTGATTCTATTATTTGAATCTTGCATACTTAAGTGATTCTTTGCCTTTGTCTTCTTTAGACTTAAAGCTATACACCTACCTAAGATAAAAATGCCTGATATCTACTGAAGGCCACTAGTTGAAAGATCTGCAGAGTATCCCTGACTGTCATTTAATTACTTCAAGCTTCTTCAGCCTGAAAAAGCCAGATTGGTCATCACCCATTACCCCTCATGGCAGTTTGGGTTACTTCTTCAGAGGAAAAATGCTACAGGCAGCTAAGTCAATTAAAAGTATGATAGGCAGTCAGACAAGGCTGGGGCCTCAAAGGAGCCAGCACAGAGGACCAGATGTCTTGTGACTATGGAGGAGACAGATACCTTCCACTGTGGGCCAGATCCCAAGACAAAAGGCTAAACTTGGCCTTCAAACCCCACAGGGAGACCTTAATGTGATTTTTCATATTTTAAACAACAGAAATAAAACTCAAAAGAAAAAAAAATAACAATCTGATCTTTTAGCAGTGACACTTGGAGCTCTAAGACAGGTAAACTGAGACAAGGTGGAGCTGCCTGAGCCCCTCCTGAACCATGCTTTAAATGTAACAAGAAGGACTCTGGGCAAGAGAATGCCTCTTCTGCAATCTCAAGAGCCATTGGAAGAGTGATTGTCCTAGTGACCAGAGAGCACGTAAGCCGTCCTCTGAATCCTTGCCCTCACAGGAGATCTAATCACTACTGTATTCATCACTGGCTGATCTACTTGCTCCTGAAGACTGATGGGGTTTGGGGCCCACAGCCCCTATGAAGATATCCTTCTCAGAGCCCTAAATCTCACTGGAGGTCTCAGGTAAAATGTTCTCTGTACTTGTAGAGACAGAGGCCATATGTAGTGTTCTTCTTGAGTTTTCAGGCCATTTTATTAAGTCCTCGGTCTCCGTAGTGGGTGTTGATGGCCAACCTACACAGCCTCTGCAGATAGGGCCTATTCCATGCCAATTCCATAGCTTTGCCCACAGCTTTCTAGTAATTCCAACATGTCACACACCCTTTTAGGTAGGGATATTCTTCAAATCTTAACTTCTCCTTTACTTTCTCCCTCCCCACAGCTCTACTCCTCCAGACACCCTCATGATGTGCTGCAAAGCCATCCCTACCTCCCCCTTCTTCTCTGGTCGATCCCATAGTTTGGGATACTTCCAACCTCCCCCCCCCCCGTGCTACCCATGCCATGTCTATTTTAATTTGTCTCAGGGATCCTTTAATTTTTCCTTGTGTTCCCCAATATCCTATAGCTCCCAAACATTTACAAGGACTTAAACTTATAATCAGGCATCTTTTAGACAATGGTTTTCTTAAACTTACCCATTCACCCTACAATACTCCCATTCTCCTGGTACTCAAGCCTAATGGGCTCTATCATCTAGTACAAGACCTTAGGTAATCAATGATACTGTTACCCCAATTCACCCAATGGTGCCAAACTCTTGTACTATGTTTGCTCATATTCCTCCCTCCACCACACACTTCATAGTCCTAGACCTTAAAGATGCAGTTTTGGTTTTTACCACCCACTCTAACTCCTAATTGTCAGGATTGCTTTGTGTTTGTGTAGACTGACCCAGACACTCTCAGGTCTCAACAACTTACATCTGTCATCTCTACTTTAGACCCTCTCCTCAGAGACACATACCACCTCCTTCCTTTCCTACTCATCAATTTCACATGTACACCGCTGTCAGGAATGGCAGGTAGATTTTACACTCATGCCCTGCCACAAAATTCTCAAATTTCTTCTCACCTTCATTTGTACTTTTTCAGGATAAATAAAAACCTTTCCCACAACCAGGGAGACTACTGTTATAATTACTAAAGTCCTGTTACAAAAAATCACTCCAAGGTTTGGTCTACCTCAGAGTATCCAGTCAGAGGATGGTTCAGCCTTTATTTTTCAGATCTCTCAACAGGACTACAACTAAAATGGAGTGGCTCCTACCTGGTCGTCCTCGGAACTTCAACAGTGGTCAAGGTCGCTGGACTGCCATACTGGTTCCACCTCACTCAAGCTAAGCTGTGTCTTCCCAACCCTAACTCCCCTGACTCTAAACATTCTGAGAGGTCATCTCGTCTCCTATCTCCCATCTCTATCTCATCAAGGCCCCACAGCCACATTTTCAGGCTAGGTAATGTTTTGTTATCCTATTTGGTTCCTGATCCCTTACATTCTATGAGTTAATTTTTTCACTATAAATACCTTAGTTCTCTCTGCCCTCAGCTGTTTAGTTAAACATGAGACTCCTGGCTGGTGGTTTAGCACAGTGGTACAAGTTCCTGCCTGGCAAGTGTGAGGTTGTGGGTTTGATCCCCAGTACAAAAAAACAAACAACCAAAAAAAAAAAAATGAGACCTGTAGGTCTAAGACCTTGTGTCACTTACAGTGACACAGCCACACTCCTCCCCACCTCTACTCTAGTTTCCCAAACATGATCAACTGTCAGGTCTTGAATTTCTCATGCTTCTTATTCTTTCTAGTTCAACCTCTGGAGCAAAGACAAGTCCTATTTACATTTTTAACTTTTACCCTGTCAGATAAGGAAATAATTACCTCTTGTAGATCCACCCCTCTCAACTCCATTATTATTTTTCAGATTCTTTCTTAATATGGCCCTGATGGGATGACACATTAGGATCATGGGAACCTTTCCTTCTACCTCTTCTGGGTCCTTTAATTGTGATAGTGACCTGCCTCCTCATAGCACCTTGTGTTTTTAGTTTCTCCAGTCTAGGATGTGAGTGTTCACCAAATGATTAATTCTTTGTCTTGACTGAAACACCTGGTACCAGCTTCTACATGGGCACCAACCGTCATCCCGTCAACCACCTAGACCAAAACATGACGCCCCTGTCCAGCAGGAAGTGGTACGAGACAGTCTTTAAACTTTTCCTAACAATACGAAGACAGGAATGAAAGGTTCTTGCCCCAGTATAAATTACTGTACAGTTATGGCAGTGGTCTAACTAGGTGGAAGGCCAAAACAGGAATGCTTAGCACTTCCTGTTTCTTCTTGAGCCCTAATTGCAACTCCCCTTCCTGTTTGCATTCACAGAGAATTCCAATTGGTTCCTCACATGTCATCAATATCTGCCCACGTGCTACTTCAATCAGAGGTCATATAACCCTCTGCCTCTCTGTATCTGGTTGAAGGAGACAGCCCTGCTGCTGTGGGTTGTGTGCTCATTTCCACATCTTCAACTCAGTAAACCTGTTCATTTGTACTTTTACTTCTCTATTGCACCAGAATACTCTAACACAGAGAACATCTGGTAGATTGAAGAGGGTGGCAATAAGGCCTCCCCAACCTAGAGAAAATTAAAAGAGACTATGAGACACCCAGAGACACAGTAGGGTCCCAGCTGAGACAAACACTATAAACAGGGAGATCTTGTGGCTCTGAACACCCTGAAGGCATAATAAAAGCAGGAACTACGGGCTGATTTACCTCAATACTAATAGGCTTGTCAGCCTAGTAAGAATACTGGACTCCCCCAACAGGCCCTGAAGGCAGAATTCAGGTGACTGGACTACTTGCATGAATGCATGGAAACTTTTTTTAAATTTTTTTTAAGAAAGACTAAAAAAAAAAAAAAACAGAAAATAGGTAGAAATAATACATACATTCAGAAAAAAACAGTAAGAAATCACTAGTTGATGTTTACATATTGTCATTTTACAAATAGTTGGTCAAGATACAAAAATGGAACATGTAAAGTGGGAATTCAAACAGCGAGACTGCAAACAATTCTGTCCAACAAAAACTTAGTAACATGGTTGTCAATCCTATACACTTAAACATACATGCAGTTATCCATGTCTTCATTTATGTTTAGATTAAACAAACTAAAGCAGGTTAAAATCATTGTGAACAAAGAATAATAGTATTTATGGATTTCACATCATGACACTCTGTGATCAGCACTGGGTACTGTAGTGTCTTTTTTAAAAATTTAATTTAAAGGAAGATGAAACAAAACATAAACAAGGTAAAAATAATACATAATTTCAAGAAAAAATAAACAGTAAGAGATCACTAGTTGATGGTTACAGATTGTCTTGTTACAAATAGTTATTCAAAATATTAAAATGGAGCAAATAAAGTGGGGATTCAAATAGTGAGATTGCAACCAGTTCTGTTCAACTGTCCCACAAAAACTTAGAAATATGGTTATCAATCCTATTCACTTAAACATATATGCAGTTATCCATATCTTCAATTATGTTGAGATTGAATAAACCCAAGCAGGCTAATATTACTCTGAACAAAGAATAATACTATTGCTGGGCTTCACATTATGACACTCCAGGATCGACACTGGGTATTTTAGTGTCTCTTTTTCTTCAGAGTATCTGTTCATTTAATCATGTGTCATAAGATCAGTTCTCATACATTGTTTATAGATTCTATACATGCATGAATCTTAACATGTATTTCTATCCTTTCTATATTAGAGGGAGAAACAAAACAAAGCAAGGCAAAACAAAACATATCCCTATAAACACATGAAATGAAATAAACATATAAGACCATTTTACTGTTTTGTTCAATTTTATTATAACTAATGATATAGGCAATTCTATTAGAGATAGCGGGAGGCATTACGGTAACCATTGTTGATCACCTTGTATTATGTTTTTACATTATCTATTATGTCCACCCTTTTGATTTGACCGACTCTGTTCTGTTATGTCACATTTGGTTTTACTCTCTTCCAAAAAAGTAATAAGAACTGTGGGAGCAACAAAACCCAAAATGTGTAATAGTCATTGTACAAAAGAGAGGAAAAGAAAGTGCTCTAAACTATATAACTGCATGTATATTTAAGTGTATAAGATAGAAAATGATATCACCGAGTTTTATTGGATCATTGAACAGAACTGTTTGCAGTATCATTGTTGGAATGTCCACTTTACAAGCTTTAATTTTGTGACTTGAACAATTATTTCTAAGATGACAATATGTAATCCATTAACTAGTGATTTCCTACTGTTTATTTTTTTTCTGTAAATCTGTATAACTTGTACCCTTTCTCTGCCTTTTTATTCTCCTTAAATAAAATTTAAAAAAAACAAACAAACATATAAGACCATTGTACAAAGAATTCTACCATGGTTCCTGTGTTGTCTCTTTTTATCTCCAATAGAATTGGCTATATCATCAAACATAGTATAATTGAATATATCAGTACATAACAGTATTAATAAAAACACAACTTTGTATATAGTATAGAACTTCAAAACCTGGCAGTTATCAAACCAGAATGTGTATTGTAGAGTCTTGTTATCTTCAGTGTAGTTCCTTACACTCTCAGACTTGATAGTATCAGTCGTATCAGTTTTGAATAAAATCTTCTCTGTCTCATTTCTGTTGTGCTCTTTTTTGCCATCAGTTGTTTTCTTATCTTCATTCTGTTTTCTGTTCCATTCATTGAGGCCTCTCTGCCACTGTTCCTGGAATCCTAGTACTTTTCTTTCTCTCTCGAATGCCCTGAAGTATCTCTGTAGAACTGGATTGGTGGTTGCAAATTTCACAAGTTCCTCTTTGTCTTGGAAGCATCTTGATTCTCCATTAGTTTCTATAGACAGTTTAGCAGGGTATATCAATCTGGGATGGAGGTTATTTTTTCAGGGCTTGGAATGTTTCACTCCAGGCTCTTCTTGACTTGATGGTGTGTGTCAAGAAGTCTGCCATGATTCTGATGGGCCTTCCTTTATAGGTTATCTGTTTCTTGTCTCTAACAGCTTTCAATATTATGTTCTTATATTGAATTTCTGGAACTTGATTATTATATGCCTGGGTATAGCTCTGTTTTGGTTGTAGGTGGCTGGAGTTCTGTATGCCTCATACATCTGCATACCATTTCCTATGTTTGGGAAGTGTTCCTTAATTATTTCTGTGAGTAGCCTTTGTAGTTCCTTTGTTTGTACCCCTGCTTCTTCACTCACATTCTTTATTCTCAAGTTATAGATTCTCTTGTTGTCTTCTAGCCTTTGTACTGTTACTGCTTGTTTCCTTGTTATTTTTAAAAAGCTTTTCCTTTCATAATCCCTGATTGAAAACCTGTCCTCCAGTTTGGATAATCTATTCTCAGTTTCTTTCAAGCAGTTTTTCCAACTTTCCATAGAGTTTTAAATTTCCTGGTAATATCTTTGAATCTGCTTCATTTATTCTATATTTTCTTTATATTCCTCATCAAATGGTTCTCTTCTTTGTTTGAGTTCCTCCATTCTTCCATCTATATCTTCTTGAGGGGGAAAACTCTGTTTTTTTTTTGAGAGAGAATAAACAAAATTGGCAAACCTCTAGCTAACCTTGCCAAGAAAAAGAAAAGAAAAAACCAAATTCATGCAATGAGGACTGAAGAGAGGGAAATTACTATAGATCCATGGAAATTCAAAATCTCATGAATACCTACTTTGAAAATCTTTACTCACATAGAGTGGAAAGCACACAGGAAATGGACAGACTTCTAGAAACATATAAATATGAACTACCTAAGCTCAATCAAGAAGATAGAGCAATTTTGAATAACCCATTATCAGCTACTGAAATTGAAAATGCTATTAAAAACTTACTAGCAAAGAAAAACCCAGCTCCAGATGAATTCATGCCTGATTTCTACAAGAAATTTAGAGAAGATTTGATGCCAGTACTCCTTAAACTCTTCAATGAAATGGAAAGGGAAGCAATCCTCCCTACATCATTCCTAGAGGCAAGTATTACTCTCATACCAAAACCACAGAAAGACCCAACCAAAAAGGAGAAATATAGGCCAGTCTCACTAATATACATTTATGCAAAGAGTCTCAATAAAATACTGGCAAATAGAATTCAACAAATCATCAAGAAGATTATACATCATGACCAAGTGGGATCTATTCCAGAAACACAGGAATGGTTTTACATATGCAAATAAATAGATGTAATACACCACATCAACAAAGCAAAAAAAAAAAAAACCTCATGGTTATCTCAATAAATGCATGAAAGGGTTTTGATAAAGTCCAACACTAATTAATTATAAAAACCCTTCAGAAAAATCAGAATACATGTTATCTACCTCAATCTCATAAAGGCCATTAATGACAAACCAACAGCCAACATATGGACAAAAACTGAAAGCTTTCACTCTCAAATCAGAACAAGACAAGGTTGTCCACTATCACCAGTCCTATTCAATATAGTTCTGGAAATATTAGCCAGGGCACTGAGACAAGAGAGAAACATAAAAGAAATAAGGATGGGAAAAGAAGAAGTTAAATTATCACTATGTGCAGATGACATGATACTCTATACAGAAGACTCACAAAACTCCATTAAAAGATGACTAGAGGTAATAAACACTCAGCAGTGTAGCTGGATATAAAGTCAACACTCAAAAATCAATAGTATTTCTGTACACAAACAAAATCTCACTGAGAGAGAAATTATGGAAATATCACCTTTCACAATAGCATCTAAAAAAATGAAACACTTAGGAATCAACCTAACCAAGAAAGTAAAAGACCTATATGCTGAAAATTATGCTACATTTAAAAAGGAGGTTGAAGAGGATATTATAAAATGGAAGAATATGCCTTGCTCTTCATTAGGAAGAACCAATACTGTGAAAATGGCCATACTTCCAAAACTGTTATACAGATTTAATGCAATTCCAATCAAAATACCATTAACATACCTTACAGATCTAGAGAAAACATTCCTAAAATTCATTTGATACAGAAGAAACCTAGAGCAACAAAGGCAATTCTGGACAATAAAAACAAGGCAGGAAGTATCTCAATTCCTGACTAGAAACTATATTACAAAACTATAGTGATAAAATCAGCATGGCACTGGCAAAGAAACAGACCTAGGATCAATGGAGCAAATTAGAAGATGAAAACACAAAGACACTCGTATATTTTACAAAGGGGCTAAACATGTTCCCTGAAAGAAGGATAGCCTCTTTAATAAATGGTGTTGTAAATATTGACTCTACATGCTGAAGACTAAAACAAGACCCTATCACCATACACTAAACTAAAGTCTAAATGGATCAAAGATCTAAATATTAAAACAGAAACACTAAATCTACTGGAAGACAATGTAGTTAGAAATCTTGGAGACATAGGGGTAGGCAGAGAATTCATGAACAAAACATAAACTGCATGGGAAATACTTCAAAGAATCAACAACCAGGATCTCATATTATTGAAAAGTTTTTGCACTACAAAAGAAATCACATAGTGAAAAGAAATCCATAGAATGGGAAAGAATTTTAACCAGCAACCCCTCAGACAAAGGACTTATATTCATAACATATAAAGAATTGAAAAACATCAAGCCCCCAAATTCAGAGGCCCTCTCTAAAAATGGGTATCTGAGATGAAAACATAGTTCTCAGATGAAGATATACAAATGGCAAATAAATACATGAAGAAATGTTCACCATCACTGGCCATTCAAGAAATGCAAATTAAACCAACACTGAGATTTCATCTCACTCTGGAAAAATTGCTGCCACCAAGAAGTCAACTGATAACAAATGTTGGTTAGGCTTTGGGGGGGAAAAGGACCACTGCTCCACTGTTGGTGGGAGTGTAGACTGGTGCAACCATTATGGAAATCAGTATGGAGAAATCTCAGAAGACTAGGATTGGAAGTCTCATTCAATTCAACTATTTCCCTCTTGGGTATTTTCCCAGAAAAACTGAAAAGTTCATGTCCCAGTGACATATGTGTACCCATGTTTATAGGAGCACAATTAGTAACAGCTAAATCTTGTGAAACAACCAAAATTCCCATCAGTCACAGAGTAGATGAAAAGGTTTGGAGCAGCTGCTGTTGCCTGTGGCCTGGGTGGCTGAGAGAAGCGGAGTGTTGGCGAGTGACACGGCGGAGGTGTAGTTTGACAAGGTGTGTTACGTGGGGGAGAGAATAAAACTCCAGCGAGATCCGGGCCAGAACGAAAGCAGTGATGGAGGCGCTGATACCATCTCCTGCGGGAACTTTCTCCCTGACTTGGAGGACCAGACTGGCTCCCCACTGAAGGGTAAGAGTAACAGCTGCAGCTAGGACACCCAGCCTGCGGGAACATTCGCCCTGACTTGGGGGACCAGACCAGCTCCCCACTGGAACAGAGACCAGACTGGAAGGGTGAGAGTAACAACTGTGGCTGGGAGCTCCGCCCAGCCTGTGGGAACTTTCTCCCTGACTTAGGGGACCAGACCGGCTCCCCAACAGACCAGAGACTAGGCTGGAAGGGTAAGAGTAACAGCGGCAGCTGGGAGCTCCGCCCAGCCTGCGGGAACTTTCACCCTGACCTGGGGACCCAGGCCAGTTCCCCACCAGACCTGGGGACCAAGGCAGATCAGAGACTGTGGAAGCCGCGGCTGGGAGCTCCAACCAGCCTGAGGAGACACTCTCCCTGGCCTGAGGAGCAGGCCATATTTCCCTGCTGGGTCCAGTGAGTGGGGCCATTGCAGGATACCCCATCCCAGGCTGGTGGATCTCCCTCCCACACCTGGAACAACACTTGAAGCTTCCAAATACAGGAAAATGACAAAACAAAAATGTAAAATGCAATCTCAAACATCCAGCCCATCCCAAGAAAGTCCAGGAGCCATGTGTATAGAAGAAAATACATGCCACATGACTGAAATACCTGAAATAATGGTAACTGAAATAAAGAGGCAAGTATGGGAAGCCTTGAAGGAACTCAAACTAGAAATATTCTCTCAGGTGAAAGAAGAATTGATAAAAGAAATGAAGCAGATGCTAAACATAGCTAAAGAGGCAGTTAAAAAATTAGAGGAACTAAATGGAAGGAGAGAATCCCTGGATGAACAGTATAGGAAGCAAACAGAATACATAAAACAGATGCAAAGAGGTATACAGGAAATCAAAAACTCCGTTGAAAGTTGTGAAAACCACCTCAATGAATGTGAAGATAGAATCTCAGACCTCGAAGACAAGATTGCAACAAGTGAATAGGACAGAAAAGATCTTTTAAAAATAACAAGAAAGCAGGAAATAACAATTCAACACCTACAGCACAATGCAAAGAGAAACAACATAAGATTAATAGGGATAAATGAAAAAGAAGGGGACAACATAAAGGATGTCAAGAGGATATTTAGAGAACTAATAGCTGAAAATTTCCCAAACATGAGATTGGAAACTGATATCAAGAACAATGAAGCATACAGATCTCCAAATAGTCACAACCAAAATAAACCTACACCCAGACATGTAATAATGACCATCTCAGAAATTGAACAAAAGAATAGAATATTAAAGGCTGTCAGAGAGAAAAGACAGATCACCTATAAAGGAAAACCTATCAGAATTACAGCAGACTTCTCAGCACAAACAATAAAGTCAAGAAGAGCTTGGAGTGAAGTATTTCAGATCCTAAAGGAAAATTATTTCCAACCTAGGCTGATGTACCCTGCAAAACTGTCCTTCAAATTTGATGGAGAAATACGATACTTCCATGACAAAGATCAGCTGAAAACTTCATGATCACCAAGCCAACCCTGCAAAGAATACTGAAAGACAGCATACATATATTTAGGAAAAAACCATTAAACAAAGCAGACAGTTGAACACAGCAGAAAGATAAACATGCAATGCCAAAAAGATAATATGTCAACAATAAACCAATTTATAACAGTTCTTACTATTAATGTAAATGGTCTCAATACACCAATTAAAAGAAATAGACTGGCAGAATGAATCAAGAAACAAAATCCAACCATATGCTGTTTACAAGAAACCCACTTAACTCAAAAGGATACTCACAGACTCAAAGTCAAAGGATAGATAACAACATTCCATGCAACAGGAACCCCCCAAAAAGCTGGGGTAGCTATTCTGTTTGCAGACAAAGTCAACTTAAAGCCAATAATGATTAGAAAGGATAAAGAATGTCACTACATACTGGTTAGGGGAAAACTCCAAGAGGAAGATATAACTATCTTAAATATATATGCACCAAACTCCAGAGTACCCAGTTATATAAAACAAGTACTAACAGAAATGAAAAACCAAGTAAGTAGTAACACAATTCTGACAGGAGATCTTAACACACCATTGACACCAATAGACAGATCAACCAAAAAGAAAATCAACAAAGAAATAAAGGAACTGAATTGCACCTGTGAACAAGTGGAATTAATAGATATATACAGAGTGTTCCACCCTACAACAACAGAATACACATTCTTCTCAGCAGTACATGGGTCATTCTCTAAAATAGACAATATATTAACTCACAGAACATATTTAAATAAATGCAAAATGGTTGAAATTATCCCTTGCATGCTATCGGACCATAGCACCATGAAATTAGTAATCAACGATAAAAGATACTGCAAAAATCCCACAAACACATGGAAACTGAATAATCAGTGGGTCACTGAGGAAATTAAAAAGGAAATTAAGCAATACCTACAAACAAACGAAAATACAGATACAACTTACTGGAATCTATGGGATGCAATGAAAACTGTCCTCAGAGGAAAATTTATTGCACTGAGCTACCACATCAGGAAAACAGAATGAATACAAATAAATAACATGATGCTACACATCAAAGAGCTAGAAAAAGAAGAGCAAGTCAAGCCCAAAGCCAAAAGAAGAGAGGAAATTATAAAAATCAGAGCAGAAATCAATGCAATAGAGACTAAGAAAACAATCCAAAGAATCAATGAATCAAAATGTTGGTTCTTTGAAAGAATAAATAAAATTGATAAGCCTCTAGACAACCTTATTAAAAGAAGGGAAGAAAGAGCTCAAATCCATGCAATAAGAAATGAAAAAGGTGAAGTCCCTACAGACTCAATAGAAATACAGAAGATCATCAACACCTATTTTGAAAACCTGTACTCTCAAAGGTTTGATAACACAGAAGAAATAGACAGATTCTTAGAAACATATGAAGTACCAAAGCTAGGTCAAGAGGATGTAAAACTGCTGAATAACCCAATCTCTATCAATGAAATTGAACATGTAATTAATTCTTTACCTATAAAGAAGAGCCCAGGCCCAGACGGATTTACTGCAGAATTCTAAAAGAAATACAAACAAGACCTAATCCCGACACCCCTCAAACTCTTCAATGAAATTGAAAGGGAAGCAATTCTTCCTAAGTCATTCCTGGAAGCAAATATTACTCTAGTACCAAAACCTGGGAAAGACCCAACCGAAAAAGAGAACTACAGACCAAACTCCCTAATGAACACAGATGCAAAAATCCTCAATAAAATATTGGCAAATAGGATGTAGCAAATCATCAAGAAGATTATACACTATGATCAAGTGGGATTCATCCCAGGCATGCAGGGATGGTTCAACATACGTAAATCAATAAATGTAATCCACCATATCAATAAAGCCAAAAGTAAGAATCACATGATCATTTCCATAGATGCAGAAAAAGCCTTCAATAAGGTCCAACATTCATTCATGATAAGAACTCTACAGAAAATTGGAATAGATGGTCTTTACCTCAATATAATAAAGGCTGTCTATGACAAACCAACAGCCAGTATCATACTAAATGGCCAAAAACTGAAAGCCTTTACTTTAAAATCAGGCACAAGACAAGGATGTCCTTTATCACCTCTCCTATTTAATATAGTACTGGAAGTACAAGTCAGAGCAATTAGACAAGAGAGAAAAATAAAAGGGGTAAAGATAGGAAAAGAAGAAGTTAAATTGTCATTATTTGCAGATGACATGATACTCTACATAGAAGACCCCCTAAACTCCATTGAAAGACTCTTAGATATAATAAACAAATTCAGTAATGTAGCTGGGTACAAAATGAATACTCAGAAATTAATAGTATTCTTATACACTAACAACAAAATCACAGAGAGAGAAATAAGGGAAGCCACACTCTTCACACTAGCAACCAAAAAAAATGAAATATTTAGGAATTACTCTTACAAAAGAAGTGAAAAACCTATACAGTGAAGGAAGAAATTGAAGATGATCTCAGAAAATGGAAAGACACCCCATGTTCATGGATAGGAATAATAAACATTGTGAGAATGGCCATTCTCCCAAAACTGTTATACAGATTCAATGCAATCCCAATAAAAATATCATCAACATACCTTATAGATCTAGAGAAAAACTCCTAAGGTTCATCTGGAACCAGAAGGGACCTAGAATATCAAAGGCAATTTTAAGCAACAAAGGCAAGGCAGGAGCCATCACAATCCCTGACTTGAAGTTATACTACAAAGCAACAGTAGTAAAATCAACATGGTACTGGAATCAAAACATAGCAGAGGATCAATGGAATAGATTAGAAGATACAACCACAACTACAAACACACTCAACCACCTTATCTTCGATAAAGAAGCCAAGCAGGTTCACTGGAAGAACAACAGTCTTTTTAATAAATGGTGTTGGAAAAACTGGCTCTATATTTGCCAAAAATTAAAACTTGACCCAAGCCTATCACCATGTACTAAATTAAAATCTAAATGGATTAAAGATCTGAATATTAAAACAGAAACACTAAATCTATTGGAAGACAAATTGGGTAGAAACCTTGAAGACATAGGGGTAGGTAGAGAATTCATGAACAGGACTCAAACTGCACGGTAAATACTTCCCAGAATCAATACCTGGGTCTACCTCTTATTAAAAAGTTTCTGTAAGTCAAAAAAAATCAGCATAGTGAAAAGAAAACTCACAAATTGGGAAAAGATCTTAGTGAACTCCCCCTCAGACAAAGGACTTTTGTCTAAAATATATAAAGAATTAAAAAAATCAGACCCCCAAAATTTAAAGACCCAATCCAAAAATGGGCATCTGAGATGAATACACACTTCTCAGAGGAAGAAATACAAATGGCAAATAAATACATGAAAAAATGTTCATCATCTTTGGTTATTAGGGAAATGCAAATTAAAACCACACTGAGATTCCATCTCACTCCTGAAAGAATG
Source organism: Cavia porcellus (assembly GCF_034190915.1). Lineage (NCBI taxonomy): Eukaryota > Metazoa > Chordata > Mammalia > Rodentia > Caviidae > Cavia > Cavia porcellus. The sequence continues at coordinate 29,940,665 of NW_026947490.1, read as the reverse complement.
GCCAGGATCAAGAAAACCAACAAGAAGTGCTGGAGAGGCTGTGGGGAAAAAGGAACTCTCCTACACTGTTGGTGGGAGTGTAGACTGGTACAACCTTTGTGGAGGTCAGTCTGGAGATTTCTCAAACAGCTGGGATTGGAAGTCCCATTTGTTCCAGCTATTTCACTACTAGGCATCTTCCCAGAAGAACTGAAAGCATCATACCAAAGTGATATATGTGCACCTATGTTTATAGCAGCACAATTTGTAATTGCCAGATCATGGAAACAACCCAAATGTCCATCAACCGAGGAATGGATAAAAAAGCTGTGGTACTTCTATACAATGGAGTACTACTCAGCTATAAAGAAGGGTCACATTGAGGTATTTATCAATAGATAGGCGCAGCTTGAAACCATACTCATAGGTGAACTAAATCAAGCTCGCATCTGTGAATTCCGAATAGTTTCCCTAGTGTAGGAAATGAATCAAATATATAAAAGTACATGATAACCATGATTCCCCATTATATGGCCTTGATGCCTTATAAAATTTTCACTCATTAATTGGAATGGCTTTATTCTGGGCTGTTTGATATTATGGTCGGTGATGCAATGAACAACTACTTTGAAGAAAATAAGACATAATGACAACTAGTGCCGATTTAATACCATCTTGTCTTAAAGCTGCACCAACCTATGGTTCTTCTGTCTCCATTGATTTTATCATGTTGTAACTTGCTGGATTTTATCGTATGTGGTAGTATAAACAAAAATTGTTATAGGCAAAGAGATAATATTGAAACCATTGATCATTTTTTCTGTTAGCTGGTTCTAAATACTCTACAATGCTTTCATCTACTTGAATGGTGTTACACAGTCTTGATATGTTTGATATTATAGCATATGAAGTTATATTCAAATATTTCAAAGAAAAAGACACTATGGTAAATAGTATTAAATTGGGTTAGTTGGTGGTGAAGCACTAGGTTGCTGAAAGTATCATGCTTTAACCTGTATTGTTATGTTGTTATGCCCCCTTTTATCTCATTCTCTCCCTTATTCATTAAAAAATTATTTAATTTTTTAAAAAAATATCAACCAATAAAAAATGCTGCTGGATCTGCAGGGAAAAAGAAACCCTTTACAACTGTTGGCTAGAGAGTAGACTAGTACAAACACTGTGGAAATCAATGTGGAGATTCCTCAAAAAATTAGGATCAGAGGTCCCATTCAACCCAGGTATTCCCCTTCTGTGTATCTTCCCAGAAGGATTGAAAAACATCACACCACAGTGACATATGTGAAACCATAAGGTTCAAAATATACAATAGTCACTGTGAAATGGGTGGAAACTATTCAATAAAAAGAAGAAACTAAGATAGGGGAAAAGAGAAAGGATAGAAGGAAAAGAAAAAAATGCAAGTTAGTTATACCATTAGTGTCACTTAATTCACTGAATAGGAAAGGTTGTGCTAATATTGATTGAAGAAGTTTTTATGCCCATATTTTGTACTTGAGTGACTAAAGATAATGATGTGTAATTTATCAAAAAAAAAGGTTTGGTATTTTTATACAATGGAATATTACCCAGCTATAAAAAGGATGTTCCTGAGGCCTTCTTGGGAAATGGAGGCAACTTGAGACTATTCTTATAAGTGAAGTAAATAAAATCATATTTATAATATCACATTGTATCTCTAGTGTAAAAAACAATAAGAACTATAGAAGTAATAAAACCCAAAATGTGTAATCACTATTGTAAAAATAAGAGTGGGAAAGAAAGTGCTCTAAAGAATATACCTACATGTATGCTTAAGCGTGTAAGATAGATAACCATATTACTAAGTTTTTGTTGGATCATTGAACAGAACTGTTTACACTGTCAGTGTTTGAAGTCCACCTTTTATGCTTTAATTTTGTAACTTGAACAACTATTTCTAAGATGACTATGTAATTTATCAACTAGTAATTTCTTAGTGTTTATTTTTTGAAATTATGTATTATTTGTACCCTGTTTTCTGTTTTACTTTTTTCCCTCTTTAATAAAATTTTAAAAAATAAAATAAAATATATAGGAAATACAACTAAAAAAAAAAGAATAAGCTTAAGACATTTCTAACTAAATGGAAGTACCTTGATGCCATTCTTTTAAGCAAAATAAATTTGACATGTGTGTAAATCCCACAATGTTTCCCTGGTGTGAGAAACCAAAAGTGTAAGTAAGGAACAAAACATGTAATAGATTGTCATGGTTTATGTGAGTAGCCCCCAGGCCTCATGCATTTGTATTGTGCATTTGTGATTGGTTCATTGTCTAATGCTTGGATTGATGGTGTCAATGCTACATCTACCTAGGGGTGGAGCCAGCATACAGTATAATGGCAGAAAGAAAGTGTGTCTTTCTCTTTTGTGTGGTTTCTGCCTTGCCGTCTGAAGCCACCATAAATTGTGGCCCCGCCATCTCACCCTGCCTTGGAGCCAACTGAGTATGGACTGAAACCTCCAAGAACTGTACGAAATAAACCTTTCCTTTCCCAACTTTGGGCATCAAATATTTTGTCTCAGCTACGAGTTAAAAGTAACTAAGACATAGATATTGTGAAATAGTAAGAAAATGTCCAAATAGGAAGGGGAGCTAGGCAGGGGTGAGGGGGGAAAGGAAGAAAGGAAAAAAGGATAAGTAAAGAAGGAAAATGAAAATAAAGCTTTTTTAAATAAGGAGGAAAAGAGGGGTTGAAGGAAGGTTAGGGGAATGGAAAAAGAGAATCAAATTACATCATGTACAAAGTTCAAGTTTACATATCATATATCATGTATAACAAATGTCATCATTATGTATACCTAAAATGTACCATAAACTTAATTTTAAAAAGAACAAAGGAAATATAATTTTCATGAGCTTCTTGAAAAAGCTGATGAACATGAATTTTGCCCATAAAATATGAACAATGTCAAAAGCTTTGAAATAAGCATCCAACCCCATTTATCTATAGAAATAAGCATTTAGTGTAAAGATTCTAGTTACAGAGTATAATATAAGGGCTGAGGCAATGACTGTAGAAATTACAAAACTGAATACATTGAGAAGTAATAGATAATAAAATAATGGAAGAAGATAAAAAGTGTATAATCAGTCTAATCATCTTAGTCTAGGGTGGAATTTAAGCATATCAACTCATACGTCAAAAAATTTCAAGACAGGTGAAAAATAGAGTAAGGACTCATCATCAAAATATAACCCATAGGACCTAGGAAATAACATGATAAGAAAACTAGATTTCTGGGAATCAGTAGGGAGCTGAGAGGAAAACTAGAAAAGAAACAGTTTGGGAAACTGCAGAACCTGCAGAGACTATCCCAGCCCTGTAATGAGAGTGTCTGATTACCCTTATCATGCCTGAGACACCAAGTTCACTGCAGTAACTCAGAGAACTTTCCACTAGGTGCTAATTACTCACATCAGAATAACCCTCAAGCCTGCTGACTTGTCCGGGGAATAACATTAGAACTTCGCAGGTACACCACAGTCCCACTGCAGAAGGTGTCACTGCTCTACACATGACAGGGTAAATGCTGCTCCGGGTGAGGAGAGGAACTCAAGGGATCTCAAGAGCTATAACTGCTTTGGCTCCCAATGACTCAAGTTTACCGATGGCCACTGTTTTGCTGCCCATTCTGATAACAAAGATCTACTCTGGTGAGTGTTTCTTTATGGATCAGACTTCAGTAAGTTTTGAAATACCGTAAAAGGAAAAGAGGGCAAGTAAGGATCTGGACAGGGTAGATTTTTCCCTTTGTCATCAGGACAACTTCCCCAAAGTCCTGTACTTTTTTACTGACAGAAGTGCATGGTATGCAAGAGAGGTCATGGGTAATTTGCCTGTTCAGGTGCATGTTGGTAGGCTGTTCCAACCTGTGATCCAGTGTTGCTATTCTCTCACTTCTTTCCCTTAAAAACTGTCGATGGCCCGCAGGAGTGGACCTGGGGAAACAGCATGTTCTAACAACTAGAGTTCAATATAGATGCTCTGACTATATCTGTGGTAGTTCTGTGCTGTACTCATGAGTGTGCTAACATCCACACATGTGCACACCCCCCCCACACACACACAGTGTCCTGGTCTTATTTTACACACAGATTTAGAATGTCTGTGGAACCTGTGAAGCTGGATATGTGTGACTTATCATGGGGCTATAATGCTGTATGCTTTTCTTTACCACCAAAGACAGAGCTTAGAAGTGGCACTGAGTGTTACAGCTTTGGAACTTGGAGAAGATATTTTCAAATTCCTCTCTGTTCCTACAAACTTAAGGACTGAGAGCCTCTGACAATGTCTTTAGGTCTCCAATCGCATGAGCCACAAATAGGAATAGGGTCACCCTGTTAAAATAGTGACCTTGTACATATCTAACCTCTAGCAAAGATTAGTCACGACAGCCCCTTCTGTGTGATTACAGACCAATACTTTCAAGCAAGAGAGGCTTGCAACTAGCAAACCTCCTCCACATTTCACCTCATCTTTGTGTAACTCTGCTGATTTTCATCTTCTGTTTTGTCTTGTTTTTGATGTTCTGTTGAATGTAATGAACTATTCTCCTATGTGTATGTTAGAGACAGTGAAAGACGAATACTGTATCTAGACTATACTCATGTTTACCATGAAGTCCATGAATTAATGTGTTCCAGGATGTGCAAGTATGAGACAGCACAACTTCAAGTTAGATCAGATCTTGTCTCACTTATTGGAATAGAGTGTTTTTAAAATAGTTTTTAATGAAATGCTCTCTGTCTCATTTTCTTTGTTTTATTCTTTAATTTATAGCATTAGGAGTTGTAGTGATAATTTATAAGTAGCCAAGTTTAAAGTGTACAATTAAAGAATTTTTGACGTATGTGTGTACCACTGAGCATATTGCCATAATCATGATAACAAGGACACCCACTGTGCTAGTATATTTCTTTGTGTTTTTTGGTAAGCTTTCTGTTCCACCCTGACCCATGCCATCCACCAGAATCACTAAATGGTGTAGAAGAGTTTGCATTTTCCATAATTTTAAAAATAAATCTCAGTCTCATTTTCTATTTATGTAAAATATGACCAGAATATTCTTTAGTAGAGAACATTCAGTCTTAAATTACATGAGAGCCCTATACATATAGTCATTAATAAATTCACCTATTATTGTTTCCTTAATATGGGCTCGGGCCACTTATTGGGTAATGAGTTAGAAACACAGATTTTGATAGCTCTGTCTTAATTTCATTCTTTTTCTGTGCATTTCCCCCTTCCTAATTGTATTCACCTCTCCATATCTCTTCTTGTGTTTCAGCCTGATGAGACTGCACCTCTTCTATTTCTGTCCTCTCTTGTGTTATCTTTAAGTCAATTTCTTGTGACATTCAAAGTTTTTTTCCTAGAACTTTTGTAGCCAGGCTTCTCTCAAATGTCATAGTCTCCAAGTAGGAAATTTGGCTGTGCTTTCTTCACCAGTATTTGAACTTATTGACAATTGCATTCCATTTTCATTTCCCTTTTGTTGCTGCCTGGTGCCAAGTCACTTTGTTTTTTTAACCCTGTGGTTGTTTCTGTTGGCATGTTTTTATTTGTTTTTTATGTATTTATTTTTTTTAAAGAGCAAACTATAAAGCAGAGATGTGAAGCAAGCAAGCCCAGAACACACTTTGAATTGCAGAAGCTTTTTCCTCTATAGCAAAACAAAGTAGGTAAGAGAGGTCCCTTATGACTAATTTTAGTAAATTTAACTCTCCCAAATATCATCAAGAGTTATATGGGTTAAGGCAACACAGACAACCTCTTTGTGTCTTGTTGTTGTCATCTGCCAAATGAGAATGACACTTTTCAACTTAAGTTTTGGGATTGTCTGGGGATTAAGTAAATTATTAAACTCTTACATCAGAGCCACCCACATGGTCAATTCTCCATCAGTTTTCAACTTCCACTGTTATTTTCCTGGTATTGTGAAGCAAAGATTAGAGTGAATAATTATGTTTGGACCTGGATTGGGGTTGGGCTTTGGATCTAAAGTCCTTGTGTTTAAGGTCCTTGGGTTTTAAGACTTGGCTCAAAAGGAAATACCAGCTAGGATCTGATCTGTTACATGGGCGTGTTTTTCAGTCTTATGTTCTAGGGACTCTGCCGCTGGAAAACTTCTCAGTACTGGAGGTAAGGAAGGTGGACATGTTGTCTATGGTCAATGTGAAGGTTTTGTACACTTGTTTTTCAGATCTCAGCAATATTGTTTTTAGCTCTAACAGCTCTTTATAGAGCCCACATTGTTAGTTTGCAGAACAGGTTTATCTGGCAAACAATCATGTGAGTATTGATCTATTTTATGGTGAAGACAAAATATTATTAGAAAAAAGTAAACAGATCACAAACTGCAAAGGTATGAGTGACAATCAAATTGAATTGAGGTAAGTCTAATTTATTCCCTGTCACATTCTCTGTGTTGGACCATTAACTGTGAGTCTTCCTTAAACAGGAATCTGATTCTTTTCACTTTTTTTGTACTGGGAAATGGACCTAGGGTGCAGTGAGCTAAACTACCAGTCCTTATCATTTTATTTTGATATGGGATCTTGCTGAGTTGCACAGGTTAGCCTTGAACCTAGGATACTCTTACCTTAGCTTCCTGAGTACTGGGATAAGAGGAGTGAAACCTGACTGTACTTTCACTTGCTGGGACATGCTTTCTGTTGATCTCTCTAACGTGCAGTGATTTGGGGGGCATAGTTAAAATTTTATTTTGCACATTGTTATATTCAGTTCTAGAACTTTATTTTTTAAATTTTTTTTATTTTTAAAGAGATTAAGATAAAAGAGGACATAACAAAACAGATCAGAAGAGAACAATTTAAGCAACACAGTATTTCACCACAAGACAACCCGATATAACAGCAGCTACCATGTCTCTTTCCTTGAAACGGTTGAGCATACCTTCATACACAAAAGTATCAAGCATAACAAAATAGTATAAAACCATTCAAGAGAATGAAAGTATTACAGGGCATTCAGAACCAAATAACATAAAATGAACAATGGTTACTGTATTACCCCATTGTTCATAAAAATTTGTTTATACTACCACACATGATATAATCCAATAAGATACTACATGATAGAACCAATGGAAACAGAAGAACAAAAGTATGGTAAGACTTCAAAACAAGATGATATTAAATCAGCACTGGCTATTATACAGTTCTAGAACTTTCATAGGATTCCCTATATATGCAATTGTAATGGTTGATACATTATATCAACTTGAAAAGTTTAGAACTTAGCTAAGTGATACAGCAGCTCTGCATTTGGTAACTGTTTATGTTCTAAGATACTGTAATGGTTGATTCATTGTGTCAGTTTAAGAAGTGACTCAGCAATAGATCAGGGTTCTCATTTTGTAAACATCATCAGCTTGTACAAGAACAGGACATAAGGATAGAAGAGTGCTACATTTACTCCAGGGTAACCTGCTTACAACATAAAGAAGGAAAACAGCCTTGCTCTACCCTTTTTTAGCGCTTGTTTCCTTTGCTGTCTTCCACTGACATGAAAGTTTGCCCTTCTGTTAAGCCACCCTTCTTTGGAGCCAGCTGAGTATGGACTGAAACCTCCACAAACTGCGAGCTAAAATAAAGCTTTCCTTCCTTAACCTTGAATGTTGGATTTTTGTTTCAACAATAAGAAAAAAGTAACACAGAGTTTGGTACCAGAGAAATGGGATTATTGTAGTGCTTATATGTAAATATGTATTTCAAGAATCTTTGTGAATGTTTTTTGGAAAGATTTTGGAAAGATTCTAATCAGAGCTCAATAGACCAGGAAACTGGTAAAGACAGGGCTTGGGAGATTTTGGCTGGGAAAAAGGACTGAACTGGCTTCTGAACACCAGATAATTTGTGTTGTGTACTGGCAGATAGTTCATCTGCATCTGCTCATGTCTGGAGACTGCCTGAGATTGAGATTAGGGGCAGAAGACTAATTAGTCTGGCAGAAGAAATTTCAAGACAGTCAAATGTTGAGGCTGTGGTATGACTGCCGTTGGGGGCTTTTTTAGTTAGATTGATGTTCAGAATCAAAAGCAATGAACCCAGCAGAATGATTTAAAATATGAGCTTGGCCAGAAGCAAATCTCCAGTAAAGCTATGGGCTGCAAAGGATAGAGCAGAGGAGATCTTGATTGCTGAGAAGTCATAGGAGAGTATCAAAAAATGGCATGAGGGTATCACAAGAAGTAGCAAGTCACCATCCTTTGCAGCCTCATAACTTCAAAGTGAAAATTTTTTCTTTGAGGAAAAGCTGCAGAGTACCAAGTTCCAGAATAGTAGTGCCCAAATTATAGTCCAGAATGGCAACAGCATAGAGAATTTTTTCCTCAGAAATGAATTCAGAGTGCTCAGTGATCTACACACTCAACCCCCATAGCCAAGAAAGAAAAAACTTGGCTACTGGTCCAGTTTACAGCAGACCCTGGTAGCATCCACATTATACTGGTTTGGGGGGCAAAAATTCTTGAATGCAAGAGTTGTGGGGTTAAGAAACTTCTGCCCTGATTTCAGAAGGCTTAGGAGACTATGCAGTGTGCCCCTGGGAGGGCAATCTGTGAAGATGTGAGGATGAAGCTAAAGATGCAGTGGACTTCCCCAGAAGTCTGGAAAATCCAGGAAAATGGAACATCTAAGAAAGCCTTCAGGGAATTCAAAAAGCTTCCCCAAGAAAGAAGCTACAACCATTGGAAGTGCCATAGAGGCAGAGTCAGTTAAGTACTTTGGAGCATACAATTTGCCATTGATTGCCTCAGCTGCTGTACATGTAACTACAGAACTTAATGTTTGCCATTCTGGATTTCAGATTTACTTGAGTTTCAATCCTTTGTATACCCCTGTTTGTAACTTTTGAAATGAAAATGCTTATCTTATGCCATTGAATGTTGAAAATTTTGTTTTCATTTGTACACTAGTTCACACCTAAGAGTTTGCCTTAAATTTCAGAGGAGACTTGGGACTTGGACTTTTCAGCAATGCTAAAATCGTTAGGACTTTGGAAACTCTTGTAAATGGACAAAATGCCTTTTGCATAATGCAATGTTCATGAGTCATTGAGGGGCCAAGGGTGGAATGTTATGTTTCTAATGTAATATAATATTAATAGACTTAATAGTGGTTCTTAAGGGTTGTTAAGCTTGTGTTAGGATGTTCAAGTTGTGAAATGATAAGAATAAGCATGTCATTGTACATGGAAACCTATTTAAAGAAATGTGACAAGTTGTCAAGGCACAAAGGGTGGATTGTAGTGGTTGATATATAGTTTCAATTTGAGGAGTTTAGGAGATAAACTAAGTGACTCAGCTATTCTACATCCTGGAGTTTAGAGGACATGCCCTAGGGTGACTGTTTATGTCCTAGAATGTTTTAGTGGTTGATTCATTGTGTCAACTTGAGGAGTTTAGAAGTTTAACTAAGTGACTCAACAGCGAGACCAGAGTCTCACTTTACAAACATCTTCAGCTTGTGTGAGAAGAGGTCATGAAGATGGTGTGAGTGCTACTTGCCATAGGAGTACCTGCTTGCAATAGAAGCAAGGAAAAGAGGCTTGCTGTCCACGTTTTTGCTGTTGCTGCCTTTTCTGTCTCCCACTGTGAAATGTTTCCCCTCTGCCTTACCATCCTGCCTTGGAGCCAGCTGAATAGGGACTGAAACCTTCACAAACTGTGAGCTCAATAAATATTTTCTTCCTAACTTTGGATGTTGGATATTTTGTCTCAGCAACAAGAAAAAATTAACACAGTAATATTCCTCATTCTTTTTTTTCATTTTGCATAGAAAAAAGTCTGCTTGTAAAGTCATCATCTGGTAATTTCAACATGTCTCTTATTGTGTGTTAATTTTCTACTGATTACTTTTTACTTGAGGATACATTATATTGGTCTAGTTTTTCTTGTGTTTAGCAATTTTTCATTGTATTCTCCTACACTGCAGAGACTGATTCTCTTACATTTCCATAAAGAGGATATGAAGGAGTATAGAATATTTGTCTTTCAGAAGATAGTTAATTTGACTCTATTCAGAATATTCAGAAATTTCAAATAAGTTATTTTAGGCTTAAGTAAATGAACTGTCTGGCAACTTTCAAATCAAAGCCAACTTAGGTATCATCCAAAGAATTAGATAAAGTTATTCTAACATTTGAGGTTTGAGTGCCACAATGTAGCTCTTTGCTTTTGCAACTTCTCCCAAACGTTGCAGCCTTTGCTGTTGTCTTGAAGTAGGTCTTTTTCTTTTGACCAGTAGGACAACAAAGTCCTTTTTTTGTCTTTAGTCATTTTGTGTGATTGCAAACATATCCTGGTCTCAAGATGAAAGTCATTTTTAAAACATACAAAACACACGTTTTCCAAGTGTCATCTCCTACCTGAAATCCACCTGCTTTTGTTCATTAATTAGTGAATGCTAATAAACATGACAAGTGGTCATTTTTTGACCAGTTGATAGATGGTACTTGCAGGAGAATTGATTCAACTGAGTTTATGCAGTTATACTAGAAGTAGAAAATGTGTCTTTTCTTTTAGTTTGTCTATTAAATTTTTGGTTATGAAATTTTTTTCATTCTTGTGTAGTTAACTTTATCAATGTTTTATTGCTTTTTCATTGTCATCATAGGAAGCTCTTCTCTATGCTAAGTCCTAGAGGAATTCACATGTGTTGTCTTCTAGTACTTAAATGTATGTTTTTATCCAAAAAGGTTAGATATTTACCTGTTCCCATCTATCTATTGCGCTATTTATTTGCAGGTTTAACACTTATAATTAAAGAGACTCTGGTTCCCTGTCTCATAGTTTTTGTTGCATGCTTCTTCTCTAATATTTTATATTACTTTGCATTTAATTTTTAGTGTCAACTTTTCTATATAATTTCAGAAAAGCATTATTTTTACTTACTTGGTCTCTTAAATATTTTAATGAACTTATGAGGAACTGTATTGTGTGCAAAAATAACAAATGCCTCCCACTCAAGCAGATTTACATTGGTATATAACTAGAGCATATAACATTTGTTTCCTACTATATTTTCCTAACTATATTGTTATGTTTGTTCTGAAAAATTGTAGCTTTCTTGTGGGTTTGTAAATAAGATTCTTCTCAGCCTTCATATGTCTGTACCAATATTTGTATGTGAAGCATATTGATTTATTTCATTTATTTAATTTTGGTAGTTGAATATATATATATATATATATATATATATATATATATATATATATATAAATGCCTGATTTACAGGTATGTTATTTTCTTAAAGCCATTTTTTGGTACAACTTTTCTGGCACATAAATTATGAGAAGATAATTTTTCAGAAATTTTTAAAAATTTCTGAACATAACAAATTTAATCCTGTGCTTATTTCTGCCTATTAAAACACACACACACACACACACACACACACACACACACACAAACACACACACACAAACACACAGATTTTGTAAGAATGTAAAATTATGAAGAGAACCACACACACACCTGAGAACCAGGGTTACTTTAGGAAAAAACAATAATAAACATAAAGGGGACAAAGTTTAACTCTTCTCTCTATGTATAACTTTTTATTATTTTGCTTTTGTATGCACATAGTAATATAATGATTTGCAAAGACAATTTATAAAATTAATAAAATAAAAAAATTTTCTACAGATTAAGTGCTACAATCCATGATATATGGAATTATAATACTATTTGTAAACTTTATTCATGGCATAATTTACATTGTACCTTCATCATATTTATGTGTCTCCCACACTAGGCTCTGAGCCCTTTGGAACAATGACCCAGGTAAATTTAATCTGAAGAATGACAACCTGATATAGTAAATAGTGGATGTTCAAAAAAACGTTTTGATATGACAGATAATGCTTTATTTTGTGGACTGCATCCTGGACATGTACCTGGGATTTGAGAGATGATAGATTGAAAAATGAACTATCAAGCATGGCTTTGTGAGCATAAAAGCAAATAAACTAGGCTGGATTATCCATGTTGCAATTCTGAGTTCACTAGTGAGAACTGCCTTCTCCACAATAGTAATCAGTATCTGCAAAAAGGGATATTGATGAGGAACCAACAACTCCTATCAGAGCTGAGAATATTGCCAAAAATCTGCATTAAATCCTAATCCCAGATCCTTCTGAACAACTGTGATGAACAATTTACTGTGCTCCTGTAAGAATGAGTCCTACTGGATTTATTCTGGGGCTACTTTTCCTGGCTCAGACTGGGATTGGAGTAGTGGGAAATACCTTTCTTTTCTTTGTCTATGCCCCTACATCCTGTGCTGGTCATGCACCAAGGCCCACACATCTGATTCTCACCCACATGGCTGTGGCCAACTTCTTGATTCTTCTCTTTAAGGGAATTCCCCACATGATGGTAATCTGGGGAATAACACCCATTCTGGGAAACATGGGGTGCAAACTTGTCTATTATATCCACAGAGTGGCCCGGGGTCTTTCTCTCTGCACCACTTGCCTCTTGAGCAACTTTCAGGCCATCACCATAAGCCCCAGACCTGGAAGGTGGATGGGACTCAAAGACCGACCTTGGAAAAACATTCATTTCTCCTGTGTTCTGTGTTGGATCTTCAACTTGCTAATAAATGCCTCTATTCCTATAGATATTAGAGGCCTTCAACAAACCCTCAATTCCAACAAAGTAAGGGAATATGCTCTATGCTCTTCTAAAAGTTCTGAAGTATCTTTAAAATATACATTTCTACTGACATTTCCAGATGTTTTGTTCCTGGAACTCATGGCTGGGGCCAGTGTCTATATGGTACTTCTTCTATATAGACATCAACAGACAGTGAAGCACATTCACAACACAAAGTCTCACAGATTCTCCCCCGAGGCAAAAGCCACTCAAACCATCCTGCTTGTAGCAAGTATCTTCATTTTGTTTTATTTAATCAATTCACTGATTACAATCTACATTGTAAGTTTTTAAAAATCTCACATCTTGTTGCATCATATGACTACTTTCCTGGCAGCCTGCTACCCCGCTATCAGTCCCCTGATATTGATGTTTCAAGATCCTCGAATTTCAATCTGTTGTTCCTAAATTAAAAGGAAATCAATGGTTTTGACTGCCCCATCCATAGTTGCTATTCAATGAGTCATGTAAGGATGTGTGGATGTCTAGAACATGATGTCCCCAAAATTCTGACAGTAAAAGGACTCATATACAATTGACTGAATCCAGTAGACAAGTGAGAAAAACCTCTTAGAGTTTTCAATGATACAAACAGCCCTCTGTGGCATGTGTGCCATAAGCTTACCATCACTGTTATAGAGACTTGCAACTTCAGTGAAAAAAGAAATGCAATCAAATAAATGCAATGTTATTTGCCAACATTACTCTGAATCTTGCTGCTAGTACAGCCTGTGGGAGTTTATTTAATCATTAGATGACTCTGAGTATTTACCTGTAAGTTAAAAATGGTATTCTATGATTTTAGTGTACCGAAATATATGTGTTAATGAAGAAGTAACTCCAGGGTGTCTGTCAAACCATTTTTCCATAGAACATTATAAATACTGGCAAAATTATCAAAGTAAGCTTTTCAAGAACTCCAGTAGTTACAAACTTACAGTAAAATTTTGCACCTCCCTAAAAACCGTGGAGTGTTTTTCTTTGTACATGATAGGTGGACTCTATCACTTTAGCTACATTCCCAATCCTCTAACATTAGCTGGAAATACCAATATTGTTGACACTTTTGGTAACTGTTTTTGGTCTGCTTGGACATATCAAGGACCTCTCCAGGTCCTGATGGGAAGGTATGCACTCCACATTGTTTGAGCTCCCTCAGAGATCTAAAGGAGAATTCTTATCTCCCCATTTGAGCAGCTCACATAGACCCAAAATGGAAGAATAAGAAGTCTGCCTGTCTGCTTGTCTGTCTCTGGGGCAAAGACCCCTGGGGCAAATATTTCAGTCTGTGCCTACTCAGTTTGAGCAGAATGAGAGATTGGTCACCTATTATTAGTTAGTCCATCCTGTGGTTTGGGGGAAGGAATGTTTAATCTCTGAATATCTGCTGAATGATTATGAGTAATTTTAAGAGATAGTGAAAGCAGTGGACTGTTGTGTCTGTGTTCCACACTGAGGAGATGGATTTTTTTTTCCAAACTACAGAGTGTGGTTGGACCTTAACCTGAGGTTCCATAGCAAAATATACTAAAGACAAAATGGAAAACCCACAGGTGCTTCTTCATAGTTTGGCCAGTTCCACTGTCAGCCAGGTGGGCATCTGAATGGTATCTCTCTGAGAGGCATCCACCCTATGTCTGTTGTGCCATCACTCAAGGGTGCACAATACACGCATAGGAAGTCAGAAATGGGAACTAATTAATCAAAACCCACAATCCTTGACTGTAGGATGGAGTTAACATGAAGTCAAAGTTTTGTTCTCTGCATCTGAGGAAAAAAAGAGATCTATTCTTCCTGAGAATTCTGCATTGGCAGATAAATCACACTTGCTGGCCACTGTATTTGCTGCCAACACCTATAGTTTCACTCCTTGCTCCCACCTCATCTACTTCTAACAAACTAAACTGGTCCTCAAAAGACATTATCTGTATTTGGCCACAGAGGCTCTAACACTGGGGTCTTATGCTTCTCATCCTGGTCAGATGATATCATCTAACATCCATCTAAGACAACTGTCAGAAATTTCTTCTGACTATGTTCAACATGGAAACATCACCAGCACATTTTTTATTTTAAAGAGATTACAACAAAAGAGAACAGAACAAAGCAGAGCAGAACAGAACAATGTAAGCAACACAGTATTTCACCACAAGACAACCTGATATTAACAAATAGCTACCATAATGTCTCTTTCTTTGAAATAGTTGAGCATACCTTCACATACAATAGCATCAAACATAACAAAATAGTATAAAACTATTCAAGAGAATGAAAGTATTGGGAGAACTGCTGAGCTCCTGACGGGTGGGAGGGCCCACACTATCAGCCGAGCCCAGGCTGTATTGCTGCCACGCCTGGCCATCGGTGTGCAGAGGAGGAGCTGGGCAGATCTGGGGTGCCCTCATCGGCCTCTCTGTGTGTCTGGAGGACTGTGGATATCTCCGCCCAGACTGTTGGAGTCCCCCCAGGCTTCCAGGTGCAGTGAAGGGGAGAGGTGGGTTTGAGGCTTCTACACCAGCCACCCCATCCTGGTTGCACTTGGAGAACTGCTGAGCTCCTGACGGGTGGGCGGGCCCACACTATCACCCGAGCCCAGCCTGTTTTGCTGCCACCCCTAGCCATCAGTGTACAGAGGAAGAGCTGGGCGGATCTGGGGTGCCTGCATCGGCCTCTCCGTGTGTCTGGAGGACTGTGGATATCTCTGAAAGCAGGGAGGGATCACAGGTTCCTGAGGCACTGTGGCCTGTGGTGAGTACCCCAACCCAGCTGCTATTGAAGAACTGTGGAGCTTCCAAGGGGCAGGTGGGCGCACAGTGTCCCTGAGGCCCAGCTTGTCTGGAACTGCAGAGTTCTGCGCAGGCAGAGGAGGGCCATTGGTTCTGCAGGCCCAATGGCTTGGGGTAGCATGGTGCCAAAGTCTCAGTAGCTGCAAACATAGAAGGGGATTTTCAACAGATCCTGAGGAAGCTTGCAAATAACATTTGAAATACAGAAATATAGAAAAATGACAAAATGAAAGACCAAATTACAACCTCAAACCTCCAGCCCATCTCAAGAAACCCTAGGAGCAATTTATATAGAAGAAAATATATCCCATCCACCTCATATATCAGACACAATAGCTACTGAAATTGACAAGCAACTCCAGGAAGCTTTAAAGAAATTCAAACTCGAAATAATCTCCCAGATAAAAGAAGAAATGATAAAAGAAATGAAAGAGATTCTAAATATATCTAAAGAAAACACAGATAAAAAATTGGAGGAACTAAACAAAAAGATAGAATCCCTAGATGAGCAATATAAGAAACAAACAGAATACATAATGCAGATGCACAGAGATATACAGGAAATAAAAAACTCCACTGAAAGTTGTAAAAACCACCTTAATGAAAGTGAAGATAGAATTTCAGACCTTGAAGACAGGATTGCAGCTACTGAACAGGAAAGGAAAGATCTTTTAAAAATAACAAGGAATCAGGAAACAACAATTCAACAACTGCAAGACGATGCAAAGAAGAATAACATAAGAATGATAGGGATTAATGAAAGAGAGGGAGACAACATGAAGGATGTCAAGAGGATATTTAGAGAAGTAATAGCTGAAAATTTCCCAAGCATGAGATCAGAAACTGACATCAGGATCAGTGAAGCATATAGAACTCCAAATAGTCATAACCAAAATAAAACTACACCCAGACATATAATAATCACCATCCCAGAAATCCAACACAACAATAGATTATTAAAAGCTGTCAGAGAGAAAAGACAGATCACTTATAAAGGAAAAGCTATCGGGATTCTGAAAATGGCGGCGGGTTAGGGGATCGAGCGAAGAGTCTCTCCAGAGAATTCATACTCGAAGCTAAAAAAAGACAGCATGGAGAGGGCCAGACAAATCGATAGCAATTCTTATTAACCAAGACAGTACAGCTGGAGGATTTAAAGTCGTACTGAGACCTTGAACGCCAATAATGGGAGGCTGAAAATCCCGCGCCTTTAAATCAACAAACTGACCCGTGGGCCCAGCACCAAAAGCTGAGTTGCTTTTGGGAACTGCGGGAAACTGAGACCCGGACCGGGACTCCAAGTAGCAGCCAGTTCTGCACCGCTGCACCAGAGCGGATGTACAAAGCTCTGGCGTTTCAAATCTAAACGGTGCACAGATATCTGACCGGTCAGTGCTGCGCCGGGAGTGCGGGGAAAGTGGACAGCTTGGTGTGTGGCGGTCCCGGAACGAGGACTTGCACCAGACTCTGGTGAGTACCGAGAACCCCGTGGCTGCAGGGTTTGGCCAGAAAACAGCTGGCCCGCCACCACAGGGAAATCAATAACACAGAGTCTGGTGTAGACATATTAGCCTGGCGGCAGAAACCGCAGCTTGGTGACATCACCAGGTCCCCTTGTAGGGAGGGCTGGTGGAAGACATCTTGAGTCCTGGCAGAGCCTGATTACTTGCTGGCTTCAGCTCCACACAGAGAACTTAGTGGGAGACATCTTAGTTTTGGGCAGATCTGCTATTCTGGTGCTCCTGTCACAGAGAGGTTTGGAAGAGAACGGCTGGGACTTGGGCAGAATCCTGTGCCATAGTGACATTACTCAGCTGCTTCTGATACAAAGAGAACTGGCAGGAGCTACTGGGGCTAAACCAAGCCTCTGCTTGGGGCCCAATAAGTGGATACAAAATAGTCACAACTCAGTGACAACCAGAAAGTACAGGCTAATTTATGAACTAACTGACACAGAGGCTAGAGACTAGCCTGTACCGCCCCTGCATCCCAGCCTACCCCAGATAACAGCAAATTGGGGAGGACAGCAAAAACTCAAGCCAGAACGCTTCTGAAAGGCCCTAAGCAATTCGGAGAGGGCCAGAGAACTCCAGGACAGTCTGAAAGAAACCAGAAACATGACAAGAGATAAAAATAAAAAAAATCTCCAGCTGTTCAACAGGAGAAAATAAGCCCAAGAGAACTAAACACTGAAGTGAACAAGCACAGTAACCATCCTCTACTCGACACAGCATCAGCCGAAATTAAAAAGTACCTACATGATCTCATAGAGGAATTTAAAGATGTACTCCTGATCCAGGTGAGGCAAGATATAAAGAGATTAATTAAAGAAATGACAAGCCCCGCCCAAGAGAACACAGATGGAAGAACTGAGGAAATCAGAAAAGAAAGAGAAGCATCTGAAGAAGAATTTAAGCATAACTTAGAATACATGAAACAGATCCAAAGAGAATATCAGGAAACTAAAAACTCCATTGAATATTGGCAAAATGCCTTGACAGAAACTAAAGACAACCTTCTGAAACTTGAAGAGAGATTTAGGGCTTATGAACGTGAAAGAAAAAGCCTCTTAAAAATAACAAGGAACCAGAAAGAAGCAATTCTAAAACTGGAAGATGACAAAAAGATACATAACGTAAGAATAAAGAATGTGAGTGAGGAAGCAGGAACATCCAAAAATGAAATACAAAAAATATTCACAGATATATTAAAGCAAAATTTCCCATGTATAGCAAAAGGAAATGATATCCAGATAAAAGAAGCATACAGAACACCAGCTACCTACAACCAAAACAGATCTACGCCTAGGCATATAATAATCGAGATCCCAGAAATCCACCAAAAAAACAGAATATTAAAAGCATCCAGAGAAAAGATGCAGGTTACCTATAACGGGAAATCTATCAAAATAACAGCAGACTTATCAACACAAACTCTTAAGTCAAGAAGGGAGTGGGGAGAAATATTCCAAGCCCTGAAGGAAAAAAATATGCAACCGAAGTTCATATATCCGTCAAAACTCTCTCTAAAAATTAATGAAGAAATAAGACACTTTCAAGACAAGGAGGAACTGTGGGAGTTCGTGGCCACCAATCCAATCCTACAGAGAGTGCTGAAGAACATTACAGAGAAAGAGAGGAAGAGATATCAGGATTCCAGCTACAGTGGCAGAGAGGCCTCAGTGAACGGGGCAGACAATGGAATGAGGGAATAAGGTGGACAAATTATAGCAGAAAAGTGGAGTAGCAGACATGAGGCAGTGATGGTAAGCTAGTCTTTAGTAGAGACAGCTCTGAAACTATATTTTAAAAAAAAGCAGAGGTCATTGATAATGGTGTATAATGATTTAAAAGACACAGTAGTCCTAGTGCCATATTTAGATTGAATTAAATTTGTTCTGGTCTGTCCACTCATGTCAGATTTGAGGACACAGACCTCTAGAATCAAAAATAGCAGGTTATACCATGGTAACTATCCTTACTTTCCTATTGACTTAGGCTGAAATCCTGTATTACTTACATTGTCTTACTATGACTGATCTTAATTGTATCTGAATCATAAGACTATTGGTTGGCCTTGACTGATCCTATTTGAAATCGGTATGCGTGTTAGAATCAACCCTAAAAGTAGAGGAAACTACTCTGAGCATGACAAGATGTAAAGGATATCCATACTGGTATGAATCAGTAACAGCTCTCAAATACTACAATGCAGTCAAAGTTAAGTTTTTATAAAAATAGGTGATAGTATGTTTAACTATAATAAGCCAGTGTTGTGGACAAATCTATTGAAAATAACAAGAGAAAACATAGTAGCTATGGAAGATCATTTATATTATAGTTTTATATATCTTATCCATTGCATGTTTTTCTAGGAAATTGTTTTGCTGTCTTGTTATGACTTGGTTTTCCCTATAATACAGAGAGGATAGGAACAAATACTCTGAGGAAGAGACCTGAAAAACCCGAGGCTTATTTTGTAGCATTATAATATAAATTCTAGCAATCTATTGTTTGCTGATTAGAATGACATTGGACTGGTTTCTTCAGCTCAACTTCAGCATATACAGAGATGGGGACAGCTATCACAAAGAGAATGAGAGATGCGATGGTAGTTGCTATTGTCTTCCCTAATTTGGAACTTGAGGACATAAAAAGACTTCATCATCCTGTAATGATTTGATTAGTTCTATAATATGCAATAAGTATATAAAGTGGGTGAAGTTAGGGACAACTATTTGTAAGAAGCTAGAGACAGTTAGATAAGGAAGATCTCCAGTGGACTTGCTTTGAAATCTGTATTTCTTCAAATTGTTTTTTATTTTTTTAAATGTTCTGTTCCGTTTTGATATGGTTAACCTTACCCTCTTTGAGATGTAAAACAAATAGGTGGGACTGATAATCATATTATGGACCTTTTGTTCGATCATAGAGCAGAATGGTTTGTAGGGTCACTTTTTTGAATGTTATTCTAAATACTTTAATTCTATAACCTGAACAGCCATTTCGAAGATGACAATTTGAAACTTATCAACCGGCAATTTCTTACCTTTTGTTTGTCTGTAATTTTGTATTATTTCTACCCTTTTTTTTAATCTCCATGTATTTTTTTTTCATTTCCTTTTCTTTAAATAAAAAAAATAACAAAAAAAAGAAAACCTATCAGAATCACAGCAGACTTCTCAGCACAAATGATAAAGTCAAGAAGAGCATGGACTGAAGTATTCCAGATCCTAAAGCAAAATGATTTCCAACCAAGACTGATATATCCTGCAAAACTATCATTCAAAATAGATGGTGAAATACGATACTTCCATGACAAAGAACAGCTGAAGAACTTCATGAACACCAAACCAACCCTGCAAAAAATATTGAAAGACAGTTTAGATACACAAAGGAAAAAACCACTAAGCAAAGCAAATAATTAAACAGAACAGAAAGATAAAGATGCAACAGCAGAGAGATAACATTCCTACAATTAATCAGCATTTAACAGTAATAACCATTAATGTAAATGGTCTCAATGCACCAATCAAAAGAAACAGACTAGCAGAATGGATCAAGAAACAAAATTCAACCATATGCTGTTTACAGGAAACCCATCTAACCCAGAAGGATACTCACAGACTAAAAGTCAAAGGATGGAAAACAATTCTTCATGCAGCAGGAATCCAAAAAAGGCAGGAGTAGCCATTCTGTTTGCAGACAACGTGAACTTTAAACCAACAATGACCATAAAGGACAATGAAGGTCACTACATACTCGTAAGGGGAAAACTCCAAGAGGAAGAGATAACTATCTTAAATATATATGCACCAAACTCCAGAGCACCCAGTTATATAAAACAATTATTAACAGAAATGGAAACTCAAATTATCAGTAACACAATTGTAACAGGAGACCTTAATACGCCATTGACACCAAGGGACAGATCAACCAGACAGAAAATGAGCAAAGAAATAACAGAACTGAATCACACCTGTGAACAAATGGGTTTGATAGACATATACAGAATGTTCCACCCAACAACATCAGAATACAGATTCTTCTCAGCAGTACATGGATCATTTTCTAAAATAGACCATATATTAGCTCACAGAACATATTTAAGCAAATGCAAAAGAGCTGAAATCATCCCTTGCATGTTATCGGATCATAGCGCTCTGAAATTAGAAATTAATGATAAAACATAATGCAAAAATCCCGCAAACACATGGAAACTGAGTAACACACTCTTGAGTAATCAGTGGGTAATCAGTGGGTCACAGAAGAAATTAAAGAAGAAATTAAACAATACCTAAAAGAAAATGAAAATGCAGATACAACTTATCGGAATCTGTGGGATGCAATGAAAGCCGTCCTGAGAGGAAAATTTATTGCACTGAGTTCCCACATCAGGAAAACAGAACGAATACAAATAAATAACTTGATGCTACACCTCAAACAGCTAGAAAAAGAAGAGCAAGTCAAGCCCAAAGCCAAAAGAAGAGAGGAAATTATAAAAATCAGAGCAGAAATCAATGCAATAGAGACTAAGAAAACAATCCAAAGAATCAATGAATCAAAGAGTTGGTTCTTTGAAAGAATAAATAAAATCGATAAGTTCCTAGCCAACCTTATTAAAAAAAGGGAAGAAAAAGCTCAAATTCATGCAATAAGAAATGAAAAAGGAGAAATCACTACAGACCCAATAGAAATACAGAGGCTCATCAACACCTATTTCGAAAACCTCTACTCTCAAAAGTTTGATAACACAGAAGACATTGACAGATTCTTAGAAGCATATGAAGTACCAAAGCTAGATCAAGAGGATGTAAAACTGTTGAATAACCCAATCTCTGCTAATGAAATTGAAAATGTAATTAAGTCCTTACCCACCAAGAAGAGCCCAGGCCCAGATGGATTCACTGCAGAATTCTACAAGAAATACAAAGAAGACCTAATGCTGCCACTCCTCAAACTATTCAATGAAATTGAAAGGGAAGCAATCCTTCCTAACTCATTCCTGGAAGCAAATATTACTCTAGTACCAAAACCTGAGAAAGACCCAACTATAAAAGAGAACTATAGACCGATCTCCCTAATGAACACAGATGCAAAAATCCTCAATAAAATATTGGCGAATAGGATGCAGCAAATCATCAAGAAGATTATACACCATGACGATGTGGGATTCATCCCAGGAATGCAAGGATGCTTCAACATATGTAAATCAATAAATCTAATCCACCATATCAATAAAGCCAAAAATAAGAATCACATGATCATTTCTATAGATGCAGAAAAAGCCTTCGATAAGGTCCAACATTTATTCATGATAAGAACTTTACAGAAAATTGGAATAGATGGTCTTTACCTCAATATAATATAGGCCATTTATGACAAACCAACAGCCAGCATCATACTAAATGGCCAAAAATTGAAAGCCTTTACTTTAAAATCAGGCACAAGACAAGGATGTCCTTTATCACCACTCCTATTTAATATAGTACTGGAAATACTAGCCAGAGCAATTAGGCAAGAGAGAGAAATAAAAGGGGTAAAGATAGGAAAAGAAGAATTTAAATTATCATTGTTTGCAGATGACATGATACTCTACATAGAAGACCCCCTAAACTCCATTGAAATACTCTTAGATACAATAAATAAATTCAGTAATGTGGCTGGATACAAAATCAATACTCAGAAATCACTAGCATTCCTATACATGAACAACAAAATCACAGAGAGGGAAATAAGAGAAACTACACTCTTCACATTAGCAAGCCAAAAATTGAAATATTTAGGAATTACTCTTATGAAAGAAGTGAAAGACTTATACAGTGAAAATTATAATACACTGAAAAAAGAAATTGAAGATGATCTCAGAAAATGGAAAGACATCCCTTGCTCATGGATAGGAAGAACAAACATTGTGAAAATGGCCATTCTCCCAAAACTGTTATACAGATTCAATGCAATCCCAATAAAAATACCATCAACATACCTTATAGATCTAGAGAAATCGCTCCTAAATTTCATCTGGAACCAGAAGAGACCTAGAATAGCAAAGGCAATTCTAAGCAGCAAAGACAAAGCAGGAGGCATCACAATCCCTGACTTGAAGTTATACTACAAAGCAACAGTGGTAAAATCAACATCGTATTGGAATCAAAACAGAGTCGAAGAGCAATGGAATAGATTAGAAGATACAACAACAACTACAAACACACTCAACCACCTTATCTTTGATAAAGGAGCCAAGCAGGTTCACTGGAAGAACGACAGTCTCTTTAATCAATGGTGCTGGAAAAACCAGCTCTCCATTTGCCGAAAACTAAAGCTAGACCCATGTCTATCACCATGTACTAAATTAAAATCTAAATGGGTCAATTTCTGAATACTAAAACAGAAACACTAAATGTATTGGAAGCCAAATTGGGTAGAGACCTTGAAGACATAGGAGTAGGTAGAGAATTCATGAACAGGACTCAACCCGCACAGGAAATACTTCCCAGAATCAATAACTGGGACCACTTCTTATTAAAAAGTTTCTGCATGTCAAAAGAAATCTCCAGCACAGTGAAAAGAAAACCCACAAACTGGGAAAAGATTTTAGTGAACTCTCTCTCAGACAAGGGACTCTTGTCTAAAACATATAAAGAATTAAAAAAACTCAGACCCCCAAAATTCAAAGATCCAATCCAAAAATGGGCATCTGAGATGAATACGCATTTCTCAGATGAAGAAATGCAAATGGCAAATAAATACATGAAAAAATGTTCATCATCATTGGTTATTAGAGAAATGCAAATTAAAACCACACTGAGATACCATCTCACTCCTGAAAGTATGGCCAGGATTACCTATGTGCACCTATGTTTATAGCAGCACAATTTGTAATTGCCAGATCTTGGAAACAACCCAAGTGTCCATCAACTGAGGAATGGATAAAAAATTTGTGGTATTTCTATACAATGGAGTATTACTCAGCTATAAAGAAGGATCACATTGAGATATTTATCAATAAATGGGCACAGCTTGAGACCATACCCATAAGTGAAATAAATCAATCTTGTGTGAAAATCGAATAGTTTTCCTAATGTAAGTAATGATTCAAATATATAAAAATATGTGGTAATCATGATTCCCCATTATGTGGCCTTGAAGCCTTATAAAGTTTTCACTTATTAATTGGAAAGGCTTTATTCTGGGCTTCTTGATATGGAAATATTTGAAGCTATAGTATATGAAGTTTTATTCAAATATTTCAAGGAAAAAGACAGACACTGTGGTAACTACTATTAAGTTGGGTTATTTGGTGGTGAAGCACTAGCGTGCTGAAACAGTCATCCTTTGACCTGTATTGTTATATTGTTATGTCCTGTTTTATCTCAATCTCTCCCTTATTCATTAAAAAATTATTTAGTTATTTCTTATGTTTGTTTTAATTAAGGGGAAAAATTTAAAAATTAGCAGGATATATAATAGTAACTTTTTTTGATTTCCTATTAACTTGTTTTGAAGTCCTGTAATACTCCCATGATGTTGTTCTGACTGATTAGACTCTGTTC
Source organism: Cavia porcellus (assembly GCF_034190915.1). Taxonomy (NCBI): domain Eukaryota; kingdom Metazoa; phylum Chordata; class Mammalia; order Rodentia; family Caviidae; genus Cavia; species Cavia porcellus. The sequence goes on along the minus strand of NW_026947490.1, from coordinate 29,916,123 downwards.
CATTCTGTATGATAGTATCAAGTTTGAGGGTATAGGCAACTACTTTGAAGGCAATAAGATTCACTAAGATGCCCATTCTGGTTTGACTATTTTCCCCTTTGAAGTCCTCTAATGTTTACAATGATTAGTTTTATTGGTCTTGTTCTCTACTGTTTTGTTCAACTTTATAATATCTAATGAGATAGACAATTCTTTTTAAGGAAACAAGAGACATTATTGATAACCATTGTTGATAACCTTGTACTCTGTTCTACATCATGTGCTATGTCTATCCTTGGTTTTGACTGACAGCTTTGTTTTGCCATATTTGACTTTATTCTCTCCCCCCCAAAAAAGTAATAAGAACTAAGGAGTAATAAAACCCAAAATGTGTAAATTTTGTTGTAAAATAGAGGGAAAAAAAGAGCTCTAAAGGATACAACATCAAGTGTGTTTAGGGGTGTTAAATAGCTGACCATATTAATGTTTTTGGTTGGATCATTGAACACAACTGTTTGTGTTCTCACTGTTTGAATGTCCACTTTGTATGCTTTGATACTGTGATTTTAGCAACTATCTCTAAGATGATAATATGTAATCTATTAACTGGTGATTTCTTACTGTTTTTTTTTTTGTAGTTCTGTATTACTTGTACCCTTACACCGCTTTGTTTTGTTTTGTGTTTTTCTCTTTTTCCTTTTAAATAAAATTTAAAAAAAAAAGAACTTTGACTTCTTTCGTGAGATTAATTGCTACGTATTTCTCTTTTTTTTGGTTGCTATTGTGAAGTGTGTGGCTGTTCTCATTTCCCTCTACAGGAATGCTATTGATTTTTGAGTATTGATTTTGTGTTCAGCTATGCTGATGAATTTATTTATTATATCTAAGAGTCTTTCAATGGAGTTCAGGGGGTCTTCTATGTAGAGTATCATGTCATCTGCAAATAATGATAATTTAACTTCTTTTCCTATCTTTACCCCTTTTATTTCTCTCTCTTGTGTAATTCCTCTGGCTAGTATTTCCAGTACTATATTAAATAGGAGTGGTGATAAAATGACATCCTTGTCTTGTGCCTGATTTTAAAGTAAAGGCCTTCAATTTTTGGCCATTTAGTATGATACTGGCTGTTGGTTTGTCATAGATGACCTTTAGTATATTGAGGTAAAGACCATCTATTCCAATTTTCTGTAAAGTTCTTTTCATGAATGAATGTTGGAACTTATCAAAAGCTTTTTCTCCATCTATAGAAATGATCATGTAATTCTTACTTTTGGCTTTATTGATATGATGGATTGCCTTTATTGATTTACATATGTTGAACCATCCCTGCATGCCTGGGATGAATCCCACTTGTCATGGTGTATAATCTTCTTGATGATTTGCTGCATCCTATTTGCCAATATTTTATTGAGGATTTTTGCATCTGTGTTTGTTAGGGAGATTGGTCTGTAGTTCTCTTTTATAGTTGGGTCTTTCTCAGGTTTTGGTACTAGAGTAATATTTGTTTCCAGGAATGACTTAGGAAGGATTGCTTCCATTTCAATGTCACGGAAGGGTTTGAGGATTGTTGGCATTAGGTCTTCTTTGTATTTCTTGTAAAATTCTGTAATGAATCTGTCTGGGCCTGGGCTCTTCTTTGCAGGTAAGGACTTAATTACATTTTCAATTTCATTAATAGAAACTGGGTTATTCAGCAGTTTTACATCCTCTTGACCTAGCTTTGGTACTTCATATGTTTCTAGGAATCCGTCTATTTCTTCTGTGTTATCAAACCTTTGAAGTAGAGGTTTTCAAAATAGGTGTTGACGGTCTTTGGTATTTCTATAGAGTCTGTAGTGATTTCACCTTTTTCATTTCTTATTGCATGAATTTGAGCTTTTTCTTCCCTTTTTAATAAGGTTGCCTAGGGGCTTATCAATTTTATTTATTATTTCAAAGAACCAACTGTTTGATTCTTTGGGTTGTCTTCTTAGTCTCTATTGCATTGATTTCTGCTCTGATTTTTATAATTTCCTCTCTACTTTTGGCTTTGGGCTTGACTTGCTCTTCCTTTTCTAGATGTTTGAGATGTAGCATCAGGTTATTTATTTGTATTCATTCTGTTTTCCTGATGTGGGAACTCAGTGCATTAAATTTTCCTCTGAGGATGGCTTTCATTGCATCCCACAGATTCCGGTAATTTGTATCTGTATTTTCATTTTCTTGTAGGTATTGTTTAATTTCTTCTTTAATTTCCCCTGTGACCCACTGATTACTCAAGAGTGTGTTATTCAGTTTCCATGTGTTTGTGGGAATTTTGTAGTATCTTTTATCATTAATTTCTAATTTCAAAGCACTGTGATCCAATAACATGCAAGGGATAATTTCAACTCTTGTGCATTTATTTAAATATGTTCTGTGAACTAATATATGGTGTACTTTAGAGAATGACCCATGTAATGCTGAGAAGAATGTGTATTCTGGTGTTGTTGGATGGAACACTCTGTATATGTCTATCAAGTCCATTTGTTCACAGGTGTGATTCAGTTCTGTTATTTTTTTGTGCTGATTTTGCCTTTGCTTGATCTCTCCCTTGGTGTCAGTGGTGCGTTAAGGTCTCCTGTTACAATTGTAGTACTGATAATTTGATTTTTTAAATTTTTGTTAACACTTGTTTTATATAATTGGGTTCTCTGGAATTTGGTATGTATATATTTAAGAATGTTTCTTCCTCTTGGAGTTTTCCCCTAATCTGTATGTATTGACATTCTTTGTCTCTTCTGATCATTATTGGTTTAAAGGTCACATTGTCTACAAACAGAATGGCTGCTCCTGTTTTGTTTTGTTTTGTTTTGTTTTTGAATTCCTGGTGTGTGAAGTATTGCTTTCCTTCTTTTGACTTTCAGTCTGTGAGTATCCTTTTGGGTTAGATGGGTTTCCTTTAAACAGCATATGGTTGGATTTTGTTTTTTGATCCATTCTGCCAGTCTGTTTCTTTTAATTGGTGCATTGAGATCATTTATATTAATGGTTATAACTGTTATATGTTGGTTTATTGTTGACATGTTATCTTTCTGCTGTTGCATTTTTATCTTTCTGTTCTGTTTAATTATCTGCTTGGCTTAGTGGTTTTTTCCTTTGTGTATCTGAACCACCTTTCAATATTTTTTGCAGGGTTGGCTTGGTGATCGTGAAGTTCTTCAGCTGTTTTTTGTCATGGAAGTATCTTCTTTTACCATTGATTTTGATTGATAGTTTTGCAGAGTACATCCACCTAGGTTGGAAATCATTTTCCTTTAGGATCTGGAATACTTCACTCCATGCTCTTCTTGACTTTATTGTTTGTACTGAGAAGTTTGTTGTGATTCTGATAGGTTTTCCTTTATAAATGATCTGTTTTTTCTCTCTGACAGCTTTTAATAATCTATTCTTGTGTTGCATTTCTGGGATGGTGATTATTATATGTGTGGGTGTAGTTTTATTTTAGTTATGACTATTTGGATTTCTATATGCTTCACTGATCCTGATGTCAGTTTCTGATCTCATGCTTGGGAAATTTTTAGCTATTACTTTTGTAAATATCCTCTTGACGTCCTTTATGTTGTCCCCTTCTTTTTCATAAATCCTTATCAATCTTATGTTGTTTTTCTTTGCATCATTTTGCAGTTGTTGAATGGTTATTTCCTGATTTTTTGTTATTTAAAAAAATCTTTCTTTTCCTGTTCACTAGCTGCAATTCTGTCTTCAAGGTCTGAAATTCTGTCTTCACTTTCATTGAGGCAGTTTTTACAGCTTTCAATGGAATTTTTTATTTCCTTTATATCTCTGTGCATCTGTTTTATGTATTCTGTTTGTTTCTTATATTGCTCATTTAGGGATTCTATCTTTTTGTTTAGTTCCTCCAGTTTTTTAACTGTGTTTTCTTTAGGTATATTCAGCATCTCTTTTGTTTTTTTGATCATTTCTTCTTTTACCTGGGAGATTATTTCTAGTTTGAATTCCTTTAAAGCTTCCCAGAGTTGCTTTGTTATTTCAGTTGCTATTATGTCTGATATTTGATGTGTATGGCATATATTTTTTTCTATATACATCACTCCTAAGGTTTCTTTGGATGGGATGGAGGTTTAAGATTTTAATTTGGTCTTTCATTTTGTCATTTTCATATATTTCTGTGTTTCAAGTGTTATTAGAAAGCTTCCTCAGGGTCTGTTGGCACTTCTATGCCCACAGCTCCTGGGACTCTGGCACCCACTTGACCCAGGCCTCTGGGCCTCTGGAACTGGTGGTGCTCGCCTGCTTGCTTAGAACTCCACAGTCCCAAACAAGCTGGGCTCCAGGCAAAGTGGGCACCCACCTGCTTGCTTAGAAATCCATAGTTCTCCAGGCACAGCCCAACAGGGAGGCAGACGCAGGCACCTCAGACCCGCCTAGCTGTTCCACTGTACCCAGATGGTGCAAGGGTCCCAAACAGGCTGGGCTCCGGGGAAAGTGGGTGCCCGCCTCCTTGCTTAGAACTCCACAGTTCTCCAAGCACAGCCCAACAGGGAGGCAGATGGAAGTGTCTCAGACCCGCCTAGTGGTTCCACTGCACCGGGAAGGCTTGAGGGTCCCAAACAAGCTGGGCTCGGGTGAAAGTGCGTGGGGCACTTACCCCAGGACGCCGGGCCTCTGGAACTGGTGGTGCTTGCCTTCTTGCTTAGAACTCCACAGTCCTCCTGACACATGGAGAGGTGGATGCAGGCGCCCCAGGCCTGCCTAGCTGTTCCACTGCACCCAGACGGTGCGAGGGTCCCAAACTAGCTCTCTAATAGCTCTTAATATTCTATTCTTATGTTGGATTTCTGGGATTGTGATTATTACATGCCTAGGTATAGTTTTATTTTGGTTATGGCTATTTGGAGTTCTATATGCTAATGTCTGTTTCCATTCTCATGTTTGGGAAATTTTCAGCTATTCCTTCTGTAAATAGTCTCTTGATATCTTTTGTGTTGTCCCCTTCTGTTTCATTTATTCCTATCAATCTTATGTTGTTTTTTTATCATCTTGCAAATGTTGAATGTTATTTCCTGATTCCTTATTATTTTTAAATATCTTTCCTTTCCTGTTCACTTGCCGCAATCCTGTCTTTGAGTTCTGAAATTCTATCTTCCCTTTCATTCAGGCAATTTTGACAACTTTCAATGGAATTTTTGATTTCCTGTATATGTTTTTGAATGCAGTTCATGTATTCTGTTTGTTTTTTATGTTGGTCATCCAGGGACTCTTCCTTTTTGCTTTGTTCCTCTAATTTTTTATCTGTGTTTTCTTTAGATGTGTTCAGCTTTTCTTGTATTACTTTTATCATTTCTTCTTTTCATTGGGAGATCATTTCTAAGATGAATTCCTTCCAAGTTTCCTGGAGTTTCTTATTTCAGTTGCTATTGTTTCAAGTATTTCAGGTGTATGGCATATATTTTCTTCTATGTGCATGGCTTCTAGGCTTTCTTTGGGTAGGCTGGAGGTTTGAGATTGCATTTTGTTCTTTTGTCTTGTCATTTTCCTGTATTTCCATGTTTCAACTGTTGTTCCAAAGTTTCCCCTGTGTGTGTTGGAAATCACCTCCTATGCCCTTGGCTCTGTGACTGAATGGAGGTTGCTGAGTGTGGTTCAGTCAGTGCCACAGGACCTCCTGTGCCACCTCCAGTGTTCCAGGAAGCTGGGAAGGCTCCTAACCACTGTGGGTGATGGTCCAAATCTTTCCCAGGCTAACACCAATGCAGTGGAACTCACTTCATGTTCCCTCAGCTCCCCTGATTGAAGAAGGTTGCTGGGGGTGGTCTAGTCAGGCCCACAAAACCTCCCAAGCCTAGTCTAATGTGGCTGGAAGCTAGGTGGGCTCTTAACTGCTGGAAGTGGTGGTCTTAAACTCTCCCAGGCCCATGCTTGTGTGCTTGAACTCACCTTGGGCAGCTCCAGTTCCCTGGATTGAAAGAAAGTTGCATGGCCCAGCCAGGCTGTAAAACCTGCAAAGCCCAGTCTAGTGTTCTGGAAGCTGGTTGTGTTCTTAACCACTAGGAGCAATGACCTTAAACTCTCCCTGGGCTGGTGCTGTTGTGCTGGAACTCCACTACATTTTGACTGAGAAAAACTGGACTGTCAGCCCGGATAAATGGGTTGCTATGCCCTTTCTCAAAGGTTGCCCCACCTAGAAGCTAAAGAAAACAACTCAGTTAAGCACTCTTTAAAGACGTCAAAATGGGGTCAAAATGCCCATCAATCACTGTTGCCCTGTAAACCTGATAAAGTCCTTACCGATATGTGAGTTATAAGGGCTATGGACACTAAAAATACATTTCACTTCAAATTAAATATTAAGGACTCTTCAAAGCTTCCATATTTGTATTGGTGGTTCAATCTATGACTTTCCTTGTAGACATGGAAGTAGAATACTCTGCCTTCAGAAGTATCTTCACCAGAACAACTGGGACCTTTGCCATTTGCCCCTTCTGCCAGGCACAAATATGCATCCTGGAAAGCAATGAGCCAGAATGTTCCATTCTTCTTTTGAGAAGATATCTCCTCTAACCCTGCAACAATCTGAGCTGAAACTCTCCTCCCAGATATATGGGCCACTGACTTGCTTCTGCACCTGACCATCAACCACGCTGCTGTGGTTGCCTCCATTCTGCAGTCCCAATGTTGCTTCATTCTTCTGCCACCATAGGTCTGCTAAAACACCTTCCTGGATTTTAAAAAATGCTTTCCTTTTCCTTCAGTTGGTTCCTGTCAGCCAGCCTCCCATCAATCCTAATTTTGGACTCAAAAGTGAACTGACCTGGACTCAACTTCCCAGAGGTTCAAAAACTTGTTTATCCTCTTGGGAGAAGCCCTCAGAGCTGACCTCACTAGTCTCCCAGCAAAAAAATAACACTGCACTTCTGATTAGTGATACCTAAGATGCCCAATTGAAAGATGCCTATCTTTGCTGCAGTATCTGACAGAACCTTTGGAAGGCCCTCTCTACAGTCCCAGCCTTGGGAATACCAGATATAAATGGAATTCAACTTGTTTGTTGATAAATGATGACATGTGGCTTCTAATATGCTTACAAAGTCTGTCAGCCATTGGGAGTGTTCAGTGGCCTATCCATTCAAATACTTGGACCTAGTTGGTAAAGGCTGCCTCCTCCCTTTTGCCTCCATACTCTAATAGACACTGTGCTTCTAATCAGAAGACTCATAAGCTTTCCTTTGGCCAGGACCCAACTGTCTATGTGCCACATGCTTGCTGGATCTACATTGTTGACTCTCCAACAGCTAGGCCACCCAGTACCAAGGCCTTGCCTGAATCTTGTGGTGATAAACCCCTCAGTCCTGCTTGGCACAGCCCTTGGTTGCACTGGCCCATATCTTTAGCCAATTTTAGTCTTAGAATACTAGCAAAAACAGCTGGTTAGAACAATTATGTTCCTTTGGCAGATGTCGTACAGTGAACAATAACATCAAATGCAGCCTAGAAAATTAAAAACTGAGATAACCTTCAATTTGCCACCTGATGTAGTTTAAGGTTTGCAAGAGGAACAACACACAATTTATATTATTATTTATAATTGTTATCCAAGGATTCAAATACAAGAAAGTGCTAGAAATACGTCCACACGCTAAAGGCCTAGAGAATCCAGTTGAGGGCCTGGATTCTATAGCAATATCTTGCATGAGTCTAGCTGAAGACCTAGAGCCCATGCCAGTGCCCCTCATGATCCATCTCAAGGCTTAGAGCCCATGACAATGACTCATGTAAGTCAGTTTCATGGATTTGCACTGTGAAGGCCCAGAGATGAATGGTGGGAGCTAGAAAGTCTATGCCAGCAGGGTGAAGGATCTGTGCCAGTATGGAGACAAAAATCAAAGTTCAAAATAAGGACCAGGGTTACTCTAAAAAGTATCACAGCCATCTCCAGCAACAATGAGGTCCCAAGTTCCTCCAATGATGAGAACAGCCATGTTCATATCAGGAATCCAGCATGACAAGCTTCTCCCAGAGTGAACAACACACATTTTTCTCCCTAGAGCTAGGAAGCAATGTTTAATGTAAGGACCAGAGACCCCACTAAAGTGAACTGCAGCCATTCTTAGCCACAATGTTGTGAACTCCATTGAAGATAACATCCAAGTTCATATCAGGGAAGCCAGCATGACAAGCTCCTCTAGGAGAACCAACAGCTTCAAAAGAACCAAAAACTCCAAACAACAGTAATACAATTCTTTCTCTTCAAGTCTCCTTTTTATGCTGGCAACAGTCCTCACGTAGGCCATTCACACTCAACACCATAAGTGATTCAGTTCAGCCAGTGTTTTAAGTTGACTGTCAGTTTTCAATCCACCACCTTTAACAGGATGAACTAGATTTGTGGTTACATAGCAAAATCTAAAATAAATCAGAAAATTATATGTAGTAAATAAAATAATCAATACGTTGAATTTCCATTCAGGAGAGAAAATTGAAAAGGAGTTAAAAAATATAGAGAAATAGAAGAGGAAAAGATTAAAAGCACAGCAGGAAGACACCGGGGAGTCACACAAACTTTGATAAATTGGTACAGAAAACAGGAAGGAAAGAGAGTAGGAAGATGTAAAAGGAAGAACAGAACAACACTCAAAGAAACTAGAAACCATATTGACACTGATATAGAAATAAGGTCAAACAATGAAGGAGACAATACGCAAAACAAAACATGAACAATAAAACAAACAAGGAGAGAGAGAGACACAGAGAGAGGGAGACAGAGAGAGAGACAGAGTCAGAGAGAGACACACACAGGGAGAGAGAGAGAGAGAGAGAGAGAGAGAGAGAGAGAGAGATTGATTTCTACGTTCGTTTCTGTTGTCGTATAGACAATTTGTGGAGACACAGTCAATATCTGGGTTGATTTATCCCAGCAAGCCAGTGGTAGCTTTATAGCAGGGTAGTGGATAACCTCTGTGAACTTGCACCTTTATTTCTTTTGAAATTCAGTCTGGATTATGCCTGTGAGGCTGAGGCCAGATCTGTTCAGTATGCAGCTGTCAGCCTATTTTCTGCAGGCTTGCACTTAGCTGGGAGCTGCTAACTGAACCCAATAGTTATTGTGAGTTCTGAGCTCATTAGCCCCTCTCCAAGATGGCTCCCAGTATCTCTTTCTAAGGGATGATCGAGCCGTTAGAACTCATCCCCATCTAGTGTAGTCTTTCATTTTCTCAGTTCCCTTCCACAGCTGTGTCTTTCCATGGAGACTTCTGGAGTTACCAGCAGTCACTACGTATCTGTAGGTTTGATAAAACAATTTCTTCATGTACTGAGACTTTTCAGGAGACTGAGATTATATGTAACAGACTAATCTGGCAGAGGAGATTTCAAGATATCTCAATTTTTAAGCCATAGAATGCTTGCTACTTGCTGTTTTAGGGAGATTTACACTGGGAAAAAAGGAGCAAAAAGTCCATTTAAAAACTTTTGAGTTTCATTAGAAAGAAAGCCTTTGTCAAGTTGGGGCCTGTAGAGCCTTAGATGGGCAGTGGTTGCTTGGTGGTGGGTCACTGGAGACATAACCAGCAGCATATCCCTCCCCAACTCATCCTTTAAGTCTCTGCTTCATGACTGTAATGTATTGTGAGTGTTGGGTATTGCGTCCAAGCAAGAAGAAACTGATGAACATACCCTTTATATGAACTGCTGAACATAGATGAATTCTGAGCTAGGTGTGCAGCTCCATGGGAGATTATTTGCATTGTATAGAGGAGGCCTTGCTTTCCATTCTCAGAACAACAAGAGAAATCTTAATTCTCTCAAGCAAATTTGTGTTTCTGAGGTTTTGGATTGGTATTCAGGTAACTTTTAAATATCAACAGAGTTTCCTCTCCGAGTGAAGAAAGTATTTTGGAGCATGTAGAAGCTACAGTTGTGAAACTTTATAAAATATACTAAATTTCACTGTATTGTGAACTATAAAGTGGCTGGTTTTTTAAATCATGCAATGTTTACATCAATAAAATAGATTAAAAAGGATAATGTTGTATGAACACTGTCAAATAAATACAGACTTCTTTTTTGCATGTAAGTGTTTAAATTCACTTATTTACAGGAGGACTGGTACCGTATGGTGCTCACTGGTTAAACACATGATTAGGATATGTCCTGAGTTCCATTCCCAGCACCCAAAATAGAAGAATAAGGTAGTGAAAATCCATTATTGAGCTGACGGAAAGAAGAAAAGAGCCTATAGTAATGGTATCATTACCCATGGCAGGAACTCCAACACTAGGGTAGGTGTCTCCACCATGACACATGCAATCTATTTTATTTGGGCTATCCTACATTGCCTTAGGATGGTTCAGGAGGATAAATTTGGGAATATCTTGAGGAGTGAGTGGTCAGGAACTCCCAAGACTTCTGCAAGGAAGTGGAGCTAGCACTGTGTTTGAGATCTCCTGATACCTAGCTTCCAGACAAGCCCCTGGGTAATAGCTGGGTCATCCGTAGTGTAATACTAGGGCTCGGGGTCTTTTGTGAACATGGCAGATATCACTCCTGTGACCTGAGGGAAGTAGAACGTGGACATGAGGATCCACTTTGCAGACCCTGCTGGGACCAGCCCAGCCTGGCTCTGAGTTCACTATGGTGGCCTTAGGGAAGTTCCCACTTTGTGTGTTAATTAGTTCATGTATAAGTCTTCCACCATGCTGATTTATCCTGGAAATAACAACTACAGATTTTTTGCAGGAGCACAATGGTCCCTCTGTAGAAGGTGTCAGTGCCCAGCAAGTGACAGGGTAACTGAAGCTTTGCATGAAGCAAACTCAGGGAATCTCAGTACCTATAAGTGCTTTGGTTCCAGATAATAAGTGCTTACTGTTGGCTTCTATACCCCATAGAGGCAACAATCTGTGTTGAGTGTTTCTTATGGTTTAGAAGGTTTTGGAGACAGAGTCTAAAAGAGGGATACTTGGAGAGCATTCCAGGAGCTGGACAGAACACATATTTTCCACTTTGTCTCAGGACCAAATCTCCTAACTCGTGGACCTATGTGTTAAAAGACTGATGGGTGGTTGAATGTGATACTTGGCAAGCAGGGAAGGTCCTCGGTACACAGCACAAGAGGGATGCATTCTGCTGAGGCTCTAGCAAGCTGGTTACTGTTGTCTTGTTCACTATTTCCTTAGGTCAGGTGCTGGCCACAACCTGGATACTGAGAATGGTCTCCGGATGTTTGTATATTCTGATGCTTACAGATTAGGGTGCATGTTCAGACTACTTACTTGTGGTACCTGTTCTCTGCACACACTTGTGCACACACATGTGCGCGCGCGCGCACACACACACACACACACACACACACACTGCCCTCATGACCTTTATGCACAAATTCAGAATGTGGAAGGAACTTGAGAAACTAGGTGAGTATGGCTTATCATGAGTTGTTATATTGCACAATATCTCTCTCCCCTGAAGGCACTGTCAAGAAGTAGTGCTGAGTAGACCTGCAGCCTTTGGAACTGGAATCATTTTTTTTCTATTCCTGGCTATGGTCCTATTGAGAACTGGGAGCCACTGACTATGTGTAGACCTTCCCATTTCAGCTAACAATATGAGCACAATGTCACCCTTCGTGTTAGATTGTGTGACATTACTTACACACAGCTGGCCTATAGCAAAGAAAAGTCGTAATGCCCTTTTCTACATTATTACAGATCAATAATTTGGAACAAGAGATGTCCATAGGGGGCAGTAGCAGCTACCACATTTCTCCCTATCTCTGTGAGTTCATGCTGTTTTTGCTCTTCTGTGTTAACTTGTTTTCAGGGTTCCATGAAATGCATCTGAATTAAACTCCTCTGTGTGTGTTTGTGAGAGAGACAGAGATCAGGACACACAGATATTGAATCTGACTACACTCACATTTGCCATCCATTATTCAAATGTTGACTATTGACTCTCCATATGTTTGCAGAGTTTCTGTGGTTTCTTTTGCTCTAGATTTCCAGTTTGGTTCCACTGTGACCCAATAGTATGTTAGAGAGTATTGTAAGTCTCTGTATTTATTTATGCATGATAATGGCTTACAATGTGGTCTGTTCTGCAACAAGGGTTCATGTCTTCTGAAAAAATGTTTTCTGCTGTCGTTGAATGAAACACTCACTGACACACACAGGTGCACACGGAGGAGAGAGAAAATGTTCACTGTGCCAGAGCAGACACTGTTCTCCATGTTTATGAGGACATTACTGTGCTGTGACCATGTTTATAAATGGGACCACACACATTCACATCACATCAGATTTAGTCTGCCTTCTACTGTTGAGAGTGCGTGTGACTTTAAAAGAAATCTCTGCACCTGATTTTCTCTTTTTCATGCTTTAGTTTCTATTTTCACTCTTTATATCCTTACTGAGATGTATTTTACAAGTCATGAGCTGTGCAAGTTTAACACATACAATTAAAGAATTTTTGATATATGTAGACACTCATGAGATTATTGCCATAAACAAAATAGTGAACATATTCACTATGTCTTGTGTATTTTCTTGTATTCTTTGGTAAGATTTCTCTTCTGTCATTTCCACGTCAGTCACTGGGTGTTAACCTGCTTTTTATTTCTATAGGTGATTTGGCATGTTTCAAGAAATTTCAATAACTATGCATCTAATTTCCATGTAAAATATGAGAAGACCATACTTCGATACTGAATATTTAGTATCAATTTTCATAAGCATCCTCATAATTACCCCAAAGCCCAAAAAACCAAAGATATTTTTTTTTAGTTCTGGCAAATTAATTCAGGCCCATATACAAGGAAACATGGAGGCCAGTACTCTCTATGCCCAGTATTCTCAGACTATCTCTCTATATATTTTTAATTTTGCCTCAGTCTGAGTATTTGGGATTTCAGATGTGCTACCATGCTAAGTTCAGGAAATCACTAATATATCTATTCTCTGAATGAGTTCTAATGAGAAACAGTTTAGAAATGCAAATGTTTATGACAATTTCATTTCCTTTAATCTGCATTTATTGCATAAAACTCTGTTTCTACCTTGTGTGACCTGGAATCTCCCAGTTTTGTTCTCCTCCCTCTGGTATTTTCCTGCTGTCAATTTCTTGTGACATATAAGGATTTTTTCCTGGTGTTTTTGCTGTCAGAGGCTTTCCCAAACATCATAGGGTCCAGGCTATACATCTTTGACTATCTCTCCAATACTGACTTGATTCATAATTTTATTCCATTCTTATTTTCAGAATTTTAAAATAATAGATGCTATTTTCCATGCTTTTATCCAAGTACTTTTTTTCCTTCATGATTGTTTTTCTATGAGGAGATAACCATGCAGCACAATCCTGGGAGGAATGCAAACCCAGATGATGCTCTGGGTTATAGGGGCTTTTCCTGCAAATCAAAACAAAGTAGTTAAGACAGGCCTAAGGATCAGATTGCTAAATTCAGCTCTTCTACCTACCACCACATACTGTGTGATGTTGGGAGGAAAAGTTGATCTCCCAGTGTCAGATTATTATCTGTTAAATGAGAATGTTGACATCCAAAGCTTACTGGATTATTAAATCAGTTCCTGTATTTATGATCCTTAGACCAGTATCTGGCACAAGGTCAATGCCCAGTAAATTTTCAGTTTCAATCATTATTTTTTGGTCTCACAAAGTGTAGGTTATGGTGGAAATTCCTTATTCTGTTGGCTTTTATTGTTTTTTGAGAAAGGGCCTCAATACATAGTTTAGGCTGGTCCTGAACTCACTGTGTATAGCCCTCATTGGCCTCAAACTTGCAGTGATTCTCCTGCCTCAGCCTCCCAGAGTGCTGAAATTATAGGTGTGCACCACCACACCCAGCATTGTGAACATTTCTGTATGAGTCTGGATTAGGGATGTGGTTTGAAACTAATGTATCAGGTCCCTGGATCCCAAGATTTAGCTAAGAAGTGAACACTAATTCACCCAGCCAGAGTTGGACCTCACTCAGTTGTGTTGTTTTCTCGTTTCAGTGTCCCTGGTGCTGCCAGTGGTGGATGCTTTAGCAAAAGAGGAAGATGATTTTCCCCAAGTCCATGTGTGAGCATCCTTCTGTTTTTGTTTTCTTCAGGACCCAGCAATCTATTCTTTAGGTCACACTGCTATTCACAGAGCTCACATTGCTGACCTGCAGAGAAGTATAAGCTTAACATGCGGACAGGTGGGTCCTGTTTCATTTTGCTGAAAGAAAACTAGTAGTCAGAAAACAGAAGTAGTTTCCAAAGTGCAATGTATGCATAGCAATCAGGCTGAGATCCTGTGTCCCAGATCCCTGACCACTAATATTCAGACCCAGCTGTTTCCTTCAGCTCTTGTGACACACACTTCCCTTAGTGTCACTGACTGAAATAAATCATTCCAAACTGAGAATGTGCTGGTGAGAGGGGGTGCAACCTTTGGGAGCGTTCTTATGAACAGAATTTAAGTCCATACAGAGGGCTGAGGAGGTTGTACTATTAAGTTCTAGAATTTTCCCTGTATAGTTAATATTTCCCTTCTTTATTTTGTCTTGGTTAGACAAACTAGGACTTAAAAATCATTGTCAGCTAATTCCAACATCTGGAAGATTTAATTTCCATTGCTTGCTTTTTATTTTTTAAGTGTGGGTTATATTTGCCTGTTTATTTATCTATTTTAGCAATTTTAGATTGCAGCCAGACACATTATAGGGAATATTCTGTTGCATTTCTGTCCCAAGAATATAAAATAATGTGGAATGTTTTCCTTTCAGCAGACAATTCATTTGGCTCTACTCAAACTCTGTAATCTAATTTGAAGTTGAGTAATTTTAGCGTTAAGTACAAGAACTGCTTGGCACATTATTTGTCTAACCAAGGGAAGGGTTTTTTTGTAGACAGGGATTCCCTGTGTAGTCCAGGCTAGCCTTGAACTCATTATGTAGCTTAGGCTGCCCTCAAACTTCCATGATTCTCCTGCCTCAGTCTCCCAAGTACTTGGATTATAGTCATCTACTACCACTCCTGGCTTTTTGTTATTCTTTCGACCAACAGAACTACAGAGATCATTTTTGCCTTCAGTCACTTTGCATGGTGCTGACCGCAGCCTGTTCTCAAGTTCAGAGTTATTTTTAAAAATAGGAAGTCACACTTCTTTCCAGAGTCACTGCCCTTTCCCAATCTGCTAGCTGTTGGTCTCTAATGAATCTAGTAAACTCAACACATAGTCATTTCTTGGTTTTTCTAGTTGATGTTTATTATTTTTAGAAGAGAAGACTCATCTGAACTTCTCCAGCTGTACCAGAATCATAAAGTGCCTTTTGCCTTTGGCTTCACTGACAGTGTTTTTGGCATCACATTTTTCTATTATTATGTCATTGGTTTTATGTACTTTCTTGCCTCTTGATTTTGACCCATAGTTAGCTTCTCTCTGTGCCTCAGTCCTAGAGAGAAAAAAAAATCTGTTTTCTTCTAATATTTACATGGCTGGTTTCATTTAAAAATTGATTCGTCTCTCTGGTCTTGTCTGCTCCCCTGCTCTGTCTATGAGTAAGCTTAACAGTTTATTATAGAGACCCTGCTGCTCTCCACCTACTAAGTCCTTTTCACACCTGTCTAACATTCCGTGTTCTTTCCCATTTAACTTTTACCAGCAATTTGTGTGTTTGCAGAGGAAAGTTGGTTATTATGTTTACTTGGCTCTTTGAATGTTTAGATAAATTGAAGAGGACTGATAACTCTAATATTTAGATATCCTATTCAAGGGTATAAAATGTCTTCCATTTTTTATGCATGCATATTCTTTTGACCAATCCTTAAAATTATAAACTTGCTGATTTTGAATAAGATTTTTCTGTTCTGTCATCTATGCCGAATATATTTGTGCAAATGTATGTGTAGTTTACATCTTTTTATCCTTTATTTAATTTGGAGTTGGGGATTGGATCCATGATCTCCTATAAATCAATTATGTACTCTACCACTGAGCTACTCCCCATCTTCAATGGCTACTGCTTTTTGTGTATTGATTTTCTAGCTTGCTACCCTTCTAAATTGTTCTTTCATTTAATGAATTAAATGAATTTCATATTAATTCTTAAGGGAGTATTAATATGCAAATATGTCATTAGTGGATGTAATTTCATTTTGCTTAAAATTTTATGCTTTTTAATTTTCTTTTATATAATTATATTGCCTCATATATACAGAAAAATGGTAATTACCAAATATAATGCTGGTTTTCCTGGTTATGTTCATGAAGAATTTCTCTATAAAGTCTTGGGTGTGTGTTTCTCTTTGCTATGTTTGTATATATATTATATATATTGTACACATTGTATATATTTACATATATATATATATATATAATATATTTAAAACCCCACTAAAGAAATTCATATATATTTTCATTTCTTTCAATGGCTTATAAAAATTGTTATGAATTAAGAATGATGGTCAACTTAATGCCAGCTGGATTACATCAGCATGGCACTGAGCACAGATGCTCCACCTAAGGAAAGTTGCCAACATAAATAGAGAGGTGGAGAAGGAGAAGGAGGGCGTTTGGATGTTAATGCATTATTGCACTGAGGCATTGAGGCATTGTGGGTTCTCCTGCCAGTTGCTTTTTGAGCTGTTGGTTTTCCTGGAGAAGCTTTGGCCCTCACATCAAACACTGCTTCTTGGCTCTGGAGGGGAAGATGTGTGCCACTTGGTCTCTGGGATGAACTAGTCATGCTGGCTTCCTGGCATGTACCTGACTGCGCTTGCCATTGGAGGAGCTCAGGGTCTCCGTGTTGCTGAGGGAAGCTGTGGTGCTTTTCAGGACAGCCTTGGTCTTTGTTGTGAGTGTGACTTCATGGCTCCAGCGTAAAATCCTCATCCTACAAGCACAGCTCCTTCACACTGCTGGCATGGACTTTCTGGCTTCCACTGCTGACCTTTGAAATTTCCTGGCAAGGATCCATAAAAGAGACTGGTGTGAGTTCCTTTTGTGAGATCTGGACCTCCAGTTGGACTCGTGGGAGGCATTGTCCTGAACTCTGGTTTTTCATCTGAACTCAAGTGGGACATTGCTGTGGGATTTAGGCCTTGACTAAATATTTTATGTTTTTGGTGTTGCAGGTAGATTTCCTGCATTTTCTTGTGTTAACTTCAGGTGACCATTATAAAACTAATATTATAAACTCCATGTCCTGATTCTAATTGTTCTCTGCACGACCCTGACTACAACAAAAAATCACATAGACATTTGTCTTGGAGCTTTTTTAATTTTGGTGATGGATATTGTGCACAGGGCCTCTCACATGTTACATAAATGCTCGATCATTGAACAATATCTCCAGGTGTCAAAGGCCTGGTAGAAAAATACCATCACTGGAAATTTTCAAGTGGGCTCTCTCTTAACATCCTATAGTGAATTTAATAATTACATTTATAATATTGAAGTATCCTTGTGCTTTTTTGTATTTTAGAGACAGGATCTCCCTGTACAGTTCAGGTTGGCTGAGAGCTCACTCTGTAGAGCAGGCTGGTCTCAAACTTGCAACGATCTTCCTGCCTCAGCCTCCCAAGGACTGGGATTACAAGCATGCACCACCATACTTGGCATCATCTTTATGTCTTATGCCTCATGTGATCACAGCTTCTAATTTTAATTTCATGTTCCACCGTAATTTTTCTGAGTCATGAGTTACTAGGTAAAGTGTTTTACATTTCTAATAATAAATAGGAACTACAAATCTGCATCTATTATTGCTTATAAAACTAACACGTTTTGTAAGAACATGACAAATGCACAAATAAAATTGCCTAAAATGTATAATTATCTTTGGGAGGTAGAGTAATATTATAAATGAGATATAGGTGACAAAGTTTAATTTTTTTCTATGTATTCCCTAATATCAATTTGCTGGTTGTGATATAAACATATTAATTTAATAATTTGGAACAAGAGACATTATGGTATCCATTGCAGATACTGTATCGTCATGCTGTGAAATCCGGTAATGCTATTATTCTTTGTTCAGAGTGGTTTAAGTCTATTTTACACTGTTTAGTTTCAACATACATGAGGGTATGGACAGCTAATTTGAACAAGAACAAGACACTACGGCAGCCATTGTTGATTTCCCTATTGCCTGGTTTTGAAGGCCTAAAATGCCTTCATCACTTGGTTCTGATCAGTTTAATACTATTTTGTTTTGTATAAATTCATTGTGTGGGAGGATACAGACAACTATTTGGAAGAAAACAAAAGACACTATGGTAGCCATGGTAGATATCTGATTATCTTGCTTTGAAATCTGTGCCACTTGCATTGTTTTCTTCTGATCTATTTTGTTACGTTTAGTTTTATCCTCTTTAAAATAAAAAATAATAATTTGGAACAGTAAATCATTAGGGAAATAATAAAATTTCTATGTATCACCAGGGAATCATTAACAACTACAGTCCCATGTACGTACAACAACACCAATATCCTTCAGTCGTGGCTTATTCACATTTTATCATATTTATGTGTATTTTTTCACATTAGGCACTGAAGCCTTGGAAGTATACCTCTGGTAAATTACTCTGAGGATCAACAACTTGAATGTTCAAGAAGAATTTTAGGTATGCAGAGAACAATTTACCTTGTGGATTATACCTGGCACATGCCAGTGAAGGATTTGGGAGATAGTCTGAATAATGAATTATCTGATGTAGCTATGTGAGCATGAAAATACACATGCCTAGCAAGTCTGAGGGGTTATTTTAAGTTGAATGGCATGGACTCTTCTCCCCATCAATGTAATCATTATGTTCAGAAAGAGAGTTCGTGGGAGAGAGCATTCCTGTCAAAACTGGCAATGTTGGAACAACCATGCACCTGAGTTCTGACTGCATGGTTTTCTGTGCTGAACATCTTCCTGTGATCACACTGGAATGGCACTTGGTGATTTTATCCTGAGGCTACTTTTCCTGGCCCAGACTGGGGTTGAGGTGGTGGGAAATTTCTTTCTTCTCTCAGTCTGTGCCCCTACATCCTGTACTGGCCATGTACCAAGGCCCACATACCTGATTCTTACCCGCATGGCTGTGGCCAACTTCTTTGTTCTGCTCTTCTAGGGGATTCCCCACATGATGTTAATTTTGGGAGTAACACCCACTCTGGGAAACGCAGGATGCAAACTCGTCTATTATATCCACAGAGTGGCTCGGGGCCTTTCTCTCTGCACCACTTGCCTCCTGAGCAACTTTCAGGCCATCACCATCAGCTCCAGACCAAGAAAGATGATACGCCTTAAATATCAAGTTTGGAAGAACATCAGTTTCTCCTGTGTTCTGTGTTGGATCCTCAGTTTTCTTTATTCCTATACATACTGAGGGCCTTCAGCATGTTCACAATTCTACCAAGATACAAAGCTATAGACTGTGCTCTTCTTAAAATCCTAGAATAACTGATGCAAAAATTACCAGTTGTACTGACATTGCCAGATGTTGTGTTCCTAGTGTTCATGGGCCAGGCAAATTTCTGCGTGGTACTTCTCCTATTAGATATCACCAGCAGATGAAACATATTCGAACCCTAGGAAACTCCCGCAAATTCTTCCCTGAGGCAAAAGCCACTCAAAGTATCCTGCTTCTAGCAAGCACCTTCATTTTGTTTTATCCCAGCAATGCTATCCTAATAATTTGTAATGTTTTTGTTTTAAAATTTCACCTCTGGCTGCAGCACACTATTAGCTTTCTAGCAGCCTGCTAGCTCACAGTTGGGCCCCTGACACTGATGCTTTATGATCCCCAAGCACAAACTTGCTACTTTTAAATGCTAAAAATGAAATACTCCATTGTTGGCTGTCCCATTTGTCTGTTTTTGAAATTCTTTTTATTTAGAAAGAAAAAACAATATAGAAAAAGGGGTACAAAAATACAGAATCTTAAGAAAAAATAATAACACTAAGACATCACTAGTTGATAAATTACATATTGTCATCTTAGAAATAGTTGTTCAAGTTACAAAATCAGAGCATAAAAAGTGACAATCAATGACAATGCAAACCATTCTTTTTGATGATTCAACAAAAACTTAGTAGTATGGTTATCTGTCTTACACTCTTAAACATACATACAGTTATATCCTTTAAAGCACTTTCCTTCCCTTTCATTTTTACAATATCTATTATACATTTTGAATCTTATTACTCCTTAAATTTTTGTTATTTTTTATATTAAACAATGTGATATTTACAAATATGAGTCTGATTTATTTCATTTATGAGAATAGTCTCAAATTGTCTCCATTTATCTATAAAAGTCTCAAGATCATCCTTTTTTGTAGCTGAGTAATATTCCATTGAATAAAAATACCACATCTTTTTCATCCACTCTGTGGTTGATGGGCATAATGGCTGTTTCCAAGATTTAGCTATTAAAATTTGTGCTTCTATAAACATAGGTGCACATATATTGCTGTGACATGACCGTTTCACTTTTTCTGGGAAAGTACCCAGGAGGAGAATAGCTGGATTGAAAGGAAATTCCAATTCTGGTTTTTTGAGGAATCTCCATACTGAATTTCACAGTGGCTGCACCAGTCAGCATTCCCATCAACAGTGGAGAAGTGTTCCTTTTCCCCCACAGCCTCACCAACGTCTGTTATCAGTTGATTTCTTGATGGTTGCCATTCAATCCAGTGTGAGATAAAACCCTTTGTCTGAGGGATTGCTGGGTAAAATTCTTTCCCATTCTGTGGGTTTTCTTTTCACTTTGTTGGTTATTTCTTTTGAAGCACAAAACCTTTTAATAATATGAGATCCCAGTTGTTGATTCATTGAAGTATTTCTCTTGTGGCTTGCATTTTGTTCGTGAATTCTCTGCCTACCCCTATGTATCCAAGATTTCTACTTATCTTATCTACTTACCTTATTTTAGACTTAGTATTTTTGTTTTAATATTTAGATCTTTGACCCATTTTGACTTTAGTGTATGATGACAGGCATGGGTCTAGTTTCAGTCTTTGGCATGTGGAAAGAAAATTTTTCCAACACCATTTATTAAAGAGGTTATACTTCTAGTAAGCATGGTTAGCACCTTTGCCAGATATAAGGGTGTCTTTTTAGTTATATTTGCATCTTCTGATCTGTTCCATTGATCCTCAGGTCTATGCTGATTTTATCACTGTGGCTTTGTAGTATAGTTTCAAGTCAGGAATTGAGATGCCTCCTGCCTTGACTTTGTTGCCCAGTATTGCCTTGCTATTCTAGGTTTCTTCTGTTTCCAGATGAATTTTAGGAATATTTTCTCTAGATCTGTGAGGTATGTTAATGGTATTTTGATTGGAATTGCATTAAATCTGTATAACAGTTTTGAGAGTATGACCACTATCACAATGTTGGTTCTTCCTAGCCAAGAGCAAGGAATAACCTTCCATTTTCAATATCCTCTTCAATCTCCTTTTTTAGCATAGCATAATTTTCATCATATAAGGTCTTTTACATTCTTGGTCCGGTTGATTACTAAGTATTTCATTTTTTAGACACTATTGTGAAAGGTAATATTTCCATAATTTCTTCCTCAGTGAGATTTTCTTTGTGTACAGGAACGCTATTGATTTTTGAGTATTAACTTTCTATCCAGTTAGGCTGCTGAATTTGTTTATTACTTCTAGTAGTCTTTTAATGGAGTTTTTTGGGTCTTCTATATAGAGTATCATGTCATCGACAAATACTGATAATTTAAGGTCTTCCTTTCCCGTCTTTATTCCTTTTATTTTCCCCTCTTGTCTGATTGCTCTGGCTAATATTCATATAACTATATTGAATAGTAATGGTAATAGTGGAGATCCTTATCTTGTTCCTGATTTGAGAGTGAAAGCTTTCAGTTTTTGTCCATTTAATATAATGTTGGCTGTTGTTTTGTCATAGATGGCCTTTATGAAACTGAGGTAGACAGTGTGTATTTCAAGTTTCTGAAGGGTTTTTATCATTAAAAAGTGTTGGACTTTGTCAAAAAGCTTTTTCTATATCTATTGAGATGACCATGTGGTTTTTGTTTCTGGCTCTGTTGACGTGGTGTATTACATTTATTGATATGTGTATGTTAAACCATCCCTGCATTCCTGGAATGAATCCCTCTTGGTCCTGATGTATAATCTTCTTGATGACTTGTTTCATTCCATTTTTTAGTATTTTATTGAGATTCTTTGCATCAACGTTCATTAGTGAGATTTCTTTTTCTTTTTTGGCTGGGTCTTTCTGTGGTTTTGCTATCAGAGTAATATTTGCCTCTAAGAATGAGTTAGGGAGACTTGCTTCCCTTTCAATTTCATTGAAGAGTTTAAGGAGTATTGGGGTTAAATCTTCTCTAAATTTCTTTTTTTATTATTTATTATTTATTTTTAAATTTTATTTAAGGAGAAAAAAAAGCAGAGAAAGGGTACAAGTTATACAGATTTACAGAAAAAAATAAACAGTAGGAAATCACTAGTTAATGGATTACATATTGTCATCCTAGAAATAATTGTTCAAGTTACAAAATTAAAGCTTATAAAGTGGACATTCCAACAGTGAGACTGCAAACAGTTCTGTTCAATGATCCAACAAAACTCAGTAGTATCATTATCTATCTTATGCACTTAAATATACATGCAGTTATATTGTTTAGAGCACTTCTTTTCCTCTCTTTTGTACAATGACAATTACACATTTTGGGTTTTGTTGCTCCCACAGTTCTTATTACTTTTTCAGAAGAGAGTAGAACCAAATGTGACATAACAGAATAGAGTCAGTCAAATCAAAAGGGTGGACATAATAGATAATGAAAAAGCATAATACAAGGTGATCAACAATGGTTACCATAATGCCTCCCGCTATCTCTAATAGAATTGCCTATATCATCAGTTATAATAAAATTGAACAAAACAGTAAAGAACAAAACCAACAAAACCAAAACATTGGAGACATTATAGGTCTTCAAAAGTAGACAATAGTAAACCAGAATGGGTGTCATAATGAATCCCAGTATCTTCACAGCTGTTGCCTAAACTTCCAAACTTGGTACTATCAAGCAAAACAGAATAAAGGAACATCAGTCAAAACAAGATGGTGAGAGCAATACAGGGCTTTAAATCAAGATAATGGAAAGTCAAAGTGGGTTACTATAATATATCCTGCTATTTTTTATTTTTCCCTTAATTAAAAGGATAAAAATAAAAAAGTAAATAATAAAATGGAGATTGAGATAAAAGAGGGCATAACAGCAAAACAGCACAGATCAAAACATAACCATTTAAGCAAAATAGTGTTTCACCACAAGATAATCCTGGCATAAAAGTAGTTACCATATTGTCTCTTTCCTTAAAATCTTTGAGTATAACTTCATATACTGTAGCATCAAACATATCAAAACAATGTAAAACCATTTAAGAGAAGACAGTATTACAGGGTATTTAGAATCAACTAACAGAAAATGAACAATGCTTTCGGTATAATCTCCTTGTCTATAAAAGTTTTTGCTTATACTATCATATATAATAAAATTCAATAAGATACAACCTGTTTAGACCAATGGAGACAGAAGAACAAAAGCTTGATGAGACTTCAAAACAAGATGATACTAAAACAGTATTACCTCTTAAGATGTCATTTTCTCCAAAAAAGCTGTTCCTATCATCCAATCTTCTCTGCCTTATTTCTGTTGAGCTCTTTATCTGTCATTAGTTGTCAGTTTGTCTTCTTCATTTTGTTTTCTGCTCCATTCATTGTGGCCTCTCTGCCACTATTTCTGGATTCTTTGTATTTTTCTTTTTTAGAATATCCTGCAGTATTCTCTGTAGAGTTGAATTGGTGGTTGCATATTCCTCTAGTTCCTCTTTATCCTGGAAGCACCTTGTTTTTCCATCAATTTCCAGGGATAGTTGTGCAGGATATATCAATCTTGGCTGGAGATTATTATCTTTCAAAGCTTGAATTATTTCCCTCTACGCTCTTCGTGATTTGATGGGTTGTGCCGAGAAGTCTGCTGTAATTCTGATGGGTGTTCCCTTGTAAGTGATCTGTTTCTTGTCTCTGACAGCTTTTAATATTCTGTTCTTGTATTGGATTTCTGGAATTTTAATTATTATATGCCTGGGTGTTGCTCTGTTTGGATTGTAGGTGGCTGGGGGTCCTGTATGCTTCATACAACTGAGTATCTTTACCTTTTGCTAAATTAGGAAAATTCTCCTGGATTATTTCTGTGAGTAGCTTTTGTAGTTCATTTGTTTGTGTCCCTACTTCTTCTTTTACGTTCTTAATTCTTAAGTTATAGATCCTCTTATCGTCTTCTAGTCTTTGTATTATTGCTGTTTGTTTCTTTGTTATTTTAAGAAGTTTTTCATTTCTTGCTCCCATATTACAAATCTGCCCTCCAGTTCAGATAATCTGTCCTTAGTTTCTTTCAAGCTGTTATGCCAGTTTTCGATAGAGTTTTTAGTTTCCTAGTAATCTCTTTGAACCTGCTTCACATATTCTATGCTTTCTCTATTTTCTCCATCAAACAATTCTCCCCTCTTTTTCTGTTCTTCCTTTCCACCATCTGTTTTTTCTTGGGTGGTGCTTAGCATTTCTCTAACTATTCTGCTGATGTCTAGCTTCAGGTCATTAATAACTTCATTCCTGAACTTCTCTATGAGGCTCTGGAGATAGTGCTTTATATCTATTGGTGCTGTGTTTTCTATTGCCTCTTTCTCAGGATTGGGGGCCAAGGAGCCTTTCTTGTTGCTGCCTCTTCCCATATTCTTTGTTCCTTATATATGCAAGCATATATAGGAGGCCCAGCTTCCTTCCCTGTTGGCCACAGTCTGATTGAATTGTGCCACCTAGGTGTTCCTGCCCACTGCAGTGCACCAGGAAGTTGCAGACCAGGCAGCCTATGCGGGGCCCACCCCTCCAGGTCAATCTACCTTCAGGCGCTGGGACCTGGGTTGTGCTAGCCTACTGGGTCTCAGCCAGCAGCGTCACGTAGGCTAGGCACCGCTCACCAATCCCGCCTGAGAGGGGGATATGTGACTGAAGTCACTGCAGTGCCCTGTTCCCGCAAGTCTGCCCGCTCCCAGTATGTCCTCTGTTGGAGTCTCCTAGACCATGGAAGAGTCCCAGTTTCTATCACTCACTGCAGGTCAATGCACAGCTCCCCGCCCGTCCTGCTTTCAACTCTGTTCACTGATTCCCGTTCTCAGAGCTTTCACGCGTCTCTCTCCCTGCCGAGCCAATGTAGACTCAGCAGCAGTGGCAGCAGGAAACCCAAATCACGGCTTCCAATGGGGCGGGCTCCAGCTTCCACACTGAGGCTTTTCTGTTCCTGTTATAGCACCAGGATTGCATTCCCAGTTGTTTTCTCTCAGCCCAGTTCATTCTTGGGTCAGCAGGGCATATCTCCTCTTGCTTATGATTCCTTACTCTGCACCATTCCTGAATTCTAAGCTGGGTCTTTCAGAGAGCCTCCATAGCTGCTGCTATCTGTCTACCATGTTCTCCCCTTCTCTAAATTTCTTGTAGAATTCAGCTGTGAATCCATCAGGACCTGGGCTCTTCTTTGTTGGTAAGTTTTTAATCACACTTTCAATTTCAATAGCTGATATTGGGTTACTAAAAATTGTTATATCTTCTTGACTGAGCTTTGGTATTTCATATATTTCTATAAATCTGTCCATTTCCTCTGTATTTTCCACCCTATGTGACTAGAGAGCTTCAAGGTAGGTATTCATGATCTTTTGGATTTTCATGGATTCTGTAATAATTTGTGTCTTTTCAGTTCTTATTACATGAATTTGAGGTTTTTCTTTTTCTTGATAAGGTTTGTTAGAGGTTTACCAATTTTGTTTATTCTCTCAAAGAACCTGCTCTTTGACTCATTAATTTTTTGTATTTTTTAAATATCTCAACTGCATTATTTCTGCTCTGATCTTTACAATTTCCTCTCTTCCATGAGCTTTGAGTGTTACTTGCTCTTTTTCTAGAAGCTTGAGATATAGCATTAGGCTGTTTATTTGTGCTTATTCTGTTTTCTTGATATGACAATTTATTGCTACATATTTCCCTCTTAGTACCACTTTTATTGTGTTCCACAGGTTACAGTATGTTGTATATGCATTTTCACTGAATTGTAGGTTTTGATTTATTTTTCTTTAGTTCCACCTGTAGCCCTCTGTTGTTCAGAATGTTATTTAATTTACAAGTATTTATTCAGGTTTAACAATTTGTTTTGCCATTAAACTTTCCAATTTCAGTGCACTAAGGTCAGATAATATCCATGGGATAATTTCAATTCCTTTGAATTTACTTAAGAATGCCTTATGGGTTAGTATATGGCCTACTTTGGCAAATGTCTCATATGCAGCTGAGAGGAATGTGTATTCTGATGTGGCTGAGTGGAACACTCTGTAAACATCTGCTTTTTGCTTCAGGATCCCAGACATACAGCATAAAAACAGAATGCATGGGGCTGGGGATTTAGCTCAGCAGCATGAGCGCCTACCTTGCAAGCAGGCAGTCATGAGTTCGATCCCCGGTACCGATAAAAAGGAAAACAACAACAACAACAACAACAAAGAAAAACAGAATGCATTTGCTCACAGGTATGATTGAGTTCTATTCTTTCTTTGCTAACATTTTGTCTAGTTGATCTATCTCTTTGTGACAGTGGGGTGTTAAGGTCCCCCGTTATAATTGTGTTCTTGTGTATTTGGTTGTTCATGCCCATTAGTATTTGTCTTATATAGTAGGGTGCTCCTGTATTTGCTGCATATGTATTTGATTGTTAGTTCTTCCTCTTGAATTTTTCCATTAATGAGTATGTAGTGACCTTCTTCATCTCTTTTAACCATTTCAGGTTTCAAGTTCACATTATCTGCAAACAATATCTACCCTTACTTTTTCCAGGTTCCTATTGCATGCAAAACTGTTTTCCATCCTTTGACTTTTAATCTATGAGTTTCCTTTTGAGTCAGATGTGTTTCATGTATTCAGTGTATTGTAGTGTGCTGTTTCTTGATCCATTCTGTCAATCTATTTCATTTAATAGGTGAACTGAGGCCATTTACATTGATGGATGTAACTGATACGTACTGGCGCAACTTTGTTATATCATATTCCTGTTGTTGGTTTTCTGCTTTTCCCCTTTGTTTAATTGCTTGCCCTGCCTGGTGGTTTCATTCTGTTGTTGCTCTGGAAATTGTGATTATTTTTTTCTTTATCTAGTTTGTCTTTCAATAGTACTCTTTCTAAGGTTGGTGTTTGGTAGACATGAATTTCTTCAGCTGTTCTTTGTTATGAAAGTATCTTGTTTCTCTGTTGACTTTGAAAGAAAGTTTTATTTGTTACATCAATCTGGGTTGAAAGTTTTTTGTCTTTCAGAGCCAGAAATATTTTACTCCAAGCTTGTCTTAGCTTGAGGGTTTGTGCTGAAAAGTCTGCCATGATTCTAAGGGGCTTTCCTTGATAGGTGAGTTGTGTCTTTTCTCTAACAGCTTTTATTATTCTGTTTTTATGATGCTGTATATCTGAGATCTTAATTATTATATGTCTGGGTGTAGATTTATGTTGGTTGTGACTGTCTGGTATTCTATATGCCTCACTTATCTTCATAGTAGATTGTTTCCCCATGTTTGGGAAATTTTCTGTTATTCCTTCTGAATATTTTAGCTATGTCATTTGCATTGACTCCTGCATCTTCACTGAAGCCTATTAATCTTACATTGTTGCTCTTGGCATCATCTTGAAGTGGCTGGATTCATTTCATGCTGCTTTGTTATTTTGAAAGGTTCTATCCTTTCATGCTCACTAATTGCAATCATGTCTTCAAGGTCTAAATTCCTATCCTCAGCTTCATTTAAGTGGTTTTGTAAGCTTTGAATAGAATTTTTTGTTTCTTGGATGTCTCTTTGCATTTGCTTCATGAATTTTGCTTGTTTTATATATTGTTCCTTCAAGGTTTCAATCGGTTTCCTATGCTACTGCACTTTTTATCTACTTCTTCTCTGGCTATACTGAGGTTACTCCTTTACTAAGGTTATTTCTGTCTTTATGTGAGAAATTATTTATAATTTGATTTCCTCTATAAACCATAGATTTGTTTATTTCATTTGCTATATTTTCAGAGATATCTGGTATATGACATTTAAAATCCTCTATTTCAATGTCTCCTGTACTTGCTCCTGACAGACTAGGTGTTTGAGATTGCATTTTCCTTTTTCATTTTGTAATTTTAACTTGTTGGATAATATTTGGTCTCTCAATCCCACTATTCTCAACTGTTGGTAGTGTGTACCTTAGGGTGCTACTGTGTGGTTGATATTTTTCTGGTGGCTGGGTAGCACAATGAAGAGGAGGGCCAGTCACCTGAATGCCTCCTGCAGGGCCTGTTGGGTGAGTCCTCTATTCTTGGGCTGACTAGCCTAGGAGTATTGATGTAGGTCAACCCTTAGTCCCACAGTTACTATGTACCAGGTTATTCTAGGTCACCAGATCTCCCTGTCTATAGTGTTTATCTCAGTTTGACCCTCTTATGTCACCGGGTCAAAAACTTATGTCACTCATAAGCCCTTTTAATTTTCTCTGGGTTGGGGGAGGCCTTATAGGAACACTGCTCAAGCTACCTGATATTCCCTGTGTAGAGGAAGGATTCATTCACACTCTTTCCAAGCTCACCAACGTCTGGTGAGCTAGAGGGAGCTTTGCTACTGGTGTTGTTTACCCACTGAAACCTCTATGTTAGGGACAAACTCAACACACTTATGGAAGGCTGCTGAGGTCTTTTGTTTGGGTGTGAAATTACTGAGTCTCCCATCAACCCAGCACAGTTAATTCACTTCAGTCCATGGTTCTGGGAGGAGGAATGCGAGCTGATGATCAACAGCAATACTATATTCTCCTTACTCCATTTCTTTCTTTTTGAGCATTTTCTTTCCCTTTAATTTTCACAATATCTATTGTACATTTTGCATCTTATTACTCTTTCAATTCTTTTTCCACTAGAGAGAGTATATAATATTTACACAGTTTGGTTTATTTTACTTGTAAGTATAATTTCAAAGTATATCAATTTACCTATAAAAGACTCAGGTTTATTCTTCTTTGTAGCTGAATAATACTGCATTGTAGAACAATATCACATCTTTTTTATCCATTCCTCAGTTGATGAGAGTTTGGGTTGTTTACAAGATTTATCTATTACAAACTGTGCTATTGTAAAAATGGATGCACATATACAATTGTGGTATAAAGTTTTCAGTTTTTCTGGGAAAATACCCAGGAGGAGAATAGCTGGTTTGAATGGGACCTCTAATCCTAGTTTTATGAGGAATCTCCATACTGATTTCCACGGTGGCTGTACCAATCTACACTCCCACCAACCATGGAAAAGGTTCCTTTTCCCCTACAGCCCCACCAACATTTGTTATTGGCTGATTTCTTGATGACAGCCATTCTTTCTGAAATAACACAGAATCTCAATGTTGTTCTAATTTGCACTTACTAAAAGACCAATGATGCTGAATATTTTTTCATGTATTTATTTGTCATTTACATTTTTTCATACGAGAAGTTTGTGCCCATTTTTGAATTGGGTCTTTTAATTTGAAGGGCCTGTTTTTAAAAAAATTCTTTATATGTTCTAGATATAAGTCCTTTGTCTGGGAGAAAGTTAGCTAAAATTTTTTCCTGTTCTGTGAGTTTTCTTTTCACTCTGTTGATGATTTGTTTTGGGCGCAAAAACTTTTTAATAAGATGAAATCTCAGTTATTGATTCTTTGAAGTACTTCCCATTTGGTTTGTATTTTTTGTTTTTGAACTCCTTGCTTACCCCTATGTCTTCAAGATTTCTTCCTATCATGTCTTCCAGTTGATTTAGTGTTTCTATTTTAATATTTAGATCTTTGATCCATTTTGATAATAGTTTAGTGCACAATGATAGACATGGGTGTAGTTTTAGTCTTTGGTGTGTGGAAAGCCAATTTTTCCAGCACCATTTATTAAAGAGGTTTTCTTCCAATGAACATATTTACCCCTTTGTCAAAGATAAGGTGGCTGAGTGTGTTTGTGGTTGTGTTTACATCTTGCAATCTATTCCACTTATCCTCAGTTCTATTTGTATTTTTTTGCCAGTACCATGCTGATTTTACCACAGTAGCTTTGTAGTATAAATTCAAGTCAGAAATTGTGATTCTTCTTCACTTGCCTTTGTTGTCAAGGATTGCCTTTGTTATTCTAGGTCTCTTCTGTTTCCAAATGAATTTTAGAAATATTTTCTCTACATCTGTGAGGTATGCTATGGTATTTTGTTCAGGATTACATTAAATCTGTATAAGAATTGTTTTCTCTCAGGATTTCAAATTCTTCTCTCCAAACTCATCTTGATTTGAGAGTTTGTGTTGAAAAGTCATCCATGATTCTAATGAGCTTCCTTGGTCGGTGATCTGTTTCTTTTCTCTAACATCTTTTAATATTCTCTTTTTATGCTGAATTCTGGAATCTTGACTGTTATATATCTGGGTGTAGGTTTACTTTGATTATGGCTGTTTGGAGTCTATGTGACTTGCTTATATGTATATTAGATTCTTTTCCTATGCTTGGGAAATTTTCCGTAATGTATGTAAATAGTTTTTTAAAATATCATTTGCATTGACTCCTGCATTTCAATTGACACCAATAAATCTTATATTGTTTTGCTTTGCATCATTTTAGAGCTGCTGGGTTGTTATTTCATGGTCCCTTGTTATTTTTAAAAGTTCTTTCCTTTCATAATTGCTACTGGTGATCCTGTCTTCAACGTCTGAAAATCCATCTTCACTTTTTTTTCATCAATACCAGGGATTGAACTCATGACCATGCACTTACAAGGCAGGCACTTATGCTGCTGAGCTAAATCCCCAGCCCTCCATCTTCACTTTTGATCAAATGGCTTTGCCAGCTTGTAAAGGAATTTTTAATTTCCTGGATATGTCTTTGAATTTGTTTAATGCATTTTATTTTTTCCTGTGTTGTTCATTTAAAATTTCCATCATTTTCCCATGCTCTTTTACTTTTCTATGTATGTCTTGTGTAGCTATGCTGAACAACACCTTCATTAAAGTTGTCATTTTTTTCTTTACATGAGAGATTATTTCTAATCTGGTTTTCTCTTTAGCTTCATAGATTTATTTCTTTTTTTACTTTTCAGAAACTTCAGGTGTGTGACTTCCAATGTCCTCTATTTTAATGTCTCTTTTACTTTTTCCAGATGAATGGGGTGCATTTGAGATTGCAGTTTGCTTTTTCATTTTGTCATTTTTACCACTTGGGTTAATATTTTAACCTTTTTCATCCCACTAGGCTCAACTGTCCATCATGTGTTTTAGAGTCCTATTGCATGGTTCATGATTACCCAGTTGGTACCCAGTTGCCAGTTCCTACAGTATAGGGGAGGGGCAAACACCTGAATTCCTCCTGTGGGCCATCTGTATGAGTCTTATATTCTTCCTGGCTGAGTAGCCTGGAAGTATTGATGTGAACCTATTCTTAGCTCATATTGTTACAGTGGCTTCAGACTGTTTCAGACCACCAGACCTACTTGTCCACGGGTGTGGTCCAGCTGGGACCCTACTGTGTTACTGAGCATCTCACAGGCCCTGACAGGTTTGTCTGAGTTGGGGGAGGTCTCACTGGTGCATTCACCAACTCACTTATGGTTTTCCATATGGAAGAAGGACTCACCCACATTCTTGCCAGCTTTCCCAGGTCCTCCAGATGGGGAAGGGTTCACCAAGGCTCTTCTTTTCCCACTGGGGCTCTCTGCTTGACAGGGGACTCAGCACACTCTCACTGATTTGCCAATGTTCTCTGGGTATGGGGAGGTGTCAGCTCAGCTCTCACAAGCCCACTGAGGTACTGAAAGTGGTGAAAGGAGCTATTGATACTCATGTGGGCTGCTGAGGTTTTCTGGGTATGGAGGAGAGGTGGCCAAGGCTCCTCTCAGATGGTGAGCACATTCAGGTGCAGCAGAGAGGTAACTGAGGCTCCCCTTGGCTGCTGAGGTTATCTCAGGGTAAAGGAGGGGTCTGTTGGTTGGATTATTAATGTGCAAGTATTTTTAATTTGATGTAATCCCACATGTGAATTCTTGGCTGCATTTCTTATACAGTTTGGATGCTTTTCAAAAATTTTTTCCTAAAAAAATCTGGTACTCTAAAATCAGATTAACCAGAGTACAATAAAAATGAAACACATCCCCTATTTTGGATAGAAAGAGCCAATACTGTCAAAATGATCATGCTATTTAAAAAAATTTGTACAGATTTAATGCAATCCCTATCAAAATACCATCATTACTCTTCCCACAACTAGAAAAAATACTCCTAAAATTTATAATGAATGAAAAGATATTCAGAACAGGCTAAAGAATTCTGAACAACATGAGGAAACCAGGAGGCATTACAATCTAGATTTCAAGCTATGCTACAAAGCTACAATGAGAAAATATAACATGGTACTGTTAAAAAATAGACATGTTTATCAAAGGAATAGAACTGAGGATGCAAACATGACTTCAAGTACATTGAAATATCTGATTTTTGACAAAGTGACCAAAAACTTACATTGGAGAAAGGACAAACTCTGTAACAATTACTATTTGGAAAACTGTTCAAAGATTTAGCTATGAAAATAAAAACATTAAATTGTCTGGAAAATAAAAGTAGAGACTTTTGGTTGAACCTTTTAAAAATGTTAATGGTACATGTTTGTAGGACATGTATTTTACAATCATCTTGGGTAGTTGGTACAAGTATGTAATATAGGTTGCTTCTCTTTTTCATTTCCTTCTCTTCTCTGCCCTCTCTCTTCTTCTAGTTCCCTATTTCACATTATATTCTTGTTGATATTATTACTTTTAGTTTACATTTATGGCATGTTATCAGGGATTTGTCCTGAGCCCCAATATTCTAAAATGAGTTACAGTAAAGGCTTAAATAAAAGAGACAAGTGATTTGTTTTGGTGGAATCCAGGAAGGTCAAATTTTCTAGAAGCTTAGACAAGGACTTCTCGTGAAGGCCTGTACTTATTGGGAAGGGGATAGCTGAGGTAAAGGCAAGAAACTGAGCAAAACCTTGGGAATTTTAAATCA
Organism: Cavia porcellus; assembly: GCF_034190915.1. Classification (NCBI taxonomy): domain Eukaryota; kingdom Metazoa; phylum Chordata; class Mammalia; order Rodentia; family Caviidae; genus Cavia; species Cavia porcellus. Next base: position 29,883,051 of record NW_026947490.1, on the reverse strand, counting down.
CAGGCTTTTCCATGCAGCACAATTTGCCAATTAAAAGAACTGTCTTCTCTCTAAGGTTGATGGTTACAGCAGAAGCCAAATGGCGACAACTGTAGTCTTAAGAATTGGCATGATAGCCATGTGTCTACATCAGAGGCTTTATCTTGCCCTCCAAGGTGTCACGGGGTCAAGGACCAATACAGGTTTCTACTGTGACTGATGGCATGGAAAGTTGCACTTACTGCTTGCCAGCCACCACATTTGAGCAATTCATCTAGGTCTGGGACTTCTACATAAGCGAATATAGAAAATCAACTGATTAATTTTACAGCCAGCTCAGGGTCACTTTATAGTGATCTATATCAGCATTTAATGTTCACATTAATTCCCATTTTTAATGGCTTAGGTTTTCAAGAAAAGATTTACGGATATTCAGAAGACGAATAATATATACCCAGGATATAGGTACAAAAGGATTGGAATGATATTGACTGAGCCATGTTTAGAATTTTCACTTCACTCAGAAGAAAGACACACAGCCAAATAAACAGTGGGGAGAGGATGAAGCTTGAGATTGATCACTATGGGAAACAAGCAAGGCCAGCCCCCAAAACATGGAGCATCTGAGGCAAGCCAAGTGAACAAGCTGTTCCAGCTCTGAGAATGTGATATACCTGAGGTAAGCCCAGTAAAAAGTTGTTAAGCAGAGGGGTTTCAACTGACATCAATTATATTATACCTGATGATATAGATAACTCAATTTAAAAATAGCAAGAGGCACAATGGTAACCACTTTTGATCACCTGGTATTCTATTTTTGCATCACCTGCTATGCCCACCTTTCTGTTCTGACTCTGTTTTGCTTAGTCACATTTGTTTTTATTCTCTTCAAAAAAGTAATAAGAACCATGAGAATAATAAAACCCTAAAAGTATAATTGTTACTGTAAAAAAGAGAGGAAAGTAAGGTGGACTAAGGAATATAACTGCAGGTATGTTCGAGTGTGTAGGATGGAAAACCATATAACTGAACTTTTGTTGGATCATTAAATGGAACTGTCTCCAATTTTACTGTATGAATGTTTACTTTATATGCTTTAATTTAGTGATATGGACAGCTATTTCTGGGAAGATATTATGTAACCTATTAACTGGTGATTTCATACTGTATATATATTTTTAGAGATACTGTATTATTTGTACCCTTTTACTGCATTGTTTTTTTATGTCCTTTCTTTTTTCTTCTCTCTTTAAATAAAAAAATAACTCTTTATACCATCACACATAATAAAATCAAACAAAACAGAATAAAACCATTCCAACTCTAATGAATGAAAATATTATAAGGCTTCAAAGCAATGTAATGAGGAATCATAATTACCATAAAATCTATGTACTCTTACCATTTCTTACACTAGGGAGACTATATAGTATTTATAAATGTGAGTTTGCTTTATTTTGCTTATGAGTATGGTCTCAAGTTGTGTCCATTTATTTATAATATCTCAATGTGATCATTTTTATAGCTGAGTAGTACTACACTGTATAAAAACATCACAACTTTTTTTATCCATTTCTCAGTTGATGGACACTTAGGTTGTTTCCACGATATGACTATTACAAATTGTGCTGCTACAATGTAGATGACAAGATTCACTATGATACTCACTCTGATTCAATTATTACCTGCTTTTGAAGTTTTACACTATCGACATGTTTTGTTTTTATTAATATTGTTATGTACTGCTATATTAAATTAAACTATGCCTGATGATATAGACAATTCTATTGAAGATGAGAGACACCACAGTAACCATTGCAGAACACCTTGTACTGTGGTTTTATATGATTTTTCATTTCATGTGTTTATAGGAATATGTTTTGTTTTGTCTTGCTTTGTTTCTCTCTCTAATATAGAAAGTACAGAAATACATGTAGAGACTTATGTATGCATAGAACTTTTAAACAGTTTATGAGAACTGATCTTATAACATATGATGAAATGAACAACTACTTTGAAGAAAAAGAGACACTACAGTACCCAGTGCTAATCCCATAGTGTCATGATGTGGAATCTAGCAATACTATGAATCTTTGTTCAGAGTGATTTTAGCCTGCTTTGGTTTGTTTAATCTTAATATACATGATGATAGGATAACTGCATGTATGTTTAAGTGTATAGGATTGTTAAACATATTACTAAGTTTTTGTTGGATAGTTGGACAGAACTGTTTGCAGTCTTGCTGTTTGGATCTTCACTTTGTATGCTTCAATTTGTTACTTGAAAAACTATTTGTAAGAGGACAATATGAAATTACAAACTAGTGATTTCTTATTTTTATTTTTTCTTTGAAATTAGGTATTATTTCTACCATTTTTCTGTTTATTTTATTTTTTCTTTAAATAAAATTTGGAAAAAGAAAAACACCACAACTTTTTATCCATTCCTCAGTTGATGGACACTTAGGTTGTTTCCAAGATATGACTATTACAAATTGTGTTGCTATAAACAAAGCTGCACATATATCACTATAGTATGATGTTTTCAGTTCTTCTGGGAATATGCCTAGAAGTATAATAGCTGGATCAAATGGGACTTCCAATCCGAGCTTTTTGAGGAATCTCCAGACTGACCTACACAGTGGTTGCACCAGTCTACATTCCCACCAACAGTGCAGCAGAGAGCCTTTTTTTCCACAGCCTCTCCAGCATTTGTTGTTGGTAGTTTTCTTGATCCTGCCCATTCTTTCTGGAGTGAGATGGAATCTCAGTGTTGTTTTAATTTGCACTTCTGTAATGACTAATTATGATGAACATTTTTTCATTTATTTATTTGTCATTTGTATTTCTTCCTCTGAGAACCTTGTATTCATCTCGGATGCCTATTTTTGGATTGGTCTTTGAATCTCAGGGATCTGATATTTTTAATTCTTTATATGTTTTTTTGACAGAAGTCCTTTGTCTGAGGTACACTTCACTAAGATTTTTTTCTTAGTGTGTGGGTCTTCTTTTCACAGTGCTGGACATTTCTTTCAACATGCAGAAACTCTTTAATAAGACATGATTCCCAGTTACTGATTCTGGGAAATATTTCCCATGTGATTTGATTCCTGTTCATTAATTCTCTACCTGCCCATATGTGTTCAATATTTTTGTCTAATTTGTCTTCCAACAGATTTAGTGTTTCTGTTTTAATATTTAGATCCTTGATCCATTTTGATTTTAGTTTAGTACATGGTGATAGGCAAGGGTCTAGTTTTAGTTTTGGGCATATGGAGAGCCTGTTTCCCAAGCACCATTTATTAAAGAGACTGTCATTCTTCCAGTGAACATGTTTGGCCCTTTTATCAAAGATAAGGTGGTTGAGTGTGTTGGTAGTTGTGGTTGTATCTTCTAATCTCTTTCATTGATATTCTGATCTGTTTTTATTCTGGTACCATTTTGATTTTATTACAGTAGCTTTGTAGTATTACTTCAAGTCAGGGATTGTGATGCCTCCTTCCTTGCCTTTGTGGATTAGAATTGCCTTTGCTATTCCAGGTCTCTTCTGGTTCTAGATGAATTTTAGGAGTGATATCTCTAGATCTACAAGGGATGTTCGTGGTATTTTCATATGGATTTCAATGAATATGTATAACAGTTTTGGGAGAAAGGCCATTTTCACAATATTTATTTTTCCTATACAAGAAAAAGGGATGTTTTCCATTTTCTTAGATCCTCTTTGATTTCATTTTGAGGGCAGTATACTTTTCCCTGCACAGATCTTTTACTTCTTCTGTGAGATTAATTCCTAAGTATTTCACTTTTGGATGCTATTGTGAAGAGTGTGGATTCTCTTATTTCTGTCTCAGAGATTTTGTTGTTAGCACATAGTGTATAGGAATGATATTGGTGTTTGAGTATTGACTTTTATGCAGCTGTATTGCTGAATGTATTTCTTATATCTAGAAGTCTTTCAGTGGAGTTTTGGAGTTCTTGTATGTAGAGTATCATGTCTTCTGCAAATAATAATAATTTAACTTCCTGTTTTCCTATCTTCACTCCTTTTATTTCTCTCTTTTGTCTAATTGCTCTGGCTAGTATTTCCAGTACTATTTTGAATAGGAGTAGTAATAAGAGCCATCCTTGTCATGTGCCTGATTTTAAGAAAAGACTTTCAGTTTTTCACTATTTAATATGATGCTGACTGTTGGTTTGTTGTAGATGGCCTGTATCATATTGAGGTAAAGACCATCTATTCCAATTGTCTGTAAGGTTCTTATCATGAATGAATATTGGGCCTCATCAAAAGCTTTTTCTGCATCTATAAAAATGATCAAGTGATTCTTATATTTAGCTCTATTGAGATGGTGGATTACGTTTATTGATTTACATATGTTGAGTCATCCCTGTATACCTGGGGATGCAGGGATGCAGGGTCATGTTGTGTAATCTTCTTGATGATTTGCTGCATCCTATTTGCCAATATTTTATTGAGGATTTTTGCAACTGTGTTCATTAGGGAGATTGGCCTGTTGTTCTCTTTTTTAGTTGGACGTTTCTCGGGTTTTGGTACTAGAGTAATATTTGCTTCCAGAAATAACTTAGGAAGAATTGCTTCCCTTTTGATTTCATTTATGTGTTTGAGAAGTGTCAACATTAAGTTTTCTTTGTATTTCTTGTAGAATTCTGCAGTGAATCCATCTGGGCCTGGGCTCTTCTTTGTAGGCAAGGACTTAATTACATTTTCAATTTCATTAATAGAAATTGAGTCATTCATCAATTTTACAACTTCTTTACCCAGCTTTGGTAGTTCATATGTTTCTAGGAATCTGTCCATTTCTTCTGTGTTATTGAACCTATGAAAGTAGAGGTTTTTGATACAGGTGTTGATGATCTTTTGTATTTCCACAGAGTCTGTAGTGATTTCACCTTTTTCATTCCTTATTGCATGAATTTGAGATTTTTCTTTTCTTTTTAAATAAGTTTGGCTAGGGGCTTATCAATTTTTAATCTTTCTTTTATTTTTCAGACCAGGGGTTGAACTCATGACCATGCGCTTGCAAGGCAGGTGCTTATGCCACTGAGCTAAATACCTGGCCTAATTTTTATTCTTTGAAAGAACCAACTTTTTGATTCATTGATTCTGTGTTTTCTTAGTCTCTATTGCAATAATTTCTGCTCTGATTTTTATAATTTGCTTCCTTCTTTTGACTTTGAACTTGACTTGCTCTTCTTGCCCTAAATGTTAGAGATGTAGTATCAGGTTTTTATTTATATTAGTTCTGTTTTCCTGATCTGGGAACTCAATGCAATAAATTTTCCTTTGAGGACTGCTTTCATTGCATCCCACAGATTCTAGTAAGTCTTATTTGTATTTTTGTTTTCTTATAGGTATTGCTTAATTTATTCTTTAATTTCATCTGTGGCCCACTGATTGCTCAAGTGTATTATTCAATTTCCATGTGTTTGTGGGATTTTTGCACTTTCTTTTATCATGAATTTCTAGTTTCATGGCACTATGATTTGATAACTTGTGTGGGATAAGTTCAATTCTTTTGCATTTACTTAAATATGTTCTGTGGGCTAGTATACATTGTATTTTAGAGAATGTCCCATGTACTGCTGAGAAGAATGTATATTCTGATGTTGTTGCAAGGAACACTGTATATGTCTATGAAGTCCATTTGTTCACAGGTGTGATTCAGTTCTGTTACTTTTTTGCTGATTTTCTGTCTGGTTGATCTGTCCCTTTGTGTCAATTTTGTGTGAAGGTCTCATGTTATAATTTTGTTATTGCTTCTTTGATTTTTCATTTCTGTTACTATTTGCTTTGTGTAATTGGGTGCTCTGTGATTTGGTGTATATATACTTAAGTTTGTTATCTCTTCTTCTTGAAGTTTTCCCCTAACTAGTATGTAGTGACCTTCTTTATCTCTTTGGATTATTCTTGAAGCTCACATTGTCTGTAAACAAATAGCTACCCCTGTTTTGTTTTGTTTTGGTTTTGTTTTTGTTTTTTGGGGTTTTTTTTTTGTGGGAGGTTCCTGTTGCATGAAGTATTGTTTTCCATCTTTTGACTTTCAGTCTATGAGTTTCCTTTTGGGTTAGATGGGTTTCTTATGGTTGGATGCTGTGTCTTGATCCATTCTGCCAGTCTGTTTCTTTTAATTGGTGAATTGAGGCCATTTACATTAGTGGTTGTAACTGTTATGTATTAGTTTATTGTTGACATGTTATCTTTCTACTGTTGAATCTTTACCTTTGCATTCTGTTTAATCGTGTGCCTTGCTTAGTGGCTTTTTCCTATGTGAATCTAGAATGCCTTTCAATATTCTTTGCAGGGTTGGTTTGGTGATCATGAAGTTCTTCAGCTGTTCTTTGTCATGGAAGTATCTTATTTCTCCATCCATTTTAGGATAGTTTTACAGGGTACGTCAATCCAGTTTGGAAATCATTTTCCTTTAGGATCTGAAATACTTCACTCGATGCTCTTCTTGACTTCATTTTGTGTTAAGAAGTCTGATGTGATTCTGATAGGATTTCCTTTATAGGTGATTTGCCTTTTCTAACAGCTTTTAATATTCTTTTCTTATGTTGGGTTTCTAGGATGCTGATTGTTAATTGTCTGGGTGTAGTTTTATTTTGGTTATGGTTATTTGAACTTCTGTATGCTTTAGTAATCCATATGTCAGTTTCCATTCTCATGTTTGGAAAGCTTTCAGCTATTATTCTGTGAATAGCCTCACTATGATTTGTACTGTCCCTTCTTTTTTTATTTATCCCTATCAATCTTACATTGTTTTTCTCTGCATTATCTTGCAGCTGTTGAGTTGTTATTTCCTGATTCCTTGTTATTTTTAAAAGATCTTTCCTTTCCTGTTCACTAGCTGCAATCTTGTCTTCCAGGTCTGAAATTCTGTCTTCACTTTCATTTAGGAAATTTTGACAACTTTCAATAGAATTTTTGATTTTCTGTATATGTCTTTGAATCTGCTTCATGTGTTCTATTTGTTTCTTATGTTGTTCATCCAAGGATTCTATGTTTTTGTTTTTTTCCTCTAATTTTTAACTGTATCTTCTTTGAATGTGTTCAGCCTTTCTTTCAGTACTTTTATCATTTCTTCTTTATTTGGGAGATTATTTCTTATTTGAATTCCTTCATAGCTTCCTGTAGTTACTTCTTTATTTCTGTTACTGTTATTTCAAGCATTTCAGATGTGTGGCTTATATTTTCTTTTGTGTACATGGCTCCTTGACTCTCTTGGGATGGGCTGGAGGTTTGTATTGCATTTTGGTTTTTTGTCTTATTTTCCTATATTTCAGTGTTTCAAGTGATGTTTCATAGCTTTCCATGGGCATTTTGGAAATATCACCTCCTACACCTTCACTTCCTGGGACTGAATTGAGGTTCCTAAGTGTGGTCCAATCAGGCCCACAGAATCTCCCGTGCCACCTCTGGTTTTCCAGGGACCTGGGCAAGCTCTCCCCAGGCTAGCACCAATGTGCTGGATCTCACCTTGCATGGCCTCAGCTCCCTTGGTTGAAAGAAGGTCATTGGGCGTGGTCCAGTTAGACCTGGGAGAATTGCTGAGCCTAGTCCAGTGTGTCTGTAACTGCTGGGAAGGCACTTAACCGCTGGGAGTGATGATCTATAACTCTCCCTTGGCCTGCGCCAGTGTGCTGAAACTCACCTCATGTGGCCTCAGCTCCCCAGATTGAAAGAAGATTGCTGGGCATGGCCCAGTTAGGCCTGTGAAAACTGCAGAGCCTAGTTCATTGTGGCCTGCATTCTGATTCTTGTCTGCATTTCTTCAACCTCTACCATCCTCCCCCTTGGAAATTTGAGTAGCAAAATGGAATACTGTAAAAATAACATTATGCTTAGTCTTGTTAATTATAGATTTTTTCCTGGAAATCTTTGTGCACACATGATGATAATTTTGTAAAGAAATAATTTTGAGATATGTTACAATTTTATTTATTTTGGCAATTATTAAATTAAATATAGTATTACCAAAAATCCTTAATCCTTTGCACCACCCAATACTATAATCCATAGGAAACCACTATATCATTGAGGACTGTAGGTACTTACTTTTTTTTTTTTTTTTTTTTTTTTTTTTGTCTTTTTGAGACAGGGGTTCACTATGCAGTTCAGGCTGGCCTTGAGCTCACTTTGTAGCCCAGGCTGGTCTTGAACTCTCAACAATCCTCCTGCCTCAGCCTCCCGAGTGCTGGGATTACAGGCGTGAGCCACCACGCCCGGCTCTAGGTTCTTACTTCTAAAATTAGTAAATTTTTTCATATGCAATTACTGTGCCAAAACAAATTAGGTAAATTATATATTTTCCAGGTTTTCTGAAACAATCTTTCAGTTCATTTCTATGTACAAGTAATATGCACATTCACAAAATTATCAAAGTAAATTTTTATAACTAAAAACAAACCCAAGGATTTCAATAATGTTTTGAACCCCAGTAAAAACAGTTAAATTTGTGTATTTTAACTTGATTCACTGCAATCCTCCTGTCCTAAGCTTTACACATACAATTGTGCTTCAAGCTTATAGCCTTTTTGAGGCAAATACAAGGTGCCAAATAATTTAGAAATAAATCAAAATGAGTTGTTCATAAGAGCACTTAACTACCTGTGACATACTCTTGAGTGTGCAGACTAAGTAACCTTCTATGTCTGATTTATTTCACTTTGGTTTATGGTCTCATGATCCATCCATTTTCCTACAAATATCTGAAACAGATTCTTCTCTACTGGTGGTCCCCTACTGGTGGTCATGGTCATAGCTTGCCCTACAATATGATGAATTCCCCTGTGATCATCAGCTACATGTGAATAACAGCTTGAGTTATTTATGGTTTATGGTTCTGGGTCCGGGCACAGGGTTGAAGGATTTCAGACATTTGGGTTACTGCCATACAAGACTATGGACAGAAGACAGGGGAGAGAGAAAGAAAAATTGTAGATGCAAAGAACAATGGAAAAGATAACTCTACATTATATTCTTGGGAAAATTTTTTTTATCTTTTTTGAGACAGGGTCTTGCTATGCAATTTGAGCTGGACGTGGATTTACTTTGTAGCCTAGGCTGGTATTAACCTCGCAATGATCCTCCTGCCTCAGCCTCCCGAGTGCTGGGAGTACAGGAGTATGCCACAACACCTGGCTGAGAAGAATATATTTAAAATGACCTACAAGCCTACATGCAGAGCACAGTAGACTCTAACCCAAAGATCCAAGCAACAAAACTGACATAAAATGTGAAGGCACAAATGCCAGGTTTGTTTTAAAATCATAGGATAGTCCTTTTTGAGTCACCCATTCCATTTTAATTACTCATCATCTGTAGTCCTAAGTGAAGAGGCAATGTCTTGGTAAAAAGCAATCTCAAGTTTTTCAGAAGTAACCAAAATAACCATTACAATAACACAGATCAGATGTATTATATTACAGCAAACCTTCAGGAAGTTAATACAATATCATCCACCTTTGTGACCTCCAAAATTAGTGATTTTTAAATTATTCAAGGTAAGTAAAGAGAGAAGACTTATTTAGATTTTTTCTTGTTAACAATTTCCTGTTTCATGAAAATATTGCAATTCAGTAGTTCTATTATGGTCTCGTGACAAGTCTGCTCAAAGAGTACAAGGTGATAGAAAAAATGCATCCTGCTACACAGAGTACTATTTACTAGGCTACAGGGTGTACTTTGCTGTCTCAGCCTGCAGCTGCACCATGGTGGTCTCAAAAGTTTCAAAAACTGTCACACCATGAAATATACCTTCACAAAAGAGTACATAAAATTGCGCACACATGGCCACACATGAATGTGAACAAATTCTCCATGCTGACCAAAGGGAGCAGGTCATGGGCATGAGGACCAGGACTGCAGATCCTGATGGGACCATCCTGATGACAGTCTGTCTACCCTCTTCACCCCCAAACACACAGTTCATTTCAGGGCCACAGGGAAGCCTCCACTGGGTGCTAATTTGTTCAAGTTTTGTGCGTGTTAACTCCTAAACTTGATGACTTGCCCTGGGAATACCATTTACAGTTTCTTCGCGGGGGCCTCAAAGTCCCATTGCAGAAGGCGTCAATGTCCTGAAAGTGATGGGGTAATTGCAGCTCTGGGTGGGGAGATGAACTCAGTCCATCTCAAGACATAACTGCTCAGCTCCAGAAGACCCATGTTTACTGAGAATGTACTCTTAGTGCCAAATCTCACAACAGAGATCAGTATTGGTCAGTGTTTCCTTACAGCATAGACTCCACCAGAGTCCAAGAAGAGGATGATCAGAGGGAAAGTAAGGAGATGGGCAGGATACAGGCACCCTCTTGAACCTCATGACTGCTTCAAAAAGTCTTAGATTCCTGGCTGGTGGACTATGGCCAAGTGTGATGCTTGGCAGTTGGGGAAGGATGTAAGTACATGGCCTGAGTGTGATGCATGCTTGTGATTGAGGCTTAATGTGTTGTCACAAGCTCTTTCCTTTTAGGGTGGGAGCTATCTCAGGAAAGCTGACTATTTTTGTTGCCCAGAGTTACAGGTAAATGTTTGGGCATGTTACCTGTGATCCAGGTCTTTTTGCACACATATGTGCAGTCACACACACACACTTCCCTGGTTACCTTCGCACAGATTCAGAATATAGATAAGACTGAGAATTTAGATGGGTGTGGGTCGTCAAGGTACTGTAATCTTGTTCAGTTTTCTTCACCACAGAAAGTCACAGTTTTATAAGCAGCACTGTATAGGAGTCCAGTCTCTGGAGTTGATAACAGTTTATTTGTTTGTTTTCCTATTTTCTACATCTACGAGTGAGGATCAGAGAGTTCTGACAGTGTCTCATCTTCTCAACCCATAATCCCGGAATAGGAACACAACATCATCCTCCCTGCTCAATCAGGTGACTTTACCTGATAGCTGGCCTCTAGCGAACAGTAGAGGTACTGACCTCTTCTGCTTTAGAGCAAGAAAGACCTGCATTTGATGGCAAGGGTCACGGTCACCACTTTTCTTCCTCTCTCTGTACTGATGTTTTCTTCTATCTTCTCTTGTTTAGGTTTGTAGAATGGAGCTGAATTATCCTACTCTGTGTGGGTTTGGGAGAGAGACAGAGACTGAGACAAACAGATATCAAATCAGCTAACCCCCAGATTTAACAGGAAACCTATTAGTTAATGTGCCCTGTGGTGTTTGCACATGGGGCAATGAAACAGCACATACATCGTGTCAAATTACATTTGATCTGGCATTTACTGGAACTGAAAGCCCTCAGATATTTTAAAAAGCATTTTATACGCATCAGATTTCCCCCTTTGCTATATAGCTTCATGTGCTATAATTTACAATTCATAAAATGCCAAAGTTTAAAGTGTACAATTTTTACAGGCATATTCCCTCAAGATACCATTTCTGCATTCAAAACATGAATGACATCCATTGTGACTCTAAATATCCTTGTGTTCTTTCATAAGTCTTATTTTATGCCCTCTGAGCCTGCATCTTGCTAATTAACCAAGGCTGAGGTAGATATAGAATGCATCTGCCTCCTCCTGAGCATCAAGGATTACAGGAGTGCCAATGTGCCCCTCTTAGGAAGTCGTTAATGCATTGTATTTGTGGGTGTCATTTCTGGATGCACTCTGAGCCTCTTGTTGGGTAATAGGTTAGTAATGCAGAAGTTATTAGCTCTGTTGAAATTATAGTTTTCTACATCTACACTGTTGTCATCCTAACCATCTTTGCCTCTGCACAGTGTTTCCTTCGTGTGTGACTTGGCCTCTCCTAATTCTACTTTTCTCTTCCTTGTAGGCATTTTAAATCAGTCTCCTGTAGTATTCAGGGATTATTTGCCTTATGGCTTCCTATGCTGTTTTATGAGAGAAAAACCATACTGCACAGAAATAGAAAAATGCAAACCCAGAAGTCACCTTGGGTTGCAAAGGTTTCCTCTGTAGCAAACAAAGTGGTTAAGACAGACTTCCTAGGACCAGAATTACTACACTTAATTCCCTCATCTGACACCAAGCAGTAGTGCCACTTGGGGCAACTCGGTTGACTTCTTGTGTCTCTAGCTGTCATTTACACAAGGCAAATAATAATTGCCCAAACTCACTGGGTTATCTGGGATTAAACCTGTCACTATATTTGCAGCCCTTAGAGCAGTGGTTGGCATAGCATCAGTGCTTGGTAAATTTTCAGATTGTGTTCTTATTTTTCTTGTATTATAAACTGTAGGTTATAGGAGACCTTTCCTTATGAACCTTGGTCAGGGCTGAGCTTTGGAAATGATGTGTCCAGTATCTAGGCTCCAAGATTTGGGTCAGAAGGGAACACTAATTCACCCAGTTCAGAATAGGCCAGTGACACAGTTGCATTCCTAAGTTCTAGAGTCTGCATTGCAAGTGGTCACGTTGCCTAAGGGGTACATCTGAGAGGATTCTTTTCTTCCTTCCTTCCTTCTTTCCTTCCTTCCTTCCTTCCTTCCTTTCCTTCTTTCTTTCTTGTTTTTCTTTTTTCTTTTTTGGGTCTCACCAATATGTCTCTAAGTCTCACTGCTTTTTCTAGAGTCCACAGTGTTAGGCTACAGTCTCATCTTGACAGGCAAGCAGTGGGGGTATTTTTTCATTTTCAGGAGAAGCATTGGAGGAATCATAAATATACCACAAACTACAAAGGTAAGAGTGGAGTCAGACTGAGTACAAGGAGGTTGAACTTTATCCAGCCACACTGCCTGCACCAGACTTTTCGACTTCTCTTCATCAAGCTCGCTGCTTTTTTTTTTTTTTAAACTTCTCAAATCACACTTTTACCCTGCTCGGTTGCTGCAATGGACTGGAAACAATTGTGCATCTCTTGCAGGCATCAGATTTTGAAATCCTAATCTGCAGCATGCTGGTGTTATGAGCTGGAGACTTTGGGAGTGCTTGAGTCCTGAGGAGGGAGGTCTTAAGAGCAGTATCAGTGGTTCTGTGAGGAGACCCAAAAGGGGCTGCCTCATTCTTCCTATGCTCAGTGAGAGTACAGTGAGAAGCTGAGCAGTCTGCAGGCCCGATGCGGGTTCTCACAAGAACCCAACCACACAGGTATCCTCAACCCAGACTTCCAGTTTCCACAACTGTGAAGAATCATTTGGATCAGGGCTCAGTCTATACTGCTTAATTATTGGAGCCCAATTAAAACAGTGCATGGAATCTCCCGATATTCATGCGTCACAGCACTTTATTTATAAGTTGTTTTGCTCCCTGGTATAATGTATTCACATTATGCTGGGATAAGCACAGTCTCAGAGGTATTTGTTATTGTTCACTATTTTTGAAAAGCATTATTTGTGGCCGAGGTTGCCTTAAATTTATCTCCAATTATTACAAATTTATTGTGTGTGCATTTAATTGCAACAAAGTAGCAGATATACAGGGATTTCCAAAAGAGAATAAGAACTTAAATGCTGGATTAAGATTGATTCCAAATCATCTGGTATTAATATATGCAAAGAATTGAAATAAAAGTTTTGTTTGCAAAGACAGTATCATAGGAAATGCATTTTAGTCATTCTGGATTCAACTGCCCTCTGCAGGTGTTGCTTACTAGAGAACTTACTTGGGCCCAAGCGGAACACATTGACTTCCCTGTGTTACGTGGCTCGTATTTCCATTTGTCCTTTGGGGCGTCTAGCTACTGCATCTTTAGCCAGCCCCTGGGACCTCCCTTGTTTGCATATGATTTAGTGGTTAGCTATGGACTTGCATAGGATCATACTCAGACTGGGGACTTTTCCTTTGTGGGTTTTCCTTTTCCCAGACTCCCCTCCTGGTTTCTAGCGCTGTGCTGGCCTCTGGCTCTTCAAAACTAGAGGCCTATAACTTTCTGCACTTGAGCCACACACACTGAGGAAACCAGCAACTTCAGGAAGGCCTGTCTGCCTCTTAAGAATAGGTCTCTCTCTCTCTTCTCCACTGGTTTTTCCCTCAGGTCTTGCAGGAATCTCTCCCGCCTCACGCATAGGTCTGTACATTTCAGGCACTCAGGGAAGATTTCTACTCAGCCCTGCAGGGTGATTCCTCCTGTTCTCTACCCTGGGGCAGTGAGGCTGGAGGATTCCACAGCCATCATCACAGATCCCTTCAGATCCCATCACAGATCCCACCAGAGCTGCTGGCCATAAAACTCAGTGTGTGCAGTGTAGCAAGCAGAAACGTGCTTCCAGTTTGGGTTTGTTTCTAGATGCTTTCTGTCTCCTTTAAATGGTTTAAAAGCATTTGTCCTTTGTATGTGTAACTTTTTATCCATAGAAGAATACACCTATTCCTTTTTTAGACTTCCTCCTACTGTCTCACAGGTGCTGTCTAATCTGTTTATCCCCCAGTCTCTTTGTATTCAGATTATTCATTGCTATTGATCCCTCCCAAGTCTAATTATTATAGTTTCCTTTGAAAGCCTAAATCTACATCTATTCAGTAGTTGTTTTTGTTTTGGATAATGTATTATTCAGTTCCTATACTTTTATTTGCTTCCTCTATAGGCAATGTTTCATCTCATTTATGTTTTCCTTTGTGCATCATAAAGTGTACTTTAAAGTCATTATCTTCGAACTCCAGCATCTGGGCTATCATAGGTTTACTTTCTATTGGCTGTCTTTTTTACTTAAGTAGGTTTATATGCACCTGTTTGATTATATGTTTAACAAGTTTGAAGCTTATCCTGCTGTATCTAGAGACTGATTCTCTTACATTTTCATAACAGGAATAAAAAAGGAGTACAAAATGTTTTATTTCAGCAGGCAGTTATTTTGGCTCAAATCATTTTGCACGGGCCCAAACAAAGCCTGCACTTAAGCTCAAAGTCATTTTTAAAAGTGAAAAGTCATTTTTTCAAGTGTGATCTTTCATGGATCTGCTTGCATTTACTCACTGATTAGTAAACAGATAAACTCAATAGGTTTCTCTATCTATCTGTGCATCATCTACCTATCTAATCATTGCCTATTTTTTTTTTTTTTAAGTACTGGGGATGGAACCCATGGACTTCACACAAAGCTACTTCCCCAGCCTTTTAAAAACATTATTTTTTCATTTATTTGTTCTTGCTATGTTTGCCAGGTTGTAGTTGAAAGGTGATCCTCTGCGTTAGCCTCCCAGAAAGTGGGATTACGGGTAGGCACCACCATGCTTATCTTACATTAGTGAATTCCAGTAGACTCAATAGTTAAATTATTTTTTTGTATTTTTCCAGTCAATGGTTATTATTTGTAGCCAAATTGTTTTTTTTTTTATTTAAGAGGCCAAATTGTTTCAACAGCATTTATCAAATGATACAAGAGGCAGAAAATCTCACTTTTAACTTGTTTAGTCTGTTGGCCCTGAAACCTTTTAAAAAAATTATTATGAAATTAGCTTTCTTGGATATTTTATTGCTTTTGAGTTTGAGTAATAGTTAAAAAGACTTTTAATTATGCCCCAAACCTGCTTTTTTCCAATGCTTATAATGATGATTTGATTTGATTTAAGATATTTAGGCATCTATCTGCTGTCATTTATTCCATGATTCTTCCTATATATGGGTTTAAAATTGTTAATTATATAATTATATAGATTACGATGCTTACCTTCTAGCTCTTATTTTACACACTTTCTGTAAAATACCCCATTTTAATATCCATTTAATTTTTATGGTCAAGTTGGTTACAGGAGAAAAATTATAACTATATTGACTCATATTTATAGAATATTAAAAACTAATTGAAACAATAGTTTTCTTTGCTTTATTATTGTAATATTCCCCATACCTAAAGTGCTAGGGTTTGTGAGTGTGTGCAATTGTGTATATATAAATATACATATGAATAATCAAATATATCTGTATATCTATATAAATTCTATAAGGAAGTCTATAAATGTCTGTATCTTTTTAGAAATCATATTGTTAATTGTGCTCAAGTGCTTTTAAAAAAGCATGAAGTGAAAATTATATAATTTTTTTCTCAGCATCAAAATTATGAATTTTATTAGCATATAATATTGATATGTCTTTGCTTTCCTGGTACACATCTCACAGGATCACCTCATATGATTATTGTCTTTATTATATGGTTTCAGTGTAATCTTTGATGCAGTTATTAATAAGAAAGAAAGTTTTAAGGTCCTGAGCATAAGCATCAAGTTTAATCCTATATTTGTTATTGTTTGCTGAAATACACTCACGTTTTGTAAGAACATAGAATCATTTTAAAGAATACATACCTGAGATACAAGTTAAATCATGGAAGAGGATTAGAAGTATACATGAGAGACAGGGCACATACATTAACATACATATATATATATATATGTATACATTTATACGTATATATATATATCTATTTGGGGTTTATCTGTTTTGGGTTAGGTAGATTTTAGTGAAATGATGGGAATAATTTACAAAATTAATAAAATAAATTTTTTACATATTATCACTGTTGTTTGTTTAAATGGTCCCCCGAAGCCTTTGCAGTCATGGAGGTGCCTGAGTCTGGTGTTTGTGATTGGTTCGTTGTCTAGTGCTGGGATTGTTGGTATGAGTGCTGCACCTGATGCGGGGTGGATAACCTGCATTTGATATAGGGGAGGAGAGAAGTGTGCTTTCCCCCTTTTTGCCCTTTTGCTCTTGTCACTTGTGGCTACCGTGAGCAGCTGCCCCTCAGCCACACTACCCTGTCTTGGAGCCACCTGAGAATAGACTAAAACCTCCAAAGACTGTAAGAAAATAAATCTTTCCTTCCTTCATTTTGAGCACCAGGTATTTTGTTCCAGCAACCAGAGAAAAGTAATCAAGACAATCACTAGTGCTGTAATCAGGATGTATGTGCCATTGATACTATTTAGATTTTACTTTCATGGCTTGATTTACATTTTACTTTAATCATATTTTATACATGTGTCATCCATAATAGGCTCAACCTCTGGGGCAATGACCCAGATAAATTAATCTGAAGACTTATAATCTGTTTTAGAAATAGTGGATATTGAAGAAAAATGTTCATATGACAGATAAAGCTTGACATTGTGGACTGTTGTCTGGAGACACAGAAGAGATGCAACAAGGAATCATATCACAAACCCATATAAGTATTCAAATAAACATATCAGTTTGGAAAATCTGAGCAGTTATTTTGAGCTCATTGGTGCATAATCCTCTTCCCATACAGGCAATTGGCATCTCAGAAAGGGGAGTTTACATGCAACCACAATTTCCTATCAAAAATGAGAACATAGAAAATGTATTCTATTTTGACTCCATGGCTTTTTGAACTGTGCTGAACAAGTTCTTCCTGTGATCCGATGAGAATGAATCCTGGTGATTTCATCTTGAGGCTACTTTTCCTGGTTCAGACTGGGATTGGAGTGGTGGGAAATTCCTTTCTTCTCTCAGTCTATGCCCCTACATCCTGTACGGGCCATGTACCAAGGCCCACACACCTGATTCTCACCCACATGGCTGTGGCCAACTTCTTGGTTCTGCTTTTCAAGGGGATTCCACACATGATGCTAATCTGGGGAATAACACCCACTCTGGGAAACGCAGGATGCAAACTTGTCTATTATATCCACAGAGTGGCCCGGGGCCTTTCTCTCTGCACCACTTGCCTCCTGAGCAACTTTCAGGCCATCACCATCAGCTCCAGACCAGGAGGGATGATAGGCCTTAACCACCAAGCTTGGAAGAGCATTAGTTTCTCCTGTGTTCTGTGCTGGATCTTCAACTTGTTGATGAATATCTTTATTCCTATAAATATGGAGGGCCTTCAACATGGCCACAACTCTACCAAGCTACTTGACTATGGTCTATGTTCTTCCAGAGATTCTGAAACAAGTACTCTAAGATACACATTTCTAATGACACTGGCAGATGTTGTGTTCCTGGCACTCATGGCTGGGGCCAGTGCCTACATGGTGCTTCTCCTACATACACATCAGCAGACAGTGAAGCACATTTACAGCACCAACAAATCCCATAGATTCTCCCCTGAGGCAAAAGCCACTCAAACTATCCTGATTCTAGCAAGCACCTTCATTGTGTTTTATTTAACCAATTCTTTTCTTACCATTTATAGTACTCTCATTTTAAAATCTCGCCTCTGGCTGCAGCATACAAATGCATTTCTGGCAGCCTGTTATTCCACCATCAGCCCCTTGATACTGATGCTGCGAGATCCTCAAACATCAAACTGCTGCTCTTAAATGCTGAAGAAGTAAAAATTTGTCAGCAGTCCTATTCATCATAGGTATTCACTGATGGATGAGAAATTGTCTAGAATATAGAATATATGTACAACATACCTGTGATAAAAAAGATTACTGTGGGTGACTCAAATGAGTGGCAGGCGAGCCAGGAAGAGAACCAGTCATAATCTCCCTAGATCCAGTCATGCTGGAACTTAGGGTAAGAAGCAAGGAACTTAGGTTAAGCAAGAAAGCAACCTGCCCATCTTCTTGGTAAGAGGTTGTGGCTCCACTGAGCAGTGGACAAGCCATGAAGATAACCAGTCAGCATCTCCTGATATCCAGCCATACTGGATATCATTAGGGCGTTGAGCAAGAAAGAAACCCACCCACCTTCCTGGTAAGCAGACATGGCTCAAGCAACCAGTGGGTGAGCCAGAAATAGAATCAGTCAGCATCTCCGGTGAGCCCTACTAATGCACAGGCTAAAAGTCAAACATCCCATCCTCCTCCCTGCCCATTAGCAATTGGGAGCCAGAGATCTGAGCATCTCTTGGGAGGATAATCATATGCAATATAGCCAATACAGGGGATTTCCTTCTATCATCTCTTTAAAGGCAAATGTTGTTTTCACTGTTTTGCTTTGTTCTGATTGTTTTGCTCTATTCAATATTCTTTTGATAGGTTCTATAATGTTGTGTTTTTAGTTGGTTTTTGCTATGCCTGATTGAATGGACAACTATTGTGAAGATAGCAAGATATACTATGATACCTATTATTGTTATCCTGGTATCCTGCTCTGAAGTTCTGTACCAATTTCACTGCACTGTCTTGGTTGGCTTTGTTCTGTTGTATTTTACTACCTACAAAATAAAAAACAAAACAAAACAAAAATATTATTGTGGTACTGACCAAGGTAGGTAGAGGCTTTATGCTCTAGTCACAAGGCAGATGAGCCACCAAGTCACTGTATTTTTATGATTATGTTGATGTTTACTGGTTATATTTTTCTTTTGAAGTGTTTTGGAAACATGGAAGGAAGTATGGGTAGATATAATTTGAAGACATGCTGGAGTTCCAATTGAAATACCAATAGTAATCCTCACAGAACTGGAGAAAACAATCATAAAATTCACATGAAGCCAGAAAAGACCTAAAATAAAAAAGCAACTTTGGGCAACAAGGGCCTGGCAGGAAGCACAGCAATCCTGGACCTCACATCACATACTACAAAGATACAGTGATAAAAGTTGCAGGTATTGACAGAAACATGAGCACAGGTTTGTGAATCAATGAGCAATGGAATAGAATAGAAGATGCAGAAACAACTCCAGACACATTCAGCTACATTGTGTTTTACAAATGGGTAAAATACTTTCTCTGGAGGAACTATAGCCTCTTTAAAATGGTGCTGAGAAAACTGCTATCTACATGCTGACGGTTGAACTCAGACTTGTTTTCTCATCGTGCAGAAAGCTGAAATCAAAATGGATCACAGATTTAAATATTAAAACAGAAATACTTAATCTGCCAATAAGTAGGTAAAATTATTTAAAATAAGCATAGGTAAAGACTTTTTGAGTAGAACCCAAGTTGTAAAAGAAATGCTAGTGAGAGCCAATAAATGGATCACATCAAGTTGAAAACTTCTCCATAGCAAAGGGACACAAACTGAGTGAAGAGACAACTTACAAAATGGGAGGAAAGTTCTAAGATTCTTCTCACAAAGGACTAATATGTAGAATATATAAAGAATTCAAAAACATAGAACCCCCTAGTTTAAAGGGAGTCAAGAAATGCACATCTGAAAGAAAAGACACTTCTCAGATAAATAAGTACAAATGGCTAACAGATACTTTTTTGAAAGTTCAACAGCACTGGCTACTTGGGAAATGCAATTTAAAACAATCCTGAGATTCCATCTTACTCCAGAAAAAATGACTATCATCAAGAAATTGAATAATAACAATGCTCGAGAGACTACTGGTGAAAAGGAATACTTCTTAATTATGGGTGACAGTGAACACTGGTACAGCCATTATGAAAATCCATATGGAGATTCCTTAAAAAACTAAAAATAGGCCATCTTTCATGTTCAGCCAAGGTGAACAATGTGGGCCCCTCCTATCACCATCTCAACCATGCAACCCGGGTGAATAGCATGGAGGGAAAACCCTTCCATTGCCATCTCTGCCAGCACTGGGATCCGGCTGAGACGTGTGCGCCCTCCCATCACTATCACCCCAGCTGCAACTCAGGTGAACCATGTGGGAAGGCCCAGAGAATGGCCCTGCCCCTCACTGCTGCCACAGTGGAGGTGACTCATTCCAGAAGACCTAGAGACAGAGGGAGGGTGAGCAACACAGTGGGGTCCAACTAGGGAGCACAAGGTGGACAGGCAGGACTAGAGGCATGAAAAATCCAAAGCAACAGTAATGATATGAGCCAACAGGTGGTAAGTTAGGTGAACCAGCATTGTGCTTGGCGGCAAGACACATGGAATAGGGGTAGGCAGGTGGGGCTGCCCTGGTCTCTTTTTTTGTTGCTGTTGTTTTTTTTCCTTTTCTTTCTTTTCTGCTTTTTCTTTTTTCTCTGTTTTTAAGTGGTTGATGAGAATTGCAGTCATAGAAAACTAATCCCATCCCCCAAACCCAGAGAACAAGTTCAGATAATCCCTTGTTTAATTCAATCCCTCATTCTTTGTCTTCTGTTCTCTAGTTCCCAAAGTTTGCATGATCATCATTTGTCTTGCAGCCTTTCTTCTGCTTTCTTTTCAGTTATCTTTGTTTTGTCCACTATTCTTAAATTTCCACACGACAGGGTGAAACCACTGTATCAAAGGGAAACACTTTGAATACAAGCTCCCAATTTACAATCAGTTTCATAATATATTTGTAGATTTTACTTCTATGCTTTAAGATACAAAATGAATAGCTACTACAGTTTGCTGGTTTCTAATCTGTCCTTGATGATATTTTTATTGCTAATTATATTACATTAGCTAGGATATCATATCTACTGTAATCAGTTGTTTTTCCTTCTGTAGCAATACTGGGAAGCCTGAGGCTAATAACGTCACCACAGCCTAGCACCAAAGAACTGGAGACTGAGCCAAACAGATACCAATATTTCCCTTTTTATTTAACTGGGAAGGTAGGATCTTGGAGGAAACACAAGCTAAGAACATTTTACATACTGAAGACATCTTTAAGGGACACATTTTTCCTAGAGAGGACTTGATACTAGTGATATGGCTACCTACTACAAAAAGTTACAAGAACGAACACAGAAAACAAAATAAAAACTTTTGAAATAGAAAATGACAAGATACCAAAGCAAGATGAAACCACAGACCACCAGCCCACCCAGAACAAGTCTAGGAGACAATGAGATAGAAGAAAATGGAAGACATACACCTGATATTTCTGAAATGATAGCAACTAAAGTAAAGAAATAAATCCATGAGGCTGTACAGGAAATTAGATTGGAAATTATCTTCCCATGTAAAAAATAAATGTCAACATTTATAAAGGAATTTTTCAGCAAATCTGAGATAAATAAAAAGTAGACAATGATAGGAAGTGGATGAAAACCATGAATACTCTATATAGAAAAGAAATAAAATGCATGAAATGGATTCAAACAGACATCTAGGAAATCAAAAATTCCATTGAAAGCTGGAAAAATTGCTTGAATGAAAATGAAGACAGACTTTCAGTGCTTGAAGACAGAATCTTAGCTTGCACTCTTGAAAATAATAAAAGATCAGGAAATAGCAATTCAACAGCTAAAATATAATACAAAGAAAAATAATATATGAATAATTGGTGTCAATGAAAAAGCAAGAGTAAAACAAATGACATTTAAAAAACTATTTGCAGAAGTAATAGTAGAGTATTCCCCAAGCATGGGCAAAAAATCTGACATACTAATAAGTGAGGCATATAGAACTTCAATTAGCCTTAACTGAAATAAATCTACACTGAGGCATATAATAATAAACATCCTAGAAACTCAGCACACGAATATTAAAAGCTGTTAGAGAAAAAAAACATTGCCTGTAAAGGAAAGCCCACCAGAATCATGGTAGACTTCTCAACACAAATGCTCAGGTCAGGAAGAACTTGGTGTGAATTATTTCAAGTTCTGAAAGAAAACATTTTCCAATGCATATTGATGTATCCTGCAAAACTATTTTTCAGAATTAATGGAGAAATAACATACTCCCATGAAAAATAACTGAAGAAATTCATGACCACAATGCCAACCATACAAACAGTACTTAAAAATATTCTAGAAAGAGATAAAAATGACCACAATGCTAACAACAACAGAAAGAAACCACCAGGGAAGGCAAGTAATTAAACAGAAGGGGAAAGCAGGGAACCAACTGCAGGAAAATAACATAACAAAGATGTACCAATATGTATCAGTTATAACCATCAAGGTAAATTCCCTCAATTTTCCTATCAAAAGAAACAAATTGGAAGAATGGATCAAGAAATGAGATCCAATAATATGCTGCATGCAAGAAACACATTTAAGGCTGGGGGTATAGCTCAGTGTAAGCATCTGCCTGGCAAGTGCAAGGTCCTGACTGAAACTCCTGATACCCCCCGAAAAAAAGAAAAGAAACACATTTAAGTGAAAAAAAAACTCATAGACTGAAAATCAAAGGATGGAAAACAATACTCCATGCAACAGGAACCCAGAAAAAATCAGAGGTAGCTATTCTGTTTGCAGACAATGTGAACTTAAAACTAGGAGTGATTAAAAGTGATAAAGAAGGTAATTACATACTTGTTGGGGAAAATTTCAGGAGGAAGAGATAACAATCGTAAATATGTATGCACCATATACAGGAACACCCAACTACATAAGATAATATTAATAGACATGAAAAATCAAATAAGCAATAACACAATTGTAATGAGGGACTTTACAACCCCATTGTCATAAAGAGATAGAGCGACTGGACAAAAATTGAGCAAACAAAAACAAAACTGAACCAAACCAGTGACCAAATGAACTTAGGAGACATTTATAGAGTATTTCACTCAACAACATCACAATACAAATTCTTCCCAGCTGCCTATGGGATGTTCTATGAAATGGATCATATGCTAGCACAGAGCATGCTTAAGTAAGTGCAAAGGAACTGAAATTATTCCATGCATATTATCTGATCATACTGCAATGAAATGGGCAATTAATGGGAAAATAAATGGCAAAAACTCAATGAACACATTGAAGTTAATTAACACTCTCCTGAACAACCAATGGGTCACAAGGGAAGTTAAAGAAGAAATCTCAAAATATCTACAATCAAAAGAAAATGTAGATAAAACAAACAAGATCCAGTGGGATGCAATGAAAGCAATCCTAAAAGGGAAATTTGTAGTTGTGAATTCTTATATCAGGGAAACATAACAAATGCAAATAAATGTCCTAATGCTGTACCTCAAGCTTCTGGAAAAAGATCAAATCAAGCCCAAAGCCCATAGAAGAGAAGAAATTATAAAGATCAGAGCAGAAACTGATGCAACTGAGATTAAGAAAACATACAAAGAATCAATGAATTGAATGATTGGTTCTTTGAAAGAATAAATAAAATTGATAAATCCCTAGCCATTATTATAAATAAAAGGGGAAAAGCTAAAATGCATGCAATGAGGAGTAAAAAGGGTGAAACCACTACAGATTCCGAGGAAATTCAGAAGATCGTCAATAATTACTTTGAAAATCTTTACTTGCATAGGCTGGAAAACACAGAAGAAATGGGCAGATTCCTAGAAGCATATGAGTTACCAAACCTGAAGCAAGAAGATACAAAAATTCTGAATGACCCAATATTAATTAATAAAATTGAAAATTAATTAAAAACTTACCAACAAAGTAAAGCTCAAGTCCTGATGAATTCACTGCTGAATTATACAAGATTTTTAGAAAAGCTTTAATGCCAATACTCCTGAAAACTCTTCCTTGAAATTGAAAGGGAAGAAATTCTCCCTAAGTCATTCCTGAAGGAAAGTATTATCATGATACCAAATTCAGATTAAAACTCAATCAAAAAAGAGAACAACAGTCCAATTTCTCTACTAAACATAGATACAAAAATTCTCAGTAAAATACTAGCAAACAGAGTATAACAAATCATCAAGAAAATTATACATAATGACCAAGTGGGAGTGTAGACAGGTGAATCTGCTGTGGAAATTAGTGTGGAGATTCCTTTAAAACCTAGGATTAGAGGTCCTTTTTGACTAAGCTATTCCCCTTCTGTGTATTTTCCAAGAAGAACTGAAGGCATCATAACACAGTGATATATGTGCACTCATATTTACAGCAGCACAATTTATAGTAGCTAAGTCTTAGAAACAACCCAAATTCCCATTAACTGAGGAATAGATAAAAGAAATGTTTTTATACAGTGGAGTAACTACTCAGCTATAAAGAAAGATAAACTTGAGGTTTTGTAGGTAAATGGATGCAACTTGAGACTGTGAGAGTCGACCCCCCTGCTACAACCCCCTCCCCAGAGCGGGGAATGAAAGGGTTAACTCCCTAACTCCCCAGAGCGGGGAATGAAAGGGTTAACTCCCTAACTCCCCAGAGCGGGGAATGAAAGGGTTAACTCCCTAACTCCCCAGAGCGGGGAATAAAAGAGTTGACTCCCTAACTTCCCAGAGCTATCAAAACAGAGCAGTAAAGAGTGCTTCACTCCCTAAACCTTTTCCCAGGAGATAGTCAGAGCGGGGCCAAAAGGAATGTCTCTGCTAGTCATTAGCCACTAGATGTTCTGTTCTTTGTAAAGATAGAGATAAGCAAAAGAATGTACTGTATAAACAGGACCAGGGAGCACCTGGCACTCTAAGGTCAACCCAAGACCCTCGGTCTCCATGGTTACTCAGCCCCAGACCCTCAAATCAGCATTAGCCAGGTCCTGCGCCGCTCAAAATTAACCAATGCGATTTGCTTCTGTAAACTTGCTTGCCTCCTGCGTGTACCTTTAAAAACCCTACACAAATTCCCCTCGGGGCCCCTCCGCACACGTTTGCCTGAGGGACCCCATGCGCATGGAAATAAACTTTCTTTTCCTCACCAAGAGCTGAGTCCTTGGGGTCTCTTTCCCTGCGGCGTTGGCCCTAACATCTTGGAGGCCCCAGCGAGATTAGCACGTCTCACGGGAGGTGACCCCAACGGCTCTACGGGTGAGTACGACTGGTCGCTTTTCATACCACCGGTGTTTACGCCCCGAGCCATACGGCTCCGATCTAGGGGCAATTTTTGTTATCTGTTTCGTACTCTGTTCCCTGGTGACTGGGGGACGCCCCACACGGTTTCCGTGGTTCACCGTCTGCGATAGGGTCTCCCTATCGATCTGGGGGATTTCGATTCCCAATCTGTGGTCTGTCTGGGCCAATCTGGAGACACCCTTTGAGGTGACTCATCTGGGGGATTTCGATTCCCAGTCTGTGGTCCGCCCGGGCCAATCTGGAGACACCCTGTAAGGTGTCTCATTTGGAGTGAAACTGATGCGTATGCATGTGAATGAAGTGGCCGGCCTGATTGTTTTGTGTGTCGTGGGTGCTGTGTTAGGTTATTTGTTGTACCGCGCTTGCGTTAACCGCCCTGTGACAATAGAACGTCATGGGACAGTCGACCTCATCCCCATTGTCCCTCACCCTCGACCATTGGTCGGAGGTGCGGAAGAGGGCTCACGATCTCTCCTTGCAGGTCAAGAAGAGTAAGTGGCAGGATTTCTGCTCGACTGAGTGGCCTGCTTTCTCTGTGGGGTGGCCACCAGAGGGGACTTTTCATCTGCCCCTCATTCTAGCAGTTAAGGACGTCATCTTCCGCCCCGGACGAAGGGGGCACCCTGATCAAGTCGCTTACATCCTGGTATGGCAGGACCTCAGGGAGGAACCCCCATTATGGGTAAAATCCTTTCTTCCCCCTTCTGACTCATCTGTACCAAAGCTTTTAGCTCTGAAAGGACCTCCCACTTCGGCTCCGGTCCTGCCCGAGTCTCAGCCTGATCTACCCTTACTCGACTATGACCAGCCTCCTCCTTCTCAGCCGACTCAACCTCCCCCGTACCCACTCTCTCCTCCAGCCTCCTCGTCCGAATCGAGTGCTGCTTCTCCGTCAGCCCCCTCTTCACCTGAGCTAAATTCCTCTTCTCCTCCGGTACCCACGTCCCCTCTATATCCCCCACTCCCTGCGATGGCTTGCCCCGAGCCCACACCTCCGGGGCCCACGGGCCCAGCCCAGAACACTCGGAGCAAGCTACGGCCTGAGGATCCAGTCGTTGCCCTCCCTCTCCGTCCCTATGGGCCCATGATAGACGATGGGACAGATGGAGGGCAGATGCCCGCTTTACAGTACTGGCCTTTTTCTACCTCAGATCTCTATAACTGGAAAAACAATAACCCTCCTTTTTCTGATGATCCTTCTAAGCTAACAGGTCTAATGGATTCTGTTATGTTCTCCCACCAACCCACATGGGACGACTGTCAACAGCTCCTAGGGGTCCTGTTCACCACCGAGGAAAGAGACCGCATCCTCCTGGAAGCCCGGAAAGCTGTTCCCGGAGAGGATGGCAGACCCACCCAGAGACCAGACCGGATCGATGACTTCTTCCCCTTAAAGCGCCCCAACTGGGACCCCAACTCACCTGCTGGTAGGCAGCATCTTTCTATCTATCGCCAGACTCTAATGGCAGGTCTCCGGGCGGCCGCAAGGCGCCCCACTAATCTGGCCAAGGTAAGAGAAGTTACCCAAGGACCTACTGAGACTCCCTCAGTTTTTCTAGAACGCCTGATGGAAGCTTACCGGCGATATACGCCTTTTAACCCTGAGGAGGAAGGCCGAAAAGGCTCGATAGCTATGGCCTTTATAGGACAATCGGCCCCTGATATAAGACGTAAGCTCCAAAGGCTAGATGGTCTCCAAGACCTGACTCTGAGGGATCTTGTTAAGGAAGCTGAAAAGGTCTACTATAAGCGGGAGACAGAGGAAGAGAAAGAGTTAGCTAGGGACAAAAGACGAAACAAGGAATTAACTAAGATGTTGGCCACAGTTATTCAGGGAAAACCTGAGCCAGGAAAGGGAAAGCCCACTCGCCCTCCATTAGACCCTGATCAATGTGCATATTGTAAGGAAAAAGGACA
Organism: Cavia porcellus; assembly: GCF_034190915.1. Lineage (NCBI taxonomy): Eukaryota > Metazoa > Chordata > Mammalia > Rodentia > Caviidae > Cavia > Cavia porcellus. Next base: position 29,855,699 of record NW_026947490.1, on the reverse strand, counting down.
CCTGATCAAAGACTGTGAAAAGTTAAAAAAGAAACGGGCCAAAGAAGAACGAGAAAGACAGTCCTCACAGCGATCCCGAGCCCCCATGCTCGCCCTAGATGAAGAAGACTAGGGACTTCGGGGCTCGGATCCCCTCCCCGAGCTCAGGGTAATGTTTAAAGTGGAGGGGACTCCCGTGGAATTCGAGGTCGATACGGGAGCTGTTTATTCGGCCTTACAAGCCCCCTTAGGGGCCCTTTCAACTAAGAAATCATTAGTTCAAGGGGCTAACGGGAGCAAATATCGCTCGTGGACCACTGAGCGCACAGTTGACTTAGGCAAGGGAAAAGTAAAACACTCCTTTCTGGTTATTCCCGAATGTCCTGCTCCCCTCCTGGGACGGGACTTATTAACCAAACTGGGGGCAAAGATTTCCTTTGAGCCCCAAGGACCTCAAGTAACATTCCGTAACCCAAAGGTTGGGCAACCTATGGTTACGGTGTTATCTCTAAAACTGGAAGATGAATATAGGCTCTACGACCACCAGGATCCCCAGCCTATCGCCCCAGCCTGGCTAACTGATTTTAAAGAATCCTGGGCCGAGACGGCTGGACTTGGGCTGGCAAGCCAGCAACCGCCTGTAGTGGTTACTTTAAAAACCACTGCCTCCCCTATTCGGGTCAAGCAATATCCCATTAATAGAGAAGCTCACCTAGGGATTAAGGTGCACATACAGAGACTTTTAGACCAAGGGGTATTAACTCCTTGTCGGTCTGCATGGAATACTCCGTTACTCCCGGTCAAAAAGCCCGGGACGAATGACTACAGACCGGTACAGGACCTAAGGGAGGTCAATAGCAGGGTAGAAGACATTCACCCCACCGTACCCAATCCCTATAATCTCCTCAGCGGGTTAAATCCGTCAAGGACTTGGTATACTGTTCTGGATTTAAAGGATGCCTTTTTCTGTTTGCCTTTACACAAAGATAGCCAGCCCTTATTTGCATTTGAATGGACGGACCCTGAGACTGGGTCCGCCGGACAACTAACCTGGACGCGCCTCCCACAGGGCTTCAAAAACAGCCCAACCATCTTTGATGAAGCCCTACATAAGGATTTAGCCCCCTTTCGGGCTCAACACCCAAGCCTCACCCTTCTTCAATATGTAGATGACTTGCTGCTGGCTGCGGACTCTGAGGGTGACTGCACAAGCGGAACTCAGGACCTTTTACGTGAGTTGGCTATCCTGGGGTATAGGGCATCAGCAAAAAAGGCTCAAATTTGTAAGCGAGAGGTAATTTTTCTGGGCTACTCCTTAAAAGGGGGACAAAGGTGGCTCACTGAGGCCAGAAAACAGACTGTGGTCCAGATTCCCCCTCCAAAGAGTCAAAAACAATTACGAGAGTTCCTGGGCACTGCGGGGTTCTGCCGGTTATGGATCCCCGGATTCGCAACTTTGGCAGCTCCCCTATATCCGTTACTGAAGGGGGGATCTCCCTTTATCTGGAAAAAAGATCACCAGCAGGCCTTTGATGCCATCAAGCGGGCTCTCCTGTCCGCTCCGGCCCTGGCTCTTCCTAATGTGGATAAGCCCTTTACTCTCTTCATGGAAGAAAAAAAAGGAATAGCGAGAGGAGTGCTGACCCAGGCCTTTGGGCCATGGAGGCGTCCGGTGGCTTACCTCTCAAAAAGACTGGACACTGTGGCAAGCGGGTGGCCACCCTGCCTAAAGGCCATCGCAGCAGCTGCCTTGCTCATTAAAGACGCTGACAAATTGACTTTGGGACAGAAAATAACAATCATTGCCCCGCACACGCTAGAAAGCATCATCCGCCAGCCTCCAGACAGGTGGCTCTCAAATGCCAGAGTTACTCATTATCAGAGCCTCTTGCTCAACAAGGACAAGATAACTTTTGGACCCCCGGTGACTCTCAACCCGGCGACCCTGCTGCCGGAAGAAGCTTCGGAACCCGTCCTCCATACCTGCCAGGACGTCTTGGCGGAAGAGGCCGGAGTACGACCGGACTTATTGGATTGCCCCCTACCCAATGCAGAGGTGACCTACTTCACTGACGGGAGTAGCTTTTTGATTCAAGGTAAGCGGTATGCGGGGGCGGCTGTGACTGATTATTCCAATGTTATATGGACAGCCAGACTAGAGGACGGGTCCTCGGCCCAAAAGGCCGAACTGATTGCTTTGACTAAGGCTCTAGAGCTCGCTAAAGGAAAGCAAGCGAACATTTACACGGATAGCCGATATGCTTTTGCAACGGCCCACATCCACGGGGCCATATACCGCCAGCGGGGGCTTCTGACCTCCGCAGGAAAAGAAATAAAACACAAACAGGAAATCCTCCAGTTGCTCGCTGCAGTTATGTTGCCCCAGAAGGTGGCGATAATACACTGTAACAGCCACCAGAAAGGGACTGATCCCGTCACAAGGGGAAACAACCTGGCCGATCAGGCAGCAAAATCTGCAGCCATGGGAGACTCACAGATGTTGGTGACTGATGTCAAAGATTCTCCTCAAAAGGAGAAAGCTCAGATTAACCAAACCCCTAAAACACCTGATTTGACTGCTTACATACAACAGGCCCACCGGCTCACTCATTTGGGAGCTAAAAAGCTAAGCCTACTGGCCCAACGCCAAGACTTCCCAGGGGCATCCCCCACTGCCATACGTCAGGTCGCCAATCGGGTGGTGGCTAATTGTGAGGCATGTCAATTGACCAATGCCTACCCTGCCAAGCTGGCCCCCGGCAAAAGGCTATGCGGCACCAGACCTGGACAATACTGGGAAGTGGACTTTACAGAAGTTAAGCCTGCCCGATGCGGACTAAAATATCTGCTAGTTTTTGTAGACACCTTTTCTGGATGGACTGAGGCTTTTCCTACCAAAAAGGAAACCGCTGCCGTGGTAACAAAAAAATTGATGGAAGAAATATTTCCCCGGTTCGGATTGCCAAAGGTAATAGGGTCTGATAATGGACCGGCGTTTGTGGCTAAGGTAAGTCAGGGACTGGCCAACATATTGGGGATTGATTGGAAATTACATTGTGCTTATAGACCCCAAAGTTCAGGACAGGTAGAGAGAATGAATAGAACTATTAAAGAGACCCTCACTAAATTGGCTCATGAGACTGGCTTAAAAGATTGGACGATGCTCCTGCCGTATGCCCTTTTTCGCGCGCGAAACACCCCGTCCACCAAACCCCCTAACCTTACTCCCTTCGAAGTCCTTTTTGGCACTCCACCCCCCATTCGAGATCTCACTCCCTTAACTGAGCATGCTGCCTTGTTGCCAACCTCCCTGTCTGACAGGCTCATCACCCTTGACAACCTGCAGAGGGACGTGTGGACGCAGCTAGCCTCGGCCTATGCTCCCAGTGAGTTCCCCGCGCCACATCCGTACCAGGTGGGAGACTTTGTGTTCGTCCAGCGCCACCAACAAGAGACTCTACAGCCTCGCTGGAAAGGACCGTATCAGGTCCTATTGACTACTCCTACAGCGGTAAAGGTTGACGGAGTCGCCTCTTGGATCCACGCGTCACACCTAAAGCCTGCCTCGGCACCAGTGGACGGCTCCTGGGAACTCAAACGGTCTGATAACCCCCTGAAGCTAAAGTTGCGCCGAAGGACCCCCTGAGATTATTCAGAGTACTACCCTTATGTGTCCCTCTAAGATGACCCGTATGGGACCCCAGACTTTAACCCTCCGGGCTCTAATGGGATTACTTATATTAATAATCCCCACTGTAGCTAGCCCCCATCGCCCCTGGAAATGGTCGTTAATACGATGGGGGGACTCACGTGTGGGTAGCACCTGGGAAGGATCAGGAAGTCCATGGTTTGCGCCCACACCCTGTTGGTTCTTTCCAGGGCTCCAATGTCCCAAACAAAGTCATTTTTATCTTTGTCCCGCACCAACCGGGAGTAGATCATATTGTAATTCCCCAGGAGAATATTTTTGTGCTTATTGGGGCTGTGAAACCGCTGCAACAGGGTGGCAACCCGCCTTCCCCGATAAACACCTTAAAATGACATGGGGGCCGCCGGGATGCAGCCTAGATAACTACCCACCGGCTGGTCAGAGATCCTGTCAGGTTCTAAATATCACTGTCACCACTCCTGAGGACCCAGGTTGGCTGACAGGACGCACCTGGGGACTTCGAGTCTATGAGCCAGATAAAGACAGGGGAAGCCTTATTCTTATAAAAAAGGTTCCCCTGCAGGCCCTATTTGTGCCCATAGGCCCAAACTTTACTCTAAAGCCAAAATATAATCAGCCTACTATAGATCCTGTTACTACTGTTCAAACAACCATAGTAAGTCCCTCAGCCATAACAGTTTCTCAAGCTCCGCTACTCCAGACAGATCACGTACCTGTCCCTCAATATTCACATTCTAACCTACTCAGTTTGATTAAAGGAGCATACATGGCTTTAAATCATACCCGACCTGATCTCCCCCAATCCTGTTGGCTATGTCTAAGTCCTAATCCCCCGTATTATGAGGGAACCGCTCTAAATGACTCTTATACACTAACCCCCAACCCCGGCCAATGCGATTGGAATCAAGTATACCACACTCTCCCCCTTCCTGGCCTCGCTGGTCAAGGAACTTGTATAGGAGCAGTTGATAACTGGCCAACAAGCTTGCAACATCTTTGCCTCACACACACTAATTCCTTTCCCAAAGATCAGTACCTCGTCCCTCCTACTGGAGCCTTTTGGCTATGTACCAATGGGCTCACTCCTTGTGTCTCCACTAACGTCCTCCTTGCAGACAGCAGCTCCTGCATCCTTATAGACCTTATGCCACGCATTAAATATCTCCCCCCTAACACACTCCCCCTCATGGGAGGTCGATATAAACGAGAACCTGTCTCCCTGACCCTAGCAGTCCTATTGGGGATAGGTGTGGCGGGGGGGATAGGAACTGGCACAGCAGCCCTCATTACTGGGCATCAGTCTCGCCAACAGCTTCTTGCAGTAGTAAACCAAGATTTACAGGCCTTAGAAACTTCTATAACTGCGTTACAACAATCTCTCTCGTCTCTATCTGAAGTAGTGTTACAGAACAGAAGAGGCTTAGATCTTCTATTTTTAAAAGAAGGCGGTCTCTGCGCTGCACTTAGAGAAGAATGTTGTTTCTACACTGATCATACTGGGATTGTAAAAGACGCAATGGAAAAGCTGAGAGAGAGAATCAAATCTCGAGAGCCCCCTTCAAGTGAAGCCAAAATGTTTTCCTTCTGGGAATCAATCCTGCCCTATGTTCTCCCTTTACTGGGACCCCTGGCCGGATTCATTATAGTCATGGCTATAGCCCCTTGCCTCATTAACCGAGTAACCCAATTTGTGAGGGCTCAGATCTCTCAGGTAAAAGTTATGGTGCTACGCCAACAATATGACCCCTTACCTATACAGGACCTTTAGGATTAAAAGTCATTGGAAAAATAAAAGGGGGGAGTGTGAGAGTCGACCCCCCTGCTACAACCCCCTCCCCAGAGCGGGGAATGAAAGGGTTAACTCCCTAACTCCCCAGAGCGGGGAATGAAAGGGTTAACTCCCTAACTCCCCAGAGCGGGGAATAAAAGAGTTGACTCCCTAACTTCCCAGAGCTATCAAAACAGAGCAGTAAAGAGTGCTTCACTCCCTAAACCTTTTCCCAGGAGATAGTCAGAGCGGGGCCAAAAGGAATGTCTCTGCTAGTCATTAGCCACTAGATGTTCTGTTCTTTGTAAAGATAGAGATAAGCAAAAGAATGTACTGTATAAACAGGACCAGGGAGCACCTGGCACTCTAAGGTCAACCCAAGACCCTCGGTCTCCATGGTTACTCAGCCCCAGACCCTCAAATCAGCATTAGCCAGGTCCTGCGCCGCTCAAAATTAACCAATGCGATTTGCTTCTGTAAACTTGCTTGCCTCCTGCGTGTACCTTTAAAAACCCTACACAAATTCCCCTCGGGGCCCCTCCGCACACGTTTGCCTGAGGGACCCCATGCGCATGGAAATAAACTTTCTTTTCCTCACCAAGAGCTGAGTCCTTGGGGTCTCTTTCCCTGCGGCGTTGGCCCTAACAAGACCATACTCATAAGTGAAATAAGTCAGACTCACATGCATAAACATGATATTGTCTCTCTAGTGTGAGAAACTGAAAGAGTAAGTAAGGTCTGAAATATACAATAAATATTGTGAAAGGGAAAGAAATTGCTGAAAAGGAAACAACAGCAAGAATAGGGTTAATGAGAAATGAAGGAAGGGAAAAGAACACACACACACACACACACACACACACACAGACCAGACAGCTAAGAACTGCACTACTCATTTCTATTAACTCATCAAAACAAGTGGTTTGAGCTTATATTGTTTGATCAATTTTCATGGCTATGTCTTGCAATCTGAGCAACTACTTGGAAGATAACGATATGCAATATATAAACCATTGTTAACCTCTATTATCTTGTTTTGAAACTATCATTGTTTTCAATGTTTTTTCTCTTTAAAATAAAAAAACCTAAAAATCTAAATTTGACTCAAGTATTCTCCTTCTGGGTATCTTCCCAAAAGGTATAAAAGCATCATATTACGGGGACATATGCATGCCCATATTTATAGCAGCACAATTCACAATAGCCAACTATTGTGAGTATGGTTGGAGTTATTGAAGCTGGAAATTGACTACACATGCAGAGCTGGGGCATGACCATCCCAAGAACAAAGAGTGCCTGGGGCAAGACACATGAAGAAGCTGCTTTAGCCCAGAGAACACTCAGCCCCAAGACAATTTGGGGATTGCTAAAACAATGGGGTGTCATATGACATTAAGTTGCTAAAATGTATAAATAAATGTCCCTACAGTGAAGGGGTAGTTCTTTTTCTATTAGGATAGTAAGGGCTCCACTTGACCCCAGCTTTGTCTCTTTTTTATTTTCTCAGTCTCACAGTCCTTCACCCAAAGAACCTCAAGAGCCATGTAGATCATGGCAGGAGTAACCTATATATCCATTAACAGATGGATAAATCAAATATGATATTTAAACACAATGGAGTACTATTCTGTCATAAAGAAGTATATATTTGAGTTGCCCATAGGCAAATGGATGTATCTTGAGACCACAACGTAAAATAAATGAAACACACAAGCTTAAGTGGCACATAGTTTCTCTTATACAAGCAATCAAACATATAAATAAACAAAGTGCAAAACAAAGATAAACAACAGAAAATAGGAAAATGATCTTTGGCAAGTGGTAAAAGAAGTGAGACAGGGGATGGCAAAGGGAGGGGAGAGAAATGAGATTTAAAAAGAAAAACAATTGTGAAATGCTCTTTACATGCATCAGGTCCCTACAAGGAATATGATCATCAGGTACTATAAATATGAATGTTTAAAGAGGAAAACGTGTATAATGACAAGGGGCCAAAGATGCAGAGAAGAGGAGGGAACTAAAGAATCATAAAGGTGTCATGTGTATAAACTGAATCCACACAGTGAATGTAATCGAGTACTACAGACATGCACCTACCAAATATAGTAACACATAGGGATGATATTGCCATCTAAAAATATAGAACAGGTCTTACCCAAAGACCAGTGTAATGCATTTAAAATTTACAACGTGAATTTGCTTTTGGTTCCTCTCTTATCTAACATTGTTTTTTTATTTAAAGAGAAAAAAGAAAGGACATAAAAAACAAAGCAGTAAAAGGGTACAAGTAACACAGAATTTCAAGAAAAAAATCTACAGTAATAAATCACTAGTTAATAGGTTACATATTGTCTTCCTAGAAACAGTTTTCCAAATTATAAAATTAAAGAATATAAAGTGAACATTGATACAGTGATACTGGAGACAGTTCCATTCAGTGATCCAACAAAAGCTCAGTAATATGGTTTTTCATCCTACACACTCGAATGTACCTGTGGTTATATCCATTAGTCCACCTTCCTTTCCTCTCTTTTTTACAATAACAATTACACTTTTTGGGTTTTATTACTCCCACAGTTCTTATTACTTTTCCTGAAGAGAATAAAACCAAACGTGACTAAGCAAAACAGAGTCAGAACAGAAGGGTGGGCATAGTACATGATGCAAAAATAGAATACCAGGTGATCAAAAGTGGTTACCATTGTGCCTCTTGCTATTTTTGAATTGAGTTGCCTATATCATCAGGTATAATAGAATTGATCAAAACAGTACACAAGACCAATAAAACCTACACTGGAGACCTTACAGGACTTCAAAAAAAGATAATAGTCAAGCCATAATGGACATTATAGTATATCTTATTGCCTTCAAAGTGGTTGCCTATACCCTCAAACTTTATACTATCAAACAAAATAGAATATAGAATAATCAGACAGAACAAGATGGGGAGAGCAATACTGGGGTTCAAATCAGGTTAATAGGAAAACAAAAAAGTTACTATAATATGTCCCACTATTTTTTAATTTAGTTTTCCTTTAATTAAAAAAATGAGAGAAAATAGATTAATTTTAAAAAGGGGGGGAGATTGAGATAAAAGAGGACATTGTAACAGAACAACACAGGTCACAACTGAACAATTTAAGCATCATTGTGTTTCACCACCAGATAATCTAAAATAATAGTACTTGCCATAGTGCCTCTTTCCTTAAATTATTTGAGTGTAACTTCGTATGCTATAGCATCAAGCATATCAAGACAGTTGAAGCCCTTCAAGAGAATGAAAGAATTAGAGAGTATTTAGAACCAGCTAATAGAAAATGAACAACGGTTTCTATATTATCTCTTTGCCTATAAAAAATTTTGTTTATACTATCACATATAGTGAAATACAGTAAGATACAACATGTTAAAGCCAGTGGAAACAGATGTACCACAGGTTGATGGGACTTCAAAACAAGATGCTATTAAATCAGCACTAGCTTTTATGTTGTCTTGTTTTCTTCAAATAGCTATTCGTACTATCACAGATACTAAATCAAACAACTCAGGTTAAAACAATTGCAATTAATGAGTGAAAACATTATATGGCTTCAAACCAATATAATTGGGAATCATGGTTATCACATACTTTTCTGTGTTCTTAGTATTTCGTACACTAGGGAAACTGTTCAGTATTTATACATGTGAGTTTGATTTATTTCACTTATGAGTATGGTCTCAAGCTGCATCCATTTATTTATAAATGTCTCAATGTGATCATTCTTTATAGCTGAGTAGTACTCTATTGTATAAAAATACCACAACTTTTTTATCCATTCTTCAGTTGATGGACACTTAGGTTATTTCCAAGATCTGGCTATTACAAATTGTGCTGCTATAAACATGGGTGCACATATATCACTGTGGTATGATGCTTTCAGTTCTTCTGGGAATATGCCTAGAAATGGGTTAGCTGGGTCAAATGAGGCTTCCCATCCCAGTTTTCTGAGAAATCTCCAGAGTGACCTTCACAATGGTTGCACTAGTCTACACTCCCACCAAAAGTGCAGGAGAGTTCCTTTTTCCCCACAGCCTCTCCAGCATTTGTTGTCGGTGGTTTTCTTGCTCTTGGCCATTCTTTCAGGAGTGAGATGAAATCTCAGTGTGGTTTTAATTTGCATTTCTCTAATGACTAATGATGATGAACATTTTTTCATATATTTATTTGCTGTTTATATTTCTTCATCAGAGAATTGTTTATTCATCTCAGATGCCCACTTTTGGATTGGGTCTTTGAATTTTGGGGATCTTATTTTTTTAAATCTTTATATATTTTAGACAGAAGTCTTTTCTCTGAGGGGAAGTTCACTAAGATTTTTTCCCAGTTTGTGGGTTTTCTTTTCACTATGCTGGAGATTTCTTTTGATATGCAGAAACTTTTTAATAAGAGGTGATCCCAGTTATTGACTCTGGGAAGTATTTCCCGTGCAGTTTGAGTCCTATTCATGAATTCTCTACCTATTCCTACGTCTTCAAGGTTTTTACCTAATTAGTCTTCCAATAGATTTAGTGTTTCTGTTTTAATATTTAGATTTTTGATCCATTTAGATTTTAATTTAGTACATGGTGATAGGCATGGGTCTAGTTTTAGTTTTCAGCATATGGAGAGCCAGTTTTTCCAACACCATTTATTAAAGAGACTGTCGTTCTTTCAGTGAACATGTTTGGCCCCCTTATCGAAGATAAGGTTGTTGAGTGTGTTTGTAGCTGTGGTTGTATCTTCTAATCTATTCCACTGATCTTTGGCTCTGTTTTGGTTCCAGTACCATGCTGATTTTACTACAGTTGCTTTGTAGTATAACTTCAAGTCAGGGATTGTGATACCTCCTGCCTTGCCTTTGCTGCTTAGAACTGTCCTTGATATTCTAGGTCTCTTCTCACCTCAGATGAATTTTAGGAGTGATTTCTCGAGTTCTATGAGGTATGTCAATGCTATTTTTATCGGGATTGCATTGAATCTGTATAAAATTTTGGGTGAATGGCCATTTTCCCAATATTTATTCTTCCTATCCATGAGCAAGGGATGTTTTTCAATTTTCTGAGATCATCTTCAATTTCATTTTTCAGTGTATTATAATTTTCCCTGTACAGGTCTTTCACTTCTTTCATGAAAGTAATTCCCAAATATTTCATTTTTTTGGTTGCTAGTGTGAAGGGTGTGGCTTCTCTTATTTCTCTCTCTGTGACTCTGTTGTTTGTGTATAGGAATCCTATTGATTTTTGAGTATTGATTTTATATCCAACTACATTACTGAATGTATTTATTATATCTAAGAGTCTTTCAATGGAGTTTTAGGGATCTTCTACATAGAGTATCATGTCCTCTGGAAATAATGATAGCTTAACTTCTTCTTTTCTTATCTTTATGCCTTTTATTTCTCTCTTGCCTAATTGCTCTGGCTAGTATTTCCAGTACTATATTAAATAAGAGCGGTGATGAGGGACATCCTTGTCTTGGGCCTGATTTTAAAGTAAAGGCCTTCAAGTTTTGGCCATTTAATATGATACTGGCTGTTGATTTGTTGTAATGGCCTTTATTATATTGAGGTAAAGACCATCTATTCCTATTTTCTGCAAGGTTCTTATCATAAATGAATGTTGGACCTTATCAAAAGCTTTTTCTGCATCCATGGAAATGATCATGTAATTCTTACTTTTGACTCTATTGATATGGTGTATTACATTTATTGATTTATGTATATTGAACCTCTGCATGCCTGCGATGAATCCCACTTGGTCATGTTGTATAATCTTCTTGATGATTTGCTGCATCCTATTTGTCAATATTTTATTGAGGATATTTGCATCTGTGTTCATTAGGGAGATTGGTCTGTAGTTCTCTTTTTCAGTTGGGTCCTTCTGAGGTTTTGGTACTAGAGTAATTGCTTCCAGGAATAACTTAGGAAGGATTGCTTCCCTTTCAATTTCATTAAAGAGTTTGAGGAGTGTTGGCATTAGGCCTTTTTATTTCTTGTAGAATTTCTTGTAGTATTTCTTGTAGAATTCTGCAGTGAATCCATCTGGGCCTGGGCTCTTCTTTTGTAGGTAAAGATTTAAATACACTTTCAATTTCATTAGTAGAAATTGGGTTATTCAGCAGTTTTACATCTTCATGATCTAGCTTTGGTACTCTGTATGTTTCTAGAAATCTGTCTATTTCCTCTGTGTTATCAAACCTTTGAGAGTAGAGGTTTTATCGAAATAGGTGTTGATGAATTTCTCTGTTTCTATAGGATCTGTAGTAATTTCTCTTCTTTCATTCCTTATTGCATGAATTTGAGCTTTTTCTTCCGTTTTTTAATAAGGTTGGCTAGGGGTTTGTCAATTTTATTTATTCTTTCAAAGAACCAATTCTTTGATTCATTGATTTTTTGGATTTTTTTAGTCTCTATTGCATTGATTTCTGCTCTGATTTTTATAATTTCTTCTCTTCTTTTGGCTTTGGGCTTAACTTGCTCTTCTTTTTCTAGATGTTTGAGGTGTAGCATCAGGTTATTTATTTGTATTCATTATGTTTTCCTGATGTGTGAACTCAGTGCAATAAATTTTCCTCTGAGAACAGCTTTCATTGCATCCCACAGATTCTGGTAAATTGTATTTATGTTTTCATTTTCTTGTAGGTATTATTTAATTTCTTCTTTAATTTCCTCTGTGACCCACTGATTACTTAAAAGTGTGCTATTTAGTTTCCATGTGTTCGTAGGAATTTTGCAGTATCTTGTATCATTAATTTCTGTTTTCGTAGCGCTATGGTCTGATAGCATGCAAGGGGTAATTTCAACATGTTTGCATTTATTTAAATATGTTTTGTGAATGAATATATGGTCTATTTTAGAGAATGACCCTTGCACTGCTGAGAAGAATGTGGATTCTGGTGTATTCTGTTGTTGTTGGATGGAATACTCTGTATATGTCTATTAATTCTATTTGTTCACAGGTGCGATTCAGTTCTTTTATTTTTTTACTGACTTTCTGTCTGGTTGATCTGTCCATTGGTGTCAATGGTGTGTTAAGATCTCCTGTTATAATTGTGTTACTGTTAATTTGGTTTTTCATTTCTGTTAGTACTTGTTTTATATAACTGGGTGCTCTGGTATTTGGTGAATATATATTTAAGATAGTTATCTCTTCCTTTTGGAGTTTTCCCCTAACCAGTATGTAGTGACCTTCTTTATCCCTTCTGATCATTATTGACTTGAAGTTCACATTATCTTCAAACAGAATAGCCAGCCCCACTTTTTTTGGATTCCTGTTGCATGAAGTATTGTTTTCTATCCTTTGACTTTCAGACTGTGGGTATCCTTTTGGGCTAGATGGGTTTCTTGTAGACAACATATGGTTGGATTTTTTTCTTGATCCATTCTGCCAGTGCGTTTCTTTTAATTGGTACATTGAAACCATTTACACTAATGGTTATAACTGTTATATATTGGTTAATTGTTGACATGTTATTTTTCTGCTGTTGCATCTTTATCTTTTTTGCATTTTTTTTATTTTATTTAAGTAGAAAAAGAAAAAAAAGCAGAAGAAGGGTACAAGTTATACAGAGTTTCAGAAAAAAATAAACAGTAGGGAATCACTAGTTAATGGATTACATATTGTCATCTTAGAAATATTTGTTCAAGTTACAAAATTAAAGCATATAAAGGGGACATTCAGACAATGAGACTGCAAACAGCTCCGTTCAATGATCCAACAAAACTCAGTAATATCATTGTCTATCTTATACACTTACATATACATGCAGTTATATCATTTAGAGCACTTTCTTTTCCTGTCTCTTGTACAATGAGTATTACACATTTTGGGTTTTATTACTCCCACAGTTCTTATTACCTTCTTTGGAAGAGAGTAAAACCAAATGTGACAGAACAGATTCAGTCAAATCAAAAGGGTGGACATAATAGTTAATGTAAAAACATAATACAAGGTGATCAACAATGGTTGCCATAATGCCTCTTGCTATCTTAAAAAGAATTGCCTATACCATCAGTTATAATAAAATTGAACAAAACAGCAAAGAACGAAACCAACAAAACCAAAACACTGGAGACATTACAGGTCTTCAAAAGAAGATAATAGTCAACCAGAATGGGCATCATAATGAATCCCACTATCTTCACAGCTGTTGCCTAAGCTTTCAAATCTAGTACTATCAAGCAAAACAGAATAGAGGAACATCAATAAAAAAAAAGATGGTGAGAGCAAACAGGGCTTCAAATCAAGTTAACAGAAAATCAAAATGGGTTACTATAATATATCCTTCTATTTTTTATTTATTTTTCCCTTAATTAAAAGGATAAAAATAAAAAAGTAAATAATAAAATTGAGATTGAGATAAAAGAGGGCATAACAACAAAACAGCACAGGTCAAAACATAGCCATTTAAGCAAAATAGTGTTTCACCACAAGATAATCCCTACATAAAAGTAGTTACCATATTGTCTCTTTCCTTGAAATCTTTGAGTATAACTTCGTATACTGTAGCATCAAACATATTAAAACAATGTAAAACCATTCAACAGAATGACAGTATTACAGGGTATTTAGAATCAACTAACAGAAAATGAACAATGGTGTCTGTATAATCTCCTTGTCTATAAAAGTTTATGTTGGCCATTCCCATGCCAGGCTTCCTGGGAATGCTCCTTTGAGAGCAAAGAAACAAAACACCTTGCAAAAGAAGCCCTTAAGGTGGTGCAGTTTTGTGACCATTCCACGCTGTGCCAGGAATGCAGTGAAGGCAAGCAGCATAGTGTGCAGTAGACTCAAGAGGAAGACCGGCACTGAGCCCTGAAAAAAAAAAGGAAAAAAAAAGGAAACCAGAAACATGACAAGAGATAAAAATTTTTAAAAATCTCCAGCTGCCCAACATGAGAAAATAAGCCCAGGAGCAGTAAACACTGAAGAGAACAAGCACAGTAACCATCTAATACTGGACACAGCATCAGCTGAAATAAAAAAATACATATGACCTCATAGATGAATTTAAAGCTGTACTCCTGATCCAAGTGAGGCAAGATATAAAGAGATTAATTAAATAAATGACAAGCCCCACCCAAGAGAACACAGATGGAAGAGCTGAGGAAATCAGAAAGAAAGAGAAATTTCTGAAGAGGAATTTAAACATAACTTAGAATACATGAAACAGATCCAAAGAGATTACCAGAAAACTAAAAACTCCATTGAACACTAGCAAAATGCCCTGACAGAAATTAAAAACAGCCTTCTGAAACTTGAAGAGAGATTTATGACATATAATCGTGAAAGAAAAAACCTCTTAAAAATAACAAGGAACCAGAAAGAAACAATTCAAAGGCTAGAAGATGACAAAAGGATATATAACTTAAGAATAAAGAATGTGAATGAGGAAGCAGAAGTGACCAAAAATGAAATACAAAGAATATTCACAGATATATTAAAGCAAAATTTCCCACGTATAGCAAAAAGAAATGATATCCAGATAAAAGAGGCATACAGAACACCAGCTACCTACAACCAAAACAGATCTATGCCTAGACATATAATAATCAAGATTCCAGAAATACACCAAAAGAACATAATATTAAAAGCAGCCAGAGAAAAGAAGCAGATTACCTACAATGGGAAAATTATCAAAATAACAACAGACTTATCAACACAAACTCTTAAGTCAAGAAGGGAATGAAAAGAAATATTCCAAGTCCTGAAAGAAAATAATATGCAACCAAGACTCATATACCCATCAAAACTCTCTCAAAATTAATGGAGAAATAAGATGCTTCCAAGACAAGGAGGAACTGTGGGAGTTCATGGCCACCAATCCAACCCTACAGAGAGTGCTGAAGGACATTCCAGAGAAAGAGAGGAAGGGATACCAGGATTCCAGCAACAGTGGCAGAGATACCTCAATGAACAGGCCAGACAGTGGAATGAGGAAATAAGGTGGACAAATTATAGCAGAAAAGTGGAGTAGCAGACATGAGGCAGAGACGGTAAGCTATAGTTTTAGTATAGACAGCTCTGAAATACTATAAAAAAGGCAGAGGTCATTGTTAATAGTGTATCAGGATTTAAAAGGCACAGTAGTCATCATATTTAGTTTGAATTTTATTTGTTCTGGTCTGTCCACTCATGTCAGATTTGAGGGCACAGACATCTGACCCAAAAATAGCAGGTTATACCATGGTAACTATCCTTACTTTCCTATTAACTTAAACTGAAATCCTGTATTACTTACATTGTCTTACTATGACTGATCTTAATTGAATCCGATTCATAAGACTATGGGTTTGCCTTGGCTGATTTTATTTAAATTTGGTATGCTTGTTAGTATCAACGCTAAAAGTAGAGGCAACTACCCTGAAGATGACAAGATATAAGGACATCCATACTGGTATTAATTATTAACAGCTCTCAAATCCTACAATGCTTTCAAAGTTGTGTTTTTATAAAAATAGGTAATACTATGTTTAACTATATTAAGCCGATGATGTGGACAAATCTATTGAAAATAACAAGAGAAAACATACTAACTACAGCAGATCACCTATATTGTGGTCTTATATGTCTTATCCATTGCATGTTTTTCTAGGAATTTGTTTTGCTGTCTTGTTATGATTTGTTTTTCCCTATAATACAGAGAGGATAGATATATATGTAGAAATTCATACATGAGATTTTTTTTAAAAAATTATTTACGGGAACAGATTATATAATGCAAGATGTAATGAACAGATACTCTGAAGAAGAGGCACTGAGAAACCCAATGCTAATTTTTTAGCATTATGATATAAATTCTAGCAATACTATTATTCACTGATCAGAATGATATTAGTCTAGTCTCTTAAGTTCAATTTCAGCATATGTAAAGATGGGGACAGCTACCACGAAGAGAATGAGAAATGCGATAGTAGTTATTATTCTCTTTCCCAATGTTAGATCTTGAGACCTAAAATGCCTTCATCATCCTGTAATGATTTGATTAGTTCTATAAGATGCAATATGTATATAATCTGGTGAAGATGGGGACAACTATTTGTAGGAAACTAGAGACAGTTAGATAGACAGTGAAGATTTCCAGTGGACTTGCTTTGAAATCTGTATTTCTTTAAATTGTTTTTTTAACTGTTTTGTTCTGTTTTGATATGTTTCATCTTACCCTCTTTGAGATGTAAAACAAGTGTGTAGGACTGATAACCATATTACTGAGTTTTTGTTCGATCATTGAGCAAAACTGTTTGCAGTGTCACTTTTTGAATGTCATTTTAAATACTTTAATTTTGTAACCTGAACAGCTATTTCTAAGATGATAATATGTAACTTATCAACCAGCAATTTCATATAGTTTATTTTTCTGTAATTTTGTATTATTTCTACGCTTTTTATCTCCATGTATTTTTTGTTTCCTTTTCTTTAAATAAAAAAAGTTTTTGTTTATATTATCACATATAATAAAATCCAACAAGATGCAACATGTTAAGACCTATGGAGACACAAAACCAAAAGCTTGATGGAACTTCAAAACAAGATGATATCAAATCAGCATTACCTATTATGATGTTGTTTTCTCCAAAATAGCTGTTCCCACCATCCAATCTTCTTTGCCTCATTTCTGATGAGCTCTTTTTCTGTCATTAGTTGTCAGTTTGTCTTCATTTTGTTTTCTGCTCCATTCTTATGGCCTCTCTGCCACTGTTTCTGGAATCTTGGTATTTTTCTTTTTTAGAATATCCTGCAGTATTCTCTGTAGAGTTGAATTGGTGGTTGCAAATACCCATAATTTCTCTTTATCCTGGAAGCACCTTGTTTTTCCATCAATTTCCAGGGATAGTTGTGCAGGATATATCAATCTTGGCTGGAGGTTATTATCTTTCAAAGTTTGAATTATTTCCCCCCACGCTCTTTGTGATTTGATGGTTTGTGCCGAGAAGTCTGCTGTAATTCTGTAATTCTGATGGGTGTTCCCTTGTAAGTGATCTGTTTCTTGTTTCTTATGGCTTTTAATATTCTTTTCTTATATTGGATTTCTGGAATTTTGACTATTATATGCCTAGATGTAACTCTGTTTTGGTTGTAGATGGCTGGGGTCCTGTATGCCTCATACATCTGAGTATTTTACCTTTTGCTAAATTAGGGAAATTCTCCTGGATTATTTCTGTGAATAACTTTTGTAGTTCATTTGTTTGTGACCCTACCTCTTCTTCTATGTTCTTGATTCTTAAGTTATAGATCCTCTTATCATCTTCTAGCCTTTGTATTATTGCTGTTTGTTTCTTTGTTATTTTTAAGAAGTTTTTCATTTCATGCTCCCACTTTACAAATCTGTCCTCCAGTTCAGATAATCTGTCCTTAGTTTCTTTCAAGCTCTTATGCCAGGTTTCAACAGAGTTTTTAGTTTCCTGGTAATCTCTTTGAATCTGCTTCATGTATTCTATGTTTTCTCTATTTTCTCCATCAAATAATTCTCCCCTTTTTTCTGTTCTTCCTATTCACCATATTTTTTTTTCTTGGGCAGTGCTTAGTATTTCCCTAACTATTCTACTTATGTCTTGCTTTATTTCATTAAATACTTCACTTTTAAACTCATCTATGAGGCTCTGGAGATATCACTTTATGTCTATTGGTGCCATGCCTGATATTGCATGTTTTCTGTCCTCATTTTCCTTTGTATTTACCTTTCCTGGATCAATGTTCTCAGGATTGGGGGCCAAGGACTCCTTCTTGTTACTCCCTCTTCCCATATTTTTGTTTCTTCCATACAAGTGTAAATAGGAGGCCCAATTTTTTTTTTCTTTGTCAGTTACAGTTTGTTTGAATCTGCTGGCTAGGGATTCCCACCCACTGTAGTATACTAAGGAGACACAGACCTGGGCAGCCTCTGCTGGGCCCGCCCCTCTAGGTTAACCAACCTACTGAAGAATTTACTGCTAGGGTGCACTGCCAGACACTGGGCCCTGGTTTGGGCTAGCCTGCTGGGTCTTAGTCTACAGCCTCACCCAGGCCAGGCACTCCCCACCAATCCCACTTGAGAGGGGAATATGTGACTGAAGTTACTGCAGCATCCTGTACTGGCTAGTCTGCCTGGTCCCAGAATGTCCTCTGTTGGAGCCTCCTGGACCATAGAAGAGTCCCCATTTCCCTCACTCACCACAGGTTGATGCACGGCTCTCCACCCATCCCGCTCTCAACTCTGTTCACCGATTCCTGTTCTCAGAGCTTTCACACATCTCTCTCCCTGCCAGGCTGATTCAGATGCAGCAGCAGCAGCAGGAACCCCAAATTGCGGCTTCCAATGGCTCGGGCTCCAGCTTCCATAATGAGGCTTTATCTGTTCCTGTTATAGCACCAGGACTGCATTCCCAGTTGGTTTCTCTCAGCCCAGTTCATTCTTGGGTCAGCAGGATATATCTCCTCTTGCTTAGGACTCGTCACTTTGCACCATTCCTGGATTCTAGGCTAGGTCTTTCAGAGATCCTCCATAGCTGCTGCTATCTGTCCACCTTGTTCTCCCAGAAGTCTGCATCTTCATCTTTCTGTCCTGTTTAATTGTCTGCTTTGTTTAGTGATTTTTTTTCCTAAATGTATCTAGGCTGTCTTTCAGTATTCTTTGGACAGTTGGCTGGTGATCATGTAGTTTTTCAGCTGTTCTTTGTCATGGAAGTATCTTATTTCTCCATCCATTTTGAAGGACAGTTTTGCAGAGTACATCCATCTAGGTTGGAAATCATTTTCCTTTATGATCTGAAATACTTCACTCCATGCTCTTCTTCACTTTATTGTTTGTGCTGAGAAGTCTGCTGTGATTCTGATAGGTTTTCCCTTATAAATGATGTCTTTTCTCTCTGTCAGCTTTTAATATTCTATTCTTTTGCTTGATTTGTGGGATGGCCATTATTATGTGTCCGGATGTAGTTTTATTTTGGTTATCGCTATTTGCAGTTCTATATGCTTCATTGATCTTGATATCTGTTTCCAATCTCATTTTGGAAATTTTCAGCTGTTACTTCTCTAAATATCCTCTTGACATCCTTTATGTTGTCCCCTTGTATTTCATTTATCCCTATCAACCATATGTTGTTCCTCTTTGCATCATCTTGCAGATGTTGAATTGTTATTTCCTGATTTCTTGTTATTTTTAAAAGATCTTTCCTTTCCTGTTCACTGGCTGCAATCTTGTCTTTGAGATCTGAAATTCTATCTTCACATTCATTGAGCTGGTTTTTACAACTTTCGGTGGAGTTTTTGATTTCCTGTATATCTCTTTGCATCTGCTTTATATATTGTTTGTTTCTTATATTGTTCATCCAGGGATTCTATCTTTTTGTTTATCTCCTCCAATTTTTTTAACTGTGTCTTCTTTAGATATGTTCAGCATCTCCTTCATTTCTTTTATCATTTCTTCTTTTACCTGAGAGATTATTTCTAATTTGAATTCCTTTAAGGTTTCCCAGAGTTGCTTCTTTATTTCAGTTACTATTATTTCAGGTATTTCAGGTATGTGGCATATATTTTCTTCTATGCACATGGCTCATAAGCTTTCTTGGGATGGGCTGGATGTTTGAGATTGCATTTTGGTCTTTTGTTTTGTCATTTTCCTGTATTTTCCAGCTTCAAGTATTGTTCCAAGTAAGGGAGAGAGGTAAGCCAGGCTGGGATGGGTTCTGTGCTTGGCCGGACTCACTGTTCCCAGCAGGAAGCCGTGGTCTGTACCCCAGACAAGGGAGAGGTTCTGCCAGGCTGGGACAGGATTCCCTGCCCCCTGCTCTCTCACTGATCCTGACAGGAAGCTACGGCCTGTCCCCCAGGCAAGGAAGAGAGTTTCGCCGGACTGGGGCAGGATTCCTCGCCTTGGCTGGACTTACTGGTCCTGACAGGAAGCTGTGGCCTGGCCCCCAGGCAAGGAAGAGAGTTTCGCCGGACTGGGGTGGGATTCCGTGCTTCCATTGCACTTACTCCTCCCAACAGGAATTTATCTAACATTGTTAATGCTTGTTTTTAATAGTTTTCTTTATTGGATTTGTCTGAAAGATGGCTGTTTTATTGACATTTTCATAGACATGGATCTGCAGATCAGTTCGGATTTATTTGACATATGATTTATGTTCTTACTCTGCAATCTTGAGAGCTTAATTCTCAATTATATTATATATTTTTCCTTCCTTTTCACCTTGTATTAAAGTGAAGACTTCCTTTACTTACTCATTTTCTTCCCTTTTTATTGTCTGAAAGCACAGTTTTTAATATTATGGTCTGAAGGTGCATCTGTTTTCCCACAGATGATTCAAATTTATCTTTCTTTATGCCTCAGTAACACACTATTGTAAATGCCACATTTTCTTCATCCATTAATCTGTACTAAAACGTGCACCAATATATAGACATATAGACTGGGCCTAAGATTTCCTTATTTGTGAATTTTGTTGCTATAAACGTGGGTATGCACGTATCTCTGTAATATGATGTTCAAGACACCCAAAGTAAAAACAAAATCAAAATAAAAGAGAGACTACAGAAAGTAAGAAGATAGATCTTTCTAAAATCAGGGGTCAAGAATTAAAAAGAGGGGATGGGAAAAAGAATTCTTCCCCATCCCCTCCTTTGGGGGGCTGGGGGGACGGTGGGATTAGAATTCATGTGTGTAAGCAAAATCTAACAAACTGGATTTCACTTCTGTCAGATCATGTAATCTACCAAGTCAGAGTTTTATAACTGATAAAAAGATCACTCTCTCTTAGATATTTCAGTAACTGATTATCATGATAAACTTCCTTGGTTGTCAAATATCAGAACTAATTTATATTTTTAAAAACTCTACCAGCAAACATATTAGCGTGAAATAATAAAGTTTTATTGAAATAATAAGTTTTATTGTCTTCTATTTCCCCAATCTATTATTTCATTGTAGTGAAATAATAAAGTTTTATTGTCCTCTATTTTCTCAACATAACAAATTAACATTGTGCTTTTTTTTCTACCACTACATCCACTTAGTGCAGGGTACATGATGATCACACATACACACACAAACACACACACACACACTCACACACACACACACACACACACACACAAATGATGTCAATACGGGAAATTTATAGTCTTTTTTTTTCTTTCTGCAAATCAGGAAACACAGAAGTGTTTTTCCAGATCAAATAATCAGTTGACTGGATCCAGGCAAGATAAAGCCAGAAGTGAGATCCAGGTTGGACTAGGGACAAAACTGAATTCCTTTCTTTACATTGACCTTAATTCAACTTCTGCAGCAGGTGCAGAAGAGTTGGTGGCTAAGTCAATGGTCTGGGTTGAATCGTCCCTGAGGGCTCTCTCCAGACTGGTTGGGAGGGATTGCATCAATCGCTTTCGGAAGTCCCGGCCCACAAAAACATAGAGCATTGGGTTTATACAGCTGTTGAAGAAGGCCAGGGACATTGTTGGGTAGATTAGAGGACTAAGCATGTTGTATTTAGATGGCTCTTTCAGCCAGACAGTTCTTAGGAGTCCAACCAATTGAAAGGGGAACCAACAAATGAAAAAGGAAGCCACAACAGCAGTGAGGACCCGAAAGGGACGGCTGGAATTCATCATGCCTTTTCTGTGAATTTTGGCCGCAATGAGCCCATAGCAGATGATGACCATGGACATGGGCATGCTGAAGCCAATAACTAACCGGATGATCCCTCTGACCATATTAACTACAGTGATCACCTTTCTCCTCTCTTCATCGGTTGATCCCCAGAACATGTTACACCGTATTTTCTCATCAAGTTCACCTGTCTTGACGAAGATGAAAACTGGCAAAGTCAGGACGAGGGCAAGGATCCAGATTCCAGCAATAACTTTCTTGGCCAGGCTGACAGTTCGGTGGTTCTGGACCCAGATTGGATGCAAGACACAAATACAGCGATCCAGAGCAATATGACCAATTATAAAGACACTTGCATAAAGGTTTATGTCTGCCACAATGTAAACTAACTTACACAGGAACAAGCCGAAAATCTATTGTCCCAAGGCCATGGAGACAATTTGGAAAGGTAAGGTAACACTGAAGGAGAAGTCAGCTAAGGCCAAGTTCAAATAGCAGATGGTGGTGACTGTGCGTTTCATCCGGAACCCAGCCACCCAGATCACCAGCCCATTGCCCAGTACACCAAGGACAAAGGTGACTGGGAGTATCACCAATGGGAGGATCCACAAAACAGTGTTGCCAGTTGACTGAGAATGCATCGTGTCAGATACATTTAGAGGGCTGGTGACATTGGCTTCCATCTTGTCTATACCTGAAACATTTCAGAAAAAGGACATTTTTTAAAGTGGAATCAACTCAAAGCCTCCTTATTCACTCACCAGTACAGCTTCCACTCCGACCGTGGGACCCAACTTGCCAAGTTTGGTGGCTAGAAATACCATGAAATTGGAAACTTTCTTGGATTTTTTGGGAAAGGATGGTTACCATATTGTCACAAACATTAGCATGCATCAGCCTCTCAGGCAGATTACTTTACCAAAATTATAAGCTTCTACACACCAGCAGAAATGCTGAACTGAGAATGCATAGACAGCAAAATACAGAACAAAATCAGATTCAAATAGTGAGGAGAGCACTGGACTCAGCCTCTTCAGGTTCAAATCTTTTTACTCAGAGGTTCATAAAAAAGGTCAGAAAACTACATAGTTTTAGTCAGTCCCAAATTTTTGTAGTATCCTGACTCTTATCTCTAGTGTGAAAGCTCTGAACCTAGTGAGAGGTTAGTATTTCAGTTTGTTTATGGGTTTGCTTAGAGTTTTTAAGCAAAAAGAAGTCAAACAGTCCCTGAACTCTTAGGTAATACATCACAAGCACCTGATTTTCTGTACTTCCAATCCAATGTGTTTTATATCACTACTTGATATTATCTCTGGGAAATAAAGAATTTGTATAGCTTTAATGTTCTGTGTGATAAAGAGTTTAAGAAAAGTAAATTTTGTTAATATCTGTGGGACTCTCATCAGATACATGCAGTGGCTGACTGCTCCACATGGGAAACAATTTGATCTATGTAATTGATCTGTAGTGATCACCATGTCTGCTTTCTGTAAGAATTAATTGATTGTCAGAACAGTTGGGAAGCCTGAGGAAGGTCGCTTTAATAGTAAAAGCTAGAGGAGTCATGTCAGTCTGCTTGATCTGGACATAGTAAATACTGAGGACTCCTTCATACTGAATCATTATAATAATATTCTAAGGCAGGACGAACATTTCTTTTTACCAGGCAGAAATCATACTCCAGGGGATTTACTGGAGTTTTCAACATCACATCCAGCCAGTCCATTGAGGCAGCAAGACTTAAAAAGCAGAAATAATCAATTCCAGAGTTACCACTCTACAAGGCTGCCTTTGAAAAAAGGGGCTCCCTCAGGACTGCCTGGGCATGATTGATCCCTGATGTAATGACTTTCCCCATTCTTTTCTCACTCCTTCTTTTTCTTTTCTTACCTTTTTGCTTTCACTGAGGTCTTCTATGAGACATAGTGGATGCAGAACAGGGTTAATGGACCTGGGCAACATTGACTTCAGAGCTTGGACACTTTGTTATGAGAACTGCCCTCTACATTGTTGAATGGTTAGGTGCAAGTATACTTCCCACAAGATGTCAGTAGTAACCCCACTTAAGTTATGACAACTGTCATGGTTTATGTTGGTGGCCCCTAGGCCTCATGAGTTTGCATTGTACATTTGTGATTGGCTCATTGTCTAGTGCTTGGATTGATGGTATCAGTGCTACACCCACATATAGGTGGAGCCAGGATGTAATATAATGGCAGGAATAAGATGTGTCTGACTCTCTTGCTGGTTTCTGCCTTGCTGTTTGCAGCCACCATGAACTGCAACCCAGCCATGCCAGCCTGCCTTGGAGCCAACTGATTATGGACTGAAACCTCCAAACCCTGTAAGAAACAAAACTTTCCTTTCCCAACTTTAGGCTTCAGGTATTTTGTCTCAGCGAGTAAAAAGTAACTAAGACAACAACGTTTTCCTTGGGATGCAAAATCGTTCCCAGCTGAGAGTTAGTGTTTTAGTGTTAAGATTGCTGTTGGTTAATGAGTATTCTAATTCCATCTCTGACACCTCCACAGTGTGAGATCTTGGGTCAAGTCATCTCTCGGAACTGCAGAATGGCAATGGTTTTGTGGTAAAAGCTGACACACAGGCAAGGACTAAGGGAGAATAGATGTGAAAATCTTGGATAGATCATGTGAGATTTTAGCAAATGGAAACTTATGTCTTCACCAGAAGACATCTGGGATAAGCATTGTAGAACTTCAAGGTCAGTTGAGAAGAATGCTCCTGACAGTTGTAACTGCTGTTTATGAACATTATCCACACTGAATATCTTCCTTTACTATTTACAGCTTTTCTCCATAGCTCCTAAAGATTGTGTGTTCCTATGTAGAAAGCACTGAACAGGAGATATTCTGAATGTGGAATAATGCTATACCTAATATAACCATTGTAGAGATGAGGAAGTTAAGACTTAGATTAGTTACATTAATTGTCTGAATCTCCCAGTTAGAAAGTGGAAGATCCACAATTTGAGATCAGTTTCACTTATTCCATTTGAATTAACACCTTCCTACCCCGTATTTTCAGAAGGGACACATATGTACTACCATCTAAACAACCTGCAAGGCACTTAGAAGATGGTGTACTCAGCAACCTGTAAATTACTCATTTTAAAATGCTAACACAGCACTGCAGGCAATAAGAGATGGGACCATGCTGTGAAGGAGGTATTGAAAAATATTAGGTCCACATTAGTTGCAAGGCTGGGAGAGAGCTGTGAGCTTCAGGGTTCATCTGTATGGATCACAATGACCCCCTCTCTGATGAGACCCCAGTGTGTGCCTGTCATCTCTAATTACAATCTCCTCACTTTGAGGCCAAACATCACCATCGTGTGAAACAAGATAAAACCAGAGAGGCTCAGATAATTAAAGTAATCTAGTGTCGCCAGTGCAGCATGCAATTAAATTTCAGAGTCGTATATTTGAAACGTAAACCCAGCACTTATTGTGTATCCACTCTGCGATTAGTATAATCACTTCCCCAACTTTAAAAATGACTTTCGGTGCTTCTGCTTTCTTCCTAAATTCATTACTTCCTCCACAAGTCACTCATTTGAGTTATGCACTTGACTGACACTTCACTAAGAAAATGATAGCAATTAGATGTGAATTTTTTTTCTCCTTCCCTCCCCAAATGCTCCAATCTACTTGTATATGTTACTGTGGGTGAAGAGTTTGTGTTCATCCTGAAAGTTGCTTTCATAATTTGCCCTTGATCCTTCTCTCACTTACTTCTCAAAAAAGTCTGCATTCAGCAACTTTTTCTTTTTCACTAAAAAAACTCTGCAAGCTAGGTCATTTTCACTGTAAACATTACAATACCAAACCTGTTGGTGTCCACAAGAGCTCTCTTAAGTTTCTGAGGTAAAGAACAATGAGAGGATGAAAAAAATATAGAGAGAGACAGAAAGCTGGCATCAGGTGCAGCCCTTCTCCAGACGGGAAGAAGAGACTGCTCAACTAGTCCAATACATTTATTTATACATCATGCACCTTTGCTTAACTAGCCCACTTGTTACACCCCATGTTCTCCCACGTTCTCAGGCGTGGACATCAGTTCCCCTCCAGCACCCCATGTGTTCAGGGCATTTCTCAGGTGCTCTGTGCCCTTGGGGCACTCCTGTTCAGGCACTTGTGCTTTTGGCTTCACATGTGTAAACTTTCACTAGCTCAGTGACTCCCAACAACCCTCCACTTTAAAAAGATACTGTCCTTGACACTTGTTTCTTCCCAGTTTCAGCTGTACTCTGAACACGTGTTTCAAAGAAGAGGATTGAGACTTTGGAAGAGCTGTTTCTAACAGGTCTATTCATTTTTTTCACCACACATGTTCTAGTGAAAGCACATGGTATGTTCCCTGAGCCATTAGCACCTTACCCAGTATGTCTAGAGGATGCTTAGGGACTGCACGCTGCCACATCCAGTGATTCTTTCCCCATTCTTACCCTGTTATCCCAGGAACAAAGAATCCATCAGATTTCTCCCTTCCCAAGACAGATCTTTCCTTTGAAATGTACATACGGATGTAATTTGTAGATTTTATAGTACAGTTGACCACCCAATTTTCAGGCTAATTTCCTAGCCTCTTTTTGTCTTGATTTGCATTTAAATTTTAGGGTGTGCCATCCTCCAATTATATTCCTTCCACTGGGTATCCAATCCAGTATCATAACTTAAAATATCCCACTCCTGACTCTTGATTTAGATGAGCAGCATTGGCATTGCTCTGGAGCTCTAGCGTAGCTGACTTCCAGACATCTCCCATTTTCTGGAATGTGCCACTCTCTCCATGTTCTTTCTAATTTGAATGTAGATATTCAGTTGTCTAAGTTCCAAACATAGCTACTATCTTCAATCTCCTTTCTTTTCCAGTCTAATTCTAGCATTACCAATCATGAACATATTAAATATACAGTTAGATTTTTTTCCTACCCCACTATACTTTTGCATGGCTCTTCATATTTTTTTCAGTTCCTCATAGATGCTATCCATTGCCATCTTAAGGACAGTGTATTCTTTTTTTGCTTATGTTCACCATGCTCTTTCTTTTGAACTTCTCTCACCTGGATCTTTCTGAATGTTCGTATTTTAGTTTAAATATTATGTCTCCAAAGTCCAGTCTGACCCAGCCACAATTTGTCTCACTAGATAGTTTCCTTGCATATTTGTTCTTTCATTTATTTTCTGCCTCTAAGACCTTGTGTTCTAGTTTTTGGATCCATGGGACTAGAAAGTTCACTCAGTGCTCTGTCCCTAGAGTCATGCCATGCAAAAGAAATTTGACATGAGCCACACATGTCTTACTAGCTTATAGTACTAATTTTGAAAGAACAGTTTATAAATTCTGGAAAAATGACTTTTAATGATATATTTTACTTACCTACATATCAGAAAGAATATCATTGGAATGTTACCAAAATAAAAACACAGTCGTGGTGGTGCATGCCTGTTACCACAGCTACTAAAGTGACCAAGGCAAAAAGATGTGTTTCAGACCACCAATCTTGGAAAAATTAATATGACTATGTTTCAAAAAATTGAATTAAAATCAAATGAAATGACAGGTATTAATTGAATCACTTACATTCTCTTTCTCATACTTTTCTCTGAATAACCCCAGTAAACTTGCACTCAGTACATTCAGAAAATGCAATAGGCATTTGGGAAAGGTGGTTGGATATTGGACAACTCTCCTTGAGAGGCAAGAAGTGTCTTTCATATAATAGGCATCAAAATCATGATTTTAAATTGGCAGACTGTGACTTACCAGCAGCTGGGATTTTTATCCTGTGGTGGTCTCTTGTCTTCCTGCAGAGATGGAGGCTCTCACTTGCTTTCAACAGAATTCGTAGAAGGAGTGATAGAGGAACAATGAAAACAGAAGCAATAGATAACAGAAACTTGAAATTTTCTGCAATTTCCTATAATAACTGCAACTGCAGACATGTTATTCATAGAAATGTGGGTGTCTGGATGTTCCCTCAGCTGCAACCTTTTGTGGGAGAGAGAGGGCCCGGTCCTGATGTATCAGGGTACAGTCATCAGTGATGTAATCTTCCTTAAGATGATTGCTAGGGTTGATGTCTGAACAACTACTTTGAAGACAACAATGTGCATTATATTAACCAGTGTTAATCTCTTATTGTTTTGGTTTGATATTCTTTATTACCATTTTATTCTTTTTTTTAAAAATGCAACAAGCTGTATCATGCCCACAATGAATATAAAGGTCTTGTGTCATAAACTAAAAATAACAAGAATGAGCATGATTCAAGGGGGATAGAGATGGTTGGAGGGAGGCGAGTGAAAAGGGGAAGATGGTTAAAAGAGAATTGAACTGTGTTATGCACATGCATATACTCCCCTAGATGAATGTAAACTTTATGTACTATAAATATGATCTTATAAAAAAAGATAATTGCTGGTGCTGGAGGTAAAGAAATCATATAGATACTTCTATATTCATCATAATTTTACCAATGTCAACTAAAGAAGAAAAAAGCAAGAATGGTGAGTGGAAGAGAGTTGGAGATGCAGCCTAAGAGGGCCCAGAGTCAGCTGTTACCAGATCATGCACCTTGGTAAGGAGGTGGATGGTGGTGGTTGGCTTCATCTCACTTCCATGGAAGATTCCTGAGTATGATCACATAATGTGATCTCAATAAGCAACCTATTTTTTAGAGTCCCAGGGTGGCCTTTTTGTGCAGCCCCCAACACATGCCCCAGGCTTTCATGGTAGTGTCCAATGAACTTATTAACCTAGGTTGCTAAACCTGAAGCTTAGAGAGAGCATAGACTGACCCTTCTCTTCCTTCTCCAATGAAAGTCTTCAATAAATATTAGTTTAACTATTATGCTCCTTTTTCTGTTATTATTCAGAAATGTGCATATGCCTTATCTCTTCACATGACAAATCCCTGAAGTCAGATAAGTTCTTGTTTTGACAAAGATTTCTCCATGAAGAAATGGAGAACAGGAACAAGTTGTGATAAGCTGGTTGCAGAGTATAGTTTTCATACTTCCCTTGGTGCTACCAACACCAACTATCTGTTTGAAGAATTCTCCAAACACACTCAGATTCAGTAATTTGCTAGAAAGACTCACAAAGAGATTGGATCCAATGAAACGAACAAAGAAAAAGGTACAGATGATGTAGCCCAGATTCTGAGAGACAGAGAAAGGGCACTTGGGTCGATGTGCTCTCTGCTGATGGTTGTCTCTAAATTCTTCTATGTTCTTCCAACCAGCAGATTAAATTTAAGACACTTTGAATGAATTTCTACAAGCTGCAACTAAAGATCCATTCCTCTAATAACCTTGATACTTCTGATAATGGAGGCAGGTGGCTCCTATGACTGAGGCTGAGAGGATAAAGACTGGGGAAGTGCTGTAGCTTGGGAGTGGGCACTATTGACCATGCAATTTAGAGGGAAATCATGTAGTTTTGAAGTGTCATAAGAAAAGAAGAGGAAATGGCCCATAAAATAAAAGGGCACAGGCAAATGATAGCCTCATCTGCTCCGATGTTAACACTCAGCTCATCCCTGAGTGATGTATCACCACAGAGAACAAAGTAGTCTAGAATAATATAGTCTTTTGAGGATATAAATGCTCCTATCACATTGTGTAGACTGGAACCCAGACTTCATATTTTATGAACTCTGTGATTTTGGGTACATGAATTACTGTATGTTTTTTCTATGTAATGGACCCGTCAAGAAAGAGTTCCCATGATTACATTAATAGGTTGTAAAAGAGTTGGTTTGGTGGCACACATCGTGTCATGGCTTATATCTGGATGGCCCCCCTCAAGTTTCATGTGCTCATGGGTGGATATTTTGGAAGGTAACTGGATTGTCAGTGTGTGATAATGAATTATGTGTGTGATTGCTGGATTAACCATGGTGCAGGTAATGAAAGGCCCACACTGGTAGTGTGTGGCATGGACCAGTGGACTTGTAGCCTGGATGGAATATAAAGATGAAGGAGGTTTGCTGCTTGCTTTCTACCAGCCCTGCTACAAACTGTTCATCCTCGTCCTGTCCCTCTGCCACACAACTCTTTTTGGTGCCAGCAAGACTGGCACCAACTGAAACCTCTATCAAATATGGGCTAAAATAAACTTTTCCTACCTCATATGTGTCAGGTATTTTGTTCCAGAAATACAAAATTAATTAACGCACACCTGTAACCCCAGGATGACGCCCTGGCCAGCCTGGGCACCTTAGCCAAATTCTGTCTCAAAATAAAATAAAAGGGGTTGAGGAACGTATCAGTGCCCCCCAGATTCAATCCCCAGTGCAAACCCCCACCCTGCACATAGTGGTACAAAACATCTTCAGCAAGTCTTTTACTTAATGGTAAAATTGTTAGGTACTATTTTTTTACTTTATTTTAAAGAGAACAAAAACACAGAAAAGAAAAAAAAACAAGAGACATATGGATAACTACAAGAACAACAAAAAACTCAAAACAATAACAATACAGGCTTGCAGAAACAATTTAACAATACTTGTAATACTTCATATTTTTATCTTCAAAAAAGTTGCTTAGATTATCAGATATAGACATGTAAAATTAATATAGTTATATGAGTACTAATTGTTCTTTTCTAAGAATGAATAGAATTAGTAGTATAATCACCTTAGCTATTTCATGTATATATATATATATATACAATTTTATCTTTTTCCTTTTCACTTCCTTCTTTTCTCATTTCCCTATCCCAGTTATTTTTCTCCTTTGAGGAGTTTTCTACCCTTTCAGAATATCTATTGTACATGTTGGATCTTATTTACTCTTTCAGTTTCTTATACTATGGAGACAATGTGTTATTTACACATATGAGTTGGATTTATTTCACCTATAAGTGTGGTCTCAAGTCTCATCCATTTACCTATAAAAGCCCCAATGTGATCCTTCTTTATAATTCAGTAGTTCTCCATTGTATAAAAATATCATATCTTTTTTATTCATTCCTCACTTAATGGGCATTTGGGTTGTTTCCAAGATTTAGCTGTTATAGGTTGTACTACTATAAACATGAGTGCACATATGTCACTGTGGTGTGATGTTTTCAATTTTCCTGGAAAATGCTCAGAAGAAGGATAGCTGGGTCAACTGGAACCTCTAATTCTAGCTTTTTGAGAACCTCCACATTGATTTCCACAGTAACCACCGCGGAAAAGTGTACTTTTTACCCCACAGCCTTTCCAGCATTTGTTATTGGTGGTATTCTTGATCTTAGCCATTGTTTCTAGAGTGAGATAAAATCTCAGTGATGTTTTAATTTGCATTTCTTTAATGACCAACAATGTGAAACTTTTTTTATATATTTATTTGCCAATTGTATTTTTTCACCTGAGAAGTGTGTATTCATCTCAGATGCCCATATTTGGATTGCGTTTTTGGATTTGGGTTGCCTGATTTTTTAAATTATTTTTTCTCTACATTTAATTTATTTTCCTATTTTAGTGTAGTAGATAGCTTTCATATTGCTGCATGCAAACCCTCAACCACAGGTTGCAGAAAGAGGGGTTTATTTGGCTCCATTTTATTTTTTATTTAAGAGGAAATAAGACACAGAAAAGAAAAATAGCAAGAGACGAACAAACAACAACAAACCCAAAACAATAAGAGTAGAGGCTTACAAAGAAAGGTGATAGGAATTTAACAATCATTGTAATATTGCATATTGTTACCTTCAAAAGGATTGCTCAGATTCCCAAATACAGACATATAAAATTGATCTAATCATATGAGTATTTAACTGTTCTTTTCTAAGAATTAATGCAGTTAATAGTATAGTCATTTTTCCTATCTTATGTATGACTTTTTCTTTTTCCCTTCTTTCTTTCCTCCTTTTCTCCTATCTCAGTTACTTTTTCTCTTGGTATAGTTTCTTAGCCTTACACAGTATTTATTGCAGATTTTGGATCATATTTGCTCTTTCAGTTTCTTACACTAGGGAGACAATATGGAATTTACACATTTGAGATTGATTTATTTCACTTATGAGTATGACCTCAAGTTGCATCTATTTACTTATAAAAACCTTGATGTGATCCTTCTTTTTTTCTTTAAAGTGAATAAAACAAAAGAGAACAGAATAAAGCAAATAATAACAAAACAATGCAAGCAACACAGCACTTCATGACAAGGCAACTGAATATCAACAGTAGCTACCATAATGTCTCTTTTCACTGAAATAGTTGAGCATACCTTCACACAATAGTATCAAACGTAACAAAATAGTAGAAAACCATTCAAGAGAATGAAAGTATTACAGGACATTCAAAACCAAATAATCAGTAATGAACAACAGCTACTATAATATCTAATTCTCCTTAAAAGTTTGTTTATACTATCACACATATTAAAATCCAATAAGACACATGATAGAACAAATGGAAACAGAAGAACAAAAGCATAGTAAAACTTCAAAGCAAGATGATATTAAATCAGCAATGGCTGCCTAATGTCTTGTTTTCTTCAAGTAGCTGTTTATATCATCATACATAATAATATCAAACAAAACAAGGAAACCATTCCAACCAATGAGTGAAAATATTACTAGACTTCAAAGCAATATAATGAGGAGCAATGATTACCATAAAATCTTATGTACTCTTACCATTTCTTACACTAGGGAGACTATACAGTATTTATGCATGTGAGTTTGTTTTATTTCACTTGTGAGTATGATATCAAGTTACATCCATTTATTTATAAATATCTCAATGTGGTCATTCTTTATAGCTGAGTAGTACTCCATTATATAAAAATGCCATAACTTTTTTACCTGTTCCTCAGTTGATTGACACTTAGGTTGTTTCCAAGATCTGGCTATTACAAATTGTGCTGCTATAAACATGGGTGCACATATATCACTGTGGTATAATATTTTCAGTTCTTCTGGGAGTATGTCCAGAACTGGAATAGCAGGGTCAAATGGGACTTCCAAACTCAGATTTTGAGGAATTTCCAGACTGACCTTCACAATGGTTGCTACAGTCTACGCTCCCACCAACCGTGCAGGAGTGTTCCTTTTTCCCCATGGATTCTCCACTTTTGTTGTTGGTTTTCTTGATCCTGGCCATCCTTTCAGGAGTGAGATGGGATCTCAGTGTTGTTTTAATTTGCATTTCTCTAATGACTAATGCTGATGAACATTTTTCATTTATTTATTTGCCATTTGTATTTCATTGTCTAAGAAATGTGTATTCATCTCAGAGGCCCATTTTTGGACTGGATCTTTGAATTTCAGGCATCTGATTTTTTTTAATTCTTTATGTGTACTAGACAGACGTCCTTTATCTGAGGGACCATTCACTAAGAGTCTTCTCAATATATGGGTTTTCTTTTCACTATGCTGGAGATTTCTTTCAACATGGAGAAACTCTTTAATAAGATGTGATGCTAGTTATTGATTCTGGGAAGTATCTCCCATGTGGTTTGATTCTTGTTTGTGATTCCTCTACCTGTTCCTATGTCTTCAAGGTATTTACTACTTTGTTTTCCAACAGATTTAGTGTTTCAGTTTTAATATTTAGAACTTCGATGCATTTAGATTTTAGTTTAGTACATAGTTATATGTACAGGTCCAGTTTTAGTCTTCAGCATATGGACAGCCAGTTTTTCCAACACCATTATTTAAAGAGATTGTGGTTCTTCCAGTGAACATGTTTGGGCCCTTTATCAAAGATAAGGTGGTTGAGTGTGTTGGTAGCTGTGGTTGTGTCTTCCAATCTATTCCATTGATCTTCATATCTGTTTTTATTCCAGTACCATGTTTTTGTTACAGTAGCTTTAGAGTATAACTTCAAGTCAGGGATGTGATGCCTCCTGCCTTGCCTTTTTTGCTTAGAATTGCTTTCACTATTCTAGGTTTCTTCTGGTTCCAGATCAATTTTAGGAGTGATTTTGTAAGATCTTTGAGTTACATTAGTGGTATCTTTTTTTAAATTTTATTTAAGGAGAAAAAGAAAATAAAGCAGAAAAAGGGCACAAGTTATACAGAATTTCAGAAAACATAAACAGTAGGAAATCACTAGTTAATAGATTACATATTGTTATCTTAGAAATAGTTGCTCAAGTTACAAAATTAAAGCATATAAAGTGGACTTTCAAACAGTGAGACTGCAAACAGTTTTGTTCAATGATCCAACAAAACTCAGTAATATAGTTATCTATCTTATACACTTAAATATATATGAAGTTATATACTTTAGAGCACTTTCTTTTCCTTCCTTTTGTACAATGACAATTACACATTTTGGGTTTTATTACTCCCACAGTTTTTATTACTTTTTTTGAAGAGAGTAAAACCAAATGTGACATAACAGAACAGAGTCAGTAAAATCAAAAGAATGGACATAATAGATAATTTAAAAATAAAATACAAGGTGATCAACAATGGTTACCATACTGTCCCTTGCTATCTTAAAAAGAATTGCCTATATCATCACTTATAATAAAATTGAGCAAAACAGTAAAGAATAAAACCAAAACATTGGAGACATTACAGGACTTTAAAAGAAGATAATAGTCAATCAGAATGGGCGTCATAATGGATCTTTTGTCTTCACAGTTGTTGCCTATACTTTCGAACTTGGTACTATCAAGCAAAGCAGAATAGGGGAAAATCAGTCAAAACAAGATGGTAAGAGTAATACAGGGTTTCAAATCAAGTTAGTAGGAAGTCAAAGTGGGTTACTATAATGTATCCTGCTATTTTTTATTTATTTTTCACTTAATTAAAAAGATAAAAATAAAAAAGTAAATAATTAAAAAAGGAGATTGAGATAAAAGACGGCATAACAACAAAACAGCACAGGTCAAAGCATAACCATTTAAGCAAAATAGTGTTTCACCACAAGATATCCTGACATAAAAGTAGTTACCATAGTGTCTCTTTCCTCGAAATCTTTGAGTATAACTTTGTATACTATAGCACCAAACGTATCAAGACAATGTAAAACCATTCAAGATAATGACAGTATTACAGGGTATTTAGAACCAACTATCAGAAAATGAACAATGGTTTCTGTATAATCTCCTTGTATATAAAAGTTTTTGCTTATATTATCACATATAATAAAATCCAATAAGATACAACCTGTTAAGACCGATGGAGACAGAAGAATAAAAGCTTGATAGGACTTCAAAACAAGATGATACTAAATCAGCACTAGCTATTATAAAGTCTTGTTTTCTCCAAATAGCTGTTCCTACCATCCAATTTTCTCTGCCTCATTTCTGATGAGATCTTTTTCTGTTGTTTGTTGTCAGTTTGTCTTCTTCATTTTGCTTTCTGATCCATTCCTTGTGGCCTCTCTGCCACTATTTCTGGAATCTTGGTGTTTTCCTTTTTTAGAATATCCTGCAGTATTCTCTATAGAGTTGAATTGGTGGTTGCAAATTCCCCTAGTTACTCTTTATCCTGGAAGCACCTTGTTTTTCCATCAATTTCTAGGCACAATTGTGCAGGATATATCAATCTTGGCTGGAGATTATTATCTTTCAAAGCTTGAATTATTTCCCCCCATGCTCTTTATGATTTTTTTAAAATTTTATTTAAGGAGGAAAAAAAAAAACAGAAAAAGGGTACAAGTTATACAGAATTTCAGAAAAAATAAACAGTAGGAAATCACTAGTTAATTACATACTGTCATCTTAGAAACAGTTGTTGAAGTTACAAAATTAAAGCATATATAGGGGACTTTCAAACAGTGAGACTGCAAACAGTTTTGTTCAATGATCCAACAAAACTCGGTAATATGGTTATCTATCTTATACACTTAAGTATATATGCAGTTATATCTTTTAGAGAATTTTATTTTCCTTTCTTTTGTACAATGACAATTATACATTTTGGGTTTTATTACTCCCACAGTTCTTATTACTTTTTTTTTTGAAGAAAGTAAAACCAAATGTGACATACCAAGACAGAGTTAGTCAAATCAAAAGGATGGACATAACACATAATGTAAAAACAAAATACAAGGTGATCAACAATGGTTACCATAATGCCTCTTGTTATCTTAACAAGAATTGCCTATATCATCAGTTACAATAAAATTGAACTAAACAGTAAAGAATAAGACCAATACATTGTGACGTCCATTCTGGTTGACTATTATCTTCTTTTGAAGTCCTCTAATGTCTCCAGTGTTTTGGTTTTATTGCTCTTCGTGATTTGATGGTTTGTGCTGAGAAGTCTGCTGTAATTCTGATGGGCGTTCCCTTGTAAGTGACCTGTTTATTGTCTCTGACGGCTTTTAATATTCTGTTCTTACGTTGGATTTCTGGAATTTTGATTATTATATGCCTGGGTGTAGCTCTGTTTGGGTTGTAGGTGGCTGGCGTCCTGTATGCCTCAGACATCTGAGTATCTTTACCTTTTGCTAAATTAGGGAAATTCTCCTGGATTATTTCTGTGAATAGCTTTTGTAGTCCATTTGTTTGTGTCCCTACCTCTTCTTTTATGTTCTTAATTCTTAAGTTATAGATCCTCTTATCATCTTCTAGCCTTTGTATTTTGTTCTAGCCTTTGTTTCCTTGTTATTTTTAAGAAGTTTTTCATTTCATGCTCCCACATTACAAATCTGCACTCCAGTTCAGATAACCTATCCTTTTTTTCTTTCAAGCTCTTATGCCAGCTTTTGATAGAGTTTTTAGTTTCCTGGTAATCTCTTTGAACCTGCTTCACGTATTCTGTTTCTCTATTTTCTCCATCAAACAATTCTCCCCTTTTTTTCTGTTCTTCCATTCCACCATCTATTTTTTCTTGGGCAGTGCTTAGCATTTCTCTAACTATTCTACTTATATTTTGCTTTATTTCATTAAATACTTCTCTTTTGAACTCATCTATGAGGCTCCGGAGATATCGCTTTATGTCTATTGGTGCCGTGTCTGATATTGCATGTTTTCTTTCCTCATTCTCCTTTGCATTCATCTTTCCTGGGTCAGTGTTCTCAGGATTGGGGACTGAGGACCCTTTCTTGTTGATTCCTCTTCCCATACCTTTTGTCCCTTCCATACAAGCAAATATAGGAGGCCCAGTTTTTTTTCTCTTTGTCTGTTACAGTTTGTTTGAATTGCACTGGCTAGGTGTTCCCACCCACTGCAGTGTACTAGGGAGACACAGACCTGGGCAGCCTCTGCTGGGCCTGCTCTTCCAGGTCAACCTACCGAAGGCTTCACTGCTAGGGTGCACCTCCAGGTGCTGGGACCTGGTTTGGACTAGCCTACTGGGTCTTCATCAGCAGCATCACCCAGGCCAGGCACTCCCCACCAATCCCACTTGAGAGGTGAATATGTGACTAAAGTTACTGCAGCATCCTGTTCCAGAAAATCTGCCAGGTCCCAGTATGTCCTTTGCTGAAGCCTCCTACTCTATAGAAGGGTCCCCATTCTGCTCACTCACTGTAGGTCGATGCAGGGCTCCCTGCCAGTCCTGTTCTCAACTCCATTTGCTGATTCCCACTCTCAGAGTTTTCGCACGTCTCTCTCCCTGCCCTGCTGATTTGGATGCAGCAACAGCAGCACAAAATTCAAATTGCAGCTTCCAATGGCGTGGGATCCAGCTTCCATGCTGAGATTTTATTTGTTCATGTTATAGTACTGGGATTGTATTTTCAGTTGGTTTCTCTTAGCTTAGTTCATTCCTGAGTTGGCAGGGTATATCTCCCCTTGCTTAGGACTCCTCGCACTGCCCCATTCCTGGATTCTAAGCAGGGTATCACAGAGAGCCTCCATAGCTGTTGCTATCTATCCTACATGTTCTCCCAGAAGTTTGCATTAGTTGTATCTTGATTGGGATTGCATTGAATCTATAAAACAATTTTGGGAGAATGGCCATTTTCACAACATTTTTTCTTCCTATCCATGAACAAGGGACACCTTATGATTTTCTGAGATCCTCTTCGATTTCTTTTTGCAGGGATTTATAATTGTCCCTGTATAGCTCTTTTATTTCTTTGGTTAGATTGATTCCTAAATATTTCATTTTTTTAAAATGCTATTGTGAAAGGTATGGCTTCTCTTATTTCTCTCTCAGTGACTTTGTTGTTAGTTTATAGGAATGCTATTAATTTTTGAATGTTGACTTTGTATCCAGTTACATTACTAAATTTATTTATTATATCAAGGAGTATTTCAATGACATTTTGAGGGTCTTCCATATAGAGTATCATGTCATCTGCAGATAATAATTTAACTTCATCTTTTCTTATTTTTACTCCTTTTGTTTCTCTCTCTTGTCTAATTGCTCTAGCTAGTATTTCCAAGACTATGTTGCATAGGAGTGGTGATAATGGACATCCTTGTCTTTTGCCTGATTTTAGGGTTAAGGCTTTCATTTCTGGCCATTTAAAATGTTGCTGGCTGTTGGTTTGTAACAGATGGCCTTTATCCTATTGAGGTAAAGACCATCTATTCCAATTTTCTGTAAGGTACTTATGACTGAGTGTTGGACCTTATCAAAAGCTTTTTCTGCATCTATAGAAATGATCATGTGATTCTTACTTTTGGCTCTGGAGACATGGTGGATTGCATTTATTGATTTACGTATGTTGAACCATTCTTGCATGCCTGGGATGAATCTCACTTGGTCATGGTGTATAATCTTCTTGATGATTTGCTGCATCCTGTTTGCCAATATTTTATTGAGGATTTTTGTATCTGTGTTCAGTAGGGAGATTGGCCTGTAGTTCTCTTTTTTAGTTGGGTCTTTCTCAGGTTTTGGTACTAGAGTAATATTTGCTTCCAGAAATAACTTAGGAAGAATTGCTTCCCTTTTGATTCCATTGAAGAGTTTGAGTAGTATTGGCATTAAGTCTTCTTTGTATTCCTTGTAGAATTCCACAATGAATCCGTCTGGGCCCGGGCTCTTCTTGGTAGGTAAGGACTTAATTACATTTTCAATTTCCTTTATAGAAATTGGATTATTCAGCAGTTTTACTTCTTATTGACTCAGCTTTGATAGTTCGTATGTTTCTAGGAATCTGTCCATTTCTTCTGTGTTACAAAACCTATGAGAGTAGAGATTTTCAAAATAGTTGTTGGTGATCTTCTGTATTTCCACAGTCTATAGGGATTTCAC
The DNA here is from genome assembly GCF_034190915.1 of Cavia porcellus. Taxonomy (NCBI): domain Eukaryota; kingdom Metazoa; phylum Chordata; class Mammalia; order Rodentia; family Caviidae; genus Cavia; species Cavia porcellus. The sequence continues at coordinate 29,816,555 of NW_026947490.1, read as the reverse complement.
CTTTTTCATTCCTTATTGAATAAATTTGAGTTTTTTTCTTTCCTTTTTAAAATAATATTGGCTAAGGACTTATCAATTTTATGTATCCTTTCAAAGAACCAACTCTTTGACTATTGATTTTTTGGATTGTTTTCTTAGTATTCATTTCTGGTCTGATTTTTTATAATTTCCTCCCTTCTTTTGGCTTTGTGATTGACTTTCTCTTCTTTTTCTAGGTGTTTGAGGTATAGTATAAGGTTTTTTGTGACAGTTCTGTTTTCCTGATGTAGGAACTCAGTGTAATAAATTTTCCTCTGAGGACCACTTTCATTGCATCCCACAGATTGCATTAAGTTGTATTTGTACTTTTTTTTGCTTGTAGGTATTGTTTAATTTCTTCTGTGACTCACTGATTGCTCAAGAATGTATTATTCAATTTCTATGTGTTTGTGGGGTTTTTGTAGTTTCTTTTATCATTAATCTCTAGTTTCATGACACTATGATAAGATAACATGCATGGGATAATTTCAGTTCTTTTGCATTTACTTAAATATGTTCTGTGGGCTAGTATATGATCTATTTTAGAGAATGGCCCATGTACTGCTTAGAAGAATGTATATTCTGATGTTGTTGGGTGGAACACTGTATAAGTCTATCAAGTCCATTTGTTCACAGGTGTGATTTAGTGCTGATATTTCTTTGCTGATTTTCAGTCTAGTTGATATGTCCCTTTGTGTCAAAGGGCTATTAATGTCTCCCATTATAATTGTGTTATTGCTTATTTGATTTTTCATTTCTGTCATACTTGCTTTGTATAGCCGAGTGCTCTGGAATTTGGTGCATATATATTTAAGATTGTTATCTCTTCAACTTGAAATTTTACCCTAACTTGTACGTAGTGACCTTCTTTATCTCTTCTGATAATTCTTGGATTGAAGTTCACATTGTGTGCAAACAATAGCTACTTGTGCTTTTTGAGGGGTTCCTGTTGCATGAAGTATTGTTTTCCATCCTTTGACTTTCAATCTATGAGTTTCCCTTTGGGTTAGATGGGTTTCTTGTAGACAGCAAATGGTTGGATGTTGTTTCTTGATCCATTCTGCCAGTCTGCTTCTTTTAATTGGTGAATTGAGGCTATTTACATTAATTGTTATAACTTATATATTGGTTTATTGTTGGCATGTTATCTTTCTGCTGTTGCTTCTTTATCTTTGCACTCTGTTTAATTGTTGTTTTTTCCTATGTCTATCTAGCATGTCTTCCAGTATTCTTTGCAGGGTTGATTTGGTGATCGTAAAATTCTTCAGCCATTCTTTGTCATGAAAGTATCTTATTTCTCCATCCATTCTTAAGGACAGTTTTGCAGGGTAAATCAGTCTGGGTTTGAAGTTGTTTTCCTTTAGGATCTGAAATACTCCCTGCTCTTCTTTACTTCTTTGTTTGTGTTGAGAAGTCTGCTTTGATTCTGATAGGTTTTCCTTTATAGGTATCTGTCTCTTCTCTGTAACAGCTTTTAATAATCTATTCTCATGTTGGATTTCTAGGATGTTGATTATTATATTTCTGGGTGTAGTTTTATTTTGGTTATAGCTAATTGGAGCTCTGTATGGTTCACTGACCCATATGTCAGTTTCCATTCTCATGTTTGGGAAATTTTCAGCTATTACTTCTGTAAATAGCTTGTTGATATCATTTGTGTTGTCCTCTCTTTCTCATTTATCCCTATTAATGTTAGTTTGTTTTCTTTGCATCATCTTGCAGCTTTGAATTATTTCCTGATTCCTTGTTATTTTTAAAAGATCTTCCCTGCTTACTAGCTGCAATCTTGTCTTCAAGATCTGAAATCCTATCTTCACTTTCGTTGAGGCAGTTTTGACAACTTTCAATGGAATTTTTTATTTCCTGTGTATCTTTTTGAATCTGCTTCATACATTCTATTTGTTTCTTGTATGGTCCATTCAGGGTTTCCATCTTTTTGCATTGTTCCTCTACTTTTTAAACTATGTCTTCTTTAAATATGTTTAGCATATCCTTCATTACATTTATCATTTCTTCTTTTACCTGGGAGATTATTTCCAATCTGAGTTCTTTTATAGCTTCCCAGAGTTGTTTCTTTATTTCAGATGATATGATTTCAGGCGTTTCAGGTGTATGGCTTATATTTTCTTCTATGTACATGGCTCCTAAGCTTGCTTGGGATGGGCTTTAGGTTTGAGATTGCATTTTGGTCTTTTATTTTGTCGTTTTCCTATCTTTGCAGGTTTTGAGTAATGTTCCAAAACTTCTCACTGGCATGCTGGAAATGACCTCGCATGCCTACAGCTCCCCAGAACTGATTGGAAGTTGCTGCGCATGACCAGTCATGCCCACAGGGACCTCCCTTATGTTCTCCAATGGTCAAGGATGCTTTTTAGGATGCTAAGTTCTGGGAGTGATGGTCCCAAGCTCTCCTCAAGTGCAAGAACACTGAAACTCACCTTTGGAGCCCTCAGCTCCAGAGGCTCAATGGAAGTGGCTAGGCATGGCCCACTCAGGCCCATGGAACCTCCCATGCCCCCAACATGTTTCAGGATACTGGGTGGGGTCCTAACTGCTGGAGGAAATGGCCCAGAGCTCTCCTGGACTGAGGGCATGCATGTTGGAAATCACCTTGAGCCCTCAGCTTCCAGGGCTCAATGAAGATGGCTAAGGCATGGCCTAGTCAGGCCAGTGGGATCTCTTGTGCCTCCTACTGTGATCCTTCTTTATATCTCAGCAGTTCTCCATTGTGTAAAAATACCACATCTTTTTAACCATTCCTCAATTGATGGGCACTTAGGTTATTCCTGAGACTTGGCTATTACAAATTGTGCTTCTATAGACTGGAGTGAACATATGTCACTGTGGTATGATTCTTTCAGTTCTTCTGGAAAAATGCCCAGAAGGGAAATGTCTGGTTCAGATGGAATCTCTAAGCCTATATTTTTGAGAAATCTCCACACTGAAACTTTCTTGGCCAGACTCACAGTGCCATGTTTCTGGGCCCAAATTGAATGAAAGACACAAATACAGTGGTCCAGGGCAATTAAAGCACTAATTATTATGCTTCCAAGTAGGTTTATGTTCACTATAATGAGAATTAACTTGCATAAAAAAGGTAAAAGGCTATTTTGTTCCATCACATGGATACAATGAAAAGCAGTAAAGTGGCACTGAATAAGTCAGAAAAAGTGAGATTCAGGTCCCAGATGGAGGTGACTATGTGTGTTATCTGGAATCCAGCCACTCACATCACCAGCTCATTGCTCAGCATGCTACAGGCAAAGGTGACTAAGAGGTCCACCATCGGGAGTATGCACAGAACAGGGTAGCTAGTAGACTCATAGAGCATCCCTTCAGATACTTTTCAAGGGGTGAAGATGTTAGCTAACCACACTGAAACAATTCAACAAAGGTCACTTACCCTATTCAGATCCTATTCACTTTCTCTATAGCTCCTTCTCCAATCAAAAGACCCAGTCTACCAAGCCTGGTAATCAGCATTATCTAAAATTGGATGTCCTTTGCTTGTGTATGGAAAAGGATAGTTCTTCATATCCTCACATTGTGAGCATACCTATGACTCATTTAAGAGAATGACTACATCAGTCCACCAGTTGAGATACTAAGGATGTACAGATAACAGACCATGGAGCAGAGGCAGCTTCCCATAGTAAGAGTCAACATGTTCAGTGTATTTCTACCCACAATTCTGCAAAAATGTTAGCAAGTTCTAGACCTTCAGCACCAAGTTTGTGCAGACTCCATTTCTATATTTCTCCACTCCAAGCAATCTGGTCCTATCATCCACTTAGCGTTATAGCCAGTTTAAAAGTTTGCATAGAGTTTACAGTTGAAGAGAATATTGAACTCTCATGGAACTATGCTGTGATATGTTACAATCTCCAGATTCCATGCAAGATGAAGTCATCTGTGAAGGCCCTGTTTCTACTTTCAAAGCAGGGCATTTCATTTTTTCCTTCTTGCCAGCCTTTCTGGAGCGCAAAGAATTTGAACAGGTTATCATAAAACCACTCCATTCTTCAGAGAAGCAAGCCAATGTTCAAAACGATGATGTTGCCTGAGAACTCAGCTTTTGGAGGAATTAGAGTATAGATCTATTCGACTCCAGATCCCAGCCTCATTTATAGTACAACAGTGACTCTCATTTAGGTGTGAGTTTTCATCCCAGGGGATGCATTCTGTGTGATAAAGGGTATGAGGGTAGATATTTTTAAAATATCTGTGTGGTTCTCTTTTGCAACTGTGTTCTGTGTCAATTGCTGTCCATGGAGTCCAGTTTGATGTGTATTGTTCTATGGTGTTCAGTTTTCCTACTTTTCATATGAATAAATTGACTTTCAAAGCAATTATGAAGACTGCTGAAGGTAACTTTACATAAGCAGTAGTAAAGGAAGGATATGAGTTGGCTTGGCTTGGGAACAACAATTACTGGAGACTTTTTCATATTTAATACCCATAATAATATTATAGAGCATTCAGTATCACGTTTATTATACAGGGCACAAACCATTTCCTGTAGGATTTTTTCTTTTCTGCGTCATGTCAGGCCAGTTATTGGAGGTATCAGGATTCATAAAGCAGGTTGAATCAACTCTAGAGCTAATGCTTTTGTTACTCTGCAGCTCTGCCTTTGAGTGTTTTTCCTGAGTTTGTCTAGGTTATCTTGTAGCTGGTTATAGTGTTTTTTCCTTCTTCTTTTCTGTTCTTATGGTATTCATTTCTGCCTTTTGTCTTCACTTTCACTGGAGTCTTTTTTGAGGCATTGTGTAATATAGTGCAGGGTTTCTCAATCTCAGCACTGTTAGGGGAACCTGAATTTTGATGTAGGAACTCTATTGCTGGCTTCTATCTACTAGATGCATAGATAGTGATATCTTGTGCCAATAACACCCCAAAATATCCCCTGGGATGAAAACTCACACCTAAATGAGAGTCACTGTTGTACTATAAATGAGGCTGGGATCTGGAGTCGAATAGATCTATACTCTAATTCCTCCAAAAGCTGAGTTCTCAGGCAACATCATCGTTTTGAACATTGGCTTGCTTCTCTGAAGAATGGAGTGGTTTTATGATAAAAACTGATTTTTCAGATAAGAGCAGCACAATACACTTGGGAGTCTCAAGTAGACTATGTGAGTCCTTACAAGTGATAAATCATTGTCTTTTCCAGGCTCTATGCTGTGTCCTGAGGTTCAATTTTTTTTGAAGTGTGCATTATGGAAGTTCAATTTCAATGAGGAGTGATAATCCTAACAGTAATAGTAGCTACTCATAAATATCGTCCACACCCAAGCAGCTACTTTTGCTTTTCACAACTCTACTCTGTGAACTTGAAGATTGCATGTGTTGATATGTATAAGCACTAAAAACACCTGATATGTTATAAATATTGAATGATGTTACACCGTAATTATATAACAATTGTACAGATTAATAAATTAAGACTTATGTTACCTTAATTGTTTAAGGCTCCTAACTATAAATTAACATGGCCAAAGGTGACCTGAGTCAGTTTCCTAAAGAACTGGGCTCTTCTACTTCTCCCATCACCTACTCCTCAATAAACTCAGGCTTTCTTACTCAAACTGTAAACACTCTAAAAGGCACTTAGAAAAATCATAAACATGATAATCTCAAAACCATTGATTTTTAAATGTCAATACAACAAGGAAATGTACAGGGGGGTTCAGGCCAATAAAACAAATTACAGAATTATGAATCTAGCCCACTTACAAGGTTGGGGAGAAAATAGTATGTCAAGGAGGTATACTGTGCTGACCAAAATGTTCCCATGTGGTGAGACTCTAATATGGTCCAGTCATCTTTAATTATAACACCCTCCTTTGGCGTCAAGCATCACCATCACATGACACAAGATGAAACCACAGCTCAGAGAGGTAAAGTGAAATGTCCAATATCATGATCATTGCAGTGTGTGATTAAATTGTATGACTATATAATTGAAATAGAAATCCAGCACTTCAGTGAGTTCACTCTAGTTTCAGGATATGCCCAAATCCATCTTTTAAAATGACTTCCAGGGCTTTTGCTGTCTTTTGAAGCTGCATAAATCCCTGCAATGTTCTCACACTCAGCTTATTCACTTGACCTGTATTTCAGTGAGAAAATGATAACAATTTGATGTAAGCATTTTAGATGCCATGCTCCAAACACTCCAATATACCTGCTGTTTCTGCAATGAGTTCTTTTTCTTTGCAAAGATTTACTTTCCAAATTTTCTATCTTCTGTGTCACTTACGCAAAAATTTGACTTCTGCATTTTTTATGGGTAAAAAAACTCATCCTCTTTCATTTCAAATGGATCATTTTCACTGTAACATAACCATTATAATAATCCTCCCCTTCAAAAGATGTGATCAATGGTCCATATTCCTTTTCAAATCCAGCCCTGTTTCTTTCTTCAAAAAGAATTCACAGCCAGACTTTAAAAGGAGACAACTGCAACTGTTCTCTCCAGTTCTCCTTACATATTCTTCAAACTTGTTTCATGTGACCTGTGTCTTCAGCACTTCACCAAACATATTTTTCTGAAGGAGGATTAATGACTCCATGTGACCAAATACAGTAGTTACTTCTCCATTCTTATCCTGATTCCCAAAGACATAAGATCCATCGGAGTTCTTCCTTTCTGAGACAAACTTTTTGCTTTGAGAGTACGATATGCATGTAAGACACATTTTTCCTTGTCTCTGTAGTTGAATTGGCCAAGTTTTTAAATTCAAGTCTACAAATTGGAGGTTTTTGCCTTACCAGCCACTCCAGTCTTCCATCTATAATCTTTCCATAAATGATACAATCCAGTCTCATGGCTTAAAATATCATACTGATCACTTCTAATCTAAATCATGAGCTTTGGCATTGAACCAGCCCTCTACCCTGATATAGTCAACTGACTTCCTGACATCTCCCCATGAGAATGCCAGTGAAACTTCCATCTAACGTTGCCCAAACTGAACAATTAAATATCACGTTCCCCAAAGTGAGCCACTGCCCCAACCCTCTACCTATTCTCAGCTTATGTATCATCAAAACACCACTTGTGGATTGTATTTTTGATTGCAGTTCCTTTGATCATCAATCCCTTCTCAGCCCTACTGATCCTGAATGTATTGAATGTGCATCCAGGATCATCCCCATCCACCTACTATTGTCTGTGGCCATTCATAGGTTCACCAACTTCGCAAATAACTTCATTCAGAATCTCAACTTACCCAGATCTAACACACTATGCTCAGTTCATACTGAGCTCCTTCATTTCCTTCATATCCTTTGTCATGGTTTATGTCTGTGTCCCCCAAGCCTCATGAGTTTTTTTTTTTTTTGTCTTTTTCCTTTTTATTGGTACCAGGGATCGAACTCATGACTGCCTGCTTGTAAGGCAGGCGCTTATGCCGCTGAGCTAAATCCCCAGCCCCAAGCCTCATGAGTTTGAATTGTGCATTTGTTATTCATTCAGTGTCTAGTGCTTGGATTGATGGTGTCAGTGCTCCACCCACAAAGGGGGTGGAGCCAGGGTGTGATGTAATGGCAGGAAGAAGGTGTCTCTTTCTCTTTGCTGGTTTGAGTTTGCTGTTTGCAGCCACCATGAAAGGTGGGCCAGCTATGCCCGCCTGCTTGGGAACCGAGTGTGGACTGAAACCTCCAAAAACTGTAAGAAATAACCTTTTCTTTCCCAACTTGGGCATCAGGTATTTTGTCTCAGCAACGAGCATAACGTAACTAAGACATCCTTGTTCTTGAAATTCACTGCTGTCTCAGGGGCTCTGCATTCTCTTCTACTCATACTGTTCCTCCCTTTGAGCTTTTCTTGCCTAGATCTTTGTACCTATTCATATATTACATCAAATATGTGACCTTAGATGTCTGGTCTGTTTGACCCATGAGGTAAACTCACTTTCCCAGGCACAGCCTGTTTCATCTGTTACAATTATTTTTTCTTTTAAATTTTTATTAGCACATGTATGCAACACATAGTGATTACACTTTTCATGGGGAATTGTTATGTGTACATAATACATCTTAATTCTTTTACTTGCCCTCTCTTGTTCTCTCCCTCCATCTCTTGGACCCCTTTCTATTTGCAGATCAGTCTCCTAGTTTCCTGTTAGTTATCTTTTGTTTTGCTCACCAGATACTTCTCACTTATTTTCTCATCCAGTATTTCCACCCTCTAATACCCTGTGCACTAGCATGTAAATTCCATAAAATATCGAGTTTATTCAGTCCTCTCTCTAGGGTTGCACTGTCCCAAAGAAATGGAACGTGAGTTCCAAATACAGCCACTCAGATGACTTGCAGTTTTCTGTAGCCATGTGGGAAAAAAAGTTTGTAAATTTGGGAAAAATGAAGTTTAGTGGTATAGTCAATGGCAAACATAAAACAAAAGAATATTTTATTATTTCAGCTTATCATCAAAATAAGATTATACCAGGGTTGGTGGCACATCTCTGCAATCACAGCTGCTCAGTATGTTCAGTCAGGAAGGTGTAAATTTAAGGCCAGCCTACCAATTTAGTGAGACCCTGTTGTAAAACTAAATAAAAGTAAAATAAAAATTATTAATAATACTGATAATAATAGTGATAACACTGATAAGTTTCATATACTTAAGCATTGAATACTCCAGGTAGATTTGATGAACAGCTTACCTCAAAGTTTAGAAAGTGTATGAAATATAGAAGACTTTCTGAATTGTCACATTGCAACTTAGCACCAGGCGAGAAACTTTCTCGTGACATGCTTCTGACTTCTTGTGGAGTAAGTCAGACTCTCAGTCTTTGGTAGGCTTTACTGAGGGGCAGAAGGAGGGATGATAAAACCAGCACGAATCATGCCACCCATAGTAGAGAGTCCTTACAATTCCTGGAAGCGTTGCAGATGCGATGTCTGTAAGATCCAGAAATGTGCATGTCAGGATGTTCCCTCAGATCCCACCTTCAATGAGAGAGAAAGGGTCTCTCCCATAGATACTAGGGTGCAGGAATAAGGTGCTAGGCTCTCTCACCAGTTTAGAGACTCGGGCAATTGAAAGAAATGATTACTGACATGAGAAGAATTAGAGGCAGGCAATAAAAAGAGAGATCATGCTTAAGCAAAAATTCACTTCTCTACTTAATAATTTGAGGGAGAATGGATGAGATTTTTCAACATTAAGCAGTTCTCCAGTTCTCCACAGACAATAACCAGATATCTTATAACTCCATTTTTCCCAGCATCACCCAGTGCAAGGTGGAAAGGCCCAGTCTCTACCTTTCATGCAGAAACAACAAGTATTTTGTGTCTATTGCCTTTCAAAACCTGCATCACAGTAGTCAGGTAGATCTGAGAGATGATCGAGATGGAAGCCATGAGGACTGGCAGAGTAAACCAATTTGCTAGCATTTTCAAAAACATATAACACTAGCTGGAGAGGGTTCGATCAAAAACATTGATTTTTCTCATAGTTATGAAGGTTGGAAGTCAGATCTCAAGTGTGGGCAGGACTGCTCCTCCTGAAACTTTCTCTCTTTGGGCTAAAAATGAACAACTCCTCCCTGTGTCCTTCCATGATCTTTACTCTGCACATATCTGCATCCTAATTTCTTCTATTCAGAATATCAGTCACACTGGATTTGGGCCCACCCAAATGACCCCATTTCACTTAAGTGTCCTTTTTAAAGCTTCTGCCTCTGAGTGTCACATTTTAAGGTGTTGAGTGTTGCAGCCAGAGTAAAAATTGATGACAAAACATAGACTTATGGGCTACAGTGACCAGAGAAAATCCTGGAGATGAGCCTTAAAGGAAAATCACCTTGAGTATGAACCCAAGGAGATAGAGACCAAAGGATTGTTAAGTGAATTGTGGTTGAAACATGAAACATTAAGCTTGGAGAGATCCATGCAGAGAGAATATAAAACAAAACATAAGACCTGTTTCTGGTATATATAACATATATACATATTACTCTCAATAGATAAGTGAAATGACTGAGACAAAGCAAATGTAATCAGAAAAAAATTCAGTTTAATCATCTTTTCTGTTTTAGCTTCTACAAAACACTCAAGAATGGATTTCAGCTCTATAATATCAAAGGAGCATTTTGTGACACAAAAATGATACAAAACTCCAACAGTAACACATCCCTCAATCAAGTTCTTTTGTCACCAGGCACCCTGTGCATATTGTCTGTGCCTGTGCTGTGCTGCAGAGCAGAACTAGGTGCACATGATCTCCTGTGCTTCCAAGAGGCAAATGTTCACTCTCTGCCTCTTTACAGGAAGTGCTGGCCCTAGCTGTGTGTCATGTGCAACCCCATAACTGGTGAGCAGCTGACCTGAATTCCAGCCCAGGCCTCACTATCTCAGGTCCCAACCTAGAGCCTTCACAGTCTCCAGAGTCCATCACAGACTGTTAAGCTAATAACAAAGATGGTAACTTGTGCAGCATTGGCAGGGACTTCCTATCTAGCTCAGCCCTGAAGCTACTTTCCTTGACATTTGTCTACTTAGGCTATGGGGCTGGGGAGATTGAAAGTCCAACTCTGAGACTTGACTTTAGTCTTCAGCTAACTGCTTTGTGCCACACCCTTGCCCATGTTTCTACAGATCCTGCTGTGCTAACTATGGTCCATCTGTGTTGTAGTCAGGGTTTATGAGGAGAACAATTAGAATCAGGACACAGAATTTATAACATTATTTTATGATGGTCACCCAGAGTTTAACACAAGAAAGTGCAGGAAATCTGTCCACAACACTAAAGACCCACACTATTCAGCCAAGGTCCTAGATCCCACAGCAATGTCCTGTGTGAGTCCAGATGAAGACCGAGAACCTATGGCAATGCCTCTCATAAGTCCAACTGGATTTCTAGAGCCCACAAATGGATTCACACCAGTCCCTTTTATGGATCTGTGCTGGGAAGGCCCAAAGGTCACTGGTGGAAGCTAAAAAGTCTATGCTAGCAAGGTGAAGGAGCTGTGCTCGTAGATTGAGGGTTCTATGCTGGAGTTGAGAAGTCACGCTCAAAACAAAGATGAGGGATGTACTGAAAAGTACCATACCATCCTCAGTGACATGGAGGACCCAAGCTCCTCTGATGATAAGAATAGTCGAGTACATTCCAGAAAGCCAGTATGATAACCTTGTCCTGAACACATGGAGGGGAAAATGGAGCACATCTTCCCCTCTGGAGCCAGGAAGTGATACTCAGTGTAAGGACCAGAGCTCTCCCAAAGTGAACCACAGCCACTCTCACCAACAAGGTTCTGAGCTCCTCCAATGACAGTGGTTGAACTCACATGGGGAAAGCTAGCCATCACGAGCTCCTTCAGGAAAACCAACAACAACACTTAGAGAAACACACAATGCCTCACTCTTCCTCTCCACGTCTCTATTTATGCTGGCAAATTTCCTCAAATGGAACATCTACACTCAGCATCATGCTGATTTGATTCAGCTGATGTTAAGTTGACCACCAGTTTTTAATCCACAATGATCTTTGAGCAAGAACCAAACTGTGTTTATGCCTTAGTAAAGGAAAGACATTATGGGAAACAGGTCGATCATCTTACAAGTTCAGCTGCAAGAAGAACAGTCCAACTTCTGAAGATTTCAAATACTGTTCAACAGTATACTTTGTGGCATCCCTTGTCTGTCAGATTCTCTTGGCATCTCAGACCTTCTACTCAATGCAAAATAGCCCTCTCTGCCTTCACTTTTATATTACTTCTCCTATAAGACTTTGCTTTTCTCATGACTTTTGAACATTACCTCTTCCCCTTGGGAACCCTGTGGAATTCAGTGTTACACATGACCACAGAGATCTTTTAATAACTTTTTTTATTTAAGAGGAAAAAGAGAAAAACACAAAACAAAACAAAGCAGTGTAAGGTTACATATAATACAGAACTACAAAAAAAGCATAACAGTAAGAAATCACCTGTTAATAGATTACATATTATCATCTTGGAAATAGTTGCTCAAATCACAGTATCAAAGAATACAAAGTAGACATTCAAACAGAGAGACTACAAACAGCTGTGTTCAATGATCCAAAAACATTAATATAGTCAGCTATTCAACATCCCTATACACACTTGCTGTTATATCCGTTAGAGCTCTTTTTTCCCCTTCCTCTCTTTTTACAACAAAATTTACACATTTTAGATTTTATTACTCCTTAGTTCTTATTACTTTTTGGGGGGGGGAGAATAAAGTCAAATATGGCAGAACAAAGCTGTCAGTGAAAACCAAGGATAGACTTAGCACATGATGTAGAACAGAGTATACGGTTATTAACAATAGTTATCAACGTTGTCTCTTGTTTCCTTAAAAAGATTTGTCTATCTCATTAGATATTATAAAGTTGGACAAAACAGTAGAGAACAAGACCAATAAAACTTAGACATTGTAAACATTACAGGACTTCCAAAGGAGACAATAGTCAAACCAGAATGGGCATCTTAGTGAATCTTACTGCCTTCAAAGTAGTTGCCTATACCCTCGGACCTGATACTATCCCACACAATGGAACAGAGTCTAATCAGTCAAAACAAGATCGTGGGAGCATTACAGGACTTCAAAACAAGTTAATAGGAAATCGAAAAGAGTTACTATTATATATCCTAATTTTTTAAATTTTTCCCTTAATTAAAATAAACATAAGAAATAACTAAATAATTTTTTTAAAGAATAATAGTTACCATAGTGTCTGTCTTTTTCCTTGAGATATTTGGATAAAACTTCATATACTATAGCTTCAAATATTTCCATATCAAGAAGCCCGGAATAAAGCCTTTCTAATTAATAAGTGAAAATTTTATAAGGCTTCAAGGCCACATAATGGGGAATCATGATTGCCACATATTTTCATATATTTGAATCATTACTTACATTAGGGAAACTATTCGGTATTCATACATGCGAGATTGATTTATTTCACTTATGAGTATGGTCTCAAGCTGCGCCCATTTATTGATAAATATCTCAATGTGATCCTTCTTTATAGCTGAATAATATTCCATTGTATAGAAATACCACAACTTTTTATCCATTCCTCAGTTGATGGACACTTGGGTTGTTTCCAAGATCTGGCGATTACAAATTGTGCTGCTATAAACATAGGTGCACATAAATCACTGTGGTATGATGCTTTCAGTTCTTCTGGGAATATGCCTAGAAGTGGAATAGCTGGAATAAATGGGATTTCCAATCCCAACTTTTTGAGAAACCTCCAGACAGACCTCCACAAAGGCTGTACCAGTCTACACTCCCACCAACAGTGCAGGAGAGTTCCTTTTTCCCCACATCCTCTCCAGCATTTGTTGTTGTTGGTTTTCTTGATCCTGGCCATTCTTTCAGGAGTGAGATGGAATCTCAGTGTGGTTTTAATTTGCATTTCTCTGATGACCAATGATGATGAGCATGTTTTCATATATTTATTTGCCATTTGCATTTCTTCATCTGAGAATTGCGTATTCATCTCAGATGCCCATTTTTGGATTGGATCTTTGAATTTTGGAGGTCTGAGTTTTTTTAATTCTTTATATGTTTTAGACAAGAGTCCCTTGTCTGAGAGACAGTTCACTAAAATCTTTTCCCAGTTTGTGGGTTTTCTTTTCACTATGCTGGAGATTTCTTTTGACATGCAGAAACTTTTTAATAAGATGTGGTCCCAGTTATTGATTCTGGGAAGTGTTTCCCGTGCGGTTTGAGTCCTGTTCATGAATTCTCTACCTACTCCTATGTCTCCAAGGTTCTACCCACTTTGTCTTCCAATAGATTTAGTGTTTCTGTTTTAATATTCAGATCTTTGACCCATTTAGATTTTAATTTAGTACATGGTGATAGACATGGGTCTAGCTTTAGTTTTCGGCAAATGGAGAGCCAGTTTTTCCAGCACCATTTATTAAAGAGATTGTCGTTCTTCCAGTGAAACTGCTTGGCTCCTTTATCAAAGATAAGGTGGTTGAGTGTGTTTGTAGTTGTGGTTGTATCTTCTAATCTATTCCATTGATCTTCACCTCTGTTTTGATTCCAATACCATGTTGATTTTACTACTGTTGCTTTGTAGTATAATTTCAAGTCAGGCATTGTGATGCCTCCTGCTTTGCCTTTGCTGCTTAGAATTGCCTTTGCGATTCTAGGTCTCTTCTGGTTCCAGATGAAATTTAGGAGTGATTTCTCTAGATCTATAAGGTATGTTGATGGTATTTCTATTGGGATTGCATTGAATCTGTGTAAGAGTTTTGGGAGAATGGCCATCTTCACAATGTTTGTTCTTCCTATCCATGAGCAAGGGATGTCTTTCCATTTTCTGAGATCATCTTCAATTTCCTTTTTCAGTGTATTATTGTTTTCACTGTATAAGTCTTTCACTTCTTTCGTAAGAGTAATTCCTAAATATTTCATTTTTTTGCTTGCTAATGTGAATAGTCCAGTTTCTCTTATTTCCCTCTCTGTAATTTTGTTGTTCGTGTATAGGAATGCTATTGATTTCTGAGTATTGATTTTGTATCCAGCCACATTACTGAATTTATTTATTGTATCTAAGAGTATTTCAATGGAGTTTAGGGGGTCTTCTATGTAGAGTATCATGTCATCTGCAAACAATGATAACTTAACTTCTTCTTTTCCTATCTTTACCCCTTTTATTTCTCTTTCTTGCCTAATTTCTCTGGCTAGTACTTCCAGTACTATATTAAATAGGAGTGGTGATAAAGGACATCCTTGTCTTGTGCCTGATTTTAAAGTAAAGGCTTTCAATTTTTGGCCATTTAGAATGATGCTGGCTGTTGGTTTGTCATAAATGGCCTTTATTATATTGAGGTAAAGACCATCTATTCCAATTTTCTGTAGAGTTTTTATCATGAATAAATGTTGGACCTTATCGAAGGCTTTTTCTGCATCTATAGAAATGATCATGTGATTCTTATTTTTGGCTTTATTGATATGGTGGATTACATTTATTGATTTGCGTATGTTGAACCATCCTTGCATTCCTGGGATGAATCCCACTTGGTCATGGTGTATAATCTTCTTGATGATTTGCTGGATCCTATTTGCCAATATTTTATTGAGGATTTTTGCATCTGTGTTCATTAGGGAGATCGGTCTATAGTTCTCTTTTTTAGTTGGGTCTTTCTCAGGTTTTGGTACTAGAGTAATATTTGCTTCCAGGAATGACTTAGGAAGGATTGCTTTCCTTTCAATTTCATTGAACAGTTTGAGGAGTGTCGGCATTAGGTCTTCTTTGTATTTCTTGTAGAATTCTGCAGTGAATCCATCTGGGCCTGGGCTCTTCTTGGTGGGTAAGGACTTAATTACATTTTCAATTTCAGTAACAGAGATTGGGTTATTCAACAGTTTTACATCCTCTTGATCTAGCTTTGGCACTTCATATGCTTCTAAGAATCTGTCTATTTCTTCTGTGTTATCAAACTTTTGAGAGTAGAGGTTTTCGAAGTAGGTGTTGATGATCTTCTGTATTTCTATTGGGTCTGTAGTGATTTCTCCTTTTTCATTTCTTATTGCATGAATTTGAGCTTTTTCTTCCCTTTTTTTAATAAGGTTGGCTAGGGGCTTATCGATTTTATTTATTCTTTCAAAGAACCAACTCTTTGATTTGTTGATTCTTTGGATTGTTTTCTTAGTCTCTATTGCATTGATTTCTGCTCTGATTTTTATAATTTCCTCTCTTCTTTTGGCTTTGGGCTTGACTTGCTCTTCTTTTTCTAGCTGTTTGAGGTGTAGCATCAAGTTATTTATTTGTATTCGTTCTGTTTTCCTGATGTGGGAACTCAGTGCAATAAATTTTCCTCTCAGGACGGCTTTCATTGCATCCCACAGGTTCCGGTAAGTTGTATCTGTATTTTCATTTTCTTTTAGGTATTGTTTGATTTCTTCTTTAATTTCCTCTGTGACCCACTGATTACTCAAGAGTGTGTTATTCAGTTTCCATGTGTTTGTGGGATTTTTGCAGTATCTTTTATCATTAATTTCTAATTTCAGAGCGCTATGATCCGATAACATGCAAGGGATGATTTCTTCTCTTTTGTACTTGTTTAAATATGTTCTGTGAGCTAATATATGGTCTATTTTAGAAAATGATCCATGTACTGCTGAGAAGAATGTGTATTCTGATGTTGTTGGGTGGAACATCCTGTATATGTCTATCAAACCCATTTGTTCACAGGTGTGATTCAGTTCTGTTATTTCTTTGCTCATTTTCTGTCTGGTTGATCTGTCCCTTGGTGTCAATGGTGTATTAAGGTCTCCTGTTACAATTGTGTTACTGATAATTTGAGTTTTCATTTCTGTTAATAATTGTTTTATATAACTTGGTGCTCTGGAGTTTGGTGCGTATATATTTAAGATAGTTATCTCTTCCTCTTGGAGTTTTCCCCTTACAAGTATGTAGTGACCTTCTTTGTCCTTTATGGTCATTGTTGGTTTAAAGTTCACGTTGTCTGCAAACAGAATGGCTACTCCTGCCTTTTTCTGGATTCCTGCTGCATGAAGAATTGTTTTCCATCCTTTGACTTTCAGTCTGTGAGTATCCTTCTGGGTTAGATGGGTTTCCTGTAAACAGCATATGGTTGAATTTTGTTTCTTGATCCATTCTGCTAGTCTGTTTCTTTTGATTGGTGCATTGAGACCATTTACATTAACGGTTATTACTGTTAAATGCTGGTTAATTGTAGGAATGTTATCTCTCTGCTGTTGCATCTTTATCTTTCTGTTCTGTTTAATTATTTGCTTTGCTTAGTGGTTTTTTCCTTTGTGTATCTAAACTGTCTTTCAATATTTTTTGCAGGGTCGGTTTGGTGTTCATGAAGTTCTTCAGCTGTTCTTTGTCATGGAAGTATCGTATTGCACCATCTATTTTGAATGATAGTTTTGCAGGATATATCAGTCTTGGTTGGAAATCATTTTGCTTTAGGATCTGGAATATTTCACTCCATGCTCTTCTTGACTTTATCATTTGTGCTGAGAAGTCTGCTGTGATTCTGATAGGTTTTCCTTTATAAGTGATCTGTCTTTTCTCTCTGACAGCTTTTAGTAATCTATTCTTGTGTTGGATTTCTGGGATGGTGATTATTATATGTCTGGGTGTAGTTTTATTTTGGTTATGAGTGTTTGGAGTTCTATATGCTTCACTGATCTTGATGTCAGTTTCTGATCTCATGCTTGGGAAATTTTCAGCTATTACTTCTCTAAATATCCGCTTGACATCCTTTATGTTGTCTCCCTCTCTTTCATTAATCCCTATCATTCTTACATTATTCTTCTTTGCATCGTCTTGCAGTTGTTGAATTGTTGTTTCCTGATTCCTTGTTATTTTCAAAAGATCTTTCCTTTCCTGTTCACTAGCTGCAATCATGTCTTCAAGGTCTGAAATTCTATCTTCACTTTCATTAAGGCGGTTTTTACAACTTTCAGTGGAGTTTTTTATTTCCTGTATATATCTGTGCATCTGCATTATGTATTCTGTTTGTTTCTTATATTGCTCGTCTAGGGATTCTATCTTTTTGTTTAGTTCCTCCAATTTTTTATCTGTGTTTTCTTTAGATATATTTAGAATCTCTTTCATTTCTTTTATCATTTCTTCTTTTATCTGGGAGATTATTTCGAGTTTGAATTTCTTTAAAGCTTCCTGGAGTTGTTTGTCAACTTCAGTAGCTATTATGTCCGATATATGAGGTGGATGGGATATATTTTCTTCTATATACATTGCTCCTAGGGTTTCCTGAGATGGGCTGGAGGTTTGAGGTTGTAATTTGGTCTTTCGTTTTGTCATTTTGTATATTTCTGTGTTTCAAGTGTTATTTGAAAGCTTCCTCAGGATCTGTTGAAAATCCCCTTCTATGCTTGGAGCTACTGAGCCTCTGACACCGCACTACTCCAAGCCATTGGGCCTGCAGAACCAGTGTCCCTCCTCTGCCTGCTCAGAACTCCGCAGTTCCAGACAAGCTGGGCCTCAGGGACACTGTGCGCCCACCTGCCCCTTGGAAGATCCACAGCTCTTCAATTGCAGCCGGGTTAGGGTGCTCTCCACAGGCCACAGTGCCTCAGGAGCCTGTGATCCCTCCCTGCTTGCAGAGATATCCACAGTCCTCTAGGCAAAGGAAGGGACTTCTGCAGGCACTCCAGATCCGCCCAGCTCCTCCTCTGCAGGCAGATGGCTAGGCGCGGCTGGGCTCGGGGGTTAGTGTAGGCCCGCCCATCCGTCAGGAGCTCAGCAGACTTCCAAGTGTAGCCGGGGTTGGGGGGGGGATGAGGAGGCAGCTGTAGTGGCCTCTAACCCACTGCTCCACTTCACTGCACCCAGAAGCCTGGGGGGTCCGGAACAGTCTGAGATTTGGGCAGACTGTGCTGGGCACTCACCACAGGCTGAGGTGCCTCAGGAAGCTGCGATGCCTCCCTGCTTGCAGAAGTATTCAGTCCTTCAGACAAAGGAACGGGCTTCTGCAGGGACTCCGGATCCACCCAGCTCCTCCTCTGCAGGAGATGGCTAGGTGCGGCTGGGCTCGGGGGTTAGTGTAGGCCCGCCCATCCGTCAGGAGCTCAGCAGACTTCCAAGTGTAGCCGGGGGGGATGGGGAGGCAGCTGTAGTGGCCTCTAACCCACTGTTCCACTTCTCTGCACCCAGAAGCCTGGGGGGTCCGGAACAGTCTGAGATTTGGGCAGACTGTGCTGGGCACTCACCACAGGCTGAGGTGCCTCAGGAAGCTGCGATGCCTCTCTGCTTGCAGAAGTATTCAGTCCTTCAGACAAAGGAACGGGCTTCTGCCAATAATTTTTTTATAAATATTTATACAAATTTTATATTATATTTTATGTATTTTATATTATAAAATATAAAATGTGGACATATCACATTTCTGATTTATAAACTTTAGTGATATCCCCTCTAACTCTTATTCTCCTGTCTTGGGATGCTATGGTGTGGAGGCAGGAGCTAGGTCACCTGCCTTGCAGCTGTCTCATGTCAATCTGGAAGAAATCTACAGTACTAAAGATGAAAATAATACAATATTAAAATTATCATGGATCTTCATCTTATTATTCTAGATCTTAACCAAGTAACACCCATTTCTAGAATTTTTGTGAAGTAAGTCATAAGTTTTATCCTTGATTTCAGCAATTTTATGTGTAACTGCCATTCAGTTTAATTTAAAATACCCTAATAAAGCAAGGAATTTTAAGTATCTTTAGGATGGCTGTCTTTATCTTTGTCTCTGAAACTGTCTTCATGTACTTTTCCACTATACTCTGGAATCCTAGATGATATTTAAAATTTCATTAAAATGGAAGGCTTGCTGGAATGTAATCCTATAAAAGCTTGCACAGGAGTGGGGATTCTGGGATCAGCCTTTACAGAAGCATCTGAGTGGAGAAGCTTGGCTCTGTCCAACTGTCTGAAACCTGTCTCCTTTCCTCTCTTTGTTTCTGGCTCCTGTCTCTTTCATTTTCACATCCACCTTTCACTGCTCACCTCAGATTTTTATTGCCTTCATTTTCACTTTTCTTTACATGGAGCAGAGTCCCCTGGACACCCGGTCTCTTGACCTTTGGTGGACTGGGTTGAGCTACATCCCGCAGATGACTGAATCAAAGGAAAACATTCAGGCTGTGGTTTTTAAAAGAACTGAGCCCAAACATCAAAGGCTTTCAAATACATACAAATAGTTAAGATAGTAATACAGTTGGTTTCTCTTATTTCATTGGAAAGAAAAGTCTGTGCTAATATGGTTTGGACAATATTTCATGTCTATATCTTGTACTCTGAATAACTACTATGTACCAATTATTGTTACTGTACTACTAGCCTGTTTTGAAACTTTTATTGTTACTTTTAATTTTTTCCTCTTTAAAATCAAAAATATTGGTATACTCTTGGAGTTATTATGAATCATAAGGACTCTTAGTGTTTCATGCACCTTGTTTCATGGTTCTATATCCTTTTCCCTCGACAGTTTCTTTGGTGTACCTTTGGCTATGAGAGACACGAGACCTTTGCAAATGAGAGAAATGAGAAGAGATGGAGGGAAGGGAAGGGAAGGGAAGAAGAAATAAAAAGAATTAAAATATATTATGTGCGCATTCCAACCCCTGTGATGAACGTAATCATTATGTACTTCAAGCATGTAATAAAAATACAAATTAAAAATTTTTTATTTAAAAGAAAATAAAACAAAACAATAAAGGGGTGCAAGTACTACAGAATTTCAAAAAAATAAAGAGTAAGAAATCATTAGTTAATAGCTTACTAGTGATTTTTCATTTTAGAAATAGTTGATCAAGTTACAAAATTAAGCATACAAAGTAGACATTCAAACAGTGAGACTGCAAACAGTTGTGTTCAATGATCTAACACTAACTTAGTAATATAGTCATCTATCTTACACACTGAAACACACTTGCAGTTGTGTCCTTTAGAGCATTTTCTTTTCCTCTCTTTTTTACAATAACATTTACACTTTTTAGGTTTTATTACTCCCACAGTTCTTATTACTTTTTTTGGAAGAGAATAAAACCAAATGTGACAAAACAAAGCAATCAGTCAAACAAAGGATGGACATAGTACATGATGTAAAAACAGAATACAAGATAATCAACAATGCTTACCATAATGCCTCTTGCTACCTTAAAAAGAATTGCCTACATCATCAGGTATAATAATTGAACAAAACCAATAAAACCAAAACATTGGAGACATTACTGAACTTCAAAAGAAGATAATAGTCAAACCAGAATGGGCATCATAATGAATCTTATTGCCTTCAAAGTAGTTGCCTATACCCTCAAAATTGATAATATCAAACAGAACAGAATACAGTAAAATCAGTCAAACCAAGATGGTGAGACGAATAGGGGGCTTCAAATCGAGTTAATAGGAAATCAAAAAAGTTACTACAACATATCCTGCTAACTTTTTAAAAAAATTTTACCTTAATTAAAAAATAACAATAAAAAAATTTTTTAAAAGGGGAGATTGAGATAAAAGAGGACATAACAACGTAACAATACAGGTCAGAACAGAACAATTTAAGAAACATAGTGTTTCACCACAAGATAACCTGACTTAATAGTAGTTACCATAATGTCTCTTTCCTTGAAATATTTGAGTATAACTTCGTATACTATAGCATCGAACATATCAAGACAGTGTGAAACCATTCAAGAGGATAAAAGTATTACAAGGTATTTGGAACCAGCTAACAGAAAACGAACAATGGTTTCTATATTATCTTTGCCTATAAAATATTTTGTTTATACTATCACATATAATAAAAACCAATAAGATACAACATGATAAAGCAATGGAGACAGAGCAGTTTGATGGGACTTCAATACAAGCTGAAATTAAATCAGCACTCGCTATTATGATACCTTGTTTTCTTCAAAATAGCTGTTTATATCATCACAGACAATATCAAACAGCCCAGAATAAAACCATTCCAATTAATGAGTGAAAACTTTATAAGGCTTCAAAGCCATATAGTGGGGATCATGTTTACCACATAATTTTATGTATTTGTATCCTTTCTGACACTAGGGAAACTATTCGGTATTCATACAATGTGTTTGATTCATTTCACTTATGAGCATGGTCTCAAGCTGCATCCATTTATTTATAAATATCTCAATGTGATCATTCTTTATAGCTGAGTAGTACTCCATTGTATAAAAATACCACAACTTTTTTATCCATTCCTCACTTGATGGACACTTAGGTTGTTTCCAAGATCTGGTTATTACAAATTGTGCTGCTATAAACATGGGTGCACATATATCACTGTGGTATGATGTTTTCAATTCTTCTGGGAATATGCCTAAAAGTGGAGTAGCTGCATCAGATGGGAATTCCAATCCCAGCTTTTTGAGAAATAGCCATACTGACCTCCACAATGGTTGCACCAGTCTACACTCCCACCAACAGTGCAGGAGTATACCTTTTTCCCCACAGCCTCTCCAGCATTTGTTGTTGTTGGTTTTCTTGATCCTGGCCATTCTTTTCAGGAGTGAGATGGAATCTCAGTGTGGTTTTAATTTGCATTTCTCTAATGACTAATGAAGATGAACATTTTTTCATGCATTTATTTGTCATTTCATATTTCTTTATCTGAGAAGTGTGTATTTATCTCAGATGCCCATTTGTGGCTTGGATCTTTGAATTTGGGGGGGGGTCTGGTTTTTTTTAATTCTTTATATGCTTTAAACAGAAGTCCTTTGTCTTAGGGAGAGTTCACTAAGATTTTTTTCCCAGTTTGTGGGTTTTCTTTTCACTAAGCTGGAGATTTCTTTTGACATGCAGAAACATTTTAATAAGACATGATCCCAGTTATTGATTCTGGGAAGCATTTTCCATTCAGTTTGAGTCCTGTTCATGAATTCTCTAACCACCCCTATGTCTTCAAGGTTTTTACCCAATTTGTCTTCCAATAGATTTAGTGTTTCTGTTTTAATATTCAGATGTTTGATCCATTTAGATTTTAATTTAGTACATGGTGGTAGGCATGGGACTAGTTTTAGTTTTCAGCAAATGGAGAGCCAGTTTTTCCAACACCATTTATTAAAGAGACTGTCATTCTTCCAGTAAACCTGTCTGGCATCTTTAATTTGCATTTCTCTAATACATAATGATCATGAACATTTTTTCATGTATTTATTTGCGATTTGTATTTCTTCATCTGAGAACTGTGTATTCATCTCAGATGCCCATTTTTGGATTGGATCTTTGAATTTTAGGGGTCTGAGTTTTTTTTAATTCTCTATATGTTTTAGGCAAAAGTCTCTTGTCTGAGGGGGAGTTCACTAAGATCTTTTCCCAGTTTGTGAGTTTTCTTTTCACTATGCTGGAGATTTTTTTTTTTTGACATGCAGAAACTTTTTAATAAGAGGTGGTCCCAGTTATTGATTCTGGGAAGTATTTCCTGTGTGGTTTGAGTCTTGTCCATGAATTCTCTGCCTACCCGTATGTCTTCAAGGTTTCTACCCAATTTGTCTTCCAATAGATTTAGTGTTTCTGTTTTAATATTCAGATCTTTGGTCCACTTAGATTTTAATTTAGTACATAGTGATATGCATGGGACTAGTTTTAGTTTTCGGCATTTGGAGAGCCAGTTTTTCCAATATCATTTATTAAAGAGATTGTGGTTCTTCCATTGAACATATTTGGCCCCTTTATCAAAGATAAGGTGGTTGAGTGTGTTTGTAGTCGTGGTTGTATCTTCTAATCCATTCCATTGATTAGCTCTGTTTTGATTCCAGTACCATGTTGATTTTTCTACGGTTGCTTTGTAGTATAACTTCAAGTCAGGCATTGTGATGCCTCCTTTCTTGCCTTTGCTGCTTAGAACTGTCTTTGCTATTCTAGGTCTATTCTCACCTCAGATGAATTTTAGGATTGATTTCCTGAGATCTATGAGGTATGTTTATGGTATTTTTATTGGGATTGCATTGAATTTGTATAACAGTTTTGGGCAAATGGCCATTTTCCCAATATTTATTCTTCCTGTCCATGAGCAAGGGATGTCTTTCCATTTTCTGAGATTGTCTTCAATTTTATTTTTCAGTGTATTATAATTTTTCCTGTATAGGTCTTTCACTTCTTTCTTCGGAGAGTAAGTCCTAAATATTTCACTTTTTGTTTGCTAGTGTGAAGGGTGAGGCTTCTTTTATTTCTCTCTCTCTGTGATTTTGTTGTTAGTGTATAGGAATGCTATCGATTTTTGAGTACTGATTTTATATCCAGCTATATTACTGAATTTATTTATTATATCTAAGAGTCTTTCAACGGAGTTTTGGGGATCTTCTATGTAGAGTATCATGTCATCTGCAAACAATGATAATTTAACTTCTTCTTTTCCTATCTTTACCCCTTTTATTTCTCTTTCTTGCCTAATTGCTCTGGCTAGTACTTCCAGTACTATATTAAATAGGAGCAGTGATAAGCAGTTATAAGCAGTGATACTCTGGCTAGTATTTTCAGTACTATATTAAATAGGAGCAGTGATAAGACATCCTTGTCTTGTGCCTGATTTTAAAGCAAAGGTCTTCAATTTTTGGCCATTTAATATGATACTGGCTATTGGTTTGTCATAGATGGCCTTTATTATATTGAGGTAAAGACCATCTATTCCATTTTTCTGTAAAGTTCTGATCATAAATTAATGTTTGACCTTATCAAAAGCTTTTTCTGGCCATGTTGGAACTTAGGATGCTGGGAAACCAAGCAAGCACCTCCCCCCCCTGGTAAGTGGAGGCAGTGTGGTAGACTGTGGCCCTTCCATGGGGAGAACCACTTGCAGCTCCTGAGATCCACGTGATGTTGGAACTTATGAAGCTGGGAAACCAAGTGATCAGCCTGTCTCCCTGCTAAGCAATAATGAACCTACTGGTGCACGGCCTAGAGTCAAACATCCCACTTCCCCTACCTCCTTTCTCCTGTCTCCCCATTAGCAAGTGGGAACCAGAAATCTGAGCATCTCCTTGGAGGTTGACCATAGCAAGTAAGGGGGATTTCCTTCTACCATTTCTTTGAAGGCCAATATTTTTATTACTGTTTTGCTCTATTCTGAATAATGGCTTTGCTCTATTCAATATTCTTTTTTGAGAAGTTCTATAATGTTCTGAATTTCATTTTATTTTAATATATGTGACTGAAAGAACAACTATTGTAAAGATAATGAAATATAGGGACTGGAGATTTATCTCAGCGGCATAAGTGCCTACCTTTCAAGCAGGCAGTCATGAGTTCGATCCCTGGTACCAATAAAAAAGAAAAGCAAAAAGAAAAAAAAAGATAATAAAATATACTGTGATACCTATTACTGTTATCCCGGTAACCTGCTGTGAAGTTCTGTATCAGTTTCACTGTACAATCTTAGTTGGCTTATTCTGTCTTGATCTGTTGTGTGTTATTATCTTTAAAATAAAATTTTTTTAAAAAGGCTTTTCTGCATCTATAGAAATGATCATGTGATCCTTACTTTTGGCTTTATTTATATGGTGGATTACATTTATTGATTTACGTATGTTGAACCATCCCTGCAAGACTGGGATGAACACCACTTGGTCATGGTGATTTGCTGCATCCTATTTGCCAATATTTTATTGAGGATTTTTGCATCTGTGTTCATTAGGGAGATTGGTCTGGAGTTCCCTTTTTTAGTTGGGGCTTTCTCAGGTTTTGGTACTAGAGTAATACTTGCTTCCAGGAATTACTTAGGAAGGATTGCTTCTCTTTCAATTTCATTGAAGAGTTTGAGGAGTGCTGGCATTAGGTCTTGTTTGTATTTCTTGTAGAATTCTGTAGTGAATCCGTCTGGGCCAGGGCTCTTCTTTGTAGGTAAGGATTTAATTATGTTTTCAATTTTGTTAATAGAAATTGGGTTATTCAGTAGTTTTACATCTTCACGACCTAGGTTTGGTACTTCATATGTTTTTAGGAATCTGTCTATTTCTTCTGTGTCTTCAAACTTTGAGAGTAGAGGTTTTTGAAATAGGTGTTGATGATCTTCTGTATTTCTATAGAGTCTGTAGTGACTTTGCCTTTTTCATTCCTTCTTGTGTGAATTTGAGCTTTTTCCTCCCCCTTTTTTTAATAAGGTTGCCTAGGGCTTATCAATTTTATTTATTTTTTCAAAGAACCAACTGTACAATCCATTGATTCTTTGGATTGTTTTCTTAGTCTCTATTGCATTCATTTCTGCTCTGATTTTTATAATTTCCTCTATTCTTTTGGCTTTGGGCTTGACTTGCTCTTCTTTTTCTAGCTGTTTGAGGTGTAACATCAGGTTATTTATTTGTATTCTTTCTGTTTTCCTGATGTGGGAACTCAGTACAATAAATTTTCCTCTGAGGATGCATTTCATTACATCCCACTGATTCCAGTAAGTTGTATTTGTATTTTTGTTTGCTTGTAAGTATTGTTTAATTTTCCTTTAATTTCCCCTGTGACCCATTGATTATTCAAGAGTGTGTTATTCAGTTTCCATGTGTTCATGGGATTTTTGTAGTATTTTTATCATTAATTTCTAATTTCAAATTTTTATGATCCAATAACCTGCAGGGGATAATTTCAACTCTTTTGCATTTATTCAAATATGTTCTGTGAGCTGATATATGGTCTATTTTAGAGAATGACCCATGTACTGCTGAGAAGAAGGTGTATTCTGACATTGTTGGATGGAACACTCTGTGTACATCTATCAAGTCCACTTGTTCACAGGTGTGATTCAGTTCTGTTATTTCTTTGCTGATTTTCTGAATGGTTGATCTGTCCCTTGGTGTCAATGATGTAAGGTCTCCTGTTACAATTGTATTACTGATAATTTGGTTTTTCATTTCTGTTAGTACTTGTTTTATATAACTGGGTGCTCTGGAATTTGGTGCATGTATATTTAAGATAGTTATGTCTTCCTCTTTAAGTTTTCCCCTAATGAATATGTAGTGACCTTCTTTATCTCTTCTGATCATTATTGGTTTTAAGTTCACATTGTCTTCAAACAGACTGGTTACTCCCGCATTTTTTGCGGGGGGTTCCTGTTGCATGCAGTATTGTTTTCCATCCTTTGACTTTCAGTCTGTGAGTATACTTTTGGGTTAGATGGGTTTCTTGTAGACAGCATATGGTTGGATTTTGTTTCTTGATCCATTCTCCCAGTCTGTTTCTTTTAATTGGTGCATTGAGACCATTTACATTATTGGTTATAACTGTTATATGTTGGTTTATTGTTGACATGTTGTCTTTCTGCTGTTACATCTTTATCTTTCTGTTCTGTTTAATTGTCTGCTTTGTTTAGTGTTTTTTTTCCTAAGTGTATCTACACTGTCTTTCAATATTTTTTGCAGGTTAGCTTGGTGATCATGAAGTTCTTCAGCTGTTCTTTGTCATGGAAGTATCTTATTCACCACCAATTTTGAAGAACAGTTTTTCAGGGTACATCAGTCTAGGTTAGAAATCATTTTCCTTTAAGATCTGGAATACTTCACTCCATGCTCTTCTTGACTTTATCATTTGTGCTGAGAAGTCTGCTGTGATTCTGATAGGTTTTCGTTTATAAATGATCTGTCTTTTCTCTCTGACAGCTTTTAATATTCTATTCTTATGTTGGATTTCTGAGGTGGTGATTATTATATGTCTGGGTGTAGTTTTATTTTGGTTATGACTATTTGGAGTTTTATATGCTTTACTGATCCTGATGTCGGTTTCTAATCTCATTGGGAAATTGTCAGCTATTACTTGTCTAAATATCCTCTTGACGTCCTTTATGTCATGCCCTTTTCATTAATCCCTATCAATCCTGTGTTGTTTTTCTTTGCATCATCTTGCAGTTGTTGAATTGTTATTTCCTGATTCCTTGTTATTTTTAAAAGATCTTTCCTTTTCTGTTCACTAGCTGCAATCTTGTCTTCAAGGTCTGAAATTCTATCTTCACTTTCATTGAGGCAGTTTTTACAGCTTTCAGTGGAATTTTTGATTTCCTGTATATCTCTGTGCACCTGCTTTATGTATTCTGTTGGTTCCTTATATTGCTCATCCAGGGATTCTATCTTTTTGTTTAGTTCCTCCAATTTTTTTTATCTGTGTCTTCTTTAGTTATATTTTCATCTCCTTCATTTCTTTTATCTTTTTTCTTTTGCCTGGGAGATTATTTCTAGTTTGAATTCCTTTCAAGCTTCTCAGAGTTGCTTATTTATTTCAGTTTTTATTATGTCCGATATTTCAGGTGTATGGCTTATGTTTTCTTCTACGTAGATAGTTCCTAAGGTTTGTTTGGATGGGCTGGAGGTTTGAGATTGTAACTTGGTCTTTTGTTTTGTCATTTTCTTATATTTCATGTTTCAACTGTTTTAAGTGTTATTTCAAGGCTTCCCCACAGTCTGTTGGAGATCCTCTTCTATGCCCTCAGCTCCTGGGACTCTGACTACCCAGCTCCCTGTTTTGAGAGAGGGTCACTGGGGTTGGGCAGGCCGGCCAAAAGCCAGCCCCTGGAACTGATGGCACCCACTCACCCAGAACTCCAGAGTCCTCCAAGCACAGCCTGGAGTGGGGAGGCTGCTGCAGACCTGCCTAGGACCTGCCATGCTGGTCCAGTGCACCAGGAAGCCACAAATTTCCCTCTCTGGGAACTTTGAGTGAGGGTCCCAAACTAGCTGGACTTGGTGGAAAGTGCGCAGGGCACTTACATCAGGCCACCCAGCCTCTGGAACCAGTGGCGCTTGCTTGCCTGCTCAGAACTCCAGAGTTAACCCAAATTAAAAAGTTTTAAAGCAGGAAAGAATGTTTTTAATTTTATTTAAAGAAAAAAGGCAAAACAGGAAAAAGGTAGAAATAATACAACATTTCAAAAAAGAAATAAACACTAAGAAATCACTAGGTGATAAATTACTTACTGTCATCTTAGCAATAGTTGTTCAAGTTACACAATTAAAGCATAAAAAGTGGACATTCAAACAGTGAGACTGCAAACAGTTCTATGCAATGATTTGCACACTTAAACATACATGTAGTTATATCATCTAGAGCACTTTCTTTCCCTTTCTTTTTTACAACAACAATTACACATTTTGAGTCTTATTACTCCTACAGCTTTTATTACTTTTCACACTATAGACCCAATGTGATATTTACAAATATAAGTATTTATTTCACTTGTGAGGATACTCTCCAGTTGCCTCTAATTACCAATAAAGGCCACAAGGTCATCCTTTTTTAAAGCTGAGTAATATTCCATAGTATAAAAACACCACCTTTTTAATCCACTCTGCAGTTGATGGGCATTTTGGTTGTTTCCATGACTTAGATAATACAAATTGTGCTGCTATGAACATTAATGCATATATATCACTGTAACATGACCTTTTGAGTTTTTCTGGGAAAATATCAAGGAGGGGAATAGCTGGATTGAATGGAATTTCCAATCCTGGTCTCCTGAAAAACCTCCCTACTGATTTCCATAGTGGTTGTACCAGTCTACACTCCCAACAACAGTGGAGCAATGTTCCTTTTTCCCTGCAGCCCAGCCAACATTTGTTATCAGTTGATTTCTTGATGGCAGCCACTCTTTCCAGAGTGAGATGAAATCTCAGCGCTGTTGTGATTTGCATTTCTCAAATGACCAGGGATGGTGAACCTTTCTTCATGTATTTATTTGCAATTTGTATATCTTCAGCTGAGAAATGTGTGTTCATCTCAGATCTCCATTTTTGGAGAGGGTCTTTGAATTTGGGGGACTTGATGTTTTTCAATTCTTTATATGTTATGAATATAAGTCCTTTGTTTAAGGGTTTGCTGGCTAAAATTCTTTCCCACTGTGTGGGTTTTCTTTTCAGTCTGTTGGTTATTTCTTTTGAAATGCAAAAATTTTTCAATAATATGAGATCCCAGTTGTTGATTCTTTGAAGTGTTTCCTGTGCAGTTTGCATTTTGTTCATGAATTCTCTGCCTACCCCTGTGTCTCCAAGACTTCTACCTACCTTCTGTTACAGTAGGTTTAGTGTTTCTGTTTTAATATGTAGATCTTTGGTCCATTTGAACTTTAGTTTTGTACATAGTGATAGGCATGGATCTAGTTTCACTCTCTAGCATTCAGAGAGCCATTTTTTCCAACACCATTTATCAAAGAGGCTATCATTCTTTGAGTGAACATGTTTAGCCCGTTTGTCAAATATCAGGTGACTGAGTGTCTTTGTAATTGTGTTTGCATCTTCTAATCTGTTCTACTGATCTTCAGGTCTATTTCTTTGCCAGTGACATGCTGATTATACCACTATAGCTTTGGAACATATTTTCAAGTATAGAATTGAGACGTCTCCTCTCTTGCCTTTGTTTCCCAGAAATGCCTTTGCTATTCTAGGTTTCTACTGTTTCTAAGTGAATTTTAGAAGTGATTTCTCAAGATCTGTAACATATGTTAATGGTATTTTGGGATTGCATTAAATCTCTATAATACTTTAGGGAGTATGGCCATTTTCATAATGTTGGTTCTTCCAAGCCAAGAGCAAGGAATATCCTTCAATTTTCTAATTTTCTCCTCAAACATCTTTTTGTGTTTGTATTTTTATTTTAAAGAGATTAAGACAATAGAGGACAGAACAGAGCATATCAGAACAGAACAATGTAAGCAACACAGTACTTCACCACAAGACAAACCAAAACTAAGAGTAGCTACCATAATGCCTCTTTCTTTGAAATAGTTCAGCATACCTTCACATACAATAGCATCAAACATAAAAAATAGTATAAAACCATTCAAGAGAGTGAAAGTATTACAGGACATTCAGAAACAAATAACAGAAAATGAACAATGGGTACTATATTATCTCATTTTCCATAAAAATTGTTTATACTATCACACATAATAAAATCCAATAAGATACAAAATGGTAGAACCAATGGAAACAACAACAAAAAGGTGGTAAGGCTTTAAAGCAAGATGATATTAAATCAGCATTGCCTATTAAAATGTCTTGTTTTATTCCAAGTAACTGTTCATACCATCACAGACAACTCATGGTGCTCTATTTTGTTATGTTTGATACTATTATATGTGAAGGTATGCTCAACTATTTGAAAGAAAGAGACATCATGGTAGCTACTGTTAATATCCTGTTGTCTTGTGGTGAATTACTGTGTTCCTTACATTGTTATGTTCTGATCTGCTTTGTTCTGTGCTCTTTTGTGGTAATCTCTTTAAAATAAAATAAAAAGATTATTTGAAAAAAAACATTTTTTCCAACCTCTCCTAGTCCCTAAGGTTTGTGTTGATAAATCAGCCATTATTCTGATATGCTTTTCTTTATAGGTTATTTGAAATTTTTCTCAGTTTTTAGTATTTCCTCTTCATGCTAAACTTTTGACAGTTTGACAGTGATATGTAATGGAGAGTTTCTTTTCTAATCATGGCTTTTTCAGGTTTTATATGCCTCATTTATGTGTATAGTGAAGTCTCTTCCTATTGTAGTTAGAGTTTTCAAGGAAAAAATTTAATATAGGACACATAATTTATAGGATTCTTTTATAATAGTTACCCAAAGAATCAAACATATAAAGTGCAGGAAATTTGTCCATGCACTAAAGACCCCAAAGAAGCCATTTGAGGGCCTGGATCCCACAGCAACATCCTGCATGAATGAGTCTAGCTGGAGGCCTAGAACCCATGACAATATCTCATGCATGTCTATTTCATGGATCTGCGCTGGGAAGTTCCAAAGGCCAGCAGCAGAAGCTAGAAAGTCTGTGCCAGTGGGATGAAGGATCTGCACCAGTAGGTTGAGGGTGCTGCACTGGAGCCAGGAAGTGATACTCAAAATAAGGACCAGTGCTCTCCCTAAAAAGCACCACAGCCATCCTCAACAATGAGGTCCCGAGCTTCTCCATTAATGAGAACAGCCGAGTTCATACCAAGAAGCCAGTATGGAGACTGAATAACACACCACCTTTTCCTCCAGAGCCAGGAAGCAGTAAAGTAAGGGCCAGAGCTCCCCCAAAGTGAACCACAGCTATTCTGAACAACAAGCTCCTGAGCTCCTCTGATGATGAGAACAGCCAAGTCCATATCAGGAAAGAACCTCAATAAGGTCTTCCACAAGAATCAGTGGCGACAGGAAAACCAGCACTTCTTCCTCTCAATTATCCTTTATATATTGTTGGCAACAACAGGGGCACCATTTGCATGCAGCACCATGTTGATTCAGCTTAGCTGGTTGTTAGAAGTTGACTGACCACCAGTTATCAATCCACCACATGTATACTTGGAACATTTTCTGCTATGATTTCAGGTAATAATTTTTTATACCTTTGGTGTCATATTGTAACTGCACCACATAATTCTTAATTGTTTTTGGTATTTATCAGCTGTTAGACCTATCTACCATGGTGTCATATTTTAGGGCATCACTGAGGACATTATCCATTGTAGCTATCTGGCAGTTAGATACATATCTATCTATCAGTTAGATATTCACTATGTCTATCTAAAGGTCTGGCAGTTTATGATCTAGCTGCCATGGTGTCATGTTTTTATTGTATCACTGAGTACATGATCCAGTCTATCTATCAAGGGTTGGCAGATTCCCCTCAGATTTGATGTACCTATACTTTCCACTGAATTTTTCTATCCAGGATTTCTATTTATACTCTAATTTCTACAAAAGTGGTCACCTATAACTTTCATTGTTTTCATTAACTCACTCAATTTTGTGTTTGTGTCTTCTTTATTTTTTTAATTTTATTTTGAAGTAGTAAAAGTACAACAGCACAAGACAGAACAAAGCCAATCAATACAATGCACTGAAATTGGAACAGGATTTCACAGTAGGATACTGGGATAGTAGTAATAGGTACTATGGTATATCTCTTTATCTTCACAACAGTTTTCCAGTCAATTAGGTATAACAAAATCAAACCAAAAATAGAACATTATAAAACCAATTGAGAATGCTGACTAGAGCAAAAGAAACATAACAAAACAAAACAGTGAAAACAACATTTACCTTCAAACAGAAGATAGAAGGAAATCCCCCATATTTGCATATGGTCATCCTCCCAAGAGATGCTGAGACATCTATCCCCAGTAGCTATGGGAGCTGGGAGACGAGTGGGAGAAGGGTGCATTTTCAGCCCATGTGGCAGTAGGCTCACAGGTAATGGTTCTCCTCCTAGACCTTACTGGGGCACTTACCAAGAGGGTGGGTGAATAGGCTGCCTGAGTCCCATCATGGCTGCATCTCGGGAGTTCTCTTTGTGTCTTCTTTAAATTCATTAAATATTTTATTGATTAGAAAAAAACAAAGAAACGAAAGCCTCAGCTTTTACTAGTCAATAAATATGCAAAGTTATAAGCAATAGATATTAGATAAAGACTCCTAGTACCTTCATGTGTACACAAGATTGGGCAATCATTTGTACTAATAATTTTGGGAACTAGATTATCCTCCCCACAGAGAGGAAGTGTTATCCTGATTGCTTCCTGTGCTTTCTCTTATGGTTCTGAGTCTAGCTTGATTGGAGTTAATACAGTTCATACAGTACCTGTTGCTTGGTGTTCCGGCACCCAATGGAATTTACTCAAAGCAGAATTCTGGTGCTCTCTAATTTCCTTGAAAGTAACTTGCTCAAGATCTTTCAGTGTGGAACCTACTTTGCAGACATTAACTTGTACAACTATTGTGTTGTTCAGCCTTCTTTCCTGTGAAAACATCCTGGTGAACTTTAGCATATGTGCTGCTGAAGTGATCACTTGGGTGAACTCTGGAAACCTTTGCTCCTAAAAGTCCATCCTCCCTCACATCTCCTCACTTCCAGGTTTCTGGTTTTTGGCTTGTTTGTTTATAACTCAGAAGCTTTCTCCTTCACATTCTTGATTTTGGTCATTCTATCCCATGAACCTCTTTTTCTAACCCAAGCCAAGCATCAGTGATAACATACTCTTGATATTAGTTCTTGAAGGAATCATTTCAACCCCAGTATGCACATTCTCATTTCATCATGATCAAGACAGAGAAGGAAAAAAGAACAGTGGTACATGGAAGGGGATTAGAGGAGAAGCCTAGAGTCCACATAGAAAGATACCAGAACATTCACTTTATTGAGGGGCTGGATGGTGTTTGATGTCTTCCCAATTCTAGAGAAGATTTCTGAATGTAATCACGTGATGTGATCTCAGAAATCAATTCCTTCTCTTGAATCCCATGATGGCATATGCAGCCCCCACCCAGCCCTTATACCCTTGCATTGCAGCATCTGGTACATTTATTTAATCTATGCCTCTAACTCCAGAGTTTCTGAAGGGTATTATCTAATGCTGTCTTCACAGGGTGTCAGCAATTGTAGACTCAAACATTATGCTCTTTTGCCAGTATTCAGGAAGTTGCACGCCAATTATCTCTTTAGATCACCAATTTCCTGAGATCTAAGTTCTATCTCAACATATGTGGAAATTGAGAGCAGGAAAAGGATGTGATAAGCTGGGCCACGCTGTTGCTTACAGGATACAGTCCTCACACAAAAATGCCTTTCTTCTGGCACCACTTGCAAGTCTGGAGGATTCTGCAAAATCCTTCAAATTCAGTAATTTGCTCAAAAAACTCACAAAGAGAATAGAACAAATGATCTGATAAAAGAGGAAGGGAGTGGATATGTCGTCCCAGATTTCCATGGACAGAGAGGAAAATCAATTCCTTTTTTCCTTCTTTTTGAGTAATAGTCCGCTATGGGATAGATTATATACTTAGATAAATTATTTGAAGAGTTTAATGAAGTTACAGAAAGAGCTAAGAGAATCACTGAGTGACAATGATATGCCTGGGAGCAGGCACTGTAGTGCATAAATTTCCTGTGACTCCTGTAACAACTAACAACATACTAGATTGCTAAACAGAGAAAAGAATATATTAACTTAGTTATGGAGCTGAAGTCTCTATTAGGAACTACAGGGCTAAAATTAAATACAAGGAGGGCAGTTCTCACTTAGGAAAGACTTTTCTGGCCTTTCACAGTTTCTAAAAACTGCTGATTTTCCTTAGTTTATGGCCATTTTCCCCATCTTCAAAGTCAGAAATGCAGTAGCAGCAAAACTCTCTCTAACTCAGATTCGACTGCCTCTCTTATAATAATGCATAGGGCTACATAGAACCCCAAGGGATGATCCAAGATCTCCCCATCTCATGATCCTTATCTTACTCCCATCTGCAATGTTTCTTTTGGCTTTTAAACTATACATTCACAACATCCAGGAAGTAAAATGGGCATCTTTTGAGAGACTCTTACTCTGCTTACCACAAGTGAGAGGCTTTATACCACTTCTACTCCTAATGGGGCAAGAGGAAGGTATGACATTGGGAAGAACCAATCAAAGCAGAGACAGGTCCACATGGGCACCAGGGAGGTGGGAATAAATGGCAGTTACATAGCTCTGTGTGCCTACATCAAACAATCAGATAAATTTCAAATAAATAACTTATCATGCATCTTACTATCCTGGAAAAACAAAGCAAACTGAAACAAAACCCTACAGAAAGAAAAAAATAATAACCAGAAATTAAATTAATAATGTAAAGACTAAAAGCAGCACAGAGGATCAATAGAACAAGGAACTGGTTTTTGAAAGGTTAACATGATTGAATATCCCCAGTGTAACTAACCATAAAAAAGAGAAGACCTATATCAACACAAGTATAGATGAAATGGTCATGTTACAATAAACACTCCAGAAATACAGAAGGTGATAAGGGCTAGTCTGCAAGAATATATTCTAAATTGAAGACTCTAGGAAAAATGGATAAATTTTTACACATATCATGCTACCAACACAAAAAGAAGAGGATACAAAAATCCTGAACAAACAATAACTAGCAAAGAAAGTGAAGCAGGAATAAAAAGGCTTCCAACAAAGAAACTCCCAGGAACAGATATGTCCTGCTAAATTTTACCACACTTTTAAGTAGAACTAATACAAATGCTCTCTAACCACAACTACCTCATGAAAAAAAGGGAAGAATAAATTCTCAACTCATTTGTCACCCTGATATGAAACCTGACATGAACAGTAAAACAACAACAATAACAACCAAACAGCACACATGAATACCCCTAATGAATATAAATATAAATTATTTTTTATTTAAAAAACAAAAAAATAAAAACAATGGTACAGAATTTCAAAACACAATAATAGGAGATTAACACTTCAATATATGGTGTAGTGTTATCTTCAAAGTAGTTCAGATTACAAGATGTAGGCATAAAAATGATCAAATAATTGAACAATGAAATCACAAACCTTTCTGATGAGAACATGGTGGACAGATAGCGGCAGCTACGGAGGCTCTCTGAAAGACTCAGCTTAGAATTCAGGAATGGTGCGGAGTAAGGAATCATAAGCAAGTGGAGATATGCCATGCTGACCCAAAAACGAACTGGGCTGAGAGAAACCAACTTGGAATGCAATCCTGGTACTATAACAGGAATAGAGAAGCCTCAGTGTGGAAGCTGGAGCCTGCACAATTGGAAGCTGTGATTTGGGTTTCCCGCCACGCGGCGGCTGCGTCTACATCGGCTCAGCAGGGAGAGAGACGCGGAAGCTCTGAGAATGGGAATCAGCGAACAGAGTTGAAAACAGGATGGGTGGGGAGTTGTGCATTGACTTGCGGTGAGGTGAGTGAGAGAAACTGACACTCTTCCACATTTTAGGAGACCACAGCGGAGGACATTCTGGGAGTGGGCAGACTTGTGGGAGCGGGGCACTGCAGCGACTTCAGCCACGTATCCCCCTCTCAAGCGGGATTGGTGAGAAGTGCCTAGCCTACATGATGCTGCTGGCTGAGACCCAGTAGGCTAGCACAACCCAGGTCCCAGCGCCTGAAGGTAGATTAACCTGGAGGGGTGGGCCCCGCATAGGCTGCCTGGTCTGCAACTTCCTGGTGCACTGCAGTGGGCGGGAACACCTAGGTGGCACAATTCAACCCTAACCCTAACCCTAACCCTAAGGTATGCAGTGATGGTTCAACATACGTAAATCAATAAATGTAATCCGCATTTCAATAAACCCAAAATAAGAATCACATGATCATTTCAATAGATGCATAAAAAGCTTATGATAAGGTCCAACATTCATTCATGATAAGAACTTTACAGCAAATTGGAATAGATGGTCTTTACCTCAATATAATAAAGGCCATTTATGACAAACCAACAGCCAGTATCATACTAAATGGCCAAAAATTGAAAGCCTTTATTTTAAAATCAGGCACAAGACAAGGATGTCCTTTATCACTTCTCCTATTTAATATAGTACTGGAAATACTAGCCAGAGCAATTAGAAAAGAGAGAGAAATAAAAGGGGTAAAGATAGGAAAAGAAGAAGTTAAATTATCATTGTTTGCAGATGACATGATACTCTACATAGAAGACCCCATAACCTCCATTGAAAGACTCTTAGATATAATAAAGAAATTCAGTAATGTAGCTGGATACAAATCAATACTCAGAAATCTATAGCATTCCTATACACTAACAACAAAATCACAGAGAGAGAAATAAGAGAAGCCACACTCTTCACACTAGCAACCCAAAAAATGAAATATTTAGGAATTACTCTTACAAAAGAAGTGAAAGATCTATACAGGGAAAATTATAATACACTGAAAGAAGAAATTGAAGATGATCTCAGAAAATGGAAAGACATCCCATGTTCATGGATAGGAAGAATAAACATTGTGAAAACGGCCATTCTCCCAAAACTGTTATACAGATTCAATGCAATTCCAATAAAAATACCATCAACATACCTTATAGATCTAGAGATATCACTCCTAAAATTCATCTGGAACCAGAAGAGACCTAGAAAATCAAGGCAATTCTAAGCAGCAAAGGCAAGGCAGGAGGCATCACAATCCCTGACTTGAAATTATACTACAAAGCAACAGTAGTAAAATCAACATGGTACTGGAATCAAACAGAGCAGAGGATCAGTGAAATAGATTAGAAGATACAACCACAACTACAAACACACTCAACCACCTTATCTTTGATAAAGGAGCCAAGCAGGTTCACTGGAAAAACGACAGTCTTTTTAATTAATGGTGTTGGGAAAACTGGCTCTCCATTTGCCAAAAACTAAAACTTGACCCAAGCCTATCTCCATGTACTACATTAAAATCTAAATGGATCAAAGATCTGAATATTAAAACAGAAACACTAAATCTAGTGGAAGACAAATTAGGTAGAAACCTTGAAGACATAGGGGTAGGTAGAGATTTCTTGAACAGGTGTCAAACCGCATGGGAAATACTTCCCAGAATCAATAACTAGGACCACCTCTTATTAAAAAGTTTCTGTAAGTCAAAAAAAATCTCCAGCATAGTGAAAAGAAAATCCACAAACTGGGAAAAGATCTTAGTGAACTCCCTCTCAGACAAGGGACTTTTGTCTAAAACATATAGAGAATTAAAAAAACTCAGACCCCTAAAATTCAAAGATCCAATCCAAAAATGGGCATCTAAGAATATATCATTAACAGAGAAAATTTTAAAAAATAACATGATCATCTCAATAGATCACAAAAAGCTTTTGATAAAGTTGAACCATCATTTGTGATAAAAAAAAAACCCTAGAGAAAATCAGAATAGTCTTTACCTCAATCTGATAAAAACCGTCTGTGACAAACCAACAGCCAGTATCAGACTAAATGGTCAAAAACTGAAAGCTTTGACTCTAAATTCAAGAACGAGACAGGGATGTCCACTATCACCATTCCTATTCAATATAGTTCTAGAAACATTAGCTAGAGCAATTAGACAAGAGAGAAATAAAAGGAACAAAGATAATAAAGGAAGAATTTAAATTATCATTATTTGAAGATGATGTGATACTCTACATAGAAGATCCCAAAAACTTCACCACTAGACTTCTAGACTTCAAAAGCAAGTTCAGAAGTGGAGCTGCATGTAAAGTTAATACTCAAAGATCAAAAGCATTCCTGCACACAAACAACAAACTCACTGAGAGAGAAATTAGGGAAACCACACCCTTCAGAATAATATAAAAATTAAATACTTAGGAATCAATCTAATAAAGGTAGTAAATGATTTATGCATTGAAATAACAGTACTCTGGGTTTTAAAATTTTTTTATTTTAAAGATATTAAGACAAAAGAGGACATAACAAAGCAGATCAGATAAGAACAATGCAAGTAACACAGCATTTGACCACAAGACAACCCATAATTAACAGTAACTACCATAGTGTCTCTTTCTTTGAAATAGTTGAGCATAGCTTCATATATGATAGTATCAAGCATAACAAAACAGTATAAAATCATTCAAGAGAATGAAAGCACTACAGGGCTTTCAGAATCAAATAGCAGAGAATGGCTACTATATTATCTTATTTTCCATAGAAAATTTATTTATATTATCACACATAATAATATCCAATAAGATATAACAGGATAGAACCAAAGGCAACAGAAAAACAAAAGCATAGTAGGACTTCAGAGTAAGATGATACTAAATCAGCTCTGGCTATTCTAATCTTTTCTTTTCCTTAAAATAGCTATTTATACTATCAAAGATAATAAAATCAAACAAACTAGGATAAAACTATTCCAACTAATGAATGCAGATATTGTAAGGCTTCACAGCAATGTAATGAGGAATCATGATACTATAAACTCTTATGTACTCTTACCATTTCTTACACTAGGGAGACTATTCGATATTTATACATGTGAATTTGATTTATTTTGCTAATGAGTATGGTCTCAAGTTGTGTCCATTTCTTTATAAATATCTCAATGTGATCCTTCTTTATAGCTGAGTAGTACTCCATTGTATAACAATACCACAGCTTTTTTATCCATTCCTCAGTTGATGGACACTTAGGTTGTTCCCAAGATCTGGCTATTACAAATTGTGCTGCTATAAACATGGGTGCACATATATCACTATGGTATGATGTTTTCAGTTATTCTAGAATAACTGAAATGAATTCTAGAATAACTGAATATGCCTAGAAGTGGAATAGCTGAAACAAATGGAACTTCCAATACCAGCTTCTTGACAAATCTCCAGACTGACCTCCACAATGGTTGCACTAGTCTACACTCCTACCAATAGTGCAGGAGTGTACCTTTCCCCCCCACCACAGCCTCTCTTAGCATTTGTTATTGGTAGTTTTCTTGATCCTGAACATTCTTTCAGGAGTGAGATGGAATCTCAGTGTGGTTTTAATTTGCAATTCTCTAATGAGTAATGATGATGAGCATTTCTTCATGTATTTATTTGTGATTTGTATTTCTTCATCTGAGAACTGTGTATTCATCGCAGATGCCCATTTGTGTCTTGGGTCTTTGAATTTTGGGGGTCTGATTTTAAAAAATTCTTTATATGTTTTAGAGAGAAGTCCTCTGTCTGAGGGACAGTTCACTAAGATTTAGTTTTTGGCATGTGAGAGCCAGTTTTTCCAGCCCCATTTATTAAAGAGACTGTCGTTCTTCCAGTGAACATGTTTGGCCCCTTTATCAAAGATAAGGTGGTTGAGTGTGTTGATAGTTGTGATTGTATCTTCTAATCTATCCCATTGATCTATGGCTCTGTTTTTATTCCAGTACCATGTTGATTTTATTATACTTTCATTAAAGTATAACTTCAAATCAGGGATTGCGCTGCCTCCTGCCTTGCCTTTGCTGCTTAGAATTGCTTCTGCTATTCTAGGACTCTTCTGGTTCCAAATGAATTTTAGGATTGATTTCTCTAGATCTATGAGGTATGTTGATGGTATTTTCATTGGGACTGCATTGAATCTGTATAAGAGTTTTGGAAGAGGGGCTGGGGATTTAGCTCAGCGGCATAAGTGCCTGCCTTGCAAGCAGGCAGTCATGAGTTCGATCCCTGGTACCAATAAAAATGAAAAAGACAAAAAAAAAGCTTTGGGAGAATGGCCATTTTTACAATATTTATTCCTCCTATCCATGAGCAAGGGATGTCTTTCCATTTTCTGAGATCCTTTCCAATTTCTTTTTTCAGGGTATTATAATTTTCTCTGTATGGATCTTTTACTACTTTTATGAGATCAATTCCTAAGTATTTCATTTTGGGAGGTATTAGTGTGAAGGGTGTGGCTTCTTTTATTTCTTTCTCAGTGATTTTGTTGTTAGTGTATAGAAGTGCTATTGACTTTTGAATATTGATTTTGTATGCAGGTACATTGCTGAATTTATTTATTACATCTAGGAGTCTTTCAATGGAGTTTTGAGGGTCTTCTATGTAGAGTATCATGTCATCTGCAAATAACAATAATTTAACTTCTTCTTTTCCTATCTTTATCCCTTTTATTTCTCTATCTTGTCTTATTGCTCTGGCTAGTATTTCCAGTACTATGTTAAGAAAGAGCAGTGATAACAGACATCCTTGTCTTGTGCCTAATTTTAAGGTAAAGGCCTTCAGGTTTTGGCCATTTAGTATGATGTTGGCTGCAGGTTTGTCATAGATGGCCTTTATCATTTTGAGGTTATTCTAGAACAACCTCAAAATAACTATTCCAATTTTCTGTAAAGTTCTTATCATGAATGAGTGTTAGATCTTATCAAAAGCTTTTTCTGCATCTATAGAGATGATCATGTGATTTTTACTGTTGGCTTTATTGATATGGTAGATTACATTTATTGGCTTATGTATGTTGAACCACTCCTGCATGCCTGGGATGAATCCCACTTGGTTGTGGTGTATAATCTTCTTAATGACTTGCTACATCCTGTTTGCCAATATTTTATTGAGGATTTTTACATCTGTGTTCATTAGGGAGATTGGGCTTTAGTTCTCATTTTTAGTTGGGTCTTTCTCAGGTTTTGGTACTAGAGTAATATTTGCTTCCAGGAATGACTTAGGAATGATTGCTTCCCTTTCAATATCATTGAAGAGTTAGAGGAGTGTCTGCATAAAATCTTCTTTGTATTTCTTGTAGAATTCCACAGTGAATCCATCTGGGCCTGGACTCTTCTTCATAGGTAAGGTCTTAATTACATTTTCAATTTCATTAATAGAAATTGTCTTATTCAACAGTTTTACATTTCTTGACCCAGCTTTGGTACTTCATATGTTTCTAGGAATCTGTCCATTTCTTCAGTAACATAACTATGAAAAAAGAAATTAAATAGGAATTCAGAAAATGGAAATATATCCCTTTCTCATGGTTGGAAAAACCAATATTAAGAAAATGGCCATATTCCCAAAACTGTTGTACAGATTTAATGCAATCCTAATCAAATTACCATTCACGGGGCTGGGGATTTAGCTCAGCGGCATAAGCGCCTGCCTTGCAAGCAGGTGGTCGTGAGTTCGATCCCTGGTACCGATGAAAAAGACAAAAGACAAAAAAAAAATTACCATTCACATACTTGACATATCTAGAGAAAATATTCCTATAATTCATCTGGAATCAGAAAAGACATAGAATAGCAAAGTCAATCTTTGGCAACAAAGGCAACACATGAGGTATGACAATCTTGACTTGAAACTATACTACAAAACTACTGTGATAAAGTCAGCATGGTACTGGAAAAAAACAGACCTGAGAATCAATGGAACAGAACAGAAGATACAGATGCAACTACAAATGCACTGAGCCACCTTGTCTTTGCCAAAGGGGCCAAACATGTTAACTGCAAGTAAAACAGCCTCTTTAATAAGTGGTGCTGGAAAAACTGGCTTTCTATATATGAAAGATTTAAATGAGACCCAAGCCTATCTTCAAGCACTGAACTCAAATCAAAATGGATCAAATTTCTTAATATTAAGAAAAAGACACGAAATCTGCTGGAAGACAAACTAGCTAGAAATTTCAAGGACATAAGGGTAAGCTAAGAGTTCATGAACAAAAATCAAACTAAAGAGTTTCAGAGAATCAACAACTGCAATCTGATCAAGAAAACTACCAACAACAAATGCTGGAGAGGCTGTGGGGGGAAAAGGAACTCTCCTGCATTGTTGGTGGGAGTGTAGACTAGTGCAACCATTGTGCACGTCAATTAGGGGTTTCTCAAAAAGCTGGGATTGGAAGTGCCATTTGTTCCAGCTATTCCACTTCTAGGCATATTCCCAGAAGAACTGAAAGCATCACACCACAGTGATGTATGTACATCCATGTTTATAGCAGCACAATTTGTAATAGTCAGATCTTGGAAACAACCTAACTGCCCATCAACTGAGGAATGGGAAAAAAAGCTGTGGTATTTTTATACAATGGAGTATTTTTTTATTTAAAGAAAAGGAAACAAAAAAAATACATGGAGATTTTTAAAAAGGGTAGAAATAATACAAAATTACAGACAAACAAAAGATAAGAAATTGCCGGTTGATAAGTTACAAATTGTCATCTTCGAAATAGCTGTTCAGGTTATAGAATTAAAGTATTTAGAATGACATTCAAAAAAGTGACCCTACAAACCATTCTGCTCTATGATCGAACAAAAGCTCCGTAATATGATTATCAGTCCTACACATTTGTTTTACATCTCAAAGAGGGTAAGATTAACCATATCAAAACAGAACAGAACATTTAAAAAAAATAAAAAACAATTTAAAGAAATACAGATTTCAAAGCAAGTCCACTGGAGATCTTCATTATCTAACTGTCTCTAGCTTCTTACAAATAGTTGTCCCTATCTTCACCCACTTTATATACTTATTGCATACTATAGAACTAATCAGATCATTACAGGATGATGAAGTCTTTTTAGGTCCTCAAGTTCCACATTAGGGAAGACAATAGCAACTACCATTGCATTTCTCATTCTCTTTGTGATAGCCGTCCCCATCTCTGCTTATGCTGAAGTTGAACTGAAGAAACTAGTCCAATGTCATTCTAATCAGCAAACAATAGATTGCTAGAATTTATATTATAATGCTACAAAATAAGCCTCGGGTTTCTCAGCGTCTCTTCCTCAGAGTATCTGTTCCTTACATCTTGCACTATATAATCTGTTCCCGTAAATAATTTTAAAAAAATACCCATGTGTGAATTTCTACATATATATCTATCCTCTCTGTATTATAGGGAAAACCAAGTCATAGCGATACAGCAAAACAATTTCCTAGAAAAACATGCAATGGATAAGACATATAAAACTACAATATAAATGATCTTCCATAGCTACTATGTTTTCTCTTATTTTCAATAGATTTGTCCACAACACTGGCTTATTAAACATACTATCACCTATTTTTATAAAAACTTAACTTTGACTGCATTGTAGTATTTGAGAGCTGTTACTGATTCATACCAGTATGGATATCCTTTACATCTTGTCATGCTCAGAGTAGTTTCCTCTACTTTTAGGGTTGATTCTAACAAGCATACCAATTTCAAATAGAATCCGTCAAAGCCAACCAATAGTCTTATGATTCAGATACAATTAAGATCAGTCATAGTAAGACAATGTAAGTAATACAGGATTTCAGCCTAAGTCAATAGGAAAGTAAGGATAGTTACCATGGTATAACCTGCTATTTTTGGTTCTAGAGGTCTGTGTCCTCGAATCTGACATGAGTGGAAAGACCAGAACAAATTAAATTCAATCTAAATATGGCACTAGGACTACTGTGTCTTTTAAATCGTTATACACCATTAACAATGACCTCTGCTTTTTTTTAAATATAGTTTCAGAGCTGTCTATACTAAAAACTAGCTTACCATCTCTGCCTCATGTCTGCTACTCCACTTTTCTGCTATAATTTGTCCACATTATTCCCTCATTCCACTGTCTGCCCCGTTCATTGAGGCCTCTCTG
Source organism: Cavia porcellus (assembly GCF_034190915.1). Taxonomy (NCBI): domain Eukaryota; kingdom Metazoa; phylum Chordata; class Mammalia; order Rodentia; family Caviidae; genus Cavia; species Cavia porcellus. The sequence continues at coordinate 29,772,236 of NW_026947490.1, read as the reverse complement.
CCACTGTAGCTGGAATCCTGATATCTCTTACTCTCTTTCTCTATAATGTCCTTCAGTGCTCTCTGTAGGGTTGGATTGGTGGCCACGAACTCCCACAGTTGCTCCTTGTCTTGAAAGTATCTTATTTCTTCATTAATTTTTAGAGAGAGTTTTGATGGATATATGAACTTTGGTTGCATATTTTTTTCCTTCAGGACTTGGAATATTTCTCCCCACTCCCTTCTTGACTTAAGAGTTTGTGTTGATAAGTCTGCTGTTATTTTGATAGATTTCCCATTATAGGTAACCTGCATCTTTTCTCTGGATGCTTTTAATATTCTGGTTTTTTTTTTTTTTTTTTGGTGAATTTCTGGGATCTCGATTATTATATGTCTAGGCGTAGATCTGTTTTGGTTGTAGGTAGCTGGCGTTCTGTATGCTTCTTTTATCTGGATATCATTTCTTTTTGCTATACATGGGAAATTTTGCTTTAATATATCTGTGAATATTCTTTGTATTTCATTTTTGGATGTTCCTGCTTCCTCACTCACATTCTTTATTCTTAGGTTATGTATCTTTTTGTCATCCTCCAGTTTTTGAATTGCTTCTTTCTGGTTCCTTGTTATTTTTAAGAGGCTTTTTCTTTCACGTTCATAGGCCCTAAATCTCTCTTCAAGTTTAAGAAGGCTGTCTTTAGTTTCTGTCAAGGCATTTTGCCAATATTCAATGGAGTTTTTAGTTTCCTGATATTCTCTTTGGATCTGTTTCATGTATTCTAAGTTATGCTTAAATTCTTCTTCAGATGCATCTCTTTCTTTTCTGATTTCCTCAGTTCTTCCATCCGGGTTCTCTTGGGAGGGGCTTGTCATTTCTTTAATTAATCTCTTTATATCTTGCCTCACTTGGATCAGGAGTACAGTTTTAAATTCCTCTATGAGATCATGTAGGTACTTTTTAATTTCGGCTGATGCTGTGTCGAGTAGAGGATGGTTACTGTGCTTGTTCTCTTCAGTGTTTAGTTCTCCTGGGCTTATTTTCTCCTGTTGAGCAGCTGGAGATTTTTTTTTATTTTTATCTCTTGTCATGTTTCTGGTTTCTTTCAGACTGTCCTGGAGTTCTCTGGCCCTCTCCGAATTGCTTAGGGCCTTTCAGAAGCGTGCTGGCTTGAGTTTTTGCTGTCCTCCCCAATTTGCTGTTATCTGGGGTAGGCTGGGATGCAGGGGCGGTACAGGCTAGTCTCTAGCCTCTGTGTCAGTTCATAGATTAGGCTGTACTTTCTGAGTCACTGAGTTGTGACTATTTTGTATCTGCTTATTGGGCCCCAAGCAGAGGCTTGGTTTAGCCCCAGTAGCTCCTGCCAGTTCTCTTTGTACCAGAAGCAGCTGAGTAATGTCACTATGGCACAGGGATCTGCCCAAATCCCAGCCGTTCTCTTCTAAACCTCTCTGTGACAGGAGCACCAGAATAGCAGATCCTCCCAAAACTAAGATGTCTCCCACTAAGTTCTCTGTGTGGAGCTGAAGCCAGCAAGTAATCAGGCTCTGCCAGGATTCAAGATGTCTTCCACCACCCCTCCCTACAGGGGGACCTGGTGATGTCACCAAGCTGCAGTTTCTGCCGCCAGGCTAATATGTCTGCACCAGACTCTGTGTTATTGATTTCCCCGTGGTGGCGGGCCAGCTGTTCTCTGGCCAACCACAGCAGCCGCGGGGTTCCCAGTACTCACCAGAGTCCGGTGCAAGTCCTCACTCCGGGACCACCGCACACCAAGCTGGCCACCTTTCCCGCACTCCCGGCACAGCGCTGAATGGTGCACAGCGTGCGCTCCCGGCACAGCGCTGACTGGTCAGATATCTGTGCACCGTTTAGATTTGAAACGCCAGAGCTTTGTACATTCACTCTGGTGCAGCAGTGCAGCCCTGGCTGCTACTTGGAGTCCCAGCCCGGGTCTCAGTTTCCCACAGTCCCCAAATGCAACTCAGCTTTTCCTGCTGGGTCCACGGGTCAGTTTGTTGATTTAAAGGCGCGGGATTTGCAGCCTCCATTATCAGCGTTCAAGGTCTCAGCACGACTTTAAATCCTCCAGCTGTACTGTCTTGGTTAATAAGAATCGCTATCGATTTGTCTGGCCCTCTCCATGTTGTCTTTTTTTAGCTTCTAGTATGAATTCTCCGGAGAGACTCTTCGCTCGATCCCCTAGCCAGCCGCCATTTTGACCCTCCTATACAATGGAGTATTACTCAGCTATAAAGAAGGATCACATTGAGATATTTTAAATAAATGTGTCTTGAGACCATGCTCATAAGTGAAATAAATCAAACTCATATGTATAAATACCAAATAGTTTCCCTAGTGTAAGAAAAGGTAAGAATACATAAGAGTATGTGGTAATCATGATTCCCCATCATATTGCTTTCAAACCTTATAATGTTTTCATTCATTAGTCGGAATGGTTTTATTCTGGGTTATTTTATTTTATTGACGGTGATGGTATGAACAGCTTTTTAGAATAAAACAAGACATTATATCACTTCAGGGAGAACATGGCAGACAGAGAGCAGCAGCTACGGAGGCTCTCTAAAATACCCAGCTTAGAATTCAGGAATGGTGTGGAGTAAGGAATCATAAGCAAGTGGAGATATGCCCTGCTGACCCAAGAATGAAGTGGGCTGAGAGAAACCAACTGGGAATGCAATCCTGGTGCTATAACAGGAATAGAAAAGCCTCAGTGTGGAAGCTGGAGCCCATGCCATTGGAAGCCGTGATTTGGGTTTCCCGCCACCGCTGCTGTGTCTACATTGGCTTGGCAGGGAGAGAGACGCATGGGAGCTCTGAGAACAGGAATCGGTGAATGGAGTTGAAAGCAGAACAGGTGGGGAGCTGTGCATTGACTTGCAGTGAGTGAGAGAAACTGGGTCTCTTCCACGGTTTAGGAGACTCCAAAAGAGGACATTCTAGGACTGGGCAGACTTGCAGGAACAGGGTGCTGCAGTGACTTTAGCCACGTATCCCCCTCTCAAGCAATTGGTAAGAAGTGCCTAGCCTATGTGACGCTGCTGGCTGAGACCCAGTAGGCTAGCACAACCCAGATCCCAGTGCCTGAAGGTGACCTGGAGGGGTGGGCCCCACATAGGCTGCCTGGTCTGCAACTTCCTGGTGTGCTGCAGTGGACGGGAACACCTAGCTGGCACAATTCAATCAGACTGTGGCTGACAGGGAGGGAAGCTGGGCCTCCTATATACGCTTGCATATATAAGGAACAAAGAATATGGGAAGAGGCAATAAGAAAGGGTCCTCGGCCCCCAATCCTGAGAAAGAGGCAATAGCAGACACAGCACCAATGGATATAAAGCACTATATCCAGAGCCTCATAGACAAGTTCAGGAATGAAATTATTAATGACCTGAAGCTAGACATAAGCAGAATAGTTAGAGAAATACTAAGCACCACCCAAGAAAAAACAGATGGTGGAATGGAAGAACAGAAAAAGAGGGGGGAATTGTTTGATAGAGAAAATAGAGAAAGCATAGAATACGTGAAGCAGGTTCAAAGAGACTACCAGGAAACTAAAAACTCTATCGAAAACTGGCATAACAGCTTGAAAGAAACTAAGGACAGATTATCTGAACTGGAGGCCAGATTTGTAATATGGGAGAATGAAATGAAAAACTTCTTAAAAATAACAAAGAAACAAACAGCAATAATACAAAGACTAGAAGATGATAAGAGGATCTATAACTTAAGGATTAAGAACATAAAAAAAGAAATAGGGACACAAACAAATGAACTACAAAAGCTACTCACAGAAATAATCCAGGAGAATTTTCCTAATTTAGAAAAAGGTAAAGATACTCAGTTGTATGAAGCATACAGGACCCGAGCCACTTACAACCCAAACAGAGCAACACCCAGGCATATAATAATTAAAATTCCAGAAATCCAACACAACAACAGAATATTAAAAGCCATCAGAGACAAGAAACAGATCACTTACAAGGAAACACCCATCAGAATTACAGCAGATTTCTCGTCACAAACCATCAAATCACGAAGATTGTGGGGGGAAATAATTCAAGCTTTGAAAGATAATAATCTTGGGCCTGCGCCCAGCCGCGCCTAGCCATCGGCGTGCAGAGGAGGAGCTGGGCGGATCTGGAGTGCCTGCAGAAGCCCCTTCCTTTGTCTGGAGGAATGAATATTTCTGCAAGCAGGGAGGGATCCCAGGTTCCTGAGGCACCTCGGCCTGTGGTGAGTGGCCAGCACAGTCTGCCCAAATCTCAGACTATTCCAGACCCCCCAGGCTTCTGGGTGCAGTGAAGTGGAGCAGTGGGTTAGACGCCACTACAGCCGCCTCCCCATCCCGGCTACACCTGGAGGTCTGTGGAGCTCACTGGGTGGGCGGGCCTACACTATCCCCCAGCCCAGCCGCGCCTAGCCACCTGGGTGCAGAGGAGGAGCTGGGCGGATCCGGAGTGCCTGCAGAAGCCCCTTCCTTTGTCTGGAGGAGTGAATATTTCAGCAAGCAGGGAGGGATCCCAGGTTCCTGAGGCACCTCGGACTGTGGTGAGTGGCCAGCACAGTCTGCCCAAATCTCAGACTGTTCCGGACCCCCCCAGGCTTCTGGGTGCAGTGAAGTGGAGCAGTGGGTTAGAGGCCACTACAGCCGCCTCCCCATCCCGGCTACACGTGGAGGTCTGTGGAGCTCACCGGGTGGGCGGGCCTACACAATCCCCCCCCCCAGCCCAGCCGCGCCTAGCCATCGGCGTGCAGAGGAGGAGCTGGGCGGATCCAGAGTGCCCGCAGAAGCCCCTTCCTTTGTCTGGAGGACTGTGGATATCTCTGCAAGCAGGGAGGGATCACAGGCTCCTGAGGCACTGAGGCCTGTGGTGAGTACCCTAACCCGGCTGCGATTCAAGAGCTGTGGATCTACCAAGGGGCAGGTGGGCGCACAGTGTCCCTGAGGCCCAGCTTGTCTGGAACCCTGGGGTTCTGAACAAGCAGAGGAGGGCCATCGGTTCTGCAGGCCCAATGGGCTGGGGTAGAGTGGTGCCAGAGTCTCAGTAGTTGCAAACATAGAAGGGGATTTTCAACAGATCCTGAGGAGGCTTTCAAATAACACTTGAAACACAGAAATATAGGAAAATGACAAAACGAAAGACCAAATTACAACCTCAAACCTCCAGCCCATCTCAAGAAACCCTAGGAGGAATGTATTTAGAAGAAAATATATCCCATCCTCCTCATATATCAGACACAATAGCTACTGAAGTTGACAAGCAACTCCAGGAAGCTTTAAAGAAATTCAAACTCGAAATAATATCCCAGATAAAAGAAGAAATGATAAAAGAAATGAAAGAGATTCTAAATATATCTAAAGAAAACACAGATAAGAAATTGGAGGAACTAAACAAAAAGATAGAATCCCTAGATGAGCAATATAAGAAAAAAACAGAATACATAATGCAGATGCACAGAGATATACAGGAAATAAAAAACTCCACTGAAAGTTGTAAAAACCGGCTTAATGAAAGTGAAGATAGAATTTCAGACCTTGAAGACAGGATTACAGCTAGTGAACAGGAAAGGAAAGATCTTTTAAAAATAACAAGGAATCAGGAAACAACAATTCAACAACTGCAAGATGATGCAAAGAAGAATAACATAAGAATGATAGGGATTAATGAAAAAGAAGGAGACAACATAAAGGATATCAAGAGGATATTTAGAGAAGCAATAGTTGAAAACTTCCCAAGCATGAGATCAGAAACTGACATCAGGATCAGTGAAGCATATAGAACTCCAAATAGTCATAACCAAAATAAAACTACACCCAGACATATAATAATCACCATCCCAGAAATCCAACACAAGAATAGATTATTAAAAGCTGTCAGAGAGAAAAGACAGATCACTTATAAAGGAAAACCTATCAGAATCACAGCAGACTTCTCATCACAAACAATAAAGTCAAGAAGAGCATGGAGTGAAGTATTCCAGATCCTAAAGCAAAATGATTCCCAACCTAGACTGATATATCCTGCAAAACTATCATTTAAAATAGATGGTGAAATACGATTCTTCCATGCCAAAGAACAGCTGAAGAACTTCATGAACACCAAACCAACCCTGCAAAAGATATTGAAAGACAGTTTAGATACACAAAGGAAAAAAAACCACTAAGCAAAGCAAATAATTAAACAAAACAGAAAGATAAAGATGCAACAACAGAGAGATAAGATTCCTGCAATTAACCAACATTTCACAGTAATAACCAGTAATGTAAATGGTCTCAATGCACCAACCAAAAGAAACAGACTAGCAGAATGGATCAAGAAACAAAATCCAACCATATGCTGTTTACAGGAAACCCATCTAACCCAGAAGGATACTCACAGACTGAAAGTCAAAGGATGGAAAACAATTCTTCATGCAGCAGGAATCCAAAAAAAGGCAGGAGTAGCCATTCTGTTTGCAGACAACGTGAACTTTAAACCAACAATAACCATAAAGGATAAAGAAGGTCACTACATACTCGTAAGGGGAAAACTCCAAGAGGAAGAGATAACTATCTTAAATGTATACGCACCAAACTCCAGAGCGCCCAGTTATATAAAACAATTATTAACAGAAATGAAAACTCAAATTATCAGTAACACAATTGTAACAGGAGACCTTAATACGCCATTGACACCAAGGGACAGATCGACCAGACAGAAAATGAGTAAAGAAATAACAGAACTCAATCATACCTGTGAACGAATGGGTTTGATAGACATATACAGAATATTCCACCCAACAACATCAGAATACACATTCTTCTCAGCAGTACATGGATCATTTTCTAAAATAGACCATATATTAGCTCACAGAACACATTTAAACAAGTGCAAAAGAGCTGAAATCATCCCTTGCATGTTATCGGATCACAGCGCTCTGAAATTAGAAATTAACGATAAAAGATACTGCCAAAATCCCACAAACACATGGAAACTGAATAACACACTCTTGAGTAATCAGTGGGTCACAGAAGAAATTAAAGAAGAAATCAAACAATACCTAAAAGAAAATGAAAATGCAGATACAACTTACCGGAATCTGTGGGATGCAATGAAAGCCGTCCTGTGAGGAAAATTTATTGCACTGAATTCCCACATCAGGAAAACAGAACGAATACAAATAAATAACTTGATGCTACACCTCAAACAGCTAGAAAAAGAAGAGCAAGTCAAGCCCAAAGCCAAAAGAAGAGAGGAAATTATAAAAATCAGAGCAGAAATCAATGCAATAGAGACTAAGAAAACAATCCAAAGGATCAACAAATCAAAGAGTTGGTTCTTTGAAAGAATAAATAAAATTGATAAGCCCCTAGGCAACCTTATTTAAAAAAGGGAAGAAAAAGCTCAAATTCATGCAATAAGAAATGAAAAAGGAGAAGTCACTACAGACCCAATAGAAATACAGAAGATCATCAACACCTATTTCGAAAACCTCTACTCTCAAAAGTTTGATAACACAGAAGAAATAGACAGTTTCTTAGAAGCATATGAAGTGCCAAGGCTAGATCAAGAGGATGTAAAATTGTTGAATAACCCAATCTCGGTTACTGAAATTGAAAATGTAATTAAGTCCTTACCCACCAAGAAGAGCCCAGGCCCAGATGGATTCACTGCAGAATTCAACAAGAAATACAAAGAAGACCTAATGCCGACACTCCTCAAACTATTCAATGAAATTGAAAGGGAAGCAATCCTTCCTAAGTCATTCCTGGAAGCAAATATTACTCTAGTACCAAAACCTGAGAAAGACCCAACTAAAAAAGAGAACTATAGACCGATCTCCCTAATGAACACAGATGCAAAAATCCTCAATAAAATATTGGCAAACAGGATGCAGCAAATCATCAAGAAGATTATACACCATGACCAAGTGGGATTCATCCCAGGAACGCAAGGATGGTTCAACATACGCAAATCAATAAATGTAATCCACCATATCAATAAAGCCAAAAATAAGAATCACATGATCATCTCTATAGATGCAGAAAAAGCCTTCGATAAGGTCCAACATTTATTCATGATAAAAACTCTACAGAAAATTGGAATAGATGGTCTTTACGTCAATATAATAAAGGCCATTTATGACAAACCAACAGCCAGCATCATACTAAATGGCCAAAAATTGAAAGCCTTTACTTTAAAATCAGGCACAAGACAAGGATGTCCTTTATCACCACTCCTATTTAATATAGTACTGGAAGTACTAGCCAGAGCAATTAGGCAAGAAAGAGAAATAAAAGGGGTAAAGATAGGAAAAGAAGAAGTTAAGTTGTCATTGTTTGCAGATGACATGATACTCTACATAGAAGACCCCCTAAGCTCCATTGAAAGACTCTTAGATACAATAAATAAATTCAGTAATGTGGCTGGATACAAAATCAATACTCAGAAATCATTAGCATTCCTATACACAAACAACAAAATCACAGAGAGGGAAATAAGGGAAACTGGACTATTCACATTAGCAAGCAAAAAAATGAAATATTTAGGAATTACTCTTACGAAAGAAGTGAAAGACTTATACAGTGAAAACTATAATACACTGAAAAAGGAAATTGAAGATGATCTCAGAAAATGGAAAGACATCCCTTGCTCATGGATAGGAAGAACAAACATTGTGAAGATGGCCATTCTCCCAAAACTCTTATACAGATTCAATGCAATCCCAATAGAAATACCATCAACATACCTTATAGATCTAGAGAAATCACTCCTAAATTTCATCTGGAACCAGAAGAGACCTAGAATCGCAAAAGCAATTCTAAGCAGCAAAGACAAAGCAGGAGGCATCACAATCCCTGACTTGAAATTATACTACAAAGCAACAGTAGTAAAATCAACATGGAATTGGAATCAAAACAGAGCTGAAGATCAATGGAATAGATTAGAAGATACAACCACAACTACAAACACACTCAACCACCTTATCTTTGATAAAGGAGCCAAGCAGGTTCACTGGAAGAACGACAGTCTCTTTAATAAATGGTGCTGGAAAAACTGGCTCTCCATTTGCCGAAAACTAAAGCTAGACCCATGTCTATCACCATGTACTAAATTAAAATCTAAATGGGTCAAAGATCTGAATATTAAAACAGAAACGCTAAATCTATTGGAAGACAAATTGGGCAGAAACCTTGGAGACATAGGACTAGGTAGAGAATTCATGAACAGGACTCAAACTGCACGGGAAATACTTCCCAGAATCAATAACTGGGACCACTTCTTATTAAAAAGTTTCTGCATGTCAAAAGAAATCTCCAGCATAGTGAAAAGAAAACCCACAAACTGGGAAAAGATTTTAGTGAACTGTCTCTCAGACAAGGGACTCTTGTCTAAAACATATAAAGAATTAAAAAAACTCAGACCTCCATAGTTCAAAGATCCAATCCGAAAATGGGCATCTGAGATGAATACGCAATTCTCAGATGAAGAAATGCAAATGGCAAATAAATACATGAAAAAATGCTCATCATCATTGGTCATTAGAGAAATGCAAATTAAAACCACACTGAGATACCATCTCACTCCTGAAAGAATGGCCAGGATCAAGAAAACCAACAACAACAAATGCTGGAGAGGCTGTGGGGAAAAAGGAACTCTCCTGCACTGTTGGTGGGAGTGTAGACTGGTACAGCCTTTGTAGAGGTCTGTCTGGAGGTTTCTCAAAAAGTTGGGACTGGAAATCCCATTTATTCCAGCTATTCCACTTCTAGGCATATTCCCAGAAGAACTGAAAGCATCATACCACAGGGATATATGTGCACCTATGTTTATAGCAGCACAATTTGTAATCGCCAGATCTTGGAAACAACCCAAGTGTCCATCAACTGAGGAATGGATAAAAAAGTTGTGGTATTTCTATACAATGGAGTATTATTCAGCTATAAAGAAGGATCGCATTGAGATATTTATCAATAAATGGGCGCAGCTTGAGACCATACTCATAAGTGAAACAAATCAATCTCGCATGTATGAATACCGAATAGTTTCCCTAATGCAAGTAATGATTCAAATATATAAAAATATGTGACAATCATGATTCCCCATTATGTGGCCTTGAAGCCTTATAAAATTTTCACTTATTAATTAGAAAGGCTTTATTCTGGGCTTTTTGATATGGAAATATTTGAAGCTATAGTATATGAAGTTTTATCCAAATATTTTAAGGAAAAAGACAGACACTATGGTAACTACTATTCTTTAAAAAAATTATTTAGCTATTTCTTATGTTTATTTTAATTAAGGGAAAAATTTAAAAAATTAGGATATATAATAGTAACTCTTTTCAATCTCCTATTAAATTGTTTTGAAGTCCTGTAATACTCCCACGATCTTGTTTTGACTGATTAGACTCTGTTCCATTCTGTGCGATAGTAGCAAGTCTGAGGGTATAGGCAACAAATTTGAAGGCAATAAGATTCACAAAGATGCCCATTCTGGTTTGACTATTGTCTCCTTTGGAAGTCCTGTAATGTTCACAATGTCTAAGTTTTATTGGTCTTGTTCTCCACTGTTTTGTCCAACTTTATAATATCTAATGAGATAGACAATTCCTTTTAAGGAAACAAGAGACAACGTTGATAACCATTGTTAATAACCTTGTACTCTGTTCTACATCATGTGCTATGTCTATCCTTGGTTTTGACTTACAGCTTTGTTTTGCCATATTTGACTTTATTCTCTCCCCCCCCAAAAAAGTAATAAGAACTAAGGAGTGATAAAATCCAAAATGTGTAAATTTTGTTGTAAAAAAGAGAGGGAGGAAAAAAAAAGAGCTCTAACGGATATAACAGCAAGTGTGTTTAGGGGTGTTAAATAGCTGACTATATTAATGTTTTTGGATCATCGAACACAGCTGTTTGCAGTCTCTCTGTTTGAATGTCTACTTTGTATTCTTTGATACTGTGATTTGAACAACTATTTCCAAGATGATAATATGTAATCTATTAACAGGTGATTTCTTACTGTTATGTTTTTTTTTGTAGTTCTGTATTATGTGTAACCTTACACTGCTTTGTTTTGTTTTGTGTTTTTCTCTTTTTCCTCTTAAATTAAAAAAAAAGAGATATTTATCAATAAATGGGCGCAGCTTGAGACCATACTCATAAGTGAAATAAATCAATCTCGCATGTATGAATACCGAATAGTTTCCCTAATGTAAGTAATGATTCAAATATATAAAAATATGTGATAATCATGACTCCCCATTATGTGGCCTTGAAGCCTTATAAAATTTTTACTTATTAATTAGAAAGGCTTTATTCTGGGCTTCTTTATATGGAAATATTTGAAGCTATAGTATATGAAGTTTTATCCAAATATTTTAAGGAAAAAGACAGACACTATGGTAACTACTATTCTTTAAAAAAATTATTTAGCTATTTCTTATGTTTATTTTAATTAAGGGAAAAATTTAAAAAATTAGGATATATAATAGTAACTCTTTTCAATCTCCTATTAAATTGTTTTGAAGTCCTGTAATACTCCCACGATCTTGTTTTGACTGATTAGACTCTGTTCCATTCTGTGCGATAGTAGCAAGTCTGAGGTATAGGCAACTAATTTGAAGGCAATAAGATTCACAAAGATGCCCATTCTGGTTTGACTATTGTCTCCTTTGGAAGTCTTGTAATGTTCACAATGCCTAAGTTTTATTGGTCTTGTTCTCTACTGTTTTGTCCAACTTTATAATATCTAATGAGATAGACAATTCCTTTTAAGGAAACAAGAGACAACGTTGATAACCATTGTTAATAACCTTGTACTCTGTTCTACATCATGTGCTATGTCTAGCCTTGGTTTTGACTTACAGCTTTGTTTTGCCATATTTGACTTTATTCTCCCCCCCCCAAAAAGTAATAAGAACTAAGGAGTAATAAAATCCAAAATGTGTAAATTTTGTTGTAAAAAGGAGAGGGAGGAAAAAAAAGAGCTCTAACGGATATAACAGCAAGTGTGTTTAGGGGTGTTAAATAGCTGACTATATTAATGTTTTTGGATCATCGAACACAGCTGTTTGCAGTCTCTCTGTTTGAATGTCTACTTTGTATTCTTTGATACTGTGATTTGAACAACTATTTCCACGATGATAATATGTAATCTATTAACAGGTGATTTCTTACTGTTATGTTTTTTTTTGTAGTTCTGTATTATGTGTAACCTTACACTGCTTTGTTTTGTTTTGTGTTTTTCTCTTTTTCCTCTTAAATTAAAAAAAAAGAGATATTTATCAATAAATGGGCGCAGCTTGAGACCATACTCATAAGTGAAATAAATCAATCTCGCATGTATGAATACTGAATAGTTTCCCTAATGTAAGTAATGATTCAAATATATAAAAATATGTGATAATCATGACTCCCCATTATGTGGCCTTGAAGCCTTATAAAATTTTTACTTATTAATTAGAAAGGCTTTATTCTGGGCTTCTTCATATGGAAATATTTGAAGCTATAGTATATGAAGTTTTATCCAAATATTTTAAGGAAAAAGACAGACACTATGGTAACTACTATTCTTTAAAAAAATTATTTAGCTATTTCTTATGTTTATTTTAATTAAGGGAAAAATTTAAAAAATTAGGATATATAATAGTAACTCTTTTCAATCTCCTATTAACTTGTTTTGAAGTCCTGTAATACTCCCACGATCTTGTTTTGACTGATTAGACTCTGTTCCATTCTGTGCGATAGTAGCAAGTCTGAGGTATAGGCAACTAATTTGAAGGCAATAAGATTCACAAAGATGCCCATTCTGGTTTGACTATTGTCTCCTTTGGAAGTCTTGTAATGTTCACAATGCCTAAGTTTTATTGGTCTTGTTCTCTACTGTTTTGTCCAACTTTATAATATCTAATGAGATAGACAATTCCTTTTAAGGAAACAAGAGACAACGTTGATAACCATTGTTAATAACCTTGTACTCTGTTCTACATCATGTGCTATGTCTAGCCTTGGTTTTGACTTACAGCTTTGTTTTGCCATATTTGACTTTATTCTCCCCCCCCCAAAAAGTAATAAGAACTAAGGAGTAATAAAATCCAAAATGTGTAAATTTTGTTGTAAAAAGGAGAGGGAGGGAAAAAAAAGAGCTCTAACGGATATAACAGCAAGTGTGTTTAGGGGTGTTAAATAGCTGACTATATTAATGTTTTTGGATCATCGAACACAGCTGTTTGCAGTCTCTCTGTTTGAATGTCTACTTTGTATTCTTTGATACTGTGATTTGAACAACTATTTCCAAGATGATAATATGTAATCTATTAACAGGTGATTTCTTACTGTTATGTTTTTTTTTTGTAGTTCTGTATTATGTGTAACCTTACACTGCTTTGTTTTGTTTTGTGTTTTTCTCTTTTTCCTCTTAAATTAAAAAAAAAAAAGAAAGATAATAATCTCCAGCCAAGATTGATATATCCTGCACAACTATCCCTGGGAATTGATGGAAAAACAAGGTGCTTCCAGGATAAAGAGGAAGTAGGGGAATATGCAACCACCAATCCAACTCCACAGAGAATACTGCAGGATATTCTAAAAAAGAAAAATACGACGAATCCAGAAATAGTGGCAGAGAGGCCACAATGAGTGGAGCAGAAAACAAAATGAAGAAGACAAGCTGACAACCAATGACAGAAAAAGAGCTCAACAGAAATGAGGCAGAGAAGATTGGATGATAGGAACAGCTATTTTGGAGAAAATGACGTCTTAATAGGTAATGCTGATTTAGTATCATCTTGTTTTGAAGTCTCATCAAGCTTTTGTTCTTCTGTCTCCATTGGTCTAAACAGGTTGTATCTTATTGGATTTTATTATGTACGATAGTATAAGCAAAATCTTTTATTGACTAGGAGGTTATACAGAAACCATTGTTCATTTTCTGTTAGTTGATTCTAAATACCCTGTAATACTGTCATTCTCTTAAATGGTTTTATATTGTTTTGATATATTTGATGCTACAGTATACAAAGTTATACTCAAAGATTTCAAGGGAAGAGAAAATATGGTAACTACTTTTATGTCGGGATTATCTTGTGGTGAAACACTATTTTGCTTAAATGGTTATGTTTTGATCTGCACTGTTTTGCTGTTATGCCCTCTTTTATCTCAATCTCCACTTTATTATTTACTTTTTTATTTTTATCCTTTTAATTAAGGGAAAAATAAATAAAAAATAGCAGGATATATTATAGTAACCCACTTTGACTTTCCATTATCTTGATTTAAAGCCCTGTATTGCTCTCACTATCTTATTTTGACTGATGTCCCTCTATTCTGCTTTGCTTGATAATACCAGGTTCGAAAGTTTAGGCAATAGCTGTGAAGATAGTGGGATTCCTTATGATGCCCATTCTGGTTGACTATTGTCTACTTTTGAAGATCTATAATGTCTCCAATGTTGTGGTTTTGTCGGTTTTGTTCTTTACTGTTTTGTTCAATTTTATTATAACTGATGATATAGGCAATTCTGTTAGAGATAGCAGGAGGCATTATGGTAACCATTGTTGATCACCTTGTATTATGATTTTACATTATCTATTATGTCCACCTTTTTGATTTGACTGACTCTGTTCTGTTATGTCACATTTGGTTCTACTCTCTTCCAAAAAAGTAATAAGAACTGTGGGAGCAACAAAACCCAAAATGTGTAATTGTCACTGTACAAAAGAGAGGAAAAGAAAGTGCTCTAAACGATATAACTGCATGTATATTTAAGTGTATAAGATAGATAATGATATCACTGAGTTTTGTTGGATCATTGAACAGGACTGTTTGCAGTCTCACTGTTGGAATGTCCACTTTATAAGCTTTAATTTTGTAACTTAAACAATTATTTCTAAGATGGCAATATGTAACCCATTAATTAGTGATTTCCTACTTTTTTTCTGTAAATCTGTATAACTTGTACCCTTTCTCTGGTTTTTTTTCTTTTTCTCCTTAAATAAAATTTTTTTAAAAGACATTATAATAGCTAGTGCTGCTTTAATATCATCTTGTTTTGAAGTCCTACCAAGCTTTTGTTCTTTTGTCTCCTTCAGTTTTATCATGCTGTATCTTATTGGATTTTATTATATGTGATAGCATAAACAAAATTTTTTATGGACAAGGAGATAATGTAGTAACCATTGTTTGTTTTCTGTTAGTTCATTCTGAATACCCTGTAATAGTTTCATTCTCTTGAATGGTTTTATACTGTCTTGTTATACTATAGTATATGAAGATATATTCAAATATTTCAAGGAAAGAGACCCTATGGTAATAACTACTGTTATGTCGGTTTGTCTTGTAGTGAAACATTATGTTGCTTAAATTGTTCTGTTCTGACCTGTGTTGTTATGTCCTCTTTTTATCTTAATCTTTTTTAAAATAAAAAATTTAAGAAAACAAAACAAGAAAACATTTTTGCTCATTAAAAGAAATCCCCTGCAGAGAGAATATAAAATCTGCACATTGGGAAAAGATTTTTGCCAACTGTCCTTCAGACAAAGGACTTTTATTTAGAACATATAAAGAACTGAAAAAAATTAGCCCCCCCAATTTAAAGTTCTAATCCAAAAATGGGCATCTGAAATGAATATACAATTCTCAGATGAAGAAATACAAGTGGCAAGTAAATACACAAAAAAGTTCAACATTATTGGTTATTTAAGAAATTCAAATTAAAACAACCCTGAGATATTACTTCACTCCAGAAAAAAATGGCTAACATAAAGAAATTAATCAGTAACAAACATTGGCAGTTCTGTGGAGAAAAATAACGTTTCTCCATTGTTGGTAGGAGTGTAGACTGTTACAACCTCTATGGAAAGTCCTCAAAAATCTAGGATTGGAGGTCCTATTTGACCCAGCTACTCCTCTTCTGAGTATTTTCCCAGAAGAACTGAAAACATTATACCATAGTGATGTATGTGCACATATGTTTATAGCAGTGCAATACAACCCAAAGGCCCATCAACTGAGGAATCGATAAAAAGATGTGGTATTATTTATAATGGAATAGTCCTCAGTGATAAAGAATGATAAACTTGAGAATTTTAGAAATAAATGGATGCAATTAGAAATCATACCCATAAGTGAAATAAATCAGATTTGCGTGTGTAATCATTGTATTGTCTCACTAGTGTAAAATACTGAAAAAGTAAATAAGATTCAAACTTACAATAGGTATAGTAAAAGGGAAGAATTTGCTCAAAGGGAAATTATATTGTTCAATCAATCTTGCATACCTCTATCTGGTAGCCTGAGCAATTACCTTGAGGATAACAATATACAATATAACAACCATTGTTAAATTGCTATCATTTTGTTTTGAAATCTGATGTTGACATTGTTTTGCTGTTGTTGTTTTCATCATTTTGCTTTGGTTGTTGTTTTCTAATTGTTTATTTGCATCTTAATTTTTCTTTTTTCTCCTTAAAATATGAATGAATAAATAAATTTTCTTTCAACCAATATGCACTAGTTGAAAAAGAAATCATGAAAACAAACCCATCTACACTGGAATCAAAAAATAGAAGGTTTAATAATCCCTGTAACCAAGGAGATGAAAGATCTGTGCAGTGGAAGTTTCAGAACACTGAATAAACAAGGTGAAGACATTAGAAGCTGGAAAGACCTGCCATGCTATCCGTTGATGGAATTAGTATTGTTAAAGTGGCCACATTACCAAAAAGTGATCTATGGACTCACTGCATTCCCCATCAAAATACCCATGACATCCTTCACAGGTTTAGAAAAAACAGTCCTCAACTTTATATAGAGACACCAAACACTCGGAGTAGCCAAAGCAATCTTAAACAACCTGAGCGATGCTGAAGACATATAAGACCCAATTTCAAATGATAATTCAAGGCCATAGGAACAAAAACAGCAAGAGATGAATGCAAAAATAAACCTATAGAATAAAGGAACAGAATCCAGGACACAGAAGGAATCCAAGTAACTACAGCCATCTGATTCTTGACAGAGGAACCAAAAGTATATATTAATGAGAACACCATTAAAAGCTGGTGCTAGGAAAACCAGATGTTACTGAAACTAGATTCGCATCTCTTTCCCAGTACATAAACTGGTTCAAAATGGATCACAGATGTAGGTCTAACACCTGAAACTTTGAAACTTGTAAAAGAAAACATAGGTGAAACACTCTACCATCGGCACAGACAGACTTTTTTAAAAAGGCTTCAGTATCACAGAAAATAATGCCAAGAATCAACAAATGGGATCACCTCAGGTTAAAAAGCTTCTGAACAGCAAGGATCATAAACAAGAGACAGTGTTGAGCATTGGAGAAAACTTTGGTGGCTACTCTTTGTATGTAAGGTTCATATCTAGAATAAGAATTCAAAATAACTGAAAAAACAACAAAAATTAAATACACAAATAGTAAATGTGCAATAAGATCAAACAGATGACTTTTCAATAGAAAAGCTATAAATGGCCTATATGCATATTTAAAATGTTTAAGATCTTCATCCACATGAAAACTACATGGAGATTCCATCTCAACCTAGGTAAAATGGCTATCACCAAAAATGCAAAACACAAGAAATGCTGATGAGAATGTGGAGAAAAGGGTGCCTTTCTACACTGCTGGTAGGAATATAAATTAGAATGACCAGTACAAAAATCAGGATAAAAGTTCCTCAGAAAAGTTAAAAACCATTTAATCCAGCTATAGCCCAAGAAATTCAAATCAGAATGTTGTAAGGACACCAGCATACTGTGTTTATTAGGGTACACTATGCAACAGCCAAGATATGGAGCCAACATAAATGCCCATAACAAGCAAATGGATTAAAAAATTGTCATGTAACTCAGTAGACTTTTGATTTGGCCATTTCAACAGAGAAATTTTTGTCATCTGCAGATGAATGGTTGTAGCACGTTATGAGAAATAAGCAATACTTGAGACACATATGGCATATTCTCTCTATTACATGATACCTAAAAACGTTGATAGGGAAGTAGTGGTGAGGCCATTGTTAGCTAAGAGGATGCAATAGGGTGAGCAAGAGTGTTTCATAGCAGGTAATATTGGGGATTTATGAGATCAAAGTTTATTCTGTGAAACGAAGCTCTCCACACATGTGAACATAGGGACGGGATGAATAATAAGGAAGGGGTGCGTGAGGATTAAAGAATATTATTTATAGGTACAAATCATCTACAATGAAAACCAGCAATGTCTGTCACCATATGCACTAAAGAATACAGTGAGGAAAAGACAAAAACTAGATGTTAATTGTTTTAAGCTTCCTGTTAGAAAGTAACAAAAACTGGGCCTGAGTGATTCCACTAGAACTGTGCTTTCAACTTTTTAACACTGCACAGACACAATTCCTCCTCTACCATCCAGACACCCTGCAAGGCACTTAGAAGATGATGTGCAGGGCTAACCTGTGCAGTTTAACAGCATGCTGTCTCAAAAACTGCATATATAAAAATAAAATAAAAATTATTAGCAGCATCATTTATATGCTGCTTTTCACACACTGTTCCTCAATATTCTGAGGGCATTTTTTACTCATAGTACATTCTGAGTGGAAAGTTTGGTAGCTCCACTCTCTCAAAGGTGGGAAGGTGGATATGATAGTGGCCAGCTCTGTTTGAGAGGCTGAGAAGTGTCTGTCATATAAAAGGCATTCAAACACTAATTTTAAATTGTTAGACTGCAGCTCACCACTAGCTGAGATTATTTTCGTGCAGTGGGTTTCTGGCTTCCTCTGGAGTAGATTAAGATCTTGAGCTGCAACAAAAATTACACTGAAAATCAGAGGATGAGATAAGAACACTGGAATCAGTCAAGAAACAAAAACTGCAAGTTCCTAAAAATTCCAGAAGGTATCACTGATACTTTCTCAGAAAGTCTTAGTAACATGCCTGGGTGAATGTTGTGCAGGCTCCAAACTTCTATGGGAAATAAAGACCAGAATCAGGGGCTAGAAAACTTTCTCTTCAGAAAGTCAGGACACAGAAAACACAATTGCTAAGATTAGCAGAATTGAAGTCAAGCAGAAAAGCCCTATGTTTAAGCAAAATTCACTTCTCTACCTGAATAATGCTGCTAACACCAAATATGTGGAGTTTTCCCACACAGGAAAACTCCACAGGATTTACATTTACACAGAATGTAAATCATTCTGTCCTAAACCCACCCAGATGCAAATGAAAATGTCATCGTGGCTACTTCTCAAGGGGAGACTGACCAAGCGTTTGTATTTGTCTTCCTTAAAATATTTCATTGTAGTAGTTGAGTAGATCTGGGGGCCTGACTGAGAAGGGAGCCCGTGAGGAGAAGCAGTGTCCATGAGTAGCTATAGCTGCCGTAATATACCACCATAGATTGAGAAGATTAAATAATAGATACTGATTCTCTCACAGTTCTGGAAGTTGCAAGTTGGACATTGGGTGTGAGCAAGATTGGTTCTCCTGAGACCTCTATCCTTAGCCTGCAGATGGCCATCTCCTTCCTGAGTTCTCACTTTGTTTTTGCTCTGTGCATGTCTAAAGGTTGACCTCCTCTTTCATTAAGGCCACCATTTACACTGGACGAGGGCCACCTAACAATTCATGGTCACTTAGTTACCTCTTCAGCGCAGATTCTCATAATTCAATATTTTACCTCTTATTTTCTTAAATACTTGAAACTGAAGGACTTTATAAGCCAATTCTTTAACTCTGATGATGAGAAGGTGGAATATCTGCATAAACACAGAGTTTTAAGGTTGAAGAAAGCCTTCAGACACTACAATATGGAAAGAACCAAACACATGCCCATATAGACATAATCTTGGAGTATTCATGGGGTCATTATGAAGGACAATGGTCCTTCATTTCCTGTTACTTGTTACCCAGTTGGTTCCAGGCCTTTTAAGTTCACCCAGAACCCTTGGAATATCATCAGTTGCAACACTGGAGCAGACTCAGTCTCCCAGTTCATCACTTAGAAACTGTCCAGTCCAAGGACAACACTGGTGGAACATCTAGTTGAAAGACACCTGCCTAGGCTGCAGAACATGACCGCGGTGTAACCAACAGATTTCTGGACACAATAATCTTTTTGGAGTGAATTGTATAAAACTATAAGAGGAAGAAGTGAATACAGAAAACTCACACGTACTCTTTTCAGTATGTTTTGCTGTGAAAGAGAGTGAAATCATGGGTTGGAAGCTAAAGAATAATATAATATTGAAGACTACCACTTTTTTAAAATTAAGAAGTTTGAGAGCATACTTAGGTGCTGAGGGGTGTATTGGAACAGAGCAAAATATTGACTCTGCATAGGAAACTGGATAGTGAGTGAAGAAAGACCTTGGGAAAAGGAGGTGGGTTAGTATTTGGAGGTTGAGAGGAGAGTCTGCCCCAGGAGGGGAAGGTGAAGCCAGACAGCAGATGCTCTGGATGGGGCAGAACAGTGTGATTCCTGCAGCAGGGGCCAAGGGCATCAGCTGTGAGAGTGGGTAGGAAAGGGAATGAAAATGGAAGGGCCAAATACTGTAATGAGTCATCAGAGAACGAGTGTCACAGGACAATGTAGGAGGAGGGGTACGTCTCCTCACGAACATTGGTCTTGTGAGTTACATGGGATCCATTAGCATGATTCAACTTTTCCCCCTCAAGAATGGCAGTCTTAGGTCCAATGCTTTCTCAAATCATTGGTCTCTTCTCATGTCACAATGTTCTGATGATGCTTAGTGCATAAACAGTTGAGGTTGTGATACAGCAATGCACAGGCAGAAGCGACTCAATAAAGTGGACTACTTTTATGTCGGGATGTCTTGTGGTGAAACACTATTTTGCTTAAATGGTTATGCTTTGACCTGCGCTGTTTTGTTGTTATGCCCTCTTTTATCTCAGTCTTTTTTTTAATTATTTACTTTTTTTTCTTTTTAATTAAGGGAAAAATTTTAAAAGCAGGATATATTATTATAGTAACCCACTTTGATTTCCTATTAACTTGATTTGAAGCCCTGTATTGCTCTCACCATCTTGCTTTGACTGATTTTCCTTTATTCTGCTTTGCTTGATAGTACCAAGTTCGAAAGTATAGGCAACAACTGTAAAGACAATAAGATTCATTATGACTCCCATTCCGGTTGACTACTATCTTCTTTTAAAGTCCTGTAATGTCTGCAATGTTTTGGTTTTATTCTTTACTGTTTTGTTCAATTTTATTATAACTGATGATATAGGCAATTCTTTTCAAGATAGCAAGAGGCAGTATGTAACCATTGTTGATCACCTAGTATTTTGTTTTTACGTTATCTATTATGTTCATCCTTTTAATTTGACTGACTCTGTTCTGGTATGTCACATTTGGTTTTACTCTTTTCAAAAAAAAAGTAATAAGAACTGTGGGAGTAATAAAACCCAAAATGTGTAATTGTCATTGTACAAAAGAAAGGAAAAGAAAGTTCTCTAAAGAATATAACCGCATATATATTTAAGTGTATGATAGATAACCATATTACTGAGTTATGTTGGATCATTGAACAAAACTGTTTGCAGTCTGTTTGAAAGTCCACTTTCTATGCTTTAATTTTGTAACTTGAACAACTATTTCTAAGATAACAATATGTAATCTATTAACTACTAATTTCCTATTGTTTATTTTTTCTGAAATTCTGTATAACTTGTACCCTATTTCTGCTTTTTTTTTTCTTTTTCTTCTTAATAAAAAAAAGTGAGCTATCATAGCTCATTTATGATACACCACAGCTTGTCTCCCTCAAACCTTGGTGGACTCCTATTTCACAGTGTTTCTTCCCTGTCTGGTTGGTGTAGAATCTTCTTATTCTTTGCATTAATCTTTTTTGTCATTGTCTCAGAGTTTATGGAATTTTGATTGTGGCAGCAATGGATTAAGAAGGGGGAAATGGGGAATTCACTGTACCAGGTGCATAACAACATCAACTCTAAATGCTTTGTCAATAAAGCCTTCTTCCGAGCAGATCACTGGAAAGTAAACCTTCTAGCTCTGTTCAAGTTTTCAGATGACTAAGCATCAACCCACACCTGACTACCTTCTTATGAGACATCCCAGGACAGAAACAACTAAAAAGCCAATCTTTAGTTACTAGCTCACAGACACTGTAACTACAAACGACAATAGGTTTAAGTTCCTGATGTTGAAAGATGTAACTGTTTTTGGTGGTGGCAGTCAGGGGTGCTTCAGCAAAGCAACAGATAATTAACATGGAGTTGAACTGGTATAACATAAGGTCACATGGAGTGTGGACAATGTCAAAATTTATGAGGGCAGAGAATTTTATAAGCTTACTATTCCGTCATTAGCTACTTTAGCTCTTGACCATTTCATCCAAAATTCACTGCTAAATTGTAACTTTACCTGTAAGAGGCTCACTGGTTAGAAGAAATATTTTGTGTCTACTGACCTCAAAACTTGAAAGAGGAAAACTTCTGAAGTGTGAGAAGCATTCATAGTAAGAGTAAAAGTCATAGCTGATGAGAAAAATTTAAATCAGGCTATGTTCTTCCACTGACTCAAAACTCTGATACACTTTATGCATCTTTTCACAAAGCTGATTCAAATGAGGTGTGTTGATTTACACATTCACACACTATTGTTGGTGGGAGTGGGGAGGTTGGAAGGGTTAGGGAAGAAGCCAGTGTTAAAAAGCTAACACACTGAGGATTGAAAAAAATGGCGGCTTGCTAGGGGATCAGGTGGAGAGTCTCTCCAGAGAAATCATATTAGAAGCTAGAATATGACAACATGGAGAGGGCCAGACAAATGGATAACGATTCTTATTAACCAAGACAGCACAGCTGGAGGATTTAAAGTCATGCTGAGATTGTGAAGGCTGATAATGGGAGGCTGCAAATCCCGTGCCTTTAAATCAACAAACTGACCCATGGACCCAACAGGAAAAGCTGTGTTGGCTTTTGGTGACTGCTGGAAACTGAGATCTGGAACCCTGAGAAGCAGCCAGGACTGCCGCACTGCACCAGAGGAGATTGTGAAAGGCTCTGGAGCTCTGAAACCGAACGCTGTGCAGTTTTCTGACCATTCTGCACTGTGTCGGGAGCACGGGGAGGGCGGGCAGCGTGGTGTGCAGTGGACCTGGGAGAAGGACCTGTGCTGAACCCTGGTGAGTACTGGGGACCCCGTGGCTGCTGGGGTTGGCCAGAGAACATCTTGGAACCGGGCAGTGCCTGCCACCACGGGGACATCAATAACACAGAGTCTGGCGGCAGACATCTTAGAGTTGGGCAGAACCTACAGCTCAGTGACATCAACGAGTCCCCCTGTAGGGAGGTTTGGTGGAAGACATCTTGAAATTGGGCAGAACCTGATGCCGTGCTGGCTTCAGTGTGATACAGAGAACTAGTGGAAGACATCTTGGATTTGGGCAGATCCGCAGTCCTGGTGCTCCTGCCACAGAGAGGTCTGGAAGAGAAAAGCTGGGATTTGGGCAGAACCCTGTGCCACAGTGACATTAGTCAGCTGCTTCTGGTACAGAGAGAACTGGCAGGAGCTACTGGTGCTAAACCAAGCCTCTGCTTGGGGCCCAATAAGCAGATACAAAATAGTCACAACTCAGTGACATCCAGAAAGTACAGCCTAATTTATGGAATGACTGGCACAGAGGCTGGAGGCTAGCCTGTACCACCCCTGCATCCCAGCCTACCCCAGATAACAGCAAATTGGGGAGGACAGCAAAAACTCAAGTCAGCATGCTTCTGAAAGGCACTAAGCAATTCAAAGAGGGCCAGAGACCCCCAGGACACTCCAGTCTGAAAGAAACCAGAAACATGACAAGAGATAAAAATAAAAAACAATCTCCAGCTGCCCAACATGAGAAAATAAGCCCAGGAGAAGTAAACACTGAAGAGACCAAGCACAGTAACCATCCATCACTCGACACAGCATCAGCCGAAATTAAAAAAAACCTTCATGATCTCACAGATGAATTTAAAGCTGTACTCCTGATCCAAGTGAGGCAAGATATAAAGAGATTAATTAAAGAAATTACAAGCCCTGCCCAAGAGAACACAGATGGAAGAACTGAGGAAATCAGAAAAGAAAGAGAAACTTCTGAAGAAGAATTTAAACATAACTTAGAATACATGAAACAGATCCAAAGAGAATACCAGGAAACTAAAAACTCCATTGAACACTGGCAAAATGCCTTGACAGAAACTAAAGACAGCCTTCTGAAACTTGAAGAGAGATTTATGGCATATGATCATGAAAGAAAAAGCCACTTAAAAATAACAAGGAACCAGAAAGAAACAATTCAAAAACTAGAAGATGACAAAAAGATACATAACTTAAGAATAAAGAATGTGAGTGAGGAAGCAGGAGCAACCAAAAATGAAATACAAAGAATATTCACAGATATATTAAAGCAAAATTTCCCATGTATAGCAAAAAAAAATAATATCCAGATAAAAGAGGCATACAGAACACCAGCTACCTACAACCAAAACAGATCTATGCCTAGACATATAATAATCAAGATTCCAGAAATCCACCAAAAGAACAGAATATTAAAAGCAGCCAGATGCAGATTACCTACAATGGGAAAATTATCAAAATAACAACAGACTTATCAACACAAACTCTTAAGTCAAGAAGGGAATAAAAAGAAATATTCCAAGTCCTAAAAGAAAATAATATGCAACCAAAGCTCATATACCCGTCAAAACTCTCTCTCAAAATTAATAGAGAAATAAGATGCTTCCAAGACAAGGAGGAACTGTGGGAGTTCGTGGCCACCAATCCAACACTACAGAGAGTGCTGAAGAACATTACAGAGAAAGAGAGGAAGGGAAACCAGGATTCCAGCAACAGTGGCAGAGAGGCCTCAATGAACAAGGCAGACAGTGGAATGAGGGAATAAGGTGGACAAATTATAGCAGAAAAGTGGAATAGCAGACATGAGGCAGAGACGGTAAGCTCTGAAACACTATAATTAAAAAAAAAGGCAGAGGTCATTGTTAATGGTGTATAAGGATTTAAAAGACACAGTAATCTTATCATCATATTTAGTTTGAATTTAATTTGTTCTGGTCTGTCCACTCATGTCAGATTTGAGGGCACAGACATCTTGACCCAAAAATAGCAGGTTATACCATGGTAACTATCCTTACTTTCCTATTAACTTAAACTGAAATCCTGTATTACTTACATTGTCTTACTATGACTGATCTTAATTGAATCTGTATCATAAGACTATAGGTTGGCCTTGGCTGATTTTATTTGAATTTGGTATGCTTGTTAGTATCAACCCTAAAAGTAGAGGCAACTACTCTGAAGATGACAAGATGTAAAAGATATCCATACTGGTATTAACTAGTAACAGCTCTCAAATCCTACAATGCTGTCAAAGTTAAGTTTTTATAAAAATAGGTGATACTATGTTTAATTATAAGCCGGTGTTGTGGTCAAATCTATTGAAAATAACAAGAGAAAACATAGTAACTACGGAAGATCATCTATATTGTGGTCTTATATGTCTTATCCATTGCATGTTTTTCTAGGAAATTGTTTTGCTGTCTTGCTATGACTTGGTTTTCCCTATAATACAGAGAGGATAGATATATATGTAGAAATTCACACATGGGTTTTTTTAAAAATTATTTACGGGAACAGATTATATAATGCAAGATGTAATGAACAGATACTCTGAGGAAGAGACACCAAGAAACCCAAGGCTAATTTTGTAGCATTATGATATAAATTCTAGCAATACTATTGTTCGCTGATTAGAATGACATTGGACTGGTTTCTTGAGTTCAATTTCAGCATATGTAGAAATGGGGACAACTATCACAAAGAGAATGAGAGATGCGATGGTAGTTATTATTGTCTTCCCTAATTTGGAACTTGAGGACCTAAAAAGCCTTCATCATCCTGTAATGATTTGATTAGTTCTATAATATGCAATAAGTATATAAAGTGGGTGAAGATGGGGACAACTATTTGTAAGAAACTAGAGACAGTTAGACAGTGAAGATCTCCAGTGGACTTGCTTTGAAATCTGTATTTCTTTAAATTGTTTTTTTAACTGTTTTGTTCTGTTTTGATATGTTTAATCTTACCCTCTTTGAGATGTAAAACAAATGTGTAGGACTGATAGCCATATTACTAAGCTTTTGTTCGACCATAGAGCAGAACAGTTTGTAGTGTCACTTTTTGAATGTCATTCTAAATACTTTAATTCTATAACCTGAACAGCTATTTCTAAGATGACAATGTGTAACTTATCAACCAGCAATTTCTTACCGTTTGTTTTTCTGTAATTTTGTATTATTTCTACCTTTTTTTATCTCCATGTATTTTTTTTGTTTCCTTTTCTTTAAATAAAAAAAAAGCTAACACACTGTGTGACCCCAAGTGTATAACGTTCTGGAAAAGACAAAACTGGTATCAGACAAAAGATTAATGTTTATCAGAGATTCAGCAGGAAAGAAGGGTGCATTGCCAGCAGCTTGAGAATTTCTAGGCCATTGAGAGAACTCTCTGTGGCAGCAGGGGCCAAGGGCATCAGCTGTAACAGTGGAGATACGACATTGTACATGTTTCCCAGCCCATAGGATGCGCAATACCAAGAGTGAACCCTAATGGAACCAGTTGGATCTGGGTGATAATGATGTGTCACTGAAGGTTCCACTGTACCAAATGTGTTGGGAGTGCTGGTATTAGGAAAGGCTGTGAATGTATGAGCAGAAGAGGTACATAGAAAATATCTATAAATCAACTGAATTTGCTGTGAATGTAGAACTCTAAAATGTAAGATTGGTCTATACAAGTAATCTCAGGGCTCTATGAGGCTAAATTAGGAGAATTCCAAATTGTAGCCAATCCAGGCAACTTAACAACCTAGTAAATAAAACACTATTTTAGAGTAAAAATAAAAGTTATAAAACAAACTGGAGGTATAGGTAAGATGGGGCACCCTGGGTTAATTCCCCAGCATGATACATATGTAAATAAAGTCTACTTTTAAAAATAGGAATGCAATTACTTTTACTAGTTTATATCTGAAATATATAATAACCACAAAAAAACATAAAAAAGGAATATACAAACCTCATGTTTGCTGATGCAATGCAATCCTTATTTCTTTAATGACATAGAATTTATTCATATTTACATGGAGGAGTGGGTGGAAAAATGAACTTGTAGCTAGATAGATGAATCCCCTCTCTGTCTGGATGTCTTTCTGTTTTTTCTTTTCTTTCTTCTTTCTTCCTCATTTTTTGAGGGCAGTGGTACTGTGGTTGAACCTTGGTCTTTGGCACTGAATTGCACCACCAGCGCTTTTCCCTATATTTATTTTTCTGCTTTGAGAACATATCTCTCAACTTTCATTGCCAAGGCTAAGCTTCAACTTGTGATTCTCCCACCTGTGGTTCTCAGAGGGTTGAAATTATAAGCCACACCTGGGAACCACACAACTTCATTAGTGAAGAAAGGGTATGAATACCATGGAACCAAGGAGAGTTTCCACTGTTGATCAGCCTTTGGAATTCAGTATCCCTTTAAACTCTTCTTCTCAAAAAGAAGTAATCTCATTCTTACCAAGGGCAATAACCCAAAGATTTGGAAGTTTAAGATCTACATTTGTGTCTTTGTGATGTGTCTCCCACTAATTTAGAAGAATTCTCCAATGACAAAGACAATCAGTATACAATGGAGTAAGAGGCACTGCATACCCACAATGGAAATTCCCAATGAAGAGCAGAAAACTGGGGGAGATGTAGGAGATGCCACTCTATTGCAGTTAACTAAGGTCAGGAGAGAATCCAGGAGCCTTGAATAACAGTGTTAAACCCCTAGAAAAGAACACTTGTGCTTCCACATTGGAGAATGAACAAATAGCTTCAGTACAGCCGTATCTCAGTTGGACAATGAAGATTATACATTTCCTGAAAATACGGGAGAAATATATATATATATATATATATATATATATATATATATCAATGTCAGTAAAATGAGTGAACCACTTTGCACTAGAAGCACAAAATCTTTATGGGTGACAAGAGGGAAGGAGAAAAATGATGAGTAAAGCAGGAGTGTGAGGAAGAGATTCCAGTGACAGCACCTTTCATTCATTTGTTCAGTTTTGCTATTGGAAATGTGTATTAAACAATAAGGCTCCCGGGCTGGGAATTTAACTCAGCGACATGAGCACCTGCCTTGCAAGTGCACAGTCATGAGTTCGATCCCTAGTACAAAAAACCAAAACAATAAGGCTCCATTTGTGAGTAGTTATCCATAGAAGACCAGGAAATGTGCAGACTACGTTATGTGTGCATTCATCTATAAACAAATTCACCACACAGGAGTTAATCAGGGTCCTTCACTCAAGGGGAAACTGAAAACTATGGAAGAATAAGACACATGGAAATTTACAAATAGGAACTTGTTCCCCTTCATGTCTTAAGGTTGGAGTTCATCTTAAAGGAAAATTCTCACTCAGAACCTAAGAGATACAATTTTTATTAATTCATTAGTAAATATTTATTGATTCAGTAATTCAACAGAAATTATTATTCATTAATTCAATGAAACAACAGTCACTAATTTACACATGAAGATGATGTTCCATCAATGACATAGACCAAAAAAGCTCTGCTTTCAAAAAGCTTACATTCTCATGATTTCAAAGAAACTCTATCAAACTATATGCATAATTATGAGTTTTCATGCCACTACAGAGGACAGTTTTGTTTCTAACTTTTTTTAATTTTAAAGAGAATTTTTCAAAGCACAGTTTCCAAAGCTAAAAGAAGAAAGGATAACTAAATAAAACAGTAACTATTTAAAAATTGAACCTCTTATTAAAAGACTTCTCTAAAAGAAAACACTGGACCCCGTGGACCTCAATAATGAAAGTGTAAACACTAAGGAAAGATACAGCAGCAGAGCATAGGGAAATCGTAACAACAGTCACCTTTGTATAAACACTGACATACTACAAGCAAATTGAAGGACATAGATTGCAAAGTTATAAAATACACAATGAGAACGTACACCTGAAATGAGTGCTTTAACCCAAGATGAAGGAGTGGCTTAACATTTAAAAATTGATGGATACAATATAGGACCCCCTAAATAAAATGGTAAAAAGACATAATCATCTTAATATTGTGTAGAAAATACATTTGATAAAATCCAGTAATCACTTGTAAATTTTAAAAAGAGAGAAAAAAAATTTTGTCTTTTTGACACATGGTCTGGCTATGCAGTTCAGGCTGGCCTTGAGCTCACCCTGTAGCTCAGGCTGGTCTCAAACTTGCAACAGTCCTCCAGCCTCAGCCTCCCAAGTGCTGAAATTACAGGAATGCACCACCATGTCTGGCAAGAGAGGAAAATTCTTAGCAAACTTGGAGGTACCAATAAACTTCCTTAGTCTTATACTTGAAAAAAAAAAGTTTAGGAAATAGTGGTGCATGCTAGTAATCCCTGGTACTCCAGAAGTCGAGGCATGAGGATTATAAATTCAAGGCCAGCCTACAAAATTAAGTCAGACTTTGTATCACAATTAAATAAAAGGATCTAGAGTTATAGCCCAGTGCTCCCTGAGTTCAATCATTGGGGGTCCTTTACCAAACTACAAAAACTCTGTCACAACCATTTTATCTAATGATGAAATTAAGTTTTATTTTTAATCTACATGATTTTTCTAAATCCTAGGAGTCCACAGTATTCGTTCTCCTCTTGTATTCTTCCCCACCTTCACTTAGGTCAGGATACACACTTAGGTCAAAACAAAACACAAACCCCTCCGAGAGAGCCGATTATCTATTTCTTTCCCCCCCAAATCAGGTAGTTTTCCAAAGCAAATATTCAAGGGCATAGCTCAAGATGAAATAAAGCTGGAGATAGGATTACAA
The DNA here is from genome assembly GCF_034190915.1 of Cavia porcellus. Taxonomy (NCBI): domain Eukaryota; kingdom Metazoa; phylum Chordata; class Mammalia; order Rodentia; family Caviidae; genus Cavia; species Cavia porcellus. Next base: position 29,742,331 of record NW_026947490.1, on the reverse strand, counting down.
TACTACGGACAAGCCTGAGTCACTTCTCACATTGTTGTTAACTCCTTGCCTGCAGTAAGCACCCCAGAACCAGGGGCTGTGTCAGTAGTCTGGACAAAGTCCTCACTCAGGGCCCTCTCCAGTCTGATGGGCAGGGAGTGGATCAGTCTTTCTCTGAAGTTCTGACCCACAAAGACATAGACTACAGGGTTAATGCAGCTGTTGAAGCAGGCCAGGGACGCAGTTAGAGGGAGCAGTAACAGGCATACAGTAAACTTAGACGTTTCATCCTCTTGGATCCAGACTTGGAGTAGAAGCATAATCAGACGAAAGGGGAACCAGCAGATGGAGAAGGAAGCCACAACAGCAATGAGGACCCAAAAGGGACGGCTGGACTTCATCATGCCTAGTCCATGAATCTTGACAGCAATTAGCCCATTACAGACAAAGATGATGGACAAGGGCATGCAGAAGCCAATAATGAACCGGGCAATCCCAAGAGGTAGCACTATTGCTAAGAGTACCTTCATCTGTTCTTCCTCTGTGGACCCCAAAGATTCAAAGGTGGCCAAACAGATTACATTCCCTTGTGGACCATTCGTTGTATTTGAGAAGACAGCAGTTGGCAAAGTGAAGACTACAGCAAGAAACCAGGGTCCGATGATTAGCTTTTTGGCCAGACTCACAGTGCGGTGGTTCTGGACCCACACTGGATTCAGCGCACAAATACAGCGGTCCAGAGCAATGAGAGCAATCAGGAAGATGCTTCCATGCTGGTTTATGTCCATTATGATGTTAGTCAACTTGCACAGGAAGCTGCCAAAAGGCCAAAGTCCTCCCATGGCCCCGGAGACAATGAAGAAAGGTAGGGTGACACAGAAGAAGAAGTCGGCAAAGGCCAGGTTCAGGTAACAGAGGGTGGTGACTGTGCGTGCCATCCGAAATCCAGCCACCCAGATCACCAGCCCATTGCCCAGTACACCAAGGACAAAGGTGACTGAAAGTATCACTACTGGGAGTATACACACCACGATGTATACAACAGACCTGTTCATCCCTTCAGATTTATGTGGAGGAATTACGGTGTTGACTTCCATGTTGCCTGTACCTGCAATATTTAAACAAAGGTCATTTCTCCAATGTGGTTTATGATATATCCTCCATATTCAGATGCAATATCACCTGCCACTGTGCCTCCTACTCCACCAAGGAAATCTATTTTATCAATGCTGGTGCCCAGTGATACCATGAAACAGGATGTCTCTTAGATGTTCTCTGGAAAGGAAAGTTCTCACAATTATAAGTACACATCTGCCTCTCAGTTGAGAGGATAATCACACACACACACACACACCAGCAGTAATACTAAACTGGGGGTGACAGGTAACATAACACGGAGCAGAGGCAGCTTCACATACTGACTAGACTCACATCAGCAGGTACGATGTGTTTCTCGTCGTGAATCTTTATGCAAAGATTCAAGATTCATCAAGCCCTGCCCTGCACCATCTTTCAGCAAAGAAGACCCCCATCTCTACTTTCAACACAGCTTCCTCATCCCATGTTAAAACCAAAAACTTATACAATTTTAGCGTTCTGTGTGATAGATTATGATGGTATCAAGTTTTCTTAGTATTTCAATGTTCTTACTAGAGACCAAGTTTTGTGAAGATTGTTGTACATGAGGCCCAGTTTGATCTACATAATTGCTCCAAAGTGTTAGATTTTCTAGTTTTCTTAGGATTTGCTAAACAATTATGAAGCCTGGTGTAGGTAATCTGAATGTTAGAGGAAGGAGTTAGCTCCAGCTTGCTCTGTGAATAGCAGTTATTTTTCACATGTAATGGCCATTATAATATTCTGCCTTCTCTGTTTTATCATCCTAAAAACTCTAGCTCAGGGGTTCTACTGCACTTTTCAAGATCATATCCAACCAGTCCATGGAGATTTGCAAAGCAGGTTTATCAAATTCTAGAGCAATTGCCTTTGCTGCATGGTACTGCCTTTGCCACTGCACGGTGCTGCCTTTGAAAGGGGTTTCCCTAGAGTTACCTGTGTATGCGTGGGCCCTGTAATGATGATTTCCCTCCTTTACATCACTTCCTACTTCCACTATTTGTTGTTTGTCCCCATCTCTTTTCTGAGGTCTTCATGGGACACTGTGTAATGTTGACCTCAGCACCATTGACATTGGAGCCTGGGTATTTTGATGTTTGGGGCTGTCTTGTGCACTGCAGAATCTTTAGGGGCAACTTTGGCATCTGTCCACTAAATGCTGTTAGCAAATTCCCTCCAATAATGACAGTCAAAGTGTTCTTAGGGAGGCATAATCACCTCCATTTTAAAGTCACTCTTTTGACTGGGTTCTAATTTGCATAAATCTATACGTATTTGAATCCTACCTCTGACTCCTCCTCAGTTTGGGTTCTTGCACAAGGTCAGCTCTGAATTTAGGTTTCCTTCTCTGCATTATGAATGTGTGTTTTGGTGGGGATGGACTTCCAGGTAAAGACTAACCATGAATAGACATGGGAATGTTGGCTACACCATGTCACTAACAAATGGGAGCTCATCCTCCCCAGGATCTGCGCTGTGTCCTCGGTCTGGGCTGTTCAATGTGGAAGTTCAAGGTCAGAGAAGAACAATGTTCCTGAGAACAACCACTGCTATTTGTGAACCATATCCCCCCTCAAACAGCTGCCATCACCTTTCAGACTTCCCAGCGGCTCTTGAAGAGTGCATGTGTTCATTTACAGAAGGCATTGAGTACACTGAGATGTTACAATATTGAATAATATTAGCTATACTCACCTACTGTTGCACAAGTGGGGAAGCTGAGCCTCAGACTGGTTATGGGAGTTGTTTAATTCCCCTGGTTAGAAATTATCAGAGCCAGAATTGGGCTTTAGTCTGATGGATTTCTCCAGAATTATGCTTTAAATCTTTTTCTCACTCTGTGTTTCCTCAACAAATTCAGGTTTTCTGTTCCTGTCGTAAAACATCCTATAAGGCACTAAAAAGGTGATATACTCAGTGATCTCTAACTTGTTGACTTCAAGATGTGTCAGTACATGGAAAGACAGAGACAGCTGGGGCAGGCCAACAAGCCAAACTTTGCAATCACAGCTGCACCTAGCTGTAAAATGGGAGAGGGAGCTGTGAGGCAAGGGGCTTACCTGACTGATGGCCCCCGTGTGGTGAGACCTCACACAAGCCAACTTCTCTCACATCAGCAAACTACCTTGGGGCCAAACATCCCATCCTGAGATACAGGCTGAAGCCGCAGCTCAGAGAAGGGAAGTGACTGCCAGATGTCACCACCTTTGCGGTGTTCAAATTAGTTTTAACCATGTACTTTACGTGGGAACTCAGCACTTCCCTGTGACTCACTCTGCTTAGCATACTCTCATCCCCATCTTTAAAATTAATTTCAGTACTTCTGCTTTCTCCTCAAACTCTCCACTTTCCTCCAGGGCTCTCATTTGACTGATATTTCACTGAGGAAATGCCAACAAGTTCACACAAATGTTTAGCTTTCTTCCTCCAAACCTCCAATCTACCTGCACCTGCTCCTGTGATTCAAATTCTTTCCCATTCCCAATACCAACCTCCCATATTTGCTCTGAATCCTTCCCCGCTTCTCCAAAACATTCTTCTGTTTAACACCAAAACAAGCTTCTCAGAATTTCAGTTCTGCTATTTCATTCTCACTGTGACATAAATATTATTATACCCTTCCTTTAAAAGTTGTGATCGTTAGTCCATGCTTCTTTCCAACTGCTTCTTTCCAGTGTACCCCTTCAGAGACTTCTTTCTCTGAAAAACATTCACAGTCAGACACTAGAAGGGGCGACTCTAACTTCCTGCTCCACTTCTTCTCCTCAGATTTTCTCCAAACTGTCTGCATGTCATCTGGGTCCTTTGCACTCCACTGGGTGTGGCCTCCTGGAGGAGGCTGAATGACTCCATGCCACCAAATCCAGTGGTCCCTTCTCCACTCTTATCCTGATAGCCTAGTAACATAAGATCTATCAGACTGTTCTTACTTCCTGATATAATTGTCTTTTGCTTTGATCATTTATCATGCACACACACACACACACAAACACACACACACACACACACACACACACAAATTCTTCATTCTTTAATTTGTTCAACAGTCTATGTTTTGGTCAAACTTACAAGCTTTTGATTCTCTAAATTTTATTCTAAATTTGGGTTTGTGCCTTATCATACACCCTGGTCGATCTATCTATAATCATTCCACAGGAGATACAGTCCAATTTCATGGCTCACAATATCATGATGACAGTGTGTAATCTAACCCATCATCCACAGATGTGCCACACAGATCCGGCATGACATAATCAACTAAGTTCCTAACATCTCCACATGACCAACAAAACCCCACGCTAACACTGCCTGAACAAGATTCTCAGATATCATATTCTTCCCAAGTAAACCACTTTCCCAATACTTTGAGCTGACATAGTCTAAGCTTACATATTTGGTTGTGAAATCATGAAATGTAAAATGTGCCTTTGATTGCTTTTTTTTTACCCTGTAAATCAGTGCTAGCCCTTTTAATACTGAATATACTCAATCATCTCTACCCCACTACCACTGTCTGGAGCCCTTCATATTTTCACTAATCTCACAAGTAAATTGATCTGAAACCTGCTGCCCCCCCCACTAAAATCCACTCTCATGAAAAAAGAATCAAATCATCTCTTATGAAGACCAAAAACATTATAGCACTAAAGGAGACATTCTGGCAAAAATCTGTAATCCCAACTAATCAGCAGGCTGAGGCAGGAGAGTGGGATTTTTGAGGCTACATGGAAAACATAGTGAGACTTTGTCTAAAAAGAAAATTTTAAGCAAATATGCAGAGGTGCTGCTCAGGCAGAAAGACCCTGTGTTAGGTCCTCAGTGCCACAAGAAAATAAATAAGTAAAAACAATAATGAAGATAAGGATTGTCCAGGTCAGATCTGTCCAGTGTCTCCTGTCCTCAGGTCTCATCCCTTCACTGACGTCTTCCACACTATGCTCAGTTCATCCTGAGCTCCTCCACTTCTTCATACACGCACTTTATTACCAACTCAGGCACTCTGCGTTCTCCATTCCCTTCTGTTTCCAATGCTCTTCTCTTTGAGCTCCCTTACCTGACCCTTCCTGGACATTCATACCTTAGCTTAGGTATTAAGTCCTGCAAGAGCCTATTTGATCCATGATATAAAGCCTTTTCCCCAGACACAATTGGTCTTCCCAGATAGCAGTCTTGTTTCTATACTGGATTTCTTTTTCACCCTCAGTGCCCTCAGCACTAATGTGTAAACTCTTCAAGATAGTCAGGCTTGTTCAATGCTTTTCCTCTAGTGTTACACTCTGTACAGAAATGTGATGTGAGCTGCAAGTACAAGCCACACACATGGTTTACAATTTTCCAGTAGCCATGCTGAAAAAATTTAGAATTCTAGAAAAATGAGTATTAGAGACATATTTAATTAACCCAACATATTCAAAATATAATACTGGAATATTTTATCGAAATAAATTGTTAGTACAGATGTACAGTCACAGCAGCTCAGGAATCTGAGGCAGGAAGACGCTGAGGTCAAGGCTATTCAATTTCTTAGAAAGACCTGGACTCAACATTTAAAAATGCAAAAACAAAAATCATTAGTGGGATCACTTATGCCTTGGTTGGGCACTCTGACTTTGAAAATACCAAGTGATTTTTTTATAATAGGAATCAAACTGAAGACCTTACACTTGCCAAGCATTTGTAGAGCTGAGCTATAACCCCGGCCCCCAAGTGTCTTTTGCATTCTAGAACATTCATTCTAGCACATGTGCCCTCAGAGTGAGTCCTGTGCTTTGAACATGCTAAATTGAAAGCTCAGTGGCTGTCCTCATCAGGGTTAGAAGCAGGACAGCTCCACTTGAGAGGTGGAAGGTGTCTGTCACCTAATTGGCATCCAAACAATATTTTCTAAATTGCCACCCTACAACTTACCTCCAGCTGGGATTCTCTTGTGGCAGGTTCCTGGCTTCCTGCGGAGCAAAATGAATTCTCAGCTTTCAGAAGAGATTTTATTGAAGGTCAGAGGGAGGGACAATGAAACCAATGCTAAGCATGTGACAGAAACTAAAGGTTCCTTATGAGTTCCTGTAGATTCTCCCCCGCTCTCACCCTTCTTCCTTCCCCGCTTACCCTCTACTCCCCCTCTCCTCATTCCTTCATTCTGCCTTTCTTGGCTTACCACTGATTCTTCTCACTCTGAATATGTCCCTTCTCTTTAATTTAATGTCTTGGAGGAAGAGAGGCCCAGACACACAATTCCTTGATCTGACGATACTGAGAGAGCTGATCGTTGGTGTCCCATAGAGGATTAAGTATGAGAAAAACATTAAGACTTTGGTTTCTAACAGTACCCAGGCCACTGTCAAATGGTTTCAAAACAGACGTTAAAAGGTATATTCTTGTAGTCATGGGGATCATAAGGAGCCTTGGTTTCCTACTTTTTGTGACGCAGTTGGTTCTAGTTCCTATTCCCTTCCTCAGCCTGGGTGGTACATTGTCAGCTGAGAGTATTAGAACAAAGTAGCTCATAGCAGGAGAAAGGAGGTTATAGCTTTACAGGGCTTTCATCTGTACCTGGTGGAAGGTCCAGATGAGAGGCACCTGCCTGTACTGAGAAGCTTCACAGCCGGTGCTCAGTGGACTGTGAGAACAATAAGCCCTGTGGAGGAAGTTATAGAGAAAGGCAAGAGGAAGAAGTGCATACAAAAAATTTATACTGTTCCTTCCTTCATGCCACACTTTTGCTGTAAAGGACAGCCAAGAAATTGATAAGAAACTGAAGAGTAATACAAAACGGAGAGTGATATTGTTTAATACAAAGGAGTTCTAGACTAGGAATCAGCTGTAAAATTATTCAATGAGAGGATTCAGTAAACAATTTACAATAACAACTGTCCATGTGAATGGTCTTAACTTTTCATCAAAAGCAACAGACTGGTAGATTGGGCAAAAAATGCAACTATATGCTACCTATAGGAGACACAACTCATAGTCAAATGTTGAAAGGATATAAAACAGGGGCTGGGGGTTTAGCTCAGCGGCATAAGCACCTGCCTTGCAAGCAGGCGGTCGTGAGTTCGATCCCCGGTACCGATAAAAATGAAAAAAGACCAAAAAAAAGAAAGGATATAAAACAAAACACCATCCAACCAGAGGCCCAAAGCCAGCAGGGGTAACTATCTTCTTTTCAGGCATAGCAGATCTCAAGCTAAAACTGGTCAAAACGGACAAAAACGATCACCACATAGTGATAAAGGGGACAATTCAGTGAGAAGAGGTAATTATAAATATCTCTGCACCCCATGTTGACACATCAAATTTCATAGAATAAACACTACTGGACATAAATGGACAGATACACAACAGTTCAGTCATAGCAGAAAACTTTCAATACCCAACTTTCACAATTAGGTCAGCCAAAAAACTAAAATTGCAAAGAAATATGTGAAACCACACCACTGAACAAATGGATTTAAGAGGTATCTACAGAGGGTCTCATTGAGAAATACACATATTTTTCTCAACAGCATATGGAATTTGTCCTGAAACTGAACCTATCTTGGGGCATAAATATCTAAATAAACATAAAAGAATTGACATAATCTCCTGCATACTATCAGATCATAGTGAAATAAAGCTAGAAATCAAAAGCAAAAGAAACCACAGAATAGCAAAAGCAACCTTGGGCAACAAGAGCAAAGAAGGGGGTGATACAATTGTAGATTTTAAAGTATATTCTTGAGCTACAGTAATAAAAACAGCATGATACTGGCACAAAAACAGACATCCAGATACATAGAACATAATACAAAATGCAGAAACAAAGCCAAGCCATCTGACTTTTGACAAGGAAGAAAAGATGGTCTCTTGAAGAAATGGGCTGTGAAAACTAACATGCGAAATGAATCTTTAGCCATATTCCTCACCATGTTCCTTGTTCTTATTAAAATCAAAATGGAACACAGCTCTAGATGTTCAATATGGAAACACTGAACCTGCTAGAAGTTAAATTAGGTAAAAATCATAAAGACACAGGGATAGGCAAAGACTTTTATAGAAAAGCCATAATTGTATAATAATCAACAAATGCAGCTGGGCATGGGGATGCACACCTGTAATCCCAGCACTCAGGAGGCTGAGGCAAGAGGATCATTGCAAGTTCGAGACCAGCTTGGGCTGCAAAGTGAGCTCAAGACCAGCTTGAACTGCATGGCAAGATCCTGTCTCAAAAAGACAGAAACAAAGTTAACAAATGCTATTACATCAATTAAAAAGCTTCTGTACATCACTGGAAACAACCAACAGAAAGAAAAGCAAGCTTAGAAAGTGTGACACTATTTTGGCCAGTGACTCTTTGAACCAAGTACTATAGCATCTGGAAGACATTTTAAAAGTCCGGATATCCCAAAATGAAAGTGAAGTAAAAAATGGGCAATTGAAATAAACAGCCATCAGAAGGCAAAGTACAAATTGGATGGAATGGTGAGCAGCAAAGGCTGCTCCAAGATTTGATGTGCAGGTGTCCATACACTGGAATATAGCAAAACAAGGAACAGAAGGAGGGAAGTGGGTCCCCAGGATCCAGGAAGAATCTGAAGGAAGAAATGAAGCCCACAGGGAGAGCATAGAGGACACTTCGATGAAGAAGGAAAAGGCAGGCGGCACTTTCTCCCACTGTGTGGGAGGCGCAGCTCACAATTGAAGACATCAGGGGACTACTGGCAACCCCAGAGCTCTCACAGAAAGACCCTCCAGTGGACACAGGGGACTGCAGTGGCTACTGAGTTACTCAGATTCAGGCTTCTCCCAGGAGAGGGCAATTGACAAGTAGCCATGTGACAGGGACCAACTGAGCTCAGCACAGCAGCAGACGAGGCCAGGGAGTTCAAACTGGCAGGAGGTCAGCGAGCTGAGATCAAGCCACCAGGAGCCCACAGAGTGCTGCAGAATAAACATGAGTGCAGTATATCACTGTGGTATAACGTTTCTAATTCTTTTGGAAAGACACCCAGAAGGAGAATAGTTGAGTAGAATGTGATTTCTAATCCTCATTTTTTGAGGAATTTCCCACTGATTTCCACAGTGGTTGCACCAGTCTATTACTCTCATCAACAGTGAAGAAGGGTTTCTTTTTCCCCACAGCACCTCTAACATTTGTTATTGGATGACATTTTAGGTGGTAGTCATTCTTTCTAGGTTGAGATGGAATCTCACTGTTGTTTTAATTTGCATTTCTCAGATGACAAATGATATCAAACATTTTTTCATATATTTATTTTCCATTTGTATTTTTTTATCTGAGAAGTATGTATTCAACTCAGGTGCCCATTTTTGGATTGGGTCTTTGAATTTTGGGGGCCTGATTTTTTTAAAAATATTCTTCACATGGTCTACATGGTCTATGTAGAAGTCCTTTGTCTGAGGAACAGTTAAATAAAATTTTTCCCAATATATGGATTTTCTTTTCACTCTGTTGATAATTTCTTTTGAGGTACATAACCATTTTAATAAGATGAGATTCTGGTTGTTGATTCTTGGAAATATTTCCCATGCAGTTTGGCTTTTGTTCATGGACTGCCTGTCTATTCCTGTCTTTAGGATTTCTACTTATCTTCTCTTTCAGTAGATTTGTTTTAATGTTTAGATCTTTGATCCATTTTAACTTCAGTTTAGCACATAGTGATAGGCATGTGCCTAGTCTTAGTCTTTGTCATTTGGAAATCCAGTTTTTCCAGCATGATTTAGCAAAAAAGCTATCTTTATTCCCATGAAAATGTTTGACCTCTTTGTCAAAGATAAAGTGGCTGAGTTTTTTAGTTGTGTCTGCATCTTCTATTCTGTTCCATTGATCCTCAGGTTTGTTTTTATTTTTCCAGTACCATGCTGATTTTATCACAGTAGCTTTGTAGTATAATTTCAAGCCAAGGATTGTGATTCCTCTTGCCTTGCTTTGTTGCTAGGACTAACTTTGCTAGTGTAGGGCTCTTCTGGTTCCAGATGAATTTTGACAATACTTTCTCTAGATCTATGAGGTATGCCAATAGTGTTGTGATCAGGGTTGCATTAAATCTGTATAACAGTTTTGGAAGTGAAATTTCTGCAAGATCCTATGGAAATTCAGATCCTATGTAAATTCTTTAAAACCTAATTTGAAAATCTTACCTTGCATAGGCTAGAAAACACAAAGGAAATTAACAGATTCTTAGAAACATATGAATTACCAAAATTGAATCAAGAAGATATAAAAGATTTGAATAACCCAATAGGAGTTACTGAAATTGAAAACACAATTAAAAACTTGCCAACAAAGAAAGCCCAGGTCCTGATGAATTTATGGCTGAGTTTTACAAGAAATTTAGAGAAGATTCAACACCAATACTCCTCAAACCCTTAAATGAAATTCAAAGGAAAGCAATTCTCCTTAACTCACTCCTGGAGACAAGTATTACTGTGATACCAAAACCAGAGAAAGACCCAATTGGAAAAGAGAACTACAGGCCAATCTCCCTAATGAACATTGATGCAAAAATTCTCAATAAGTAAACAGAATGCAGGAAGTCATCAAAAAGATTATACATCATACACAAGTGGAATTCATCCTAGAAATGCAGGGATGGTTTAATAGCAGATTAATAAATATAACAAACCACATCAACAGAGCCAAAGACAAAAATAACACACAATCATCTCAATAGCTGCAGAAAAACATTTTGATAAAGTTCAACACTGATTCATGATTAAAACCCTATAAAAAATAATATATGGTCTCTACCTCAATGTGATACAAGTCATTTAAGATAAACTACCAACCAACATCATACAAATGGATAAGAACTGAAACTTTCTTTCTAAAATCAGGAACAAGACAAGGATGTCCACTATTACCACTCCTATTCAATATAGTTTTGGAAATATTAGCCAGAGAAATTAGACAAGAGAGAAAAATAAAAGGAATAAGGATAGGAAAGGAAGACATTAAATTATCACTATTTGCAGATGACATGATACTCCACAGAGAAGACCACAAAAACTCCATCAAGAGACTGCTAGAGTTAGTAAACAAATCCAGCAACATAGCCGAGTACAAGCTCAACATTCAAAAATAAATATCATTCCTATACACAAATAACAGACTCACTGAGAGAGAAATTATGGAGATAACACCTTTCACAGTAGCATCCAAAAAAATGAAACACTTAGGAATCAATCTAACAAAGGATGTAGGGGCTGGAGATTTAGCTCAGCGGCATAAGCGCCTGCCTTGCAAGCAGGGAGTCATGAGTTTGATCCCCAGTACCGATAAAAAGGAAAAAGACAAAAAAAAAAAAATAACAAAGAATGTAAAAGATATATACACTGAAAATGATAACACTCTTCAAAAGAGATTGAAGAGGATATCAGAAAATGGAAAGATATCCCTTGCTCTTGGATAGGAAAAAACAACCTAGTGAAAATGGCTGTACTCCCAGGCTGTTATACAGATTTAATGCAAACCCAATCATAATGCCATTACCATACCTCACAGATACAGAGAAAACATTCCTGAAATTCATCTGGAAACAGAAGAGACCTAGAATAGCAAAATCAGTCCTGAACAACAAAGACCAGACAGGAAGCATCAAAATTTCTGATTTGAAATTATACCACAAAGCTACTGTGATAAAATCAGCAGGTACTGTCAAAAAAAAAAAAGAAGACAACGATGACAAACCTTCTTAGATTAGAAGATGCAGACACAACTAGAAAGACACTCAGGCTCCTTATCTTTGACAAGGGGGCAGAAAATATACACTGTAAAAAAGACGCTTTAATAAACCATGCTGGAAAATTGGTTTCCCAAATATCAAAGACTAAGACTAGACCCATATCTATCACCATGCACTAATCTAACATCAAAATGGATCAAAGATCTAAATATTAAAATAGAAACACTAAATCTACTGGAAGACAACATAGGTAGAACTCTCAAAGACACAGAGGTAGGCAAAGGGTTCATGAACAAAATGCAAACTGCATGGGAAGTTTTTCAAAGAATGAACAAATGGGATTTTATCTTATTAAAAAGTATTTGCACTTCAACAGAAATCACCAACAGAGTGAAAAAAAGCCCATAGAATGGGAGAGAATTTTAGATCAGTGTCCCTCAGACAAAGGACTTATACCTAGAACTTATATAGAACTGAAAAAACATCAGACCCTCCAAATTCAACGACCCAGTCCAAAAATGGACTTCTGAGATGAAAACACACTTCTGAAATGAAAAAGCACAAATGGTAGATAAATGCATCAAGAAATGTTCAACATCTTTGGTCATCCAAGAAATGCAAATTCAAGCAACACTGAGATTCCATCTCAATCCAGAAAGAATGGCTGCCATCAACAAATCAACCAATAACATGTTGGCAGGGCTGAGGCAGGGAAGGAATGCTTCTTTACTGTTGGTGGGAGTGTAGACTGGTACAACCACTGTGGAAGTCAATGTGGAGATTCTTCAAAGAGCTAGAATTGGAGGTCCCATTCAATCCAGGTATCCCCCTTTTGGGTATTTTCCCAGAGGATTTTGAAACATCATGCCACAGTGATATATGTGCACCCATGTTTATAGCCACACAACTTGTAATAGCTAAATCTTGCAAACATTAACTGTAGAATGGATAAAAAAGATGTGTCATTTTTATACAATGGAGTATTACTCATTTATAAAAATGATAACACTGAGACTTTTATAGTTAAATGGATGCACCTTGGGACCATACTCTAAATGAAATAAATGAAATTCACATTTGTTAGTATCATATTGTTGGGGGCTGGGGATTTAGCTCAGGGGCATAAGCGCCTGCCTTACAAGCAGACAGTCGTGAGTTCGATCCCTGGTACCGATAAAAAGGAAAAAGACAAAAAAATATATCATATTGTTTCCCTAGTGTAAAATAACTGAAAGAGTAATAAGATAAAAAAATATACAAGAGATATTGTGAAAATGAAAGGAAAAGAAAGTACTCAAAAGGAAAGAACAACTGGGGTAGGGAAAAAGAGAAGAAAAAGAAAGGAAAAAATAATATCTACATAGGTACACATATATATGTGCGTGTATATATATACATATGATAGATAAATTACTAATCTATGTAAGTTCCTCAAAAAGAATAGTTTGTGCTTTCATTGCTTGTTTGGTCATTTATTTCATGCCTAAGTCTTATAACCTGAACATCTACTGCTATAACAATATGCACTTTACTAACTAGTGCTACTATTTTTTTGAAATTATGTATCATTTCTTACAAACATCAAACAAATACATGAAAAATGTTCACCATCACTTATCATTTAAGAGATGCAAATTAAAACAGTACTGAGATTCTACCCCAACCTGGAAAGAATGGCTATTATCAAGGCATCAACCAATAACAAATGCTGGAGGAGCCGAGGGGAAAAAGAAACCTTTCTTCACTATTGGTGGGAGTGTAGATTGGGGCAATCACTGTGGAAATCAGTGTGGAGATTCTTCAGAAAGCTAGAACTACAGTTCCCATTCAACCCAGGTGTTCTCCTTCTGGCTATCTTCCCAAAAGAATTAGAGAAACATCATACCACAGTAATATATGTGCCCCCATGTTTATAGCAGCACAATTTGTAATAGCCAGATCTTGGAAACAACCTAACTGCCCATCAACTGAGGGATGGGTAAGAAAGATGTGGCATTTTTATACAATGGAGTACTACTCAGCCATAAAGAATAATAAACTGGACATTTTCATAGATAAATGGATGCACTTTGAGAGCATACTTATTAGTGAAATAAATAAGACATGTATAAACATCATATTGTTTCATTAGTGTGACAAATTGAGAGAAAAAACATGTGTATGTATATAAAATAGTTAAAATAGTTATACAACTAATTTCTCTGAGTTTGCTGAAGAGAAAGATTTGTATGGTAATGTTTGGAAAATTGAAGACAGATGTCTTGTGCTCTGGGTGAATTATTGGGGATGACAATGCGCAATGTATGTAAAATTTTGTTGTAGGTATTTTTTCTTTATCTTCTTTTTCTTTCTTCCTTTGAATAAAATGGTTTTTTAAAAAAGAAATTATGTATCATTTATTTTCCTTTTGTTTTAAAAATAAAAAATATTTTTAAAAAGAAAGCAAAATTCCTTCTTCCTAGGTACTTAGGATTCCCTCTGGGACAGCTCACAGGAAAATACTCATCTTTTCCTGGGGTTGTCCTCAAGGAGATCAGAGAACAGATGAGACTTCAGCACCCTTGCCTTGTTTTTGAACAGCCACCATATGGCGCTCCAACCTCCCTGACATTTGAGACCCAGTGACTCCAAGACTATGAGGCCAAAACTCTAATCAGTGCTGCCTTAGACCACTGCTAAGTCCATATTTAGCGAATTTCAGCTGCTTCGTGAACAGAGTGCCTACTTCAAGTAACCAAAATACACCAGCTAAAAGAAAATGGACCCCAGTCTGGTTTTTAATTTTTTTTAATTTTTATAACGTAGAAAATAAGAAACCTACACTCATAGAAATGAATCAACAGTAGACATGAAGTTGAACCCACCTTGTAAAAGAAAGGCTTGCCCGAGTGGGAGAACATCCTCACCGCGTTCGCAGAGCCAGTGGCCATCACACAGGTTGTGCTGATTCTTGCTCCCTCCCTTCCTAGCTGGAATCACCATCTTCACTATTGTTACGAGTTCATCCTGTTTCTCCATTGTTTTAGCCCATAGTTATGTGCCTCTGCACGTGCATTTTAATGCTGATGAATTGAATGTTTATTTATGTGGCTCTTGAGGCTTCTTGATTGAAGGACTGCGAAAGGAAGAGAAAATAAAGGAGAGAGAAGCAGGAGTCAGCAGAGCCCTTGCTCTCCTGATGGGAGGAAAGGAACTGCTCCCTCACTGCAGGGGCATTTATTTATACATTTTAGCAACTTAATGTCACTTGAGACCCTGTGGTCCTAGCAACCCATGTGTGGATTCTCTTGGGGCTAAGGGTTCTCTGGGCTGAAGCAGCTTCTTCATGTGACTTGTCCTGTGTGTTCTTTGTTCTTGGGATGGCCATGCCCCTGTCCTGCACCTGTGGTCAATTTCCAGCTTCAATGGCTCGCAACATATATGTACAGAACCATATTGATTAACCTGTTATGTCTTTTATTTTCTCAACTGAATGACTAACATTCATGTACACTGTAATTACTTCAACATTTATTGATAAACAGTGATTTCCTATAGGGATATACTACCACTTTTTAATCTATGATTAATGGAATTTTGGTGTAGGAAAATTTCTCAAATAAAGTCTTAATAGCTAGGCATGGAAAGGTGTGCCTGGGAGGCTAAGACAGGGGGATTGCAAATTTGAGGCCAACTCAGGAAACTTAACAAGCTGCTGTCTCAATATAAAATGTAAAACTGTTTGGTGTTGTAGCTCAGCTGTAGGAAGCCCTGGTCTCAAAGGAAACTCTCAGTATAAATCTCAAGTGAGCACAAAAGTAGACAGTATATTAATTCACCAGCTTTTATAATTATATATATTTATCTGCCTTATATTGCTTATCTTTGCTTTCTTCTACTCTGCAATGTTTTCAAGCAAATTTCAGGTATTGTAGCATAAATTCCTTCAGTCTAACAAGAAAGACATTTTGAAAACAACCACATTACTACTACAATTCCAAAACAAATACTTTTATACCACTGAAAATTCTCAAACAGTAGCCATAATGCCTCTACAACACTCAAACAGAACAGTAATTCCTTAACTAGAATGGCACTTCTTAACCATTGTAATCAGCTTTCAAAATAGACATATACACAAAAAACTACCCTGCAATTGGAGCCAGGGGCTTCATGGTCCTTGCAATGCCTAATCCCAAATAAATCTACTAAATTCTGTAGTTCACTACTTTTTGGCCATATAGGGGATTGAACCTAAGAGTTTGTACTAAACTATATCCCCTGACTTTTTTATTATTCTTTGTTGGGAGCCGCAGCCCCGAGCCCGGTCGCCTCACTTGGCGGACGTGAGGCCTGTAGTAAAGAGTAAAGCCTGAGGTAGATTACCCCTCCCATCGAGCACGTTAGTTTCCTGCTTACCGCGTAAGCAACCCGCTCAACAATATAGTCTGCCTGGCAACTGATGATGTTAGCCAATCAGCTTGCCTTGCTTACTTTAACATGATTGGACACTGTGTCCGTATATATACTGGTGCCACCCCTGGGGGGGAAGGAGAAGCCCGGAAGTAGAAGCCCAGAAGGAGCCGCGGGGAGCGGACCAAAGGAGGCTTCGGCTGGGAGCGATCCCAGGGCAGGCTGTACGGAGAAGGAAAATAAAAGAAAAGGTTGTCCACTGCCAGACTTTGTCGTGTGTCCTTCCTGCCGGCCGGGAGCGACATCGACATTTGGAGGCCCGCACGGGGACTGATCACCCCCGAGACGTGACAGCGGACAACGCTCCAGTACAGAGCTGTGAGACAGGTGAGTTGGGGATAAGCCTGGGCTCTGGGTGGCGCGCACCTACAGGGCTTTTAGACTCCCCTCAGGCTCACGCGTAAGTGGCGGATTCCTTGGGCCTCACGCGGTGAGTAACATATTAAAAGATGGGAAACATGCTAGGTAGCAACACTAAGAGCGAGGGTGGTTGTGGAGAAAGCTCTCAAGAGCTTACAAAAGTACGCAGGGTATTTGAGCAGGCCCAGTCGGGGAGCTCCCGAGAGGGGCCCGTCAAGGGGAACAAAGATGCTAAGGAGAAGGACGGGGCTCTAGCCTCGGAGTCGTCTGACTCCGAGGACGAGGGAAAGTTGAATGGCAAGGAGGCCAAAGAGACCAGCTGTCAGGAGCCTAAGTCGCTCGATAAGGAGTCGCAGGGTTCTTTCCCAGCGTTGCGCCGTGAATTGCGCTCTGCTCAACTTGGTCTGCGGAGGAGTAGAGAGCTCCTGAGCGCTCCCCGGTGCGAGAGGGAGGCGAAGCCTTCCGCCCCACCTTGGGGGCTGTTCCCGGAGGCGATCCCTCGCCGCGAGGCGGCCGCCCGGGAGCTCCCTTCCCCTTCGCCAGAACAGGAAGTGATGCACGGGCCCCCATTTTCCGCCCAATCATGGCCGCCGTCTTATGCTCCGCCGCCGGCGGGTCGGTATTTTTACAGGCGGCTTTGGCAGGGGGGACGTTTGTCTCATGAGGTACATCCACCACCTGGGATAGATAGTGGCCCCTACGGGATATTT
Organism: Cavia porcellus; assembly: GCF_034190915.1. Taxonomy (NCBI): domain Eukaryota; kingdom Metazoa; phylum Chordata; class Mammalia; order Rodentia; family Caviidae; genus Cavia; species Cavia porcellus. Next base: position 29,725,032 of record NW_026947490.1, on the reverse strand, counting down.
CCTGTACAAGTAGCTATGGGCCAGGGACGTAATGCATGGGAGCCTTTTGAGATAAAGCAGATTAGAGAACTTAAAAATGCAGTTACAACCTTTGGGCCGACTGCGCCTTACACCATTGCCATGCTGGAGAACCTGTCTTCTGGGCCCCTCACCCCCGCGGACTGGATTCAGCTGGCAAAGGCGTGTCTGCCCTCGGGTAGTTACCTGGATTGGCGAGCCTGGTACGCAGAGTTCTCTGCAGAGCAGGCTGAGAGAAACGCCAGTCGGGGAAACCGGGGGTGGAACAAGGAAATGCTTATGGGAGAAGGTCGGCACGCTGATGATCAGACTCAGTTCCCCGGCGCTGTCTATGAACAAATCAATGCCATAGGGCTCCGCGCCTGGAAGCAGGTAAGTGGTGCCGGAACAGCCTCCTTGTGTCTTTCAAAAATAATTCAGGGTACCACAGAGCCATTTGTTGACTTTGTGGCCCGAATGCAAGATGCTGCCGATAAGATATTTTCTGATCCGGGAGTGGCTTGACCGCTGGTAAGGCAGCTGATTTTTGAGCAATGTACAAAGGAGTGCAAGGCAGCGATAGCTCCTCATAAGAACAAGGACCTCAACGCCTGGATTAGGATATGTAGAGAGATAGGGGGGCCGCTCTCCAACTCGGGAGTGGCTGCTCTCCTGGCCGCGGCTGTACAGCAGAGGGGACCTCGCGGGTTAGAAGGGGAATGTAAGGCTAAAGGGTGTTTTGCCTGCGGGGAGCCAGGACACATTAAACGTCATTGCCCAAACAATGCAGATGCTAGGCCTCGCCCTAGGAATGAAGAACCATATGTTTGTGGGCGATGCAAGAGGGGATCACACAAAGCTGAGGAGTGTAGGTCGGTCTTTGATGCTCAGGGCAACCGTATTTGTGGACGAGATGCTAGAGGGCCAAAAAACGGCCAGAGGGGGCCCCCTTCACAGGCGGGCCCCCGCCCCAGAGACAGGACAGCTCAGGATGGCAGCCTTCAACAAGGGCCACCCCTGGGTCAGCAGGTGTGGACCTCAGTGTCGCCTCCAGACTTATATTAGTGCCTGATATGGGTGTTCAAGTGGTTGAAACCACCTTTAAGGGACCGTTACCCGAAAATTCCGTGGGTCTGGTGATCGGGAGATCCTCCACGGCCCTTCGGGGTCTCATAGTAGTCCCGGGGTCATAGACTCAGACTACACAGGACACATTAAAATTATGGTTCAATCTCTTGTGGGTACTATGGTAATCAATAAAGGAGACAAGATAGCGCAGCTCTTGCTGCTCCCCAGTCTCCACAAGAGATTCCCCTCAAAGCAGAAAATTAGAGAAAGTCAAGGTTTCGGTTCCTCAGGGGAAGTCTTCGAGGGACTCCATATAATACTTGATAAAAGGCCCATGCTCTCACTTAAGGTCAATGGCAAGAATATAACAGGGCTCCTAGACACAGGAGCTGACCGTTCCATTATCTCTAGAAAGGATTGGCCCTCCAACTGGCCCACCAACACTGCAGATAACACGCTGCAGGGCCTGGGGATGGTGTCAGCTCCTCAGGTTAGTGCTTCAACCCTGTTCTGGTGCGATGAGGAGGGTCATCAGGGCCATTTCCAACCATTTGTGTTGCAGTTGCCAGTGTCTCTATGGGGAAGGGACATCCTCACTCAGATGGATGTCACGCTTACGTCAAACTGCTCCCCCCAGGCTAAGGATATACTCAGGAACCAGGGATATACCCCCGGCAAAGGCTTGGGCAATGCCCTACAGGGTCGGACATCCCCAATACCAGTAGAGAACAAAAAAGGTAGGCAAGGGCTGGGTTTTTCTTAGGGGCCGCTGAAGAAGCTCTCCTACCCACTTCGATCAAAATCACCTGGAGGTCAAATGATCCGGTTTGGGTACCTCAGTGGCCCCTGCCTAAGGAGAAGCTATTAGCCTTGTCAGAAATAGTCAGTACACAACTTAGATTAGGACACATTAAGCCGTCAACCTCCCCATGGAACACCCCCATTTTTATAATTAAGAAAAAGTCTGGCAAATGGAGGCTGCTCCATGATCTAAGGGCGGTCAACGCGCAGATGCAGTCCCTGGGGGCGGTCCAGAGGGGGCTGCCAGCTCTCTCAGCCATCCCTCAGTCCTGGCCAGTTTATGTTATAGATCTTAGAGACTGTTTCTTCTCAATCCCCCTGCATCCAGAGGACACTCATAGGTTCGCCTTTACTTTACCCACCATTAACCAAGAAAGCCCTGATCTCAGATACGAGTGGATAACGCTGCCCCAAGGTATGGCCAACAGTCCCACTATGTGTCAGATTTACCTTGATTCCCTACTGGCCCCCCTACGGAAATCCTTTCCCAAGATAAGATGTGTGCATTACATGGACGACCTTTTGCTCAGCGGCAGGGACCCAGACATGCTAAATAATATGCTCGGCCAGTTGGTCGAGGCCCTGAGACAAGCTAATCTGCATGTTGCCCCCGACAAGATTCAGGGAGGAGAAATGGTGACCTACTTAGGCGCGAAAATCTCCCCTATGCTAGTCTCTCCACAGAAGGTCACCATTAGGACGGATGGCGTTAGGACCCTAAATGACATGCAAAAGCTATTGGGAGACATTAATTGGATTAGGCCATATTTACATATACCAAATTCAGATCTCAAACCCCTGTTCGACCTTCTGAAGGGAGACCCAGATATAGCCTCCCACAGGAGGCTCACTCCTGAGGCAAGAGCTGCCTTACAGAGAGTGGAAAAAGCCTTAGGTGGGGCTACCTTACACAGAATTGAACCAGGGCGACCCTTTGATGTCTGTTTGCTACAGACTAGTCTACAGCCCACAGCGGTGATTTGGCAGAAAGGACCATTACTGTGGATACACCCTAAGGTCTCACCTGCAAAAGTCATAGAGCATTACCCGGAGGCAGTCGCTTCATTGGCCCTTGAAGCGCATGATAGAGCTGTCCAACATTTTGGCTCAGGACCACAAGCCATCCGAGTACCCTATACCGCCAGCCAGATCAAGACCCTGGCTGCCTGCATAGATACGTGGGCCATTCTGAGATGTGTTTTCCATGGGGATATAAACAATCAATACCCTAAAGACCCTATCTTGTCATTTGTCACTCAGCACCCTATAATTTTTCCAAAGGTTACTGCCTCTGAGCCATTAGTCCCAGCAACTACAATATATACAGATGGCTCCAAGACGGGGATAGGCGCCTATGTGATCCTAGGCAAGCCCCCGGTTACCATACAATTTGAACCTGATCAGCCTCAGGTGGTAGAACTGCAGATCGTTAAAATGATTCTTGAACGGTTCTCAGAAGCCATTAATATTGTCTCCGATTCTAGGTATGTGGTCAATGCTATGCAAGTGCTTGAGACTGCCGGTTTAATTAGATCCACTTCCACAGTGGCTGGGCTGTTCCTGTCTATCCAGACATTGCTTCAGAACAGACACCATAAGGTCTTCACCACCCACATAAGAGCACATACATCCCTGCCGGGGCCTATGGCACAGGGGAATGCGGCTGCTGATACTGCCACTCGCCCGTTATGGATTTTTACCTTACTAACACCAATCGAGCGAGCCCGTGCCTTCCATGATAAGTTTCATGTCAATGCCAGGACACTAGCAAACCATTTCCATGTTTCCAGAGCAGATGCACGAGATATCGTGCGACTATGTGACTCCTGTGCCACATACAAACCTGCCATACCGATGGGAGTAAACCCTCGAGGTTTGATCCCTGGTGATGTTTGGCAGATGGACATCACACATATACAGGAGTTTGGGACTCTTAAATATGTTCATGTTTCCACAGACACCTGTTCTCACGTCATATTCGCAACAGCAGAAACAGGTGAAAAAGTGTCTAATGTGATCAATCATTGCCTGGCGGCTTGGGCCGCATGGGGCAAACCAAAAATATTAAAAACTGATAATGGACCAGCCTATATAGGCAAAGCCTTCAATGAGTTCTGCAAAATGATGGAGGTTCAATTAAAACATGGTATCCCATACAATCCCCAAGGTCAAGGAATCATTGAGAGGGCTCATAGAAGCCTCAAACAAATTTTACAAAAACAAAAAGGGGGAGTAGGCCAAGGCCTGGCCCCAAAGGCACGATTATCCATGGCACTATTCACACACAATTTTTTAAATTTAAATAATGATAATTGCTCCCCAGCCGTGGAGCACTGCAACCCTTCCCCCAACCATAAAGGGTGGGTGAAGTGGAAAGATGCCCTGACAGGACAATGGATGGGCCCGGATCCAGTGGTCAGCTGGAACCGAGGCGCGGTTTGTGTTTTCCCACAGGAATCGGGACGAGAACCACTGTGGGTACCGGAGAGACTGACACGGGCGACAAAGCCCTCGACTGAAGATCAGACCTGCCCTACCGGAGATCCATCACAGACCAACCAACAAGATGAATAGAAATAGCGGTAGCCCAAAATGGACAAAAAGATCCTCAGGCATATGCATGGCTCGCTCGCCTAGCCTACGACCGAGTCTAGGGGTGGTGAGCTTCCCACACTCCTCCTCTAAAAAATTATGATATAGCAGGGTAGATGAGTCAATGACGGGTAAGAGCATGCCTCCCCAGCATGACTCAACCTAAGACAGGCCCTACCCCATCCTGCACGTAAGCCGCTGGACTGTTAGATGCTGCCCAGGTCTAAATTTCTCTCCGAGGGGATTTCTTTACGGAGAGGAAATGAGTGCAAGCTTGTGTGCATCCAGGTTCCGTCCAGTTTGTGCCTGGCCCTAGAAAAAGGACGAGGGCCTCAGGGCCTTGGCAGACCATGGGACGGCCGACCAGGGTCTAAGCCAAGGACCTACGGTGGGCCTACGCATAGGGCATAAGCCTCTGCACCCAGTCCAGGAAGGGCTACAATGCGCACATTCATAAAAAATAAAAAAGGGGGAGATGTTGGGAGCCGCAGCCCCGAGCCCGGTCGCCTCACTTGGCGGACGTGAGGCCTGTAGTAAAGAGTAAAGCCTGAGGTAGATTACCCCTCCCATCGAGCACGTTAGTTTCCTGCTTACCGCGTAAGCAACCCGCTCAACAATATAGTCTGCCTGGCAACTGATGATGTTAGCCAATCAGCTTGCCTTGCTTACTTTAACATGATTGGACACTGTGTCCGTATATATACTGGTGCCACCCCTGGGGGGGAAGGAGAAGCCCGGAAGTAGAAGCCCAGAAGGAGCCGCGGGGAGCGGACCAAAGGAGGCTTCGGCTGGGAGCGATCCCAGGGCAGGCTGTACGGAGAGAAAATAAAAGAAAAGGTTGTCCACTGCCAGACTTTGTCGTGTGTCCTTCCTGCCGGCCGGGAGCCACATCGACAATTCTTAGTTTGATGTCAGGTCTAACTAAATAATCCAGGTTGGTCCAAAATTTGAGATCTTCCTACCTCGGTCTCCTGAGCACGTAGTAGTATAGGCATGCACCACTGTACCTGGTTGCATGTCTTTTAATTTACCTGCAGACAAATATATATATATTTTTTCCAATACATATATTCAAACATATATATATATATATATATATATATATGCACACACACGTGTGGAGGAAAATTACTTTCAGAAGATGTGTCAGATCAAAAAATAGTACCCAAAACATATAAAGAAATTGTAAAACTCAATAATACAAACATAATGACTCCAAGGCAGGGTGGCATGGCATTGGGGGAACACATCAAGGCAGGAACCAGAGAAAAAGGGAGAAACAAGCTTCTTCTCCTTCCTTATATCGTGTATAGCCCACCCCCAACCCTCTCCTGAGGCTGTAACACTCACAAAATCTTTGCACCCTCCTCTTGCACAGCATGAGAATATTTACAAAGTAAGGATCCTGGTTCCCTGCTGAGTCTCTCAGTTAAACTTCTAAACTTCTCGACTTAACACAATGTATCAATCATAACAACACATTATTCCCCCTTATAGGATATATACCAACAAGGAGAGCTCCAGGGTAAACAACCAGATTGGAGTGACAAAGGTGAGTCTAGGGAGATCCATCATTTGAAAAGCTGTATCACTGAGTGAGTGTGGGGGTGGATATCGCCAGAGGTTGTGAATCCATGAAATCTTTTTATCTTGTGTCAGATTTCCTGTGAAGTTAGAATTTCCTGTGAATCTAGACTGAAACAGGAGAATCACAACTTGAGCCCAGGCTTGGCAATTTAGCAAAGTAATGAGGCTTTGTACCCAGTGGGGCAGGGGCTGGCAGGAGATGGAGCTCACTCAGAACGCGCTGGGTTCAAACTCAGCACTAAATAAATAAAGAAATCCTAGGAAAAAAGCAGGCTCATCTGTGCTGCTGTTATACAACCCATGAATCTTGAATATCTTGGGATTTGCTCACATCTAGATGGAAGGATCAACTGAAAACATGGTAGTATTCATGGATGCATTGCTACCCACATTTTTTATTTGCATTACTAGGGAACTGAACCTAGAATCATTCCACTGCACTACATCTCCACCTCATTTTTTTGTATTTTATTTGGAAAGAAGTGTTCACTATGGTGCCAAAGCAAGTTTTGAATTTGCCATTCCCCTGGCTGAGCCTGAGAGCACACTGGGATTACAGACCTGCATCAATGTGCCCACAGCAAACCACTTTTATTAGTTCAGGCAGGGGCTGAACGTTAGGTGGCAGAGACAGCCTCTGCCAGAGAGTAACCTGTGACTACTCAGCATCATTCTAAACTCCAAAAACAAAAGAAGCACTTCTACCCTTCTCAAGGTGGATATCCCAAAGGTTCATTTTGGATCCTCAGACACTCAAATCTGCGTGTGTGTCTTGGTGGTGAGTGGCCTACAAAAAAAAAAGATTCTCAGCTTTCACTGACAGCTGCATACAATGGGGTAAAGTGTGGAGGATGTGGGCACCCAGAGAGGAAACTCCTAATAAAAAAAATGGGAGGATGCCACAGGTGCTACTGTGGTGCAGTGAATCGAGGACGGGGCTGGGAGGGGGCAAGACGAAGAATTACTGGTCCTAGAGATGGAAGCTTCTTCTTAGCGAGGCAGTGGAGAAGCACTGGTTCTCTAACCTATGGGTTCTGCACTGTCCTTCATGGCGCCTGGCTTTTCCCTCCTGAGCTTTCCCTTTGTTTTTTATTTTCTAAGGTCACATCTTAGCTGGGCCTTAAAGAATACACATGTCTTAGGACATCAAAAGCATGAATTTGGAGGAGTCAAGAATGTTAGGGAAATGGGAAAACCGCTCTATACTGGAAATGCAATGAAGTCTGGGGTCAGTGTGAGGGAAGGGAGGAGACAGCTCATAGCAGCAGAGCAGTGAGGAAGGGCTCCTGATGGGAGCTGACAGGGCTGCCTAAGGCTCCTGGAGAGTTCTTTGATTTCCCAACTCCTCAGGAAAGTGTATGACAAAATGAAGGTTCATCTGTGAGTAGCTATTTGCAGAAAAAAAGGAAATGGCCCGAGCATTTCTATGTGTGGATTTATACTAAAACAGAGCCATCAGAGAACACTTAGCCAGAGTCTTTTATTTGGAGCAGAAACTCAAAACCACAGGTGTTCATGAGAAGGGAGTTTATAAATACTGTACACAGAACAGGAGCTTACTGGACATGGCCTTGTTCATGCTGCAAGGGTTGGAGACCTGTTTAAGTACAGATAAGAGATTTTGATTGGTACTTAAATAAGACAATTGTTCGTTGATTCCTTAATTCAATAAACACATTGATTCATTAAGTCAACATACATAGCAGTCACTATTTCCCACACAGGGGAAGAATATCTATCAGTGAATGATACTGAATGAAATCTCTGCCTACAAAGAGTTTATATTTCATCATCTGAAAGAAACCATATCAAGCCCTGTACATCATTATCCTTTTCATATAAATAAGATTGATGGTTTGGATGAGCTTACTAAAATCCTTAAAAATTATAAAAGAATAATTTAAAAAGGATAAAAGAAACCTGAACATTCCATTTAAGAAATTGAACCTACTATTAAAAGTCTTCTCACAAAAAGAAATCAGGATACCATTGGCTTCACCAGTAAATTTTCCTAATCATTTAAGAAAGATACAATATCGGAAGATAGATTCAAGGAGTTCCCATTCCTTTGAAAAGACTTATAAATTTAGTAGTACATCAAGACACTACAGGAAAATAAAACAACAGAATCATATTTGAATAACCACAGTCACAGTCATTCTAAGCAAATCAAGCGAGGTAAATTGTATCCATTAAGTCACAAGACTCAAGGCGAGTTAAAGCTGAAGGAAGCTTCAGGGTAGGACTAGGACTGAAGCTGAGCTCCTCCCCCCATTGTTGTTAACTCCCCTTCTGCACTAGGTGCAGCAGAACTGGAGGCTGTGTCACTGGGCTGGGCTGGGTCCTCACTCAGAGCCCTCTCCAGACTGGCAGGCAGAGAGTGGATCAGTCTCTGTCGGAAGTCCTGACCCACAAACACATACAGCACTGGGTTGAGGCAGCTGTTGAAGAAGGCTAGGGACTTTACTGGGTTGAGAAGAATGTTAAGAATCTTGTATTTACCCTCTAACCACAACTCTCTGAACCATATTGTTCTTAAAAGTGCAACCAGCTGGAAGGGGAACCAACAGATGAAGAAGGAAGCCACCACAGCAGTGAGGACACGAAAGGGGCGGCTGGAATTCATCATGCCTTTTCTGTGAATTTTGGCTGCAATGAGCCCATAGCAGATGGCGACCATGGACATGGGCATGCTGAACCCAATAAGGAACCGGATGATCCCTCTAGCTGTTAACATGGTGAAGGCCACCTTCCACCTCTTCTCAACAGTGTCTCCCCAGGATGCAAAGGAGAAGGTGCAGTATACATTTCCATTTGGACCACTAGCTGTGGTCAGGAAGATGAAAACTGGCAAGGTAAGGACTAGGGCAAGAACCCAGGGCCCAAGGATCACCTTCTTCGCCAGACTCACAGTGCGGTGGTTCTGGGCCCACACTGGATGCAAGACACAAATACAGCGGTCCAGAGCAATGAGGGCGATCAGGAAGACACTTCCAAACAGGTTTATGTCCACAACGATGTGAATCAGCTTGCAGAGGAACCAGCCAAATGGCCATTTTTCTCCCATGGCCAGGGAGACAATTTGGAAAGGGAGGGTGGCAGTGAAGGAGAAGTCAGCTAAGGCCAGGTTCAGGTAACAGATGGTGGTGACTGTGTGTGCCATCCGGAATCCAGCCACCCAGATCACCAGCCCATTGCCCAGCACACCAAGGACAAAGGTGATGGCGAGTACCACCAGTGGGAGTATCCGCAGCACAGCATAGCCAGCTGATTCATAAGACATCTCTTCAGTTCTGTTTAGAGGGATTGAGAAGTTGCCTTCCATCCTGCCAATACCTGAAACATTTCAGTGAAGGTCATTTGTCAGGTTTGGATTTATCTTACAGCATCCTTATTCAAACCCTGTATCACCTGCCAATAGAGCTCCCACTCCAAGCAAGGCTCTCCTTCATCAAATGTGGTGTCCAGTAGTACCATAAAATTGAATGTCTCTTAAATGTTCTCACGGGGAAGATTCACATAGTTAGCACTATACTCACTATAAGAAGAGCACTGTATTCACATAGTAAGCACTAAAGCTCAGACTCACCAGGTTCACATCTGGTGATTCCACCCACGATTCCATGCAAAATTTCCAGCATACTCTGCATGTAGTTTGAGCCCCAGGTTCATGTAATCTCCTGGCCTCCCGTCTCTGCCCACTGTGACAGTCTCAGAACCATTATCTGGACAGTATTTTAGTTAGTTTTATGATTTGCCTGGAGTTATAATTGAAGAGCCCCTAAAATGATTTTTTGGGTTGCAGCATGCTGCAACCTCTGGATTCAGTGCAAGAGGAACTCAGCAAATCTCTACTTGCAACATCATGCATTTCATTACCCAGTCAATATCCTGTGGAGATGCATGATTTGCCAATATCTATTTAGAGATCAGCACTGCGGTGATTGCTGTCCTGGGTGTCTAGTTTGAGCTACATAATTGCTCCATATGGCTGACCATTTCTGATTTCCAGAAGGATAAATTGATTTTCAGAAAAACTGTGTAGCCTTCTGAAGGTCACTTAAATACTACACACTAGTGGAGGCACTGAAGTCCAGCTTGACCAGTAAGTAGCAATTCCTGTGGACTGGTTCACAAGTAAGCCCCATAATAATAATACTATGGTGAAGCCATTGCCATCTCTGTTTTACCAGTCAGAAACTATAGCCCAACAATATCACTGGCTTCTTCAACTGTACGTGCAGTCAGTCAAGGGAGACAGCAAGATTTCAAAAGGAACTTAATCAGTTTCAGAGCTATTTGTTGGTCGCTCTAAAGTGTTGACTTTGAAAAGGATTCCCCAACACTGCCTAAGTATTCTTGTATATCAACTTTCCTTTTCTTTCTCTTATTACCTCCTTTGACTTTTCCTGTCATTTGCACTGCAATCTTCCCGGGGCATTGTGTAATATAGTGCAGGGTTTCTTAAATGTGGCGTGGCTGATTTGGAGTCTAGGAATTTCTTTGCTGTGGGGAAGGTCCTGCACATCACAGTAGGGATAGTAGCATCTATGGTCTCCATCTACTGGATTTCAGTAGCAATTTCCATCCAGTAATGACAACCAAAACTGTCCCTTGTGAGACATCACCCCTATTACAAGGCACTGTTGTTTATAAATTTCTTGCATTTGGAGTTGGATAAATCTGTATTCTACTCTCATTTCTGTCTCCTCCCCAATGTGAGATCCTGACAAACTTACCTCTGAGCTTTGGTTTCCAACTCTGCAGATGGGGGTGCTTTAGTAGTAAAGGCTGACACGTTGGAAGCGACTTTATAAGAACAGACATGGAAATCTCAGCTAGACAATGTGAGTCTTTAACAAGAAGGAAACCATTGGCCTCCCCAGGATCTGTGTCCAGGAGTTCTTTATGGGCTATGCAGTGCAGAAGTTCAAGGCCAGTTAAGAACAGTGCCCTTAACAGTGGTAACTGCTACTTGTGAACACTGACTGTGCTCCAGTTGCTCCCTTTTTCCCTTCACAGCTCACCGATGTCAGTGATGCTTGCAGATTGCATGCGACACATGCGCAGTACTCAATACACCAGGAATTCTGTTAATACTGAATAACTTATAACTAATATAGCCAATATACACATAAAGCGAAGGCTTATGCTCGATGTATTAGTTATTTAAATCATCCTGTTAGAAAACATCACAGTCTAAATTTGACCTTTGTCAGGCTTATTTCTCCAGGCTTGTGCTCTTCAGCCTCTCTAACCCCATGTTAACCCCATATCCACCCCATATTCCTCAACAGACTCAAAATCTCTCTTCCTACTCTACAAACACCCCACAAGTCCTTTAGAAGACAAATGTATTCACTAATCTCTAACTCACTGGTTTTAAAATATCAATACAACAAGGAAGGACCCTGACAGGCATAAACCAATGTGACAAAAGTATGGGTCTACTCTAGTTTCAGGGTACAGAAGAGAGATATGAGCCACACAAGTAACCTGTGCTGACCACAGTGGCCTCTACGTGTTGAGACCCCAATATGTTGCAGTCACCTGCAGTTACAGCATCCTCTGATGCCATAGGAAACCTCAGCTCAGAGAGAGGAAGTAGCTGCTGACTGTGACAATGACCAAAGTGGTTATAAATTTTAGTTTTATGACCATGGATCCCAAAGGGAATCTCAGCACTCCATGGAAGCTCATTCTATTTTTTTAACATATTCATGCTCTTATTTTTAAAATGAACTTGTGTTTCTACTTTTTGCCCACACCCTCAAAAGTCCTCCATTACTCTGACTCAGCCTAAGTGCTTGTCTGATTTTTCACAGAAAAAAATGACAAAATTAGATGGGAATTCCTCAGCTTCATCTCTGTCTCCACTCACACCAGTTGCTGTTACTAAGGCTTCTTGACCTTCAGAAGGACTCCCTTTCCTCATCTGCTCTGGATCCTTTGAAACAATTCGCCTCCTGCCCTGCTTCCTCCATTGTCTGCCAAAAACTCTCCAGATTTAATTTCCACTGGAAGTCCTAACACATGAAATTACAGTGTCACTCCCTTCAAAAAGAAATGATACTTTTCCCACAGTCCTTTCCACCTCCAGCCCTGTTACTATGAGAAGACATCTTTCTATGAAAACAATTGACAGACTCAAGAAGAAGAATTCTTCAACTGTGCTCTCCACTCACACTTTCTCCTGGTTTTACTCCAGGTGATCTGCATCCTCCACACTTCACTGAACATGATGACTTGGAAGATGTTTAAGGACTCCACATCTCCAAACCCAGCAGTCCCTTCTCCATTCTTATCCTGATTCCCAGGGGCATAGGGTCCATCAGAGCTACTCCTTCCTGACACTTATATCTATTTTGTTTTGAGACGTCAAAATAAATACACTAAAGTCTTTAATGTCTTTTGGCAGGGGTTCTGGGAATCAGACTCAGGACCTCATGCTTGCCAGGCAGGTACTGTGCCACTGAGCCATATTCCCAGCCAGGCTTTATTGTACATAGCTCAATTGCCCAGCCTCTTCTCTGTCCAGTTTATCTCTTTTTCTTGAGTCTGAATGTTGGGACTGAACCTGAGCCCACAATCCAGCCTCTCTCCATGCATGGTCTTTATATAGATGATGACATAATCCAATTTTATGTGTTTAAATATCATACTGAGGATTCTACTCCAAATCATCAACTTTGACCGTTCCTCTGAGATCCAGCCTCATCTCAGACATCCTGATGTCACCCCTAGGAATCCAGGACACACCATGCATCTAACATTGTCCAGACCAAACTTTTATATATCCCACTCACCCATACAAGCCACTCTCATTCTGAACTTCAATACTGAGATTTCAAAGATCCAAATCCAGAAATTTTCTTTGATGTCTTTTCTTGTATCTTGCAATTCAATCTTATACCTGTAAATCCTGAACCTATTGCTGCCACCTCTGCTGAAACCTACTTTCTATAAAGAAACTAAATAATCTTTTGAAAGGACAAATAAAATCATGTCATTAAAGCCAGGCATAGTGCCACATATCTGTAATCTCAGGTGCTTGGGAGGTTGAGAGAACAAGCAAGCTTCAGGCAAATTAGCAAAAGTCTATGTAGAAATAAAGCTTAAAAAACAAGTGTAGGCTATAGTAGTGTTGTATGACTCTGGCTTCAGGAAAGAGAGACAGAAAAGCAGGAGAAGGCAAGGGAGAGGGAGAGGGAGACAAAGACAGAGAGACAGAGAGAGTCAGAGAAACAGAGACATCATAACAGTATCCTGCTCAGTGCTGCCCAGCACCTCTCTCCTGACACAGTTAACCAGCACCCCCACATCTGCCCTCTCTGCTCCCCACACTTCATCCCTCCATGCAGATCCTTGGGCATAAAACTCACTGTCAACTCTGGGACTCTGTACTCCCCTTTCCTTCAGCTCAGTGTTCTACCCTTTTGGACTTCTCTCACCTGGTTTTTTCTGAATATTCATGCCTGTGGCTTAACTCTTATGTCCCTGGACAACTGGTCTAACCCAGGATATGAAGGTACTTGCCCACATCCAGCCTGTCTCATTGAGTATCTTTTTTGTTTCACGTAATTTACTCATTTTTTGGCCTCTGATACTTTCTACACTGGTTTTTAAAATCTACAAGACTCTGAATTTCTTTCAGTGCTTTGTCCTGAGGGTCACATTGTCCAACAGAAATGGAAAGTGAGCCACCAGATATAAGGCATATAGGTGACCTACAGTTCCTTAGCAGCCATGATGAACAAGAAGTTAAAACTTCTGACAAAAGGACTCTTAATGACTTATTTTACCTAACCCAACATATCATATCACTGAAATATGTTACCAAAATAAAATTGTAATTTCAGTGACTTAGGAGGGTGAGGTGGGAAGATGGAGAATTCAAAACCAGCCTTGCCACTGAGTTACACTCCAACACTAAATAAAAACCAACCAAAATAAAAATTATCTATGTGATCGTTTACACCCTGTTTTTTGTACTTAGTCTTAGAATATACTCAGTGCATTTTGCATTCAGTAGGTTCTGGTTCAACACTTAGTAGACATTTCAGACTGGTGAATTGAACATGGGATAGCTCTGTTTAAGAGGTGAGCAACTGTCTGTTGTATAATAGGCGCTGAAGTAAGAATTTTTCAATGGTGAGACTGTAACTTACCTCCAATGAAGGCAGTCCCTTCCCTGTGGCAGGCTCCTGGCTTCCTGTGCAGTGACTCAGGTTCTCCTCTGCCTGTTGACAAAGACTCTATTGAAGGGGGGGGGGGGGACAATGAAGCCAGAGCCAATGAGGTAACAGAAACGGGAAGTTCCTTAGCATTTCATGCTGCTCACAGATATACTACATGGGGGGATGTTCTCTGGGTTCCAAACTTCCCTGAGGTTCAGAGGGTCCATCCTGCCAATATTGGGGTCTGGGAAAGATGTGACCAACTCTGTTTACTTCGGGTAGCCTGAAAAATGAAAAAGATAATTACTGAGAGAAAATAATTAGGGGCAAGCAATAAAAGACAGATACTGGTCCATCAAAAACTCACTGCTCTACTTAAACAATGCTTCTGACACTGGGTGTGGGGAGTTTTTCCCACACTAAGCTATTTTCCAGTCCACTACAAGCACTAACCGGGTGTTTCTGTCCTACCCCAACAAGACGACACAGACTTTTTCTCTCAGCAGGAGAAAAGGCAAAGCATTTTGTGGCAACTTCTTTCAAAATTTCCATCACAGTATTTGGGTAGGTCTGGGAGTCATGGTGGAGGTGGACAAACCAATAGGTGACTTTGCTAGCGTTGCCATAAAATGAGCCATAGATGGAGTGGTTTAAAAATAGAAAATGATCTTGTCACAGCTCTGGAGGATGCATCTCTGAGATCAAGGATGAGCAGATTGGTTCTCTCCCAAGGATCCTCTCCTTGGACTTGGACACATGGTTTTTGTCCTGTGCAGACTATGTAATGACCTTGTGCTCCATTATGTGCTCCAAGGACACTAGGTTAGGGCCACCCAGAAACCCTCACTTCAACTTAGTTTCTCTCTTTAAAGGAACTATCTCAATGTGTCACATTCTAAGGGACTGGATGCTGGGTAGCACAACTTCTGCCATAATATACAGTTATGGGGCATAGTGGTGAAGTAAGATGCTGTGGATGGACCAGAATGGTGCATCTAGTCTCAACTGGGCACGGGAATTTGCGGACTGTTGGCTGAAGCATGGTTGAAACACTAAGCATGGAAAAAGTCATGTAGAAAGAATACAAAATAAGAGATAAAGGATTTTTTCTAATTACTAGGATGGTGACAGTATTTATGCACAAGTAGTCCTGTAACTGCTTAGCAGCAAATATGCTCATACACATTCATAAGAGAGAGAGACAGAAAGGGAGAGAGTGAGAGCAAGAGTGAGAAAGAGATAGGGAGGGGGAATGAGCCATGTCTGAAAATATTATTACTCCCATTTCATTGGTGGAGGGACCACAATATAGCAGTTAAAGTCAAGGACAAAACCCATCTGATCATCCGTCTTTCTATAGGGTATGCAAGAGAGACAATGAACGATTTACATTTTTACTGGCTCAGGAAAATTTTTTGAAAGAACATATCTTATGATGTATCAACATGACATGAAATCCAACAGCAACAACCTTAAGTCAAGTGCTGTTGTTTCTGGCTACAAAGATCCTGGGCTTCTTGTTGTGATTCTGCCCAGTAGAGCCAAGCACAAGCAAGGCCCTACAGACCCTACCCTGCTGAGTGGGAGGTGTTCACCACCCCACCCTTTACAAACAATGCTGACCTACTCATATGGCTTCTCCAGTAACTGGACACAAGAGACCTGGATTCCAGCCCAGACTTCACCATCTTAGGCACAATCGAGAGGCTTCCCCGTCCTCGGAGGCCATCGTACATGGCCCAGCTGCCAACAGTGTAGGGATTGTGGAGGACTGGCAGGGATTCTCCCTCACTGAGCTCAGACCTTAACCTCTTCTGTTACATGTCCCCAGATTAGGCAATCAGGCCATGCAAAACAGGTAGTCTACTTTGAGACTTCCTTATTTTCTGAATGCCTTGCACCACGTACTCTGGCCTCGTACATTTTTGACCACCATCGTATAAGAATCACAGTCCATTTGGGAGCAAGAAAAAGGCCTATATATAAGCTTTAGTAAAGGAAAAACGTTATGGGGAACAGGCAGGACCATCTCACAAGCCCAGCCGCAAGAAGACACACTTCAAAATTTTTTCAGTAGCACTCAGTGAAATCACTGGTCTTCTGTTTTCTCCTGGCCTGTCAGCCCTTCTCCTCCATGCCTAGCATCATCCTCTGCCATTCTCTTCATTTATTTCTCAGGACTTGCCCTTCCTCCTGACTCATATTCATCCTCATTACCCTACTTCCCTCAGGAAGCTTCTAGAATGCATCTCTTATGGATGACCTTTAAGAAAGTTTTATAAAAGAAATCTGGACACATCCTATTTCTGATTAACAGTCATCAGTCTTTCCCTATTTCACTTTCTTGTCTTGTCTGGGGATGATGTCATGTGTGTCACAATCTGTACAGCTGTCTTAGAAATTCATGAGGTTTCCAGAAAAAACGAGGGTGATAAAATATAAGCACATTTCTCCATTTTATTATTCAGATAGAACTTAGTACCCCAACCCCAAAATTCTCATAGGCTAAACTACAAATATCCTTGCTTTCAAGCATTTTTAATTATAATTATTCACTGCTGATTATTAAAATATCCTCACTTGATGAAGGTATTAAGCATGACTTTACATTGATTATTTTTACCTCTGTCTCTCACACTGTCTTCTCCATAATACACATGAACTTCTGATGAGGCAGAAAACATTATAAAAATGAAACCATTCCAGGACTGGAATCCTATAAAATGGCTTGCACAAATGGTGATGTGGAATTAATTTTTATAGTGCTGGCTGTTTGGAGATACTTGGTCCTATCCAGCTGTCTCAGCTTCTCCGTTTGCTTTTCCTGTGTCTGTGTCTTTTTGGTTCCCGTTTCTCTTCTTTTCATCTCTGCCTCTACTTGTTTACTGTTGATTCTTCCCACCTCAATACGTCCCTTCACTTTACCGTGATTATTTGGAAAAGGGTGGCTTGGCCACCCAGTTGCTTGACATTTGGTCTGAGAGGATTCATGTTCTGTGTCCCACAAAGGATTGAAGGTGAGGGACTCACAGAGGGTCTGGAATCCGAAGGAGCCTAGTCCATTAAAACGGGTGCCATATTGGTATATCCTTGTGGTCATATGAGTCACATGGAGACTAGGCTTCCTGTTGCCCACTTAGCTTCCTGTTGGTTCCAGTTCTTGTTTTCTTGCATAACCCTATCCCTATATCTTCAGCTGAGAGTATTCCAGCAGGGTCATTCACAGCAAGGAGCTGGGGATTGGAACTATCCAAGCAAGGACTGCACTGGCAGAAGCTCCAGATGAGAGACAGGTGCCTAAGGCTGCAGAGCTGCAGGAGGGCGCTCAATGCATTGTTGGGCACAAAAAATCCTGTGGAGTGAGTTTTACAGAAATGCAAGAGGAAAAACTGAATGTAGGAAACTCATTCAAATCTTGTAGAATATTATGGTCACATGGAAAACTGAGCGATTGGTCAGACACTGAATAAAAGAGTTTGACTGTGGAGTAGTATTTTTAACATTAAGAAATTTGAGAACATTGGTCTCCAAACTCCAGAAGTTTGTGGTCTGTTATGAACCAGGACACACAGCAGGAGATCAGTGTCCGACGACCTGGTGAAGCCCCATTTGTTTTTGCAGTTTTTCTCCATTGCTCCATTGCCACCAAAGCTTTGCCTCCTCTCAGATCAGCAAGTCCTGAGATTCTAATAGAGCTCGCAGTCTGTTGTGAGCTGTGTATGAGATATCCAGGCTGCTTCAAAGAACCTAATCCTGAAACCATTTCCCATACGTCATCTCTGGAAAAACTGTCTTCAGCATAACCAATCCTTGTTGCCAAAATTGTTGGAAACCCCCATTCTAGGGGACATTGAGTGCTGAGGGGAAATGTAGATCCAGCAAAAATATGATGATGCTCAGAAAGAGACGAGAAAAGGAAGAAAGAACTTGAGGACTGAGCGAGGGGTGAGGCTTGGAGGCTGAGGGCAGGGTAGATCTTAGGCTGAGATTCTTCTTTTCTGGTCACACAAATGAGGCCTAACAACAGGGCATTACATTCGACAGGACAGTGGGTCCCCTGAAACAGGAGGCAGGGGCATCATCTATGAGAAGAAGTGGGAGAGGAGGACCCAAACTTTGGGGAAGAGGCAGAAGGGCCAAATTACTATTGCAAGTCACTGGAAAATGAGTGACATAGGAAGATGCAGCCTTCTGGACCGGGGATGAGTCTCCACATGAAGACTAATCTGGTGGTTACATGGGATCCATCAACACAATTTATCTTTGCCCCTCAAGAATGACAAGGTTAGTCAGGTCCTTTCTGCCCTCCAAGCATGAATTTCTTCTTCTGAAATGTAGGGTTGATGATGCTTAGTCAGTATGAAAGTTAGGGAGCTCATGGGGCTGGGGATTTAGCTCAGTGGCATATGCACCTGCCTTGGAAGCAGACAGTCGTGAGTTCGATCCCCGGTACTGATAAAAAGGAAAAAAGACAAAAAAAAAGTTAGGGAGCTCAGAGGCAGGTGAAAATGGGGGGACAGTGGTTGGCAGGCAGAAGACACTCAATACATCGCAGCCATCCTGGCTTGAATTCACTGTGAATTATAGTTTTCTCCCGTGACTCCTGGTAGCGATATTTTGCATCTTTGTTTCTCTGGCATGTTCTCTCCTGTTATTGCAAAATCTATGTTTGTTACATCCGTCCTTCAGAGATTATGGGATTTTTTTTTTTACTGTTTGGCATTGGGATAGAAATGGTAAAGTGGGAAGACAGCACCAAGTGTGTAAATCTATTTATTTTATTTTAAATTTATTTTTATTTTAAAGATAGTAAAATCCAACAAAACAAAATAGAACAAAGCAGCAAAATTGGTACAGCACTTCAAAGCAGGATACAAGGAAAACAACAATCGTTACCACAATATATCTTGTTATCTTCACATTAGTTGTCCATTCCATCATATAAAGCAAAATCAAACCAAAAAAAACAGAATATTGGATAAAGCAAAACAATCAGAACAAAACAAAACAGTGAGAACAATATTGGATTTCAAATATAAGATAGAAGGAAATCCCCCATATTTGCTATATTGCACACTGTTATCCTCCCAAGAGATGCTCAAACCACTCAGGCCTGCAAAATCAACCAAAGAAGACAAATATTTAGTTGATTTATGTACATTAATTGCTATCAACTCAGCCTGTTCTCTGGATTCGCTGGTTGCTTATGGAACAGAGGTGTGTGTGTGTGTGTGTGTGTGTGTGTGTGTGTGTGTGTGCGTGCGTATATGTTTGATTGTCATCCCACACACAGGTAGGCTCATGGGGGCACTATCTGACTTTTCTCTTCCTGGAACCCAAGCAGCTTGTACAGCTTACCAAAAAGGCTGGTTAGTTGTCTGTGATATATTTACTAATAAAAATTGAATGACAAGTTTTGTAATTTCTAAAGATCAAGAAACACTCTCCTTGACCAGGTTTCAGATAGCGTTCTATGAGCAATTTTATGAGTATATATCTGTGAGAGTCAAGTCTTATCCTAATACCCCCAAATAGTTGTCCTTTCCATGTTAAGTAGTGTTGAGTGATTTTTCCTTTAATAAAATTATAAATTATAAATGGTGGGCTCCTGAAAACCTGAGTTTGCCCTACTTGGGTGTTCAGGTAAAAAAGAAATAATGGAATGCATTTTACAGGTAAGATTGTCTTAGGTAAAACAAGAACTAGAAAGAGGAATGCAGGTGTGGCATAAACAGCACAGCCTCTGGGGCATCTAGAAGATCTCGGTTGTCTGCTGAGAGTCTCCCAAGACTTCAGCCTTGTGTTAACTTTGTGTTCAGTCAACTTCTGATGCACAAGTGACAAAATTCTTGAGTTAAATTTTTTGGATGAAATACATAGTGTGGTTTTTGTTTTGTCTTTAATATAAAAATTTTTTTAAAAAGAAATCAAAATCTCTTCTTCACAGGTACTTAGAAATTCCATCTGGGACAGCTCACAGAGAAACAGTCACCTTCTCCTGGGGTTGTCCCCAAGGAGATCAGAGAGCTGATGAGAGGACTTCCATTCCCTTACTTTGTGTTTGAGTAGCCACCAGATGGCGCTCCACTTGCAAAGTATTCATTCTCTGTCGTTGGAGACAGAATGACTCCAGGACTATCAGGTTAAAACTGTTTAACTGTACATAACATTTTATGGTAATCATGACTCCCCATTATGTTGCTTTGAAGCCTTCTAATGTTTTCATTCACTAGTTGGAATGGTTTTATTCTGTCTTGTTTGATTTTATCATGTGTGATGGTATGAACTACTTTGAAGAAAACAAGACATTATGACAATCATCTTGCTTTGAAGTCCTACCATGCTTTTGTTCTTCTGTTTCCATTGGTTCTACCATGTTGTGTCTTGTTGGATTTTATTATGTGTGATAGTATAAACAAATTTTTATGGAAAATGAAATAATATAGTAGTCATTGTTCAATCTCTGTTATTTGATTCTGAATGCCCTGTAATACTCTCATTCTCTTGAATGGTTTTATACTATTTTGGTATGTTTGATGCTACTATATGTGAAGTTATGCTGAACTATTTCAAAGAAAGAGACATTGTGGTAGCTACTGTTAATATCTGGTTGTCTTGTGGTGAAGTGCTGTGTTGCTTACATAGCTCTATTCTGATCTGCTTTGTTCTGTCCACTTTTGTTTTATTCTATTTAAAATAAATTTTTTTAAAAAAATTGTAAATTGTTTAACTAATGCTGCCCTTGACCACTAGGTTCCCCTTGTAGATCCACATTTAGGGGATTTCAGCCTCTTCATGAATGGGGTACCTATTTCAAGTCACTAAAATTCACAAGCTAAAGGAAGAGGGACTCTGGTTTGGTTTTTAAACTGTTAAAAATGTAGAAAATAAGAAACCTTTGTTGCCCAGTGTTGATTTTGCTATTCTAGAACTCTTCTGGTTCCAGATGAATTTTAGGAATGATTTCTCTAGATCCGTGAGGTATGCTAATGGTATTTTGGTTAGAATTGCATTAAATCTGTGAAACAGTTTCAGGAGGATGGCTGTTTTCATGTTTATTCTTCTTATTCATGAACAAGGTAAGTCTTTCCTTTTTCTGATATCCTTTTTGATTTCTTTTTTCAGAGTACTCTGTCAATTTATATCTTTTAATTTCTTTGTTAGGTTAGATTCTTAAGTACTTCATTTTTTGAGTGCTATTATCAAGTGTGTGGTTTCTCTTATTTTTCTCTCAATGAATTTGATATTCATGTAAGGAATGATATTAATTTTTGAATGTTGACTTTGTATCCAGCTACATGACTGAATTTGGTTATGACCTCTAGTAGTCTTAGTGGAGTTTTTGGGTTTTCTCTATAGAATATCATGTCATCAGCAAATAAGGATAATTTAACTTCTTTCTTGTCATTATTTCTTCTATTTCTATTTGTCTAATTGCTCTGGCTAAAATTTCCAGAACTGTACTGAATAGGAGTGGTGATTATAGACATCTCTGTCCTCTTTCTGATTTTAGGTTGAAAGGTTTCATTTTTTGTTCATTAAGATATTGGCTGTTGACTTCCTGAGAACATGGCGGACAGACAGCAGCAGCTACTGAAGGCTCTCTAAAGGCTCGGCTCAGAGGCCAGGAATGATGCGGACTAAGGAGATACGAACCAGTAGAGATATGCTCTGCTGACTCAGGAACGAACTGGGCTGAGAGAATCTAACTTAGAATACAGTCCTGGCGCTAAAATAGGAACAGAAAAATCTCGGTGTGGAGGCTCGACCCCGTGCCATTGGAAACCGCGGTTTGGATTTCCCGCCGCCCAGCGGCTGGCTGCCTCCACAGCGGCTCGGCAAGGAGAGACGCGCCGAGTTCTGGGAGCAGGAGTCTGCGAATGGAGTCGGAAACAGGATGGACAAGGAGGAAAACTGACTGGTGGCGAGGTGAGCAAGAAACTGATCCCCTACCACAGTTTGACTCCAGCGGAGGTTTTTCTGGGCTCGGGCAGTCCTGTAAGAGCAGGGTGCGGTGACAACTCCAGCCGCACATTCCCCTCTCGGACGGGATTGGTGAAAGGTGCCTGGCCTGAGTGACGCTGCTGGCCGACTCCCTAGGCTGGCCTAACCCAGATCCCAGAGCCTGACGGTGGCCCGGAGGAGCGACCAACTCCCGCGTAGGCTGCCTCCTCCGCAACTCCCTGGGGCGCAGCGGTGGGCGGGAACAACTAGCCAGCGCAATTTGATCAGGATGTGGCTGACAGGCAGGGAAGCCGGGCCTCCTATGTAAGATTGCATTTTATAAGGAACAGAAAATATGGGGAAGGGAAGCAACAAAAAAGGCTCCTCGGCCCCCAATTCTGAGACACAGGCAATAGTGGACACCACACCAATATACATTAAGCGCCATCTAGAGAGCCTCATAGACCAATTCAGGAATGAAGTTATCAATGACCTGAAGCTAGAAGTATGCAGAATAGTTAGAGAAATGCTAAGCACCACCCAGGAAAAAGCAGATGGTGGAATGGAAGAACAGAAAAAGAGGGGAGAATTGCTTGATGGAGAAAACAGAGAAAGCATTGAGTATGTGAAGCAGGTTCAAAGAGACTATCAAGAAATTAAGAAGTCTATCCAAGACTGGCATAACAGCTTGAAAGAAACTAAGGACAGACTATCTGAATTGGAGGGCAGACTTGAAACATGGGAGAATGAAATGAAAAACTTCTTAAAAGTAACAAAGAAACACACAGCAATAATACAAAGACAAGAAGATGATAAGAGGAGCCATAACTTAAGGATTAAGAACATAAAAGAAGAAGTAGGGACACAAACAAGTGAACTACAAAAGCTACTCACAGAAATAATCCAGGAGAATTTTCCTAATTTAGCAAAAGGTAAAGATACTCAGATGTATGAGGCATACAGGACCCCATCTACCTACAACCCTAACAGAGAAACACCCAGGCATATAATAATAAAAATTCCAGAAATTCAATACAAGAACAGAATATTAAAAGCTGTAAGAGACAAGAAACAGATCACTTACAAGGGAATACCCATCAGAATTACAGCAGATTTCTCGTCACAAACCATCAAATCACGAAGAGCATGGGGAGAAATAATTCAAGCTTTGAAAGATAATAATCTCCAGCCAAGATTGAGATATCCTGCACAACTGTCCCTGGAAATTGATGGAAAAACGAGGTGCTTCCAGGATAAAGAGGAACTGGGGGAATTTGCAACCACCAATTCAACCCTACAGAAAGTATTGCAGGATATTCTAAAAAAAGAAAAATACAAAGAACCCAGAAATAGTGGCGGGGAGGCCACAACGAATGGAGCAGAGAACAAAATGAAGAAGACAAACTGACAGCTACTGACAGAAAAAGAGCTCAACAGAAATGAGACAGACAAGATTGGATGATAGGAACAGCTTTTTTTGGAGAAAATGACATCTTAATAGGTAATGCTGATTTAGTACCATCTTGTTTTGAAGTCTCATCTAGCTTTTGTTCTTCTGTCTCCAATGGTCTAAACAGGTTGTATCTTAGTGGATTTTGTTATGTACGATAGTATAAGCAAAAACCTTTTAAGGACAAGGAGATTATACAGAGACCATTGTTCATTTTCTGTTAATCAATTCTAAATACTCTATAATGCTGTCATTCTCTTAAATGGTTTTACATTGTTTTGATATACTTAATGCTACAGTATATGAAGTTGTACTCAAGGACTTCAGGGAGGGAGTCAATATGGTAACTATTTTTGGGTCAGGATTATCTGGTGGTGAAACACTATTCTGCTTAAATGGTTATGTTTTGATCTGCCCTGTTTCGCTGTTATGCCCTCTTTTTTCTCAATCTCCACTCCATTATTTACTCTTTTATTTTTATCCATTTAATTAAAGGGAAAAATATAGCAGGATATAATATAGTAACCCACTTTGACTTTCTATTATCTCGATTTGAAGCCCTGTATTACTCTCACCATCTTGTTTTTGACTGAGGTTCCTCTATTCTGTTTTGCTGGATAGTATCAGGTTCGAAAGTTTAGGCATCAGCTGAGAAGATAATGAGATTCATTATAACGCCCATTCTCGTTGACTTTTATCTACTTTTGAAGACCTACAATATCTCCAATGTTTTGGTTTTGTCGGTTTTATTCTTTACGGTTTTGTTCAATTGTATAACAACTAATGATACAGGCAATTCTATTAGAAATAGCGGGAGGCATTATGGTAACCATTGTTGATCACCTTGTATTATGTTTTTATATTATCTATTATGTTCACCCTTTTGACTTGACCGATTCTGTTCTGTTATGTCACATTTGGTTTTACTCTCTTCCAAAAAAGCAATAAGAACCGTGGGAGCAATGAAACCCAAAATGTGTAATAGTCATTGTACAAAAGAGAGGAAAAGAAAGTGCTCTAAACTATATAACTGCATGTATATATAAGTGTATAAGATGGAAAATGGTATCACAGAGTTTTATTGGATCATTGAACAGAACTGTTTGCAGTACCATTGTTGGAATGTCCACTCTACAAGCTTTAATTTTGTGACTTGAACAATTATTTCTAAGATGGCAATATGTAATCCATTAACTAGTGATTGCCTACTGCGCATTTTTTTCTCCTGTAAATCTGTATAACTTGTACCCCTTCACTGTTTTTTTTCTTTCTTTTCTTTTCTCCTTAAATAAAATAAAAAAAATAAAAAATAAAAAAACAATAAAAATTAAAAAAAGATATTGGCTGTTTGTTTTCATGTATGGCTTTTATCAGATTGAGTTAAAGATCATCTATTCCAATTTTCCATAGGGGTTTTTAATCAAGAATGAGTGTTGGACTTCATCAAAACCTTTTTCTGCATCTATTGAGATGATCACATGATTCTTGTCTTTAGTTCCTTTGATATAGTTGATCAATATTTATTGATTTTCACATGTTGAACCATCCCTGCATTCCTGAGATGAATCTCATTTGGTCAAAGTGTATAATCTTTTGATGATTCACTGCATTCTGTTTACCAGTACTTTACTGAGGATTTTCGAAATCTATATTCCTTATGGAGACTGGTCTGTAGTTTTCTTTTTGGATTTGGGTCTTTCTGTGGTTTTGGTATTAAGGTAATACTTGATCCAGGAATCAGTTAGGGAGACTGCTTCCATTTCAATTACATTGAAAAGTTTGAGGAGTGTTGGTACTGTCTTCCCTAAATTTCTTGTAGAATTCAGCTATGAACTCATCAGGACCTGGGCTTTTCTTTGTTGGCAAGTTGTTAATTACATTTTTAATTTCATTAACTGGTCATTTGTGAGAAGCAAATTAAAACAAGACTGAGATTCCATCTCACTTCAGAAAGAATGGCTATCATCAAGAAATCAACCAGTAACCGATGCTGGTGGAGCTATGGAGAAAAAGAAAGCCTTCTGCACTGTTGGTGGGAGTGTAGACTGGTAAAATCACTGTGTAAATCATGGCGATTCTTCAGAAAACTAGGATCAGATATCCCATTTGACCCAGCTATTTCCCTTCCAGATATTTTCCCAGAAGAATTAAAAGCATCATACCATAGTGATGTATGTGCACCCATGTTTATAGCAGCACAATTTGTAATAGCTAAATCTTGCTAACAACCCAAATGCCCATCAACTGAAGAATAGATTAAAAATGTGTGATATTTTTATACAGTGGAATATTACTTAGCTACAAAGAAGGATAAACACCAGGCTTTTATAGATAAATAAATGGCACTAGAGACCATACTGATAAGTGAAATAAATCAGACTCACATATGTAAACATTCTATTGTCTCCGTGTAAGAAACTGGAATATTAAATAAGGTGCAAAAGGTATCATAAATATTGTGAAAAGGAAGACAACTTCTTAAAAGGAAAGAACAACTGTTACGGGGAAAAAAGAAAAGAAAAAAGGGGGAAATGCACACACACACACACCACAAGATAGTTAAGATAATTGTACTAGAGGTCCTTTAAGTTCAGGGGAAGAAACTGTGATTGCTTAAATTGTTTCATTTGTTTTGTATGCCTATATCTTTTCATCTGAGCAACTATTTTGACGATAACAATATGCAATATAGTGACTCTTACTAATTTCCTATGAACTTGTTTAAAAATCCTATATCAGTTCTACAGTTTGTTTTATTTTTATTGTTTTGTTTTCTTTTAATCTCTTTAAAATGAAAATAGGAAACCAACAGACACAAAAATAAATCAAAAATGAACATGAAGTTGAACCCACCTTATAAAAGAAAGACTTGCCCGAGTGTGAGAACATCCCCACCCACTCACAGAGCCACTGGCCATCACATATGTTGTGCTGATTCTTGCTCCCTCCCGTCCTTGCTGGAATCACCATCTTCACTACTGTTACCTGTTCCTCCTGTTCCTCCATTGTTTTAGCCCATAGTTATGTGTCTCTGCATGTGCATTTTAATGCTGATGATTTGAATGTTTATATATGTACAAAATCATACTTATTAATCATGTTGGTTAATCATATTGATTATGTCTTCTATTTCTCAACTGAATGCTTAACATTCATAAATATTGTAATTATTTCAATATTTACTGATGAACAGTGATCTCCTGTAGGAGTATAGTGCCACTTTTGAATGTACAGTAAATGGACTTTGGGTTTAAGATACTTTGGGGTTCCTACCAACAATTCTGCAATAAATATTTGTGAACACAAATGCTATTTAACATGAAGGTGTACATAATTGAGAATATTTACTTAGGTGTGGAATTGTTGGGTGTAAGGGAATTTCTCAAGTAAAGTCTTAATAGCTCGGCATGGAAAGGCAGGCCCATAATGCCAGCTTCTGGGAGGATGAGACAGAATTGCAAATTTGAAAACAACTTGGTAAATTTAAAAAGATGCTGTGTCAATATAAAGAAATAAATAAGTTTGTTGCTGTAGTTCAGCTGCAGAGCACCACTGTGCTCAGGAGAAACTCTCGATATGAATCTCAAGTAAGCACAAAAGCAGAGAGTATAATAACTCACCAGCTTTAATGATTATATATATTTGTCTATCTTATTTTACTTATTTTTGCTTTCTTCTACTCTGCAATATTTTCAAGCAAATTTTAGGTATTGTATCATAAACTACTTCAGTCTAAAAAAAAAGAATATTTTAAAAACACCCACAATACCACGATAGCACTAAAAATACCCCCAATGCCTCTACAACCCCCAAGTGAAACAGCAATTCCTTAATTAGAATGATATTTTTAGCCAGTGTAAGTAGCCTTCAAGATAGACATGAGCCAAGAAAGTTATTCTGCAGATGGGGCAAAGGGCTTCATAATACATAATACCAAACAAATCAATATATAATATCAATCACGTTCAACTAAATTATGCTGTTTATTATTTTTAGAGGGGACTGAAACCAAGAACTTGCACTAAGCTACATCCCCCACCTTTTTTACTTTTTATTTTGATATGAGATCATACAAAGTTACTCAAACTGGTCCAAAACTTGAGATCTTCCTGCCTCAGCCTCCTGAGTAGCTGGAATTACAAGAATGCACCACTGAATCTGGCTACATGCCCTTTAATTTAATTTATAGACAAACACACAGATATATAACAAAACATGTGGAGGAAAATTATTTTCAAAAAATTATTTTCAAAAAATACCCAAAACACAGAAACAAATTATAAAACTGAATAATGCAGACACAATCATTTTAATGAGGCAAGGACTTTAACAAACTCCTCAACAAACAAGATATACAGATTGCAAATAAGTAAATGAGAAGATGTGCCACATCATACATGACCTGGAAAAACTGAACTGAAACAGTGAGATGAGGTGGGCATGGTGGTACAGGGCTATAGTCCAGCACTCTGGGAGGCACAGGCAGGAGGATCATAACTCTGAGCTAAGACTTGACAACTCAGTGACCAACAAACCCTCCCTCAAAAACTAAATTTTAAAAAGGACTGGGCTGTACCTAATTTGAAGGTTGTAGGTCCAATATACATAAGTGTCAGGGGAAAACACAAATAATAAAGAAAGTAAAAAGAAAGGAGAGAGGAAAGAAGGAGAGAGGGAAGGAGAAGGAAGGGAAAAGAAGGAAGATAAAAACAGCAAGTTATGACTTTGCTTTTATGCAAAATAGCCACAACCTACCATACTAACATGTTATATAAATGCTATCAAGCATGTGGCAAATTTCACTTACTGTGTATGAGAACACAAAATAGTTACATGCCATCCAGAGGCACTTTGGTGGCTTCTTACAACGTGAACCACTCATATTTTAAGATACACCCCAGCAAATGTGTTTCTCAGTATTTTCCTAAAGAATTTTGTCCACACACAAATGCACACCTGGATGTTCCCAGCACTTCCTTCCATAACTGCCAAATCTTGGAACCAATGAAGATTTTGAATAATGGATAAACCGGTGCAGCTGACAGTGGAATATTGGCACTAAAGAGAAAGAAGCTATCAAACCATGGAGGAAAAGTCAATGCAAGTTGCTATACGGAAGGTCAGTGTGAAAGGCTTACACACTCAAGTGTGTGACATCCACACAAAGCAAAACTACGGAGCCAGTAAAACACTAGTGGAGGAGAGAGAGGAGAATGACAGAGCGCAGAGGATTTTTAGGGCATGGAGATGACTCCCCATGAAACTACAATGGCCGGTACATCCCATACGTTGGACACTACCAAGGAGAGCCCCAGGGTAAATAATGGGATTGGAGAGACAAAGGTGAGTCTAGGGAGATCCAGCATTTGAAAAGCTGCATCACTGAGTAAGTGTGGGAATGGATATCACCAGAGGTTGTGAATGGGTGAAATCTTTATAGCTTATGCCAGATTTGCATGAATCTAGAACTATAGCTACTGAAGTTTAAGCTGAGTGTGGAGCTCTCACCTGGTATCCAGCACTCTTAGAGACTGAAGCAGGAGAATCACAACTTGAGCCCAGGCTTGGAAATTTAGCAAAGTAATGAGGCTTTGTATCCAATGGGGCAGGGGCTGGCTGGAGATTCAGCTCACTCAAAACGCTGGGTTCAAACTCAGCACTAAATAAATAAATAAATCCTAGGAAAAAAGCAGGCTCATCTGTGCTGCTGTTATACAACCCATGAATCTTGAATTTCTGGGAATTTGCTCATATCTAGATGGATCAACTGAAAACATGGTAGTATTCATGGATGCATTGGAACCCACATTTTTTATTTGCATTACTAGGGAACTGAACCTAGAATCATTCCACTGCACTACATCTCCACCTCAATTTTTTGTATTTTATTTGGAAAGAAGTGTTCACTATGGTGCCAAAGCAAGTTTTGAATTTGCCATTCCCCTGGCTGAGCCTGAGAGCACACTGGGATTACAGACCTGCATCAATGTGCCAACAGCAAACGACTTTTATTAGTTCAGGCAGGGGCTGAACATTGGGTGGCAGAGACAGCCTCTGCCAGAGAGTAACCTGTGACTACTCAGCATCATTCTAAACTCCAAAAACAAAAGAAGCACTTCCACCCTTCTCAAGGTGGATATCCCAAAGGTTTATTTTGGATCCTCAGACAGTCAAATCTGCGTATGTGTCTTGGTGGTGAGTGGCTTACAGAAAAAAAGATTCTCAGCTTTCACTGACAGCTGCATACAATGGGGTAAAGTGTGGAGGATGTGGGCACCCAGGGAGGAAACTCCTAATAAAAAAAATGGAAGGATGCCACAGGTGCTACTGTGGTGCAGTGAATCGAGGACGGGGCTGGGAGGGGGCAAGACGAAGAATTACTGGTCCTAGAGATGGAAGCTTCTTCTTAGCGAGGCAGTGGAGAAGCACTGGTTCTCTGACCTATGGGTTCTGCACTGTCCTTCATGGCGCCCGGCTTTTCCCTCCTGAGCTTTCCCTTTGTTTTTTATTTTCTAAGGTCACATCTTAGCTGGGCCTTAAAGAATACACATGTCTTAGGACATCAAAAGCATGAATTTGGAGGAGTCAAGAATGTAAGGGAAATGGGAAAACCGCTCTATACTGGAAATGCAATGAAGTCTGGGGTCAGTGTGAGGGAAGGAGGAGACAGCTCATGAACAGCAGAGCAGTGAGGAAGGGCTCCTGATGGGAGCTGACAGGGCTGCCTAACGCTCCTGGGGAGTTCTTTGATTTCCCAACTCCTCAGGAAAGTGTATGACACAATGAAGGTTCATCTGTGAGTAGCTATTTGCAGAAAAAAAGGAAATGGCCTGAGCATTTCTATGTGTGGATTTATACTAAAACAGAGCCATCAGAGAACACTTAGCCAGAGTCTTTTATTTGGAGCAGAAACTCAAAACCACAGGTGTTCATGAGAAGGGAGTTTATAAATACTGTACACAGGACAGGAGCTTACTGGACATGATCTTGTTCATGTTACAAGGGTTGGAGACCAGTTTAAGTACAGATGAGAGATTATCATTGATACCTAAATTAGACAATTGTTTGCTGATTCCTTAATTCAGTAAACACATTGATTCATTAAGTCAACATACATAGCAGTCACTATTTCCCACAGAGGGGAGGAATATCTATCAGTGAATGATACTGAATGAAATCTCTACCTACAAAGAGTTTATATTTCATCATCTGAAAGAAACCATATGAAGCTCTGTACATCATTATCTTTTTCATATAAATAAGTTTAATGGTTTGGATGAGCTTACTAAAATCCTTAAAAATTATAAAAGAATAATTTAAAAGGATAAAATAAACCTGAACACTCCATTAAAGAATTGAACCTATTATTAAAAGTCGTCTCAGAGAAAGAAATCAGGATACCATTGTCTTCACCAGTAAATTTTCCTAATCATTTAAGAAAGATACAATACCGGAAGATAGATTCAAGGAGTTCCCATTCCTTTGAAAAGACTATTATAAATTTAGTAGTAAACCAAGACACTACAGGAAAATAAAACAACAGAATCATATTTGAATAACCACAGTCACAGTCATTCTAAGCAAATCAAGTGAGATAAATTGTTTCCATTGAGTCATAAGACTCAAGGCGAGTTAAAGCTGAAGGAAGCTTCAGGGTAGGACTAGGGCTGAAGCTGAGCTCCTCCCCCCATTGTTGTTAACTCCCTCTCTGCACTAGGTGCAGCAGAACTGGAGGCTGTGTCACTGGGCTGGGCTGGGTCCTCACTCAGAGCCCTCTCCAGACTGGCAGGCAGAGAGTGGATCAGTCTCTGTCGGAAGTCCTGACCCACAAACACATACAGCACTGGGTTGAGGCAGCTGTTGAAGAAGGCTAGGGAGCTTGTTGGATTGACCAGGATGTCAAGGATCTTGTATTTACCCTCTAACAGCATCTCTTTGAGCCAGATAGTGCTTAGAAGTGCAACCAGCTGGAAGGGGAACCAACAGATGAAGAAGGAAGCCACCACAGCAGTGAGGACCCGAAAGGGGCGGCTGGAATTCATCATGCCTTTTCTGTGAATTTTGGCTGCAATGAGCCCATAGCAGATGGCGACCATGGACATGGGCATGCTGAACCCAATAAGGAACCGGATGATCCCTCTAGCTGTCAACATGGCGATGGCCACCTTCCACCTCTTCTCAACAGTGTCTCCCCAGGATGCAAAGGAGAAGGTGCAGTATACATTTCCATTTGGATCACTAGCTGTGGTCAGGAAGATGAAAACCGGCAAGGTAAGGACTAGTGCAAGAACCCAGGGCCCAAGGATCACCTTCTTGGCCAGACTCACAGTGCGGTGGTTCTGGGCCCACACTGGATGCAAGACACAAATACAGCGGTCCAGAGCAATGAGGGCAATCAGGAAGACACTTCCAAACAGGTTTATGTCCACAATGATATGAATCAGCTTGCAAAGGAACCAGCCAAATGGCCATTTTTCTCCCATGGCCATGGAGACGATTTGGAAAGGGAGGGTGGCAGTGAAGGAGAAGTCGGCTAAGGCCAGGTTCAGGTAACAGATGGTGGTGACTGTGTGTGCCATCCGGAATCCAGCCACCCAGATCACCAGCCCATTGCCCAGCACACCAAGGACAAAGGTGATGGCGAGTACCACCAGTGGGAATATCCGCAGCACAGCATAGCCAGCTGATTCATAAGACATCTCTTCAGTTCTGTTTAGAGGGATTGAGAAGTTGCCTTCCATCCTACCAATACCTGAAACATTTCAGCGAAGGTCACTTGTCAGGTGTGGATTTACTTGAGAGCATCCCTATTCAGGTCCTATATCATCTGCCAGTATTTGTTCTACTTTAACTGGGGAAATAAGTCTACCAAGCCTGGTGGCCAGTAATGCTCTAAAACTGGAAAGCTCTTTGATGTTCTTATGAAAAGGAGAGTTCTCCATGTTCTCACAATGACCAGTCTGCATCTATGTGATGACATCACTTCCTCCATATTGTGTGCAAGAAGAACTCGGCAAAGGGGTCCCCATTGCTACTTGCAACACAGTACATTTCATTGTCCTTGCTTGAAATCATCTTTGGGAAGCAAAGAATTTGTACATTCAGTGTTCTGTGACATAGAGTATATGAGAGGGATAACTTTTGTAAATACTTGTGAGGGTCTCATTATAGACCACGGGCTCTGTTGATTGCTCTACACAAGGACCAGTTTTTTACATGCTATGATTTGTGTCTGGGTGTCCCCCCACAAGCTCATGCAATCATGGAGGTAGCTAAATCTAGCACTTGTGATTGGTTCATTGTCTAGTGCTGGGATTGGCAGTGTGAGTGCTGCACCCGACCTGGAGTGAGTAGTCTGCATATAATACAATGGAAGGAAAGAGGTGTGCTTCCTGCTTTTGCCCTTTTGCTCTGGTTGCATCTGGTATCTGCTGAAGCTGCTACAAAGGGCTGCTCCTCAGCCATGCTACACTGCCTTGGAACCAGCTGAGTATGAACTGAAACCTCCACAAACTGTGAGCTAAATAAAACTTTCCTTCCTTCATTTTGGGCATCAGATATGTTGTCTCAGCAATGAGAGAAAAGTAACAAAGACAATGGGCAATATTACTCAACACTGTTTATTTCTAGCTTCCCTAGGCATGAATTGGAATTCACAAGAACTGTGAAGCCTGCTGTAGAATGCTTAACTAGTAAATAATGCAGAAAGCATTTCAGTTCGGCCAGGTATAGAAATAGGAGTTACTGGAGAATGGTCTACATGAAGTCATCATCATAATATTAAAGGGTACTATCATCTCTTTTACCAACCAGAAACCGTAACTGAAGGTTTTCATTGGCTTTTTCGGCATATGTCCAGCCAGTTCATTGGGGCAGCAATATGTGAAGACCAGATGTAACCAGTTCCAGTGCTATTGCCTTTGCTAGGCTGAAGTGCTACCTTTGAAAAGGCTTTCCCCAGGATTACCTGACATAATATAGGTAGGATTCCCCCATGCACCCCTCCCCACTCTGTATCCCAGTGTGGAATTTTCCTTCTCTTTTCATACATATCCCATTCTTTTCTCATTTTCACTGAGGTCTTCTATGGGATGCTGTGTAATAAATTGTTGAATTTCTCCAGTTTAGCCTTGCTGATGTTGGACCTTGGATATTTCTTTGTGTGGCGATACTGTGCACACGTTGTAATAGAAGCATGTTTGGCCTCTGTCCATTATATGCCAGTAGCAACTTCCCTCCAGGAATGACAACCAAAATTATCTCCCAAGAAATAAAATGACCCCTTTTAAAAGTCAGTGTCATAATTAAAGACTACTGGTGTCTAGAGTTACATAAGCCTGTGTTCTAATGCCATTTATAATGCCTCCCCAATGTGAGTCCTTAGACAAGGTCAACCTTTGAGCTTTAGTTTCCTCCTCCACAGAATGGGGATGGTTTATGGTGAATACTGACTTCCATGTAAAGATTAGAGACTATATATGGAAATTTTGGATGAACCATGTGAGTCTCTAACAAATGGGAGCCTGCTGTCTTCACCAGTCTCTGTACTGAGTCCTGAGGCTCAGTTTAGGGATAGGCATCATGGAATCTCAAGGAGAGTCAAGAGCAATGGTCCTAAAAGTGTGTCTGACATTTGCCAATGTCCTCCACCCCGGAACAGCCTTCTTCTCACTACACAGCTCCCTGCAGTAGCCCAAGCAGACAGCATGTGTTGACATGTATGCAGCACTGACTGCACCAGACATATGGTAGATATCAAATGATATTAACCATAACAAATGTTACCATTGTATAGATGAAGCAGTAAAAACTTAGGCTGCTTGCATTAATTGTCCAAACCTCCCAGCTAGAAAGCAGCATGGCCAGAATGTAACCTCAGTCAACTGATCTCTCTTCTTACCCTGCACCTGTCCTAGAAGGCACTCAGCAGATGATGCACTCAGTAATCTCTAAGTGAATGATTTGAAAATGTTAATACAACAAAAGGCACACTGACACGACAGTGCTGCGGAGGGTTGGGACACCCTGGTACAGAGGTGGGGAAGAGAGTTGTGAGCCATGTACCCTGTGCTCTAATATGTGCCAGCCATCTGGTTTCAACACCCTCTGTTTGGGGCAAAAGTCACCATCGTGTGATACAAGAGGAAACCACAGCTCAGAGAGGGGAAGTGTACTGCCACATGTCACAATTATTACAGTGACCGAAGACTTTAACTTAGCCACAGATTCCAAAGGGGAACTCAGCACTCTGTGTGAAATTACTGCTTTTTTTAAAAGCATATTCACACTCCTTTCTTTAAAATACCTTTTAATGCTTCCTTTTCTGCAAATCACCTACCTTATCCACTACCCTACGCTCAACTTATGCCCTCGACTGATATTTCACAGAGAAAATGTTAAAATTAGGTGGCAACTTTTAAGTCTTCTCTTTGCAAACTCTCCAGTCTATGGGCACCTGGTTTTGTGACTAAAGGGATCTTACCCTTTAGTCACAAACTCGCTTTCCTCATTTGCTCCGGATCTTTCTCACTCACCTTCCCCAAAACACGACACCTGCACTTTGGCTTCTGTTTTTCTGTCCTCCAAACTCCCCTCTACTAGCTCATCCCAGTTGTTGCATAAAATTGTAATAGCGGTGCCCCTCCCTTTTAAAAAAAAGATGTGATCTCAGTCCCACATTCCTTTCTACTTCTCTCTTTCTGGACTCTAAAGTCAGAATCCAGTCAGACTCTAGAAAAAGGATTCTCCAACTGTCCCCTCCACTTTTTTGCCTCACATTTTCTGCTGGTCTCCCTCCAGGTGACCTGGGTCCTCCATGCATCACTGAATGCACATTATCAAATTCGATGGTCCCTTCTCTCTCCTCATCCTGATCCCCAGGGAAGCAGCATCCATCAGAATTCCTTCTTCCTGAGACGTCTTTTGCTTTTTCTTTGAGATGATGAGACACACACACAACACAGTCCTCACAGTCTGTGTAGCTCAATCTGCCGACTTCTGTTAGTGGAATTTACCAGCTATTTTAATTCCTTAATTTTGAGCTGAAGAGTTGGGCTCATGCCCATCCCATCTCCCCATTCTCCTGGGTAGCAGTTGTAGGGATGTAAGTCAGTTCCACAGCTTAAACTATCTCATTACGTCTAATCTAAATTGTCATCTTTGGCATTGCTTCAGCCCCCTAGCCTATAGAATCTGCTGACTTCCTTCTCTCTCCTCTGGTAATCTGTGACACCCTCAGACAAAGTCCTTCCGATGTGTCCTGGTCTCCCAAACAAGCCACTCTCCCAAAACTCCATCCACAACTGAACTCACATATTCAGTTACCAAAGCTCCAAATGTAGAACTTATCTTTGATCTCTTCCTTTACCTCCCAGCCCAACTCTCCCCCTATAGATTCTAAACACACTCAGCATGTACCAGGACCCTCCCCACCCACCTGCACCTCCACTAGCCTCAACAAACAAATTAGTCCTGATCATGCCCCTCTCCCCTCCCCACCCCTACCATCCCGTCTGCCTTCTAAACAAACAAACAAAAAAAAAATCCCAACAATCTTGACAAAAGAACAAATAAAACCAGGACATAAGAGGAGGTGTGGTGGCACATACCTGTGGTGTTGTCTACTTGTCAGCACGATGAGACAGAACGGTGAGAAGTTTGACTCCAGTCTGGCAAGTTAGGGAAATCAGTGTAAAAATAAGAGGTTGTTTTGTTTTTTTTTTTTAATGTGGGAGGTAGTTCAGTCGCACAGTCCTTGGGTTCAGTCCCCCTACTGTACATTAACAGGAAAGAAAGAAAGAAATTGTGACATTATTTTGTCAGCGCTTTCCTGCACCCGCAGCCTAACTCCTAGTCCCCCACGTCTGCCATGTCTGTCCTCACACCTCACCCATCCACGCAGACCTTTTACACCAAGCTCCTTCACATCCTCGTTGCCCTCTCAGGGACTCCACACTCTCGGTTCCCTTCTGCTCACAATTCTTTTCCCTTTGAACTTCTCTCAAGGGTCTGTCCTGGACTGTGATGAAAAGCTTGTCCCACCAGTTACCTTTCTTGTCTATGTGTTGAATGATTTATTTCTCCCTTCTAACACCCTGTGCCCTAGTTTGTAACTCCACAAGACCACTGAGTTCCTTCGGTGCTCTGTCCCTGTCACACTGTCCGGTGGAAATTCAATGTGAGTCACCCACAGGACGCACCCAGATGACTTAAAATCTTCTAGTAGTCCTGTTGAAAAGAAAAAAGTTTGAAAGTGCCAGGAAAATGGATTTGAGTGATACAATTTATTTAACCCAACATATTAAAAATACTGTTGGTGTATGCTATCAAATAAAAATTGTGAAGCCAGGTTTGGTGGCACCTGTCTATAATCCACTTCTCTGGAGCCCGGGACAGGAAGATGGAGAGTTCCAGCCCAGCCTGGAAACTTAGTGAGACACTATCTTTTTAAAAAATCCTAATTAGGGGCTGGGGGTTTAGCTCAGTGGCACAAGTGCAAGGTTGTGAGTTCGATCCCCAGTACAAAAAAAAAAAAAAAAACCCTAAATAAATAAAATGAAACACAATAAAAATAAACAAGCTCATTTACATTCTGCTTTTCGTATCTGAATATAAGAAGCGCACTTTGTTCTCAGTACTTTCAAGAGCTCTGTGGCTGAGCTCAGCAGGTGAAGACAATGCTAGCAGCTCTCCCTGTGAGTTTAGGAAGTCTGTCATCTAATAGGCTTTCAAACAGTAATTTGTAAATTTTCGGACGGCCGCTTACCACCAGCTCCGATCCTTTTCCTGTGGCAGGCCCCTCGCTTCCTGTGCAGTCCAAGAGTCCATTGGCCTTCAGCAGAGAATTTATTGGCTGACAAAGGGAGGGGCAATGAAGCCAGAGCCAATCAGGTGGGGGAAAGTGGAAGGTCCTTATGGCTTCCGGAAGGTACTACAGATGTGACAGCAGGCAGCACTTAGAAAGGTTCAGGTCTGGATATCCCCCCAGCTCCAGCCTTCTGTGGGAGGCAGAGGGTCTGTCCTGTGAATTTTAAGGTCCAGGAAGCAGGTACCTGATCACTTTCTTGATCAGAAGATGAGAAAAATGGAAGAAACAGCTACTGAGGAAAGAATAGTGGAGACAAGCAGTAAAGCAGAAGTGATGGTTGACCAAATCCTCTCTTCTGCACTTGTGCAATGGTTCCGATGCTGAATGTGTGAGATCTGTCCACAGCAATCAATTCCCCACTTCTCTGTGGACATTCTCAGGGTGTCCTACAATTCAAAGCCACGCAGGTGGAACGCGAGAGGCACAGACACTACTCTGTGGAGGAGACACAAAGTAGTTCCCATTCATCTTCTTAAAGCACTGCACCAAGCAGTTGGGTAGATCTGGGTGTCACCACCGAGAAGGGAGCCTAAGAGGAGAAGCAGAGTAGATGGGTGGACTACGGCTGCTGTGGCCAGCACCAGAGATGAGAGGATTAAATAGAGGGTGATGTTCTCGCAGTTCTGGAGGTTGTCCATAGCAAGCAATTCTCCACTTACATGGACTTTAGCTCGGTGTCCTACCACTCAGCCTGAGATTCGGTGTGGCCCTCTCTCCATTACCAGCAGATGGCGTCTGCACCCTTTGTCCTCCCGTGGTCCTTGCTCTGTGCACGTCTTCATCCTAATCTTTCCTGTTAGAGACGCAGGGCATACTGAGTTCAGGTGCAGCCTAAAGGACTTCATTCAACTTGGCGACACTTTAAACGCCTTATCTCTGAGTGTCACATGCTAAGGGGGTGGAGTGTCAGAGAAGACACAGTTTATGCCATAAAATAGAATTATGGGCCACAGTGATGAAAGAAATTGCTGGAGGCAGGCCAAAGGGGCAAATGTACCCAGGACAATGGATCTGGGGTGCAAGTCTTGGCTGGAGATAGGGATCTGAGGACAGGTGGCTGATGTGCCACTGAAATATTGGGCATGGAGAGATCCATGCAAAGTAGGAGCTAGAGTACTTTCTAATTGCTGGGACATAGGCAATTTTTTTTTTTTTTTATCGGTACCAGGGATCAGACTCACGACTGTGCGCTTGCAAGGCAGGTGCTTATGCCACTGAGCTAAATCCCCAGCCCCAACATAGGCAATATTTATGCACAAGAATTCAGCCTGAGTTCACTGGATCCATTACATTATGTGCTCATGTGGAGGAGGAAGAATGCTCTGTAAATATTGTTACTCTCAATTCATAGTAAAATGACTGAGAATTAGCAGTTAAAGTCAAGGACCAAATACAGTCTGCTTTCCTATTGCTGGTTCAAGATTTTGTGGCACTTCAAAATGATATGAAATCTAGCTGCAATGTCCTTCAGCGAGGATCTGGGGGTATAGTCATGCTGACCGTGGGTGTGCGTACCCCACGCTGTGTCCCCGCAGACCCATGCTGGTGAGTGGCCCTTTATCGATGACAGGGACTCTGGTCATCCAATCGTCCTGTTGTGTGTCAGGTGCAGTGCAGACCTGGGTTCCGGCCCAGGCTTCCCTGTCTCAGGCCCCCACCCAGAGACATCGCGATTGCCAGAGGTCATCGCAGAATTTCAGGTGCTAAGGGGTCCTGGAGATTCCTGCAGCCTCAGCTGGGATTTTCCACTCCCAGCTCAGCCCGGATGCCGCTTGCCTTGGGCGTTGCTGGTATTAGGCAATGGGACCGGGCATATGCAAATCCACCCTGAGGCTCCCCTTTCTTTCCACACCCTGTCTGCCTTGGCCAAGCTGCCTTGCTCTGCAGATCCTGGTGATCTGGTTATGGGCCTTTGGGGAGCCAGGAAGCAAAACCCACTTATGCTTTAATAAGTGGAGGAGATGTTGGGAGTCCAACATCCAGCAAGGAATCCGTGGGAAGAACAGTCCAACTTCTGAAGATTTCAGATGTGCCCAGCAGCATTCTCTGTGCAGCACCTCGTCTCTAATTTTCTCTTGGCATCTGCACCGTTCTTGATGGATCACTTAGTCCTATGCCGGTGTCTTAGCTTTAATTCTCCCACCAGATTTTGCCTTCCTTGTGAGTCTTGGACTCTGTCATTACCCCACCTCCCTGGGAGCTTTCTAAAGATGCATCTGTTGTGTACGACCACAAAGAACTTTTTATAACATGTAAATCTGAATGTATCTCACTTCTGATTCCTTTATTTTTCCTAGCTTGGGATGCTGTAAGTGAGATCAGGAAATATGGCAGCTACTTTGTAGCCATGAAGTGTCCATCATGAGAAATTCACAATACTGAGGATTATGAAGTATGAAATAAGTGTGGTTCTTGATTACAGTGTTCAAACAGAACCTAACTTACTACCACCCATTTCCAAATGCTTTTAAGGTGAGCCTTCAACATGGCTCTTGGTTTAAGCCACTGCTAAGTGTAAACTATATATTACTTAGAATAGAAATCAGCCTATTGGAACCAGGCAGTGGAAATAACATTTTTAGGATGACTCCTTTTACCTTGGTCTTGGAATTTTTCTTCCCACATTCTTCTATGATGTTAAAACCTTAGATAATAACAAAAGTTTCCTAAAGACTAAAACTTCTCTGGGCTAAAATCTTATAACAAGCTTGCACAGGGATGAGAATTAGAGGCTTCATCTTCAGAGTGGTGGCTGAGCAAAGAGCGCTTACTCCTGTCTTTCTGATCTCTCCCTCTCTGTCTCTCTCTCTCTCTGTGTCTCTCTGTCTCTCGCTGTTTCTCCCCCCCCACACTGCTCCCGTGTGTGTGTGTGTGTGTGTGTGTGTGTGTGTGTGTGTGTGTGTGTGTCTGTGTGTGTCTGTGTGTCTGTGTGTCTGTGTGTGTGTCTGTGTGTGGCCAGCTCCTGCCTCTCATCTCCATTCTGTGTGTTATCATTTACTGCAGATGCTTCTCACCTAAATATTTCCCTTCTCTGTATCCTGACTACTTGGAGGAGAGCAACCTGGGCACTTAATCCCTCGACCCTTGATGAGGAGAGTGCCGAACTTCTGCATTCCACAGAAGACTTAGACTGAGCAGAACCTTCAGGCTCTAGAGTATTTGAAAGGATTCAGTCCAATCTCCAGTCTTTCTGTTTGTTTGTTTGGCTTTGTTTGTTTTTGAGACAGTCTCACTAAGCAGTACAGACTGGCCTTGAACTCACTTTGTAGCCAAGGCTGGCCTCAAATTCACTGTGATTCTCCTGCCTCAGCCTCCTAAGTGCTGGGACTATAGGCATAGGCCACTACACCCAGCTCCAATTTCTTTTAAAACTGATGCCATATCAGCCTATTCTTGGGGTCTTTATGAAGCACTAGGACCTTTGTTTTCCTGTTTTCTGTTACTCTGTTTTAGCTCTTATACCTTCCCCAGCTCCCTGGGTGTACCTTCAGCTAAGACTATTGCAGCAGAGTCTCTGTCTTCTGGACTCAGAACTTCGAACTGCCCAGGCAAAGACCACAGCTGGTGAACTGTCTGAGTGAGGGACAGTGCCCAGAGCTGGGGAGCTTGGCAAGGGGATCCTCCGTAGATTGGTGTTCACAACAAACCCTTCAGAGTGAGCTGGAGAGAATTACAAAAGGAATGTGAATACAGAAAGCTCACGCCATGCTTTCAGGATGGACAAGCAAGGAATTGGCTAGAAAGAAAAGAATAATGTCACTCTGAAGAGCAATTATGTTTTAAAGGTTAAGAAATTGTAAAGCAAGGGTCTGCAGGCCCTGAGCTGTTGACTGTTATAGGCCTTTGGCTTGTTCAGAACTAGTACAGGTCCAAGATTTGGTAGGAGCTGGTACAGGTCCATGGGTTGGTAGGTGCAGGTCCATGGCCTGCAGTCTTCACACTGCGGAAGCTCAGAGGTCTGCAGCTGGCTGCAGACCTAAGGTTCATCTATATTTACCACTACTCCTTATTGTTTGCATTATGGACTGAGCTCCATCTACAGGCAGCTGTTTCACAGCATTAGTTTCTCCTAGGAGAGCAAACTCTGCAGTGAACTAGCATGTGAGGAATCTAAGTCGTGTGCTTCTTACAAGCTAACCCTGAAACCATCTCCAGGCTCAGGTCCCTGGAATATTTGTCTTCCATGAGATTGGTCCCTTTTGCCAGAACTGTTGGTAACACTGTTGTAAGGCATCTTGGGGTGCTGATGGGAACGAGGGAAGACAGAGAGAATACCAAGGCTGGAGAAGAAACAAGAAAAACATGGAGGCAGAAAGTTCCCAAGGAAGAGGGAGGGTTGAAACTTGGAGTGTGAGTAGAGTCCAGGACTTGAATCAGGACTTGGAAGCTTGTTCTCTGGTCCCAGAGGTGAAATCGGGTAACAGGGCCCTGGATCAGGCAGGGCAACTGGCCTGGTGCAGCAGGAGGTGAGCGAGTTAGCCCTGAAGGGCAGCGGAGGAGAGGTTCCAAGCTTTGAGGTGAAAGCAGGAAGACCAGTTCTTATTAGGAGTCATGAGGAAAAGAGGAGAGTGTGTCTTCTGGAGCAGGTTTCCGAGGTTACATAGGATTTGTCATCACGATTACCTTTGCCCTCTGAAGAATTGCAGACTTCGTCACTTCCTCTCCAAAGCCAAGCTGCTTCTTGTCACGCAGCATCGAGGATGCTCAGTCAGCACAGCATTCGTGGAGACCAAAAGCAGGTGCAGATGCAACACCGGGACCAGCTGGCAGGCAGAAGGGACTTGGGAAATGCCAGCTGCCGTGACTCCTGGTCATTTCAAGTCATCGTTTCTCTCCCTCAGTCCCTGTGATACAGGGGAATGCAACTCCCAGACTACTAGAGATCCAGTACGAGTTCATGTTCTTTAAAATCAAAGAATGAATTTTAGGAACAATGGAGGTTAAGAGCAGAATATATTTATTGAGAGAAAGAACGCTTCTGTGTGAGGGACAGAAGGGATCCAGAGTGGGTTGCCAAAGACTATCTTTTTTAAGGACATTTATAGGGTAAAACCACACCGTGAGGCAGGTCTAAAGTGGGGAGAACATGGGAACTCGCAAGGTGGGTATAAGGTGGGGCAGAACTAAGATTAATTGCTCAGGTAAAATTGATTAAACTGGGGACAAATGGGGAAGCCAGACACACAGCAAGCAGGCATGCTTAAAGAACGGTGACTCTTCCTGTAGAGGGTTGGGATGGTGACTCCTGGCTTCCTCGGGGTGATAGAGAACTATCTAGAATATCAGTCCTTAGGAGGTGGGTGTATCTTCTTGATCTGTTGTCTTGGCCTGAAGCAGAGGTGTCTGTCTCCTCCAAGGTTACAAGGTACCCTGCCTTCTCTACTGGCTACTTCAAGGGTCCAGCCCTGTCTGACTGCCCATAATACTTCTGTCTAACTCAGCTGCCTGTGGCACCTGGGGGAGCTGTATTTGACAGCTTTTCTTCTCAAGAATT
This sequence comes from Cavia porcellus, assembly GCF_034190915.1. Taxonomy (NCBI): domain Eukaryota; kingdom Metazoa; phylum Chordata; class Mammalia; order Rodentia; family Caviidae; genus Cavia; species Cavia porcellus. Next base: position 29,682,055 of record NW_026947490.1, on the reverse strand, counting down.
TCCTGTGCCATGATTTCAGAATCTTCCTAATTCATTACATCAACTTCTCCCACCATTCTGTCAGAGATTGTGGTACTTCGACTGTGCCGGCTATGGGATTAGAAATGATGACCCAGAAAGACACTGTATCCAGTGGAGAATAGCATAGCCTAGAAGGAACTTTGTCAGTGATCCCGTCTTTCGAGCATGTTCCTCGGGAGTGAATATTCTGGCCCTAGTCGAGCATCCAGATGACTGAGCTTCGGCCCACATCCAATACAACTTCCTGAGAAATCCCACACCAGAGACACCCGATGGAGCCACTCCTAAATTCCTGACACATGTATATTCTAACACATGATAAGTTCTACTCCGGTTATTGGAAGCCACCAAGCCTTGGGGGACAATGGTTGTCATGTAGCAATAATAACTACTATAGAGACCAACTATACAATATTAGATCACATGGGGCCAAGGTGAGGTCAAACTGCAGGAAGGGAAAAGAATCCTACCAACTCTACGTCTCACAGAACTCACGTCATTAGTTAGAGCCTCTGCCATATCACCCAAAATTCACGTGAAGATTGCAGCTTTCACTGGAAGACAGCACAGTGGCCAAGAATAACCATTTAGTGACCATTGACCTCACACCCTGAGATGGTGTTGTAGTCAGGGGTTGTGCAGAAAACAATTAGAATCTGGACATGGAGTTTATAATATTAACTTTATAATAGTCACCAGGAGTTAACACAAGAAAATGCAGGAAACCTATCCACAACACCAAAGACACAGATTATTTAGTCCAGGCCTAAATCTCACAGCAATGTCCCACATAAGTCCAGATAAAAACCCAGAACTCATGACAATGCATGAGTCCACGAGTCCAGCTGGAGGTCCAGAGCTCACAAGAAGGACTCACACCGGTCTCTTTTACGGATCCGTGCCAGGAAGGCCCAAAGATCAGCAGTGGAAGCCAGCAGGGTGAAGGAGCTGTGTTTGTAGGTTGAGATTTTATGCTGGAGCCAAGAAGTCACACTCACAACAAAGACGAGGGCTGTCCTGAAAGCACCACAGCCATCCTCAGTGACACGGAGGCCCTGAGCTCCTCTGACAACAAGCATAGCAGGATACATGCCAGGAAGCCAGCACAACAAGTTCATCCTGGAGGCCAAGCGGCACACATCTTCCCTTCCAGAGCCAGGAAACAATGCTCAATGTGAGGACCAAAGCTTCTTCAGGAGAACCAGAGGCTGTAACAGCAACATGTGGAGAACCCACAATGCCTCCATGCAACAACGCATTAACACCTCAATGCCTCAACAACCTCCTTCTCCTTCTCCACCTATTTATGCTGGCAACTTTCCTTGGGTGGAGCATCTTCGCTCAGTGCCATGCTGATGTAATCCAGCTGGCGTTAAGTTGACCACCAGTTCTTAATCCATAACAGACGGGAAGTCACTGTCAAAACCAGAGCTAGTGAAAGCAAAAGGGCATGGGTGGTGGGAGAAGTAGTGGCACTCTTTTTTTAAATCAAGAGTTATCCCTTTACCATGTCATTATCTCTCACATGCTTTCTGCATCTTTACACAATGCTGGTTCCAAATCAGGTGTGTTGGTTTACTAGGCATACTATTTGTGGTAGGGTTAGGTGGGAATAGCGTGGGGGAGATTCCTTTCTGTTAAATTATTGATTCTACTGTTGTCCAGGTGCTCTCCTTTGGGGGAGAATAAAATATCAAAAGCTTACCATGCAGCAACTGGAGGTTTAATTCAGTGACACAAACACCTGCCTGGCAAGTGCAAGGTCACGAGTTCGATCCCTAGTACCAAACAAAAAAAGCTTCTCATGCAGAAACCCAAATCTTTAGGGCCCCAGTGTCATGCAAAGGTCTTGTATAGAATGTTCAGAACATTACCAGCCTTCTTGGCAAGGTTAATTTGCTCACTAGACTTCTGTGCATACCCTTCCTCTGTGGGCAACTCTTTGTCCTGGGCTGTGGACTTTAGAATCACACCTGTGTTTCCAAGGCTATTAGTTGTTCTCATGGTCTAGTCTCCATTCTTAAGTCTGTCGTTTGTTAAAGAGAGCATTTATTCAACTGATAATAGGAAAATCACAATGGCCAGGGAATTTGAACAATTTCAACCAATGAATAAGTACAGATTTCTAAGCTCCTCACCAGACTTTATGAGTCAGATGTCGTGGTGCCGTGGTGTCCTCATCCATATTTGAAAATCTACCTCACTAAGTGATTCCGAAGGAGAAGCACTGGCTGGAATGTGGAGGGGGGGGGGGATGATAGAACGGGAACATCAGTATTCCAAGATCATGAACTTTTCAACTATAATTTATGTAGCATTTTGGATATTGAACTAAGGACCGTTGCACTGAGTTACATCCTCTAGCCCTTTTCAAAAAGCTTTTTGTTTATTTTGGAAGAAAGTCAGCTGGCCAGACTAAGCTGGAATTTCCAATCCTCCTACTTCAGCCTCACAAAGTGCTGGCATCACAGGTATGTGCCACCTCCCCCAGCGGGATTATAAATCTTTTACACAGGTTTCCTTTCATGTAGTGGTAATTTGGATCTTAGGGTAGAAAGAAATATAGAGCTCTGGAATGTATGCTCTGAAATAAAGGGGATATCCTGGATTTAGAAAGCACAGTTTCTTGTTCATGTGTATGTAGAAATTCCTCTTGGGCGGGTTCCGGTGAGATAATCCGCCTCTGCTAGGGTTGTCCCCAGTAAACCTGTAGAGCTAAAGATGAGACCAAATTTCGACACCCACACTCTGAGCAGCCACAAGGTGGAGCTCTGCTCCAAGGTGTTAGTTCTCAACGCATTTAACACAATCTGACTCCAGGGGATCAGGCTGGTACTATGGCCTGTTGCTGCCTCTGGCCCCTACTAGATTCAAATAGGGGATTAGATCCAAATTTAGGCGACTGCAGCACTTATAGTTTTGAACTATGCTGTTTCAGGTAACCTAAATTCAGAAATTATAAAGTTTTAAAGAAAAAGGGACCTGAGTTTGCATGACATTTACAGAAATTATTTTCAATTGTAGAGAATAAAAAAAATCTCACACATACATGAATAAAAGATAAACATGAAGTTCAATAAACTTTGTAAACAAAATACTTGCCCACGAAAAGACAGATGATCGCCTATATTCAAGGAGTTCCTGGGCTGGGCACTTTGTCCCTTTTTCCTCCTCCTCTTCCTCCTCCTCCTCTTCCTCCTCCTCCTCTTCTTCCTCCTGCTGCTCACTGTATGACGACTGTGACTTTTAAGGTAATCGGTGCATTCATTTTCTCTGTGGTCTTAGTGCATAACTATGTGTTCCTGAATGCAGTTTAATTTTGGTGATTTAAGGTTTTTATGTACAAACAGAACTGTGTTGGTTATACTGCTAGGATCTCAGCTGTCTCGCATAAAGCCTAATATTCATATATAAATGTAACTTTTAAACATTTATTGATGCATGATGATTTACGACTGCCACTTGCCCATTCTATGACTGATGAACTTACGTGGGGCTGCCGTGAGCAATTCTGCAACAAACATTTGTGAGCTTGTGTGCTATTGAACATGAATATGTACTCACAAGTGAAAACACTCACTTCACTATGGAGTTAGTGGGCACAGGAAACCCTTTCCAAAGGACAATCTGAAGACCTGAACATGATAATGCAGTAAAGAAAGCTTGCAATCCCAGCTACCAAGAAGGCAGAGTGGGAGGACTATAAGTTTGAGGAACACCAGGGGAAACCCTATCACAAAATTTAAAAATAAAATGACGGGATGTGTGCTTTGGTGGTAAAACATCCCTGAGTTCAATCCCCTGTACCACAAAAAATAAATGAGAGGATAATAAAGGAAGGAAGGAAGGAAGGAAGGAAGAAAACAAAATAATCAAGAGCACTGACAACATTGAAATACTGCCAAGTATGTGGAACATCCTCTTTGGTTGCCTGTGGGAACACAGAATAGTACAGTCACATCAAACTAAACATGCACACTCTTACCACAGAAACCCAGCGATTGTGCCTCTTGGTGCCTACCCAAAAGCACTGAAAATTTTTTTCCACATAAAAGCCTACATGTGCGTGTTTAAAGCAACTTTAGTCATCATTGCCAAAGCTTGGAACCCACCAAGAAATCCTTCAGTAGGTGAATTGATGAATGATGGATGCACTTCTAGACAATGGGAAATTATCCAGCACTACAAGCAGATGAGCTCTCGAGACATGGAAAGAAATGCCTATTGCTAAGTGGAAGAAGTTGATTGTAAAAAGCTTGCGTACTGTGTGACACCAAGTGTCTCTCATTCCAGAAAAGGCAACATTACGGAGCCAGTAAAACATGAGTGTTTGTCAGGGATTAGGCAGGAGGAAGGGATGAATTTCCAGGGCACAGAAGACTTTTAGGGCTGTGAAGGGATGGCTGATGATGCTGTAATTGTGGATACATCATTGTACATTTGTCTTGACTCTCAGAATGTATATATTCAGGAGTAAATCCTAATATAAGCTATAGGTTTGGGGTGAAAATGTGTTGCTGAAGATTTATCTATCAGTTGTGACAACTGAATCCCTTAGTGGTGGTGGTGTTAGAGTTTGTGAGTGCATGGGCAAAAGTGCATGGGGAATCTCCCTGTTCTCTGCCAAATTTGCTGTAAATTTAGAGGTCTAAAAAAATGAAGTCTGGGCCAGGTATATTGATCCGCACCTGTAATTTTGGTGCTCTCAGAGACTGAGGCAGGAGAATTCCAAATTCTAGCACAGCCTCAAAATAGACAGAGCTTTGGTAAATAGGAAAAAGATTCCTCTTGATGGAACAAAGTGTGGTGGGGAGGGCAGAAGGATATAAAAGGAATTAAGATGTGTCATGTAAATGTATCAACTACCCACAGCAAATGTATTTATTATGTAATACAAACATGTACTAATATGAGGATGATGATGATGATGATGATGATGAGACAGGCATTATATCTCAATGTGAAGGCCCTGAGCTCACTCCCCAGAACAAGAAAGAGTGACAGCAAGAAAGATGGATGGAAGGAAGGAAAGAAAGAAAAGAAGAAAGAGAATGAAGGGAAGAACGACCATTTTCGAGACAGAAATGTTGTGACATACAGGCTGATGTGATACTGTGCTCAAATCTTGAATTACTCAGAATTTGCTCATGTCTGCATAGAAGGATGGGTGGTGTTATGGTTTGTGTCTAGATGTCCTCCCAAAGCCTCACGCAGTTGTAGGCTTTTTCAGAGGCAGCTGAATCTAGAGTGTGCGAGTGATTTGTGGCCCAATATTAGAATTAAGAGTGCTGTGATTAAGGCTGGGTGATTCCGGGACCAGTCCACTCATTGGATTGGCACTGCCCTAATCCTGGTAGACTGGGTATAATATAAGGGGCAGAAAGAGGCTTGCATTGCTTTCTCTTGCTTGCTTTTGCTGTCTTCTGCCACCACGAACTGTGGCTCTGTGCCGTGCCACCCTGCCTCGGAGCCAGCTGATTACGGACTGAAACCCCCACAAACAGAGAGAGAGAGAGAGAGAGAGAGAGAGAGAGAGAGAGAGAGAGAGAGATCATGGGGAAATATATATATCAGACAATAATGCCATGAAGTGAGGAAACCGTTCTCCTTTGAAAACGTGAAGAACTTATTCTAGGGGTGAGGTGGGGGAAAGGAGAAGACATTATGAGAAAAGCAGGGGTGTGACGTACAGCCCCTGATGACAGGACTGCTTATTATTCAACTGCAGTCGTTTGTTTGCCAATTTATTAGGAAGTGTATTACACAGTGAAGATACATTCGTGTGTAGTTATTTGCAGAAAGCAAGGAAAAGGGCAGTGTTCTGTGATGGATGGGTTTATCTGAAAACAGCTAGCCCAAGTCCTTTATTTGAAGCAGGAAGTTGGAACCAGAAATATTCATGAAATTGTAAACCACATTCGAATTTATAGACTGTGTGCCTGAGGACAAGGGCTCATTAAACATGGCCTGCGACGTGTCATAAGGTTGGCAGATCATTTGAATTAGAGATTGTTAGGGTTTCTATCTAGAAGTCCCCCCAAAGCCCTATGTGCTCATAGAGGTGGGTTTGGGGAGGTGATTGGACCATGGGGGAGATGACTAGTCATCCAATCATCGATGAGTTTATAGCTAACTGTAATGTTGGAAGCTGGAGCCTGGTTGGTGGAGACAGGCCACTGGGGGCATGGCCTGGAAGATTCACCTCCCTCCCTCTTCCCTTGATCTCTTTCTGCTTCCCCACCCTACCTCACGAGCTGTTTCTCCTCTACCCTGCTCCCTGCACTGGAACCAGCCGACAGTGGACTGAAATCTCCACAAACTGTGAGCCAAAATAAACCTTTCCTTCTTAGAGCTGTGGGCGTTAGTTATTCTGTCTCAGGGAGAAGAAAATAACTGAGGCAAAAAATAAAGTTTGTCACTTGACACATCTGTGATACAATTTCATATTGATTCATTTATACAACAAATATTTATTTATTAATTCAATAATAAATTTTATTATTCATTAATTAAATAAATATAACAGTCTTTTACACATAGTGTTTATCAGTGAATGATACAGAGAAAAATTTCTGCCTTCAGAGAGCTTACATTCTCATTATTTGAAAGAAACTATCAACTTTCACATATAATTATTTCATTCCAATACATTAGAAAGTTTTTTGTAAAATTACTAAACTACTTAAAAATTAGTTTTCTTGAACTAAAAGAGAAACAAAACTAAATAATCAAGTGACTATCAAAGAAATTGAACCTTTCTCAGAAGGAAAACCTATGACCCTTCCAGCTTAACTGGTGACTTCTTCCAAACATTTAAGGAAGATGCAACACCAGAGTGGAAGTCAGGAAGATGCAATCAGAGAGCTCTTGACTCCTTTTAGGAACCTGTATAAGCTTGATGCAAAACAAGGACTTCAGAGGAAAATAAAGCAACAGAACCATCTTTATATAGATACATATAGATACATATGTGTTAAGCAAATCAAATGAGGCTGATTATAAAGTTAGGAAACGCACCAGAAAAATATCATAAATGAATGTGCTTCAATCTAACAGTGCAAGGATAGCTGATCATTCAAAAATTTAATTTAATTTATGGGTGGCTGGGGATTTAGCTCAGCGGCATAAGCGTCTGCCTTGCAAGCTGGCAGTCATGAGTTCGATCCCTGGTACCGATAAAAAGGAAAAAGACAAAAAAATTAATTTATGAACACATCCATAAAAGGATAAAAGTGATATAATGATCTTAGTATGAGTAGAGATGCACTTAATGAAATCAAAAAACCACTCATAATTTTAAGACACACACAAAAAAAATCATACTAGACTAGGGACACAAAGACACTTCCATAGTCTTATTTTTAAAAATTTGTGGAACTGGCTGAGTGTGGCAGTGCAGCTACTTCAAAGGCTGAGATATAAAGATTACAAGTTCAAAGCCAGCCTAAGCAAATTAGCCAAACAGTCTCAAAATAAAAAGGAGGTTTGTGGGGATGCACCTCAGTCTACCATGAATTTAACACAAGTGTCCCTCCTTCAAATCCAAGGACTCTGCACCAAAAATTTTACTTAATGTTGAAGTAAGGAGTCTTATATTAATTTATACTGTCTTATCTAAGACCTAAGACTCAACACCATTCATGTCTGGTATTCTTTTCCCAATTCTGCTTAGCTCAGACACAAGTTGGGGTAAAAGAGGGGCTACCAATACGAGCCTCAAGTCTGTTTCTTTCCCCTAAGTCAGGAGAGACAAGTATTTTTCTAGAGCAGTTAGTCAAGGGTGTGGCTCAAGGTGAGACAAAGCTGGAAGTCGGATCAGTGTAAGATGAGGGGCAAACCTGAGCCCCTTCAACACATGGCCATTAAATCGACCTTCTCCATGGTCTCACATTCATCAGCATGCACCTCCCCCTCATCCAAGTCAGTTACAAGCTCTGAACACCAGCAGAAAAGCTACACTATTGTCATATGGGCCAGAGTAAGATGAGGCAGTGTCACATTATGAGACCAGCACTAGACTCAAACTCGGGAGGTTCAAGTCTTAGCACAGACACCTCTGCACTGTCCTACAGCCCCAAGTTTCAGCTAGTATCTCTTCCCCTGTCCCTTCCCACTATGAGAGTCTTAGCACTACTGCCTGGTCAATATTTCAGTTAGTTTAGAGTTGCCTGGTTGCCTAGAGTTTATAGTTGAAAACAATCTTGAACACTCATTGGTACTATGTTGTAACACATTACAATCTTGATTCTGTGAAAGAAGAACTCAGCAAAGAACCCATACCTCTGCTTTCAACATGGTGCATTTCCCTGTCCCTGCTTGAAATCATCTTTGGGAGGCAAATAATTTGCATAGCATCGGGATTCTGTGTCATAGACAATATGAGAACAGTAAATTCTCTTAATATTTGTGGGACTCTCATTAGAGACCATGGACTCTATTGAGTGTTTACACCAGGGACAAGTTTGATCTACAACATCTCTCTATAGTGTTTGTTATTTTTAGTTTCTGGAAGAATAAATGGGTATTCAGAGAAGCTGTGAGGCCTGCTGAGCGTCACACAAATAGTGAACAGTGGAGGAATGCTTCAATTAGCACAGCCTGGAAGTAGCAACTACTGAAGATTTATTTATTTAATATCCATAATAATGTCCCAGGACAGCCACTGTCATGTCTCCTTTACCCAACAGAAACTACAGCTCCACATCTCCTTCAGTATCCTGTCCAGCGAGATTTGGAAAGCAGGTTAACCAATCCCAACACTACTGCTTTAGCAGCCTCTTTTGAAAGAGGTTTCCTCAGGGCTGCCTGGGTTTGACTGTGTCCTGATATGATTATTTTCTTCCTTCTTTCTCTTCTTAGCCTCTTCTCATCTTTCCTCCTTTAGTTGGGGCCTTCTATGGGACACCCATGTGAGATCCTGTAGAGATTTGTTGTGGGATTGTCTTGTGTGCTGCAGGGTATTTAAGAGGTCCTTGGGCCTCCATCCACTAGATACTGATAGCCACCTCCTTGCACTGATGATGATCAAAGTTTCTCTTAGGAAGCAAAATCACCTTCTGTTCAAATTCACTATTATTATGGAAAGACTACTGGGATTTCGAGTTGTATAAATGTGTATTTTAATCCCTTCTCTTAAACCTCCCTAGTGTGAGTTCTTAGCCAAGGTCCCTGAGCTCCAACTTGCCTCCTTGCAGAACGGATATGTTTTGTGGTGAAGACTAACTTCCAAGTAAGGCTTAAAGGAGAAAAGGCATGTAAATCTGCAGTCAACCTTGTGAGTTTCACAAACCCATGACATAGTCCTTTCCATTCTGTGCACTGTATCCCTGGGACTCACTGCTTGGCTGTGTGTTGTGATGCTGAAGGTCCATCAACAGCAACGCTCCTTACAGCAGTAGCTGCCTTTTATGAACGCTATCCACACTGGACAGCTGCCTTTACTGTACACAGCTCATCTCAGGGCCTCCCGCAGACCGCATGTGTTTACATGTGCAACGTGCTGAATAAAACTGTGATATTATAAATATTGAATAATTGAGTTATAATGAATGTAACCATTGCATTGGCGAGAAAATGGAGACAAACTGGTTACTCGAGTTGTGTCATGCTCCCACGTAGAAAGTAGCACCACTAAAATGTGACCTCCATCGCAGGCGGTCTGATTCTTCCAGACTTGTGCTCCTCACTCCATATTCCTCAAAAGATTCAGGTTTTTCTTTGCCGACCCTGCAAATAGTCAACAAGGCACTTAGAAGATGAGGTATTCAATGTCTCATTCACTGATTTTAAAATATGAGTATAACCAGAAAGCACATGAGAGGTGGAGTCAGGCTAACAAGACAGAGTTGCAAAACTGCAGGTCTACCCCGATTGCAAGATTACGGAGAGAGCCAGGCGCCACTGAGGTAACCGTGCTGACCACAATGACTGCTGTGGTGACAGACGGCCTCATGTCCATCAGTCATCCCTAAGTACAATATCCTCCTTTGGGACCAAAAGTCACCATACTGTGATACAAGAGGAAACCACAGGTCAGAAAGAGGAAATTACTTACCAACTGTCACAATGATGAAAGGGACCAAAGATTTCAATTTCAAGACTGTCAATTCCAAACGGAAACTCGACACTCCTTGTGAATTCACTCTATTTTTCAGCAGGTTCGAGTTCCCGTCTGCATGATAACTGTTTCAGTGGTTCTTTATTCCCCAGTCACCTCACTTCCTCCACTACTGTCACACTCAACTTAAACAGCTGACTGACATTTCAGTGAGAAAGTGGTAACAGGTTGATGTAAGATTTTAGCTTTCTCTCTCCAGACCTCCCCAACCTTCTTGTGTCGCTGCTGTGCTGAAGTGTTCTTGTACTTTCCAAAAACTGACCTTCACGTGTCTCTCCCACCTTCCCAAAAACCTGCCTCCTGCATTTTCCTTTTATTTTTTACAAAATAACACTCCAGATTTCCTTCAATCCCAGTGTCACGTGGACACTATAATATCCCTTGCTTTAAAAAGATGTGATCACTGGCCTACATTCCTTTCCCGTTTCAGCTCTATTTCTCTGACAAGGCTGCTTCCTGTGAGAAGAATGAGCAGGACTTTGGAAGGGGCCCCTCTAACTGTCCTCCCCACTTCTTGTCTCACATTTCCTCCTGTCTCATGCCACGTGGCCTTGGTCCTCAGCACTCCACCAAGTGCAGTCTCCTGGAGGACGTTTAATGACTCCACGCCACCAAATCCAGTGGCCCTTTCTCCCTTCTTGTCACGATTCCCATTGCCATAGGCTCCATCAGGCTTCTTTGCTGACACAAGTTTTCCTTTTGCATTGAGCAGATACTGTGCTCCCGTGACCATTTTTGTTATGTCCACAGCTCCATGGGTAATCTCTTTTCCAAGCATGACACCAATGTTTTGTCCTCCAAACTCAAGTCTAAATTTGGGAATTATGCATGTCCCTGTCCACTCATCCTCTAGAGTCTTTCCCACAAGTGATACTATCCAGTCTCATGGTTTAAAATATCTTAGTAATGATTTTTCATCAAAATTACCAGCTTTGGCATTGCCCCAGTGCCCTACTGTGACATGATCAACTGATTTCCCAGCATCTCACCATGAGAATTCAAGTGACACCCCAGACCTAACATTGACCAAACTAAGCTTTTATATGCCCCATCGCCCAAATTTTCATATGTCCCACTCTCCCAAAACTGTGTATTTTCAACTTACATGTTCAGTTGTCAAAGCTCCCCAAGTAGATCCTGTCTGTGATTTCTTTCCCTTTACCCTTCCAAGTCCATCCTAGCGCTATAGATCCCAAACACAAGAGAGGTAAGGACAGTGGAGCCGCAGCCAATCAATGAGAGGAAATGGAAAGTCCTTACACTTTCCTGAAGGTACTGAAGACGTGATAGCAGTAGGCTCTTAGAAACATCCAGGTCTGGATATTCCCCCAGCTCCAACCTTCTGTGGGAGACAGAGCATCCGTCCTGTGAATATCAGGGTCCAGGAATCAGGTGCCGGGCTCTATCTTCTTTGGAGAGCCAGGAATGTGGAGGAAACTTTAGGGAGGGGAGAACAGTTAGAAGCAAGCAACAGAAGAAAGATAACATCTAAGCAAAAATCCACTTGTCTAATTAAGCAATACTTCTGGCACCAAAGGTGTAGGGTTTTTCTCAACAAGCCATTTATCTGAACTTGATCTCAGCCCTACGCATGGGAATCACCTCTACTATGGAATAACTGCGTGTTCCATCCTAATCTCCTTTCCTATCACTGACAACATGGCAGTGGATTGGGACCCAGCCAAATACCCTAGCTTCAACTTAGTTGTACCTTTAAAGGTTCTGTGTGTCACCTTTTATAGTGCTGGGGATTAACACATGGTAGAATTCACACCATAACAGAGTTGCAGGAGAAAGTGAAGACAGAAAATGCTGGAGACCAATGGGAAAATGAACCTCCATGACAGCTGGACCTCAAGAGCAAAGCTAACTTAGAGATAGAGATTTGGAGATTGTTGGCTGAAGTGTGATTCAAACACTGAACATAGACAATCATGCAGAAAAAAACATAAGATAAAAGAGGGGTTATTTTCTAATTACTGTGATATAGACAATATTTATACCCAAGTGTTCATTTGAGTGAAATGCATCTATTATATGTTCTTCTGAGAGAGAGCCAGAGGAGGGGAGAGGGAGAGCGCTCTATAAATATTATTATTCTCAATACATAGATGAAGCAAGTGAGATTTTGCAGTTGAAATCAAGGACCGGATGCAGCCCTCTGTCTGTTTCTGTGTGGGCTTTACCAAAGAGACAAGCATGGATTTATAATTTCCTGGCACAAGTCAAAAAATACGATTTCACAACATAGCAGGATGTCAGGAAGCCCTACAGCGGAGTCCTCAGGTGGTGTTCTGGTGACCTGATCACGTGCACACTATCTGTGGTTGTGGGTGTGCTGTGGTACAGCACTTAGGGGTGACCTGCAGACTCTGCCCTGCTAAACAGGAAGTGTCTACTGCCCAGCGCTGTACAGAAAATGCTCCAGGAGGGGAAGGCAGGAGGACTGCCAGGAACTCGGGCCAGCCCCCAGGCTTGCTGTGTGGCAAGACCTTGCCTCAAAAAAAAAAAAAAAAAAAAAAAAAAAAAAAAAAAAAGGAGAAGAAAAGAGCAAAGAAAAAGAAAATCCTGCTGGATTCAGCCCACGCTTCACCCTCTCAGGCCCTTGCTGACCAGAGGCCATCGCAGAAGTCCAGCATCCAGCGGGGCAGAGGATTCCTACAGCAGCGGCTGGGACTCCCCTCTCTTAGCTCTGCCCCTCTGCCACTTCCCTTGGGCATTTCCGATGTTGGGCAACGGGGCTGCACACATGTGCAAGTCCACCCTGAGACTTCCTTTCTTTTCTGCACCCTGACAGCTTTGCCACACAGCCTTCCTCTGCGCATTTCTGCAGATGCTGGTGCATTAATCATGGGACATGTGGGAGCAAGAAAGAAAACCTGCTTGTTCTTTAACAAAGGGAGGAGACGATACCTCACACCCGGGGGCATCCAGCAAGCCCAGCCCCTGGGAAGGAAGGACTGACTTCTACAGACCTCAGAATTTGTCCAGCAGCATTCTCTGTGCAACCCCTTGTCCCTTTTTTTTCTCAACATCTGGATTGTCCCCATGCATAAAAATGCCCTCTGTCACTCACTTTATTTCTCCAATAGGACTTTGCCTTCCTTGTGACTCCTGGACACTCTCATTACCCCTCCTCGCTGGAAACCTTCTAAAATGCATGTGATATGGGTGACCACAAAGAAATTTTATAACATATAAATGTGGATATAACCCATTTGTGACTTAAAATCTTCAGTAATTTTCTCTTTCATCTTTATTCTCCTGTCTTGGGAGGCTATAGTATGGAGTCAGGAGCTATGACAGCTATCTTGCCATCATGAGGTATCACTCAGGAAGAAATCCACAGTACTAAGGATGTTAAAGTGGCAAGATTAAAATACACATAGTTCTTGATTTTACTATTCAGACAGGACTTAACCATTACTAATCACCTCAAAAATGCTCACAAAGTGTGCTAGAAATGACCTTGATGGTTTAAGTCATTGATAAGTATAAGTGTTTACTAGATAAAATTGATTCTATTTGGAACAAGGCATTGGTAATAATTTTTAGGACAACTGCCCTTACCTCTGTCTCTGAATCAGTCTTCATGTATTTATCCAAAATACTCTCCAATCTTAATTAAAATTTTCTGAAGACTGAAAACCTTGCTGGGCTAGAATCCTGTAAAACAGCTTGTACAATCTGGTGATCAGGGGACTGGTCTTGACCTTGGTGGCTGTGTGGAGAGTGCTTGGTCCCATACAGTTGTCTGACCTTCTCTTTCTCCTTTTCCTCTGTGTGTCTTGCTGGTTTGTGTCTCTTTCCTCTTCATCTATGCCTGTCATTTCTCACTATAGAATCTTCTCACCTCAACATTTCCCTGGTCTTTATCTTGACAGCTCAAAGGAGAAGGTCCTCAGCACCCAATCCACAAGTTTTGGTGCTGAGGGAGCTGAACCTCTGCTGAACCATAGAGAGGTTGGAGGTTGAACAAAACACTCAAGCACACCTCCTTCTGAAGCCACTCCCCCAGTGTCCGTGCATTCATGTGGTCATTGTGAACCACGGGGAGCTTTTGTTTCCTGCTTTGTCACTCAATCCGTCAGTTCCTTTAACTTTTCCCAGCCCCCTTGGTATATTATCTTCAGCTGCCCAAGAGCAGTCACTGTCTCCAGGAGATCACAACTCAGAAGCACAGCTGGAGAGGATCATCCAGGTGAGAGGCTGGAGTCTGGGCCCTGGGGAGTTTAACAGGGGTGAGCTCCACCGACCAGCAGGTGGGCTCCAGGAACACTCTGGAGTGAACTGCAGGGAAAGCAAGAGGGAAAAGTGAGTATAGAAAACCCACAGCATTCTCTCTGTGATGTTTTTCTGTGAAGGAAAGGACTTGTTTGGAAGCTAAAAATAATGTAAAATTGAAGACTAATTTTTTTAAGATGAAGAAGTTGTAGAACCTATTGATTGGGGTGCTGATGGGAATGCTGGAATAGAGAGCTGGCAGGGAAGCTTTTGAGCAAAGAGGATGGGCTAAGGTTTGGAGGCTGAGCGGAGTGTAGGTCTTGGCCAGGATACTCATTTGCTCGTCATGGAGGCCAAGCCACACAGCCGAGGACAGGGAACAGGCAGGCAGGGCGGTGGGCTGTCATGAAGTGGCTCCAGCTTTGAGGAGAAGGCTGATGGATGTGAGACTGGTTCTCACGGGCTCTGTGGGCACTATTTAGCTTTATCCACTGGAGAACTGCAAACTCAGGCCCCTTCCTCTCTGGAAGGCTGCTTTCTCTTGTCATTTGGTGTTGAGGACACTTAGTAGGTCTGAGCTCCTGGAAATCAGAAGTCAGCGAGAATGTGGTAAAGTGGTTGCTGGCCAGGAGAGTCTCAAAAAACGGCAGCCACCATGACTTGCTTTCATTCTGGGCCAATTTTTCTCTCCCAAATCCTGGTGGAGATATATTCCACAGCTTTCCTCTCTGACATGTCCTAAGCTGGTGTTGCAAAATCTTCCTTATTCACTGTATTTACATTCCCACCATGCCTCAGAGATTCTGGAGAATAGTCCTCAGCTGCAGTGGCAGGTGGAGGCAGGCCAGGGGACATTTCACGTTGTTTCTGAGATTGGAACACGGAGCCTCGGTAGGAATGTGAGCCACAGGGAAAATAAAAAATTGTCTAATAGGCACTTTAAGAAAGTGAAGGATAAACTAATGAAATGAATCTCACTCCCTTCTCTTATTAAATATTTACAGATGTGATAAACCCATATGATTATTTCAACAGGCGGTCAATGCCAAAATGGTTGAGATAGTGTACATTATTTCCTTCATGCATGCTACTTTCACACTAGGTCTTTCAATCTGAAGGGCATTCACTCTGACAGCCACATGTCAAGTGCACAAAGCCCCAGGGGATGAGCAGCACTGTATGGATGGTTCAACTGCAGAGTTGGTGACACACAGGGTAGGCTCAGAAACAGAACTTTGCTGGAGCTGCACTAAACTGTGAAGTGACTTCAAGCAATTAATTTAAATATTCTGCTTCCTGGGCTGCTCAAAGGGCAGGAAGAAAGGAACAGGGGGAAAGGGAAAGAGGAAGAGAAGGCAGGAAGTAGGAGGCAGGGAGGGGAAATACGAAAACCCCTAATGTTACTCAGTACGTACTGTGCCAACCTGTAACTCATTCCTGATGATGTTAACGCAGTGAAGCCCAAAAAAATTGAGGAAGCCCGCTGCAAAGATGAGAAAGGGGGATGACCCTTTGCACGAGTCTGGCCTATATTTGGCATGTTTTATCACACAAAATATCAGACCTAGCTCATGTGTCATGCTACTCTTAAATGTTCTGAGCCAATGAACTGGATAGCAAAGCACACCCATCCATCTGCTAAGATCACTGCAGAGAAGAAGGGCATTGTTGCCTCTATGACAGAAGTAAGGGACCTTTTATGACCCCTAAGAGCAGGAAGCAGCATCTGAGATGGGGAAATTTGGATGTTGTAGTTTTCGTGCAAAGAGTCGTGGGTGGAGGTTTGAGCTCATGACTCTGGTCACTGAAGCTTTCTACCACTAACTTCCTCGCACTCTTAGACCTTTGCTCCTTCTAAAGGTTGTGGCAAAATGTGCGTGACACAGGTTTCTTTCTCAGTGTGCAGTGCAGTGGCATTCAGTGCATTGAAAATGTTTTGCAACCACATCTAGAAAATCCATACCCATCAAGCAAAAATCCTTGTTCTTCCCCCAGACCTTGATACCCACCAGTCTGGATGTAGTGAAATCAGAACAGTATGTGGCACTCTGTGTTGGATTTTTCATATAATGTTTTCAATGTTCATCAGTAGCAAGTACCTGTGCTTTATTCATTTTAATGACTTCAAAATATTGGGAAATACCACATTTTCCGTTTTGGTTGATGGACAGCTAGGTTGCTCCCATTTTCTTTCTATTGTGAAGAGTGCTACTATCAATGCCTGTGTACAATTTTTGTTGGCCCACCTCTTTTCTCTGCACACCTGTTGCTCAATAGTTTCCCCTTGGAAGGCACGGATCTTCCTTAGACAGGTAATCTCCCAGCAAGTGCACGGTAGCAATTGCAGGAGCGTGCAGTACGCTGTTAGGCACAGGGGACTGAGGTGAGTTTGTTCTACCTGGTTAGTGTGTGCCTGGGGAAAGTGCTGGGTGCTGAGTAAAGACAGCGAGAAACTGCATGCAGGTCCTTAACTAAAACGTGCCAACTGCCAAACACTTTCAGGTGTGCAGAAGATGACAACCAACTCCTCTCTCCCCGTGAACGGGTCTGCGGGGACTCTGACTGTACCCACTAGCTACATCATCCTGGACGCCTTCTCTTACACCACATTTGCAGTCACCTTTGTCCTGGGCATGCTGGGCAATGGTCTTGTGATCTGGGTGGCTGGATTCCGCATGAAACGCACCGTCACCACCCTCTGTTACCTGAACTTGGCCTTCGCTGACTTCTCTTTCACCGCCACCCTACCTTTCCTCGCCATCCGGCAGGCCTGGGGAGGAGCCTGGCCTTTAGGTTGGTTCCTGTGCAAGTTCATCTTTACCATAGTGGACATAAACCTGTTTGGAAGCGTCTTCCTGATCGCTCTCATTGCCCTGGACCGCTGCATCTGTGTGCGGCATCCGGTGTGGGCCCAGAACCACCGCACTGTGAGTCTGGCCAAGAAGGTGATCGTGGTGGTGTGGATATGTGCGCTGCTCCTTACCTTGCAGGTTATCATTCGTGTGACTACAGTGACAGTTGCACCTGGAAAAGTAGCCTGCGCCTTTGACTTTTCGCCCTGGACCACAGACCCTCAAGAGAGGCTGAAAGTAGCTGTCGCCATACAGACCGTCCGAGGAATCCTCCGGTTCGTCATTGGCTTCAGCTTGCCCATGTCCACTGTTGCCATCTGCTATGGGCTCATTGCCAACAAGATGTACAAGCAAGGTCTGCTCCAATCCAGCCGTCCCTTGCGGGTCCTCTCTTTTGTCGTCATCGCCTTCCTTCTCTGCTGGTGCCCTTTTCAGGTGGTGGCTCTCATGGCCACCATCAATATCCGAGAAGTCTTGACAGGAATGCGTGAAGATCTTAAAATCGCGGCGATAGCCACAAGTTCCCTGGCCTACTTCAACAGCTGTCTCAACCCAATGCTGTATGTCTTCATGGGCCGGGACTTCCGAGAGAGACTGATCCACTCCCTGCCCGCCAGTCTGGAGAGGGCACTGACGGAGGACTCAGGCCAGACCAGCGATTTGCCAGCCAACTCTGCTACACCTTCTGCAGAGGTCCAGATACAGGCAACGTGAGGTGGGGGTCAGGGATGCTTCTGTGTTCCCAGATCCAGCTTCTTCTCATCTGGAGCTAAGCTGGACTGAAAGCATTCCCCACTCTGCTGAGCATTAGACACTCAACTTCTTTGTGCGCCCCCGCTTCGAAGAGAAGAAACAGACTTGAGGCTACTGTTGATGTCTTTGATTTGGGGATTTCAGGTTGGGGTGACAAAAGTGAGAAAAGATAGGGAGCTCATGCACCCCCATTCACTGTCAATGGTCCTGATCATAATAATTATGGGAGAGCATAATACAATGAATCCTATTAGTTCTTCCCAGGAAAATGAAGGTGAGAGAAACAGAAACTCTAATAAAAGAAGTACTTTCTCAATAGCTCAGCTTATATCAATAAGTAAGTGAAAACAGAACACCATAGAGATACCAGCCAAAGACCTCTAGTTCCTAAAATTGCCCAATCTGTAGCATTACAAAACTTGGAAACTCAATTATCCTCCCCATCACATTTCTGTTTTCACTTTTTACCTCCAAATGTGGCTGGCACAGAATTAATCCAGTACCTGGTGCTTGCTGTCCTTGTTTCCCGTGTGACCAACTCAGGGTACAACTCAGACATCTGCCTCAACTTCCTTATAAGCTACTTGCACAAGGTCCTTAAATATGGAACAGAGTTTGTGTGGAGTTAGGTAACGTGGAACATGTTCTGGTCAGTCACAGATCATGGGAAAGCATTCAGGTGAACTCCAGAAACCTTTGTTCCTAAACATTCATCTTCCTTCCCTATTCCTCCCCTCCAGGTTTTTTTTTCCTTTTGCAATTCAGAGACTCTGTCCCTTGCTATCCCTTGGTCTCCTTTTCTAACCAAGCCAAACATTTATGATAACACCAAAATGAATGCTGTGCCAGCTGTGAAGGAATCATTTAGACACCACAGCATTCTACCGTTATCAGCATAGAGAAAAGAAAGGAGAGCTGTGAGTAGGAGACGTTGGAGAAGAAGCCTAGGAGTGTCCAGCATCTGCAGATACCACATCATGTACTTTGGCGAAAGTTTGGATGATGGTGGGTGTTTTCTTCCCAGTCCCAGGGGAGATTCCTGAGTTTGATTACATGATGTGGCCTCAGGAATCAATCACTTCTCTGCGGTCCTGGATGGCCTTTCTGTGTATCCCCCAGCAAATGCCTCAGCCTTGCATTGCAGCATCCAATACATTTATTTAATGTCCCCAACCCTGGCTCTTCTGGAAGGCATCAACTGATCCTCACCTTCCTTCTACACACGAAAGCCTTCAATAAATGTTATTTTAACTAAATCTATTGCTCTGTGTCTCTTTTAGCAATACTCGGGTACTTGCAGATGCATTAACTCTGAATCGCCAGCTTCCTAAGATCAGCTGAGTTCTTCTTCTCTTGACTTGGGAGAAA
This sequence comes from Cavia porcellus, assembly GCF_034190915.1. Taxonomy (NCBI): domain Eukaryota; kingdom Metazoa; phylum Chordata; class Mammalia; order Rodentia; family Caviidae; genus Cavia; species Cavia porcellus. Next base: position 29,662,720 of record NW_026947490.1, on the reverse strand, counting down.
ACAAGAACAGGAACAGGATGTGATAAATGAAGGCCCACTATTGTTTAGGATTCACAGTTCTCATGAAACACTGCCCTCACTTCTGACACCAACTGCAAGTTTGGAAGGGTCTCCAAATGCCCTCGGTTCTCTAATTTGCTATAAAGACTCACAAAGAGAATAGAGCAAACGATCTGAACAAACGAGAGGGGAGAGTCGATGTAGTCCAAGATTACCAAGGCAAAGAAGCCACTTGGCTCCCCTAAGCACAAGGTGTACTCTCTGCAGCTGGCTTCCTTTAAATGCCCTTGTGTTCTTCTTCCAAAAAGTGGGTGAAACTCAGGCTAGCTTTATTGAGTTTCTGTCAATTAGCTGCAACTAAGGATCCTATCCTGAGATTCCCATGTTACATGTCAGAGGAGAGACAGGGTGGTGCCTGCAACCGAGGCTGACACAATGAAAGGCAGGAAAGAGGCATGCATGGGGGCAGGTATGATCCTCCACAGGACTGCCTGGGGCACCTCCTACTTTTGGTGACACAGCAAACAGAAAAGAAAGCAGACTATGAGGTAGGGTCAAGAGGAAGGTCAAATGATAGCCCTGTCCAGTCCCATATCCTGACAATTCCCAGATCACCTCTCAACAGTGGTATTGTGGAAAACAAGCACATCTAGGGGAGATGAGAAGAACGGGTGATCTCCCATCACACAATCTGCCCCGGAATCCTGACTTCTCTTCTCATGAGCTCTGTGACTTGAGGCAAATTGATTATTTGTTTTCAGCATAAATACTGGTCCCCTCAGGAAAGAGATGGCATAATGCATTAAAATTAATCAGATAAAAAGAGTTTAATCAGCAGGATGTGGTGGTGCACACCTGTAATCCCAGAGTTGAGGAGACTGAGGCAGGAGGGTTGTTATAAATTTGACACCAGCCAGGACTCCATGGTGAGTCCTAATCCAAACTGAACTACACACATCTTGATCCTGTCTCAAGAAAAAGAGAGAGAGACAAACAGATAGAGAGAGAGAGAGAAACAGAGACAGATAGACAGAGACAGAGACAGAAAGACAGAGAGGCAGAGAGGGAGATTAATGAAGATATAGGAGGGCTGACAATTGACGATGTGAATTAGTGATGCACCCAGGATATCAAGCACTGTAGCACATTAGTTTCCCATGGCTGCTGTACCAAATAACCACAAACCTGTTGGCTTAACACAGCACAAGTCTATTAGCTAAAAGTTTGTGGAAATCAGAAGCCTGAAATGAGACATATAGGGCTGAAATTACACACAAGCGGACCATGCTTCTTCTGGACTCTGGGGAGACTCTGTCTTCTTGCCCTTTCCAGGGCCCAGAGGCCGCCATCTTTCTTTGTTTTTTTCCTCTCTCTCCATCTTCAAAGCCAGCAACGCAGCATATGAAAACTCTCACACTCACCCACAGGGCCCCAGAGGGCTCACAGGGGTGACTGGAGATCATTACCCCCTCAAGCCCTTACCTTTTCCACAGTTGTGGAGTTTCTTTTAGCAGTGAGCCCACCCACAGCCTCCAGGGAGACTCTAGGGAGAAGAGTGGCCATCTTTTGGGAGATCCTTTCTCTGCCTACCACAGGTGCCTTCCATAAACCTACAGGGGCAGGGAAAGGAATGGTTTACAGAACCCAGAGAGAGAGATGGCATTAGGAGGAGCACCCCCAAAGCAGAGGAGGTCCACATGGGGCCAGGGGTGGAACAAGCAGAACTGAAAAAGCAGAGAATGGCTTAAAAGATACCTTGATTACAGCTACAATACTCTCTCCACCTTTCCCTCATTTATTTCTCTAAACTTCAACTAAGCATACAGTGAGATTTTTATACCTATTTCAAAGAGTGGTAATTGTAAAAAAAAAAAAAAAACACCAAGTAAACATTTAACATGGGTCTGGACATAGCACAGACTTAATAAATAATGGCTAGCTTTAATTAATTAGATAACAGAAGTCACTTTGGGTTCTAGGGGCTCTTCCCAGGTAGGAACACCTATGCCCAAAACTTCACTGCTTCTGCTAACAGCTCCCAGGTATCCGTGTCTGCCCCAGACCTCTCTATTTTTTGAGAACCAGATCCTTGCTAATGATGTCATTGAGGTATAATTTATAAGTCAGAAATGCATCTACTTTAAATTTGCAGCTAGTGATTTTTGGTGTGTTTATAGAGTCACACAGCTATCACAACAATCCAGTTTGCTCCATCACCTCCAAGAAATCCCTCACTGACAGTGCAGTCAACCCTTTCCCACCTCAGTGAGATTGCTCCAGGAAACTGAAAATCCACTTTCTGTTGCTGTGGATTTGATAATTCTGAACATTCTACATGAATGGTTTCTTATAAGGTATGGTCTTTTGAATCCCACCCCGTCTCTCTGTCTCTCTCTCTTTCTCTCTCTCTCTCTGTCTCTGTCTGTCTGTCTGTCTCTCTCTCTCTCTCTCTCTCTCTATATATATATAATCTTAATATATATAATCTTTTTGACACATATCCCTGTTATATTAGGTATGTTTTGCTTCTTTTCTTTGCTGAATTGTATTCCTATGTATGAATGTTCCATATTTATGTGTTCACAAGTTGAGCCTTAGACTTGTAAACTGACTGCCTCCTGGACGCTGACCCCCTCCCCAAGGACGTGCCTCCAAGACAACACAGAATTCACCGGTCCTTAGCCCATCCCACCCCAAATCCTTCCCCTCTGTCTCAGTGGAGTTTTCATTCACAGAGATGACCGAGTGATGATAGGAAAAGTCAATGCCATTGGACACAGAAATGGATTACTTACATTTCCTGGGCCACAGGGAAGCCCCAGATTTGGTGTGGAGGCAGAAAAGGAGTGAGAGCAAACCCAAGAGCAGAACACTTGAGATTTCCACGGGAATGTGAAGTGGGGCGAACAGAGTAAGACTGGCTAGTGTGAGTAGTTCCAGTAGCCTATGGGGTGGGGCGGGGGGTGATCTCCAGGCATCTGGTACCTGATCCTGGTGAGATGGTACAAGGAAACACCAATTTAATGTGTTAAAGTTCAAGGAAGGAAGTGGTTGTGAGATCTGGACTCAGAACTGGCTTCTGAAAGGGATGCTTTTAATGCATTATCTTTAGGAATGAGCCCTGAGAGAAATAGTCTCTCCCCGGACCTGCAAACCCCGAAATGTCAAACATACCAAAAGTTAAAGACATACTTAATACACTCTCAGCTTCCCCACCTTAGTCATGACTTTAACACGAAACATACAGCTCCTCTTCCATTCATCCTGGCCTTCCACATCCCATAGTAAACGGAGACACTGCCCACTCCTCCTGCCTCTGAACACAGTGGCCCGCTCACGTGGCCCGCTCCTCTGCCTCGCCATCCTCCCATGTCCCTTACCGTGGCACATGCCCTCTTGTGGCTCTTCCCCTGGAGCTACCCACGGGTCCTAACTCTGTGTGAGAGCTGCAGCAGACACTCCTGGTTTGTCTCCTGTAGTAGAATGCTGCAGAGAATCAGAACCTACTGGGTACATACACATCCTATGTAGAAACAGATTCGTTATAAGGAATTGGGCCGCATGATGCAGGAGAGGAGGCTGACAGGTTCCAAGCTACACACCGTAAGCTGGCAAACTGGAGACTCAGGAGAGCTGCTATTTACTCGCAGTCCAAGTCCAGACACCTGAGGACCAGGAGAGCTGGTGAAGAATCTCCACGGTGAGGCCTGCAAGTCCAAGACCCAGGAAGGACTGATGTTTGAGACTGAGTCTGAGTCTGAAAGCAAGAAAAACTCAGTGTCTCAGTTCGAAAGTGATCAGGCATGAGGAACTGGTGAGGGGTCAACCTTTTCCACCCAGGCCTCCAACTGATTGGATGAGAGTTATGCACACTAGAAAACTCAACCTGCTTTACTCAGCCTACCGATGAAAATGCTAATGTTGTTTTTTTTAAATGCTCTCACAGAAACTCCAGAGATAATGTGCAACCAAGTATCTGGTCACCCTGTGTTCCAGCGAAGTCAGCTCATGAAACTAGCCATCACATCCCCACAACAGCCATTGCCCACTCTGAAGAACTGACCAATGCAGATGTGAAGAGGTGGTGGTGCAGACTCCACAGGGACTGATGCTCAGGTGCTTGGTCCTCATTCTGGACTGGTCTCTGAGTACCTCTTCACCTGGCTACTCATCCATATTTTTATAATATCCTTTTATGATGATCCTGTTGTAGTAGTAAAGTGTTCTCCCAAGCTCCTAGGGATTCTAAGCAAATTGTCAAACTGAGGAAGGAGTCGCAAGGAGCCTGTGATTTGTAACCCAGAAATTCTCCATTTGCAACTGGCATGTGAACTGGAGGACAGGTTTTTGTGACCTGTGGGGGCAGTTCTGACGAGGGGTAGGTATCATCAGAATTGAATTAAATTGTCCTCGGTGCAGAATATGACAAGTCAGCCCCCAAAGTGCAGAGGGCCATGAGACATGGAACTTGTAGGTGAGGGAACTGGTGAATATCTGGAGATCCCAGGGACTCTAACCCACCCCATCTGCCAACACACAGGATGTTTAGAAATCAAGAGGAACCCCAGTTCCTGTTACTCAAGCATCCACAAGTTTACATCCTTTGATGGTTTCTTAGCTGTGTCCGACAATCTCGGAGGACTGAGACATATTCTCAATTGACCACAACTCAGAGAAAACCCAGGGAAATACCAAAATTGAAGTGGGAAGAAAATAGATTAGAGCTGAGAGAATTGCAGGGGTATTAGAAAGTCCCTGATTCCTGAGAATCCAAGGGCTCCAGCCCTCAGAGCCTCCATCTCCACATCTGTAAAGTGAGTATTGTAACAATCTTCCAACCTGGGGTTGGCTACACAATGCAAAGACCACTCTACAGAAGTGAGGAGAAATGAACCATCGCTGCCACTGCGGGACCAAGCATGGGTGGATGGCACAGACTTAAGGGAGAGTGAAAGACACCAGATGCAAATGACAATGCACTGTACTGTTTCATCCACAAGAATCTTAAAACTGGGGCAACCACCACATGCCAATGAGAGGTGGAGCAGTGTTTATTCTGGGAGATCGTGAAGACGCTCTCTTCTTGCTCCAGGTGCTGCTTACACGGCTGCACTGCCACTGTAAACAGTTATTGATTCATTCATGACGTGCACAGTGTTCTCGAATAAAATTTCTACTAATGGACAGACAGACAGAGTGACAGAGAACGAACAAAGGGAGAAAAGAAAGGAAAGAGACAGAAGGGAGAGAGAAAAGAGGAGGCAATACAGGGAGGGATAAAGGAGGAAGAAAGACGGGCCAGGAGCATTTTTGGGCACACAAGAGACATGGGTGAGTTTTACACTTCTACAGCTGAACAGATTGGGTAGGATGAGTTGGCGTAGGAGAAAAAAATCAATTCAGATCTTTCTCTCCCCCCACCACTATCATCTGCACATTCCCAGACCCCAAGTGGAGGCTCAGTGAGACACTGGCTCCATGGACGGCAGTGGCTGGATTCCAAGCACAGCTGTGCAGGTGACTGGACACATGTGGAAGGTGTGGCACCACTGATTAATCCCCTCTGTGATCGGTGGTATTCCCATGGGCTGGGGACAGCCTGGTCTCCCATACCTCAGAACAAGCAGAGGCCACAATTTCTAGGGTGCTGTCTCGTAGGAATCAAATGTTTCACTTCCTTATTCACAGATAGGGACACAGCCTCAGCGATGTGCTAAAATGGTCCTTCAGGTCCCAACAGACAGTGGTGCAAACCTCAGGAACTTTAGGACCCACGTTTAAAAGTTAAGTCTGATAAACTTCAATGAAGTAAGTGATTTTTAAAAAGAGGGGAATGGATTATTAAAATTCTCCACTTCCTGTGTTGTTATACTTTGATGAACAGATGAATCTCAACACACATCTTCACTGTTTTACTTACAGAGACAAAAATATCAATCTGCCCACAAGTAACAGCTACACTTGATCCATGGAATGAGCCACTTTTTAGCTAAACTGAACTCCAAAGAGTGCATTTGTGGCCTGATGTTGAGACACGATTGTTCTCAATGGAATGAGAAGCCCTGGCACTGATTTTTCAAGAAATCATCTCTTTTGTTGCAAGAAACATCATCCTGAAGTTGTACCTGTGTGAGGGTTACAATGCAGAGGATTTTATATCACTATTACGTCCTTTAAAGTCAGTCAGATTTATTTTTCCAGTTATATCCAGACCCACATTCTCTCCCCCCACAGGGTCAGTTTTTAGTCATTTACCAGAATGCCACAGTGTAGACAGCACATGTGGTTTGGATTCTGAAAGAGCCACATTTAAATCCCAGCTCTGTTAGTACTTATGTGGTCTCAGACCAGTCACTTCCTTCTTCTGACATGGACACTTTAACAATTATCTGAGGGAGATCTTGTGGTTAAAGCTCACAAATATGAAGTGAGAAGCCCAGACTTCATCATGAACCATGGCCACTGTTGACTTCAGGGCTGAGGATGGTCTCTCTGTCTCTCTCTCTCCCTGTGTCTCTCCCTCTGTCTCTGTCTCTGTCTCTGTCTCTCTCTCTCTCTCTCCTCTGTCCTCTGAAATCCAGATAAGAGAGAGGTAGCCTGATGTTGACACATAATTGTTGATGATGGAATGAGAATCGCTGGCACTGGTACCTGGATCTCCCATCTGCACAGCCCCACTTCCTTGTTCCATTTTCCTTCAGCAATCATTAGACTGAAGAACCACTCTGCCGACTTCATTCTGAAACCTTTGACCTGGAGTTCTGAGAGGAAAAACTCATTGTCCCAATTTCTTCACAATAGGAAGCTCTATGTGAGCGTCTCTAGGGCAAAGGCCAACAACAGCTTTATCACAACGGGTTTATAGCATCAGTCTGCTAGGGCCACTATAACTCATTACCACAATCTTACTGGCTTAAAACCACAGAAATAAATTATCTCACAGCTGTGGAGACCAGAAGTCTGAAATGAGTAGATCACCAGGGTCAGTTCTTTTGGGGGGATCTGAGCCTCTTTCCCAGCTTCTGGTGGCTATTGGCAACCCTTGACATTCCTTGGTGTTACTGATTTAATTGTGGTCCCCATTTCTATTCCGATATTGAGGTTCTATCCTCGAGTACCTCAGTAAGTATCCTTGCTTGAATTAGAAGCAGCGCAAATGTAATTATTTAAGTTAAGAGGAAGTCACACTGGGGTAGGGTGGCCCCATAATCTAGTATGACTAGTATTGCAATGAAAAGAGGAAATCTGGACGGGAAAAACACCATGTGCACAAGAAGGCAGAGACTGCAGAGACACTTCTACCAGCTAAGTAATGCCAAAGATTGTCAGCCAGTAACCTGAAGCAGAGGTCTGGAACAGATTCTCCAGCAGGGTCAACCTCCATGCAATCTCTTGATCTTGGATTTCCAGCTTGGAGAACTGTGAGACAATGTGTGCCTGTCGCCTGTGGCACTTTTCCCAGCTAATGGTTCTTGGTTACTATGGAAGCCTGGAAAACGAATGCCCTTGGCTTGCATCACTCCGATCTCTGCCTCTGTCTTTGCATCATTCCCTCTTCTGTGTCCCAAGAGTACACCTCTCATTCGATTAAGGTCCCACCCAAAATCCAGAACAAATTCATCCCAGAGGCCTTAGCTTGGTGACGTCTCCAAACATGACCAGAAGCTGAAGCTTCTGGGGTGTCAGGATGTGCAGGTACCTTCGGGGGTCTTCAGTCATTTGAGTGTGTATGAGGATTCATAAGCATCCCATCCTGTAATTGCACCAAGTGTCAGAGGGAGGGAACTGGGACTAAAAGGATGAACCAGTTGGGAGAGGTGGAATCGGGAACAGGTCTTTTGGACTTGCTGCTGAGTCACGCTGGGTCCCTAAGGAGGCTGCACCGATAATAATGGAAGAATGAGCGAATAAATGACGTAACTCAGTTACAAGCAAGCAAAGTTATCTGGTGCAAATGTCTCCTCGGAATACAAAATTACTGATGGGAAAGTTTGGGAGTTCATTAAAGGAGCCACTCGGCAAAAAAATTTAAATATACAATCATCTTGCAACATTTGGAAAATGGAAACCATGGCAAGGATCAGAGGGGTGCTGTCCAAGACAGGATCTGGGCTAAAAACCCACAGCCAGTCACTGAAGAGAGAGAGCACAGGGATTCAAGAACCCTCTCTTTCCCCCTCTGGTGGTCCAATATTTGAGTCCGAGAAATAGTCAGTAGAAATTAACAGGAGGAAAGGCATGCAAGTGTGCTACATGCATACACACACACACACACACAGGGGCATCACAAGAACAAAGGCAGGCTGGGTGTGGTGGTGCATGTCTGCAATCCCAGAACTTGGGAGACTGAGGCAGGAGGATTGTCATGATTTTGAGGCCAGCTTGGGCTACACAGTGAGCTGAAGACCAGCCTGAAATACATGGAAAGACCCTGTATCAAAAAGAAAAAGAATGAAAGGTGATTGAGAATCACAGATACCCTTCTTGATGGGCAAACAGAAGGGGATACAGCAGGCATCCTAAAGGAAGCATGATGACCCCTAGGGGGAGGCAAATGGGCCTGGAGAACGGATGCTAAGCTTGCCAGAGCTCCAAGTGTGGCTTCTGACCTTCAGCTTCTTTGGTGACAAGAGCTTAATCTTCCTTGGGCAGTGAGGCAGCAGAGACATGTAGAAGGGGACTGTGTTCCTTTCTTTCAGATCCTGTCCTCACGGAGAGGTGGGGACCCCAGAGCAGCCCTTCCCTGGGCCCTTGCTGCTTCCCAGCTGCTCTCAGTCTGAAATCCAAAATTGCAAATTTGGAGGTAGTTTTTAAGCCTCAACAACAGAACAGGAAACCAAGGCAACACTGGGTCCCTCTTCTCCACCTCCCTTGGCAGTGACATCACTGTGGTTTTGAGTCACTGCCTTGAGGGTTCCTGCAGACCTCTGCTCCAGTGTCCTCTGTGGAGGTTTTGGACTGCCCCTCTGCTGGCCCGACATCTACTAAGCACACTTCGGGGATTCCAAGATTCTGCTCTGGGACTCCTCAGACAGCCCTGGCTAAAGAGGATCTCCTCCCTCCACAGATTAAGCTGACGCTCAAGAGAGTTCCGTCCAGTCATGACAGTGTGGGACAGGGTCTCCCAGTCTGAAAGCAGCTCAGGCGGGGCAGAAGGTTCAGGGCCAGCAGATGCCTAACTCAAGGCCACCGGCCCTGCAATATGGTCTGCTCCAGAGCCTGGGTACTTTGTAGCCCCCACCTAGATAACTCCTCAGATGAGGGCTGCTGCATTCAGGGATGGAGAAGGGCCCCAATTGACAACTGAATCAGTCACGGAGCCTCACAGCTGCTACCGGGGCAGGACCAGCTAAATTCAAGCTCACAGCCAGTTTGCCAAGTAGATGCACTTTTCATTTGAAGAGCTGCCATGTGAAGGATGACTTGAGACAGTCCCGATTCACAGATGAAAAAAGAGAGGCCCAGGAGAATGAAATGCCAAGAATGTGTGAACAGCTATGACACAGCTCAGTGTTTTCATCTCCCTAAAATCTACTGTCAAAATCCTAAACAAAGCAATGGCATTAGGGTGCAGGACCCTGGAGACTGGGATTAGTGTCCTTACAGAAGTGGCCCCAAGAAGCCCTGCCTTAATGTGCTTTTGGTTTCTATGGCATAACACTGAGACGAGGTAATTTATAAAGAACAGAAGCTTATTTGGCTCGTGATTCCGAAGCCTGGGAAGTCCAGGCACATGGACCCCATGCACCTGCTAAGCATGGGGTGAGGACCTCAGGCTGCTTCGACTCCTGGAGGACAGCAAGAGCAGCCAGTGGGTGCACGTGCAGGAGAGAAGACACGAGGGGACACTCGCTGTGTCACAACCCATGCTCAAAATAACAAATCCAGGCCTGCGAGAGAAAGAGAACCCCGTTATGCAAGGACTTACTCACTAGATCTTAATGACCTAACTGCCTGGCAGTTCTCACCTTTCTCAACACTGCCATGAGGAGAATCAATCCAGCGCCCCCAGTAACCCAAGGCGCACCACGCCACGCCCAGGGTGACCTCCTCCCTGGTGACTGGGTGGTTCAGTGGCCAGCCTGCCCGCTGCTGCCCAAGCTGCATTTATTGTGGGATCACACTGTGTGTGTGTTCCCTTTGGAGGTTCTGTGTTCTGGTTATTTGGGGGTGGCACTAGGACACAGGTGGGCAGTGGGAATTTGGGGATGAGGGGACACAGCTTAACCCAAGTGTGAAACAGTAACCTAGGTGACAGAGAATTATCTGTCGGAGATCAGAGGTGGTGAACCCAACAGTCTAAGGCCCAGATGTCCTGTTTAATGGAGACAGCCAGGCCCAGCCTCTCCCCTCAGACCCGGGGCTCTGCACCCAAGCTCCCACTCCTCTGCCTCACTGTGACCTGCTCAGCAGGCAGAAACCTAATCCTTAACACCTGATTTCTATTACCTGGCTCTGCTACCCACCCCCCAATCACTCAGAACCGGAAACTACTCAGCCCTCCTTTTGCTTCCTGAGAGAGTAGATTCCTCTCTGCTGCCCAGGAAGGGGGAGACCAGCTGCCGCAGAAGGAAGCCCCCTCCTTCCTTCTCTCTCCCACCGGCTCTGCCTGTCTCCTCCAGACGAGAGGGCAGAACTGGTGGATGCAGGGAGGTGTGGTTGGCTCTGCTTTCATGATTTCTCCTCCCTGACTTCCCTCCCTCCCAGGGTTTCCTAGGAATCCTGGAGATCTAGAAGTTTCCCAGAGTGCAGTCATGGGAGGAGCATCCTAGTGCGACTCCAGCATGGCTTCACTCCACAAGAGTCCAGCCCTCTGTTTTCCTGGAAGTCCAGAGGCTGCCGCTGCACACAGATCCCAGGGATTCCTCACTAAGCTCCCATGAGCTCCCTTTGAGCTGTCTTTCTGTATTGGCCACTCAGTAGCACAGCAGACCTGGGGTGGGGCCGTCCCGGCTGTGAAGTCTCTCCCTCCTATTTATCTTCTTCTACCCTCCTCCCTCTTTCTATGATCCTCCCTCCCACCCTCCTGCTCCGTCCTCTGCTCTGCCTGCCTGGGGAAACCCAGGGTGTGAGACCTTAGGTCTGCCAGGCAGATGGTCCAGGGCAGTCGAGAAGTGATGGGGCAACGGGAAGACAGCAGACAGAAATTCAAAAATAGAAACAGCGGAAGGATGAGACAGTCAGAGGACAGAGAGGAACACATAAAAGAGACAGCTCAGAAGGAGAGAGAGGGATGCAGAGGAGACGGAGGGAGGCTAGAGACAGCTAGATCAATAGACACATGCATGTGAGAAACACACAACATACAACATACAAGATGAGAACTTCAGAGAGAGACAGTCAGAATAAGTCAAGGAGAGCAAGAGTCAGAAATTTAGAAACAGCAATCCTTTTCTTTTCTCCCCCTTCCCCATCCCCATTTTGATTCCCTGTCTTGCTATCACTCCTTCAAAGGATACCTATTTATTGAGCATCTATTAGGTACCAAGTTTTGGTCTAGGCTCCAAAGACCATCATTAATAAAGCACGTAAAGACCACTGCCTGTGTAGAGCTTGGTTCTAACAAGGGAGACATACTTTACACGAAACCTAAGATACTAAGTGAGCAAGCCAGGGGTGGTGGTGCATGCCTGTAATCCCAGTATTCCAGAAGCTGAGGCAGGAAAACTCAATGAGAATCCAAGACCAGCTTAGGTTACACAGGGAATTGAAGGCCAGCTTGAGCTATGTATTTAGAGACACCCTGGCTCAAAAAAATCAAAATACTAAATAAGAAAGTCCATATACTGTGTAGGAAGCTGGTTAATGCTATGGGGGAAAAGGAACAGAAAAGAGGGTTGAGGCGCTCAGGAATCCAGGGGTGGGCTGGTTTCCACATTAGACAGGTGATCAGATAAACAAACCTTCCTCTCCCTCTGTGTCACCTCCTTCTCTCCTGTTTCTCAGTATCTGGATTCTCTCAAAGGGCTTCCTTTCCACTCCAGGATATCTAGCAAATAAAATGTCTACCTAGATCCAAGCATTTAATAAAATGCAGACTTCTTCAAGTTGCTTTCTGGGGTCCCTACACCCTCTCTAGTTCTCCAGGTAACAAATATAGCAGTCCCCTCTTATTTACAGGAGATACTGGCAAGATCCAGTGGGGCTGGCTGAAACTATTGGATAATACTGAACTGTATAAATATTCAAGAATTGTCACTTAAAGGGAGTGCTTTTCAGGATCTCTTTGAGATACTCTGAATTGCCAGAAACATGACTCTTAGGCTCAGAGGTTACTTCTATATTTGATCTTAGCCAAAAGGCCAAGAGGTGACTGGGACCATTTTGAGTAAAATAAGGGCCACTGGGACCCAAGTGCTGTGATACAGCAATAGCTGGCCTATCAGGTCAGGAGACCTAGACGTCTACTGACCAGCGTGCAGGTGGCACATGGGGTACAGACACATTGGACCAAAGGAAGAGTCACAGCCCAGCAGGACAGAGAGGGACAGCATGAGGTCTCACTGCACGATTCAGCACAGCTCGCAATTTAAAACAGATGTGTTGTTTGTTTCTGGTATTTTCCTTTTAGCATTTTTGGACCATGGTGGACAGAAGATAGAACCTTGGCTAGCAGCCTATGGTAACCATCCAGACCTGGACCTCCCGACACGGGGCCAGGACAGGTGCAAAGCTAGCCTGCATGAGCTCAGAGGAAGGGCACGGTGAGTTGCTGGCCAAAGCCTGTGCACCCCAGTCTTGAGGCTAGGCGCCCCTCAGAGTCTTCTCCACCCCCCACTGTCCCACAGCTTCTACTCCCATCCACACTCAGCCTCGGGGCCCTCACGAACCCCGAGAACACTCTGCTTCTCTGACATGACCTCACCCACCGCTGAGTCACCCTAGCTGAGAAGCCCTGGTCTCTCTGCCCAGTTTGTCCATTGCATGGGACTAGCGTGGACCCTGTCCCTCCCCTGCCCGCATCCCTCCTGTGGCTCCCTGAGACCACAGGACCAAGGCCCAGCCTCTGAGCTGGCATGCAATACCCTGTATGTTACACACATTCAACAGCTCTATTTGCCGTTCTATAACGTGTGCCTGTATCACAGCATCCTTTTGCAAACCGAAAATACATATAACATTTTATAACCTTGCTACATGCTCCCCCTTCCCTGCTGGTATCATCCTGTCTGCTTCCTCAATATGGATCTCCCATGATTTGTGGGCTGGTCACACCAGTTCCTGTCTTGGATTTCCCTTTCCTGTTCTACCTTCCGGCCCCATGTTTGCCATGGCTAACTCCTCTGTTCGGATCACCTCCTCCAGGAGGCCCTCACTGATTCTCAGGCTGGGTGGAGAATTTTGCACTGGTGTGTGGTCCTCTGTTTACACAGCTGTCTCCTCCAGCAGATTGGCACCTCCACTAGGACAGGGCCTCCCACTGAGTCATCTCTCCTGCTGCGCCTGCCCGCCCAGGCATCACCCAGCCCAGAGCCCCTCCCTCCAGCAGCTCTGCAGATGTCCATGCACTGAATAAATGTTTTTCCCTCAGTCTCTTCTCTGGTTTTGCCCTATGTCCTCCGTCCTTTGGTATATTTGTCCTGATGTTTCATAAACCACACCTGGACTCAGTATCTTAGGAAGGCCACTGAAGCTCAGGCCAGCACCCAAACTTAGTCACCATTGGAGGGCCAGGTTCCGGATAAGATGCCTGCTAGCACAGAGTGCTGGAGGTCTTGCTTTCTGCAGAGCACACCACCTTCATCTGTCCTTGTTTCCAGTTCTGGGTTAGCTACTTCTGGTTTTGAAGGAATCCTGGAAGACAGGGTGAGGGAGGAGGCTGGGCCTGGACCCCTGGGTCTAAGGGAGGAGGGTGAGGGGCCTGGACTCCTGGGACTTAGAAGATGAAACTTCTTGGGTAGTTTCCTGGTCTGACTCTGTCTCTGTCTCTATATGTGTCTCTTTCACTCCTGCCTGCTCGCTCTCTCTTGTTTTAGAAACATCTGGTTTTATACAGCTACCCCACCCAGGCAGGGCAGGGCAGGGCAGAGGCCCGACAGTCAAATACTTGGTTCTGGGAGGAGGCTGGGCTGCCTCCTCCCACAGCACAGAGAATCTCCTCTCCCTGTTCCAGGCTGGACTCCATCGGAGGATCCATCATCTTGACACCAGGCCGCCTGGGCCCGCGGCAACAGTGTCAGACACAGCCTGATCTCCTCGGGTGGGTGGGCAGCACCCTGGCTCCCACCCCACTGATGGACAGGCCCTGGCAAAGCCCTGACCCAGCACCCACACCCCGACTTGCCCCGGGGAAACCCAGGGTGTGAGGACTCCAGCAGAGGAGAGGTCCAGGGCAGACTACGAGAGACGGAGCAAGCAGGCAAAGGGAAGATGGAGAGACAGAAAAGTGAGAGAGACACTGAGTGAGAGAGCACAGAAAATTTCCTAAAGAGAAAACCTCAGAAAGAGGTGGAATGGCCAGAGACTGGTGATGGAGAAAGAGAGAGATGGACAAAGGGATAAGTAGAGCCACAGACAGAGACAGAGAGACAGACACACAGACAAAGGATGAAAAAGTCAGGGAAAGACAGTCACAGAATTAGGAGGCCCGGGAGAACAAAAGTCAGAAACCAAGAGGGAAAGACACACAAACCCACAGAGGAGCATCGGCTGGGCAGAGGGAGTGGGGTGGGGGTGTGGAGACAGAGGATGGGAGCAGACAGAAGCGCACAGGAGAAAACTGAGACAGACCGGGGTACTCGGATGGGTTAGGGAGCCAGGGCCGGATGCTGGAGACTGAACACACCCCGGGAGAACCCGGGGCAGCTGCTGGCAAAGGTTGCTGTCACCTACACTTTCAGAGCCAGCAGGGCACTGTGCAAGTATTCAACAGAGATTTTTAAAATTTCATAGAAAGAAAGACATGACAACTGTGACATTAATATTTATAATGAGTCTTCCAGCCCCAAGGAGCTGGGGGTTTGGGTCTCTTTTCTACTCTTGCTCTGAGTCAGATTTCCTGACAGCTCAGGCAGCTGTAACGAATGATCTGAAATTTGCCCTTGAGTTCAGGGAGAGGTAAATTCCAGCCCCATGCTCCAAACACTGGCACACACATATTTAGACAATTACACACAAGCATGCACACACACACACATGTGCATCTGTCAGGCAGACATTCTCTCAGGGCTCTCGTTCCAGGCAGCCCTGCCTCCCGAGCCAGGGCACACGCAGTCACACCTACAAATGAACACGTGTGTAAGTTTCCCTGAGAGGATACTGAGGGGAGCAAAGGTGGGGCCCAGAAAGGGGCAGTGTTGGAGTGGCTGGGGAAGGGAGGAAGGGAGGGAGAGGGGAGGAGAAATGGGAATGGAGGGATGAGATGGTGACGGAGACAAGGAAGACCGAGAAGTGAGGAGAGATGGGAGGACAGGCAGAGAGGACGGGTGAGGAGAGACAGCTGAGAAATACAGACTTGGGGGGAAGAAGGAAGGAAAGAGACATAGGGATGATAGAGAGGGGCGAGCTGCTCACATGCAAGAGAGAAGGACAGAGAGACAGACAGACAGACTCAGGGAAGGAGGGCTGAGGTGAGCACAGAGCGGGCTGGCATCTGGCAGGGGCTGGGGCACTGGCGGGAAACGGGTGGAGCTGCCGAGCTGTGTGACCTCAGAGACCCTGGCCGGCTTCTCCTGACGTCAGCCCTCCTCCGCCCCGCTGGTCTTCAAATGACCCTCCTGCAGCTGTCCAGCCACAGACTGCAGTGCACCAGAGAGCAGTGACGGCCGGACTGCAGGATGACACAGGTATGTGTGTGTGGCCGCATGTGCTGGGCACCCGCACGGGTGCAGCATGCGGGACCGAGGTGGGAGTGTGCGGGGCAGTGAGCACGTGGGGCTGAGCGTGGGACTTCCGTCACTGCTGTGTTGTGGGTGGCCACACATGCACACGTATGTGAGCTGTGACAAGGCTGTGTTTCTCTGCATGTTTACCTTGCTCTAAATCTCTGTCTGTCTGTCTGTGCGCCCTAAGACACAGAGATAGAAAAAGAGACTAAACAAGCAGAAAGAAGGAATGAGTTGGGTTGGGGCTTTTCAGGTACAACAAAATATTTAGTTGAACCCCATGAAATCGTCCGTGAGCAGCTGCTCCTTGGCTATAAAAGTGGTGATTTCACACGGTCCCATCTCATCTTAAGTGTTAACTACTGCTTCTCCTGAATCCTCCCCATCCTCACCTGCATGCCCAGGTGGGTGACCTCAGTGAGTTTGTTCCCCGTGGGCATCTCCTATCCGTGTCACCCCTTCCTGACACAAGAATGTGTGTGGCTTGCGTGATCAGGGGCACTTGTGTGGCTGATGCTGGCAGCTGCCGGGGTCACTGTAATCTTTTGCGAGATGTCTGTGGCTGTCTAGTACAATAGGCATGATTTTAGTCTGTGTGTCCCTGTCACATGTCAGCATGTGTGTGCGTGTCCAGGGGTGTGCGTGTGGGTCCATCAGTATGACTCCGGCCACCACCATGAGTTTGGCAAGGGCCAGGTCTGAGGTAAAAGGACAGAGAAATAGGATTCTAAAAGGAAGAACAATGTAAGCTCCTTTCTGGCAAGCAGGAGGTCGTGAGTTCAATTCCCGGCACCAAAAAAAAAGTAAAAGAAGGAATGATTGTTACTGAGCCATTAAAAGTTCTCTCCTTCAAACTGGATATCCCAGGACTGTAGTCTAGGCTATTCAGGAAACTGAGGCAGGAGGACTATAAGTTTGAGGTCAGCATGCACGCGATATAGGAAGACTCTCTCCCTTAAAACCAAATCGTAAAACTCTACCTAACCTCTGTCCTATAGAGGCATAACATGAGCTACAAATATGATTTTCAAATTTGAAAAACTGAGGCCAATTTTAATTTGTTATTTAACCCAATGTTGGGGAGTCTGAAAATGTTCTCTGTGAAACTCCAGAAAATAAATATGTGAAAAGTGGGGGTTTTATGGTCTCTAATCTCTCTTGACTTTGATGTAGTAGACAATATATATACAGAGGAGATTAAAATTTGGTTTAAAGTCACTAAAATTTGAATTTCATGTAATTTTCATGCATCACAAACTATTATTTTCCTTCAGGCTTTTTTCAACCATAAGAAATGTGAAAAGCTATAAGCCTACAGGCTGTTGTGGACCTTAACGTTCTGACCTTTGCTATTTATTAAAAGTATGGTCGCCAGGGATTTAGCTCAGCAGCATAAGCGCCTGCTGTTTAAACACAAGGTCGTGAGTTCAATCTCTGGTACCAAAAATATATATATATATATGGTCATTTCAATACATAATCTACAGAAAACTATTAATGAGATATTTTTACATTCTTTCTCTGGGCCTCGGGTTTCAAAGTCCAGTGTGTGTCCATAGTACGGCCCCTCAAATCTTGCATGGGAAATGCTTAACCTGGACTTAGGTTTTGCAAAATTGATGGTTGAGAAATACAGGCTTCATAGACTTAATTCATTCCAAACATATGCACGGTAAACACTTTTGATAACTGCAGCATCTGTTTGAAGTTTTTAAATAATTAAAACTAAATGAAATTTTTTAAAAAATTGGTACCGACTGTATTTCTAGTGCCTAGTAACCGCCTGTGGCCGGGACACAGGTGTCACCACTAACTCAGCCTGGGAGGCCGGGTCTATGACACAGGGAAAGGGTGGCACTGCCCGAGTCAGAGGCCCAGCTCCTCTCTACTCACTACCTGCACGACCTCGGGCAAGAGCATTCGCCTGTCTGGGCCTCAGTTTCCTCACTGGTAACAGAAAGGAGAAACAGCACCTAGCTGCTAGGGTGAAGGCAAAGTAGACCCCCTCTGGGCCCGAGGAAGAAGGTGCTAAGTACCCATTTCACAGTGGAAATGGGCACCCTGGCCCTGGTCCAGGAGTGCTCACCTGCACCTGGCTCTGCTCAAGAGCGGTGCGCAGAGAGATGACTGCTTCACCTACGGCCACGCCCCCGGCACAGGCCACACCTCCGGGCTGATCTTCCTCAGGTTTGCCATCTGTACAGTGGCTGCATACGCCCTGGCTCCCAGCCCAAGGCAAAGACAAACTGTGATTCAGGGACCTAAGCCTCTGTTTATCAACTCTGGCCTTGGGCAGGGTGCACACCTCGGTGTGACGCAGTGGCCCCAAGGGTAAGATGGGATGATAGTCCTTGGCCCAGGCTAGTGTGAACATGGAAATAAATCCATCCATATGGAAGGTTTAGGAAAGCCCCAGTATGTGCCATTTCATCTTACCCTTCTGGTACCTGCTGTTATTATCGCGGTCCCACCCCAAAAAAATCCTGGGCTGTACAATGAATCTTCACTTCATGTGTCGCTGAGATGGACAGAAAAGATCCAGCCAGTCTCCACTGCGTATAAAGCTAGTGGGTTTTGGGGATGTGAAAACTTACTCGTTATCCGGACGGATAAAATCCACCTTCCACCCTCCACAGACACCTGCCTGCCACCATTATCCTCACTAATGAAAATACCTTTCTAAAAAAAACAAAAAAACAAAAAAACAAAAAAACAAAAAAAAAACGCCTTTCTAATGCCTGGGGAAATCTTTGGTACAAAAGCTGGGAGGCCTCCCATCCAGCCTGCGACGTCTCCCCAGCAGAGGCCTGGGGCTCATCCCTGCCTTTGCCCTCTCCGCGCCCGCAGAACGTGCCC
This sequence comes from Cavia porcellus, assembly GCF_034190915.1. NCBI lineage: Eukaryota > Metazoa > Chordata > Mammalia > Rodentia > Caviidae > Cavia > Cavia porcellus. Next base: position 29,644,040 of record NW_026947490.1, on the reverse strand, counting down.
AAACCCAGCCGCACTGCGCACCGCTGCTCCAGCCTGGCTCGGCGGGTGCTCACCATCGCCTTCGCGCTGCTCATCCTGTGCCTCATCACCTGGGCCTACGCAGCAGGGGTGCCGCTGGCCTCCGATCGCCACAGCCTCCTGGCCTTCGGCCTGTACGGCGCCTTCCTCTCGGCGCACCTGGTGGCGCAGAGCCTCTTCGCTTACCTGGAGCACCGCAGGGTGGCGGCGGCGGCGCGGCGCGCGGCCAAGCAGGGACCCCCGGACGCCTCCACGGCTCGCAGCGTGGCGCTCACCATCTCCGCCTACCAGGAGGACCCCGCCTATCTGCGCCAGTGCCTGGCGTCGGCGCGCGCCCTGCTCTACCCGCGCGCGCGGCTGCGCGTGCTCATGGTGGTGGACGGCAACCGCGCCGAGGACCTTTACATGGTCGACATGTTCCGCGAGGTCTTCGCCGACGAGGACCCCGCCACCTACGTGTGGGACGGCAACTACCACCAGCCCTGGGAGCCCGCGGCGGGCACGGTGGGCACGGGGGCCTACCGAGAGGTGGAGGCCGAAGACCCGGGGCGCCTGGCGGTGGAGGCGCTGGTGAGGACGCGAAGGTGCGTGTGCGTGGCGCAGCGATGGGGCGGCAAGCGCGAGGTCATGTACACAGCCTTCAAGGCGCTGGGAGACTCGGTGGATTACGTGCAGGTGAGCGAGGCCAGGGCTGACACCCCGTTCCCGGGGCTGGGGAGGGGGTCCAGGGGTCTGGGGGTCCGTCCTTCCGTGAGGGTGCCACGTTGGCTTCTGGGCCTTTGGGCGAAGGTCGAGTGTGCAGTGTAGAGACTGAATGAGACCTTTCCTGCCCCCTCCCTTCTTTCTTTTTTCCTTCCTTCCTTGATCTGTTCATATCTCATAGAGAGGCTTCCCTTCATTCATTAGCGCGCACGTGCCTGTCCGCCCATTCAACATCGAGATCATCAGTGTATTCAGCTCAGTGACTCCTTCCTTCCGTCCTCACTCACCCTTTCAGGCACAGGTGCTCACTCATGCACTGATCTAGGCATCTGTCCATTCTTGCAACCTGGAGACCACTCGTTCATTGATCTGATCCATTAGAGCCATCGGTTCCTCTTCTTTTCAATCTGTTGCTTCCTTGATTGAGGCATGCATTCATCTATCCATCCAGTTCACGGAAAGACTCACTCATTCATGGGTCTCCCTATCCATTCAGTATCATATTCCACCTTCCTGTCTTCATTCATCCAATGTAGAGATTCTTTCCTTCGCTCATTCATTCATCTGTCACTAGTCTCTCCATTTGGGGTGAAACTGACCACTCCTTTAATTCACTCAACCATTAAATACAAAGATCCATCCGTTTCCCCCTCTCCCTTTCTTTGCTGCTGAGTGTCTGTGTATCCATCCATGTACTCAGTGTAGAGATTTGTTTGTTTACTTAGTCATTCCTTTGGCCGTTCCACATAGACGTTTAGTCACTAATAGACGACATTAGATTTTTATGGCTACAAAACAGATTATGATAAATTTGGCAGCCTGAAACAACACACGTAGCGCTTGGTTGCCACTATGATTTATTATCTCATAGTTTCTGTGAGTTAGGAGTCAGAGCACAGATCTGTGGTCTGATCAGGGTGTCCCCGGGCTGTCACCAGGCTGCCCTCCAGTGGCAGCTGGCTCTGGGCCTCACCCAGGAGCTGAGGTCCTCTCCCACCCTCCTGTGTTTGTTAACAGAATATTTCTTGAAGCCATAGAAGCTCCATGGTAGCTTGCCTAGCCAAGGCCAGCAAGCAAGAGTCTGACTTCTAGTTGCTTTTATAAAGGCCTTGCTTGATTGGGTTAGTCCCACTCGGGAGTCTCCTTTTGATTAATTCGTTAATATGTTTGGAGGCTTAGTTATATTGGAAAACTCATTCACCACTTCCATATAAGGTAATACAGCTACCAACATGGTTGCCTATCAGTTTTACGATATTCTGTTAGTTGGAAGCAAACACCGCACAGGAGAGATAGGTATTATGCAGGAGCTTGGGTCTGGTAGTTCATCTTAAGAAGCAATCAGCTGTTGCAAATGATTAAACATTTCAAAATTATACGTATGTGGTTTGCAGTGTACCCCAGCTGCCCTGCCTCCATCCTGGGGGAAGGGTACCCTCCCTCCAAGCACCAGCCCTGCATTGGTTTCAGGTCTGATCCTGGCCTCCCCCATCCCCAGGTCTGTGACTCAGACACAAGGCTGGACCCCATGGCGCTGCTGGAGCTGGTACGGGTGCTGGATGAGGACCCCCGAGTAGGGGCAGTTGGGGGGGACGTTCGGATCCTTAACCCTCTGGACTCCTGGGTCAGCTTCCTGAGCAGCCTTCGGTACTGGGTTGCCTTCAACGTGGAGCGAGCCTGTCAGAGCTATTTCCACTGTGTGTCCTGCATCAGCGGTCCCCTGGGTGAGCATGCATGGGGCTTGGGCGGTGTGGAAGAAGGGAGTCCAAGGGGCTGAGGGCGTATTTGGGGCTGGAGGGTAGACTTGGGATGGGATAGGTTTAGGCATCGGCATGGCTAAGGAGTGAGATGGGGAACAGGTTGGAAAGGGATGTGGAGATTGGGGCTGAGCTTTGGAAGGGATGGCAGAGGCCTGAGGTCGGTGACCGCGTTGGGGGTTTGGGCTGGGGCTGAGCTTCCTCAGCTCAGGCACTGGAATGAGAGAAGACAGATCTACAGTCAGATGGGTGTGGTCTCACAAGCTGCACCCCTCAGTGGGGTTGAGCACAGAACTGGGTCTGGAGCTGTAGCAGGAGGCGAGACTGAAGACTGGTTAGGGGGTGTGAAAGGTGGGGGCTTGGAGGTGAAGATGGGGTTGGGGTGGCCCTGCCTTGGGACCGCAGAGGCTGATATTCTGTGACCCCAACTCTGCCCAGGCCTGTACAGGAACAACCTCCTGCAGCAGTTCCTGGAGGCCTGGTACAACCAGAAGTTTCTAGGCACCCACTGCACCTTTGGGGATGACCGACACCTCACCAACCGCATGCTCAGCATGGGCTATGCCACCAAGTAAGCTGAAGGGACGGGTGGTAGGGTGTGGGGAGGTCACCAAGTTCTGCATGTGCACCAGTGTGCATGTGCGAGTGTGTGCAGGGGTTGGGGTAATCTGCAGGACCATGGGCTCTACCGTGTGAAATGTTGGGAGAAGAGGAAAATACTAAAGGGCTAAGGGACATTGGCATTGAGCTATGTGACCAGCGGACACCATCAGATGAGCCGGGGCGGGGGCAGCTCCGGACTTCCTGGAGGCCAAGGCAGAGAGGGCACTGCAGGTGGAGAGGTGAGAGGGGAAGGATGGGGGGCGGGAGCTAAGGCTAACTGGTAAGCAAAGTGGACACACAGAAAGAGAGGGTAAAGAAGAGAAGGGAGACGGAGGGAGGAAGAAAGAAAACAAAGAAAGGAGGAGGAAGGAGAAAAAGAGAAGGAGAGGGAAAGGAAGAGGAGAGGAGAGAGGTGGAGAAAGAGAAGAGGAAGAAAAAAAGGAGGAAGAGGAGTAAAGTGAGAGACGGGCAGAGGCCCTGATCTCCAGGACATGCTAAACGCTTTAGGAGGAAAAGTGATTCCATGTGACCTGGGGGAGATAAACCAGATCATGTGACATTCCAGGGAGACGCTGTGCAAGACCCAGACAGAACGTGAGAGACACCCAAGGAACCACTGGCCCAAGACAGAGTCAAACCTATGCTCTTCCTTCCTCAGCCTCCCAGTGTGCTAACACTATAAGCCTATGCCACCACGCCCGGCTTCCTGGAGGGCTTGGAGCAGAGGACTGACATGTGACGGCATTACTCTGGCAGCCGTTTTGAGTACAGACTGCCAGGGCCGTCTGGCAGGCAGGCCGCTGTGGATGCCAAGTGGCACCAGGGAAGGGACTGGGACATGGTCAACTGGGGAGAAAGCAGTTCGGCCCCTTCTAAGGATCTGACTGCTGGTGGCCCTGTGATTTCCACAGACGGAGTGTGTATAGACTGTGTGGTGGACTTGGCCTGACACAGGCATCATGGATGCCCCCCCCCACGGCCACAGGAAGGGGTTCCCTAGAAAAAGACTGACGCATGGTCCACTCTAACTAGTAACCGCCCCCAAGTCCCACGCCTCACGGCAGGACCTGCCAGGAACAGTAAGCACAGCCGTGTTAGTAACAGCCAGGTCACCCTGAGAATGTTAGCAACGGAGAGTTATGGTGTTAGTCAGGCTGACATCACAGGAGCTGACGTTTATTGAGCAAGTACTGGACCTGGGCCTAAGCTCTTGGCATTTAATGCAAGCCCCGCGGTGACCCTCCCAGATCTGCTTCCCTCCCTTCCTCCCCTCCTTTTCTTTCTCTAAACCCTCTGTCTCTCCCCCCCCCACTCTTCTGTTCTTTCCCTTTCTGCCTCCCTTCTCTCTCCTCCTCTTCCCTTTTTTCTGTTTTCTCTCCCTCTCCACCCTCTTTCTTTTTCTCTTCTTCCGTCCTCTCACTCTCCCCTTCCTTTGTCTTCCCTTTTTCCTCCTTCCTTCCTCTTTTCTTGCTCTCTACTCCCTTCTCTTTCTCCTCTTCCTTCTTTCCTTCCCTTTTTTCAGGGCTGGAGATTGAATTCAGGGCCTTTGTGCTGAGCTACAGCTCCAGACCACTTTCATTTTTTTCTAAGTTTGAGACAAGTCTTCTCTAAATTGCCCAAGTGAGACTCAAACTGGAGATCCCCTTACCTCAGCCTCCCAGAGCAGACCAGCACTTTGACACATCCTGTTTTAGATGTGGGGAAACCAGAGGCCCGGAGAGGTTAAGCGGCTGACACCACGGACGGGGCGGGTGCCCAGAGACTGGGCCCCTGACCCCTGCGACCGGCCAGGGAGAAGCCCCTGACCCTGGGTCCTGTCCCCGCAGGTACACCTCGCGCTCCCGCTGCTACTCAGAGACCCCCTCGTCCTTCCTGCGCTGGCTCAGCCAGCAGACGCGCTGGTCCAAGTCCTACTTCCGCGAGTGGCTGTACAACGCGCTGTGGTGGCACCGGCACCACGCGTGGATGACCTACGAGGCGGTGGTGTCCGGGCTCTTCCCGTTCTTCGTGGCGGCCACCGTGCTGCGCCTGTTCTACGCGGGGCGCCCGTGGGCGCTGCTGTGGGTGCTGCTGTGCGTGCAGGGCGTGGCGCTGGCCAAGGCGGCCTTCGCGGCCTGGCTGCGGGGCTGCGCGCGGATGCTGCTGCTGTCCCTCTACGCGCCCCTCTACATGTGCGGCCTGCTGCCCGCCAAGTTCCTGGCGCTGGTCACCATGAACCAGAGCGGCTGGGGCACCTCGGGCCGGCGCCAGCTGGCCGCCAACTACGTGCCGCTGCTGCCGCTGGTGCTCTGGGCGCTGCTGCTGCTGGGTGGCCTGGTGCGCAGCGTGGTACAGGAGGCCCGGGCGGACTGGTGCAGCCCCGCGCGGGTGGCCGAGGCGTGGCACCTGGCGGTGGGCGCAGCCGCCTACCTGGGCTACTGGGCCGTGATGCTGGCGCTATACTGGGTGGGCGTGCGCAGGCTGTGCCGGCGGCGGGCCGGGGGCTACCGCGTGCAGGTGTGAGCGCCTGCCGGCCCAAGGACCCGGGGGGCCAGGTGCCACGGACGCCCCTCTTCCCTGGAGAGTCTGGGCCTCAGTTTACCTCCTCGGTGAAGAGAGCAGCAGACCCAAGGCGCGGCAGTCTGGACTTCGGGGCTGGGACTGCCAGGGAGGGGTTATTTATTGGTAAGGGTGTGGGTTTTAGGATGGTGGAAAGGATCCCACTTCCACCCTGTTCTTATTTAATGTCTATTTGTACTGTGATTAGGATGTAATAAAGAATTTATTTATTTTCTTCTGAACTCGTCTGGTTTTCTGAGCACTTGGGTGGATGGTGGGATGGGGGTGGGGATCCTCCCTGATTGAGCCCCGAGGACTCGGCTCAGACTTGGGCACTGGCTGTCTGAAACTGGCCTTTGCAGGACCCTAAGTTCCCTCTTGGGGAAGCAGGGATATTCATCCAGGCTTGAATTATGCAGTTCACTCACATGCCTTTGCAGAGCATTGGCCACCAGCCTGTGGGTGACGGCACTGGCCAGATCCCTCCAGGCTTAGCTGAGAAGCCTGAAGCTTCCTTTTCTCCACCTTCTGGCCTCTCTCTGAGCAGGCATCCAGCTCAATGAGAAGAGGTTCCAGGGAGAAAGCTTCAGAGTCCCCAGCAGCACAGCTCACCTCTCACGCACACCTCTCCCCTTGGCTGAGCGCAAACAGTGTGGGAGGAACCAAAGGCGTCCCTCACTGTGACCCCAGGGCCGATTTCACCCTCCGTGCACTGAGGTCTCTGGCCCTGCATTTCCCTAGAAGAAGGCTCTTTCCCATGAGCACCTTAATGTACTTTTTTTTTTTTTTTTTTTTTTTTTTTGTCTTTTGAGACAGGGTTTCACTGTGAAGTTCAGGCTGGCCTCAAACTCGAAGTGATCCTCCTGCCTCAGCCGCCCAAGTGCTGGGATGATGGGCATATATTTTTCACATCCTCTCCCGACCTGATTCCCCTTCTTTTCTTGTTAATAGCAAGATTTGAGAGCTGCTGTATTTGTCTCCAATATGTCTCCCATGAGGCTCACCCTTCCTTTTTTTTTTTTTGTATCTTTGTACCGGGGATCAAACTCACCACCTCACACTTGCCAGGCAGGTGCTGTGCCCCTGAGCTACATCCCTGGCCCGGCCCTCTTCAAATATGCAACAGAGTAATTTCTCATGTTTATAGATCTGTGCAGCCATTGGGATAATTTAAGTTTGGGACCTGTTTCATCACCCCGTGCCCACTGATGATCACTCCTTATTCCTAATCTTACCATCCCTCCAAGACCTAGCCACCCATCTGCTCCCTAACTAACGTTTCCCTGTTCCACAGATTTCACATAGGTGGAGTCAAGCACCATGTGCTCTCCTGTGACTTTCATTTAGTGTGATGTTTTGCAAGGTTCATTCATGTTGTTCTGCTGATCTCATTCATTCCTTTTTGTGGCCAATATTCCATAGACAGATTGCATTTTATCTACCCACTTACCAGCTGATGGACCATGGATACTTCCACTTTGGGACCATTATGAACATTTGTGCACCAGTTTTTCTACGGACAGATTTTTTTAGTTTTCTTGGGTTTGGTGTTAGTTTTCTACTCCTAGACAAACACATAACACACACAACTTAAAGGGAAAAAAGTTTTATTATTGCTTCATGGTTAGCTGACTCCAAGGCAGAAAGAGCATGGTAGTGGGAAGTGGCCCATCTCATGGCACCCAGGAAGCAGAGAGCAGGAGAGAGAGAAGATACACCCTTCAAAGGTGTGTCTCCAGGGACTCCAGCTTCCTACAGCCTACCCAGCTGTAAGCTCATTAACAGATTGGTCCACTGACCACCAGGTTAGGACCCTCTAATTCCATCTGGGCCCCACTCTGAACGTTGTTGTGTTAGGAATCAAACACTCAAGTTGTTGGGAGCACTTTGAATCTGCTGTGTATCTAGGAATGCAAGGGGTGAGGCCCAGTCAGAAAATCAAAGACTAGAAGTCCTGACTGCAAGCCCAGAGTATGGGTGGGCTTACCGGGTCGCAGTAAGAAAAATGTGAGATGTCTGTCCCCAGGTCCAAACACCCTGTAACTTGCCATGTACATGGATGATGGGAGGATCTGACAGAGCTCTTAAACCCTTGGAATTTCCTGGGTGATGGGGATACGACAGAATCTTAGAGGACTCCTGCATGGGGGCTGGACACCAGCAAGATTAAGCTAGGTGCTTGGAGCTTTCAGCCCCAACTACTATCTGTGGGGAATAGAGGGGACTGGAGACTGACAGACACTGACCATGCTCGTATCATGAAGCCACAAAGCGTGGGGCTTGGAGAGCTTCCAGGTTGGTGACACATCCACATCCAAGGATGGTGGTTCTCCCCCGCTCCACAGGGGCACCCCAACAGTCCTCACCCTGTGGACCTCTTTATCTGGCTACGAACATTCCCTGTTGTTATGGATTAAAAACTGGTGGTCAACTTAACACCAGCTGGATTACATCAGCATGGTTCTGAGCATAGATGTCCACATGAGGAAAGTTGCCAGCATAGACATGGAGACGTGGAGAAGGGGATGGAGGCACATTGATATGTTGAAGCATCATGGGTTCTCCTATGAGTTGTTTGAGCCGTTGGTTCTCCTGGAGGAGCTCTGGTCCTCACATCAAGCATTGCTTCTTGGCTCCGGAGGGGAAGCTTGGTCTCCAAGATGAACCCATCACATTGGCTTCCTGGCGTGTACTCAACTGTGCTTATTGTTGGAGGAACTCGGGGCCTCCGAGTCACTGAGGATGGGTGTGGTGCTTTTCAGGACAGCCCTGGTCTTTATTATGAGTGCGAGTTCTGGCTCCAGCGTAAAACCTCAACCTACAAGCACAGCTCCTTCACTCCGCTGGTATGGACTTTCTAGATTTCACTGCTGACCTTTCAGCCTTCCCAGCAAAGATCCATAAAATGGACTTATGTGAGTCCTTCTTGTGGGCTCTGGACCTCCAGCTGGACTTGTGGAAGGCATTGTCATGAGCTCTGGGTTTTCATCAGGACTCACGTAAGACATTGCTGTGGGATTCAGGCCCTTGGCTGAACATTCTGTGTCTTTGGTGTTGTGGACAGATTTCTTGCACTTTCTTGTGTTAACTCTGGGCGATCATCAAAAATATTATAAACTCCATATCCTGATTCTAATTGTTCTCCTGCAGAACCCCTGACTGCAACACCTATACAATCTCCTTTATAATAAACTGCCAAATGTCTCATGGAGTCCTGTAATCATTCTTGCAAATTACTGAACTGGAAGTGGGGGTGGGCTTCCAGGACCCCTACTTTCGTAGCCAAGCTGGACATTAGTGAGGGTAACCTGGGACCCACTATTTGTGATTAGTATCTAATGGGACAACAATCTTGTGAATATGAGCCCCTAAACCCTTACAGCTGGACACGAGCATTGATGATTGGTATCAGAATGAAATTATAAGCACTCAACTAGTGTCCAGAGAGTTGGAGAATTAGTTGGTAAGGCCAAAACAACAATAATAATACCAACAAACACTACTACAAAAACAGCACTAAATTGTGCACTTTGGTGTCAGGAGTATCGTGAGTAGAGAAAGTCTTCAACTGGAATCTAAATTTAGTGAGAGGCCAGATTGTTTTTCATTCTTCTAATTTTTCCTTACTGGTTCTAGAGTGCTCCAAAAAACACCTGGCACATAGTACATGCTCAGTAAATCCATGCTCAGTGACTTGAAGTTCATAGCGGGGAACAGGAATGAACCTGTGCTCAGCAGCATCACTTTGGGAGAGATGACAGACCCCATAAAAATAGTTTTGAACAGCAGTGCACCCAGATGAGTTCCAAGCACAAGCTGAAGGGGAAGGGTCTCAAGCAGTCACAGGGGTGGAGGGCAGTGGAGGAAGATAGTGTTTGGGCTGTAGGCTGGACAGTGACAGTAAGGTGGGTTCCTGGAGTTCAGAGATGCTTTTCAAGAGCCAAGAGCATCGCAGGCCAAGGCCTGGGGAATGGGACAGGCTTTGCACCTCCAAGGGACTACAAATGGAACCCCGGGGGCTGAGAGGGTAGCACGGGGGCTGAGAGGGTAGCACAGGGACTGAGCAGAGGTACAATAACAGAATGCTAGGCTCAATAGCTGTCATGAGGATTGATTAAGACATGTAATGGCTGCTTGAGGAAAATCATAATTAAAAATGAAAAAAGAGAGAAAACATCATTCGAGGCAAAACACAACATGCACCAAGACTCTGAGGACAGTGCAAAGAATCACAAGGAAGAAGAAAAAGCCAGAAAAACTGCAGGATAGGAAGATGATGTCTCTGCCTTGATCTCTGGGAGCGCTGAGGCCAAGAAGGTCAGCCAAGGCTGGAACCTGGAGACCCCTGGAGCCCTGGATCAGGACCAGGGTTTTGCTCTGGTGCCAGAAGGAGTCACTGAAAACCAGGGTGCAAAGGAAGTGACCCACTCTGACATATTCTAAGAAATGACACGCAGCCCTGGACAGCCAGCAATGCAGTCCCAGGGGTCAAAACGTTTAACTTAATGATGTGATACTTAGCAAGAGTCTCCTGGAGTCAACTGCACTATGACAGACCCTGCAGATGGCATGGGTGACAGAGGTTGGAGTGGGTAACAGCAGAACACTGTGTATGGGAAGGTGCTCTGCGGTGCTAGGTATCGGACGTATCTGTCCTACACTCCAGACATGACACACACATGATATTTGGAGAGTAAAGCACAGTCACTAACAACAGCATTCTAGTCTCCCTGCAGGGGTGTGTGTGCCCTGGACAATGTACATCTCTGAATACTAAGCAGACATTTAATCATTCTGATTTATGAAGCCTGGGCTTATGTTGCTTTATAAAATTCCTTAATAAGTACAAATATTTTAAAATACTTAAAATATTTAAATACAAACATTTTTAAAAATATTTAATATTTAAAATTATTTAATAAGTGCAAATCTTTAAAAATATACTTAATAAGTACAAATATTGATTAAAATGATTTAGTAAGTACAGATACTTAAAAAATAAGTACAAAATATATTTTAAATGTAAAAAGTACAATTATTTAATAAGTACAAATATTAAAAATATTTCAATAAGTACAAATATTCTTTTAAAAGTCTTATTATTTATATACATTAACCATAGTATGTGGGGCACACGGCTGTAATCTTAGCACTTGGGAAGCTGAGGCAGGGGGACTGCTGTGAGTCTGAGGCCAGTCTGGGCTACAGAGCTCAAGGTCAGCCTGAACTGCACAGGGAAACTCTGTCTCAAAAAGACAAAGAAAAAAAAAACCCGAAAAATCCATAGTCTGTATTTTGGGAACGGCCCAAGATAGTTCCTCCTCATCCTGTGGCCCAGGCAAGCCAAAAGGCTGGACAGCCCTCCTGTGCAGTATTGCTCAGCTCTGCAGAGAATGACCTACCGGGGCCCAAAGCCAAGCAGGGCCAGGGAGGCGGTGGGAAAGCTGCTGTGGTGATCGAGACACCACATGGGATGACTGGGTCCACAGGGCCGAGAGTTAGGAAGGTCACCTGGCAGTGGATCAAAGCTGAGAGGAAGTCATACATGACTCAATACTGTCTGAGCTGTGGGTGCATGGCTGTGGAAGGACGCCTGGCTTGAGGGCGACATCTGGGTCTGAGGGTGTCTCCTACATAAGGACATAGTGGGGGGCTGCCAGAGATGCAGGAGGGGAGAGACTGGAGCCTGGAGGCCTGAGGTCTGGCCCTGCCTGTTACCTGAGCCCTGCAGTGGCCTGAGCCTGTCTGACACACTGCTGGTCGCCTTCTCAGACCCCGAGTCACCTCCAGAAGTCAAAGAACCCGGGGCTGAAATATACTCTTTATTTCAGGAGTGAAAGCAGGATAATGTTGAGGTACCTTTGTTAGTCGCCACTCAAGTACCATCGACAGAACATCCTGAGGAAATAAAGAGGTGTGTGCGTGGGGCGGGGGCGGGGCGGGGCAGAATTATAGGCTCTGGAGCCTGGATCTCAAAGATGATAGGACTTGGACTCTCAGGTCCGAGGGAGGAAGCCGGGCAGGGACCCCCGGGCCAAAGGGAAGGCTGCAACCTGGGTCTGAGGTGGAGCTGCGAGCGGGACTCACCACAACAGCACCGTCGCTGTGGCAGACACGAGGGCAATCACAGCGGTCAGCAGGACCAGGTTGCCCAGCGTAAGGGCCTCTGGCCGGGCCAGCAGCTCGTCCAGGCTGGGCCTCCAGGGCTCGATCATTTCCACGTCCCGCGGCGCCCAGCGCAGCACTTTCCGGAAAACCACCTGCAGCTCAGTTTCCCCGCGCGGGGGCGGGCCAGTCACTGCAGGGCGGGGCGCGCGTCAGCCCGGTCGTCCCAGCCCCTCCCCGGCCCCGCCCCCTCCGGCCCCGCCCACACCATTCAGGAAGAAGTAGAGGCGCGCCAGGGGGCGCTGGTCATGCTGGATCACGCAGCAGAAGGTCCCGCGGTGCGTGGGCTGCACCGGCCGGATGCGCGCCAGGGACCCGCGGGCCCGCGGCATGTCGCGGAAGTAGGACGCGTCCCGAGTCCGGAGCTGCGGGTCAAGGGAGCGAGTTCACCCGGGCCAAGTCCTAGAGACGCTAACCAGCCTCGAGCTCCGCCCCCAGGCAGCCACGCCCTCCAGAACCCCGCCCCCAACCCTGCCCCCCCCCCCCTACTCCTTAAGCCCTTGGTGTCCCAGACCTCATCAAGCCCTGGCCGAGTTTTGAGACCTCACTTGTCTCTAAGCCCGGGGGATCCCCTTGCAGGAAGCCTGTGTTTACACCCATCTTCCAATGATCACCCCTGGAACATGAGCCCGTTTAGCCCCGTGGTGCCTGCCCAGCCCCTCTACACTCCGCAGCCGGTCTACACCCTGCAGCGGACCCGCCCCGACTCACACCTTGGGCGAAGCTCCAGGAGTACGTTATCTCTTCCTTCGGCAAAAGGAAGCCTACCACGCAGGAGAACAGGGCCTGGTCGCCGCGACTCACCGTCATATCCTGCACTGAGGACACCAGGTGGCACCGATGACTCTGCTCCCATCCCGCTCTTCCCGGGGCGGGGCCGGCCCCCTGCGCCCTCACCTGGACAGTCCAGCGGGAGGTCGCACAAGGTGGAGTAGCAGCCCTGGCAGCGGAAGCGCCGGGCGACCTCCTGGATCCCTGTGGGAGAGGACATGGGGCTGGACTCCATGGCGCCCACACCCGTGTCCCTTAGTCCACTGGGAGCTGAGTCCGCTTGCCAGTGTCATTGTTTAGATGCTCTGGGGATCCCCATTAGTTGACCTTGGCTCTCGGACCCGCCCTCTAAGCACTACCTAACCAGGTAGTGCTTATTTTCTGTAAGACTCCTAGAGGCCTCCAAATCGGAGGCCCACCCACCCATGCTCTTCAACTCAGACCGCCTCCCTTGCCCTGATTTGGGATTAAATCCTTACCGCAGGGAGGGACGCAGGGTTGTACTGCGGAAAGAAAGGAAATGTCATTACCCTCAAAGCCCCGGGAGGGTCCCTATGGAAAGGGCCCAAAAGATGTCACCAAACCCGACACCTCCAGAGGGGCAGAACCAGGCCCGTAGCACCCTCCCCAGGGGCGGGGCCGGGGAAAACAGCGCCCCTCCCAGGGCGGGGCCAGGTCCGCTGCGCTCCTCCTAGGGGCGAAGCCAGGGCCTAAACGCTCCTCCTAGCGACGCCTGTGAGGCGGGGCCAGATCCAGAGTGCTCCACTAAGAGGTCAGGCAAGCTCAAGCCATCTCTGGGGAGTGTAGGGGAGCCACAAGAACATAGGATGTCCCAAGAATGGTGGTAGCTGGACAGGAAAGATGCCAAAGGGCCGGAGCCAGATGCAGAGAGATTCAGGACGAGTTAGAATTCCCCTGTCCAGGACTCCAACTCTGAGCATTTTCTAATAAGGGTTCTGTTTTACCTTTTTTAAGCTCCAGAATGGCCCTCTTCATTTTTTCCGCAGCAGCAGGAAAGGCAACCTCAAAGGACCCTGGAGGATGGAGTGGGCCCTGTAAAACCAGCCCTAGCCTGTGACTGGCTCCGGACTCACCATCACGGTGTCCACCCATTCTGCACTCTGAGGACTCTCATTACCACAGCTCTCTTCTCCTCAGTGCTTCCTCCTGCAGCTTAAGTCTCTGCCAGGTGGAAGCCCTCCACTACATATGCCTTTATCTTAGGAGAAAAGGAAGGATAACCATCAAATTCCTCACCCAGACAAGTAGGGCTTCTAGGTGGCTGACCTACTTCCGTCTTCCTCTCTGTTGCATCCTTCTACCCATTTTCATTTCCCTTCAGACAAAGAATCACATTCCCTAGCACCTCAGGGCCTTTGCATGTGCAGACATCCATTGGGAGCACGTCTTCCCCTACTCTTAAAGTCACCCTCCATGTCTTAACCTCATGTCCCTTCCTTAAAGGTCTTCCAGCACCACAAATCTATACTCTAATCCAGTTTTTCTCTCATAGTACTCGATTCATTTCAGGTACATCTCTCCCCAGTTTGCACTTATGTGTCTATGTATGTGGATATTTAAGTCCATCACCCAGGTAAATATGTCTTTCTTTAGCGCCAGAACTCAGAGCTCGCTTAGAAAGAGTTCCATAAATATGCAAAGCATGAATTCCAGAATCCAACTGGAATTGGAGCCACAAGGCGAGACCCAGGGCTCAGATCCATCTCTTGGATGTGTTATATTTGGCCTGAGAAGTGTTTTTTCTTCTTCTTTTTTTAATGAACTGGTTGCCAGCAAATAAAATCTGGGAAGGTCACATAAAATGTTTGGCATGTCTTTAAAAAAATACTTTTTTTCTTTTTTGAAAAAGCGGTACTTCAGATACCATGTTGCCCTAAGGCAGTAATTAGCTGGAGCTTGGTGGCATCGACTCCCTTTCAACAGGGCACATGGGCCATTGCTCTGCACCCCAACCCCAAGGCTTGTCCTTTCTACTCCTCCTTCCTCCTTTCTGTGCTCTGTCATGGTCTCTGAGTTCTGACCCCTCCATGGCCTCCAGTCTGTAGCATTTCAGAGAACAAGACCAGAGGCACTTCTGGAAATCAGACGTACAGCATGGTGGCATCACCAGGGTGTGGCAGGGTACAGATCCTTTCCTCCAGCCTGAGTCACATGCTGCGTTCTAAGCCCCAGTGCCTCAAATGTGACTGCATTTGGAGAGCGGGCTCATCTTAATGAGGTGATTATGTTAGCACAAGGCCATCATGATGGGCTCCAGTCCAGCCTGACTCCCAGGATGACCAGTCTCCTTATAAGAGAACGACACTGGGGCACAACCACAGGGAGACACAGGGAGGCAGCAGCCATCTACAGGCCAAACAGAGGCCACAGAAGAAACCAGTCCTGCCCGCCCTTACTGACACCTTGATCTTGAATTCCAAGCCTCCCAAACCATGAAAAAAATGACTTCTATTGTCTAAGGCCCCCTGATCTATGACATTTTGTTGCAGCCACCACCTTCAAACAGGTAACTTTTCACTTTGGTAACACAACACTGTGCACCATCTGAGAAAATGCTTCCCTCTTCTCCCAGCTAAAAGATTTCATTTCTAGACCTCAGTTAGGGTCACGTGACCAAATTAGGAATGGGAGTGGCGTATGTGAACCATCCAGGCAGGGGCCGCGGGTCCCCAAAACTTTGGAACCACCACTTTGCCACCCAAGAAGGTTATTAGCAACAGAGAGGCTAAAGTTCTCAGTGTTCTGGGAGGCTGATGATACAGGGGGGTTGCAAGTTTGAGCCTGGCTTGGCCACTTAGTAACTTAGCGACATTTTGTCTGGGGAGAAAAAAAAGAGACTGAGGATGTAGTTCAAGGTGAAGTCCTACTCTGCTGCACCCCCAAGCTATCCCCCCCCAAAAAAGCATGGCTGAGGGTTGCAGCATTGATACTGGGGATGCACTTGGAGACAAAGACCACTGAAGCCAGCAGGGGCTTCCAAAAGAGTCGTCAAGGACTCAGAGGTCTGTCCTTGGCCACAGAGCAGGAGTGTGGTCTGCAGGCGGCAGGACGGCCAGGAGGATGTGGTTAGAGTGGGGCGCTCAAATGGAAGGCCACAAGGCTGGAAGTCTTTGAAACCTCGATGGGCCAACCCTGATGACTCACAGGAGGGCGAGTGCGGACTGCACCATGTGAGCTGAGGTGTCAAGCGGGCTGGCGTTGGAGCGGGAATGGATTGAAGTGTGCAAAATGCCAAACTATGGGTTATACCACTGAAAAGAAGGCACGGGATGGTGTTTTAAAGTCCCACCCACCCTCCGACCCACCCAAGAGCAGCATAAAGCTTGAAGCATCAGCCTCGGCCTAGATTGCCTGGATGTTGAGTCCTGGTGCATCTACCTATAAGCACACCTGTCCCTTGCACAGCTGAGGAACAGGTTGCAAGCCCTCCTCCCTACGTGATCCTCTGCCAGATGACTTAACCTCCTGATCCTCTGTCTCTACATTTATAATATGGGGACCAGCACAGTGTCTCGCTCCCATGGCTGGGGAGCAGGTGTTAAATGCCACACGACATAAAAGCATCCTGATCCTAAATCACCCTTTGGGCCTGGCCTGAGATTAGTTCTCCCAGCCCTTAGCAAGATGGGCCTCACACGTACACACTGTGGTTTTGTAGAAGTAAACTGCTAATGCGACTAGTTTCCAAATGTGAGACGGGGACCCCCAGACATCAATCAGTTAGGGAAGTGGTCTGAACTACACCTGAAGCCGGGCTCAGAGCCTCCATGCCCAGTCCTCCACTCACTATACTGCCCTCTTTTTCTATAAAGGCTGAGTATCCCTTATCCTAAAACCTTGAGACCAGAAATATTTCAGATTTTTGGACTTTTGAAAGTTTAGAACCTCAGAGAATTCAGGGATGGAACTCGTTTCTCAATGCAAACTGCCTTTATGCTTCATAAGCACCTTCAACACAGAGCCCAAAGGTCATTTCACATGGCATTTTGAGTATGGGCTCTGTCACGTGGTCCCTGGACCGCAGCCTGCCACAGGAGGCCAGGTGTGGGGTTGTCCACTTGTGGAGTCTTGTTGCTGCTCACAAAGTTTCAGATTTTGCAGCAATTCAGATTTGAGGCTCCGGGTAAGAGATGCTCAGCCACACCTCCTCTCCGTGGTTTATACACAGATGATACTACCTGTGGCCTCCCACAGGCAGCAAGCAACTGTGTCCACTGGCCCCTCTCTCCCACCCTCCATCTGGAGAGACCAGGATGCCACCCTTCCTTCTTCCCACCGCTCTGGTCCAGCATCAAAGGCAGCCCATCTCCAAACATCTCCAAGGTCCACCCTTCCGGTCCAGCTGAGCCCAGCTTTCTCACCTGGGAAGTGGGGCTCTAACCCCACCCCATGGGGTGGGTACAAGGTGCCCTTAAGAAGCATAATGTGTCCATAGCTGGGGCACAGTCAATCCCTCAAAATTCCTCTTCTGTCCTCCTACACCAACCTCTACCCCCAGACTCATCTTGGCTGAGCTGGATCATTGTGACTGGCTCAGTCACCTCCTGTGGACTCCTCACTGGTCTCCTGGCTTCTTCCTGAGCCCTCGTGACTGTCCCAGGAATACTGTCCAAGCAATTAACAGAGGGCAGGCCCAGATCTCTATGTTAGCAAAACTTCCGAGAGATGTAATGGCCACTGGGGCTTGCAAACCCCTGGTACCTATGCACCGATACCACAGTCCCTCGTCACCCCTCCACTGTCATCTCCATTCTGACCCACTGACACCAGAACCTTTGCACTGGCTCATCTTTGCACCCAGGCCCTTTGCCCACATTATTGGGCTCTCACCATCACCTCGCTCAGGTCTTTGCTCCACTGGACCTTCTCATTTGCACCTTGTCAGATCAATCTATTTTAATTGCCACCCCATCTCCTTCTCCCATTTTCCTCCACAGTACAGATCACCATCTGAAACCCTAAACTATTGTGAATCTCATGCCCAATGCCCAGACAGGAAACTGGCAGATTTGGTCTCAGCTGTGCTCCCAGTGGGGTTCCGGCCATGGCCATGGCTACGGCCAATAACCGCGGACTGACCTATTACACCAGCTCCTGCTGGCCTCTGATGAGCCTGGCACCCCAATGTCCAGCTGGCCCCCCATGCCCAGAGCACCCATACAATCACTACACTCTAACCTGCCTCATACTTGGGCTCTGCTCTGGCTCAGCTCAGGGATGACTGGAATGCAGCCCTCGGTGCCCTGGAGCCAGGCCCCAGGCACTGTCCCCTCTCCAGCAGCCCCCCAGGCCTAGGCCTCAGCCCCTCTCCAGTCCCTCTCCATCACCATAGCCCCGGCCTGCTGCAGGGTTCTCCAAGTCCAGCCCCCACACCCAGATCCACACCTCATCCCTGGCCTTTTCAAAGCCTGCATGGGAAGAAGGGTGTCTCCCAAACCCTCAGCCTCTCCTCCTTCCAGCTCTGGGGATGCGCAGGTCTCCCTTTGGGGCTGAGGACCCCCAGCTGAAGTCCTACTCCAGAACGATAGAAACTTCTCTCCCTTTGTAGAGTTTTAACATAAAGTGTGGTGGCAACAAAAGAAACCCATGCAGATACAGAGCTTCAGACCCATCAGTGGCCAGTTTATTCCTAAAATCAGGGCCCTGTGTCAGGGTCTCCCTGAAGCCCACTGACCCCACTACAGAGCAGCTCTTGGGCACTGCTGGGGATCTGGGCAGGGTGGCAGTGGTGACTAGGTGTGATGACTGTCACCTGCTGTGCTCACACCACCCCTGATGACCTGTGTCCCACACAATGGCTCAGCTGCCCACTCTTCCAGGCAGTACACGTGTCCTGCCGGCTAAGGCTGGCGTGCAGGCCTGCCCCAGTGGGAGTCTGGACCTGTCCCACCTGCATAGCCTTTACCTCGGCAATCACTCCAGAGTTCCTGCCTGGTTCCCTGTCCTCTAACTGCTTTAACCACAAGGACACATGCACATGTCTGTCTTGTCCTCGAGTAGGCCACCCACTTCATCAGATGGGCAAACTGAGAGCAGGTAACCTCAGTCACAGTCAGTCTATGTATGCAAGACCCTCTCTGCCCGGGGCACGGACTCCAGCCCATTCTTCCTCCCACCCTCACCTCCTCTCCACCCTCAGCGACCCCACTCGCCTCTGTCCCTGTCCTGGCGAGCAACCTGGCAATGTAACCCCTCCAAAACCACCACCCAAGCCCAGAGCCCCACCCCCCTAGTCCTGGGGTTGCTGAGCCCCAGCTCCAAGAGACACTCACCCCCGGCAGCAGCCTCCTCCTGCAGGGACAGGGTCATCTGGGTGAAGTTGTCATGCAGGTGGCTTCTCTCCTCATAATCTGAGGGTGGGCGAGGAGCAGGGGCTAGGGAGGCAGTGCCATCCAACACCAGGGCCCAAGGGTGGCACCCGGATTCTCAGAGGAGGCTCAGCCTAGAAGCCCCCGGCGCCCTGTCTGTAACCCTGGCCTCTCTCCACCCCTCTCCGTTCCCTGGGCCTCTCCTCAATCTCCAGTCCCTCCGTGGATGCTGCCCGGTCTCTTTGAGGTCTGAAGTGGCCCTCACTGTCCTTGAGTTTTCTTCCGAGTGTGTCTATCTGTCTGTCTGTCTGTCTCCCTCACTCCCCCAGTTTCCCCAAGCCTTGGTGGCCCCTCCCCAGGTCTGTGTAATCCTCCTCACTGATCTCCATGTCCGAAAGTCCCTGAAAGGCGGCAGTGAGGGCTTCCTTGCACTGGTCAATCCGGGGGCCCTGCAGCCCAGCAAACATCCTGCAGATGCTGACACGCTCGGTGTAAGTCGTGAAGCACAGGAGACAGGCCCACGCGGACGCCCTGAGCACCAGCAGGGCCCGCAGACCAGATGGGACAGCACTCGCCAGGCGTAGCAGGGCCATCAGAGGGTCTCAAGGCCTGGGAGAAGCGGATGACCTTTGTGAGGTCACTGCGGGTGGGGGATGGGCCAGGGGCCTGGGGTCAGAGGTCAGAAGTGAGGCTCAGGAGGATAGCTTTGGTCCGGGGCTGGCCTCTAAGCCCTAGCTATGTGGTTGTGGTCAGGCCAGACGCCAGGCTCCCAAGAACCTCACCTGTGACCCTGGATGTCCTCACAGGTTAAAGGGTCTCAGGGACCCAGAGACCGGCGGCAATGCAGAGGCTCTGACAGGCCCTGGTTGGGGGTAGGAACAGAGACAGAGGCAGACACAGGACATTCTCAGGTGCCAGAAAGCTACAAGAAGTCAGGAATAGACACAGAGAATAGACACGGAGAGCCACGGGGAAGTTCCAAGACAGCAGCCAGGGGCAATGTGGTCCAAGACAGATGCAAAAGCCACGGGGACTGGAGAGGCAGGGCGTGCAAGGGACACAAGAAGCTGGACCAGGGTAGAGGAGCTAGGCCAGCCCCGGCCAGGATCCCCGCCGCCCTGTCCCGTGCAGGGCGCAGCCTGGGGAAAGCTAGGAGGCCGTATAGTGATCTCCTTGGGTGTCCTTCTCAACTATACAACCTCCTACCTCAGCCCGGGGGGCGCGGCAAGGTGGACAGATCGGACAGATGGACAGACGAGGGGGGGGGCCGGGGAGGTCCCAGCCGCGATGATGAGCCCCCGACACGGACCCACAGACACGAGCTTGTGTGTGGCGAAGGCCCCGCAAGGTCGGTTCTACGGGTGGGTGCCAGGACCCAGGAGTCCAGGCCCCCGGCCCCCTCCTCCCAAGGAACCTAGGAATCCAGGCCCTAGGCCCCTTTCTCCCCAGGGAATGCCACAGTCCAGGAGCAGTCCTGTCCTTCCCAAGGAACCCACTGGCCCAGGGCTCCAGCCTCTCCTTCCATGAAATCCAATCGTGCAGGCCCCAGCCCTCCTCTCCCAGACTCAGGGATCCAAACCCCAGGTTCCCTATTGTACCCCCAGAACCTCAGGAGACCAAGCTACATGCCCGTCCCTCCAGAATTCCTAGGGGTCTTTGCCACAAGCCCTGTCCTTCCCAAAGAACTCAGAGGAGTCCTGGATGCAGTCCTCTCCTGCCCAAGGAAACCATGATTACAGGCCGGGCCTTCTGCTTCAGCCTGGGGTCCAGCCAGGTATTTCCCTCCCAGAGGGAAGTCCTGGCTTCCTGAGTGTCAGAGGGAGGGAACCCCACCTGCCCACCTCCCCTCTTTCCCTGTCAGGCTGTGGAGACTCCCAGCCAGAGCAGAGGAGGACCCGGGGGTGCAGAACCTTCTAGCCTCCCCCTCACTTCTTCCCTCTTCTCCTTGGCTTCTTCTGGCCTCTGGACACTTAGAATGGCAACAGCTTTGGTCACAGAGAGCTGTCACCACTGGGCCCTGAATCCCCAGCTTCTTTGGCACCTCCCACCAAGCCCATCCAACGGGGTGCAGCAGCACCCCCATCTTCATGTGAGCAGGCTGAGCCCCTGAGAGGAGAGCAGCGCCGCTGGCCAGGGTGGGCCTGCCGGCCAGGGTGGGCCTGCCGCAGGTGGCCGGCTCGGCTCCCCCTCCGCCTGGATCCATGTCTACCTTCCTGTTTCTTTCTCTCCACGGCGCTCTCTCACCCCCTCCTCTTCCTCCGTCTGTGTGTTACCTGACTGTGCCCCTCCCTCCCCATGGCCACTGCCTGTGTCCCTCCCTGCCCCTCTGTCGTCTGTCTGTCCATCCGTCCCTGTCTGGCTCCCCACCTCCTCCCCTGTCTCCCGCCCAGCCGGCCTCTCCCTCTCCTCCTCCTCCTCCTCTACCTGCTTCTGCCTCTCATCCTCCCTCCGCAGCCTCCCACCCCCGCTTTGTCTCTCTCCTTCCCCCTGACCCTCGCGGTCCCTCTCTCCCTCAGTTTCGCCCTCCTCTCCTCTCCTCTGCTCTCCTGGCTCCCTCTTCCTCCCCCTTCTTCTCTGTCTGGCCTCCCGCTCCCTCCGCCCATCTCCCAGCCTCCTTCTCTCCCGTTTCTGTCTCTCTCCCTTTCTCTGCCGGTCTCCTTCCCTCCCTCCCTCCCTCCCCTCCCCCACCTCCTCTCCCTCTTTCTCCTTCCCTCTCTCCCTCCCCCTCGCCGCTCCGAGCCAGGTCTGGAGTTGGGGGTGGGGTGGGGGCGGTGGAGCAGGGGCCCCGGGCTGGGGTAGCGACCTGCCAGGGAGGGGAGAGGAGGAGAAGCGGGAAGGGGGCGGGGAGGGGGAGGGGGAGGGGGCCCCCGAGGTCCGCACCGGCCCCTTCCTTGCGGCAGCCTCCCAGACCCTCCGGCGGGGGCTAGAGTCAGGCCAAGGTGGGGAGGAAGGGGAAGGGAGGAGCCCCCCCCAACCTGGCCCGGAGCCCAGGCTCGGGCTCCCAGCATGCCCCGGGGCTGCCTGGGGCCTGGGGCGGGGGGAGCAGAGCGGGGAGGGAGAATCTTCAAGATTCCCGGGACCCGAGCATCCCGCTCCCTCACCCCGTCAGTTTCTCGTGGGGGAAATTGAGGCCCGGAGAGCCGGGTACGGACTCGTTCAAGGTCACTGGACAAGGCGTTGGCGGAACCCTTCCTCTAGGCCTGCTTTGGGGAAGGGGTAGGGGCTGAACTTCCCCCAGGTCTGGGTCCCCCTCCCCTTCTTGGTGGACCCTAGGGAGCCCCCAAGGGTCAGAGAGCAGACCCAAACAGTCTGGCACCATAGCAACCCGCTGGCCCCGCCCCCTTAACCCCTGGAGGGCTGGACTCCAGCTGGGGTGAAAAGGGAGGCGGGGACTCCAGGGTTCCGGGGGAGCAGCCCCTAGTCCAGGAGGTGAGGTGCAAAGATACAAGGGAACCCCGGACTCCTGGGTGCTCCAGGAGGGCGCTGGGGTCCAAGGCTGTGGAGAACACGACCCGGAGGGGGTAGGGCTGCAGTGTGGACTCCAGGGTGCCTGTGAAGAGGCCGGGGGCCCCCATGCCGGGGTCCTGGGGAGACGGCGGATGCCAGAAGTCGGGAAGAGACTGGGTGGTAGATTCCCAGGTCTGAGAGAAGAGATCTGGGGCTGGAATCCCAGGTCCCTAAGGGAGCGCGGCCGCCGGGCCTCTCTCCCGCCAGACATCCCCTGCCCCCGGCGCTGACCCGGGCCTGTCTGGCAGCCCAGACAGCCTCCCCTCCTCCCCGGACCCCTCCCGCTCGCAAGGCTCACCCTTGACCCCTCAGAGCCCCGCAGCCCCATCCCCGCCCCTCCCCCTCCCTGCGGCCAGACGTTAACCCTCTCGCGGCCGGGGCGCCGCCGCAGCGGGACCGCCAGCCTCCACCTCCCCAGAGGTCGTGGGTACCTGGCCCCCAGCCTCCTCCACCCAACCCGGGCCCTTCTCACCCCAAGCCCTGCGCTCTCCTCACTCCAGACTGCCGGAGGTGTTCCCGGCCCTTGCAGCCTCCCGACCCCGGAATCCAGGTCCATAAACCCCTTCTTCTCAGAGTCCGGAGTCCGGGCTCCCGGCACCGCCGCACCCCCAGATCCTCCTCCGGGATCCCAGAAACCCCAGCCCCGAGTCCTGGTCCCCGGGCACCCCCGAGTCCGCACGGCCGCAACCCTCGGCCCAGACTCACCGCCTCCCGCGCTCCCGCGTCGGGCAGCCTCTCCTCGCTGGCGGCCGAGACGCAGGCAGGGCCGGGCCGCGCGTCCTCCTGCATCCCCGCGCCGCGCCCAGCGCGCGCCGCCCCGGCGCCCTCGCCTGTGCAGCCTCCGCTCCCCTCCCCGGACCCCGCGGCGGCCGACAGCGCGGCCTCGGACCGGCCCCCTCCCCGGGGGGCCCCCGTCCGGCCCCTCCCCAGCGCCCGGCCCGGCTTCCCCCCTGCCC
Organism: Cavia porcellus; assembly: GCF_034190915.1. Lineage (NCBI taxonomy): Eukaryota > Metazoa > Chordata > Mammalia > Rodentia > Caviidae > Cavia > Cavia porcellus. The sequence continues at coordinate 29,620,694 of NW_026947490.1, read as the reverse complement.
CGGAGCTGGCCCCGGTCCAGGGGAAAAAATTCCATCCAGCCCCGGGGAGGAGGCGCGGGGCGGAGGCAGGAGCGGGAGGGGAGGCCGGGCCAGGGGAGCATGACGCAGGGCGGAGGGAAGGGACAAAAGAGAGGCCGGGAGGCGGCGGCAGCCGGCGCGCCCAGTGCGCCCTCCCTCGCCCGGCCCGGCCCGCACCCGCGCTCGGCGGCCAGGCCACCGCCACCGCCTCCCCGCACCGGCTTCCTCCTCCTCCTCCTCCTGCTCCTCCTCCTCCTCAGGCCGCCTCTCCGCCTCCGTCGCCCTCCCTCTCCTCTCTCTCTCCCTCTCTGCCTCGCTCTTGCCTCTGGGTATCTGTCCTTCCTCCCTTCCACCTTCATCCTCCGCGCGCTCTACGGATCTCGTTTCTCTTCCTCCTGCTCCCCATCCCCGTTCTCCCTGCGTATCTCCGGGTCTCCATCCTCCCTCCCTCCCTCCCTCCCTTCCTTCCTTCCTTCCTCCCTTCCTTCCTTCCTTCCTTCCTCCCTTCCTTCCCTCCTTCCCTCACTGGCTTTCCTCTTCCCCCTCTCCTTGCCCTCCTCTCATCCCTTCTCCCGCAGGGTCCTGCTCTCCCTCCCTCCTCCTCCCTCCCTGTGCCATGGTCCCCTCCCGTGCCACTGGGGACTCAAGGTGAATCTGACCCAGATCTGCCCCTGGAAACGTTCTGATGGAGACAGACCCAGCCGCAGAGTCTCCAAATTTGTGTGTGTGGGGGGGGGGGTGTTAGGCAGGGACGGGGGTGGGGGGGGGACGAGGCTTTGGGGCGCCCCGGGAGGGAGGGAGGCGTCCTGGCAGCGGAGCAGACGTGAAGTGAGCCCTGGACCGTAGAGGGGCGGCGGTCGGGGCGTCCCAGGCTGCGGCGGGCTCAGCTTAGGCAGAGGCCGGGAGGGAGGAAACCAAGGTGATTCCGGAGGACAACGGAGCAGTCAAGTCTGCTCCCAGCCGTTGGGCAGCAAGCCGAGGAGTTGGGAGAGGTTGGGGTGAGTGGGCGGGGCCGTTCTCAGCGCGTGGGAGGGAAGGCCCGGCTGGGAACTTGGTCCTGCGCGGGCGCGCGCGAACCACCGAAGGTCGGGGCAAGGATCAGGTCTGAACGTCAGACCTTTCTGGAAGGATGAACCAGGAGCCTAGGATGCAGGGATCCTCTCTCCAGTTTAAGGGCCAGGACTGGGACCGAGAGGAAGGGGTGGGGCCGAGAATGTCTGCAGGCCAGGGCATCTGGGGACTTCTGGAAAGGCCTAGAGGAAGCTGGACTCAGGCCCTGGAGCTGAGGCAAAGGAGTCAGTCCCAGTGGGGCAGTGGGGAGCAGGGAGGGAAGAGAGGGTGCAGGGGGGAGAAGATGCACCCTGCCCCTCCGAACCTAGCGGGCACCAGGTGTAGGAGACATTAGGGAGGACTTTAAGGCTGAGGTGGGTGTGTGGTCCTGGCCTCCAGAGACCCACCCAGTCCTCCCCTTTGGGCACAGCTTCTGCTTAGTAATTTCCTGTGCATCCTTCCAAAGGAATATATATATATATATATATATATATATATATATATGCATATATAATGCCAGCCTCTTTTTTGTTCCTGGGTGGACTCACATTATCCTAAATTTTTTTTTTCAAACACAATATTCTAAAGATTCCTTTATATCCATGCTGTTAGAATGACCTCATTCATTTTAATAGCTGTATGCTGTTCTATTTATCCATAATCAATACAGTTGATTAAGGAACTGGGAATTTTTTTAATAAGCTAGTACGTATACCTATTCAAATCCTCTGCTTCGGGTGTTTTTTAAAAATGGTGTCAGTAATTCCTATAATGGTCTCCTATGACCTATGATTTCATTTTCCAAAGTTTCTGTTACCTACAGTCAACTGTAGCTCCAAAAACTACATGGGAAATTGCAGAAATAGTTCATAAGCAATGTAGTGGCATTTCACGACATCCTGTCTGAGATTTATGCCATCCCTTTGTCAGGTGTAGCCATGCTGTGTATGCTACCTACCTGGTAGTCATTTGGTGCCTGCCTCAAACTGTCAATAGTTACCAGATAGACTGCTGATACACTGCAGGGCTTGGGTTCAAATAATCTTTATTTATTAATGGCCCCAAAGTGCAGGAATAGTGCTGCTAGAATTTTTATTGCAATACATTTGTAATTGTCCTGGTTTTACTATTACAGATATTAATCTGCTAGTGTTCCTAATGTGTAAAGTAGATGTTATCACAGGTATGCATGTCTAGGGGAAACATGCTTTATAAAGTGTTCAGTATGACTTGAGGTTTCAGGCATTTACTGGGGGTCTTGGAATGGATTGCTCCCTAACTTAATCAGGAGAGATTACTGGAATGATTATTCCTCTCATTATTTGCTATGATTATTTGCTAAGCATGGTATCATCTATGGCATAGCCACCTTATTATTAGACAGTTACTGTTTTCACCTAAGGATGAGGAAACTGAGGTTCTCAATAATGAACTTCCCTTTCACAAAATAAGTGACAGAGCCAGGCTTCAAATCCAGGCTGCTCCAATTCTAGTTACATCTTGGGGTGGGGGGTGGATTTCTTTGCAGAGTGTGCCACCACTCAGAATTGGTGCTGGCCACACTGACACTTCACTGTACACATAAATTTACATAAGATCTCAAAGCATCCTGTGTCGGACCCGGAACTGTGCCTTGATGTCTGGAAGGACTGTCAGAGAGTTCACCCCAGGTGCCTGGGGAGGTCAGGAGAGTAACTGTATCACCTGGCTGACCCTTTGTCCTGCCCTGAGCCTGTTGCATTGCGTCGTGATGTCTGGGTCTGTGTCTGTCTCTGGGAATTCACCGAGGGCACAGTCACGGTCTGAGTCATCTCAGTATCATCCAGCGTAGGTATGGTCCAGAGGAGGGGCACAGGATGAAAGTCAATAAATGAATGAATGAATGCACGGGTGAGTGAATATCAAGCCATTGATCCCAAGGCTGGGATTTACTTAGTTCGAGTTAGTTCCTGAAACAAGGCTTCCATTCCCATAAGTTAGTAAGTCACAGGGGCCACTGATTCCATCATTCTGTGACACACAGGACTCCAAATCCTTCAGCACCTAAAACCTGGCTCTTCTAATTTCTGCAAATTCTTGAGATTCAGTACCTGCCATTCCCAACAAGCCTGGAGACAGCAGCCACCACTGGTTCTGGGTTTGACCACTCCCATCACTCCCTGAGAGGTGAGGTTACCTTTCTCATCAGATCCTGGCATGTAAGTGCCACTGTACCTGTCAGAAGCAATCATAACATTCCACTCAGATGACAGAAGCCACCACTCTAAGCACTCCTGACACGTAGGTGCCACTGTGTTTGCTACCAGTTAAAACAGCATTCCAGAGGAGGGTAGAAACTCCCCGCCCTTCACGAGACCATCCCCAAGTTTCTGCTAGACAGAAGGATAGCTAGACAGGACAGCTGCCCCTAGTCTGCCCTGATCTAGGTCTTAGTCAAGGACTCACAGGTTAAAAGTGGTCCTCACAGAGTCATGGCACCCTTTGTGAGGGGTCAAATAAGCCCAGGATAATCCCAGGGCACCAATTATTCCGTACAGGTGGGATAATCCTCAGGTATGTAATAATACAGACCATTCAAATGTAGCAGATGTTCCTATTGCTGTATTAATAACCCAAAATGGTACCTTTTCCCTGGTGGGTTAGGAGCAGATTTTTTGTGATGAATTGGAGGTGGGAGAATGATAAATCTTGTTCCCACTCTAGCTGTTTTCTAGGCAAGGGGCCTGGGGAAAGAAGCGTGACTGTTTGGGGAGGGCTTCCCATACCTTCTCTCTTTGCCTGTACCCCGCCTCCTATTGATCTGAGTTGAGCTGGGTCTGCAGCTGCTCTTCTCTGTATGTCAGTGAAGGGTCTGGAAGGCTGGGCTGAGAAGCAAGGATCCTGAGGTGGGTGTGGTCTTTGCAAGCCTCTCAGCTGCCCTCTACCTCTCCTGCCTCCGGTAAGGGCAGCTTTCCCCCCATGCGGGACCCACTCCTTGGGACTGAGACTGACAAGAATGCAAGAATGTTAGGCTGCAAGCCACAGCATCCTGGCTTCCCCTCCCTCAAAACTTGGCCTGCATCTGTGTCACCAACAGTGTAATCCGAACATTTATCCAGAACCCCAACCACTTGAACTAGAGTGCAAGATTTTACTTTATTTTGCATCTTGATGCCTGGTTTTATGCTTTCAAAACCTTTATACACGTGTTTTATTTTCCAAGAACAGACTAATCTTGTGCATAGAGCCCAGTGATTAAGAATATTGTGAGGCTGGACTGCCTAGTGTGGTCCTGGCTTCCCTGCTTTCCCAGCTGCATCTCTCAATGGCCCAGTTTTGTGATCAATAAAAAGGGAACAACAATAATGGTACCTTTGTCACAGGATGGAGATGTGAGGGGTTGCAGAAGGAAAGTGCTTACAGTGCTTGGCATATATAAAACTGCCTGATTCTATTCCCATAAATTAACATGGAGCTAGCTCTTTAGTCCAATTTCTTCATACCCTTGCACTTAATTTTATATAAACGAGGCAATTTGTAGTTACAGAGGACAGGGGAAGCTTTCCTTTATTGACTGCTGTCTTTTACCCATTCTCAGGCAACTCTCCACCCAAAATCATTTGTTATGTCTAATTTGACAAAGCTATTAAATTGTGCTATTAAGGGAAACGCAGCAGTTTATACTTATGGAAATTTTTTTTCCCATTGCTTACCCTGATTGACCCTTCTGTGTCTGCCCATTCTCCCAGGCCAAAATCCGAAAACATTTATCCTATTTGTTATGGGTTGAATCAGCTCCAAAGGGAAACGTTCGTGTCCTAATCCCTGGTACCTGTAAACATGGTCTTATTTGAGGGTCTTGACTGAAGTAATCAAGACGAAATCGTACTGAGTTAAGGTTAGATCTAAACCCAGTGACTGACAACCTTAGGGGGACAGCGATCAGAAGCACCCCACTTCAGATTTTCCCTTTCTGCAGTTTCAGGGAGCCTCAGCCCACTGGTGTCTGCATGGCTCCACGACCCTCCCGCCAACAGGTGATCAGAGGTCCAGTAGCGTGACACTCCACAGCGCTCACCTTACTGCGTCCCTCAGCAGGCACTGTGCTATCCCATGTCAACACAGGAGAGAGAACACAGAATGGGAAGCTGCTCTAAGAGAGACTACATTCCCACAACGGTATCACCAGGCTCCTGCTGTGGGTGGTTCTATTTATCATTGGTTATTGTGAATCTCTTGCTGTGATTACCAAACTTTATTTATTTATTTATGCAACTGGGGATCAAATTCATGACCTTGCACTTGCCAGGCAGGTGCTTAGGCCACTGAGCTAAATCCCCAGCCTCATCTAAATGCTAAAGTTTATCATAAGGTGAATATGCATACATCACACACAAGCGTGCACATGCACACACTCGCAGTTTTCAGTACTGTCCACGGTTCCAGATACCCATGGATGTCTTGGGCTATAATCCCCCATGTCTTACGGGATCTACTATATCTGAAGAGAGATTTGGAAAAACAGGTGGTGATGGGAGCAGAGATTAGACTGATACCTCTGCGCCCCAAAAAGCACCAAGGTTGCCTGCAGCCACCAGAAGCTGGACCAGGGAAGAAAGGAGCCCGAAGCAGGAGCAAGCATCTGGTCTCCACACCTGAGAGAGGATACATTTCTATTTGTATAAAGCTACTCAGTTGTGTTACTTCGTTGCAAAAGTCCTAGCCATGTGAATGTACCTGCCTTGACAGACTTTCATTTCATGCTGAAGTAACAAAGACTCAGGAGTGTGCACGTATTTGGATTGCCTCGAAAAGTTTTAGTCTCAAGTGTTCCTTCAAATTTTTCTGTTTAATTTTGTCTTCCCTCTGTCCTTTGAAGACTGAAACATTGACAGCCAGCTTCAAGGTCATTTCTGGCATCCTTGAACTTGTGTAGTCCAGGTGAATATGTGAATGATAGTGTTACCATCACATCTAATCAGTGCCACACCACTAATAATATGCACAAATCACATGATTCCTAGCTATTTTTAAGATCTGAATAGTCACGCTCAAACTTAAGCATTCTAACGTAACTTAGCAAATCTTCTGTTTGTTCAAAGTCAAAACTGTATCATGCAGTTGAAGGCTAAGTGTGTGCACACTGATGTTTCCATGTGTGCAACTGTATAATTATGAGAGCAAGGGGCTGAAATAACTCATGATGATTGTCAAAGCCTGTGGGCTTCAGGTGTTTCTTCGGGAGGCAGACTCTGAAATGGAAATTTGAGTTCAGGGAATTAACTGAGGACCCTCAGAATTCACACTCGTAGGGGACAGAAGGGGACAGGACTGGCCGGTGTGGGAAGCTGGACCTCTGTGCAATCATGATGAAGGTCTCAGCTTGTCCCACAGGCCTCCAGAGCCAGGGAAAAGGGACCAGGCCTTACAATACACACCGACCTGGTGAAAGAAAGAAGGAAGGAAGGAAGGAAGAAAGAAGAACTTGATAGAATAATGTTTTATTTTGGTTTTTTTTTGTTTGTTTGTTTTCTTTTTTTTTTGTTTGTTTGTTTGTTTGTTTGTTTTTGTCTTTTTCCTTTTTACCGGTACCAGGGATCGAACTCATGACTGACTGCTTGCAAGGCAGGCGCTTATGCCACTGAGCTAAATCCCCAGCCCCAATGTTTTATTTTGAAAAATATTTTTATTTGTACATATTTATCATACATAACAAATACATTCATCGTGGGGAACTGGTACACAAACACATCACACCTTCGTTCTCTGTACTTCTCCTCTCCTCCCTACTACCCCCTCCCTCCATCCCTAGAGCTCCTCCTCAATTGCAAAAAGCTGCACCAATTAAATTTAACAACCTCTATTTAAGCAAAGAATGATTCATGAATTGGGCACTACGCAGACCCAGGCGAGGGTCAGAGAGTTCCACCCAGTAGTGTGAGCACTGAGTTTTCACAGCCAAAAGCAGAAGCAGAGTGAGAATTCCCCTGGCTGCTACTGCTGGGGGGGGGGGGATGGGATATGGAGTGATTGACTAGCTGCTTGTGATTGGCTGAAGCTCAGCTGTTCATGACAGGCTGAAACCTAGTGATTTCTTCTTCTCCTCCTCCTCCTCCCTCCTCCTCCTCCTCCTCCTCCTCCTCCTCCTCCTCTTCTTCTTCTCCTTCTTCCTTCTTCTTCTTCTTCTCCTTCTTCCTTCTTCTTCTTCTTCTTCTTCTTCTTCTTCTTCTTCTTCTTCTTCTTCTTCTTCTTCTCCTTCTTCCTTCTTCTTCTTCTCCTTCTTCCTTCTTCTTCTTCTTCTTCTTCTTCTTCTTCTCCTTCTTCCTTCTTCTTCTTCTTCTTTTTCCTTTCTTTCTTCTTCTCCTCCTCCCCCTCCTTCTTCTTAACCAAAATATACCATAAAGTTAGCAGTATGGTAAATGTGTTTTCCACAAAGCAGAGTCAAGGGTGGGACCCATTTAATGGGAGCTGTTTGAGTCTTCAGGGTTGCACCCTCTTGAAGGGATCCATGTGGATTTTAATAGGGCTGCAGACAGCAAGGTCAATTTCTCTTGTCTTCTTTTACCCTCTTACATTCCACCACGGGATGACAAAGCAAAAAGGCCTCTCCACACCCCAGCAGCCTCACAGTGGGCTTTGCAGGACAGTGAGGAGCTAATTAATCTCAATTCTCTCTCTCTCTCTCTCTCTCTCTCTCTCTCTCTCTCTCTCTCTCTCTCTCTCTCTCGTTTTGGCTTAGTTACATTCTAAGTTAGGCTGAGTTTGTAGGGTAGGAACCCAAAGTGCAGAGGCAGCCTTAGTCCCATGGCTGCCTGCTTATTTTGCTCTAACAGATCCATCGTTGGATGTGGGCTGACTAGGAAGGGCTTGTGACCTTGGGGAGGCAGCTGCCTTCCTCTGGTGGCTTCTTTTGGATACAGGAATCAGCTGAACCCTGTCAGTCACCAACTTCCCTCACAGCTGGGTGAACAGTGTTCTCATTACCCATGCCTTTGACACCCACAAACAATAACTGAGGATTTCTGCATAGCTACACAATCGGGGAAACAGACTGTGTGTTGGTAAACATATTAGGAGTGCTATGGTTAGAAATCATCAGGAAGAAATTTTTCTCCTCTTGGAGCCAACAAGTACTTGCAAAAAATGTAAATAATATCATGAGACAGAACAGCAAAGATTAGATAGGATGGAAAAAGCCAGAGATCATTTCTATGATAGGCAGCTGGCTTAGAATTGTTTGGTATTTTAGCACCCACATTATTCCAGAAAATAATCTTTGGTAACTGTGTTTGATTTTTTTTAGTTATTTAATTCCATTTAGGTCATATATCTTTTAAGAAAAAATGTTATTTGCAAATTCGTCACATTTGTGAAGATGAAGTTTTGCAAGACAACTTTGCCAACTACAGTTTTTTGAAGTGGAAGTGACACCAACTAGCATCACATATAACAATTTCTATGGTAATTTATCTCTGATGCAGACATCAAAGACAGCCAAGAGCATGGAAAAATAAAGTGTGAGAAAGGAGATGCCCCAAACACATTTTGTTCCCGATAATAAACTTCAAAACAACAGGTTTTTGAAAGACTACTTTAAAAATATAAATTCTTTACGGTTTTCGGTCTATTGAAGCTGAAACCTTAACTCAAATTGATCGCATCAACTATTTTTAGAAGTGGAAGATGAGGGCTTTTCAAAATTTTCCCAGGCTATGACTCTTAAAAGTTCTCTCTTGACAACATGTTTTGAAAAATTATCCTGGACATTATTAAACGGTACAGAATTATTGTACTCATATGCATGGCTTCATCATGTCATGCGTGAAAGAACGAATCAGATGCCTCCATCTGATTTATGACTAACTTAGCTGTATTTCTGCTTGGTTGCTGAGCTGTATCTGGGTCTTGCACATAGTTAGAACACAGCAGATATGAATTACAGGATATATGTGGAATGGAAAGTGATAATTCTCACTGACAATGGGACAAAAAGAGGCAAAGGGTTAGGAGCGAATCAGAAATCGTGAACTTATCATGATTTGATCACACCCTTTAACTGTGTGTCCACAGCGAGCTCGGTATCAGCTAAGATAAATTACTGTTCAAAGCCAAACCGGAGTGCGGTCACCTCTCCATCCATCTTCAGCTCGTGTGGCACAGATCTGAAGCCTGTGTTCACACAGGGCATTCAAGCAGGATGGCCAAGCAGTGTGTCTGTGTTCAAGGAGCTACTAAGAAAAGAGGAAGCACTGCGCTCCCCAGATGTCAGCACCCACATGGCGGGACTTGCTGAAAATGAAAGTGAAGAGGGAAAAGGTAGCTGGCTTAAAGAATCTGCGGAAGAAGGAGCCAGGCCTGTGCGCTGGGGCGGTGGGACGGTTTCCCTCGGGATGCACACAGGAGAAACTCTGCTATCGTTCTGCCTCTGCACAGCACTGAAATAAGCCTTGAAGGCTGAGAGAGACGTGGAAATTCAGAGGTCGCTCTCTCACAGTGCTGTCCGCCTTCTGAAGTGGCTTTTCATGGTCTCTACTTCCAAAGGTTCCTGCTCATGCTGGATTGCAGAAGACCATGGCCTCTGCCTTGCTCGCAAACTCTCTGTTGCCTGCTTGGCGTTTAAGGTTCGACTGACTGATGAAGTGGTCCTATTTCGGGCCACCATTTTGGTAAGACCCATGTGGTGAGGGGCTGAGGAGAGCCTGGGGCCCACAGCAAGCCAGAAACTAGGACTCCATCCCGATACCTTCAGGGAGCTAAGAGTTCCCGCAGCCCCGTAGTGAACCTGACAGCCAGTCACACTCCTGGGGTCTTCAAATGAGAACCCAAGCCTGATTCAGCCCCTGGAGGGCTGTCTTTCAGAGAGACCTGAGCAAGGGGTCAAACTAAGCTGGAAAAGATAATCAACATGTGCTGTGTTAAGCTGCTTAATTTTGGAGTAATTTGTTATGTAACGAGATAATTAACTGACTTTCAATTTTGATGTCTTATAAGTCAATCCCTTGCTCTATTATCCTATTTCTCATGTAGGATTTAAGGACAGATTCTTCCCAAGTGATGATAAGCTCTTAGAAAATGTAAGAGAGCACAGGGCTTCGTTTTCTTGGACAATGGTGGACCAGGCTGGGTAGAGCAACCACAGTGCTGAAAACACCTCAAGGGGCTGGGTGCAGCAGTACCAGCGGTCTGGCTACAAAGCCATGATACTTTTTTACAATGGAAAATTATAGGTGAATAGCAAGTTGCCTCCCTAGTATAAAAACTAAAATGTATATCCTGTGAAAGTGAAAGGGGAAGAATTGTCTAAAAAGGGAAGGCGGTGGCCATTGGTAATCTATTATCATGACTTGAAACCCATATTGTTTTCACTGTTCTGTTTAGTTCAGTTTTATTCTGTTTGTCTAATAGTATTATATTTGATGGCAAGGACAGCTATTCCAAAGACAGCAAAATATATTATGGTAACCATTTTTTATTTCCTATTAGCTTGATCCAGGAGCCTTGTATTGCTTTCATTGTTCTGTTTTGACTGATTTTATTCTATTGTGTTTTGTTTGATGGTATCATGTCTAATGGTATAGGCAACTACTTTGAAGACAATAAAATGCATTATGATACCCATTGTGATTTTACTATTATCTTCTTCTGAAGTCTTATACTGTTTCCACTGTTTGCTTTTATTGGTTTTGTTCTGCACTATTTTGTTTCATTCTATTATGCCTGATGGTATGGGCAATTCTTTTGAAGATAACAAGAGGCATTATGGTAGCCATTGTTGATCTCCTTGTGTTTTGTTTTTAAGTCATGTACCATGTTCATCCTTTTGTTTTGATTGACTCTATTCTGTTTTGTTTCATTTGTTTTTATTCTCTTACAAAAAAAAAATACACTACCAGCAGTCTTTACAAAAGCACAGAGCACTTGTAAGTTTGAAGGGTTTCCTTAGAGTCCTGAGAGATGTGAAGACCTGGTGAGGAATTTCCCAGCTGAGATTTGGAAAGTGAGAGCTCAGAGAAGCAAACAGAATACACAAAGCTGCTTTTGACTGAGGATTTCAAAACTGAGCTGCAGTTTTTAGCAGTCTCCTGGGAAGTGGTCAAGAGGTATAAAAGTGGTCTCTAATCGGTGGTACCTTGGACATGCAGCCCTTTCTGAAGGAAGACACATCAACTGCAGAAGAAAAATGATCACAAATGGGAAGTTGAAGACAAGAGGGGCAAGAACATGGTGAGCGGAATGGTGGAGATCTCAACAGGAAAGCAGCGGTGCCTTCAGGGCAAGGCATTGTTCAGTAAGCAAAGAACAATGAAGGGGCTAGGGAGGTGGAGGCAGGATTAAGAGGCCCAATAAGAGATGGTGCAGAATCCAAGGACCAGCAAGGTGGGAAGATGTTAGGGGAGGGAGAGACAAAGAGACAGAGACAGAGACAGAGACAGAGAGACAGAGAGACAGAGGGACAGAGGACTGAAGCCAGCAGGAGCTACACCACCTTGCAGGGTGTCCTATGCCACAGAACTGGACTCTATGATAATGCAGCTACTGCCCAAACTGTGGGAAGGGCATGGGAGGAGCAAAGCTCCACTCTCCTCCTACCTTCTGATACCTAGCTAAGTGCCACCTATTGGGTAATCCCAGTGAACAAGGGGATGCAGATGAGGAGATCCTGAGAAGTCAGCGTCCCAGTGCCCAGAGGTGAGCCAAGAAGCACCAGTATGGCCTTCAGATGAATGAAGGAGCTCACAGAGGGTCCCAGGCGCTCCCTGTCATCGCTGGGAGATGCTATGTCAGTCCTATTCCAATGGAAACCTACAAGATTATAGCAGCCATCCTCGAGTGCTTTGTACCTATGATAGCAGGGTGAAAATGAGGTGGGAATGAGACAATTAGTTCTCATGAAACAGGTGACAGCTCATGCTTCTCCGGCTGCATGTGAGCCTACAGTGGCAAGCACTTTACATCCGCCTTCTTGTCTACTTTGTTGATTGAACTGGGGACCTTTGCCTAGCAGGGCAAAGGTACCCAGGTCATGCGTATTTCCTCTGAATGGCTTTGCTGCAGTTTCCCATGGATCACTGCTCTGGACCCAGGGGTGTGAAGGATTCTCCAGGGAATGTTCTGGATGCCCCCGCTAATCCTTCTTTATCCCACTGTGTAGCAGTAATCCAATTTTCTCATAATATACAGGATCCCTCGGCTACCTTAGTAGGAAGAGCTCTTTGCCTGCCCTACTGGTTTGGCATTCTGACCTGCCCCAAATGGCTTCCACTGTAAAGGAATCCTGACTACGCTCTGTGGTAGAAATCCTTCTCCTTTTTACACTAGGGTTTACAAACCCACTCAGTCCAAGTTTGCAAGATTGAGAAGTGAAAATGGCATAAGCATATGATCTTGTGTGCCAAAAGTCAAAACTACAACAAACTTACAGGTTTTTGTTTGTTTTGCTTTGTTCCATTTTTCGCTTTTGAGCTTTTGGAGACAGCATCTCACTGTGTATCCCAGGTTGGTCTTAGCCTCACAGTGATCTTGCCTAGCCTCCCAAATCCTGGGATTACAGGCACGTGCCACCACGCCCAGCTAATTTAAAGCTTTTATTTGCCACATTTGAATCAGCAACACTTTATGCTCTACAGTATTCCAGTGAGCACTGCAGAGGAAGAGAAGCCTTTACCATGTTAGCTACAACCAGCCTGTTTTATTCTCTCTCTCTTTCTCTCTCCCTCTCGCTCTCTTTATTTCTCCGAAGGTGAGATAACCAACTTAATGGTGTAGAACTTTGGCATAAATGACTCCATTTTGGTTTGGTCTGTCAGGCCTAAAGCAGGAAGAGTTCGCCCAAACCAATGGCCTCCCAGATATTTCATCTACCAGATGGGAAAAGCAAGAGGGGCTCCTCCTACCTGCCCTTCTTGGGTTGACACTAGGTATTCAGTTGGGTGGGGTGAGGGGTTCGTATCTGGTGTTGATTTAAGACAAAAACTGTGCTGTACAATGTCAGACTCAGCCAGGACTCCTCTCTGATGGCACCGGAACAGCCTTGTGCAGGTCATACCACACACACCTCAAGCCATCCGCTTCTGTGTGATTAAGCATTATTTCACCTCCTGGCCCTTGATTTGCCACTGTTGATGATGATTATTGTTTAGTGTACAGGGCCAGGAACTGAGCCTTGGCTGGCATAGTGATAGACATCCTTCTAAATACTTAGCATAAATACATAGGGATCCTTCTAAATACTTAGGCATAAATACTTCCTACTTCCAACACATGTCTTGAATCAGGAGTGCAGGGCTTGAGCTAAGCTTTTCATTTGTTGTTTGTCTGGTCTCCAAGTCAGTCAGAGGCAGCCTGTCAGCCACAGTCTTCACAAGGCCTTTATCACCAAGGTGCCCAAGTGTCACTTAATCTCCCAATGATTTGCCCTCCACCTGCCCTCTCTCTTATTCCGTCATTGGTAATAAATTGAAGCAATTGTAACACAATAAAAATGACTGGGGGGCTTAAAAATAGGATGAGTATAAAATCAGAGAAAACAGTAATACGTTGGAGATATGCAAATCGAGTTAAAGTTTTCTAATATCTTGGAGAAGCTTAAATAAATTAACCTTTAGACTTTATTAAGTGTGCAAGTTACAACTTTTAGTAGAACTAAAAGAATGTAAAATTTCCAAACTGATGGAAGGGAAATGAAATAGGGCAGGGAAAAGTGTACCCTAACAGTCCAAAAGCAAGCCAGGAACATGGAAAAGATTATGGAAAAGGCGGACACAGAAAAGACACAAATGTGGGGGATGAAACCCAAATATGTTGGTGGTTGTGGTAAATGAAGGCTCCTGTTAAAATCAGTTATCGCCAAAAAAGAAACAGTCACCTCACTTACGCATTTTACAAGGCACATCTGAAACACACGAGTGCAGCCTGTCAGATAGAAGGCAAGCAACGTGGCACATTCTTGCCACAAAGAAAGCTATGTGGCCAGGTTAGTAGCAGCCAAACAGACTCTGAGGTAAATGGCATTAGCAGAAATAAGAATAATGATGCAAGTTTCAATTCCTCAAAACATTAAAATTCTTAGTGTAGATTCATAGAGCTTCAAAATATATAAAATGAAAGTTCATAGAACAACAATAAGGAATACAGATTCTCAAACACAGTGGGAAACCATGGTATATCTTTCATTAATGAATATGCATGACAAAAATCAGTGAATATATGGAAGATTTTAACAATATAATTAATAAATGGATTCCAGCAAAAGACAAAACCCTGCACTTGTAAATGAATGCAAGTGTTACTTTTTAATCTGTCAATATCTGTAATCTCTCCGGTGCCATTAAAGCTCACAAGGAATATTTGTAAAAGTTCACTGGGGACTGAATCATGAAGAAATTCTCATAGTTCAAAAGAGTCATGTCATAGAAAATATATTTTCCAAGTACTTTACATTTAAAGAGTAAACCTAAAACTAAGCTGTTGGATTCTTGAAATTTTGGAAATTAAGAAATCACTTTCTCAGCCAGACATGGTGGCACACAACTGTAATCCTAGCACTCAGATCTTGGGAGGCTGAGGCAGGAGGATCACTGCAAGTTCAAGGCTACCCTGGGCTATAAAGTGAGTTCAAGGCCATTTTGAACTTTATGAGGAAATCTTGTTTCAAAAAGACAAAGAAAACCAAAATCACTTTTTAAAAGTTTGTCAACTATGCAGTCAAATTGGAAATTAATAATTTGAGGGATATTCATAACTTACGTGCATATTTTAGGAGATAAATAAATTAAATTGTATATTTCTCGTCAAAAAACCAAAAGAATGTGGATCAAAATAATGAAAATTCATCAAAGCTGTAAATTGATCTTTGGAAGAATAATAAAATGTATAACCCTAACCACAGTGGACAAAGAGAAGGCATATTTAGCTACATCAGGAATGAAATAAAGGACAAAACAAGATATGTGATGGACACTTAATGTTTTAAACAATTTTATGTAAATTCTGTGAAATTAGAGCAAATGAAAAAATATCTAAAATATGCCATTTAGTGCAGGGAAGAAAATAGTACTGGTGGTAAAAAAAAAAAAAAAAAAAAAAAAAAAATCATCGCACAAGAAAAGCTTTAGGCCCAGAAGGCATAACCAGCAAATTATATCAAAATGCAAGGAAAAAAAACTCTCCGTCATTTTCCAAGTTTTTGGAGGCTAACACATTGTAAAGTTTATACCAAAGTCCAACATAAAATGAAAATTAGGTACACAATCAGCTGCACAAATGTTTCTAAAATTAACAAACTAAATTGAACTAGATATAAAAGGCTACTGTATCACACCAAAACTGGCTTTGTTTAGTCACACTAACCATGCTGCAGGTACCCAATAACCACATATATTTAATGGTTACTATGTTGGGCATCACAGAAAAAGAACATTTCTATTGTGAAAAGCACTGTTACTATTTACATATAGAACATGCCATCTGTAAGAATCATTTATCTGTGATCAGAATGCTAAAAGACACACATAGAGCAAAGATCATAAAAAGGCATTCTTCGACAAAGGGCCAAAGAGAAAAATCCAAACCACTGTATCAGAATATCTAGAATTCAGCTACCCCACCTGCTAAAGAAATGGACAAATCGTTGGTGATAATGACAGATCTCCAAAGCTGTCCCATTAATGCCAGGAACAAGGCAGAGTGCCACCATTACCACAATGGCCATTGCTGCTGAGGTGCCAGATGAGCTTGACAGGAAGGTAAGAGGGCATAGAAACAGGAGAAATGAAAAGATGAGATTGTTGAACAGCTATTTTGAAGAAAACAAGACACTAGAATAGCCAGTGCTGATTTAATGTCATCTTACCCTGAAGTCCTACTATGCTTTTGTTATTCTGTTTCCATTGGTTCTATCATGTTATATCTTATTGCATATTATTATGTGTGATAGTATAAATAAATTTTTTACGGAAGATGAGATAATATAGTGGCCATTGGTCATTCTCTGTTATTTGCTTCTGAAGGCCCTGTAATACTTTCATTCTCTTGAAAGATTTTACACTATTTTGTTATGTTTGATACTATTGTATATCAAGTTACGCTCAACTATTTCAAAGAAAGAGACGTTATGGTAGTTACAGTTAATTATGTGTTGTCTTGTGGTAAAATGCTGTGTTGCTTGCATTGTTCTGATCTGATCTGCTTTGTTATATTCTTTTGTCTTAATTTCTTTAAAAGAAAAGACGAGATTGTTATCTCTCACAGACAATGTAACCATCTGCCTGAAAATTCCAAGGGAATTTACAGGTAAACCTTAGAATTCACGATCAAGAGTTCTTTTTCTGATTCGACATAATACAAAAGCTATATACTAATCAGCTCTCAAGTAGAATCAGATCCCTATCCCACACCGTACACAAAGCCATTCCTGAGGAGTGTGACGTGATTTTGAGGTTAACTTTTTAATTGATTCTCTTTTAATGTAAGAAAGTTATTAATTTTTATAAATTAACTATGCAGCTCCTTTCAAAGAGGTAATTTTGACCTGTCCTCACAACAGATTTCTCACATGTGGAGCTATTTTTATTTGTTCTAACTAGTTGGGGGGAAGAATGTGATGAGCATCTATTGGGTAGAACCAAAGATGCTGCTAAACATCCCGTAATACACAGCACAGCTCACTCTCCCCACAGTCCAACAAAGTATGGCCCAGTTGCAAATGCCAATAGTGCCTTATTGAAAATCTCTGATATAACCTGACATTTAAACAAATTATTGTATTGCTTCTTATTACTTCTCCATTTAATTTTGAATTTTCTAGGTGTACGGTCATACTAACTGCATGCAGTGAGGATACATTCTCTCCGGCTTTTGTTCTTTTTTTCTTGGTTCTGTTTTACACTGCAGTGGGCTGAGACTTTTAGAAAAATATTCATAGTGGCAAGCTCAGAGTCCGGAGTCCAAGTCTCAGTATCAAGAAGAAAAGAAGCTTTTCTTTCTTTCTTTCTTTCTTTCTTTCTTTCTTTCTTTCTTTCTTTCTTTCATCCTTTCTTTCATTCTTTCTTTCTTTCTTTCTTTCATCTTCTTTTTCTTCTTTGGTTAACCCTAATTGGTTTCTTTTGCATCCAAGAATCCGACTGGCAGAACACTGGCTACTACCTGTGGTACTGGGTGTCATTTCCTTCTTCCAGGCTTTGTTGAAAATCCTCTCTCATTTGCATTCATGCAGAATCCAGGAGTTCATGGCTTCCACTTCCAGTCCATCACCACACGGGTCCTTCCTGTTCTCTGCCTTGCCCTCCGGGTGAATCCCCTCTCTGGGAGGGCAAAGCCACTTTCAGTAATGTGCTCACGGATTCTCTGAATGGCCCTGAGTGGGAGCTCCATCTTGGCCACTCCTCTTCCCCAGCGTGGTGGTGGCCCTGGGTCCTCCTCCTCTTAGTGCTGCTTCTTCTAGCCAGGACACTGCCTCCCCGCCCCAGGAAGCTCCTCACCATCCTGTTCTCGCTTTGCCCCCCAGGAGGCCACCCCTGAGTTCGCAAACATATGCAAATGTCCTCCGAGCTCAGGCTCAGACATTATTCCCTGATGGTCTTTAGTAGAAGTCCTCTTCACTCCTGTTTTATGAATTGTTGTTAGCATATATTTGCAAGACATAATGAATATATTCATTGTGGATAGTTGTCACATGGGCTTGACAAAAAGCTTCATTCTTTTTATATCCCCTTCCCCTCCATCCCTCTCCTTTCCCTGTATTTCTTGGTCTGCTATCCATTTGCCAAAAGAACTATCTCCTAATTTCTTATCATTTGTTTTTTATTTTTCTCTTTGATTTATTTATACACTGGGTTTTTCATGTAAGAGCAAACATACAATTTTTTTGAGAGAGGGTCTCACTGTGTAGTTCAGGTCAATCTTGAACTCACTGTGTAGTCCAAGCTGGCCTTGAACTCACAGCAGTCCTCCTGCCTCAGCCTCCCAAGTGCTGGGATTACAAGCGTCCACCACCACACCCACCAGCCCCTTCAGCTGCTAACAAACTCCTATGTATCTTCCTTTTTGGTCCATTATAGTAAATTTTATTTTAATAGATTTCCTAGCACTCAATCCCACCTGTATTTATGGGTAATATCCTTTAGACTTTGATAGGGAGATTTTTACTGCTCATTATCTATTTGCAATTTTTCTGTCAATATTCATGAAAGATTCTTTTGTGGTTTTTCCTTTTGTCTATTATCACGGTAGCTTTTTATGTTCTATGGTGCTGACTTTGTGCAAATAATTGCAAACTTTTGCTGTTCTCTTTAATTTATGCTAAATCAGAATTGTCTGTTTGTAGTTTTAAATAATTTAATTGGGCTTTGTCAGTTTGTTACAAATGGTTACAAATTTACTTAACGTGTGCATCAACCCTTGAGTCCATTCTGTAATCTACACATTCCTGAAGAATCATCAAAGTACTTGTATTCCAAATTTCTAAATTATAAGCGAGGAACTTAGCATTTTATTCTTTAAATAATTTGTTTCTTCGGAGCTACTGACTACCATCATTTTTATCCTTTGGTCCTTTCCTGCCTGTGTGGTTTCCCTAAATCTGAATTTTGTTCCACCGTGTGTTGGTGCTGCGGTTGTCGCTGTTGTGTGTGAAGTGCTGGATTTCACATCGATAGCTCAATTTGATATTTTGTCCATTGGCATCAGTTTCTCCTTGACAATTATCTCCAGATTTTCCAGTTTCACTGGTATGTGGCTGCTTATCCTCGCTTTAACTTGCTTTATAATAGAGTTCTAAACGGGAAGCCTTTAGCCTACCTTTTTGTATTACACACTTAGTTCAACCGTCATTTTCAGTTTTATGCTGTTATTTTTCTACCTCATTATTTGTTAAGGGCTCCTCATCCCTGGACACCTGACCGCGTCCAGCATGGAGAACCTTTGCACTGGATTAGCTTCTGGTCTTATCCTGAGCAGGCTCCTGGCTAGGGGAGTTTTTATTTGATGCGGCAGTGAATCTGGATTTCCAAAGAGTTGCAAAGGCTTGCATGGGTGTAGTAGGCCTGGGGCAGGAAACAGCAACTATCTGGGCAGGAGCCACCAGGGCATTTGCCTGGGCGTGGGGGAGAACACAGCGCCCCATGGGGAGCTCAGGCAGAGTAAGTGCAGTGGCTGGTGCAGGCCCGAAGGGCACCGGTTGCCTGTTGTCACGTGGAAGCACCTGCCACTCAAATATCTCAAGAGAAGCCGTGTCTTCTATTTTGATTATTAGGGAAGATCTCCAAATTTGAAGCTGTAATCAGTAGATTTAAACCCTGTTGAAAACCTGTGTGCAAACTAAATGCAACTATACACTGAAAGTCTGAAATTTCCCACGAGTAAGCTCTTGGCCTTAATATGTGAGTTCGGCCGAGTAGACAAACTCTTTGACCTCTGTAGCCTTTGATTTCCGGCATGAACTCCTGACTCCAGGCTTCTGTCTCCGCAATGCACCCATCTGTTCTCCCATGTTGCCTACCTTGTCCTTTAGAGTTCTTCACATGTGATTCATGGTTATTTAAATCTCCTTGTGAGACAATTTCAACATCAGTGCCATATCTGAGTCTGGGACTGCCCTTTGGTTGTCTCTTCAGACTTTGGTGGCTTTTTGAAAGCAGACTTTATTTCTGAAGCACTTTTAAGATCTAGCCGCCTCCTATACTCCCTGGCATGTGACCCCTTCCTGTGTCACTTGACCTCTGCTTCCCCTTCACACGGTTTTCTCTTTTTCTACAGCCAGTCTCCCTCTGCCTGTCTCCTAAGGACTCCTGAGATTCCATTTAAAGCCCTCCAAGATAATCCATGGTAATCTGTTTATCTTGAGATGTTTAGTTTAATCACATCAGCAAAGTCTCTTTTGCTATAAAGGCTCACCCTCAGAGGCTCCAGGGATGGGGCATCCATATATCTTTGGGGGTCATTTTCCAGCCCACTACCTCTTGTCACTAAACCCCAGTCTTCAGCGGGCATGTGCCCTGGGCCGTGGCCTTGACAAATGATTCTCAGCTTCCCTCAACCCACTTGGGGTGACAGGAAGGCACCAGAGTGCTGGGCCTGAAGAAATGGCTCCCACACTGGGAGAAGACTCCAGAGCAGCCTGCGTTGTGCAGAATGCTCTGTGCCCCTTCAGACAGGTTTGTTCTTCCCTCTTCCTGGGAAGTCTGGTGGGGCTCCTGGAGATACAACCCATGCACGTGTGAGGATCCCGCAGGCCTAAACCTGCAAGAGTCCCGCATCCCCTGCTAGCCCATGCAGATTCCAGCAGCTCATCAAAATTGCTACATTGTTGATTCTCCGTAGGTTCAGTTTTTACTCGAAAGGTCGAGAGTGACAATTTACAAGCTCTTTGCATGTCAGAGCTGCAACGTGAAGTCTCCTGTTCCACCATCTTTATTCTTTCTTATTGGTTTCCTTTTGGTTAGTTTTGCACATTTTGGTTGGAGGCCCGGCCTTGCCCATTTACACTGGGTGAACGTCCTCTCTCCAAAATCAATGCTGATTTCATTTTGGTCAGCAGGGGGAGCCCTTAGGCTTTGGTTGTCTCTCTTCTCTGAAAGTGAGTTTGACCTCTGCTGGTAAATTAGAGAAAGACACGCAATAGGAACTTGAGTAGGGTCAGGGGCCTCACGTCAGATCACAAGGCAGCTGTGGTTACAAAGTAAATAAATAAAAAGTAAAATACGTTTGTGCGAGAAAATAAAACTGGGAGAGTATTCTAACAAATGGTACCTGGGACTTGGCTCTCATGGAGAGAAGCAGTAACACGGGGTACATACTACTGCAAAGTGGGGTGGGGGTCATTTACTGCTCAGTCTCTACTGATTTTTACCATCTGAGAATGCCATGTCTTCCAATTTTTCAAGAAAAATCTACATTTTTGTGTTCACATGAGCTGTCTCCCAATATTTCGATGTTGTAAATTACTTTAAAATTTTCCAGACTGTTCCAAAGAGAACAAAATACAGATAGGAGCTGAACTTAGCCTGCTCATTGGAAGCCAAATCAAGGAGGTGAGAGCCTACATCTTCCCAGGGTAAGGGTGGCCAGAGGATGGGAAATAAAGGAAAGTGACAAGGAAGCCTTTTCTCTCAGATGGGAGGAAAGGAGCTGCCCCCTCACTGTAGGGGCATTTGCTTATACACTTAGCAAATAATTTCATGCAGCACCTTGTTACTTAGTAATCTGCAAATCTGGCAGCCTAAAGGCCTGACTTTTTTGAGACTGGAGTGATTTGTTTCTGTGGCTCCACTTGGTGATCTCTCTTGTCAGACTGGGCTTGTTTGGCCCTCACAGGTGTGGTCAGTCTCCAGCTTCAGCCACTCCCAACATCAAGTGCCTAGATTTTCCTTCAACTGCAGCTACAGCTGGTCAGGTGTGGGTACTGTCATTGCTTGGATCTTAAATATGTGGCTCTCCAGGACTCTTGGGAGGTCCTGGAAGTCAAAACTTTAGGATTTGGGTGGTTATGGGAGTTCCCTGAAGGGGTAAGTCTTGCCCACAGGTCCATATATTCTTTGTTTCTCTTTCTCTTTTTCTCCTCCTCCTGCTCCACCTCCGGATCCTCCTTCCTCTTCTTCCTGGCTGTCTGACCTGAGCAGCTTTGCTCTACCACAGTTCCCTGCCAAGATGTCCTCCTTCTCCATAGGCAAATATATTGTTCGCCTGGTTCCTACACAGAACCTGGGCTGTGCAGGAAAGTACACGAGACCACAAGCCCTATGCCTCCCCCTAACCCTGGTGTACGCTCTGATCCTGATTTGCAGATCCATGAAGCCACAAACTCACATTGGCCACATTTAAATTTTCCCCAGGCTATTTGTGATTTGGGGGTTTTCTTTGAATTTCTTCCCTTTTCTAGATTTTGGACTGAAAAATCTTCTGTTTCTTTGTTAGCCTTTCTCATAGTTTTAAGATTTCATCTCATCCAAAACATTGGCTCATAAAGACCCAGAATAAGGTTTGGCCAAATGGGCAACCCCATAGCCCCAGTAGGTAGCTAAGTGGCCATCGTTACACCCTGTATTTCTATAGGAAGTGAATCTGACACCTGGCCCACAAAGCCTGTGAAGGCTAATGCCTTTTTAGATTTCTCAAGTTCCTGACTTTAGACAGCACCTGTATGGTTATGATTCTGTTCATGTGTCCAGACAAAACTTTCCCTGAAATCCCAGACCTGTGTACCTGATTTCTTCTCTGCTTCTGAGTCTGACATAGCTGACTCAACTTGTCCCAAGCTGAGTTTCAATTCTCTTCCATAGAAATTCTCTTCCATGGCTAACAGCAGGCCTGAGGAACAATTTCAGATACACTCAGCCACCTTAACCTTTGACAAAGGGGCCAAACACATTCAGTGGAAGAAAGATAGCTTCTTTAATAAATGGTGGTGGAAAAACTGGCTCTGCATATGCTGAAGGCTAAAACTGGGCACATATCTTTCACCATGCACTAAACTAAAGTTGAAATGAATCAAAGATCTAAATATTAAAAACAAAAACATTAAATTTCATAGAAGATAGAATAGGCAAAACTCTTGAAGACCTCATGTAGGCAAAGTTTATACAAATAGATATCTGATCACACAGGAACTATCACAAAGACTCAAAAACTGAGATTTCGTCTTATTTAAGAAGCTTTTGCACAGCAAGAAAACCCCAATATAGTGAAAAGACAATACATAATGTGGGAAAAAAATTATTTAGCAGCTGTTCCTCAGACAAAGGTTTACTATTGAGAACATATAAAGAATTCAAAAAAATCAGACTTCCAAAATCTAAAGACCCAATCCAGAGATGGGCATCTGAGATAAATACACACTTTGAAATGAAAAAGTACAAACAACAAATAAATATATGAAAAAAAGTTCAATATCACTGGTCAAGAGATACAAATTAAAACAATACTGAGATTTTATCTCACCCCAGAAAGAATGGCTATCATCAGGAAATCAACTAATAACAAATGCTGGCAGAGCTGTGGAGAAAATAGAGCCCTTCTCCACTGTTGGTGGGAATGTAGACTGGTGGAACCACTGTGGAGGTCAGTCTGGAGTCCTCAAAAAAACTAGGACTAATGGTTCCATTTGACCTTGTCATTTTCCTCCTGGGTATCTTCCCAAAAGAATTAAAAGCATCATACTATAGTAATATAAGCACACCTATATTTACAGCAGCACAATTTGTAATAGCTAGATCTTGGAAACAACCCAAGTACTTGTCAACTGGTGAATGGATAAAGATTTTTTTATACCATGGAGTACTACTCAGCCATAAAGAAGGATACACTTGACACATTTCTAGAAAAATGGATGTACCTTGAGTCCATACACATGTGTAAATACTGCATTGTTTTTTTGCTGTGAGAAACCAAAAGTGTAAATAAGGACCAAAATGTATAGTAAGTCTTGTGAAATAGGAAGAAAATGTTCAGATAGGAAGGAGGACAAGGGAGAGGTGAGGGGGAGAGGAAAAAAGGGAAAAGTTTTAAAAATGAGAAAAGAAAAATAACACGGAGACAAAGGTTTTGTAAAAGGAGAGAGGAAGAGAGGTTGAAGATGGCAGGGAAATGGGAAAAAACAAACTATATTACACACAGATACAAATTCTCTATGACAAATATGATTATTATGCATATATAAAATGTAGCAATGAAATCTGATTTTTAAAAATTCTTTTTCAGTTTCTCCCTTCTCTGGCAGTGACAGCTTCATGCTTGCAACTGTTCAGGCTCAAAACTTCAAGCTTATCTTAACTTTTTCTCTTCCTGTGTGTATCGGATCTGTCAACAAACACTGTTAATTCCTTCTCTTCCCAGCACCTTCCAAGCACACTGAGACCCTGAAACCCCCATCTCCCTCCCCCAGCACTGCAATAACTTAGACAGAGTCCAGGCTGCAAGCAAGCAGGGTGCTCGGGAGAATGTGGATCATTTCCCGTCCTTTATTTGTTCAAGAGCTGTTTTACAATTCGCTCTGTGTGATGGGTAACTGCAGGTGTCATCCCGACAGGGTCACGAGTTGAACATTTGGTCAAACACAGTTCCAGGTGTTGCCATGCAGGTGCTCGGAATGAGATTAATCTTTAAGTCGGTGTCGTAGTTACTTTTTACTCATCGCTGAGACAAAATACCTGATGACCAAAGCTGGGAAAGGAAAGGTTTATTTCTTAGAGTTTTTGGAAGTTTCAGTCCATACTCAGTTGCCTCCAAGGCAGGGTGGCATGGCAGGGCTGCAGTTCATGGCAGCTGCAAACAGCAAGGCAGAAACCAGCGGGAGAGAGAGACACACCTTCTTCCTGCCATTACATCACATCCTGGTTCCACCCCTAGGCCAGTGTAGCACTCACAGTCCCAATCCAAGCGCTAGACAATGAACCAATCACAAATGCACAATGCAAATGCATGAGGCCTGGGGGCAACTACATAAACCATGACAGTCAGTAACTTGGAGCACACTGGTTTGCCCTCCACAGTATGAACAGACCTCAGCCAATCAGCGAAAGAGCTGAGTAGACAGAAAGGCTGGCCCTGCTGGGAGCAAGCAGAGCTGTTTTTCTGATTGCCGTCAGCCTGAGCCTTGTTTCTTCCTACCTTTGAACTTGAACTGAAACATCGGCTCTTCCTGGCCCCTACCGTGCCTGCCATCTTGTGATCTGGGTCTATACCAGTGACTCTCATGGCCCATAGCTCACCTGCTGTGACCCATGTGGCTCTTGAGGTCCCTAGGGTGAAGGACCCTGACAGGATGAGAAAATAAAGAAGAGACCAAAGCTGGGGTCAGGTGAAGCCCTTGCCCTCCTGATGGGAGGGAAGGAATTGTTCAAAAAAGGTAGCATGTTTATTTATAAACTCAGAAGGATGATGTCAGCTTCAGCCCTGCTGCCTACAAACCCATTGCTTGGATTATGTAGGGGATTGGTGTTTTTCTGGGCTGAAACAGCTTCTTCAAAAGGTTTAGCCTGGACACACTTTGTTCTTGAGACAGCCATGCACCAGCTGTGCCTGAGTGGCAAATTTCCAGCTTCAACAGCTCCCAATACTTACCAGCTGCAGATTTGGGGACCTGCCGGCCTCCATCGCTGTATGAGGCAATTCTTTACAGTGTCTCTCCCCTTATATGAAAGACATACGTGTCAAGACCCCATGAGTGTCTGAAACCGCACATGGTACCGAAGGCCATACATGTGCTGAGAACATTTTCACATAAAGGAAGCACTGTAAGGCTTCTCTTTGGCAAATCTAAATTGCCAGCATGATTGTGCTGTGCTTGGAGATCACTATTAACTAAAGGTTAGATTTATAGGAAAATGGGTGCAACGTGATGCCATAGTATTAAGTGAAACAAATCGGACACATAAACTTAGATATTGCATGATTTTTCTTATAGGAGAAAGCCAAAATATAAATAAGTTATAGAGCAAAATAAAAGGTAATAGGAAATAGGGACATGGATCAAGGAAGGGAGAGAGGAAAGGATGGAAAACATAAGCTGTGTTATGTCCACGTGCTAGCTCCTTGTGATGAATGAACTCATTTTGTACAGCAAACGTAGACTAATTTTTAAAATGCAAGCACTGTCGTACAGTAAAACCTGATCCAATCCCTGAGATCCTGACTGACTAATGGATACACATCACACAGAGGATGGACACACGGCACTAAGGGATGACTCATGTCCTGGGTGGGGCAGAGGACAGCACAAGATTTCATCATCACATGACTCAGAATGGTGTGAAACTAAAACTTACAGATGGCCGATTTCTGGAATTTTCCTGTAATAGTCTTGGTTGTTGATTGACTATAGGCAACTGGAACCAGAAAATGTGGATAAGGGAGTTACAATAAATAAATACACACAGACACTGTGTTGGTCCGCTCTCTCTGGTGAGTCCTGATTTATGCGCTCTTTTAAAAGCCTCCAATTGCTCTGTGACCTGCCCCAGGTACCTGGTGCCACCTGCTTCCACTTTCCCCAGCAGTCCCTGCCCTGCTGTCTGTCACCCGGTTGCTTCGCAGTCACATGGCTCCTGCCCTTGCAATGGGCCACATTCTCACTTTCTTTACCTTTACTTAAGTCCACCTTCCACATGCGGTCTTTCCTAGCCCTGCACTGAAACCCAGCAGCCCTCAGCTGTTCCCCTTCTGCAATCCCACATCTAGGTTTTCCTCCCTAGGATACAGCTTTCCCCGAGAAGGTGAACATTTAAATTTGCGTATTAAATGTCTATCTCCCCACTAGAGTTTTTGACTCATTTTCCCATGATGAGCTCATCTTTTGCAATATTTCCAGCTTCTAGAACAGGGCCTGGCACATGGTAGGTACCCACAAAACATCAGATGAAGAGTGAACCCTCAGAGCCAGGCCCTCTCCTAGGTATGTTACACACGTGAGCTCATGCAATCCCCACGCGGCATCTCTAGAACTGTCTCTGTTTTTCAGATGATCCAACTTAGATGCAGAGTTTCTGGAACATTTGTAAGGTTGATCAGCTGGTAGTGAGCGGTCTGGATTCCCGTTGTGCATTCTACACACCTCCCGAGTCTCAGGACTGGCAGGACGTGAACACCAGGGCTAGAGTCTGCCTGGGACAAGGACAATCAAGGGATCAGAGACCAAACCCAAGGGCTCACTGGTGCGGAAAATCTCTTTCCCAAGTGCTGCAGAAGAGGTCATGTCCCCTGATGTATTTGTGGCTAAGGTCCTGTCTTCCTTCCTGATTGGGAAGATACCCTGCTTGCCCTCGACCCGGGGTGCCCTCATTACCCCTTTCACATATCAGTAAACATCCTCTTTAATCCCCCGATCTTCCCTGAGTATCCAGAGCTCTGATGTCCAGGGTCAGGGCAGGTGGTGCTCTCCTCCCTGTGTAGACAAGATACATGAGAAAAGATTCCTCATCTTCTACTCCTGGCTCCTAAGTCTGGACACATCCCACACCTCCCTGCACCACTGACGGGGCCTCATGTCTCTTTTCCTTCTGTCTTGCCAATCCCAGTCCCTGGCTTCACCCCCAATGTCATGCAACACAAAGTTCCTCTTTGATGGCAGCCACGGCTCTCCTGCACCCACTGCTTCCTGCCTGGCTTCCTCATCCCCAGCCACAGCTGGGCATTTCTTCACCAACAGGAACCTGCCTGGCCCAGAGCCTGGCAGATGCAGGATGCTGGCTCTGCTGCTGCTGCTGTCGCTGATGTGGGCTGGTGAGTAGGTTGAGGGAAGGGGGTCGGTAGGGATGAGGGCTGGAGCTTCCGCTGAGCTTCTGTGTCCCCACAGGGTCCCGAGAAGAGGATCCAGGGTACCAACTCCGGGTGCAGGGGACGGTGACAGTGCAGGAGGGCCTGTGTGTACTGGTACCCTGCTCCTTCTCCTACCCCTCCAGAGTGTTCTCTTCCTCCGGAGAGTTCTTCATCTCCTGGTTCAGAGACGGGAGCCACAAGGGCTATGAAGATCCTGTGGCCACAAACCATCCACATTATCAAGTGAAGACGGAGACCAAGGGACGATTCCACCTTGCTGGGAAAGTCCAGAGGAGAAACTGCTCTTTGAGCATTACAGATGCCAGCCTGGAGGACGAGGGAAGTTATGTCTTCAGAATAGATACAAGGAAGACAACGTATCTTTATAGGGATAAGAAGCTGAATTTGCAAGTAACAGGTAGGCAGCGTCCCCATGAGGAGACCTCAGGTCCTGAACCACCCCCATATGACAGTAGAAACAGGATGTTGGACCCTTCTTTGCTCTGATCATGGGGCTGGGGAAGTCAGAGGAACAAGGGACATGGGCCTGCTTGTACCATGAGGTAACAGTTACTACACCATTGGTCCACACACTCGGCTCAGGGAGCTCTCATCTCCTCCTCAGCTCTCACAGAGAAACCCATCCTCCACATTCCCGAGCCTCTGGAGTCCGGCCACCCCACGCGCCTGAGCTGCAGGCTGCCAGGATCCTGCCAAGGGGGGCAACCCCTTACCTTCTCCTGGTTGGGGGACGCCCTCAACTCCACAGACCCCAGAAGCCTGAATTCCTCAGTGCTCTTTCTCACCCCACGGTCCCAGGACCACAACACCAGCCTCACCTGCCGGGTGAAACTTGGAGGATCTCAGGTGACCACGGAGAGGACCATCAGGCTCAGGGTCTCCTGTGAGTGCTGGGTGGTGACAGCTCTGTGTGTGTGTGTGTGTGTGTGTGTGTGTGTGTGTGTGTGTGTGTGTAGGGTACAGGGTCAGAGGGCAGCATCCCCACCTCTCTGGTTCTATAGCCCTACTCTGGATCTTTCTGGATGCTCACATCCAGATGGGAGGGTATGAGCCTGGTCAGAATGCCAACCTCCTTCCCTCCACTGGGTCTCTGTCCCTGTGCGCAGCTGAGAAGAAGCAGGGCTCCTGGAACCTGGTCTTCACCCTGATCAGAGGGATCCTCATGGGGGCCGGCTTCCTGCTCACCTACGGCCTCACCTGGATCTACTACACCAGGTGAGCAGAGCTCCTCTGCAGGGAGGCCCTGAGAAGAGCTGGGCTCCGGGAGGAGCTGAGTCCTGTGCTGTGTCCTGAGCTAGGACTCCAGAGGCCCACTCTGATCAGGGCCCCTCTGTACTCTGCAGGTGTAGAGATGCCCAAGCACAAAGGCCTGAGGGGACTCCCTGAGCCCCCTTCTTCTGGACTTGGGACAGAGAAATGAAGAAAAGCTCAGGGGGACAGAGCTGGTGACAGCAGCTTCTCCCTGGAGACTCTGCACTCACACGCTGCTGGCTGCCCCTCTCTGTCCTGCCTGACCTGGTCCCCATCTCTGACCCCCATTCCTGTTGGTCCTGCCCCACTGGAGGCTACAGGATCCCTAGCCCTGCCCCCCTGCTTTGTCCTCCCTCTCCATCCCCAGCCCCGCCATGAGAATGAACTTGGCATCCCCTCCCACTACCGAGAATTCACATGTGGATTTCTGGCCTCCCAACCTCCCTGTGTCTATAGATGTGGATTCACACAGAATCACCCACACAGAGTTTCCTTCTCAGTGAAAGACCCTGCCTCATTATAATTATTATAAGGTGTCATAACGTTGAAATTCTAAGCAATGCAGTGCACTGATTTTAGTATTTCATAGCTTGTGGGAGTTTTAGAACAAAGTATGTCTGAATGTCCTGTCTTGGAGTGGGTTTTTTCTTTTCCTTTCTTTTGTTTTTGTGTGTGTGTGTCTTTTCGAAGCAAGGTTTCACTATGCAGTTCAAATTGGCCTTGAGCTCACTTTGTAGCCCCTGCTCTTGACTTGCAAGGATCCTCCTGCCTTAGTCTCCAGAGTGCCAGGATTATGGAAGTCTGCTACCATGCCCAGCAATTGGACTGATTTTGTAGGCTGATTTAGGTAGAATAAACACTCATTTATTGGCGTCATGATTTTGCAGACCACTCACAAAGCACGCTCTCCAGTTTCTTGGCATCTTGAATGTCCTTCTACACAGATACATACTGTCCATCACGGCAGTGTTATACGCTATAACTCTTCAAATCTTTAAGTAGTTATGTTCTACGTATATCATAACTTCTCATATATTAAGAAGTAAATTGAGGCACAATATAATTTTTTTGCAGTACTAGAGGTTAACTGCAGGGCCTTAACACTGAGCTACTTCCCCAGCATTTTATTTATGTGTGTGTTTTTGTTTGTTTATGTATTTATTTACAAATAGGATCTCTTTAAATTGCTAAGTTGCCCAGGGTGAACTCAAATTTATAACCCTATTGTCTCAGCCTCCCAGAATGCTGGGATTACACCTGGGCACCACCACATTTTAAAGAGCTAATCTGAGCTGAAAGCAATTTATGAATCAGGTCATGTGTTTCAGGACCTCCATTCAGAGGACAAAGAAAGTAACTTTGATCGGACACGCCCAGAATTTAAGCAAAGAGAACCTGTGATTGGATGCAATTATACAGCACCTTTATTTGCTCATTCTATTTGACAGTCTCAATTTTTAGGTTGTAAGTTTTTTGGTGCCTCTGAGTGCTTGAATTACATCCTGTTTTCTTTCTAAGAAATAGCTCAGGTTTTGTTCATGTACAGAAATCAGGCGAGCTCACTACTGGGACTGTGCAGGTCTGCCTGTTCAGGAAATCTTTTGGCCTGATTCCATTTAACTTACTTTATTGATCCTACTGGAAATAACATCGTTCACAATATTCCAGTTTGGTGTGTTATTTTAATATAGAAATAAATTTGAGTATTTGAATGTCACCAATCTCTATCAGCTTCATTTTCTTTCTAAACCACTAGATATAACTGGTAACTTTCATATATTTTGTGAATAAAGGTATCTTCTTTTGTTCTTTATTTTTTAGCCTCTTTTTAAAATTTTATTTTTAAAGAGTGTAAAATTAAACATAACAAAACAGAACAAAATAAGATAACAATGTAAGACACACAGATTTCAAAGCAAGACAATCAGGATCTTCACTGTCTATCATATTGTCTCTTCTTTTCTTCCAAATAGTTGTCCATGTATTTACATATAATGAATTCATACCAAACAAAATAGTACAAAACTGATCAGAACAGGACAGTGGAGGCATTTTAGGTCTTCAAGACCAGACAATAAGGAGGTCAACAATGGCTGCCATAATGTCTCTCATTCTCTTCAAAATAGCTGTCCATACCTTCACAACACTGAAATTACACAATACAAAACAGACTAAAATCACTCTGAATAAAGAATATTAGTCTTGCTGGATTTCACATCATGACACTGTGGAATCAGCACTGGGTATCTTAGTGTCTCTTTTTCTTCAAAGTAACTGTTCATTTCATCATGCATTATATAATCAATTCTCATAAACTTTTTAGGAGCTCTATGCATGCATGAGTCTCTACATGTATACCTATCCTTTCTGTATTAGAGGGGAAAAGCAAAACAAAACAAATTCCTAGAAAACCATGAAACAAAAAAGATATATAAGAAACAGTAGCAAAGAGCCCAGAACACTGACAATATAGGCCTTCAAAACAAGGTGATATGAGCATAAGTAGGGTTATCTTACATAATGATCTTCAAGAGTTCCTCAGATCACCATACAAAATTATGCACAATTGTTCCAATCCTATGAATGTTAACTGTTTTGTTCCAAGAGCTTATAGAGTTTGTAGCGCAATCATCTTAGCTATCCTAAGTGTGTTTATATAATTTTAGACATTTTGCCTTATCCCTTCCTTTTTCTTTTTC
The DNA here is from genome assembly GCF_034190915.1 of Cavia porcellus. NCBI lineage: Eukaryota > Metazoa > Chordata > Mammalia > Rodentia > Caviidae > Cavia > Cavia porcellus. Next base: position 29,589,429 of record NW_026947490.1, on the reverse strand, counting down.
CTCATTTTCCCTGAGATATTATTTTTCCCCTTTAAGCAGATTCTTATCCTTTCACTATAATTATTTTGAATTTTTTGTATCTTATGTACTCTTACCATTTCTTACACTAGGGAGACTGCACAGTATTTACACATATGAGTTTGATTTATTTCATTTGTGAATATGGTCCCGAGTTGCATCCATTTACTTATAAATATCTCAATGTGATCATTATTTAAAGCAGAGTAGTACTCCACTACTTTTTAGTACCACATCTTTTTATCCATTCCTCAGCTGATGGGCATTTCATTTGTTTCCAAGACCTGGCTATTAGAAATTGTGCTGCTGTAAATTTTGGGTGTACATATATCACTATGGTGTGATGTTTTCAGTTCTTCTGGGAATATGTCCAGAAATGGGATAGCTGGGTCAAACGGAACCTCCAATCCCAGATTTTTGGGGAATCTCCAGACTGACCTCCACAATGGTTGCACCAGTCTACACTCCCACCAACAGTGCAGGAGAGTTCCTTTTTTCCTCGCAGTCTCTGCAGCATTTGTTGTTGGTAGTTTTCTTCTTCTTATTATTATTATTATTTTTTTTTTTTTTTTTTGTCTTTTGGTAGTTTTCTTGATCCTGGCCATTCTTTCTGGAGTGAGATGGAATCTCAGTATTGTTTTAATTTGCATTTCTCTAATGACCAATGATGCTGAACATTTTTTCATTTATTTATTTTCCATTTGTATTTCTTCATCTGAGAAATGTGTGTTCATCTCAGATGCCCATTTATGTTTTTTTTTTTCATGTTAAAAATATTTATTTTCTAAAAGATCACACAAAAGTTGGGGAAAAGAAGGGACAGGGTGAACTAGCCTGCATCAAAATCTGGGCATAAGCACAAAGAGCTGGGGAAATGACAAAGAGCTGCCTAAAGAAACTGGTAGCTGGATTAAACCACGGAGACCAAGGCAACCGCTGGCCAGCAGTACCAGCAGCCTGGTCAGCCACACCACCGAGATGGCATGCTGACCCTTTTTGAGAGAGGAGAAGCAGGAGCTCACTCTTTAGACATGTTCTTGATGGTCTTGTGCTCCTTCATGGCCTTCTCCCAATCACTACCATTGAATTCCTCAGTGACACACTCCGCAAGGTGCCTTCATCCAGGCAATGTGGGGCGATTCCAAAGCCTCCAGGGTTGGAGCGGGGGGGGGGGGGGGGGTGTAGAAGCTCCGAACACCACATTTCTTACAGAAGGTGTGCTGGGCCTTGTGCGTATTGAAGGTGTAAGTGGTTATGCTCTCGGCTCCCTTCAGGAGCTTGAAGCGAGAAGCTGGAACAATGAAGTGTTTATTCTGCTTCTTGCAAATGCTGCAGTTGCAATCAAAGATGTGTAAGTCTCCTGAGGCCCAACCTTCAAAACGAACTGCTCCACAGTGGCAGCCTCCTGTGTGCTTCACCAGGCCCTGGTATTCCAAGGTGTCCAGCAGGAGCTTGGCGGCGCCCTCGAAGCTGAGCCTCTGCCGCTTCTGGAACGCCTCCCAGCGCTCCCGCTGCGCGCCCAGCTCCAGCGCGGACACCGAGGACGTTGGGGTCGCTGGGATCCGTGGCGGCGGCGGGAGCAGCCTGGGCCCGCGGGGGCGACGCTTCGGCTTCGGCCGCTTTGCCGACGGCTGTCGCGGGGAGCTGAGGCGGCAGCCACCGGAGAACTGGAGGCACCCGACCGCTTGGGCCCGCGCAGCCTGCTGGCCGCCAGCTCCCAGCCCGCCGCATGGCTCCCGCAACCTGGCGCGCCCGCCTGGCACTGACGCGCGCCCCCTAAAGTCCCTCAGATGCCCATTTTTGGAATTGGTCTTTGAATTTTGGGGATCTGGTTTTTTAAATTCTTCATATGTTCCGAACAGAAGTCTTTTTTCTGAGGGACAGTTCACTAAGATTTTTCCCCAATCTGTGAGTTTTCTTTTCACTATGCTGGAGATTTCTTTCCACATGCAAAAACTCTTTAATACGATGTGACCCCAGTTACTGATTCTGTGAAATATTTCACATGCAGTTTAATTCTTGTTCATGAATTCTCTACATACTCCTATGTCTTCAAGATTTCTGCCTGTTGGTCTTCCAACAAATTTAGTGTTTTTGTTTTAATATTTGGATCTTTGATCCATTTAGACTTTAGTTTAGGACATGGTGATAGGTGTGAGTCTAGTTTTAGTTTTCCGCATAGGATGAGCCAATTTTTCCAGCACAGTTTATTAAAGAGACTGTCATTCTTCCAGTGAACGTATTTGGTCCCTTTATAAAGATAAGGTGGCTGAGTGTGTTTGTAGTTGTAGTTGTATACCCCAATCTGTTCCATTGACCTTCAGGCCTGGCTTTATTCCTGTACCATGCTGATTTTATTACAGTAGTTTTATAGTAAACCTTCAAGTCAGGGATTGTGATGCCTCCTGCCTTGCCTTTGCTGCTTAAAACTGCCTTTGCTATTCTAGGTCTTTTCTGGTTCCAGATGAATTTTAGGAGTGATTTCTCTAGACCTCTGAGGTATGCTAGTGGCATTTTCATTGGAATTGCATTGAATCTGTATAGCAATTTTGGGAGAATGGCCATTTTCACAATATTTATTCTTCCTACCCATGAACAAGGAATGTTTTTCCATTTTCTGAGATCCTCTTCAATTTCTTTTTCAGGGTATTATAATTTTCCACAAATAGATCTTTTACTTCTTTCATTAGACTGATACCTAAGTATTTCATTTTGTTGGATGCTATTGTAAAGAGTGTGGCTTCTCTTGTTTCTCTCTCAGTGGTTTTGTTGTTACTGTATAGGAATGCTATTAATTTTTGAGTGTTGTCCTTGCATCTGGCTACATTACTGAATTTATTTATTATACCTAGGAGTCTTTCAAATGGGTTTGGGGGTCTTCTATGTAGAGTATCATGTCATCTGCAAACAATGATAATTTAACTTCTTTTTCTGTATTTACTTCTTTTATTTCTCTCTTTTTTCTTTTTTTATTTAAAGAGATAAAAACAGAAAAAGGGTAGAAATAATACAGAATTTCAGAAAAATAAACAGCAAGAAATCACTAGTTGATGTTACATACTGTAACATAATAGTTGTTCAAGTTACAAAATTAAAGCATACAAAGTGACATTCAAATAACACTGCAAACAATTCTGCTCAATGAAAAAACTTAGTAATATGGTTATCAGTCCTACACACTTGTTTTTTACCTTTTTTTATTTTATTTTTTATCAGTACCTGGGATCGAACTCATGACTCATGACTGCCTGCTTGCAAGGCAGGTGCTTATGCTGCTGAGCTAAGTCCCCAGCCCCTTGTTTATCTTAAAGAGGGTAATATTAAACATGACAATATGGAACAGAACAGTTCATTAGGAAACAATTTAAAGAAACACAGATTTCAAAGCAAGTCTCCTGGAGATCTTTCTTCACTGTCTATCTTATTGTCTCTAGTTTTCTTCCATATCGTTGTCCCCATCTTCACACACATTGAATACATACTGAGCATTATAGAACTAATCAAGTCATTATAGGATGATGAAGGCTTTTTAGGTCTTCAAGACCTGATTTTGGGGAAGTTAATAATGGCTACCATGATGTCTCTAATTCTCTTCATAGTAGCTGTCTTTATCTTTACGTATGCTGAAATTGAACATAATAGACTAGACTAATATCACTCTGAACAGTGAATAATAGTATTGCTAGATTTTATACCATGCTACAGAATTAGCACTGGGTTTCTTAGTGTCTCTTCTTCAAAATATCTGTTCATTACATCGTGTATTATATAATCTGTTCCCATAAATAGTTTAGAAATTCTTCCCATGTGTGAATCTCTACATGTATATCTATCCCTTCTGTATTTTAAGGAAAAACAGATCAAAACAAGAAAACAAAACAAATTCCTAGAAAAACATGAAATTAAAAAGGTATATAAGACCACAATATTAGGTGACCTACAGTAGTTACTATGCTTTCTCTTCTTATTTTCAATAGAGTTGTCCACATCATCAGGCATTATATAGTTAAGCATAGCATTACATAGCTACTTTTATAAAAACACAACTTTGAAGATATTGTAGGACTTGAAAGCAGTTAATAATCAAAACTGGAATGGATATCTTTTACACCTTGTATCTTCAGAGTAGATGCCTCTAGTCTTAGACTTGATGCTACCAAGCTACCAAATTCAAATAAAATCAGTCAAGGCAAAATAGAGGTCTAACAAATCAGCTTCAAATAAGATCAGTCATAGTAAGACAATGTAAGTAATAGAGGGTTTCAGTTTAAGTTAATGGGAAATTAAGGACAATCACCATGGTATAACCTGTTATTTTTGGGTTAGCTGTCTGCCCTCAAATCTCATATGAGTAGACAGACTGGAACAAAATATAATCAAACTAAACAGAGCAGTGAGACTACTGTGGCTTTTAAATCCTGATACACGTATAACAATGTCCTCTGCCTTCCTTTTTTAGGCAGTTCCTCACCTTTCCCTTTCTCAGGATGCTTTGTATGTTTTGGGTCCCCCTAGCTATCTACAGTCTTTAGACTAGGGGGTCAACCTGTTATCTATCTGAGTGTTACTGAACCTTTTTACCCCTGAGCTTGATCTTGAGCTGTACTCCTTTACTTACTAAAGCCACAAAGGTTTTCCTTCCTTCCAGCTGTGTAGCCCTACACTGCACATAAGTGTCATAACTTTCCAACCTATCTGCGGCTACTGCATAAGTCGTCCTTATTTCTCCCTGGTTTCCTGTCACATATAGCATTGTTTTCTCATCTTTGACTTTGAGTTTGTTAACCCTCTTTCAGGTTGAGTGTATTTCCTATTCGGAGCCTCTCGATGGATCCTGCCTCCTAAACTACTCTGCCTGTGTTTCTTTTTTGTTAGTGTATCAAGGCTATCTATATTAAAAATTATAGCTTATTGTCTCTGCCTCATCTCTGCTATTTTATTTTTCTGCCATTATTTGTCCAATTCACTCCTTCATTCCACTGTCTGCCCCGTTCATTGAGGGATCTCTGCCACTATTGCTGGAATCTTGGTATTTTTTCCTCTCTCTGGAATGTCCTTCAGTATTTTTTGTAGGGTTGGATTGATGGCCATGAACTCCCACAGTTCCTTCTTGTCTTGGGAAATATCTTGTTTCTCCATTAATTTTGAGAGAGAGTTTTTCTGTGTACATCAGTCTTAGTAGGAAGTTATGTTCTTTCAGGGCTTAGACTATTTCTCCCAGGCGCTTCTCGATTTGAGAGTTTGTGTTGATAAGTCTGTCATTATTTTGATGATTTATCTTTTGTAGGTGATCTGCTTATTTCTCTGGCTGCTTTTAATATTCTGTTCTTGTGGTGGATTTCTGGTATCTCGATTATTATATATCTGGTTGTAGATCTATTTTGGTTGGAGGTGGCTGGAGTTCTGTATGCCTTATTTATCTGGATATCATTTCTTTTTCCTATGCTTGGGAAGTTTTCCTTAATTATATCTGTGAATAGTCTTTGTAGTTCATTTGTAGTTACTCCTGCTTCTTCAAAGTTTTTATTCTTATGTTATAAATCCTCTTGTCATCTTCTAGCCTTTGAATTGTTTCTTCCTGATTCCTTGTTATTTTTAAGAGATCTTTTCTTTCACAATCAAATATCATAAATCTCTCTTCAAGTTTTGAAAGGCTGACTTTAGTTTCTGTTAAGGCATTTTGCCAGCTTTCAATGGAGTTTTTAGTCTCCTGGTAATCTCTTTGGATCTGTTTCATGTATTCTATATTTTGTTTATATTCTTCAGCAAAGGTTTCTCTTTCTTTTCTGAGTTCCTGCGTTCTTCTATCTGTGTTTTCTTGGGAGGGGCTTATTATTTCTTTTATTAATCTTTTTATATCTTGCCTCACTTGGATCAGAAGTACAGTTTTAAATTCATCTATGAGGTCATGAAGGTATTTCTTTGTGTCCACTGATGCTGTGTCTAATATTGCATGATAAATGCACTGGTTCTCTTCTGTATTTATCTCTCCTGGTCTTATTCTCCCACAGTCAGTGGCTGGAGATTTTTTTATTTCTATCTGTTGTCATGTTTCTTTCAGACAGGTGTATCTTGGGGGTCTCTGGCCCCCTCTGTATTGCTTAGGATCTTTCCAAAGCATGCTGACTGAGGTTTTGCTGCTCTCTCAAATCTGAGGCACACGCAAGGATGCAGGGACAGTGCAGGCTAGCCTCTAGCCTTTGAGCCAGCTAATCTGCAATTTCCTTCAGCAACTTAGGATGTACGTTGTGGATGTCACAGAGTTGTGACCCTTTTGTCCCTGGCTACTGGGTCCCAACCAGAGGTGTAGCTCAGCCCCAGCAGAGCCCACCAGTCCTTTCTGTGCCAGGGGTAAATGACTGACACTGCCACAGCACTGGGTTCTGCCCAACTCAAAATGTTCTCCAGCCAATGACAGCAGCCACAGGACCCAATCTCCAGCACTCAATGGGAATCAATTCAGTTCTCCATCTTGGCTCCAGTCCACACTGTGCCCCATCCTCCTGCCAAGGGCTCGGGACTCAACAATTCCAGTTATCGGCAGCCATGGCTTCAGCTGGACCTTGAATCGCCTGACTCCACAGAGCTCCCAGCACAGGGTGGACTGGTCTCAGTGAGTGTGTAGGGTTCCAGCCCTCCTCTTGCGTTTTCCCTTCCTCCCAGAGGTAGACTTTAGCTTGATGTGGTTTTTCCGCATCTAGATCAGCATCCTGCCTTTTCAGAAAATTGCACTGCACCTGGCTTTGGTGCCCAGGTGCCCGGTCCTCTCCGCGGCCTCTTCTGGTGCAGCCAGGCAGCTCTGACTGCCGCACAGGGCTCCGGGACCCAATTTCCAGTACTCACTGAGAGCCAATAAAGCTCTCCACCTTGGCTACACTCCACACTGCGTCGCGTCCTCCCGTCCAGGGCCCGGGACTCATCGACTCCCGTTGTTGGCAGCTGAAGCTTCAGCGCAACTTTGGATCATCAGACTCCAGGGCACGCCCAGCACAGAGCGGAAAGGCTCTCACTCAGTGAGCCTGGCAGGCTTCAGCCCTCCACCTGTGTTTTTCCTTCCTCTTCCTAATTTTATTTTTCCCTTCGATTTCCTCCTGGCTGAATAAGAATCATTCTCTGATCATCTGGCCCTCTCCATTTTGTCAAATTCTAGCATCTGAGCTGTTTTCCCCGCAGAGGTCTCTATCCAGCTACCTATCAAGCCGCCGTTTTTTCCAGTCTCTCAGATCCTGATTCTCATATAAAGGGCAGCCTGCTCTGAGTTCAAGGGCTCAGCTTCTGCCAAACCATGGTGAGGCTCCATGGCCCTCGGTTTTGATTCTTGCTATCCCGTCCCATTTCTCTCTCTTGTCTAACTGGTCTGGTAGTATTTCCAGCAGTACATTGAATAGGAGCAGTGATAATGGACATCTTTGTCTTGTTCCTGATTTTAGGGTAAAAGCTTCCATTTTTGGCCATTTAATATGATGCTGGCTGTTGGTTTGTCACAGATGGCTTTTATCATATTGAGGTAAAGACCCTCTATTCCAATTGTCTGTAACGTTTTTATCATGAATGAGTGTTGGACCTTATCAAAAGCTTTTTCTGCATCTATAGAAGTGATCATGTGGTTCTTATTTTTGGCTCTATTGATATGGTGTGTTACATTTATTGATTTGCATATGTTGAACCATCACTGCATGCCTGGAATGAATCCCATGTGGTCATGGGGTATAATCTTCTTGATGATTTGCTGCATTCTGTTTGCCAATATTTTATTGAGAATTTTTGCATCTATGTTCATTAGGGAGATTGGCCTGTAGTTCTTTTTCTTGGTTGGGTCTTTCTCAGATTTTGGTATTAGAGTAATGTTTGCTTCCAGGAATTACTTAGGGAGAATTTTTCCCCTTTCAATTTCATTAAAGAGTTTAAGGAGTGTCAGCATTAAATCTTCTTTGAATTTCTTGTAGAATTCCACAGTGAATCCATCTGAACCTGGGCTTTTCTCTGTTGGTAGGGACTTAATTACATTTTCAATTTCATTAATTGAAATTAGGCTATTCAGTGATTTTACATCTCCTTGACCCAGCTTTGGTACTTCATATGTTTCTAGGAATCTGTCCATTTCTTCTGTGTTATCAAGCCTATCAGAGGAGAGGTTTTTGAAACAGGTATTGATGATCTTCTGTATTTCCACAGGATCTGTAGTGATTTCACCCTTTTCATTCCTTATTGCATGTATTTGAGTTTTTTTCTTTCCTTTTTAAAAATAAGGTTGGCTAGAGGCCAGTCAATTTTATTTATTCTTTCAAAGAATCAACTTTTTGATTCATTGATTCTTTGTAATGTTTTCTTCATCGCTATTGCATTGATTTCTGCTCTGATCTTTATAATTTCCTCCCTTCTTTTGGCTTTGGGCTTGACTTGCTCTTCTTTTTCTAGATATTTGAGGTGTAGTATCAGGTTATTTATTTGTATTCATTTAGTTTTCCTGATGTGGGAGTTCACTGCAATAAATTTTCCTCTGAGGACTGCTTTTATTGCATCCCATAGGTTCCTATAAGATGTATTTGTGTTTTCATATGCCTGTAAATATTATTTAATTTCTTCTTTAACTTCCTCTGTGACCCACTGATTGCTCAAGAGTGTATTATTCAATTTCCATATGTTTGTGGGGTTTTTGCAGTTTCTTTTGGCATTAATTTCTAGCTTCATGGTGCTATGATCCAATAACATGCATGGGATAATTTTAACTTTTTTGCATTTACATAAGAATGTTCTGTGGTCTAGTATATGGCCTATTTTAGAGAATGTTCCATGTGCTGCTCAGAACAATGTGTATTCTGATGTTGTTGGGTGGAACACTTTGTATACATCTACTAAGTCCATTTGTTCACAGGTGTGATTCAATTCTGTTATTTCTTTGCTGATTTTCTGTCTAGTTGATCTGTCCCTTTGTGTCAATGGTGTGTTAAGGTCTCCTGTTATAATTGTATTATTGCTTATTTGATTTTTCATTTCTGTTAATATTTGTTTTGTATAGCTAGGTGCTCCCAAATTTGGTGCACAGATATTTAAGATTGTTATCTCTTCCTCTTGAAGTTTTCCCTAACTGGTATGTAGTGGCCTTCTTTATCTCTTTAGATGATTCTTTGTTTGAAGTTTACATTGTCTTCAAACAGAATAGCTTCCCCTACTTTGGGAGTAGGGAATCCTGTTGCATGGAGTATTGTTTTCCATCTTTTGACTTTCAGTCTATGAGTTTCCTTTTGGGTTAGATGGATTTCCTGTATGCAACATATGATTGGATGTTGCTTCTTGATCCATTGTGCCAGTTTATTTCTTTTAATTGGTGAATTGAGGCCATTTACATTAATGGTTATAACTGATATATATTGGTTTACTTTTGACATATTATCTTTCTGCTGTTGATTCTTTACCTTTCCACTCTGTTTAACTGTCTACCTTGCTTAGTGATTTTTTTTCCTCTGTCTGTCTAGAATGTTTTTTCAGTATTCTTTGCAGGGTTGGTTTGGTGGTCATGAAGTTCTTCAGCTGTTCTTTGTCATGGAAGTACCTTGTTTATCCATCCATTTTGAAGGATAGTTTTTCAGGGTACATCAGTCTGGGTTGGAAGTTGTTTTCCTTTGAGACCTGAAATAGTTCACTCCATGCTCTTCTTGACTTCATTGTTTGTGCTGAGAAATCTGCTATGATTCTGATAGGCTTTTCTTTATAGGCAATCTGTTTCTTCTCTCTAGCAGTGTCTCGGCCTGTGGGTAAGACCCTAGAGGGGGAGTGTGGATGAGAAGGGACAAGAGATGTGAAGAATGGAGACAAGACAGAAATCCAATCGAGTGTTGTTTATTCAAAGAAAGAGTAACAAATATATAGAGTATTGGGGGAGAAGGGATTTGGGTTCTGAGATGTCAACAGGTAATTTAGCAACAATGGCAAGACCGAGGGTTATAGGTTAATTTGAATTTTCAAATTTCCCATGCGTGGGCTGATTAATATAATCCCTGAACGGGCCAAACAGGCTAGACAAGGAGCTGCTTAACTACCAAACTTAACTCCTAGAGGGGGTTGAGGGGGTTAAGGTGGTGCTGCCTGCATATATAAGGTGGCAGCTAATTACAGGGCTTCCCACATAGCAGCTTTTAGTATTCTGTTTTTATGTTGGATTTCTGGGGTGTTTATTATATGTTTGGGTGCAGTTTTATTTTGGTTATGGTCATTTGGAGTTCCATATGCTTCACTAATCCATATGTCAGTTTCCATTCTCATGTTTGGGAAATTTTCAGCTATTAATTCTGTAAATAGCCTCTTGATATGGTTTGTGTTGTCACCTTCCTTTTCATTTATCCCTATCAATCTTATGTTGTTTTTCGTTGCATCATCTTGCAGTTGTTTAATTGTTATTTTTTGGTTTCTTGTTGTTTTTAAAAGATGTTTCCTTTCCTGTTTACTAGCTGCAATCTTGTCTTTGACATCTGAAATTCTATGTTTACTTTCATTGAGGTGGTTTTGCCAACTTTCAATGCAATTTTTTGATTTCCTGTATATCTTTTTGAATCTGCTTCATGCATTCTGTTTGTTTCTTAAATTGTTCATTCAGAGTTTCCATCTTTTTGCACTGTTCCTCTAATTTTTTAACTATGTCTTCTTTAAATGTGTTCAGCATTTCTTTCATTACATTTATCATTTCTTCTTTTACCCGGGACACTATTTCTGATTTGAGTTCTATTATACCTTCCTGGAGTTTTTCTTTACTTCAGTTATCATTTCAGTTGTATGGCTTATATTTTCCTCTATGTCTATGTCTCCTAGGCTTGCTTGGGTTGGGCTGGAAGTTTGAGATTGTGTTTTGCTCTTTCATTTTGACATTTTCCTTTGTTTCCGGGTTTCAAGCAATGTTTCAAAGGTTCCCCCATGTGTTGGGAATTACCTGGCCCACTTTTGGCTCTCAGGACAGACAGCAGGCAACTGCTAGCTGCTTGGAGTTTGCTGGGCATGGATCAGGTAGGTGGACTTCCATGTGTCCTCTTGTTATTTGAGAGGTGGGGCACAGTTTTACAACCTGGGAACAATGTTCCAAAGCTTCCCTGTGTTCAGGGTTCCAACCCATGCATGCTCATGGCTCAAGACTGAATTCAGGCCCCTGCCAGCCTCTTGTCCTTTCTACTATCATACCACTGATTTGCTTTTAGTGTTTTCTCATGCCAGGGACTGACGATGATACTCACTAAATGGTACTTTGTTGCTTGTCATGGGAATTTTCTTCAATCCTAGTTATCTGTAAGTTTTATCACAAAGGCATTGGAAATCACTAGTTCTCTTTTTCCTCACTTGAGATTGAGGTCCTTAAGGGTCAATAGGATAACAGAAACCACACTATGTGTTTAAGTTGAGCGCATTTATTACAAGAATGGTGCAATCCTTATGTAAAGGAATTGTTACAGTATTTGGTATAAAAATGTAAAGATTTTGTCTCTCTTGTCAGAAGCCTGATGGAACACAAAGTTAACACTCTGCTGAGCTGAAAGATTCTATGGGTACAGGTTGAGATATGCTAGACATCCTGGTGATGTGATTTTATACTGACTGCTCATGTGCAGTCTGGCTTGTTCCAGTTACCTTCCCTGCCTTGATGCTGATCCCAGCCGAAGATAACATTATCCACAAAATCATGGTATGGACAACAAACCTGGTCCTTTCTTGATCAACTGAACCTCAGGCAGGGGAGAGCCAGGTTTTGTGGAGCCAGTCATATTTTTGTTAAAGAAAAAAATCATTGTGATACTTGTCAACATGGAAAGGAAGAGCACCTGCAGTCCTGGGAAAAGTGTCAAGGCTATGCAGTAGGGGAAAGATACCAGCCTTGACTGTAAACATACTTAAGGAAAGCAAGGGTTGCAGAGAGCAGGGCCTCAGAGGGTAGGTGGAAAACTACAAAGAGTGTAAATCAAAGGAGGGGATGTATTACTATTATGTCAGGTTGGCAGTATACTTGAACTGAAACCAAGGTCTCAAGGTATCAAGTGCAGGTGTTAGAGTGGTCATAGGGGCAGGATTCTCTCTAAATGTTCCTAGCAGGGTGTTTATACAACCGGATGTGACAGGTCCAATACACTAATGCAAAATTGCCTTGCTCACTTATAGAAAGTTTCCTGCTATAATCTAGTCACATAGTGAAGAGATGCCTCAACATAACTTGATAGGTAATAGACCAAAAATGATGAGTACCAAATAAATGCTTGGGCTGGAAAGGATAGTGATCACAAGCAATTCACATCTACAAATTCTAGCTTCTGTGTCAAGTAGCAAACAAATAGAGGACTAGAACAAAACATTCATATCAAAACATGTCCGATGCCATATTGGATGAGTTTGAAAGCTGCCCGGTACCAAGGTATAAAAGTACTCAGAGTGAAGAGAGAGAACAATGTCCACACCAGCAAACAAGCCCAGTCTGGGAACCAGGGCCATGAGTGGGCTGTCACTGGGCTGAGAACAACCTCATCTCAGCCCTTTAAATCAAGCAGAATGGAAAGCAAGAAATACCAGCCATGCCCCCTTGACACTCTGCTTCTCCCGCCACCTAATCAATCAGCTTATCCAGAGAAACACAGGCTATGATGGTAGCTATCAAGGTGAAATGCAATTGGATGCCTGTGGTGCTTTGGTGATTCACTGACACTGCAGGTCTAGGGACAGTGATCTGATCTGGTCATAGGTTCAGAGAATAGCATACACAGCGGTGTCATCCAGGTAGGACCTCTTTATGAGAACTGCAGCCATTGTTGACCCTCTATGGTCTTGTTTTGAGGTCCTATATCATTTCTATGGTTTTGTTGGGTTGGGTTTAATTTTCTTTTGTTTTGTTTGATTATGTCAAATCTGATGGCAGGAGACTTTATTTCAAGGTTAGCAAGATATATTGTGGTGCCATTTTGGATTTTCTATTGGCTTGCTTTGAAATCCTTTATTGCAGTCATTGTTTTGTTTTTACTGTTTCTATTCTATTCTGTTATGATTAATTTTTATTATGTCCAAAGTTATCTGTAGCTATTTTGAAAACATCAAAAGGCATTATGATAACTACTGGTGATCTCCTAATGTTTTCAAATCCTGTATCTCTTATACTGGTTTGTTTTGAATGGTTTTATTCTGTTTTATCCTCTTTAAAATAAAATTTTAAAATGTTACTTAAAAAGTACTCAGAGAAAACTGCCTAAAGTTTGGCCAACGAAAGTCTTTATCACAGTTCAGAAAAAAATATACAATTTGACACTCATTTGTTTTTTTCTCAGTTAGAAAATATCACATCAAAGCCATGAAACCCAAAATGCTGAAAAATAATAGAACATAGTACCATTGTGAAATGGCACACTATTTTCATGAATGACATAGGTTATCTGTCTAGCACACTGGCATACTGACCCCTCATCATTTTCACTGATACTGTTGGATCTCATTGCTATAGGAAACACTTCTGTCATGGAATCTTTACACAAAGAATGGACACAGAAGTCTGAAGGCAGGATCTATTGAAATTTCTTTGAATCACTGATAGGTCCAGACACTTTCTTTATTTTCCCAAGTCAGTACCAGGAATGTCTAAATTTATTTGAAATCACTGTTAGATTTGAAAATAATTCATTATATTTGTGTCACAAAAGAGCAATAAGATGACAGGTTATGTCTCCACATTTCTCAGACAAAGGAAAGGTCAGAAGATGGAGCTTCATCATTTTGCCCAGAGAATCTTTCCTGTATCTTTGTTGTACACAGTGTAATGAGGGGAAGCCCACTCCCTCACAGTCTGGTTCTCAGTGGACCTGGACCCATGGCTGTCCTGGACGACCCTCACGCCCATGATGACCCAAGCTGTAGGGTAGTGACTACAGTGAATACTGGACATCTCCTCAGGACCAATGACAGGCTGCAGCTCATTTATAAAGTCTCAGGCTCCACTGATTTGAGACTAAAAGTCTGTTCTTTCTGGACACGAATAACTGTGGAAGGAACGTATGTGTGTAAGAACAGATGAATGAATGAAGAAGATGTGGTACCTTCCACACACCAGCGTACTACTCTGCCATAAAGCAGGATCAGCTTGAGTCCTTTGCAGGAAAAAGAATGGGCCTTGTGATCATAGGGTTAACTGAAATCCATCAGACACAAGAGATTAAATAACACACATTTCTCTTATATGAGACACCTTAAACATAAATAAATTAAAAGGTAAATAAGAAACAGGGAGATAGAACTTTTGCAAAGGAAAAGGGGACCAAGAAATGGAAGGCAAGGGGGGCAGGCAAAGGGGATGAGGAAGAGAATGCAGATGTGTTTTGAGCAATATCAACTCCCCATGAGGAATGTGAAGACATCATGCCATACACATGTACTAATAAAAGAGAAAAAATAAAAATCTAAGCTCTGTGTTTTCTGGAATGTGTGGCCCCGCTCATCTTTTCTATAGCCGTTCACTCCTTGTTGATCTGACTGTTGAACTAAGCATCATCTGGAAGTTGAAAGGGTTTTGGCCCAAACAGGACACTGTAGCCAAGGAGCTCCTATCTCCCCCACCCTTAGGAATTTATCTATGGCGCCAAACAAAGACCAACAATGGGCTACCTGTGCATCCTTAATGCCCCCTTAGGTTTCACCCCAAACCGAGGCTACTTATGTGCCTCACTCCACGGAGAGATCCCCCGACCCCGGGGTGGAGATGCCGCGCCCCAGCGGATGGGGGGGGGTGTCTCTCCTGCATTCTCAAAATAAAGGTCATTTATATTTATTACTTATCTTTTCGCCGCCGCTGGTCCCCCACAGTTCTATCAGAAGTCACCTTTCTTCCTGGACAAACTCCTACCTGTGGGGCTTGAGTCTCAGCAGCAGCAGGATCCAAAGGCGACGAATTTGCCATCCCCAAAGGCACTGAGTTCCCCTTTGGAGGTGACCGCAGCTCTCCCTCACCAGCCACTTCTGGCTTAGTGTACTTGGCCCCGCCCCATGGTCAAGCATTGCTTCCCTGACAGGAACGTAACTGGCTCTAACCCTGCCACACCCGAGATGCTGGCCCTGCTGCTGTTGGCCCTGCTGCTGCCATCCCTGCTATGGGCTGGTGAGTGACTGAGGAAGGAGGGTCAGCAGGGCTGAGGGTCGGGGCTGCAGCTGAGCTTCTGTGTCCCCTCAGGCTCCTACAACAGTATGAAGGAAAGTACAAACTTCAAGTCCAGCGACATATAACAGTGGAGGAGGGCCTGGTGCCCTGGTCCTTCTCCTACCCCAGGGGTGCGTAGCCTTCTTCTTGACAGTTCTACATGTCCTGGTTCCGGATCAGGTAAAATCTATACCATGGTGATCCTGTGTCCACAAACAACCCAAACATACACTGGAGACAGAGATGAAAGATCAATTTCAACTTCTTGGGGACAACCAGACCAACAACTACTCCCTGAGCAACAGAGGCATCAAAATGAAGGAGAGAGGAATCTACATCTTCAGAATATAGTCAAAGGAGAAAAGATATTATTATGAGGAAAATAAAAAAAGTTTATGTAAATAGTTCACTGGTTTTGCAGGTAACATGTAGGCAGAATTCCTAGGTGGGGACCTCAGGTGCTGGGCCTCACACATGAGAGCAGGAGCTGGATGTTAGACCCTCCTCTGTTCTGGTCTTGGGGCTGGGGAGGTCACAGAAACACGGGACCAGGACCCATGTGGACTCTGAGGCACCAGGCACTGTCAGGGTCACTCTGGGTCCCAACCTGTACCCTGGCAACTCCCTGTCTCCTCCTTGGCCTTCACACAGAAACCTGTCCTCCACATTTCTGATTCTCTGGAGTCCTGCAGCCCCACGTGCCTGAGCTGCTAGGATCCTACCAAAGGGGCCAAACCCACACCTTCTCCTGGTCAGGGGAAGCCCTCAACTCCATGGACCCAGGGAGCCTAAATTCTTCAGTGCTCACCCTCAGCCCAGGCCCCAGGACCAAAAAACCTGCCAGGTAAAACTCAGAGGAGCTCAAGTGACCACAGAGAGAACCATCAGGTTCAGTGTCTCCTATGAGTGCTAGGTGGCGATGGCTGTGTGTGTGTGTGTGTGTGTGTGTGTGTGTGTGTGTGTGTGTGTGTATGAAAGCTGACCTGAGAAAACTCCAAGTTGAAGATGACTCTGGAAGGTGGCCAGCAGAATGACCCATCCTCTCTCCATGCACACTGTAAACTGCCAAGCCCACGCTGCTCACTCCTGCTCCATCCTCTGCTCCATCCTGCTGCTCACTCTGATTTGGACCCTGTCTTTCTCTGCAGATGCTCTGAAAGACTTCAGCATCAGTATCTTCTTCCATAATGGACAGATAACCCTGTCATCTCTGGCACTGTGGTGTTTCTCCCTATAGGCTCAGGACAGGAAGGGTGACAGGGGATCCTAGGTCCTCAATATACTGGAGCTGAACCTGGCCACAAACCCATCATCAAAGTCTTTCATTGACAAACACAATAATACATTTCACTAATCCTTTTCCTTTCATCTTTCAATTCTATTCTGATAGCGATGAAGAAAATATGAAAATGTGCTGTCTTGACCATGTTTGTGAGTACAATTCAGCAGAATGGTGTCCTTTCATCCTGTTGTGCAAGTTATCTGCATGGCTCTTCCAGACACGAGACATGGAAACTGCAATTGTGGAAGCCAGTTCCTCTCTCAGTTCCCACCCCTCACCAGCCCTCTGATCTTGGTCTCTGTGCCATCCTTTTCTAACATTTCTCTCTTCCATCTGCTCCTTCAAGGGCTGTCCCCCTTGGTCTCCCATCTGATCATCATTATGGGATGTTCAACTGTCCCATTCCCCTAGATCTGCCTATGATCTCCTTTAATTTCTCTTGTCCTCACAGATCACTCATTCCTTGTGAGTCCCTGTCCTGATGCCTCCTGGCACTCCACACCCAGTGATTTCCCTGAATCTCAGATCTTCAACCTAGATGCCTCCTGCTGATGCCTCTCCCCTGCCTGCACCATCTGAGGAGCATCCTGCACTTTGCTCTCAGTATCTGCCTTCCTCCCGCTGGAACCTCTGAGTCACTGAGTCTCAGTAATTTCAGCCCAAATCATTTCCTCCTTTCCTTTCCCTTGGCCCCATTCAACCTAAATTTCCTCCTAAATCAGGACCACTGACTCTGTCTCCATTCCCCAGCTTCTTGTCCACCCTCTCCAGCCTAGGACTTAGCTAGCAGGATCTAATCCCAGAGAACACTTTAGTGCTGTTCCTACATGCTTCCTGTGGTGCACAGGGGGACCACCAGGTCTCAAAGACGAAGCACGCTATTCTCCCAGCTCCAGCCTGCATCTGAGCATTGGAGCTCCTTCCTGACAGCTGGACGATGAAAAGTGTTTCCTCACATGTGGGGGTGGCTCCCTTCTTTGAACAATTCCCCTTAACTGTCCCCTTAGTAAGAGACATGGCCTGCTGCTGACGGGATTTTCTCCCCTAGGCAATGACTAAGCACTGTGCCACATCAGCCTTGTTTGCCTGGGTTCAGAGGGAAGGGGAAGGAGACACTTGTCACCTCCACCAGTCTCACTGTGCATTTCTCACGCAGCTGTGAAGATGCTGAGCAATGGTACCTCCCCGTCTCTCCTGGAGGAACAGGCCCTGTGCCTAGTCTGCGAGGCTTGAGAGCAACCCCCCTGCCAACCTGACCTGGACCTGGAAGAGAAAAGCCCTGTGTCCCAAACTGGTCTCTGGATCAGGAGTCCTGGAGCTGTCCCATGTCAGGGCTGATGATGGAGGGGGATTCATCTGCTAGGCTCAGCACCAACTGGGCTCCCAGCACTTTTTCTTGAACCTCTGAACCTCTCCTTGAACAGCACAGGATCTGGGGCCACAGCCTGGCAGGAGGTTCAGATGGGGGAGAGGCCAGGAATGGGACCAGTATACTATCCCCTCTCCTTTCCCTTCTTGCATCTGTAAGGCTGAGAAGCAGGAGGGCTCCTGGCCCTTGGTCCTCACCCTGATCAGAGGGAGCCTCATGGGGGCTGGCTTTCTGCTCACCTATGGCCTCACCTGGATCTACTACACCAGGTGAGCAGGCCTGCTCCTCTGCAGGGCTCCTGGCCAGGATTCTGGGCTCCATGTGGGGCTGAGCTCTGCTCCCCACATGGAGCTAGATTTACTGGTGCTGACCTGAGTCCTGTGCTGACTTTGCAGGTGTGGAGGTGTTTAGGGGTGCAGCTCTGTGAAGCCCCACTGAGCTCCTTCTTCTCCACTCAGAAGGGAACCATCCACATGCAGACCAGACAGGAGAATGCAGGGGACAGTACTGCCACCTGTTCCTCGAAGCTCTGCACTCATACCCTGCTGTCTGTCCCTCTGTGTCCTGCCTGACCGGCCCTCACTACCCTCATCCCTGTAGGCCCTGCTCTGCCCTCAGCTACATGAGGCTCCCCTGTCCACATCTCTCTTCTTATCCTTCTCCATCCACAGCTGTGTAGGAACAATTAAGTTTGCTACCCAAATCGCCCTACCAAGTATTCCCAGAGGGCACTAGGGACTCTGGTCTCCCACCTTCCCTTGCAGCATAGGCACTGACACACATGGAGTTCTGAGTAGAGCTGTTGTTTCCCAGGTAAAGGTCCTGTCTCAGTATAGTTATTCTAGGATGCCACAGCATTTAATTATGCATAGATATTGTCATAAGCAAAGCAACATATAATTGAGTTCATTGTTTAATATCTTTGTGGGAATTTCTGAACAAGATCATGAATTGATCTTGATTTATTTTGCTTAAGAATTTTCGATGAAGGCTTCATGTTTTTTACCTTCTTGGGGGGGCCAGGATGGAGAATGATACACAGGGCCTTTGCATGTGAAACTCATGCTCTGTCTGAAACCTCTACTTTAGTGCTTCTGTAGTCATTCTTTGATGCATAAATTAGAGTCACCATGAACACCTGAAGAGTATGGTGGAGAGGATTCATGCAGATGGACCCATCCTGGACTCCACCACCGGGCTCAGTGTGCAGATTCTTTCCAGCCCTGGTCTCTCACTATCTGGATCTGCAATCCCCACTCCATTCCACACATCCTAGAGGTGCCACCACTGTCTCCCCCATCCATATGCACATGTGCTCCAGCGATGCGATTCATGAACTAGGAGCAAACATTGCACATGATTAAGTGTTTGGCTCTAAGTGTTTGGCTCAAGGCAATCACCCTGAATTATCCATGTGACTTCTTCTCTAGTGTATTTTTGCTTTTGGTATTATTTACAGTGAGGCATTTATTATGTGAGCCTCTGCTTTTCTTGTTCAGCCATTCCTAAAAACAGGAATTACACTGGTCTTCTACCAAGGAAACAGAGATATTGTAAGCGCAACATGGATAACCCTGGAGGGCTTTAGGCTAAGTGACAAAGTCAGACACAGAGAGTTGAGTACAGGATGGTGCTGCTCATGAGTGACATCTGAAAATCACAGAAGCTGCCACCAGGGGCTGCAGTTCCTTCAGCATAGTGACAGCACTGCCTGGGAGTCCCTGTCTGTCATCTCCGTGACCTTGATCATATTAGTTTTGGACCTTGGGCACTGTCTTTCACTTCCCGCTACTCTGCGTTTTGACCTTCAGAACAGTTCCTGCAAGGCAAGGTGGCACATCTCTGTGTTCCTGGCACTTAGGAGTCTGTGACACAAGGATCATTGCAAATTTGAGTCCAGTCTGGGCTACAAAGTTAGCTGATGGCCAGACAACTTGAAAGTGAGACCCTGTCTGAAAAAGACCCAGATTTAAACAAATAAATAAACAAACAGATCCCATTTTCCCCTTTGTGAAAACATATTTGGTTGTTTTGGATTGAGATCCAGAAGCTGTGGTGGGGACTCTTGAATTCAGTTATGCTACTCCAAAAGGACCATTTGTTTGTTTGTTTGTATTGTTGCTTTAGCAGCAATTGTACTCAAGACAGTTTGCAAACTGTCACTTGCCTCTGATGGGTAAGAGTTCACATCTCCTCTGGGTCATCTCATCTGGAGCTGCTCTTTCATGGTGTGTTACACAGAGATCTGGTCCTGAGGTCAGCTAGAGACAAAGCAGTTGACCATATCCTCTCCCCCAAAAAAGGACCGGGTATTATGTTTTGACCCAAGGATTCAATGAAGCTTATTTTCAGGGATTATATTATTTTTTTTAGGTACAGCATAGGATATTCACTCATTCATTCACATATGAAAATCTACATTTATTCAAATTGTCACTGTGATCTTGTAGCGCATTGTCCTAACTTTCAAAACCCCAAATTCTTGTCTGAATTTCTTGTAACTCCATAGAACTATTGGTCCCAATCTCACAGGTGCAGCAACAGAACTCTCCTTAAATGAGCATATCTTGTCCATGCAGACAGCTCATGGCGTACCATACAACACAAGGGGTATGGACTCATGAAAATCCGTATTAGAGAAACACATCTATTCATTATCAAGTGTGCACCTTATTCATGCTTTGTGTCTGTACTCCGATTGCACATTCAGCAATAAGTCTCAAGTTCATCTCATTACACAGGTGTTTACCACTCACCCAAAGGCATCTGCTTGGGTATTTACAAATATACTTAATTTCAAATTGTATCATCATCAGTTAAAATACTACTATCAATAGATTTATATTTACTCATGTATTAATATTGTTAGGCATAATTCAACACATTTGTCATGTGTTGTGATGGAGCTACTAAGTGCATCCATCTGGTTGAAAACCTTAATGGGGCTTATTTTTGCAATAGGGGTATAACAAGCATCTTGAAAAATCCTTAAGGCTTCTTTTCTGATTATTTTCAGGAAAGCATGTTAGAATCTATTGTGTTAATATTTAAATTTCATGACGAAATCTGACAATAACCTCCATTTATTGTTAGAAAACAACAATATTGCTAACTGATAAGAGTTATAAATGTCACTGTGACAAAATCACAAAATTTGCTGTGATTTTCTTATTTGGCTATAAGTGCAATATTTTTCATGAATGACAATACAGCATTTCCAACTTATAACATGAAACTCCAGTTCATGAATTATTGTGTGATTTAAAACTCTGATTATAAGAAACCAACATTTTCCCTGAAAAAGGTGACAGAAAACCACTGTGAAATCATGCATACACAGTATTTACCTGTTTTTCTTCCTTGCCCTCTTTAAGTTTTGTTTCTCAAGACACCTACTGTACTTAGTTCCATCAGAATCTAATACTTGTTACACAATGACACAGCTGGTTTTTTGCTTTCCTATTTCTTTATATTTTTCTCAAGATTCCCTCTGTTTATGGTCACTAGTTCCAGACTGTCTTCCACTTGATGGAGGGGCTTGCGCTGGCCAGGTTTGGGCTATGCAGACACAGCAGCCACCACTGCTGCCTGCTCCTGCTCCTGCTCCTGGCAGAACTGGGACACTTCTCCGTCACTGTCTTCTTCTTTTCCTTGGAGTTTCCTCACTATCTCCAAATCACTGATGTGTTCTGAGAACTGTTCCCAACTGACCTCTTGATTCCGTTCTTATTGTACAAAACAGGGCCTTGAGATAGTGCTGATTAATCTGATCCTGTGGTCCTTTGTATGCAGTTTCAGGGTCTGAAGCAAGCCTCAAATGAAAGTCTGAGTCACAGAAGTCTCCGTCACCAGCTACACTGTGAGGGCTTTCCCACACAACTTTCTGTTCAGCCATAAATCTCTGGCCGTTATCAACAAATACAGCTGACCCTTGTGCTAAAACAATTATTACCAAAGAACACAGAGGTCTCCCTCCTGAACGGCTGGAGTTAATTCACAAAATCCATGGTATGTCACTTGAGCATTGTTGAGCAACTGCTCAGTTACTGAGTCTGGGGATCCACTAGCCACCTGTGATACAAAGGAATGTAAAGGTCAAACACTACACACTCCGCCGTGTACTCAAACGCGCGGATGCCTGGGGACTTCACGGGTATGTCCACATCCGTCTACAGTTTCTGCAAAATCCCCTTGGTGCCACTTATCCTCCGTTCCTAATTTAAATGCCGAATTTCTGAAACTTCTTTTGGTTTGGCATCGAACAAGTAATAGCCCAAATAGTCCTCCACCTATGCTGCAGTTGTTTCCATCTCTGGTGGAAGTTTCATCTTCCAAGCCAGAAGCAAAACAGTGAAGATTGTCAGCAAAGGGCAGGGCTGGTTGTCAGTTGTCATTCTCATTCTCATTCTTCTCATTCTCATCCTGGGTGATAATGGGTGTGTTCTCTTCCCTCCATCGGATCCACTTGATGAGATTCACAGCCTGCCCAGGAAAGCACTCCTTGGCAGCACAGGAAACTGAGCAGCCTTGTCCTCTCTTCCCCTTGTAGCACGGTGCTCGGCACAGTCAGTCCTTGCTTGCCCTCCTGCTCCTCTTTGGGATCCAGCTCTCTGCACCCTCCCTGCTACTGAACGTGGAGCTAGTGCTGCTCTCTCGAGGGGGCCCTGGAGTCCTTGCAAGGGAAGGAGAAGGAGGAACAAGCAGGAGACTGGGGGTTCAGGAGCCCTCTCCCCATCCCCCACCCTGGGAGCCGGGCCTCTGGTCGGCCCTCCAGCCCCGGTGTAGCCACTAACTACCCCGTTCCCAGCTGTTGCGACCAGGGTTCCGGGTCGATCCAAACCCCATGTCACTCTCCAGGCCTGGGGCCCGGGCTTCGCTCTACAGAAACTGCAAACAGCTCTCCTCAGACCGCGCCCACGACGTCATGACAGCCGCTGTGTCTCAGGAGTGCACCCTGGCGCCACACCTCACCGCGGAGGATGCTGGGAATGTGCTCCCGCGCATGCTCACAGCAGGACTTGATAACTGGCAGGAGCGAGCTCACAGCCTCAGTCTGCGCAGCACTCCAGAATAGATATGCCTGTGATACACTAAGATTTGTTCACAAGTTTTGAATAACTTTAAATTAACTTTCTGCATTCAGAGTTGTTTTCAAATTGAAAATTGATTTTAAGCCAATGATAGTTGCCTGCCATCACTTACTGTACCTCCCATTTCATTTGCTTCTGTTCTCATCTCTACTCCCATAAATACTAAAGTCTGTACTTGTCACATTTTGTAGCACTCCTCCAATGTCATATGTTTTCAGTGGTTCAGGTCTACTTCTGTCTTCTCTGTTGTGCTGCACTTGTGTGTCGCTCAAAGCCCGTGTCAGTACAGCACCACCTTGGGTCTGGAATGCTGAAGATGTCCTGATACCTTGCAGAGATATTTACTGTTCCTCATGTCTCCCCTGGATCTATGAGGAAGTTTGTATTTCAATATAAATTTTACAATATAGTTGTAAGTTCCATGGAAGTCACCTGTGAGATGCTATCAATATTGTAATGATTGTGTAGATTATTTTGAGTACAACTCACATTTCTTTTTGACACTATTGACATTGTCATTTTAAACCCATTAACACAACATATTCTATCATTTTTACATCTTGAGTGTCCTTCAATATAGATTTATACTCTCCTCGACAGCAATAGTGCAAATGATAGACTGTTTCATGAATCCCTGTGTAGAAGTATTCTAAGTGTATCATAAACTTTATGTCTTAGGTAGTAAATGGAGATACAATACACCTTTAAAGTGTTTAACTGAGCTAAAAGCCATTTGTAAACCTGTAGCTCTAATCCAAGGTCCTCCACTGAGAGGGCACAAGTGGGTGGCTTTTATGGCACAGACACAGGTACAAAGCAAAGAAAACATATGATTGGTTGCAGTTATACTACTGTCTTATCTGAGCTACTTCAGTGGAAAGACCCTACTTATTTCATCATAAGGTTTTTGGCTGCTCGTGATTGGTTCACCTACATGCTAGTTTTCCTTAAAAGATATAGCTCAAGTTTTAATCAAGGTTGTAAACCAGGTGAATCATAGGTCACTGATGGGATGGTGCTGGTCAGGGAGTTTTCAAGCATGGTCCTGTTTCAACTGACATTCACACATGCTGTTGTCAATAACATGTTTTATAACAAATAACCCATAACATTTCTCAGTGTGACAGAAAAATAAAATTGATTTTTGTAATTTTATCAATGCTTTTCAGCTTTTCTAATTTCCTTTTGAGCAATAAAAGTTAACTATGTAATTTGATATTTCTTCATATCTTCTAAGAAAGGAGTTTTTTCCCCCTTTCAATACTTACACTTTTGCATATTTTAGTGTTTTCTTATGGTATCCCCTGACGAGGTGTGTCTGCTGAGTTTTATCTTTTTTTTTTTTTTTTTTTTTTTTTTTTTGAGTTTTATCTTGTAAAGCTTAGAAAATTATTCTTTAGGACTTCCAAGAGAACATGGCAGACAGATAACAGCAGCTATGGAGGCTCTCTGAGATACCCAGCTTAGACTCCAGGAATGGTGCAGAGTAAAGAGTCCTAAGCAAGGGAAAATATACCCTGCTGACCCAAGAAGGAACTGGGCTGAGAGAAACCAACTGGGAATGCAATCCCGGTGCTATAACAGGAACAAATAAACTCTCAGCGTGGAAGCTGGAACCCGTGCCACTGGAAGTCATGATTTGGGTTTCCTGCCGCCGCTCCTGCATCTGAATCGGGATGGCAAAGAGAGAGACGTGAAAGCTCTAAGAGCAGAAATCGGCAAATGGAGTTGAGAGCGTGACAGATGGGGAGCCCTGCATTGACCTGCAGTGCGTGAGGGAAACAGGGACTCTTCCATGGACTAGGAGGCTCCAACAGAGGACATTCTGGGACCGGGCAGACTAGCCAGAACAGGATGCTGCAGTGACTTCAGTAGTATACTCTCCTCTCAAGTGAGATTGGTGGGGAGTGCCTGGCCTGGGTGACGACACAGTCTGAGACCCAGTAGGCTAGCCTAAACCAGGTCCCAGTGCCTGGAGGTGCACCCTCGCAGTGAAGCCTTTAGTAGCTTGACTGACCTGGAGGGGCGGGCCCAGCAGAGGCTGCCCAGGTCTGTGTCTCCCTAGCACATTGCAGTGGGTGGGAACACCTAGCTGGCAGATTCAAACAAACTGTAATTGACAAAGAAAAAAAAACCTGTGCCTCCTATTTACATTTGTATGGAAGAAACAAAAAATATGGAAAGAGGGAGCAACAAGAAAGGGTCCTCAGCCCCCAATCCTGAGAACACTGATCCAGGAAAGGTAAATACAAAGGATAATGAGGACAGAAAACATGCAATATCAGGCATGGCACCAATAGACATAAAGCGATATCTCCAGAGCCTCATAGATGAGTTCAAAAGTGAAGCATTTAATGAAATAAAGCAAGATATAAGTAGAATAGTTAGAGAAATGCTAAGCACTGCCCAAGAAAAAACAGATGGTTGAATGGAAGAACAGAAAAAAAGGGGAGAATTATTTGATGGAGAAAATAGAGAAAAGATAGAATACGTGAAGCAGATTCAAAGAGATTACCAGGAAACTAAAAACTCTATTGAAAGCTGGCATAACCACTTGAAAGAAACTAAGGATAGGTTATCTGAACTGGAGGACAGATTTGCAAGGTGGGAGCATGAAAGGAAAAACTTAAAAATAACAAAACAAACAGCAATAATACAAAGGCTAGAAGATGATAAGAGGATCTATAACTTAAGAATTAAGAACATAAAAGAAGAGGTAGGGACACAAACAAATGAACTACAAAAGCTATTCATAGAAATAATCCAGGAGAACTTCCCTAATTTACAAAAGGTAAAGATACTCAGATGTATGAGGCATACAGGACCCAGCCACCTATAACCCAAACAGAGCTACACCCAGGCATATAATAATCAAAATTCCAGAAATCCAATATAAGAACAGAATATTAAAAGCTGTCAGAGACAAGAAACAGAACACTTACAAGGGAACACCCATCAGAATTACAGCAAACTTCTTGGCACAAACCATCAAATCATGAAGAGCGCGGGGGGGGGGGATAATTCAAGCTTTAACCTCCAGCCAAGATTGATATATCCTGCACAACTATTCCTAGAAATTGATGGAAAAACAAGGTGCTTCCAGGATAAAGAGGAACTAGGGGAAATTGCAACCATCAGTTCAACTCTACAGAGAATACTGCAGGATATTCTAAAAAAGAAAAATATCAAGATTCCAGAAATAGTGGCAGAGAGGCCACAATGAATGGAACAGAAAGTGAAATGAAGAAGACAAAACTGACAACTAATGACAGAAAAAGAGCTCGCCAGAAATGAGGCAGACAAGGTGAGATGGTAGGAACAGCTATTTTGGAGAAAACAAGACATCATAATAGCTAGTGCTGATTTAATATCATTTAATATCATCTTATTTTAAAGTCCCATCAAGCTTTTGTTCTTCTGTCTCCATAGGTCTTAACATGTTGTATCTTACTGGATTTTATTATATGTGATAATATAAACAAAAATTTTTATAGACAAGGAGATTATACAGAAACCATTGTTCATTTTCTGTTAGTTGATTCTGAATACCCTGTAATAATGTCATTCCCTTGAATGGTTTTACATAGTTTTGATATGTTTGATGCTATAGTATACGAAGTTATACTCAAAGATTTCAAGGAAAGAGACAATATGGTAACTACTTCTATGTCGAGATTGTCTTGTGGTGAAACACTATTTTGCTTAAATGGCTATGTTTTGACCTGCGCTGTTTTGTTGTTATGCCCTCTTTTATCTCAATCTCTATTTTATTATTTCCTTTTTTATTTTTATGCTTTTAATTAAGGGAAAAATAAATACAAAATAGCAGGATATATTATAGTAACCCACTTTGATTTCCTATTAACTTGATTTGAAACCCTGTATTGCTCTCACCATCTTGTTTTGACTGACTTTCCTCTACTCTGTTTTGCTTGATAGTACCAAGTTCAAAAGTATAGGCAGCAGCTGTGAAGATAATAAGATTCATTATGACGCCCATTCTGGTTGACTATTATCTTCTTTTGAAGACCTGTAATGTCTCCAATGTTTTGATTTTATTGGTTTTATTCTTTACTGTTTTGTTCAATTTTATTATAACTGATGATATAGGTAATTCTTTTTAAGATAGCAAGAGGCACTATGGTAATCATTGTTGATCACCTTGTATCATGTTTTTATATTATATATTATGTCCCTCCTTTTGATTTGACTGACTCTGTTCTGTTATGTCACATTTGGTTTTACTCTCTTCAAAAAAAAAGTAATAAGAACTGTAGGAGTAATAAAACCCAAAATGTGTAATTGTCATTGTACAAAAGAGAGGAAAAGAAAGTGCTCTAAACGATATAACTGCATGTATATTTAAGTGTATAAGATAGGTAACGATATTACTGAGTTTCATTGGATCATTGAACAGAACTGTTTGCAGTCTCACTGTTTGAATGTCCACTTTATATGCTTTAATTTTGTAACTTGAACAAATACTTCTAAGATGACAATATGTAATCTATTAATTAGTGATTTCCTACTGTTTATTTTTTTTCTGAAATTCTGTATAACTTGTACTCTTTTTCTGATTTTTTTCTTTTTCTCCTTAAATAAAATTTTTAAAAAATTATTCTTTCATTCCTACTTGCTATGTGTTTGATCATGAAGGCAATACTTTCAATTTTGGATTTCTTCATATTTACTGAGTAAAGGACCAAATTGAGAACAGAAATCATACTACATATTTCATCTGGAAAGGTTGAACTCAAGAATTTTCTTACTTGTGTGTCAGAGGCTGATGGAACACAAAGTCACCACAGGGCTGAAGTCTTGGATGGCTCTTAGCACACAACTGAGGTTTGCTAGATCCCGCAGAGCTGTGATTTAGTGCTGCACAGCCATGTGAATCCAATCTATGCCACACTTGTTCCTTTTTTTAGTCCTTATTTACCAAAGACAATCTTACCTGTAAAGTGCATGTCTTTGCTTCTTTGTTGCCTGAACACTCAGGTAGGGCAAACGTATGTTTTGGTGAGCCTAACATCTATAATTTTTTATAGTGGACCATACTCATGACCTCGTGCTTCCCAAGCAGACACCTGGCACTGAGCTAAATCTTCGGCCCAAAATTTATACTTTTATGAAAGAAAAATCACTCAACGTTAGTTAATAGGGGAAAGAAGACTACTGGGGAGTATTAGAATAAGACTCAAGACTATCACAGTGATGAAAGTGATACTAGTTATAAAAGTGATCAGAGCAGGCTGTCTAAAATCTAGTCAAGGAGAGTGTTTTTCAATCTTTAGAAAAACTATAAAATTTGTTCCCTAATTCTTATTAGAAAACACATCATATCAAAATCATAAGCTCTAATTTTCTGAAAAGCAAAAAATAAACAAAGGCACTCAGAAAATAGGAAAATTTTTATTAATAGTGTAGGCTATGTCTAGTATACTGACATGCTTTCCACTCATAATTTTGACTGATTCTCTTTGGTTACCTTTCTACAGGTAACACTTTCAAAGTGTAACATTTGCATGTTTGAATATACATATGAGTCAACATTTCATCATGCGTGGCTGATTGAAATTTCTTTTAGTCACTCATAAGTCAAGAAGTTTTCTTTACTCTCAATTAACTCATTATCAGAATTAAATTTGAAGAAATCTTTATTAAGTTACTCTCACAAACAAATCAGTAAGATGATAGGTTATTTCCAGTCATCTCGCAGGTTCTTACCAGGGAACTGAGTGGACTGTACATGGGAAGGGCCCTAAAGCTGAACTTCATGAGGTTCCTAGTGACAAATTTGTCCTGTGCTTTTCTGGCACCCTCTGTGGTCTGGACCTCACCTCCATCTGACCAGCATGACAGTGAGAGTGTCATCTTATCCAAATACCCTGTATCAGTCAGGATTTATTAGAGAAATAGATAACGTAAGATATACAGCTGTACAAGAAATTCCAAGATGGGCTTATAATTGTCAGCCACAAAGTTGAACAAGGGAGAGTGCCGATTGTGTCTGTGTGCTACATTTCAAGGGTCCAGCCCAAGGGCTGGAGCTTATTGCAGTGTCCTGTGAAAGTCCTTATCAGGAGGCTTATCAGGAGGGTCTGTCATGGAACACGGAAGACTCTACAATGAAGGCTGAAGAGTCCCAGACAGAAGCCGAACAGTCTGCGCCAGAAGCCAGGAGACAGTATCCAAGCTGAAGGAAAAGACTGGAGCTCCACTGAAGATCAAGGAATCAGTCCCTTCTCGTTTGCCTTTTATTGTACTAAGGTTGCTCTGCTGGGGTGGGTGTAACACCCACACCATCTACCTACCTTTCTCTTGCACAGGGTGAGGATGTTACAAACCTGGGACCCTGGCCCCTGCTAAATCACTTTAAGTTCTCAAAGTGACACTACCAACAGTATCCTAGGGGGTAACTGCTTGTTTTCTGAACCCCAGGATATAGAGCTGCTGAGTCACTTACTTAAGCTTCTAAACTTTTCAAGTTGACACAGTGTATAAACCATAATACTCCCTCGGGGGAATGGTGCTCACACCCTTCCATGAGACCTCATATTTCAGCTCCATAATTTGGGTTTAAAAAGTGCTTTCTCTCTGAGCAACATTTAATTAATTTAAGGAAGATTTAAAACATGTTTCCCAGAATATTGGGGGGTTAATCAGCCAGAGGGTGGAGCTGACATGCATCTCACCAAACCACAGGACAGACTCCCCTGTTTTCAACGCTCACTCCTTTGTTGCACTTACTGGTGACCTCAGCATCATTTGGTAGGAAGCCTCTTCCCACAAACTTTGGTCATTGGAAACCTCACTCGTCACCTATGATGCCTGGGGAGGGTGGGGACAGTTGAGTTCCCCCAACCATGTCACTGACATTGGTCCTTAGCACCAGTTCCCCTTTGGAGGTGGCCACAGCTTTCCCTCACTACCCACTTCCGGTTCAGTTTCCTTGGCCCCGCCCACAGTGGGGCAAAGCTTCCCTGACAGGAAGCAAACTGGATCTAAGCCTGCCACAGGCAAGATGCTGGCAACAGTGCTGCTGCTACCCCTGCTGTGGGCTGGTGAGTGAGTGAGGAAGGGGGGTCAGCAGGGCTGAGGGTCGGGCTGCAGCTGAGCTTCTGTGTCCCCCCAGGGTCCCTGCAGCAGTATGGAGGACCGTACAAGCTGCAAGTCCAGAAGTCTGTGACGGTGCAGGAGGGCCTGTGTGTCCTGGTGCCCTGCTCCTTCTCCTACCCCTACCATGCGTGGCCTTCTTTTGGACAGTTCTACATGTCCTGGCTCCGGGTCCAATACACCCCATACGGTGATTATCCTGTGGCCACAAACAACCAAAGGCATGCACTACAGAAAGAGATCAAAGACCGATTTCAACTTCTTGGGAACATCTGGACCCGCAACTGCTCCCTCAGCATCAGAGGCGCCAAAATGGAGGACACAGGAACCTATGTCTTCAGAATAGAGCAAAAGGAGCAAAGATATTACGAAGAAATTCAAACACATGTTTATGTAGATAGTCCACTGAATTTGCAGGTGACAGGTAGGCAGAGTTCTCAGGAGGTCACCTCAGGTCCTGAACCCCCACATGAGAGCAGGAACTGGATGTTAGTTAGACCCTCTGCTATTCTGGTCATGGGGCTAGGGAGGTCAAAGGAACACGGGACCTGTACCCACTTGGACCCTGAGGCACCAGGCACTGTCAGGGTCACCCTGGATCCCACCCTGGGCTCACGCACCTCCCTGTCTCCTCTTCAGCCCTCACAGAGAAACCTGTTCTGCACATTCCTGAGCCTCTGGAGTCCGGCCGTCCCACTCACTTGAGCTGCAGCCTGCCAGGATCCTGCCAGGGGGGGCAACCCCTCACCTTCTCCTGGTTGGGGGATGCCCTGCAGTTCAAAGACCCTGGGAGCCTGTATTCCTCTGTGCTCACTCTCACCCCACGGCCCCAGGACCACAACACCAATCTCACCTGCCGGGTAAAACTCAGAGGATCTCAGGTGACCACAGAAAGTACCAGCAGGCTCAGTGTCTCCTGTGAGTGCTGGGAAAGATGTCTGTTGTGTGTGTGTGTTTGTGTGTGTAGGGGAGAGGAGGAGAGAGGCAAAAAATGACCTGGGAAAACCAGATGGACCTGAACTTTGCTTTTCTGGTGAGGAGGTCAGAAAGACAGCATCCCCATCTTCCATTTCTATGACCTCCCTGGGTACCTCCAGGACGTGCTCTGCCCCACTGATAACCTGAAGTAAGGCCATGTCTTTGTCTCCAGATGCTCCACAGAACCTCAGCATCCTCCTCTTCTTCAGAAATGGCACAGGTAGGAAAGAGCCTATTTCTCTGGGCCTGGGACTCCTTGAAGGGCAATGAGGCATCAGAGTATGAATGAGGCAGATGGGAAGGAGGAAGGACAAGAATTGTCACCCTGTGTCCCTCCATATCCTGTATACACCATGTACACATGCACCTATACACACCGAGATGCACAGACACATACTCTGCTCAAAGGAAGGAGACTTTTATGTGCCCATCCCCCACCTTTTCCATGATTCATTTTCTTACCAGGGTCAGCAAACTCAAATGTATGCCCATTTCACCTTTGCATGGCTTGGCTGTGTGATTTTCCTGCCTCTCTTAGTTTATTTCCTGCTGTGACAAATTTTGCAAACCATTTTGCTGCTCTGTTTTCTGTCTGCCATATAGTCCCAGAAAGTCCCAGTGATATTTTGATCCTCCTCTGATGATGCAAAGCCTAGTCTTTAATCAACATCCTGATGTTGTAAAGGCCCAGTCTTTGAGAACTAAGAGAGAACCAATTCAGATGGGCCAAGGAAAGAGAGAAGAGGAAGGAGCATCAGACCCCAGGAGGAGAAAAGCTGGAAACTATAGCCCCTCCTGCCCATTCATTCTCTCTCCTTCTTTCTCTTTCCCCCTTACTCCTAAGTCCTCCAGATTCCACAAAATGCCTCATCCCTTTCCCTCATCGAGAGCCAGCCTCTACAGCTGACCTGTGCTGTGGACAGCTACCCTCCTGCACAACTGAGCTGGTTCTGGGGATCTTCTGACCTGAATGACTCCCGTATCTCCAGTACTGGGATCCTGGAGCTGCCTTGTGTAGGGAATGCAGAAAGAGCAAGCTTCACCTGCCGAGCTCAGAATGCACGAGGCTCCCTAAATGCTTCTGTGAGCCTCACCATGTTTTGTGAGTATGAGGGTTTCGGGGTAGGACACCTGGATCCTGGAGGAGAAGGTACCTGTGACCCTCCTCCTCCCTCCTACAGGTGCCCCCCAGCTGCTGGGGCCCTGGTGCTCCCAGGAGGCTGAGGGTCTGCACTGCAGCTGCTCCTCCCGTGCTTGGCCTGCACCATCCCTGGGCTGGTGGCTCAGGGAGAAGCTGCTGGTGGGGAACAGCAGCAACGCCTCCTTCACGGTCTCCTCCAGCTCTGCCGGGCCCTGGGCCAACAGCTCCCTGACCCTCCGTGAGGGACTCAACTCTGACCTCAGGCTCAGCTGCGAATCCTGGAATGTGCGTGGAGCCCAGAGGGCCACTGTCCTGCTGTTGCCAGGTCAGGGGCCCAGGTCTGCAGGGGGAGAGGGTGGTGAAGGAAGAGAGGTGACAGCTGTGGGGTGGGGCATGTGGCTCTCAGAAGGATGGATGGGCCGAGAGTGGGGCTGGAGTCCAGACCAAGCTGCCTGGGAGAACAGGGTGCTCAGTCTCCTAGGTGAGAAGAGACTTGAAGTGAAGTCTGCATGAAGGCAGGATGACAAGAGACAGTCCTGCGAATAAATCTGTCACCACCCTCTCTTCTAAGGGAAATCAGAACCTGGGACAGGAGCTGTAGTTGGAGCCCTTGGAGGTGCTGGTGCCATGGTCCTGCTCTGTCTGAGTCTGTTCCTCATCTTCTTTTGCATGTGAGTCTTGGCCCTAAAGGAAGTGTTATGATTTAGGATCTTATGATGGAGAGCGTTCCACCCATGATTAGAGGAAATAAAGATTGTATTACTCACAGGTTCTGGGAGCTGCACGGCACTCTGGGAGGCTGCACACGGGAGGTCAGGGAGCCCATGCAAAGACCAAGAGAGGAAGGGACCCCTGGCACAAAGCCTGTATTGGGATGCAGGGCATTTTCCAAACAGATTTGCAGCAGGGAGGTTTGATTGGTGGCTTAAAGCAGGCGGGCATGAGATTCAGAAAGTCACACTATGACTGGGAGGTGGTCACAACAGTAGATCAGCACAGTCCAAGCATGCACCAATCAGCAGGGCCCCTAAGGGGGGCTGTACATGGCTGTCCCACAAGCAGGTGGTCACCAGGAGAAAAGGGTATGAGGTAGATACCTAGATGGGCCACACTGGGGAACTTGTGGTGATGCAGAACTATAAACTGTGTCAGTGGTGGCTGAGCCTGTTTCCAACACGGGAAAGTGCACCATGCTCAGAGTGGATGCCCAGGACACACAGAATTATAAGAGTTCACTACAAGGATGCAGAAGTGTGTGGTAGGGCAGAGGAGAAAGCTCACTGAATCCTAGAAATGCAGAGCTGAATATATCCGCTGGGGTCTTTTGTCTTTTACCTGACAGATTAAGAAACACTGCCCATACTGTAGAATTCATCCATTGAAAGTGTGTAACTCAGTGACTTTGGATATAGTCAGAGACATGATCCCATTTCCACAATGATTTCAGAATCATTGTTCAGAATGAGGGTCTGCACTGCAGCTGCTCAGAATTTTTCATTGGTCCCAAGTGAGAAAGAAACCCTTCACCCCTCGGTGGCCACATCCCTGCTTCCCCCAGTGCTAGCCTAGAACCTTCTCTCTAGATTGGCTTCTTCTAGATGTTTCCTGCCAATGAAATCATGCAGTGTCTGTCGTCTTCTTTTCCACTTTCACTCAGCGTTATGTTTCCCAGGCTGAAGCGTATTTCACTTGTCCGTTCTCATTTACTAGTGCACACTTGTGTTGTGTTCGCTTCCTGGCTGTTGTGAATAGCATTGCTGTGATCACACGTGTGCAAGTTTTGAAAGTAAGAGAGGTCTTTAGTGATGGAGATTCAGGTTATCCAGGAAGGTGGAGTCTGCTCTCACATGTCAAGAAGGTCTCTGAGTTGGGTCCCTAGGCCTGGATACCTGTCATCATTTTCACCACCTTATGGGGTGGGAGACGTGGGCAGTCTACTCACAGTGCCTGAGCCCTGCTAGCTGCAATGTGCTGGTTTCTTCCCTTAGTGTGAAGGCCCGGAGGACTCAAGCAGCTAGACGATCAAAGAGAATGGATGAAAAGGACCCGGTCAGGGGTACAATCACCTGGGTGAGTGATGTGAATTTTCCCAAGTCCATTCCTCCCTTCTCATGTGGGAAAATCACTACATATGGTGTGATCTTCCTTATAAATAAAACTATCTGGCTCTCTGTTCACCCTGTCCTGCCTCACTGACCACAGCGTCCACTTCACACTCTTGCCTCCACTTTCCACCCTGGATCAATCCTGCCAGACCAGCTTCCCAGGAGAACTATGTTCGAGCCAACCTGGAGTCTCAGTGCTGTTGTTTGGTCCCACTCAATAGAGGAGCAAGTCCGCGTTCTGTGGCCCATCAGTCTTTTTCCTGCCCTGTGGACCAGCCGCACTGGCCTTCTCCCCCTCTCCACATGGACCCCTCTTCTCTCAGCTTTGAGTCCTTGCATGTACGGTTCCTTCTACCTTTCCACTACCCCACATTGTCTAATCCTCCTGGCTCTAACCTCCTATCTCCCACTCCGGTTAAACTTTGCCACGTCCCTCTCATTGCCATCTGTCCCTGCCTCTCCTACGTATTCACAGCCTCACATGGATTCCTGTGCCAATTGGTTCACTTTGTCCTTTTACCTGTCTCCACCTTCTCATCATATTTGCAAAGCTCTTAAGGACCAGGTCGGATTTTCTTCAGTGTCTCTGTCTCACTCTGTTCCTGTCAGGCATGACTCCTCTCTTCCTTTATAAAATTTGGCCCATGTTACCTTGCATTCAAGGTTATTACCCAAAGTGCTTGGTCCCTCATTGACCATCTACTCCTGGGACACGTATTGTTCACCTTTACTTACTCACTTATTCATAGTGTGATTAAACAACTACTTCCAGTCCACCATCAAATCTAAGACCCAAAACTGGTAATTACTTACATTTTAGATCCATCTGTGTTGCTTCTTGGTTCATCTCCAGTAAGCAGCATTCTGAGTCTTTTCTTAATGTTGATGCTGCTTAGCTTTAATTGCTTCTGAAGCCATAAAAGGGCATCATGAGCTGTGCACTTCTTAAATTTACTTTATTGGCTAAATGTTATAACGTGAAGATTCAGAAATATTATTACACAAAATTTCAGGCTACTCATTTACCCATTGTGCGTTTTACTTTATGACCACGGTTTGTTATCTAAGCTCACCCCAATAGATTTTTAGGTTGCTTCCAGATTTCAAGAGTTTTTCTTTAACATTATCCTAGAATTTACTTGCTGGGTCAGTTATATAAATGTCCATCTTCATAAGATCAGTTATATCTATTCAAGCTCCTGTCTGTGCTTGTGATTTCCTGGTGATTCATAATCTTTCCGAGAGCAGGTTTTATCAGTCAGGTCAATCTTTTTGGCATCTCAAGTTCTCATTCTGGTGTGTATTTGCATTTCCTTGGTTTTCATGAGAATGAAAAATCTCTCTACATTTCCCACGCACTCTCACACTTCCCCTACACAATGGCTGGTCACCCCTGCAGCCCATTTTACTGTTAGGTGTTTGGTCTTTTTCATGTTGAATTTATTGGAAGGCTTTATATATTTTATATTAATATTTTTCTCATGTATAATGTAAATTTCTTTTTACAGTGAATAGATTGTTTTCACTTTCCATGAGGCGACCTTCCATGAGCATAAATTCTTAATTGTTATACTCACTTATTTTTATTTTTTTCTTTTTAAAATTTTATTGTATTTTTCGTCATTTCGTCAGTGCATGCTTGCAGTTTACACTGTGTACAGTCCTTGTGGGGAGTTGGTGCACGTACATAACTCATCTTCATTCCTTTTCCAACCCCCTTCCCTCCCTTTTCTCTCCTTTTCCTCTCTCCTGAGCCCTTCCAATCTGAGAAAGACCTACTTCCTTACTTCCTATTATCTTCCTTTTCAATTTCCATTTTTCTATTAAGCATCTTTAGGAACTCGTGTGAGAATAGTTTTCCCATTCTAAACTTAGGAGTATATTCCAGTGTAGTTTCTACCAAAATGTTTATATTTTACTTTTTATATTTAAGCACTTCATCAACCTGGCATTGGTGCCTGGGTGTCAAGTGCAGTGTTGATTCATCCATTGCTCCTTCATTTTTTTGATGAGCCCCTCGCCCTCCTCCAGTGATCAGCTAAGACTCCTCTCATCTACTGACATTCTCTCTGTGTGAGAGAATGGCATTCTCCTCCAATGGCCAATTTTACTTTCTTTGAGTCCAAACTGTCTATAGATATGACAGTCTATAAACTTTCTTAAAGGGTCTGATATCTAATGAGGCAAGACCCACTGTAGGTCTCCTTCAATAGAGCCTTGGCTATTCTTGGCCTCTTGTCAATCCATCAATCAGAATCATTTTGGCAAATTCCAAAAAAATTCCTGTCAGTTTTATTACATTCATATTGAGTCAATAGCTCACTTTGGGAAGAATCTGCTCATTATAAATTGAAGTCTTCTTACTCATGAAAATAGATTTCTATTTGTCTTAGACTTTTTCAGTGTCTACAAGAAAGTCACAGAATTTCTTTACACGCATCTTTCAAATTTTTACTTTTCTTCCTAACATCTTTTGAGCTTCAAGCACTGGGCAAAAAATATCCAGCCTCATTCAGGTCCTGTGGTGTCTTTCCCGTAAGAGGTGTCAGATTTCTACAAAGGACCCACTCCGCTGAATACTCGCTTTGGTGAGAAGTGAGGACATGCATAGAGTGTGCCTTTTACAGCCACAGAAGTCCATGCAACACCTCAGGCTGGAGCACCCGGCTCCAGATCCTTTCAACAGCAGGCGGTTGTGTTCCTTTCAACACAGCGCTTCACTGTGCCTTTCCGCCACTGTGGTCAGGTTGCCTGTCCAGGGCATTTATAGTAACCTGTGCCCTCTCCATTGTGACACCACCGCTGCTGGGGTTGTCAATCATCGATTTCTGAGAATCACCTTTATTCTCTCAGATACAACAAATGAAACTCAAGATATAGATATGGATACAGATACAGTGATTTTTTGGGACAGGATCTCACTATGCATTTCATGTTGGTCTTGAGCTCATTTTGTAGCCCAGGCTCATCTCAAACTCACAATGATTCTCCTGCTTCTGTCTCCCGAGTGCTGGAATTACAGGCGTGAGCCACCATGCCTGGCTCAAATTATATTTTAAATTGATCTTTCCATACAATATGCTAAATTCTCTTTCAAAATAATGTGTATGCAGATATTGAAGTATTTTTAATAATTTTAAATGTCACCAGATCTTGGTCTTGGGAATTATTTAGACTCTTGAAATTTCAAAATTGATGATTATATCTCTGAAAAATTGTAACAATTTCTTCCCTTTTTATAGTCTATGTACACTATTCCTTTTTCTTGTTCTAATATTCGGGCCGAGATTCTAGTCAAACTCATGTAAAAATGTGGCCATGGATATCTTTTACTTGTCCAGTTTTGAAGGAAAAGCACTCATCCTACCAATTAAATTTTTGTGTTTGTTTTTTGTTCACCTTCATTACCTTAAAGTAGTTCCTTTCTATCATTAAATCACTTAAAGTTTTTATCATAAATTTAGGTTGAACTTTTCAAATGAATCTGATAGTATTTTTTCTATGATAGAAAAATATTTTTTCTATGATAGAAAAAATTTTTTTCTATGATAGAAAAAATATTTTTTAAAATTTTATTTTATGGAAAAAATAAAATAAAATTTCAAAACAAAATAGGAGAATAACAACAGTTAACACATTGAATATTGTTATCTTCAAAGTACTCAGAGTACAAGATATGGACATAAAAACTCTCAGAATATTAACACAAACCTTTTCAATAAACTAAGAGAAGCTAATGATACAACTATTATTGAAGTTTTTTCCCTTTTTTCTTCCTTCTTTTCCCCTTTCGCACACCCTAGTTCCTCTTTCCTTTTGAATAATTTCTTCCCATTTCACAATATGCATTGTACATTTTGGACGTTATTTACTTTCAATTTCTCATACCGGGGAGACAATGTGATATTTATTCATATTTATTTATTTCATTTTATGAGCATGATCATACTCATATCTGATAGGATTTTTTAATCTTTATCTCTTCCATGATAAAACCATTCTAGGCTTCCTGGTAGAGCCAAAGTATCCATGGTATATATATTTTTGATACTCTGGTAGATTCAATTTGATAATCTTTTGCTTAACGATTTTACATCTATATCCATGAGTCTGTCCTTTTCCTTTTTTCTGTTAACTTTGGGTATCAAGATAATATCAAGGAACCTCAACGGCATAAGTTCCTATCTGGCAAGTGCAAGGTCATAAGTTCAATTCTCAGTACCAAAAAAAAAAAATCAAGAAACTACAGATTATTTATCATTTTGCTATTATCTGGGAAAGCATCTATAAAATTGGAATGGCTTGTTTCTTGAATGACTGATAGCTATCACTTGTAAAACTATCGGGGCATAGTGTTGTTTTATGTGCAATATTCTACTGCAATCATTTTGTAGGTTCTGTGAGCTTTTTCTTAAGGATTTGTTCATTTCACTTGTTTTCTAATTTTTTACCAGAAAGTCATGAGTGATATTCTCTGTTCTTTGTACTATTTTAGTTGAGGTTACTTCTCCTTTCATGTTCCTGACATCAGTTATTAGTGACTTCCTTCTTTTTTCTAGCTAAATCTTGTTAATTGTCTGTTTCAGTATCTGCTTCAAAGAATCAACTTTTAGGAATGTTGATTATTTTACTGTAACTTTGTTTTCTATTGTACTTGTTTTTATTTGTGTTTTCTCATCATCTTCTGCTTGGACTAATTCTTACAAACTTTTAAAAACTAAATATTCAGCTTTTTATTAATTTATAGTCTTCCTTTTTGTGAAAGTAATTATGGATACATTTGTCTCAGAATACCACCTTAGCTCCATTTCAAAAGTTTGTCTCCTTGTGCTGGAAGCTAAACCCAGGGCCTTGTGCATGCTATGCAAGCCCTCTACCACCAAGATACAGCTTGGGCTTTCTCATTCCACAGTTTTGATCAATGGCATTCACATCTGGATATTGTTAAAACCTACTGGAGACTTCCGCTTTGAATCTTAGATTATTTGGAATTCAAAAGTCCCTAATATACAGGGTAAACAGCTTTCCATGAAAGATTCTAGATAGATGCTGACTGGTAAAAATACAAGGCTTTCATGACAACTTTTAAAATTTTTCTGTGCCTTGATATGTGGGCTATGATGCTTCCTGTGTACTTGACAGTGAGGCATAGATTATTAGCTACACACTGGATAAGATTACCAGACCAGTATGTTCATTTCAGTGCTGAAATCCAAAATTTGAATGACAGGACTTCTTGCCCTGTGAGGACTATTAGAGATATGTGTTGAAATCTTACATTATGCTGATATGTTTGCCATTTTTTCTTTAATTCCATCAGATGTTTTTCTTATATTTCATGTGC
Organism: Cavia porcellus; assembly: GCF_034190915.1. Classification (NCBI taxonomy): domain Eukaryota; kingdom Metazoa; phylum Chordata; class Mammalia; order Rodentia; family Caviidae; genus Cavia; species Cavia porcellus. The sequence goes on along the minus strand of NW_026947490.1, from coordinate 29,549,841 downwards.
TTTAAAATTAAAACCATAGTTTTAGAAATTTTAGAAGTACTAAATCTTCTCAGTGAATTGAACATTTCAACATACATACTAATCCTCTCTAGCCTTTTGTGGTAAAGTTTGTTGGATTAGATCTTAATATAGTTACACCAAGTTGTGACTGGTTACAGCCTGATATTTTTCAAATCTTTTCCCACCAAAATTTTTTGTACTTAAGACTTGAACAGTGATATTTTGAACTGTATATAACCAGGTTTTTAAGAACAAAATTTGATATATTTTGTGGAGTTTGTGCTATTGGTATTAGTATTTATTATGATTTTTGATGCATACAGATTTCTTTCTGCTATGTTATTTTTTTACTATCACTTGTTTCTACTTCTTCAGTATTTCATTTTTCTTCTATTTTACTTAAAAATCAATCTCCGGGTTTTGTTGTGTGTGTATATTATCATTATTATTAGGGACTGAATCTAGTGCCTTTGCAATGAGGTATACTCTCAGCCTTCTTCCTTTTTTGAACTGCTCTAGTAAGGTCAAATTTACAAACCTCCTGCCTCAATCTCCCAGAGTACTGGGATTACAAATGTGGGGTACCATATCCAGCTAATCTCTGTCTTAAAAAACATTAGTGTGCTTTTACCTTCCTATCTCTTTTTTCCCTCTTGTTCTCTCTTCCACCCTCTAAAATACTGGTATTTTCTACAGCTCTGTAGATAACTCATTCTGGGTTATCACTAATATGATTAGGATTTTCTGTTCATTGTCCTTTTAAATATGCAGCTACACATTTTATTGAACTGTTTCATCATCATTATATCTCATACATGTTTTAGGAATTCCTGTTCTCTCTCTTCCTCCCTCCCTCCCTCCCTCGCTCTCCTCCTCCTTTCCTTCCCTTTTCCCTTCTTCCTTCCTTCCCTCCTGTACTGAAGCTTCTGGGAATTGGCGTATGTGTCTGAAAATATTTAAAGTCCTTACATTTAAGTTTAATTTGACAGAATAAAAATTCTAGGATCAAACAGCCCATCAGCTGTCTTCTCAGGAGCCATGTGTTGCATTCCCCTATAACCTGGCCTGGAGGGCTCACATAAAGAGAATGGCCATGAACTCCAGCCCTGCCCTGATGAGGATCCAAGGGATGTGACTGAGGACATGGGCAGCATGCCTTCCACAGGGTATTTCCTTAGCCTGGTAGAAGCCCAATGCCAAATGTTCAAACCATGACTGGGGTTCCTCTCACAGGAAAATTACTTGTGCTTCCAGATGCTCTGTGGTCTCATCTGCCCAGGGTCCATCCCATTTCAACCAAGTTAGTCACTCTCTTCGAGAGCCCCAACCAGGAATGAAGTTAGGTTTAGGTGTGTCAGTCAGGTGAGATGCAGAGGAGGCAACTCAGTGGACCATGTGAATTACCAGAAGCAGTTTTATTACCTACAGACCCCAGAGGGAACAGGGCAACACAGTTCACAGAACCAATGGGAAGGTGGGCTAGTGGGAGGTCATGAAGGCCGAAGTCTTTATTGGGGCCCAGCAAATTATCCAAGCAGGTTTCCCTAAGGGAGCTCTAATGGGTAGGTTTGGAGCAAGTCAGTAGAATTCTGTGGAGCTGCACTGTCACTGAGAAGCAGATACTGCAGTGTATTGGGGATGTGGTGGCCAAAGGGTCACTAATATGAGTAAGTCAAGTAAGTTGTATCTAGCTGTCCCGTGGGAAAGTGGGCACCAAGAGGTGGTTTACAAGGCACATGCCCGGAGTAATCACTGGAGAGATTGAGAGGAAGTGGAGAGCCAGAACTGTCAAAGGTGACCAGCCATTGTTTCTAGTATGAGAAAGTCCAACTTATACTCAAAACAGACACTGAGGCAACATAAAGTATAAGAACTGGCTTATAAGAATTCACACCATGTGTGCCTCTGTGTTCCTTCTGTGATGCCCTTCTCTCCCTTCAGAGTTCCAAGCAGAAGTCTTGGCCAGACCACATTCAAACCCAAGAGCCCCCTGTTGGCGATGCCTTGCCCAGCCAGGAACAACAGGAACTCTATTATGCCTCTATCAACTTTCCAAAGATGAAGTCTTGTGAGAATTCACCAGACATTCGCAACTATGAGACCATAAGTGGTGCAGAATACGAGGAGATCAAGACAAGCAAGTGAAGATGCACCCAGGGGTACACCCTGGCAGGAGGAGATGCAACCTGTCTGGAGGAAAGGAAAAGTCAGGGACTAACCACTGGAGCCTGAAGAGTTCTTGTGATAGTGTAGCTCTACTGTTAAGAGCATCCCGAGGTAGACCAGAAGGACAGCTCATGGGATTAGACAGACTTGGGCTCAAACTCCTAATTCCAGGATTTTCTAATACATTTTATTAAACAATTCATTTTTGTGTGCCTTGATTCCCCATTCTGTGAATCTGAGATCATGTATCCCACCAAAAGTTGTTATAAGCATTTTTTAAAAGGCATACATGGAAGTCAACCAAAAGAGGTCCTGTGTGGGGGGGATGACCTTGGTGCTCCCTTCATCAGAAAGCTCTCACTGGTGTGTCCTCCTGACCTGGGGTGAAGAGGTGGAGAGAATACAGAATTAGCACACTGAGATCTCTATCCTCCCCAGAACTCTTCAAAGTTCTCCAGCAAAAACTGGGATTTGATTTATGATGTGGTATCTGCTGTCTTCTGTCAACTTTTTACCCCACTTTCATCTGTCAATCACTCCAACATATCTCTTCCTCTCCATTTCCTTCCTCTTTTCACTCATGAGACCCAGAGAGGCTGTCTAGCAGCCAAGTAGGTAACTCAAGGCTCTTCTTCGCTCAAATTAATTCATGACTCCCTGGCTTTAAACAGCACACAACAAGCACCTCCTTCCTCTCCCATTTGGAGTCCTTCATGCCCTTCCTGGCACTCATTCATCTGTCTTCTCTTCTTGGTTCTCCTTTCCCTAAACCTCTCATAGGGGGTTCACATTGCAGTGTCCTTATGATTTCAATAAAGTCAGCTTTTTTTTTTTTTACTGGTACTAGGGATTGAACTCACAACCACATGCTTGCAAGGCAGGTGCTTATGCCGCTGAGCTAAATCCCCAGCCCATCCTTATGATTTCAAACCATCCTCATGGAAGCCACATCATCTCCATTCATCTGGCTCACACCATCTTGTCCTTCAGATATTGGTGCAAGGGTAGATTTGTGTTGCAAGCATAGGCTACAGATGAATCTATATGTTCCTTTCTCTAAGGTTGACCTAAATTTAGATCTTAAAGTGTTAATATAAAAACAATGAAAGGTTCTACTGAAGTCCTCAAGCTTAGAAAAAAATGATACTGTTCTTGAATTTTAAAAATTCTCACAAGGAAAAGAGTGGGCAATTCCAGGGTAATATGGGAGAACGCTGATCCCCAACGCTCACTATGTCAGTAGAGTTGTGACTGTTACTTTGATTACGACAGGCTAGATCATTCTCATCAAGCCTCAGGCTGAAAATGATTTTTCAAAAAACCTCTGAAAAAATGAATAGGAAAAAAGTCTCCACTAAAAAATATAGAAAACCTGGAAGTAAAATGGAAACTAAACAGGCCACAAGTTGGGGGAAGTATGAACCCAGAGTGTTAGGCAGACGATCTAAGGTGAAATGGCAAAGTTCCCAGAGGTCATTTGCTCATATTGAAAATGTGAGTTTTGGTTTTGTAGTCTTGGGTGTGGCCCTGGAAACAAGAGTTTAGGCTCTTGCTATGCCCCAGATGGGAAGTTTCGTAGAACAGTATCCTCACGTTGAATTTGCATCAAGTTAAGTCAAAGAAAACCAAAGGCAAGGAGAAAAACTGAGCAGCTACCAGAGATAAAAGACAGATCATCCTCATGAGAAAAGCAGTGTAATGGACAGCTGAATTAACAGTAGTAACCATGTAGAGCAGAAGAAAGTACTACCTTTAACAGAGCTTATAATCCATATTTGCTATGGAAGCTCAAATTAAGAACCATGAAGATATTTTGAAGCAAATAAATAGGGAAACTTATTACCCAAAGAATAAGTCAAAAGATAGTTTCAGAATTCCTAACAATAAATAAGCTAAGTACAAAGAGAAGTAAAAAGATTTACATTTCCTAATATCTATGTAATATGAAAAAGGAGACTTACTAAAGACTTCAGTAAGTTAATTGTACATGCTGTAATTTTTATGGCAGAGATTAAAAGTTAGAATCATAATATGTAAATTAATAATAGTTAAAAGCATACTATAAAAACCAAGTAAATTTAAAGAAGGCAAGAACATAGAACTGGTGATATTTATTGAAAACAATCTGTAATATGGAATTTTTTTGTCTTTTTTTTGAGACAGGGTCTCACTATGCAGTTCAGTTCATGCTGGTCTTGAGCTCACTTTGTAGTCCACGCTGGTGTCCTGTCTCAGCCTCTCAAGTGCTAGGATCGAGTGCAGGCATGAGCCACACACCCAACAAAATGGAATATTTCTGTCAAATAGAATTGGATAGATGCTTCAGTTAAAAACAGTCAACTTGGATTAATATTTCAATTACAGATGCTTGCCAATTTAAAATAGAATTATAACTCAATAAACCTACCATAAATTGAAAATATCATAAGGTCAAGTGCTTTTAAGACAATCCATTGGGGTCTATGCCCAGATCCCCAAGCTCCCAAATGGGTGCACAGCAAAGGCCTAAGTGAATGAGACAAGTGGTATGATCTTTAGGGCTCCAGGAGGACCAAAGCCCTCTGCAGAGTTCTTAACTCTGGCAACTGAGACACACAGTGCCTCTGGGTGGCTTGTGTTTATTTAGTATTCAAACAATGCAGGAAACCTGAGCAGGACCTTGGGAGGAGTTCAAGGACCCCTCCAAGCAACAGACAGTGTTAATTAAGGAGAGCTATCCTAGGAGAAAGTCTCCAGGTGTCTTCAGCTGTGGCCTATCTCACCCCCTGAGGCATCTCCTCATTCTCAGTTCAGCTATGCAGGGGCACGTGTATTCAGCTTCAACAGCTCCAACACATTCCTCTCTTTTGTTTTGTTGTTGCACAGGACGCATGGTCAGCAGAAGCTGGAGAAGCTGTGTTAGAACTCCCACAACTTAAAACCTGTACAGCCCATTAATCTGTAACAGTAGTCAGTTAGCACGATAGCCAGCAATTGTCAGAAGGTGTGAGTGATTTGAGCTTCTTTGATAGCTAATATTTCACTATGGTATTACACCACACCACACCTTCTGAAGTTACACTTTTCTGCAGGAGGTTCACGACCAAGTTAAGATGAGACCTGCATTAAATATAATCAGTTCCTTACTATCTATCAAGGTCACTTAGGTCTCCTCAGGAATTACCTTGGAACCATGCACAGCACCTCCTGGCTCCTCAGTCAGTGTCAACCACCAGGATGAATCACAGCCATTGCTTGACCAAGTTGTTTTCCAAGAAAGTTAGGGAGACATTTTCTCTTGGTGACTCTCCTTAGGCACACCATACATCAAAGATCACTTTCCTCTCTGATCTCATAATCTTCTTGATGAGAAGACCAGGGACTCACTGAGTATCTCAGGATGACACAAGTAGAGGTTCTTTTATGCCCTGGGTCCTCATTGACCTTGAAGGGCTAGGGCCAAAATATTGGCTATGCTCTTAGCCCATCTGTCTAATTTTTAACCTGTAAACCTCAGTTGTGGAACATCCAGAAGAAAACACTGATAACAATATAGTATATTAGAGGTAGTAAGCTTGACATTACTATCTCATCTAAACATGAAGCACCTTAAATGAACATTAAATGAAACTTATTTTCAACTATCCATGGATATTTTAACATCTAAATACCTATAGATTGTTAACAGTTACATATTTTACACAGTAAATCAGGAATCAAAACTGTACATATTATTGTATCATTGAGAATTATGACATTTTTATAACAGCCCAAATTTCTATCTTGACATAAAATACCTCTTTTGGTCAGTCACCCCTATCTAATACATAAGAAGCTTCTATCCAACTTATTTTCCTTTAGTGGAATGTGAATTTCACAAGTCATTGATACCAGAAGAGGTCTGAATATGAAACAAAAATCTATGAAACAAACCACTCCCATTTTACAATTTGGAAGACTTGTACATCTGGGGGCATGAATGCATTTAATGTACCATGAGGTTAATACGAGTCTATCATAGCCATATGTAACCTTTGCATAGGTATGTTCAAATAAAAAGAAACTTATGATAACCAATGTGAACACATAACAATAATATATTTTATAACTTTAGCTGGGGTATCTCCCATAAGGCTATGGAGATCACTGGGGCCTCCAATAAATAAACAAGAACTGGTTAAAAATGTTACTGGGCCGCTGCTTTCTTACTTACCAATTTCAGGCCTGTCCAACAATCCCAATCCTAAGGGATTTTGTTTACTCATCTTAATAATTTTTGATGACTTATGAAAACTCCAATTATAACATCTAACCCATTAATTTTTAAGTGATAAGAGACTCTCAGGCCTATAGTAAACAACAACACACGTTACATTCACATCCCCAGTCCTTGCATCATTTAGACCAGCTGGTAACCCAGGTGGAAGCATGCTTTGTAAATTTATAACCTAAACAAACCTTTAATTAAATGATCCACAAATGCAAAAGAAAAAGGAAAAAAGAGAAAAACTGTTGGTTCAAAAATAAAAGGAACAGCTGTTTATAGAATGGACAAATGGACAAACATAGACAGATGATCTGATAGACAACCTGTACAAATTCAAACAAATATAGAAACAAGCACACAGCTTGTGAGAATCCGCAAGAATTCCCCAAGTTCCCAGGGGGTTATTTCATACTCCTCCACTGAATTAGCTCACCTCCCATACCCTGCATTCTTGGGACTGGAACACCTGCTCATCTCCAGCACGTCATGTCCCCCTGAGGCTGCCTCCCAGGTACTCCACACCACTTGGGCACCCCTGCATGGGCTGCACCCCTGGGTCCACAGGTGTACATGATCACCAGTTTATTTGACTCCCAATGAATGCTCACAAACAGACAGGACAAACAGACAGCAGATACACAGGCAGACTGACAAACATCTTACAAAATCAGAATGCACTCAAACACAACTTTAACCAATTTGTTACAATAATTTCTTACAAATTTAGAATTTATAGCTATAAACTAACTAGATAGATTTGTTATAGGTCAATTAGCAGAGATCTCGTATAAAAGGATTTTGGAAAGGACTGTAGGGGTTCTGCAAGCAAATGGGAAAATAAAGGGACACACACACCAAGGTTCAGCAAAATGACTGCCACCCAGCCAGCATAAGCAAGTAGCTCTCATTGAGATAAAGAGCAAAAACTCTCATATTGTGCATGTTTCGATTACAGATGCCAACCAAAGAAATACCTAAAGCGTAAATTTCTGCTTGGGTTAACAGGCTAATAGAAAAGTTCTCAAATAAGCCAGTGAGACTAGTTGTAGAACATTTGGTGTGAGACAGAGGAGATTCAGGAGAAAGCAACAATATAGTAAGGTGGCTATGGTAACATTTTATGTTATGAGATAAATTTGCAGGGATGTAATTGAATGTATACTCTTCACATTAGAAGAACCATCCAGCAGGGAGAGGAACATGTCCATGTCCGTACAGTATTGGTTCATAACTAGAATAATTCCAAGTACTATTAGGAAGGTAAAGACTTTAGGTAATGGGAAAAGTACTGCCATGCAAGTGGGGTAAATATACCCACTCAACAATAAATACCTTGCTTCTCTGGAAGGCAAGAGCCTTGGTGAGTAAAGGGGCTGAATGAAAAATGAGTAGGAGAGAGGGCAGTCCTTTGGGACTCGACCCACCATAACTGTGGTGAGTGTGTGAGCAGTGCTCTGAATGGCCTGCTGTAGAGAAGAAGAGTCAGAGATTACATCAGCAGGATCTGTGTGACCCCATAAAGCACTGAACAGAGGAGCTAAAACCTGGAAAGGAAATGTGGTCAATAGTTAAAAAGAGGCTTGGGTGTTCATCTCCTAGGGGTGTAGCAGTAGCCAGCACAGTCAAGCCAAATCCTTGATTTCCAGGAGTAACATCAGGCATTTTAGAGAAGACATAAGGCAAGACAATTAGTTAAGCTCCAGATTCATAAACATTTAGTTGAATGCACAAGAGAGACCACAACTAAAACAACAATTATCCTGTATAATCACCATCAGTGACACCCAGAATCACAAAAATGCCTCCTTTTGATGCATGTGAGTGGGGAAGAAGCAGGCCATTTGTCCCGGGAGATAAAGGGCTATAAAAAGTAGTAGAAATCTCTTAAATAGCACCTGGCTTAGTTACTTCTTACGGATTGCTGAGACAAAATACTCGATGCCCAAAGTTGGGAAAGAAAAGGTTTATTTCTTACAGTTTTTGGAGGTTTCAGTCCACACTCAGTTGGTTCCAAGGCAGGGTGGCATGGCAGGGCTGCAGTTCACCGCAGCTGCAAACAGCAAGGCAGAAAGGGGCAAAACAGAGAGACACGCCTTCTTCCGGCCATTACCTTGTATGCTGGCTCCACCCCTAAATGGGTGTGGCACAGACATCATCAAGCCAAGCTCTAGACAATGAACCAATCACAAATGCACTATGCAAATGCATGAGGCCTGGGGGACATCCACACAAACCATGACACAGGCATTTCCAATTATAATCTTTGCATAAATGCCCAACTTTTCTGCAATTAAAACAAGTAACAGGGAGCCATAAAGAAGCAGCCAACAATTGCATTTTATATGCTCGAGTCCCTATATTTTGGCAAGCCAAAATCACTTGAGCCAAGGTAGTAGCGGGTTTCATATAAATACCTTTTAAAGCATTTGTGTAGTCTTGGTTTGCATTTTTGAACGCTAACTGCTTTAACAAAATAGAGGCTGCTGCCATATTGTCCACCTGGCATTCGATAGCTTTATTTAATCTATCTACAAAGGTAAGAAAACATGCAGTAGCCTCCTGTTTAAGAGCACTAAAGGAACCTTGAGCATCGGTTGCTTCAAGGATTCTTCTCCAAGCTTTTAAAGCAATTTGAGCCATTTGAGGATAAGCTTAGGGGCAACATGGCCCGCCTTCTAAAGGAGAAAAAGCAGCTCTATGCTATGTTTCTGCTGCACTTCAGACAGGGAATTCACCATGACTTACCCAGAGATTTTTCCAAAGGAAATGCAGTAGACACACATCAGAGGCTGTGTTCCACTCCAGAAACACAGCAAAGGCCAGTCACCCTCCACAGCAGATGTCTCCATTGTCAATTCCTTGTTAAGGTGCCAGCTACTAGGGTCTGTGCCCAAACCCCCAAAATCCCAAATGAGTTTGGGAGCAAAGACCCAAATGAATGAGACAAGTGGTATGATCTTTAGGGCTCCAGGACGACCAACACCCTCTGCAGAGTTCTTAACTCTGGCAACTGAGACACACAGTACCTCTGGTTAGCCCATATTTATTTAGTATTCAAACAATGCAGGAAACCTGAGCAGGACCTTGGGAGGAGTTCAAGAACCCCTTCAAGTAACAGATGGTGCTAAATAAGGAGAAAATCTAGGGGATATTCTCCAGGGGGCCTCAGCTGTGGCCTATCTTGCCCCCTGAGGTATCTCCTCATTCAGAATCAAGAATCAAACCCTAAAATGTCAAGGACCTTCTGTATATAGCCTTCAACACACATGCACTTAAAGTGTAACAACAGACAGGGCCAAAAGTAAAAGGAGACAAAATTGTACATTATGTCAACATTCATGAGAAGAAAACTTCGGGTTTTTTACATGGTATTACAAAATACACATTGTTACATCACTCTATAGGAAATGTTAACATACTCATTTTTATTTAAAGATATACACATAAGTATTGTGCTTACAGGCAAAGGCAGAGGGGAAAAGATAATCCCAAACATTGATATAGGCCAGTAACTCACGAAGAAGATTGGGTAGGATGGGAAACAGAGTGTTTTTGCATTCTATGTCTTGAACTGAGCAATGATTACACACCGTGAATGGTAAAGGTATTTTTCAGAGCAAAAATACATGAAAAATATTGCAAGGTAGGAAATAGGTGATGTTCTAAGTGTAATCTTTTGTTGAAAATTTTGACGAAAATAATTTGAAGACAATACGACTCAAATTAACTCATCATTCTTAGCCAAACAATTTTTTTTTGTCTTTTTGAGACAGGGTCTCACTATGCTGTTTGGGCTGGCCTTCAGCACACTTTGTAGCCCAGGCTGGTCTCTAATTCTCAACAATCCTCCTGCCTCAGCCTCCCTAGCACTGGGGTTATAGGCATGCACTACCATGCCTGGTGAAAAAATCCTGATAGAATTTGCAACATCAAAACTGAAGATGTTTCAACAAAGGACACTTCAGACAGAATCAGTAGCTGCAAAGCATAAAATCAGTGAGAAAGTATGGCTTGAGGAGGATGCAGGAAAAACTCTTGCCAGTTAGGAAGACCCGTCCAATTGAAGCTGGAAGATCTGGTGGGGCCTGACATACCCTGAAACAGTGAGGGGAGGCACAAGCGAGGGTAAGTAAATGGGAAGGAAGTGAGCCTGGGCAGACCTGGAGCAACCCAGGAGCCCAGGTCCCCAGTGCTCCCCCCCTCACAGAAGCTCCAAGAGACCCTCAGGGCCATAGTGTCCACTTCAGTTTACAGACAAGGACACTGAGGCTGCACCCAAGACCAAGTTTACTCTGACATTAGTGCCAAGCCAGTTTTGCTCCCTACTGAAGTTCCAGCCTAGAGCCGCAGGTGTGGCCACAGAAAATCTCAGCTTTTATGAATGTCTCAAGCAGGTCTCACAATATAGTTTAGTTCATAAATCAAATTTCTACATGCTGGTTGCAATCAGGAAACATGAAACATGCGAGCATCTCACCATATCCAGCCCAGAGTGGGAAGTGAACACATTTTACCAGTATTGCTTGTTATGATCACTGATGATACTCAATCTTCAGTTAGAACCTCAGCTTCTCATGGTCTCCTCCACGGCTGGCCTATATTCTCCAAAAACTTTGTTCTTTCTACAGGTCACACTGAGATCTTAATTTTCAGGGGATGGTAACCAGCTTGGTAGCTCCTCTAAGATATGTAGAAATTCACTGGGCAATTCCTCCTCTAGGGTCCTTGCAGTGAAGCATGCTATGTGACTGCTCCTTGGTAATAGCAAGCATGCTGTGTCCACTGGAGAAGATGGTGCTTGACGACATGGCCTTGAACCTGAAGATCTCCCCTTCACTGGGCAGCTCTCCTCCTCTCTGCTGCCAGCCTCACCCCTAGAGAATGGTTTGATTGCCCACATTTTTTAGATGGAAAATGTTTCCCATGTTTATCTTCTGCCTTTCTGGTTTCTTTTGAGATCCAATCTCAAGGTGACACTCTCTTTATGGTACCAGGTAAGAGCGGTTGCAATTCCACCCCCAAATATGCACCAATGATGCTCACAATGACCTTCATCCTGTAAATGTCACTTACCATGCCAAGTCTTGGATTTTCACTCTGTCAGATGAGATAGGGTTTTACATCTTTGTATGCTCCTGGAAATTGAACCCAGGGCCTTCACACTGAGCGACAGGTGTGTGCCACTCTACCTGGCTCAAATATGAATTAATAACAAAAAAAAGTCTCTCATATTGAGTGTGAGATTTAAGTGGCAAGCAACATATAGAAAAGCACAGACTAGGCCTGCCACTCAGGGAACTCCAGTGAACATCCATTGCTCCCCTAATCTCTTACCCAAGGGGAGATCTAGGCACAAACTTGCAACTTAAGTGTAACCTAAGGACCAGAAATATCCGTGTAATATAGCGCTACAGAAAAATGCCTTTTTCTTCCTTATCCTTCCCTAGTCACGAGTTCCAAAGAATGAACAGAGGGCAACAAGAGGGGTGACAGGGGAAGCAGAGAGATAGCCCTGCCCACACTCACCTCCTTCCCTAGCTCCTTTCCAAGAAAGACTCTGCCTTTTTGAAGTCCTCTGGTTCAGTTCTCCTGCTTGCCTGATGCTTAGGACCTTGTATCCGTGAATTTGGGTCCATGGTATGAATGGAGAATTTCCTAAAGTCAGCCCAGCTATGAGTCAGCACCGTGGAGAGCTCCCACTCTGTATTTAGTTGCCTCTTAAGCCAGGCAAGGTGAACTGAGCGCCCTCTGCAGACAGAGCTCTGCTGTCTCAGAGGCAAACTAGGTTGTGGAGTGGGGTTGGTGATGTTCAGTCTTCAGGACAGAGGTGCTGGGAAGGGCCATCCATCTTCCTCCTCGGTCTCCCTCTGAACGTCCCCTCCCTCGTCCTAAAGCCCTGGCTTCAGAGATAACACTTTTCTCACAGCCCTCTTCTTGCCCTGTCAGAGGTGACTCTTCCCCTCCACAGAACTGTCACATTCTCTCCCCTCCTCTCACTGCGCAGAGGGCTGATTTTTTTTGTTATTGTTGTTCTGGAGTTCACTGCTTTCCTTATGCAGTCAGGCCGCTCTGAACAACAGAACACTATGTCCCTATTTTGTGACTGGCTGTATGTCAAAGTCCTAAATGAGGTATTAGGAGGCTGATTGAAAGCTCATAGTTTTAGCTGATGAGTTACAAAAACAAATTCTTTTTTTAAATTTTTATTTTATTTTTAAAAAGACTAAGATAAAAGAGGACATAACAACACAAGTCAGAACAGAACAATTTAAGCAATATAGTGTTTCACCACAAGACAACCCAACATAAGAGTAGCTACCACAGTGTCTCTTTCCTTGAAATATATCAGTATACATTCATACACTGTAGTAGAAAGTATTACACGGAATTCAGAATCAACTAACAGAAAATGAACAATGGTTACTATATTATCTCCTTGTCCATAAAAAATTTTCTTTATACTACCACATATAATAAAATCCAATAAGATACAACATGACAAAACCGATGGAGACAGAAGAACAAAAGCTTGGTAGGACTTCAAAATGAGATGATATTAAATCAGCACCAGCTATTATAATGTCTTGTTTTCTTCAAAATAGCTGTTCATATCGTCACAGACATAAAATCAAACAACCCAGAATAAAAACATTCCAACTAATGAATGAAAACATTATAAGGTTTCAAAGCAACATAATGGGGAATCATGAGTGCCACATGATTTATGTATTCTTACCATTCCTTACACTAGGGAAACTATTTGGTATTTATACATGTGAGTATGATTTATTTCACTTATGAGTATGGTCTCAAGTTGCTCCCACTTATTTATAAATATCTCAATGTGATCATTCTTTATAGCTGAGTAGTACTCCATTGTATAAAAATACCACAACTTTTTTATCATTCCTTAGTTGATGGACACTTAGGTTGTTTCCAAGATCTGGCTATTACAAATTGTGCTACTATAAACATGGGTGCATGCACATATATCACTGTGGTGTGATGCTTTCAGCTCTAGGAATATGCCTAGAAGTGGAATAGCTGGAACAAATGGGACTTCCAATCCCACCTTGTTGAGAAATCTCCAGACTGACCTCCACAATAGTGGCACCAGTCTACAATCCCACCAACAGTGCAGGAGAGTTCCTTTTTCCCCACAGCCTCTCCAGCATTTGTTGTTGGTGGTTTTCTTGATCCTGGCCATTCTTTCAGGAGTGAGATGGAATCTCAGTGTGGTAACAATTTGCTGATTAACATTTTTCATGTATTTATTTGCCATTTGTATTTCTTCATCTGAGAATGTGTATTCATCTCAGATGCCCATTTTTGGATTGGATCTTTGAATTTTGGAGGTCTGATTTTTAAAAATTCTTTATATGTTTTAGGCAGAAGTCCTTTGTCTGAGGGACAGTTCACTAGGATTTTTTCCCAGTTTGTGGGTTTTCTTTTCACTATGCTGTAGATTTCTTTTGATGTGCAGAAACTTTTTTAATAAGAGGTGATCCAAGTTATTGATTCTGGGAAGTATTTCCCGTGCAGTTTGAGTCCTGTTCATGAATTCTCTACCTACCCTTATGTCTTCAAGAATTTCACCCAACTTGTCTTCCAACAGATTTAGTATTTCTGTTTTAATATTCAAATCTTTGGTCCATCAAGATTTTAATTTAGTACATGGCGATAGGCATGGGTCTAGTTAGTTTTCGGCATGTGGAGAGCCAGTTTTTCCAGCACCATTTATTAAAGAGACTGTCATTCTTCCAGTGAATCTGTTTGGCCCCTTTATCAAAGATAAGGTGGTTGAGTGTGTTTGTAGTTGTGGTTGTATCTTCTAATCTATTCCATTGATCTTTGGCTCTGTTTTGATTCCAGTACCATGTTGATTTTACCACGGTTGCTTTGTAGTATAACTTCAAGTCAGGGATTGTGATACTTCCTGCCTTGCCTTTGCTGCTTAGAATTGCCTTTGCTATTCTAGGTCTCTTCTGGTTCCAGATGAATTTTAGGAGTGATTTCTCTAGATCCATGAGGTATGTTAATGGTATTTTGATTGGGATTGCATTGAGTCTATATAACAGTTTTGGGAGAATGGTCATTTTCACAATAATTATTCTTCCTATCCATGAGCAAGGGATGTCTTTCCATTTTCTGAGATCATCTTCAATTTCTTTTTTCAGTGTATTATCATTTTCCTTGTATAGATCTGTCACTTCTTTCTTGAGAATAATTCCTAAATATTTCATTTTTTGGATACTAATGTGAAGGGTGTGGCTTCTCTTTTTTCTCTCTCTGTGATTTTGTTGTTAGTGTATAGGAATGCTATTGATTACTGAGTATTGATTTTGTATCCAGCTACATTGCTGAATTTATTTATTATATCTAGGAGTCTTTCAGTGGAGTTTTGGGGTCTTCTATGTAGAGTATCATGTCATCACAAATAATGATAATTTAACTTCCTCTTTTCCTATCTTTACCCCTTTTATTTCTCTCTCTTGTTAATTGCTCTGGCTAGTATTTCCAGTACTATATTAAATAGGAACAGTGATAAGGGACATCCTTGTCTTGTGCCTGATTTTAAGGTAAAGGTCTTCAGTTTTTAGTCATTTAGTATGATACTGTCTGTTGATTTGTCATAGATGGCCTTTATCATATTGAGGTAAAGATCATCTATTCCAATTTTCTGTAAGGTTCTTATCATGAATGAATGTTATTCCTTATGAAAACCTTTTTCTGCATCTGTAGAAATGATCATGTGATTCTTACTTTTGGCTTTATTGATATGGAGGATTACATTTATTGATTTACATATGTTGAACCATCCTTGCATTCCTGGGATGAATCCCACTTGTTCATGGTGTATAATCTTCTTGATGATTAGCTGCATCCTGTTTGCCAATATTTTACTGAGGAATTTTGCATCTGTGTTCATTAGGGAGATTGGTCTGTAGTTCGCTTTTTGGTTGGGTCTTTCTCAGGTTTTGGTACTAGAGTAATATTTGCTTTCAAGGATGACTTAGGAAGGATTGTTTCCCTTTCAATTTTATTCAAGGGTTTAAGGAGTGTTGACATTAAGTCTTCTTTGTAATTCTTGTAGAATTCCACAGTGAATCTGTTTGGGCCTGGACTCTTCTTTGTAGGTAAAGACTTAATTACATTTTCAGTTTCATTAATAAAAATTGGGTTATTCAGCAGTTTTACATCTGCTTGACCTAACTTTGGTACTTCATATGTTTCTAGGAATCTGTCTATTTCTTCTGTGTTATCGAACCTATGAGAGTAGAGGTTTCGAAATAGGCGTTAATGATCCTCTGTATTTCTACAGAGTCTGTAGTGATTTCGCTTTTTTCATTCCTTATTGCATGAATTTGAGCTTTTTCTTCCCTTTTTCAATAAGGTTGTCTAGGGGCTTATCAATTTTGTTTATTCTTTCAAAGAACAGACTCTTTGATTCATTGATTCTTTGGATTGTTTTCTTAGTCTCTATTGCATTAATTTCTGCTCTGATTTTTATAATTTCCTCTCTTTTTTTGGCTTTCGGCTTGACTTGCTCTTCTTTTTCTAGATGTTTGAGGTGTAGCATCAGGTTATTTATTTGTATTCATTCTTTTTCCTGATGTGGGAACTCAGTGCAATAAATTTTCCTCTGAGGACTGCTTTCATTGCACCCCACAGATTTCAGGAAGTTGTATTTGTATTTTCATTTGCTTGTAGGTATTAATTTCTATTTTAATTTCCCTTGTGAACCACTGATTGCTCAGGAGTGTATTATTCAGTTTCCATGTGTTTGTAGTTTTTTTGTAGCTTCTTTTATCATTAATTTCTAGTTTCATAGCACTATGATCTGATAACATACATGGCGTAATTTCAACTCTTTTACATTTACTTAAATATGTTTTGTGAGCTAATATACGTTCTATTTTAGAGAATGTCCCATGTACTGCTGAGAAGAATGTATATTCTGATGTGTTGGGTGGAACACTCTGTATACATCTAACAAGTCCATTCGTTCACAGGTGTGATTCAGTTCTGTTATTTCTTTGCTGATTTTCTGTCTGGTTGATCTGTTCCTTGGTGTCAATAGTGTGTTAACGTCTCTTGTTATAATTGTGTTATTGCTAATTTGATTTTTCATTTCTATTAATACTTGCTTTGTATAACTGGGTGCTCTGGAGTTTGTTGTATATATAAATAAGATTGTTATCTCTTCTTCTTGAAGTTTTCCCCTAACCAGTATGTAATGACCTTCTTTATCTCTTTTGATCATTCTTGGTTTGAAGTTCACATTGTCTGCATACAGAATAGCTATCCCCACTTTTTTTTTCAGTTCCTGTTGCATGAAGTATTGTTTTCCATCCTTTGACTTTCAGTCTGTGAGTTTCCTTTTGGGTTAAATGGGTTTCTTGTGGACAGCATATGGTTGGATGTTGTTCCTTGATCCATTCTGCCAGTCTGTTTCTTTTAATTGGTGCATTGATACCGTTTACAATAATGGTTATAACTGTTATATATTGGTTTACTGTTGACATGTTATCTTTCTGCTTTTGTGTCTTTATCTTTCCATTCTGTTTAATTGTCTGCTTTGCTTATTGGTTTTTTCCTAAGTGTATCTAAACTGCCTTTCAGTATTCTTTGCAGAGTTGGCTTGCTGACATAAAGTTCTTCAGCTGTTCTTTGTCATGGAAGTATCTTATTTCTCCATCAATCTTGAAGGACAGTTTTTCAGGGTACATCAGTCTAGGTTGGAAATCATTTTCCTTTAGGATCTGAAATACTTCACTCCATGCTCTTCTTGTTTTTTGTTTGTGCTGAGAAGTCTGCTGTGATTCTGATAGGTTTTCCTTTATAGATGATCTGTTTTTTCTGACAGTGTTTAATATGCTATTCTTATGTTGGATTTATGGGATGGTGATTATTATTTGTCTGGGTGTAGTTTTATTTTGGTTATGGCTATTTGGATTTCTATATGCTTCACTGATCCTGATGTCAGTTTTCATTCTCATATTTGGGAAATTTACAGCTATTACTTCCCTAAATATCCTCTTGATATCCTTTGTGTTGTCCCCTTCTTTTTCATTTATCCCTGTCAATCTTATGGGATTATTTTTGCATCATCTTGTAGCTGTTGATTTATTATTTCCTGATTCCTTGTTATTTTTAAAAGATCTTTCTTTTCCTGTTCACTAGCTGCAATCTTGTCTTTGAGGTCTGAAATTCTATCTTCACTGTTGTTGAGGAGGCTCTGACAACTTTCAATGAAATTTTTGATTTCCTGTATATCTCTTTGAATCTGCTTCATGTATTCTGTTTGCTTCTTATATTGTTCATCCAGGGATTCTATCTTTTTGTTTTGTTACTCTAATTTTTTAACTGTGTCTTCTTTAGCTATGTTCAGCACCTCTTTCATTTCTTTTATCATTTCTTCTTTTACCTGGGGGACTATTTCTAGTTTGAATTCCTTTAAAGTTTCCCAGAATTGCTTCTTTATTTCCATTGGTATTATTTCAGGCGTATGGCATATATTTTCTTCTATGTACCTAGCTCCTAAGGTTTCTTGGGATGGGATGGAAGTTTGAGATTGCATTTTGGTCATTTGTTTTGTCATTTTCCTATATTTCTGTGTTTCAAGTATTGTTCCAAGGCTTCCCCTGGGCCTGTTGGAAATCATGTTCTATGCCCTCAGCTCCTGGGACTCTGGCCACCCAGTTCACTGGATTGAGAGAGGGTCACTGGGGGTGGGGCAGGCAGGCCCAACATCTGAGAAGCTGGTTGAGTGTGGCAGGAAGCGGGGAAGCTACCAGGCCAGATAGGGGCAATGATCCCAAACTCCATTGGCTCAGGATGGTGCGCAGTCACCCCAGCGAAAACAAATTCTAACCTTTCTTCCATTCCACATGAACTGTGGTTACTCAGATTGGGAAAATGATTCATTGGCCTCAGTGGCTCACAGGATAAAGTTGTTGTGAGAGGCACAGTAAGCCAGGGAAGATCAGCGGTGGGTGGAGAGAGGAGATGTGCTAGATACCATGACGGGGTGACCTGTAGGGTTGGAGGAACGATTGAGGAGTCGAAGCTCATTCTGAAAGTGCAAATGAAGGGCTTAGGGGAAATCAGACAGTGGGCTGAAAGATGCAATCAGGTCCAGTTGTACCCTGAATTTAACTAATACCAGAATACCATAAACATCACACCCAACTCTGGAGTTCAGTTCAGGGCCCCAAGTCTCAACAGCCACTTTAACCATAAAAGACACCTTTCCAGATGAGCATGAGTGCAGCCATTGCTTCTGGAAGCTTCTTTTGTGACCACACCTAGGGTGAGAAGCTTTGGTTTGGGGCATGTTCTAGACTCTAGACCCCCTGCTCTGAGAAAGATGCTCCAAGAATTCCAAGTGAGGTGAGACAGGGAGGAAAGGAGAAACAAGGAGGTTGGGATGGAAGGAATTTGTAGTGAATTAGACCACTGGAGAAGGCACCATATAAGTGACAGGAGAAAGAAAGGGGCCACAAATATGTTATCATTCAACTAGAGTGAGAAGAGTTCAGCTTTTACTTTCTCAGGACTGGATTCAGAGCAGTGGAGTTCCTGGCAGAGGGGCAGAGTCTGGGGCAGCCTGATACAGAGCATCCTCAGCTGGCTGCTCCTTCTGCATTTGCCCTTGAACTCTAGACAGAGTGACATCAGGTGACATCAGGAGTCCCCTAGACCTGTCCACCCCAAACCCTGGTGTTTTCCCTGCTACGAGTGTGTAAGGGTTAGAGTGCTGCAGGAAATAACTCTGGGGCATCCTTAGTGTTTATTTTGGGGTATCACGAGAGGAACGTGCCTGGTAGGGGCTGCAGACATGAGGACTGGAGATACATTACAGGAAAATCCGCCAGTGTTCTCATGCTCTGACGTCTCACCCTAAAATGTCTGTGCCAACTCTAAAATTGTATCTTTTGATTTGAGGATCGGGTCAATATACACCATGATCCCCTTACACCCACAAACAGAACAGGCCAAAAGATTCGGGAAGGGAACCAAGGACCCTGGGCCACCTCCAGGGGGAGCTCCAGACCAAAGATGCCAGGATGGGGTTACATCCCTTTGTGAGAAGACTTCTGGTGAAATATTACTACAAATAAAAGGGCACTGTGTTTGTGTGGCAGGTACGTAGGAGCCTCAGCCAAGGGTGGGTTGAGGGAAGTCATGGGAGGCCCAGGTAAGTGGAAGAGGCCAGCTCACAGTCTGTGCAGAGGCCACTTCCAAGGCTACACCCTTCCTTGTGTTTTAGGTCCTCTTTTTCCCCCAGTGCTGACTCAGATGCTTGACATTCACATCCTAGGAACTGGAGTCTGGGGACAAATGGATCCTGCTGTCCTCGTATTGGGCCTGTCCCGGTGGTAGGGCACCCCACAGCTTCTACTGGCCACGGGTCACCCTGTGATGCTGTGCCCAAACACACTCCTCGTGGTGGTATGAGAAGAACCCATTCTTTGCACCTCCCCCATCAGGCTTCCCCACATGGATTCAGATCCAGCCCACAGTGGCTGATTCTCAAAAGGAGCCACCCTTACCTGGATGACCTAGTGACCAACATAAGAGTCTACAATGTGAAAGATGACTGGGGCAAATGCACCTCTCTCCAGCTCTCCATAACACAACTGCTCCTCAAGCAAGAAAGATGTTCCAGATGTGGAACTTGGTCCTCTCTGAGCTTGACAGGTGTTATACTTTGCATCTTCAATGGCCCCCAAAAGCTCATTGTTGAAGACTTGGTCTCCAGTGGGGCAATGTTCAGAGGTGGGAACTTTAAAGATGCTCAGATCCCAGTGGCCATGAACTCATGAATGGATAAATCCATTGGATTCATAACCTGATGGGCTTCTGGGAGGTGGTAAAAGCTGGGTGGTGAGCCCCAGGCAGAAGAAGTATGTCACTGGAGCATGTTCTTGGGTCTATTTTGTTCCCATCCCCTTCCTTTTCTTGTTTCTCTGTCCCCTGGCTTCCTGGGAATGAGCATCTTTCCTCCACCATGATGCACTGCCTTGCCACAGGCCTAAAGGAGACTGGGCTGAGCAACTGTGGACTGAAACTTCTGAAAGTGTGAGCCAAGTAAACTTTTCCTTTTTATAATTTCTCAGGTACTTTGTCACAGTGATATAAATATGACCAGCGTAAATGTTCTAGAAGAGGATACCAGCATAGGGGGTATGCGGGCCCAGAGAAGACATGGGGATTCTTCAGTCATCTGTTGGGCGACACTTCCCACTGTTGGTGAGGCCACAAAACAAATAATCTGCTGTGGCTCATGGCTTGAAGACAGGCTAGCTGGCCATGGGACAAATAAGGGCTGTGGAGGAGTCCCTTAATGGGTGGCAGCCTACACCACTGGGGACAGAGGTGTTACATCAGGATGGTTTGGAAAATTCTGTACTTCAGGTGACACAATTCTGACAGTGTTTCACCAGGCCATTTTGAGTCAACATCACTAAAAAACTGAAAGTTGTGCCTCAAAGCCTGCCAAAGAAGAGTCTGTTCTGGTTTGAGTCTAGATGTCCCCTTAAATCCCATGCAGTCACGGAAGTGGGCTTCTGGAGTTTGTGATGACTTGTGGCCCAAGGCTGGGATTATGGGTGTGAGTGCCACACCTAACTGGGTGTGGCCCTCACAATATAAGGTACAGAATCTTTTTTCTGTTTCTCTCTTTTTGCTTGTGTTGCTTTTGTTGTTTTCTGAATCCATGAACTGTTGCCCTCTGCCGCGGGCCACCCTGCCTTGGAGCCAGCTGATTATGGACTGAAACCTCCACAAACAGTAAGCTAAGTAAACCATTCCTTCCTTCATTTTGGGCATCAGGTATTTTGTTTCAGCGAGGAGACAAAGGTAACCAAGACGGGGTCCCTGATAAATAAAGAAACTTTCCATAAGCTGTAAATTTACAGAGAAAGGGTGAGCTGGAAATAGACGATACCTTATGAGAACTGAAACTAGACTCGAAATTGCCTCAACCTCTGATCAGATGAGTGATCTGCCTACTACAATCAAGAGTAAATATGGTCTGGAGAAAAATTATAGGACCCAGAATCCAAAATTACCTTGCCACTTTTCATCACTGCATCAGAGTGCAGCTAGAGAAACACAGCCAAAGGGAATTATGGTAGTAGGAGCTTATTGGAGGACCTAAGCCTTAACACACACATGATAAAAACCAAGAAGTGACATCCTGAGGAGGGGAGAAGGATGAGAGTGTTATTAAACTGCTCACTCAAAACATGGGTGTGAACGGGCAGGACAGAGTTGGAGAGAACTCTGAAAAGTTGAATACGTCCTCTCTAATGTAGGATGCCTAAGAGGAAGTCTCCAGAAGATCCTATGGAAAGCCATCACCTCTGTATAACTGTCTCAAGCACATGGCCAAGGCGGGGCTCAAGGTCATTATAGCCAAAGGGCTGGCAGCTGGGAAGATGAACTGCATGTGGAGCAAAGCAGAGCAAATTGTCTTGTATGTCATTTTAAGATAGTTGTTCACAGCAGGAGAGTAAGTCTGGTCCTTTCCTTTCCATCTGAATGGCTTTTTTTTTTTCATTTTTTAAATTCAGCTGTGAATTTTTCCATTGTAGCATCTTACCTCTTGAACATGTGATAAGAATTCAATTCTATACCTAAAATTGCTACATGTGCATGACCTGTGATCCTACATTGTTTTTCCTCTTGGTATTCAGTTATTTTGTCATACCTCCTGGCCTCCTTGTTAATCTTTGTACCGAATATTTTATGTAAAAAAAAAAATTGTAGAGATGTGCTGGAGCTATGGCTCCCACAGCCTTCCCTCTGGGGTTCGGGAGAGTCTAGAACAGCACCACACAGTGACAATGACAGTGGAAACCGTGTGTGGACCCCACTGTTCCTCATGGTAGCCACTGTAGCTATACATGACAGTCTCATGTGGCTATGCAGCACTTACTGAGTTTTAAATTTCATTCTAATTAGTTTAAATGTTATACGCTCAGTTGGCTAGGAATATCCTCTTTTCCCTTTTTTGCAAGAACATAGAGATGGATTCCCATGATCCAATCTGGGATTGAATCTGAAACTGGGTTTGGTCCTTTTGTGGATGACCCTACTTCCGGTTGACTGTTCCTTCTAATCTGTGACCCATTTTCAGTCCTAACCATAGGGCTAAGGTCTCTTGTTGTGAGGTTCTAAACATTAAATTTTATTTACCAAATGCCATGCATTGCCAAGCTTAATGCTGTGGTCCCCTCAGGATTCCTCCCTCCCTTCCAACACTTGGGTCCCCAAGTCCTGTCTGCTTTGGTAGCTGCAAACCTTTGTCTCCTGTTCCACCCAAGACACAAGTAAAGCTCTATACAGGTTCCCACCTCTAGGCCTATGCCTCCTGCTCCCTCAATCTTTTGGTCTCTCCAAGAGGTTAAGTGTGTGGGACATGCCTGTAATCCCAGCCCTCAGGAGACAGATGCAGGAGGACCACCATGATTTCAAGGCCACTTGGGCTACATAGTGCGTTCAAGGCCCCTGACCTACATAGCAAGACCCTGGGCTCAAAAAAAGAAAACAACAACAACAAAAAAGAGAAACCTTCTTTCCTGGGATACTGCCCACCTTGGTAGTTCTTTAGTGTCTTCAGATTGTCTTGTAAATGTGTGTCTTGTTTTCTCAGCTGGTCTCATGGTCTCTGTTGACAGGAGCTCTCCACAAAGGCTGGTAACATCCTTTGTTTTATTTTGATCTCTGCTGAAAAGTCATCTTCTCGATGAGGTCTTGGACTCCCAAACTAAAATACACTTACATTTTCCCCCTTATGTTGCTTTATGTCTTATCCATGGCACTTCTCATCACTCGGTACTGTGTATTTATTACTTCTATGTTGTAAGACTGTGGGCTCCAAAAGATTTTTTTTTAAATCAATGCCTAGAAAAGCATTTATTGAGTGACTAATAGTATGTTAACTGAGGAAGTGACCTGGTTTTTGTCCCCAGACATTGGTCTAATTGTGTTGGGGATCAGAAGACATGAAATAATAGTTTACTATGGTAGGGACCAGACTCCATGATGGTGGTCTCATGGTCTGAGGCTGGTGTGACTTGTCTCAAGGGACAGGGAAGTTTGCAAATAGCTGCATGTTCTCTGGCTGTTGGGAAAACTCATTCACAGTTTTTTGGTTTTTGTTTTTTTTTTTTTTTTTTTGTCTTTTTGAGACAGGGTCTTGCTATGCAGTTCAGGCTGGCCTTGAGTTTTTGTAATCCAGGCTGGTCTTGAACTTGCAACAATTCTCCTGCCTTGGCCTCCTGAGTTCTGGGATTACAGACACGTGCCACCACCAGCAGCTTCAATCTCTTGAAACAAAATAAAAATCGGGTATCCAGAAAAGGTCTTTATCTTGTTCTTTTTGAAACCCTAAACTTGATCCCCATTTTATAATCCTGTTCCTATAACAGACACTGTTTCAGGAAAAGCAAATTGCATCCCCACCCCCATCCCAGCTTCCCCATAATAAAAATAGACACCACCAGGAGATCACAGATTCAGTCCACTAGAGGCGAATTCCTCCTGGTCCCATTTTTATATCAACAGGACATCGTTTCTGCCTTTTATTTATTCCTCATCATCCTCCACAGGTGTCCAGGAGTCTGATCAGCCCCCAGCACAACTGAATGGAACAACACTGAAAAGTGTCTGATGGTCACGCAGTCAAACCAGGCCAAAGGGCTGTGGGCCAGGAGAGCCCTCCACCAAGGGCTGGATGGGGCACGAGGTCAGCATCGAGGAAAGCTTCCTTCCAGAAGGCCCCCAGAGTCCAGGGAGATGGGAAAGCAAGGGCACTCGTGGTCAGGGGGCCAGCGCGGCAAACCCTGCAGAGGGGCCCCCATCACCGAGCTCTCTCCAGGAGTCAGGCAGGAAGTTGCGCAGTCTCGCCTTCCAGACCGCTGGACCGCAACCCTCCGACCAAGAGCCCTCTGGCGGCCAGACCTTCGCGTGCACGGCCGGCTGGATCGCTGTTTATTCAGCACCTCAATCCTCCCAAGGGAGCCGGGATGCAGGGTTTGAGTTTATTTTCAAGGAACGTGGAAGATCGAAACCTTTGGTCACCAGCCCAGGCCTGTCCGCCTCTGTCTCCGAAGCCCAAAGCCTGGGCGCCCACCAGCCCCACTGTCCAGGACAGAGACACCGGGCAGTTGGGTGGGGAGAGGTGAGGGCAAGATGGGGAAGGGGGAGCCTGGAGCCAGGTGGGAAGGCCTAGCTCAGCCAGGAGGCCCAGGCTGCCACACACACAGGTGGAGAGGGATGAGGGGCAGTGCGGGGCAGAAGCCCGGATGGGACTGGAGTGGGAGCTGGAGCTGGAGCCGGGTCAGGCAGGGAGATAGCGGACAGCGACCTTGGAGGCCCCATGCCGGCCCCATCGGTGACTGGGACAGCACTGCAAGCAGGGATCACCGGGCTCACAGTGCTCACATGGCCCGGGCCCCTCAGCAGGCAGCCGCTCTGGTGGGCTCAGGTCGCACGATGCTGTCCCTGCAAGATGCCAGGCAAGGCAGCCTAGTTCTCTCCTTGTCGGGACGCTGGGCCTCGAGTCTTAGAAGGCAGCAGCCGCGGCCTGGGCGCGGCTTCGTGGCCCTTCATCCCTGGGCTCGTGCTTGTGCTCACCAATAGCCAGGCGGGGCCGGCCACGGGCCAGGCCGTCCAGCAGCGCGCAGGCCTGGCAGAGTGCACGGCTGGCCAGCGCCCCGCAGCGGGAGCAGGCGCCGGGCCGTGGTGGACGCACGGCCGGGGCCAGCGCCAGGCGCTCAGCGGAGTGCACCAGGTCCAGTGCTGCTGTGGGCCGCACTGCCTCCAGGCGCTTGAGCAGCTCGCGCGCGTGGCCCCGGAAGGCCCGAGGCGCGTACACGCACTCCTCGGAGAAGTAGTCCAGGCGGCGGAAGTGCGCGTACAGCACCACCTCCTTCTGCGATGCGAACTGCAGCGGGCGGCAGCGCGGAAGTGCGCCCCCCTCACCCGCTGAGCCCAGGCCCCCGCCCCGGGCCAGCCGCGCCGCATCTCCACGCAGGAAGTTCATGAGCACCGTCTCAGCCACGTCGTCGGCATTGTGGCCTGCGGGGGACACAGGGTGAGCGCGGCTGCAGCCCAGACCCCGACCCCCTACCTCCCGACCCCGACTCCAACTGGACACTGCGGGGCAGCCAGTGGGGCTGCAGGGGGACAGTGAGAAACCCGTGAAACCCGCGCCAGCGCCTGCAGCCACCAGGCCGCACCCAGCACTGCCTGCTGCTCCTCTTTCCTCACTTTTTTTTTCATTACTTTTAATGTTTATGTGTATTTGGTTGTTTATTTTGCAGCTCTTGGGATGGAACCAAGGGCTCGCACAGAAACATGCGTGCCACCCTGAGCCACATCGCCACCCGTCATGTATTTCTTTAGTGATAGGATCTGGAGAAGTTGACAGGGTCTGGAGAAGTTGACCGGAATGGCCTCCTATTTGCAATCCTCAGGCCCTGGGGTAGCTGGCTCTACCGGCCTGTACCACTGGGCCTCACCACAGACGGCCTCGGCCTCGAGGGCAGGAGGAGACGCTGCTTCGCACTCCTCGCTTGATTAAGGGAGACACAACAAGTGCCACTAAAATAAGAGTTTTACTTTTTAAAAAATCATTTAAAAGAAAAAAGGCAAACAAAACCCTTTGGAGGTGGGGATTTAGCTCAGCGGCATAAGCACCTGCCTTACAAGCCTGTGGTTTTGAGTTCGATCCCCAGTACCAATTAAG
This sequence comes from Cavia porcellus, assembly GCF_034190915.1. NCBI lineage: Eukaryota > Metazoa > Chordata > Mammalia > Rodentia > Caviidae > Cavia > Cavia porcellus. Next base: position 29,523,667 of record NW_026947490.1, on the reverse strand, counting down.
AAAAAAAAAAAAAAGGCAAACAAAAATCACTTAAGAGGCTGGAGAGATAGCTCAGCAGCATAAGCATCTGCCTGGTACCAAAAAAAAATTATTTTTAAAAAGAAAATTTCTTTTCCTAGAGAACCAGCCCTAACCCCTCAAGAGTAGTCCCTCTGCCCCTGTATTTGCCAGTGTATACAATGTCCAAAATGATGGCAGGATCAGAAATCTGCAAAACCAGCCCTGTCCCACCTAAGGGACAAATACAGACTTCAGCTCCATCCCTGAAACATCTATCCCAGGTCCTTACTGTGCTCCCCAACTTGGCTTGGGCTCAAGGCCTCCACTCCCACGCATGCGCCCCAGCCTCCTACCAGCACTCTCCCTCCCTCCCTCTGCACATGCGTACTTGCGCCCCATCAGCACTGACTCCTCCCCCGCACCGAGCCCGCGCTTACCCGTCACCACGTGCGTGGCTCCCACTAGGCGCGCCCCCTCCTCCAGCGCTCGGCGCCGCAGCACTCCGCAGAAGGTGCAGCAGGAGCGGCCACGGCCAGTGCCAGCCGTGCTGCGGGCCACGGCGTCCATCGTCCAGCCCCCAAAGAGGTCCTCGTAGGCCACGATGGTCAGCGGCAGGCCCCAGCGCTCCGCCTGGCGCCGCACGGCTGCCAGCGCCGCGTCCCGGTAGCCGCCGATGCCCTCGTCCACGGCCACGAGGCGCAGCGTGAGGCCCAGGCGCGGCGCCAGCTCCCGCAGCACGTGCGCCAGCACCGTGGAGTCCTTGCCTCCTGAGGCGCCCACAGCCACCACAGCGCCAGGTGGCAGCAGGCGGCCCGCGACCACCGTGTGCAGCACCTCGGCCTCAAAGGCGGTGCAGAAGCAGGGGCCGCACAGTGCTTGTCCTGAGCGCGGGCGGCGGAGAGCAGCACGCGCTGTGTGGCAGGAGGCACAGGTTGGGGCTGGCATCGCGGAGTCACAGGGTCACGGGGTGGCGTCTCCTGGACGGGAGAGAGGTGGGGGGAAGCGGGTGATGTTCGGCGCCCTGACTGTGGGGAGGCTATGCGGATGGCGCCGCCGTGTGGGGCAGAGAGGGGCAGCGTGTGCACGGGTAGGAGCCTCGTCCTGATCAGGACTGGAAGTTTCTGTCTGGGTTACGGTGAGGGACACCACCATCCATCTCCGGGAAGACTTCTCAGATTGTACCCCTAAGGCACCAAGAGCAGAGGTGGTTTCAGGAGAGGAGGAAAAGAGCAGGTGATGCTCAGAATTAGGTTCGTCCTCTCCAGAGGGATGCCTTTAAGGACCACTTGCACAGCCCTCACCTTAGGGACAAGGTGGCCGTCTGTGCTGTGGACCTCTTGGTGGGTCAGGCTCAGGAGAGGAGGGAGTCAGAGCTCTTACGGACAGAGGGTGGCCAGGAGGCTGCGCTTCTGTTTGGGGTGGGGGGAGGTGGATAAACTTCCCAATGGGATTCACTGTTGGGGAGGGTGCTGTCTCCGGAACGGGCCCTGCGAATTCTTCTGATAGGCAGGCTGATCATGTCTTCCAGAGACAGAGGACCGCAGCTCTACCTCCAGCCCACCTCTACTTATTTTAGATGCACGTGGTTTTGTGGCCTCGTGGAGACACGATGAGCCCTTCTTCAACCCCTCGATTCCCTTTCCTGCCTCGTCTCGCCCTACCCACTGGGGCTCGTCTTCCAGCCACATTGTCCATGTCTTGCTTGCTTGCGGAACCCCTCCCTCGATCATCTCCAGATTGGACTGGGGTGGTAGCTATTTCTTGGATTAAGCAGAATGTTCAGAAGTATTCTGTCTGTATTTTTACTCTGTGTACCATGAGGCCAGGAACCAGTGCCACTCAGATATCTTAACAGGTATCTCCGGAATGGAGATAGGAATATCTAATTTCCAGTTAAACAGAGAGGTTTCTTCTGCAGTAAAGGGCAGCCCTACCCTTCCAGGTGCTCAGGCTGGAAGCCTTGTGGTCCAGGACCACTATAGTCACCTCCCTGTCTGCTCTCACTATACCTTTCTATGTGCCCCCCCCCCGGGGGGGGGTGGAACATACTCAAATAATTTGCTGCTTCAAAACAAATCCAGAAATCAAGCTCTTCTCACCATATCCATGGCCGGCAAACTATACTCCCTGCTTCCACCTCTCTGCCTCAGTACACGCCCATCTCTACACACAGTGGGATCCTGCCCAGTATCTCCCAACACCCCAGGATCTCATCTACCCCAGTGAATATTGTGTATGAAGCCCTAAGAGCTCCAACCTCTTCTCTGGACCACATCCATCTCCTCCCAAAGCATTTCTGCCACACTGCTCTCTAAAGGAACAAGCCTGCCTCCAGATGCTGGCACTGGCTCTCTCCTCTGTTTAGAGAACTCGTCAAGCTCCCTGAAGCAAGTGACCTTCAGGACTCATCTGTCATGACCTTTAAATCCATCTGTCACAGATGAACACATCCCTCTGAAATTTCTCTCCCAGTTTTTGATTCAGTCCTCACTCTGTTTGCTTCCTACTCAGTCCTCTTAGGAAGGGCTCTCTGTAGGGAGCAGCTAAAGCTGGAGATCAGTCATATGTGTGACGCTAAAGCAAGGCTAGCCCTGAGAACATGGAGAGCCCAAAGTGAGCCACATAAACAAGCTGTACCAGCTCCTACAAGGCAAAGGGCCCAGGCCAGCCAGGCAAACAAGCTGCCAGGCAGCTTGAAATTGCCAGCATCCTTCTGAATGTATAAATAAACATGCCACCAAAGTTGAGCAGTTCTTTCCCACCCATCAGGAGAGAGGGCTCCACCTGACCTCAGCTTTCATCTGTTTTCTTTATTTGTCTCACCATCCTTCCACCTAGGGAACATCTAGAGCTGCAGCTGGATGCGACAAATGGTGCGTGAACACAGACCTTGGTGAGAAGAAACCAGTGGGTAAGGAGACACTTCTCTTTGTGCATGCCAAAGAGGGTGATGCAATATTGATATCATCAATAAAACTTGGGGAGACGGAAAAACAGGATCACGAGGGCCAGAGAGAAAAAGGGGCTCACAAGAAACAAGGGAGAGAAGTGTGTTGATTTTATCAGATGTTAAACATGGAGCAAACATTCTCAAGAACCACAAAAATATATGGACCTGTTGGCTGTATTCCTGATTCCTGTATTTACCTTTGTTGACATACATCAGGGAGTGTCTCAGGGATTGTGTGCCTATTAAGACTGCACAGCTTGCCCGATTTCTTGAGTTTGTTCCCAGAAGAAAAAACTAAATTTACATGCTTAGGAGGAAATGAAAGGGCAACTTAGAGCAAGGCTAGGAAAAAGGAAAAAAAGCAGCACAAATCTATCTGAACCTCTACAGACCTCTAACGAGTTATCTAACAGGGAAAAACTGCTGCTTTCTGCTCCTCTACTGCTTCTCACATCCCCCCCCCCCCCATGGGAGAGGAAACCAGCCAGCTAAGCTGGAGCTCAGCCTGCACAAGGGGAGTGAAGAAATAAGTGGTGCTTTTTTCAGCTGCAAAAGGGGAAATGTGATTCTAATGTAATACAATGTTGGTAGACTTAATGGTTGTAAAGATTGTTAAAACTTCCTTTTAGGTTCACTGATAAGATGTGAAGAATAAGCATGTCTTTATATCTTGAAACTATGTTTCGAGAAATGTGTTTGTTACTAAGTTGACAAGGTATGGATAGGAATGGTGATACACTGTGTCAACTTGAAGTTTTAGAAGCTTGACTGAGTGGCTCTGCTGATAGGCTGAGCTCCTCACCTTGTAAACATCCTTATACTATGCAGGAGGTTGCCCCCCCCCCCAGATGGCCCACGTGCTGCACCCACCCCAGGCAGCAAGCCTGCTTGTATAGTGTGGTGAAAAGAGGCTTCTGCCCTCTCTCCTTCCTCTTGCCACTTTCTACCAAGTCTTTCCCATGCCACCTTCCATCAAAACACTTCTGCCTTACAAACAATTCCATTTAATCCAGGGGCTTGGCAAATTGTTAAACAATGTTCCTCATGCATACTGCATCTTCTCTCATGCTCTGTGGGGTTAAGTCCTGAGGATCACACCCCAGTTAACTCTGGCAAGTGAATGTCACTCACAATCCTGAGTGTCCACGTTTGAGTAAAGACTCCCTATGGTTTATTTTTGCCTCTGCCCACCCTGGTGAAGTGGCTAAAAATGTCACTGCTCATTGCTTGGATATCTTATTAAAAATATATTACTGTGATTTGTTTTTGCCTTTTTTTGAAACAGGGTCTCTCTATGCAATTCTGAGCTCATTTTATAGCCCAGGCTGGTCTCAAACTTGCAGTGATCCTCCTGCCTCAGCCTCCCAAGCAGGCATGCACCACCATGCTTGGCTGTGATATGTTTACATTGGTCATCATCAAAACGTTTAAGTTTTCCAAACTATAAGGTTTTTGGTTTAAAGATGCTCTGATACAAAGATTTTCATATGGCTATAACAATTCACTGTTACTGTTTTTTGAATATATTCATGCATTGAATATATTCATGCCTACAGATTTGTGAGTCTTCCAAAGTTCCAAAGGAACAAGGTTTATATATAGTGACACACTTTTCTTTCATAGTCAGACCTCTGCCTTTAACAAAAGCTCAGGTGATATACATCCCACCAAAGATCCACAAATTAGGTAAAACTTTCTTATGTATTAGGTAGAGATCATTGATTAAAAGAAGTATTTTGTATCAAAATGGAAATTCAGGTGTGTTACAAAATGTCATCATGACTGTCATGCTGTAACATTGTATATGGTTTTGATTTCTAATTCTCTGTGTGTAATATGTAACTTAGCATTTTCTAGGTATTCAAATGTTAAAACATCCATGGTCAGTAGAAAATAATGCTTTCATTTTATGATCTAAGGTGCTTGATATTTCTATAAGATAATGCCTCTACTACTCTATATTGTTATCAGTCTTTTCTTCTGAATGCTTAACAACTGAGGGTTGGAGACCAAAACACTAGAAAGATAGATGGGCTAAGAGGATAGCCAATAACATGGCTCCAGCTCTCCAAAGTCAGTGAAGACCAAGAATATAAGAAAACCTCTGCTGTGGCATCCCATAACTTGGTGAGTCCCTGGTCATCTGGCCAAAGAGTGGGGAACCATAGAGAAAACTGATGCATCATATGTAGTGTGCCAAAGGAGAGTCACCAAGGCAGAAAAAAAATCTCCCATGCTTTCACAGAAAGCAGCTTAGTCAAGCAATGGCTGAGACTCATCCAGATGGCTGACACTGACAGAGGACCTAAGAGGTGCTGTGCATGGTTCCAAGGCAATTCCTGAGGAGACTTAACTGACCTTGATAGATAGCAAGAGATTAATTGTAATGAATACAGATCTCACTTTAACTTGGCCATGGGTATTCAATAGAAAAGTATAACCACAAAATGTTTAAAACAATGCCATATGTTATAGTAGAAGCTCAAATCACTAACACCTTCTCACAATTGCCAGCTACACTGCTAACAACACAGGAACTTAAAATCCTTGGACTGAAAATCTTCAGTATAAACAACTAAGTTAACTTAAAATGAAAAGGGTTCAAAAGTGAAAAGACAGCTCCAAACACAGCTCCTCCAACTTCAACTGACCACCCATCACGTGCAACCACAAAACAGAAAAGGAGATGTACAGAATGGCTGAAGCTGGAGATCGCACGTGTGAAGCTAAAGCAAGGCCAGTCCTGAGAACATGGAGAGCCCAAAGTGAGCCACATAAACAAGCTGTTCCAGCTCCCAAAAGGGAAGGGGCCTCGGCCAGCCAACAAACAAATTGCTAGGCAGAAGGGTTGAAATTGATACCATCTTCCTGAGCACATCAATAACTGTGCTATATTGGTTAAGCAGTTCCTTCCTTCCCATCAGGACAGAGGACTCTACCAGACCCAGCTTTCACCTCTTTTATTTTCTCCAATGCCTTTCTATCCCTCCTCAGAACACCTAGCTGGATGCAGTAGGTCTCGTGGTCCTTCCTAGTACCTCTTTATTTTGTTTGTGATGACTCTGAATCACAATGCTTACCACCCTGGTCCACCCCATGCCCAACAAAAGGTGCTCACTGGCCTTCTTTGACAACTTTTCAGTGCCCAAACTGACCTGCCACTGCCACCGAAGGCAGGAAGTTACTGAGCTATTTTCTCACAACCACAGAGCAGCCCTTCCACCTAGCACCTTTACAGAACAGGACTTACCTTTCACATCTTCTAAACTGACAGTCACCAAGTCCTGGAGTCCATTTATGGGCCTCATCAGATTCAGTCCCACTCCTACTGCAACTCTGCTGTGGGTGATCCAGGACCTTCACAGCCCTTTATGTCCTGCCTCCACCACCCTCAGACTGCTGGTGGACTTTCCTCCATCACCACCAGCACTACCCCACACTCCAGGCTGATTCCATTGTCTGGGGAGTCTGCTGAATGCCTTGGTGACTTGGTTCTTATCTTCCAGCCTCAGCTCAAACTACAGTTGTCATTCATCACATATCCAGAGTGCCTTGTATGTAAGCAACATGCTCTAGGCACTGGAGACATATCAGTGAGCAAAAGTTTCATAGGCACAGATGCTCTAATGAGAAGGCTAAACCATGGATAAAGAGTTAAGGCAATATGTTTCCCAAATATGAAAAAGCAGTGCAAGGAAATTATCCTTGGTGCTGCAGCTGAGGGAATGGGAAGAAGGTTCCTTAAGCTGGGGGGGGGGGGTCAAAGAAAACCTCTGAGCTGAGACCAAGAGGATGAGGATTCAGGCATTAGAAAGGTTACAAAGAACGTATCAGAGTTATTAGCAAATGCAAAGGATGGATTTAAAGGGTAGAGTCTGGCCATGCTCAACTGGCTGGAAAGTGTAATTGAAGAACACAAAAGAGCAAAGCCTTGGGAATTGGTAAAGTGAAAAGCTTGAATTTTATCTGAATGACATGAGACCTACCAGACTACTTTATGCTATGAGGATAACTGCATCTGATTTAACAGGATCCCTCGGCCTACAAGAGTGGCGAAAGGTCAGGGCAGAAACAGAACAGCGGGGTGGCTTACACTCATCCATGGGAGCCCCAATGACAGCGCACACCGGAAACTGGAGGGGGCCGGGGCCGGGAAGACATGGACAAGTTGTGGAGATGCAGCCCACTGGGTTCACACCCAGTCTTGGTTGTGAGAGAGACGGAGAGAAACAGAAGCTAAGGAACCACTCCAAAGTGCGGCTTGAGCTCTGGCTCGGAAGGTTAGTGGGGAGGCGCTGGGAGAGGGGTGGGTTTTAGGGCTGAGAATATGGGTGTTCCTCGGACGTGGTAGTTGTTCGTGATCCGGGGAAGTGGGTCCTGAACTCTGGTCTAAGTCCAGCTCCTCCTCTGGGCTCCCGCGGCACCCGAGCGCCCCAGGCCAGCCCTGACCTCTTAGGGTCTGCGCAGCACAGAGCAGGGAACGCTTCCACAGCGGCAGGGCCGCAGAGTGCAAAGCACGCCCGCGAGAGGGGGCGCTGGGGATCACGGGAGGGGGCAGACTCCCAGGATCGCTGGGAGAGAGACAGAGAATTTCAGCTCAGCCGAGACAGAGTGGCACAGGACCGGCGAGGGGTGGGCGCTCACCTGAGCAGAACACGCGCGGAGGATCCGGGATCAAGAAAACGCGGAAGCGGGCGGCGGGACTCGGTCTCCCAGGAGGCTGTGGGCCCGCCGCCTACGACTCCCAGGTAGCTGTGGGCGGGGCTGCTTGCAGACCAACTGGAACTACAACTTCCGGCAACCCTCGCGGCAGCGTCGCGCGTCCTACCCGCTGCCTCCAGAGTGCGCTGCGCCGGTCCGCCCCGTTTCCCGTCTGCGCGTGCGCGGTAGTTAGCGCAGCGTATGTGGGGTTGGAGGTAAGAAAGGGGGTAGTTGTGGGCAGTGAGCAGATGCAAAGTAGACCCCTACGCGCGTGTACAAGGGCGGAAATGGGTGCGCGGCGGACTGGGGACTCTGCTTCCATGGAACTGATACGGTAGGGAGCGGTTTGCAAACCTCTACGCGTGACGTGGGACGGGTCAGCGGTCAGGGGGTTCCACTTATTCCCTTACAATAAAAGCACAATACGATTTGCAGCATGTATTTCTGCACTTAACAGATCCAGTCCAAAAGCTACTTTCCTGAGAAGAGGTTGGATTCTGTTCTTTTAAAAACGCATTTATGACCCCATAATGTCTTTGGATACAGGCTTCTGCACGGTTTGGTTTTGCATCTTCCCTCTTCCCTTTTGTTTACTGTGAGCTTTGCATTGTTAATTAGGTCAGCCAAAACCCCCCACTGCCTGAACCTGTCTCTTTCTTCATTGGAAAGAGGAACCTGGTGAACTGAATTGGGGCAAAGAGAGTCATGGGCCCAGTCATCACTCACCACTGACACCCGCGGGCTCAGAAAACTGGTCGAATGGGGGGCACATATTAGGAACGTTCGGAGGGGCACTTCAGAGCAAAACGGGAGTCTGGCCTCCTTGGAGAAATTCCCTGGCTCGCCCAAAACACAGTAGACTTCTGAAGGATGGAAAAATACGCCTTGGAAGGTAGATACAGCTTTCTACGAACGAAAATACAGTTTATTGTTAAAGCAATTTGATGTCATTTGGAAGACATGGATGTGCACTCTTAGTTTGAATACACCAGTGTTGCTGCTAATTTAAAACATTACAAAACCGTTTTGACATCTTAATATAACTTTGTGGTAGTAAGTGTTTTTTAAATGCAGTTGTTTGTACCATGCTTGTTCCACAACAATGAAATACAAGTTGCATAACTACACTCACCAAGTTCATTTTGTGATTGTTCAGAATTAAATTTTCATCATCTAGAGTCCAGGGTACAGTGGCAGCCTTTTTTTTTTTTTTTAAATTTAAAAGGAAAAAGAGAAAAAAACAAAACAAAACAAAGCAGTGTAAGGGTACAAGTAATACAGAACTACAAAAAAAAAAAAAAAAACAGTAAGAAATCACCAGTTAATAGATTACACATTATCATCTTATAGATAGTTGCTCAAGTCACAGTATCAAAGCATACAAAGTAGGGGTTGGGGATTTAGCTCAGCAGCATAAGTGCCTGCCTTGCAAGCAGGCAGTCGTGAGTTCGATCCCTGGTACCGATAAAAATGAAAAAGACCCAAAAAAAAAGCATACAAAGTGGACATTCAAACAGTGAGACTGTAAATAGTTGTGTTCAATGATCCAACCAAAATCATTAATATGGTCATCTATTTAACACCCCTAAACACACTTGCAGTTGTATCCTTTAGAGCACTTTTTTTCCCCCTCTCTTTTTTACAACACAATTTACGCATTTTGGGTTTTATTACTCCTTAGTTCTTATTACTTTTTTTTTTTTTTTTTGGAAAAGAATAAAGTCAAATATGGCAAAACAAAGCTGTCAGTCAAAACCAAGGATAGACATAGCACATGATGTAAAAACAGAGTACAAGATTATCAACGATGGTTACCATAATGCCTGTTTCTTCCTTAAAAAGGATTGTCTATTTCATTAGGTATTATAAAGTTGAACAAAAGAGTAGAGAACAAAACCAATAAAACCTAAACGTTGTAAACATTACAGGACTTCCAAAGAAGATATTAGCCAAACCAGAATGGACATCATAGTGAATCTAATTGCCTTCAGAGTAGTTGCCTATACCCTCAAACTTGATAGTATCATACAGAACGGAACAGAGTCTAATCAGTCAAAACAAGATAGTGGGAGTATTATAGGACTTCAAATCAAGTTAATAGGAAATCAAAAAGTTACTATAATATATCTTGCTAACTTTTTTTATTTTTCCCTTAATTAAAAAAATCATAAAAAATAACTAAATAATTTTTTTTAATGAATAAGGGAGAGATTGAGATAAAAGAGGACATTAACAACACAACAACACAGGTCAAAGCATGACAGTTTCAGCAACCTAGTGCTTCACCACCAAATAACCTGACTTAATAGTAGTTATCACAGGGGCTGGTGATTTAGCTTAGCAGCATAAGCGCCTGCCTTGCAAGCAGGTGGTCGTGAGTTCAATCCCCGGTATTGGTAAAAAGAAAAAAAAAGTTTAAAAAATAGTAGTTACCATAGTGTCTTTTTCCTTGAAATATTTGAATATAACTTCATATACTATAGCTTCAAATATATCCAGTCAGTGTAAAACCATTCAAGTGGATGAAAGCATTGTAGGGTATTTAGAACCAGCTAACAGAAAACGAACAATGGTTTCTATATTATCTCTTTGCCTATAACAATTTTTGTTTATACTACCACATATAATAAAATCCAGCAAGATACATCATGATAAAACCAATGGAGACAGAAGAGCCATAGTTTGGTGGGGTTTCAAAACAAGATGATAGTAAATCATCATTAGCTATTATGATGACGTATTGTCTTCAAAATAGCTGTTCATTTCATCACAGGCAATAATATCAAGCAGCCCAGAATAAAGCCATTCCAATAGTGCAGGAGTGTACCTTTTTCCCCCCACAGCCTCTCTAGCATTTGTTATTGGTAGTTTTCTTGATCCTGGACATTCTTTCAGGAGTGAGATGGAATCTCAGTATGGTTTTAATTTGCAATTCTCTAATGAGTAATGATGATGAGCATTTCTCCATGTATTTATTTGTGATTTGTATTTCTTCATCTGAGAACTGTGTATTCATCTCAGATGCCCATTTGTGCCTTGGGTCTTTGAATTTCAGGGCTCTGATTTTTAAAAATTATTTATATGTTTTAGAGAGAAGTCCTTTGTCGGAGGGACAGTTCACTAAGATTTTTTTCCTAGTTGATGAGTTTTCTTTTCACTATGCTGGAGATTTCTTTTGACATGCAGAAACTTTTTAATAAGATGTAATCCCAGCTACTGATTCTGGGAAGTATTTCCTGTGCGGTTTGATTCCTGTTAATGAACTTTTTACCTACCCCTATGTCTTCAAGATTTTTACCTAATTTGTCTTCCGACAGATTTAGTGTTTCTGTTTTAATATTCAGGGCTTTGATCCATTTAGATTTTAGTTTAGTATACGGTGATAGGCATGGGTTTAGTTTTAGTTTTCTGCATGTGAGAGCCAGTTTTTCCAGCCCCATTTATTAAAGAGACTGTCGTTCTTCGAGTGAACATGTTTGGCCCCTTTATCAAAGATAAGGTGATTGAGTGTGTTGATAGTTGTGATTGTATCTTCTAATCTATCCCATTGATCTTCGGCTCTGTTTTTATTCCAGTACCATGTTGATTTTATTACATTTGCGTTAAAGTATAACTTCAAGTCAGGGATTGTGCTGCCTCCTGCCTTGCCTTTGCTGCTTAGAATTGCTTTCGCTATCCTAGGACTCTTCTGGTTCCAGATGAATTTTAGGATTGATTTCTCTAGATCTATGAGGTATGTTGATGGTATTATCATTGGGATTGCATTGAATCTGTATAAGAGTTTTGGGAGAATGGCCATTTTTACAATATTTATTCTTCCTATCCATGAGCAAGGGATGTCTTTCCATTTTCTGAGATCCTTTTCAATTTCTTTTTTCAGGGTATTACAATTTTCTCTGTATGGATCTTTTACTACTTTTATGAGATTAATTCCTAAGTATTTCATTTTTTTGGGTATTAGTGTGAAGGGTGTGGCTTCTTTTATTTCTTTCTCAGTGATTTTGTTCTTAGTGTATAGAAGTGCTATTGACTTTTGAGTATTGATTTCTGTATCCAGGTACATTGCTGAATTTATTTATTATATCTAGGAGTCTTTCAATGGAGTTTTGAGTGTCTTCTATGTAGAACATCATGTCATCTGCAAACAATGATACTTTAACTTCTTCTTTTTCTATCTTTACCTCTTTTATTTCTCTCTCTTGTCTAATTGCTCTGGCTAGTACTTCCAGTACTATATTAAATAGTAGTGGTGATAAAGGACATCCTTGTCTTGTGCCTGATTTTAAAGTAAAGGCTTTCAATTTTTGGCCATTTAGTATGATGCTGGCTGTTGGTTTGTCATAAATGGCCTTTATTATATTGAGGTAAAGACCATTTATTCCAATTTTCTGTAAAGTTCTTATCATGAATAAATGTTGGACCTTATCGAAGGCTTTTTCTGCATCCATAGAAATGATCATGTGATTCTTATTTTTGGCTTTATTGATATGGTGGATTACATTTATTGATTTGCGTATGTTGAACCACTCTTGCATCCCTGGGATGAATCCCACTTGGTCATGGTGTATAATCTTCTTGATGATTTGCTGCATCCTGTTTGCCAATATTTTATTGAGGATTTTTGCATCTGTGTGCATTAGGGAGATCAGTCTATAGTTCTCTTTTTTAGTTGGGTCTTTCTCAGGTTTTGGTACTCGAGGAATATTTGCTTCCAGGAATGACTTAGGAAGGATTGCTTCCCTTTCAATTTCATTGAATAGGTTGAGGAGTGTTGACATTAGGTCTTCTTTGTATTTCTTGTAGAATTCTGCAGTGAATCCCTCTGGGCCTGGACTCTTCTTTGTAGGTAAGGACTTAATTACATTTTCAATTTCATTAATAGAAATTAGGTATTCATCAGTTTTACATCTTCTTGACCCAGCTTGGGTACTTGATATGTTTCTAGGAATCTGTCCATTTCTTCTGTATTATCGAACCTCTGAGAATAGAGGTTTTCGAAATAGGTGTTGAGGATCTTCTGTATTTCTGTAGATTCTGTAGTGATTTCACCTTTTTCATTTCTTATTGCATGAATTTGAGCTTTTTCTTCCCTTTTTTAAATAAGGTTGGCTAGGGGCTTATCGATTTTATTTATTCTTTCAAAGAACCAACTCTTTGATTTGTTGATTCTTTGGATTGCTTTCTTAGTCTCTATTGCGTTGATTTCTGCTCTGATTTTCATAATTTTCTCTCTTCTTTTGGCTTTGGGCTTGACTTGCTCTTCTTTTTCTAGCTGTTTGAGGTGTAGCATCAGGTTATTTATTTGTATTCGTTATGTTTTCCTGATGTGGAAACTCAGTGCAATGAATTTTCCTCTGAGGACGGCTTTCATTGCATCCCACAGATTCCAGTAAGTTGTGTCTGCATTTTCATTTTCTTGTAGGTATTGTTTAATTGCTTCTTTAATTTCTTCTGTGACCCACTGATTACTCAAGAGTGTGTTATTCAGTTTCCATGTCTTTGTGGGATTTTTGCAGTATCTTTTATCATTAATTTCTGATTTCAGAGTGCTATGATCCGATATGCAAGGGATGATTTCAACTCTTTTGCATTTGTTTAAATATGTTCTGTGAGCTAATATTTGGTCTATTTTAGAGAATCACCCATGTACTGCTGAGAAGAATGTGTATTCTGATGTTGTTGGGTGCAACATTCTGTATATGTCTATCAAGTCCATTTGTTCACAGGTGTGATTCAGTTCTGTTATTTCTTTGTTCATTTTCTGTCTGGTTGATCTGTCCCTTGGTGTCAATGGCATGTTAAGGTCTCCTGTTACAATTGTGTTACTGATAATTTGAGTTTTCATTTCTGTTAATAGTTGTTTTATATAACTGGGTGCTCTGGAGTTTGGTGCATGTATATTTAAGATAGTTAACTCTTCCTCTTGGAGTTTTCCCCTAACAAGTATGTAGTGACCTTCTTTGTCCTTTATGATCATTGTCTCCTGCTTTTTTTTTCTTTGGATTCCTGTTGCGTGAAGTATTGTTTTCCATCCTTTGACTTTCAGTCTGTGAGTATCCTTCTGGGTTAGATGGGTTTCCTGTAAACAGCATATGGTTGGATTTTGTTTCTTGATCCATTCTGCTAGTCTGTTTCTTTTGATTGGTGCATTGAGACCATTTACATTAATGTTTATAACTGTGATATGCTGGTTTATTGTTGACATGTTATGTCTCTGCTGTTGCATCTTTATCTTTCTGTTCTGTTTAATTATCCACTTTGCTTAGTGGTTTTTTCCTTTGTGTATCTAAACTGTCTCTCAATATTTTTTTGCAGGGTTGGCTTGGTGTTCATGAAGTTCTTCAGCTGCTCTTTGTCATGGAAGTATCGTATTTCACCATCGATTCTGAATGATAATTTTGTAGGGTACATCAGTCTAGGTTGGAAATCATTTTGCTTTAGGATCTGGAATACTTCACTCCATGCTCTTCTTGACTTTATTGTTTGTGCTGAGAAATCTGCTGTGATTCTGATAGGTTTTCCTTTATAAGTGATCTGTCTTTTCTCTCTGACAGCTTTTAATGATCTATTCTTGTGTTGGATTTCTGGGATGGTGATTATTATATGTCTAGGTGTAGTTTTATTTTGATTATGACTATTTGGAATTCTATAGGCTTCACTGAACCTGATGTCGGTTTCTGATTTCATGCTTGGGAAATTTTCAGCTATTACTTCTCTAAATATCCTCTTGACATCCTTTATGTTGTCCCCTTCTTTTTCACTAATTCCTATCAATCTTATGTTATTTTTCTTTGCATCATCTTGCAGTTGTTGAATTGTTATTTCCTGATTCCTTGTTATTTTTAAAAGATCTTTCCTTTCCTGTTCACTAGCTACAATCCTGTCTTCAAGGTCTGAAATTCTATCTTCACTTTCGTTGAGGTGGTTTTTACAGCTTTCAGTGGAGTTTTTTATTTCCTATATATCTCTGTGCATCTGCTTTATATATTCTGTTTGTTTCTTATATTGCTCATCTAGGGATTCTATCTTTTTGTTTAGTTCCTCCAATTTTTAACTGTGTTTTCTTTAGACATATTCAGAATCTCTTTCATTTCTTTTATCATTTCTTCTTTTACCTGGGAGATTATTTCAAGTTTGAATTCCTTTAAAGCTTCCTGGAGTTGTTTGTTTATTTCCATAGCTATTATGTCCAATATTTGAGGTGTATGGCATATATTTTCTTCTATATTCATCGCTCCTAGTGTTTCTTGAGATAGGCTGGCGGTTTGAGGTTGTAATTTGGTCTTTCGTTTTGTCATTTTCCTATATTTCTGTGTTTCAAGTGTTATTTGAAAGCTTCCTCAGGGTCTGTTGGAAATCCACTTCTATGTTCCCAGCTCCTGGGACTCTGGCACCCAGTTCCCCCAGGCTGCTGGGCCTCTAGAACCAGTGGCCCTCTTCTGCCTGTTTAGAACTGTGTAGTTCCAGATAAGCTGGGCTCCAGGGACACTGTGCGCCCACCTGCTTGCTGGAAACTCCACAGTTCTCCGAGTGCAGCTGGAATGGGGAGGCGGATGTAGATACCTCAGACCCACTTAGCTACTTCACTGCACCCAGAAGCCTGGAGGGTCCCGAACAACCTGGGCTTGGGGCAGAGTGCACTGGACACTTACCGCAGGCCACAGGGCTTCCGGAACTGGTGATGCTCGCCTGCTTGCTGAGATATCCACAGTCCTCCAGAAACATGAGGAGGCGGATACAGGCACCCCAGATCCTCTCTGCACACAGACGGTGCGAGAGACCCAAATAGGCTGAGCTCCAGGGATAGTGTGCGCCCGCCTGCTTGCTGGAAACTCCACAGTTCTCCAAGCGCAGCCGGAATGGGGAGGCAGATGTAGATCAGTGGCAGTCTTTTAAATCACAATCCCTGTAGTTAGGACAAGTGTTACAAAAGAAGAATAAGGAAACTGTCATTATTAAAATCAGTGAAATTCTCAGGCTGTAAGGTATTTCCTGTACAGGGAGGAGGTTTCTCCTCAAAGACCTTGCTTTCTACAATAGCCAGGGCAGCAGCCTTTCTGGTTCTAGGAGGAAAAGGAAGGTCTGGAAGTGGGATTCGGGATGTCCTCATACTGAGCAGTGTGTGATATCAGCTTGGTCTGTTGGTAGCTCCACAAAAACCACCAGCTGTTCTGACTTCTGCAGTAAGTGTCATGCTCTAAGACCATGAGAGCACTCATGCCATCTAAGACATATCATTCTTCCCAAGTTCCCCGGCGCCGCTGCCCAGAAAAGAAACAGAGTCACCATTAATGCTTTGCTAGCACTTGCTATTAACAGAGCAGCTGGACGTCCATCAGCATGGCAGGATTCATGCAATGTCTTCACTCACAAGCATTCACAGCTGGAACTATGAGCCTTATTTTGAGCCTAGACACATGTCCGTGAATTGCTGCTGAGCCAACTCTATCAAGATATTTCACAGGCTGGTCTTGATCTTCCAAAGGCCAGCACCCAATCTAGCTGAGATTCTTGACAATTGATTATGTGAATGGGATACATTTCCACCTTATTGGTGGGTTCAGTTTTTCCTCGTTTTGCTTAATCCAGGGCTGGCCAAATCTGTGAGTTTTATTCAGAAGCCTGAGGGCATGGAGCAGTGATCTTTGTAAAGTGCCTTTCAACTGGAAAGCTGGAATAATTCCAGCAAGTAGTTCTTCTTAATGCCTGTCTCATAACAGAGAACGCACAACTAAAAATAGATTCTTGTTCCTTCAGTGCTCCAAAACCTTTAAGAGTTTTCTATGCCTGCCTCACTTTTAAGATTTGATTCTTTAACTTGATTCTATAATGAAGCATTTCTAATTTATCTGAAGATGCTTGCTGACTTAAACCACTGCAGCTTTTCAGGCCCTTTGGACAAGCTTCTATTCATGTCCTTTAGCTTTGATTTTAGGATGATAATTGGAGCCAGTGTGGAGCAGCAAATATCCTACAGATATGTTCATGACTTCCACTGGCCTCCAGCTCAGAGCCATCCCAGGAATGAGTCTGGAGAGCAGACTCCATCCCATTCGCTGTCATCAATCCTAAGATTGCCAGTATCCATTACAAATGTAGTATCCTTCCCTCCAACTGTAAATTTAAAGAAGATAACAGTTAGGAGCCACAGAAGCCCAGGAGACTATCCCAGGATTCATACTTGACAGCATAGGAAAGTTTTCAGGGTTGGCAAGTACGTCATTTTGCTCAGTGTCACTGCAAAAGCAGGAATTCTTAACCTTTCCTGGTCCTTAGCAACGCTGACACAACTGGGAGGTAGCTGGGGGTGCATAGGAAGGAAAGGAAAGGAAGAGGAAGGGCTGGTGAAAGAAGGGAGAGGATGACACAGGGAGACAAGGACATTGTTTTCTCCCAGAAACACAGCACTGGTAGAAACGTAACATTGCATATAGAGCAGCTTCTCTTCTCCTCCTGATGTGCTTTTGTGGGATGGGAGTAGACACTGTCTTGCACTCTGTAAAATGGTTCACAGTATCCCTAGTTTCTATTCACCAGATGCCAGCAGCAATCACTGCCCCAAGTTATGACAGTCAAAAACATCTTTAGATATTTCTAGATGCACCTTGGGGGACATAATCCCTGCAGGATGAGAAAACTCCTCTAGGGCAGTGTTCACTATGTAAGTCAGAGCATATCACGGCTCCCCTCTCTCAGCCTCACCTAGAAGAGCATTTGTGATTTAACCCTGGTCTCCACTCCTATGTCTTCTACTGCTCTTCTCGCAGTTCTTGCCTTCCCACATCAGGACCTTTAAACTTGCTGGGAATCCTCTGCCAGAAGCATTTTCTATAATTACCTTCTTGTCTTCCCGCTGTCAGATTTACCGGTTACCTCCTCGGGCACAAAAATAGTCTATTACTACTTGCCTCTCCATGGTTCTTTTTATTTATGTATTTTTATCACTGTCTGAAATTATCTGTTTTCTTGTCAGTCTTCCCTACCAGAAAGTGTGTCATGGGGCAGAAGCTTTTGATGATTTTGTTTATCTCAGTACTCTGCACAAAGTAGGTGCTTGGTAAATGTAGAATAAGTAAATGCTAAGCCCTTGGGCGGAGGGTGCTGGAGACCCAGAGATGCGCCACACATGAGATCGGCCCTCGCAGGACTCCTAAGCTGGTGAGCAGAGACCTGGACACAGCGTCCAATTCTGCTGACTAGCAATGTGACACAAAAGACACCGGGCACCAGGAGAGCTCAGACAGAGTGCAGGAGACTGAAGGGCTTGTAAGAGCACTCCCTGACAGAGAGGAGGGCGAGGGACGTGGCACAGGGAACAGTTGTGATGCCTTGTGAAGGATGGGCAGGATTTCACCTTGCACACACATGTGCTCTGAAACGGTGATTAGAGATGGTCAGGGAGTGAACACCTGGCTGAAGCTGAGGCCCACAGGGTAACTCCTGGTGATGGTCAGAGAGAGAGGAAACTAGTCAGTTCTGCCAGTGAGGCATGAAAGCTGCCCTGACAAAATATATCTGATTAAACACAGTTGTGTTTAAACTATTTTTAAAAAGTTAGAGCCTGCGATTCCAGTACAAAAAAATGTTAAGAGTCTAGTGTGGTGGTACACACCGGTAATTCCAGCACTGAAGAGGCTGAGACAGAAGAATCACCATGAGTTGGAGGCCAGTTTGAACTATATAGGAGTTCAAAGCCAGCCTGAACTGCATAATGAGACCCTTTTCTCAAAAAAGACACACACACAAAGTAGGCTAGTTTTGTCTAGCGACCACAATTTACTAATTTCCTGTGTGTATTATTGGGAGCCTCAAAAATAAAAACAAGTCCAAAAATATAAACAAGTCATAGGTACTGATTATCTGTAGAGAGGTAGGTTATCAATTGAATGTGATCAAGAGTAGAACACAGACATGTAATTGGACCCCAGCACAAGCCACAAAGGAATTTCTAATTTTCTAGTAGTCATAGTAAAATGAAACATAAAATCAAAGTAATAGTATGTTTACTTCTCTCATATATCCAAGTTATTATTTCAAGATATAACCAGGGAAACAAAGTGCCCATCAACTGATCAATGGATAAAGAGGATGTGGAGGGTTTTTACAACATGGAGTACTACTCTGACATAAAGGAGGATAAACATGAAACATTTGTAGGAAAATTGATGCACCTTGAGTCCAGCCTCTTTAGGTGAAATAAATCACTGCCCACATAAATATCCCATTTTGCCTCCTGGGTATGAGAAACCCAAAAAAGTGTAAATAAGGATCAAAATGTATAATAGGTATTGTGAAATAGGAAGAAAATACTAAAATTGGGAGGAGAACAAAGAAGAGGAGGAAAAATGAAAAGAAAGGGAAAGCTTAAAAAAAAAAAGGAAAACATGAAGACAGACCCTTTGCAAAGAGGGAGGGAAGGAGACTTTGAAGCAAGGGTAGGGGCATGGGGGAAAAGCAAGTTGTATCATGTACATGGATAAATTCTCTCCGATGGATATGAACATTATGTATATCTAAAATGTACCAATAAAATCCGATGGAATAAAAAAGATGTAACCGGAGTTTAAAATCTCAATCAGTATTTTACATACTAAGCTTTCAAAAGCCAGTATATAGTTTACACTCTGAGCACATCTAGAACTGAAGTGGCAGTTTCAGCTGGTCAGTAGTTACATGTGGTATGTGGCCAGCATGCGGAAGGATTTAGAAGAGAAACATTGGTAACCTAGAAATTGTAGTGACCAACCACAGCTCTAGATGTTTCTAGGGGAAAGGATGGTGAGAGTTAGAAAATTAAAGAGAGGAAAGCGGAGGTCAGGTGGAGCCCTCTCTCCTGATGGGAGGAAAGGAACTGCTTAACCACTCACTGTAGCACACTTATTTATATACTCAGAAGGAGGATGTCAACTTCAACCCCACTGCCTAGCAACTTGTCTGCCTGGCTGACCTGGACCCTTGCAGGCAATAGAGCTGGAACAGCTTGTTTACATCACTTGCTTTGGGCTCTGTGTTTTCAGGGCTGACCTTGCTTTAGCCACACACGTGATCCATCTCCAGCTTCAACGGCTCCCAACAAGAAATGACTTGGCATACTTGTCAGATTAGTAGAATATTGTGAACAGTGATTGGATCTTAGTGTGATAAATCAGTTATTGATTGTATAACTAGATATTGATAACACATCATTGTGATGTTTTTGTTCTTTACAGTACATGCAGATGTATTAAAGAACTCTGATGCTAAAATTTTTTAAAAGCCAAAAATCTTGCAAATATGTGTGTGTGTGTGTATGTGTGTGTATGCTACTCTATATAGGATAATTTAACATTATAAAAGGGGCAATGAAACCACCAGTTTGTAGATAAAAATAGTAGTATATTGTTACATCTGATATGTTATATGCCATCAAAATTATAACATTAAGAAAATCTCTGTAACTTTGTGACACAATTGTATGAAAATAAAAATTTCTGAAAAAGTGGAGTCATTTAATTTAATGATTAGTTCCATAACTATTACAGCACATTTTATCATAATTAAAATTATGAAGGCTATTAATGGACATATAAATAGACCAGAATGGAAATAGAACCAAAGTTCCTTATTGGAATCAAGGAAAGGTGGTGTTGTGGACACTGGGGAAAACTGTTCTCCATAACTGTCAAGGATGGCAATTCTGTGCAGAGCCCTCTGTTGACATGCATGCCAAGTATTTTATGAGTGGTTTTCTCAAAAACCTCAGTGTTCGGGTTTAATTGCAGTGTTGGCAGTTTGTGAGAAACAAGTGGGCTTTGGTACTCAGTCTCTAAAGGTTCACCATCACTAATAAAAGGTAACTGGGTGCACAACTGGGAAGAATGAAGCTGGATCCCTGCCTGATGCTCAACATGAAAGTAAACTCCAGAGAAATGACACATGTAAAATGTAGAACCGCTAAAGAACCACAAAAAAATCTAATGGGAAGGTTTGACATATGATGACCCAAAACCCAGAAAACATTAATAAGAACTATATAAATAAAAACGCATAGAAAAACAACACAAAAACGTAAGTGAAAAATGTATATTTGGATAAAAACGAAAAATGAGAAACAAAGATGCTCACAAGTACCAAAAACATAATAGCAAGATTAAAAGAATAAAGACCAGATTACTCTATAAGGTTGTCTCAGACACAAGATTATCCATGTCCTTCATCAGCCATAATAGAAATACAAATTAAATTCCTAATGAAATATGTTTTCAATTATCAGATTGGCCGCCATCAGTACAATAAAAACCCATGCAGATCCACTAGTGAATAGAGGCTGGGATTGTGTCTAGGGGTGGGACTGCTGGGTTGTGAAGTGAATTTTCACATTTGGCAGAAAATTGCAAATAATTTTCCATAGTAAGTACTATTTTACACCCTCCCAGAAGCACAAGAACTTTTCTCTGCTTGCTCAATCCTCTCGTCCACACTTGGTATTGTCGGGGTGGTTGGCACACCGCTGGTGGAGGAAGTAAACAAGCATTGCTCGGATGACTTAGGACCCCGAGCTCTGTCCGGAGTTACTGAAGCCTGCGCACTGTTACGCTAAGTTGAGAAGACTTCACCTTCTCATTTCAGAGGCAGCTGCAATGCAGGGACATCACGGCAGAAGGGTGAGACGGAGCGAAGCTGCTCACTTCATGGCAGCCAGGAGGAAAGCCCTTGAAAGATGAGCCCTGCGAAGGCTCACACTCACGGACACTCCTCCTCCAGCCTGGCCTCACCTGACAGCACACTGAGCCATGAACACCAGTGGCTTTGATAGCTTACAGAATCTGTGTCTATGTAAATATACGATATTTTCTGGACTGGGTCTCCTGCAGCTTTACCTGCATTAACCCATCTCCAAGGAATTCCCACAGGCTATATGTCCATAAACTGAGAGTAACCCTTTAACTGGAAGAGAAAACCAAAGAATTCAGGACTGAGGGGATCAAACACATAAGAGAAAAAGAAATTCCTAGGTCATGGTGAAGAGAGCCAGCAAGACAAGCCTGAGTGTCAAGCGCCAAGAAAGTAGCAGGGCTGCAGTCCATCAAGCCAGAAAAGTGTCAGAAGTTGACAGCCAGCCTCCCACCTAACTGCCTGCCTGCTTCACCACCAGCCTTCCTGCCTGCCGACCTATGATACTGAGCCAGTCATTGCATGCTGTGCCTCAGGCTTCTCTTCTGTAAAAGGGATCTGTTGTCAGGGTTAGAACTGGGCAGGATGCCCAGAACAGGATACAGGATCCTCACAGTGAGTGTTCGCAATCACTGCCATTGTGGCTGTTAGCTAATAAGTCAGTCAGTCCATGAGGAGGATGTCCACACGTCTGGAGGAAAGCTGACAACCCAACGAATAGCTAACCCATGCAGTTACCCACCCCAGGGGGAAACAAGATTGCGCAGTGGAGGAATTTGTTACAGCATATTTGGGCCGTGGGACCAGTCATGGAAATAGCAAGGAAGATGAATGTGACCAGAAGCAGACCCGCTTCTTAGTGGGACGGGCATGAAAAGTGCACTTGGGATGGGCAAGAGAGCCGGGGTAGGAGCGTGGGAAAGAGGGGTAACCCGAAATCCAGGAGCCCAAGAGGCAGCAAAATGAGCACATCATTAAAACACTGGGAGGTGTGGGGTGACGTCCCACTGGTCCACGCTAGTGACAGGATGTGGAACAGCTGAGGAACAGCGAGTCCAGGATCTGCTCTCTCCTGAGTCCAAGTCCACCTTCAAGTTCTAGAAAGCAAACCTGCGGCACCCCCTGCCTACCTCACATAGTCCAACCTGTGCCTCTGGACCCACAAGCTGGAACCTCTGGGGTAGAATTGTACCTGCAGGCTCCTCTCTCACTGGTGGGTCCTCAGGAGCTAGAACCTGAGTGAGCATAGAGGCTCCAGCCAGAGCTGCTGAGGAGGGGCAGGCTGCACTGGGAAGGGAAGTCCTGCAGCTTCAATGATAAGGCCTGAACCAGGAGACCCCACAAGGGAACCAGGAAGCCCCAGAAAGACAGTGATCTTGCCATCACCCAACATTTGCCCCATATGCATTTTTGAAGGGTGCAAGGTAGAGGTCACAGTGTAGACACTGCCACATAGAGCTCAGAAGAGTAAACCAGTCATCTTCAGTCATTTTTGCCTAAAAAATGATGACTTTTTGTTTTGTTTTTTGAGACATGGTCTTGCTATGTAATTCAGGCTGCCCTTGAGCTCACAGGATAGCTCAGGCTTAAATTCACAGCAGTCCTCCTGCCTCAGCCTCCTGAGTTCTGAGAGGACAAGCAAGCGTGCACCACCACATCTGGCTAAAATAATGGCTTTCTATGGTTTGATGTAATACTTTAAAATAGAAGCAATTGTCACCTTTGTAATATGAAATTCTCTTTAAAAGACATGTCTCTGAATTCTGCTAGGTTTTTTGTTTACTTTTTAAAAATTCTAGCTGCATAACACATGGTTTTGTGTGCAAGAGGAAAGGAGAGAGAGGATGAGCAGGGGAAGTGAAGGGAGGAGAGGAAAAAGGAGAAAAGGATAGAAATTCATAGTGTGAAAATCCTCCACAAATACAGCATATGTGGAAATACCTTCATTCCACACCAAAAGTGTGCATGCATCTGATAGGTCACACAGGTAATGCACCCTATAGATGTGAGGAATGTAGGTCTTCATTCAGAATTGATTACCCTCCAAAAAATTTCACAAAATACAAAATCCCAGTGAATGCCATGAATGTGGAAAAACTGTTTTCCTGATGTCATCTCTCTTCAGGCATCAGAACACATACTAGAGAAAACCGTACCAACACAGTGAATGTTACAAAAGCTTTTCCCAGTGCTCTACCCTCATGTACATCAGACTGAGGAGAGACAGTACGTTTGCAATGTGTGTGAGAGAGTAGTCAGTGTTTAGCTGGGTGTGGTGGTACCTGCCTACAATTCCTAGCACTGGGCAGGCTGAAGCCAGCAGATCTCCATGAGTTCAAGGCCAGCCTACACTATATAGCAAGACTCTTGTCTCAAAAAGGAGGAGGAGGAGGAGGAGGGGAGGAACAAGAGGAAGAAATCAATGTTTGGTTTGCACCACAGAATCCATTCAAGGAATAAGTGCTATTATGTGTGTTGCATTTGGGTGGGTCTTGTCCAGAAGGCACACTTGAGTGTATACTGAAGTTGCTCTACCAGAGAGAAAGCTTACAGTGTCATAATTACGGGAAATCCAAACGGTGACATAATTGTGGAAATCCTTCACAAGTCACAACTCAGTATATATCAGCAAAGCCACACAGGAGAGAAACTTTATGATTGTGGTGACTGTGAGAAAGCCTTACCTAAAGGTTCCACCTCATTATGCACACTGGAGAAAGACACTGCATGGTGGGTGTAGGAAACCGCTAGACGTCAACACGCAGGGTGTACCAGTGCTGACCTCACTGTGCGAGGAAAGTGTGTCCACCTCGGTGTGCCCAGCAGGGCAGGAGAGGCCTCCTGCTCACAGGACCGACCCAGCCTCTCAGTCCATCGTGTTCCTAGGTCCCACCCCAGGCTGCACAAATGCTGACAGCCTCGGGGGCTCCAGGTCTGCTCAGCAGGAACCCATTTTCACACTGCAGAGAAAAGGGGAGGGAAGTCAGCAGGGAGGGAGAAGACGGGCTGGTCCCTAAGTGGGGATAAGCTGGGGAGTCTCTCCCGCCTGCAGCTCCACCCCCGAGGAGGCGCCGCTCTTCCTGTGGGGCCTCCTGTGAGGCTCCCGGCTCTGGGTTCCTCAGAGCAGAGATCCCAGGAGCCGACTCCCAGGGCGGGATGCAGCTCCATCCGGACTTGCTGCTGCTGCTGCCTCTGCAGGCGCTGCTGCTGCTGCTCTGGGCGCAGGAAGGGGCGAGCCTACAGGGTTACTACCTGGACGTGAATAGGTCGGTGACGGTACAGAAGGGCCTGTGTGTCCATGTGCCCTGCAAGTTTACATACCGATCTGAAGATGGGACTGGATTGGGCCCGGTTTACGGCTACTGGTACCAGTACCTGGACGGGTTAGGACGCTGGGCTTTTCCAGTGGCCACGAATGAACCAAATCGACAGGTGTGGGAGGAAACCAGGGGTCGATTCCTCCTCACTGGGGACCCCGAGGACAACAATTGCTCCCTGGACATCAGATATGCCAAGAAGAGAGACGAGGGGTCGTTTTACTTTCGGCTGGAGAAAGGAAACACACGCTATAGTTATACAGATTACCTAATGTCTGTGCGGGTGACGGGTAAGGCCGGCTCGGGCAGCAGCCGGAGGGGAAGTCACAAGGCTGTGGTGGAGCTGGGATGGACCAGCCCTGGGGACCAGGGGCTGAGCATCGGGGCTGCGGGAGGAGCTCAGGCAGGACCCAAGCTGCCTCAAGGCCACGCCTCAGAACCTGGTCCTCAAACCCTCTGTCCCCTCTACTCGCCAGCCCTGACCCACCGCCCGGACATCCTCATCCCGGGGACCCTGGTGTCCGGCCGCCCCAGCAACCTGACCTGCTCTGCGTCCTGGGCCTGTGAGCAGGGGACACCCCCCATGTTCTTCTGGGTGGGGACCTCTGTGTCCCACCTGCACCCCACAGTCACCAGCTCCCCAGCGCTCACCCTCACGCCCAGGCCCCAGGACCACCGCACCAACCTCACCTGTCAGGTGACTCTGCCCGGGGTCAGTGTGACCAGGAGGACGACGGTGCACCTCAGCGTGTCCTGTGAGAGCGGGGCGGAGACGGCGGGGCAGCCGCGGGAGGGGGGATCCCTGGGGGCTGAAGAGCCGCTGGGTCGGGACTGGGGGCTGAGTCCTGGGGTGCGGGTGGGGCAGGATCAGGAGGGTGCGGCCTCCAGCCCTCCCCACCTCTGCAGCTCCTGGGGACAGGGACGATGCAGCCCTCAGCCTCACCGCTGACCGCCCTGCTGTGTCTCCTTGCCCCAGACCCCCCACAGAACCTGACTGTAACCATCGTGGCCCGGGGAGCCAGCTCAGGTACGGGCCTCCCTGCAGCTGGGGTGGGTGGCACGGGGCCTCTTCAGCCCCGCCAGGGCCTGGACCTCCTTCCCGGGATGCAGGCGGGCTGTGCTGAGCACAGGCTGTCCCGTGTCCCCCCGCCGCGAGGGTCAGGGAGCTCACGAGGTGTCATCAGCAACGTGGCCCTGGTTCTCGGTGGCTGTGGTGCCCACTGCCCAGATGAAACTGCTTCCCTGGGCTTCTCCCACCAGTGGACAGTCCTGGGGCTGACTTCACTGTGCAACAGAAATGCCGAAAGGAATCACTAGACCTGCTTTCAGAAGCGTGTGTGTGTGTGTGTGTGTGTGTGTGTGTGTGTGTGTGTGTGTGAATAGATTCCTCACAAGCAAGGTAGCTGATTTTGTTTCTCTCATCTTGAGAGGGAGGGAAAGCTGGTCTCCCCATGTTGGTGTCCCCAGCACCCCTATTCTCTACTCTCTTCTTTCTATAGGCTTCTTTTTATCGGCAATGGCCAATCGTATCTCTTTTGTTTCTGGAACTACCTTTTATATTCCTTGCTCAGATTTTCAGAGTGATTTCATTTTTTATTATCTTTGTCCTACAAAGCTCTTTCCAAGCTAAAGAAATTGTCATGAATTTGACACTTCGCTGCTTGCCTTTTTTCTTGGTGTTCAGTACTTTTGCAAATGAACGGGGACCCGTTCTGTTTGCAGTCACATTGCTAACCTCATCTGTGGCTGCTGACTTGCCCACCCAAGTTTATAAACACGAGCGCTTCCCACCTGCCCTCCTGTGGCCTCCGGTTCCACCCCACATCTGGCCTCGCACACGTTTTCTCCATGTAACCCTGCCGATCCTTTTGCTCTTCCTTGGATGTTCTCAGACTTTGGCTGTCCTCGAACACTCCATTCCTCCTTCTGGAAATCCCTTCCACCCCTCATCATCACTTGACCTTGAAGCTTGACCTCCATACATTCCTCAGGGTGTGACGTGCTAGATGAAGGCCAGGAGTCTCCTGCATGAATCTGGCTTCTGAGCTTTCCCCTCCCTCCGCCCCCCCCCCCTCAGTGCATGCAGCAGGCAGCTGGTGACCTGGCTGGGCCTCCTGTGAAGTCCCAGATCCTCCCTCTATCCTGCCTGGGACTGAGCCTTCAGGTTGTGAGCCAGGCCTCAGGCTCGCACTCACTCCCTGCTCTGCTGATCACACTGGCACCCGTTCCTCCCTCTTTGTCTCTGTGCCTGAATCCACCTCTTTCAGTCCACCACTTGGTCTCCTTTTTTAGCCTTTTGTTTAATGGCTTCATCACTCTAACACTTTGCATCTTCTCTACAGCTCCCACAGCCCTGGAGAACGGCTCGTCTCTTCCGGTCCTGGAGGGCCAAGCTCTGCGCCTGCTCTGTGCGGTTGACAGCTACCCCCCAGCCATGCTGACCTGGTCCTGGGGGAACCTGATTCTGTGTCCTTCTGAGCCAGCGAACCCTGGGGTGCTGGAGCTGACTCCAGAGCACTTCAAGGGTGAAGGAGAACTTACCTGCAGAGCACAGAACTCCCTGGGCTCCCGGCACATCTCCCTGAGCCTGCCCTGGCAGGGTGAGTGTGCAGGGGCAGCTTCCAGGCTCTAGGCTGGGGGGATCTGCAGCTCTCTGGTCTCTGGGTGAACAGTCCCTGTGGCTCAGCGGGGCAGCACAGTGTGCTGTGCTCACCTCAAGACAGATACAGGATCCAAATGTACCTCTTGGGCTTGGGGCTGAGGAACTTCTGATTGTGCCCAGACAGTCAGAATATGGGGTGGGGAGCTCTGGGCTGATGTGGCCCCACACAGAGGAATGAGGAAGGTCTAGGAGGTTCATATTAAGTGCTAATATGAGACTGAGATTGTGATTTTCCAGGGAAATCTTGCTTACCCACTTTCCTTCAGGAAAATCAGCGCCCATGGCAGACGTGGTGCTGGTGACCATTGTAGAGATAGCTGTCAAGATCCTGCTTCTCGGGCTCTGCCTCATCTTCCTCAGGTGAGCACTGCCCAGGGATGGAGAAGACGTGTGGTAAGAACAACATGCCCACCGCTGAACCCCAGATTCCCAGTGCTGGGAGATGTAAAGAGTTCTAGGGGACCTGGGTCCAGGCCAGGGCAGAGGTAGTGGTGAGAATTTGCAGGGGACAGTTGTCTCCCCAATGCTGGCCTGTTTTGGGCAGGGAGCCTGTCCCATCAAGGAGGTCTGGGAGCTGGGATCCCCTCTCTCTCTCTTAGTCACCCCTTCAGCTCCTTAACAGGGCACAGGTGAGGTGGGCGCTCCCAACCGCACCCCCAGTGCCCACACTGAAAGGCCCCGGCCTCTCCTCTCAGAGTGAAGTCTCAAGGGAGGAAAGCATCCAGGCCTGAAGCAGAGATGCACAGCATCACGGACTATTCTCCCAGGTGAGTGACCATTGTCATCTTGAGCCCAGTTCTTTTCTGATGCTCATGGCTCAGTGGCCCCATCTCTAAGCCAGGAGCAGGGTGTGGTCCTCCACAGGGCACTGTCTCCATCTTCCCCTTACCATAAATATCCTGTTGGTCCTTCTTCCTGCTAAGCTTCACTCACCTTGATTCCCTTCCTCCATGCCGACTGGTCATTCCTGGTTCTCATCTGCCCTGGTCTCTGATTATACCTCACTCGCTGCCATCCCATCTCTCCCATCAGCATCCTCCAGGATGTGTTTGTAGACAGAGTTCACTTCTCTCACAATCTTTACCATGAAAAGAGACAGAGGTAGATACCATTCCTGGACCAAGCCTTGCATGCCTTGTGTCCTGCTGGACTCTCCTCCAGGGCCTCCTCTCCCTGTTCGATGAAGTTCTCACCACAGGCACTGGCCAGGCTCTCCCCACACCTGAGTCTTTGCATGTACAGTTCCTGTCATGGAGATGCCTTTCCACTCTTTCCTGACCACCCAAAAGCTGATCACCATGCAGGCTTGGTCTACAGTGTCAGTTACAAGTGTGTGCCTGGGTGTGTAATCCTTGGATATGGATCTGGGTGGAGGAATGCTGGCTCACTTGTTTATGAACTACTTTGATAACTGACATTTGGGGAAGGACCACCTGGAGGACTCCTTGAAAGAATAGTAATCAGAGATTTTTATAGGTAAATGGATGCAACTTGAGACCATACTCATAAATGAAATAAATCAGACACACATGTGTAAACACCATGTTGTCTCAAAAGTGTGAGAAGCTGAAAGAAACCATGTTATACATATGTATGTATATATATGTATATAAAAAAGATAGTTAAGATAGTTACACTAGTGAGTTCGCTGAAGAGAAAGATTTGTGCTGGTGTTGTTCAGACAATGAATGCAGCTGTCTTGTGCTCTGGGTGAATGATTTGGGGATGACAATGTGCAATGTATGTATCATTGTTGCCCCCTGATTGATATACTTTGAAATTTGGTTTTATTTTTTTTTCCTTTGAAATAAAGTGGATTGGAAAACAAGAAAAGAACAAAAGAGCCATGATCTCCATTTTGGCTAAGCCTGCCATTTCCATATAATGATGTGTGCAGAGCTGGCTGGACTTCTCCCTATCCTCTCGACGGACTTTAAGCAGTGCACATCAGTCTAGCCGCTGAGGGGTAGTCCTTGAAGCAAGGTGACAATCAGTGTTACCCCACCCCGTAGCTCCCACAAGCATGCATGGGTCAGGCAGGAAGAAGAGCCATGCTCCACGCTGTCGGCTGGGACTGAGCCACAAGGAAGAGGCTGTGACATCTCAGGGCATAAAAAGCTACACAGCAGGGCATCAACCCCAAAACCCTGGATACTGCCTCCAACTGTGTTACGCATATCTCCTCGCTCTCTCTGCATACTGCAGAGCCCATTTCAGGCCTCCTACCTGGCCCAGCTCACCCACCTCAGCTACAGTCACTCCTCCCTGAGCCACTCCTCTCTTGACGAATTACTAAAACTTGGGTCATGGCCTTTGTTCCAGTTAGCCATCACCCTAGCTGGACTTAGGAGCCCCCTGGCTCTCCTACAACTACAGATATGCCTTAATGTCTTTATTGTTGCCGTGGGTTGCCCTGGAAGTGATAGACTGGTATTAACTTATTGGAATTCCAGTAACTTTTCCATGGGATTACAAATATAAACTCTCCTGACCGTGATGAGGACTAAAAAGGGGTAATCAATAAACACTGAGCTCCTACCATGTGCTGGTGTTTTCCTGGCTGTCGGGAGGCCTCACTGCCTGGAGCAATGTCATCTTTATCATTGAGAAGCTGTCAATCTAGAGACAGGAGGAACAGGAATAAAAAGAAAGAATCTGTTGATTGGAGCTAGCATGGGTTGCTTGGTATCTGCAGAGGAATCACGCAGGGAGGGGACCTGGTGACACTAGGGTTGGTCTCTGTGTCTGATGGTATGAGGTCTGATGTCTGATCAAAGATTCAGGTAGCCAGGAATCAGGATCTGTTTTTCTAAGAATTATCATCTCAGGAAAAGGGAGAGGGGGATGGCAAGTGCCACTGCCTGGAAACGGGCCCTGTGCATTCTGCAAACAAGAGCCTGGAATTTAGAGCAGAGAAGGGCAGAAGGTCAGGAAGCAGTGAGGAGGAAGGTAGGCGGTTGGGGCCCTGGAGGCTGAGGCAGACCGCACAGGAGGCAGAGGTGTGACTGCAGTTTTTTCTTTACTAGGATTCCCAAGGCTGCTCTGGTCACATCAGGCCAGAGAAAGTTCTGGCAGCAATGAAGAGAAGGGTATGTTGGTCAGGTTTCCACCAGTGCGACAAAATACCTGAGATAAATACTTTACAAGGGTGGAAATTTCACTGAGGCTCACGGTTTCAGAGGTTTCAGTCCATGGTTTCTTGGCCCCACTACTTTGGGGCTGTGGTGCTCTTAGGCAGTAGTTACTATGGCTTGCAATTGTAGTTAAGTAAACAAAGACCTCAATTATGACACATTATGGTAAATTATGCCTTTACTTTCACAGTTTTCTGAGTCTTGACTAAATTCCTTCATAAGAACAGAAGGAACAAGGTATCCTCCCGTCAGCTGCTAATGGTGCCATGGTGCATCATGGTGGCATCGCATGGCTGAAGTGAGCCCACTTCTTGGCAGCTGAGGACAGAAAGAGATAGGAAGGCATGGGAGTCCCAGGGTCCCCTGCAAAGCACCTCCTCCAGTGACTAATTGCTAAACTGATTTTGACTGATGTGTCCGGAAGTTTCCATCCATGACCTTTGACCCTGTGCTGGCAATGGATGACCATGGTGGAGGAAGAGTGTACACATCATGACATCCAGGAAGCAAGGAGAGCAAAGAGGCCACCTTTTCAAAGTTTTAACCTGTTCCCAGTGGGCTCCGCCACCTAAGAGTTCCACCAACTTCCACTAGCACCATGGGGAGGGGACCAAGTTCTCAGCACATGGGTCTTTGGAGGAACATTCAAGATCCAAACCACACCCCAGGAAAGCGGAGATGGATGCTCCCAGAGGAGGCACCACAGCGTGAGGCAGGGAGGGAAGGAGGGTTGAGGATGTGTCTGATGCATGTGGAGGCCAATGGGGTTCTTCATGGACGTGGCCAGTAAGGGAAAGAGGATAGTGAGGCCGGTGGAAGAACATTTCTCTGAGCTCCCAGGGAGCTGGAGTCCTGTTCCATGGAGGAGCAGATTCAATCAGGGAAAGGGGGTCCAGGCTGCAGTGTTATGGAGCATAGCTGGGGTAAAGCGAAGCCCGAGGGAGGGGTGAGAAAGAGGGGATCACATGTTGGAAAAGGGAAACTTGTCACTGATGATCTTTGTAACAACAGCTTTTTTGTTTATTAATCCTAATTTACCTGGATCACCTTTGACTATGTTCAAGAAATAGTTACCACTCCTCTAGGTATAATTGAAAAATAAAAATTTTATGTGTTTACGTTATATGGTGCAATTTGGTATAAATATTCACCCCGGACCTTATTATTTTATTGAGCAATAGAAATGACATATAATTATGGTATACACTATAATATTTCAAAATGCCTTTGCACTGAGAATTTAAAGCCGGCCAAGTAGCATATGAATTAACTTGCATATTTATTGATGTTTTAAAATAACACTCCCCACAGCCACGAAAAGATTGCGTTACATCCAGTTCTATTTTTTGTACTGCTGTGTGATGACAACATTTGAAATTTTATCTCATTCCACTTTGAGATGCACAGGACATTACAATTAACTGTAGTCAGCAGGCTTCCCTCCCTTGGGTCAACCTCTCGCCCCACACCCTCCCATCACCCTGCCTCTGGCTATCGCCTTTGCACTCTTGCTGTTCAGAGTTTGAACTTTTCTGACTTAAAATAAAATGATACATTATGGCATTTGTGTTTCTATGCCTGGCTTGCTTCACACAGCATAGCATCCTCCATGTTTCTCTGTTTTGTTGCAAATACTGGGATGTCCTTTTCTACAGATACATAATCACTGTGTGTGTGTGTGTGTGTGTGTGCGCGCACGTGTGCACGTGTGGATGTGTGCATGGGAATTTTTCTTGCCCGTAGGACACATAGTTGATTCTACACTTAGCTATTGTGTGCCATGATGGAAGGGGCAATAATCACGGATACAGGAATGCAGGTCTCTTTGAGATACTGGTTTCATTTTTTGCTGGTGTTTTTCCAAAAACAGAATTGCTAGATCACATGATAGTTCAGTTCTTTTTGAGACATCTCCTTACTGTTTTCTGCAATGGCCATACTGATTCACATCCCCACAGAGTGTACAAGGGTTCCTTTTGCATCACCTCTCTACTGTCTTTGAATATCTTTTCTCTTTGGAATCATAGCTGTCCCAACAAGGGTGAGATGAAATCTCATTGTATTTTCACTTCAATTTTCCTAACGATGCATGAGGTTGAATATTTATTATATACCTGCTGTCCATATAAATTCACTCTTGAGAACGTTACATTCAAGTCTTTGCCAAGGTTTAGTTGACATATTTATTTTCTTGCTGTCATGGTTTATGTGGTAGCTCTCAGGCCTCATGCACTTTCATTGTGCATTTGTGATTGGCTCATTGTCTAGTGCTTGGATTGATGGTGTCAGTGCTACACCCACCTAGCGGTTGAAGCCAGCATACAATGTAATGGGTGGAAGAAGGTGTGTCTCACTCTCCTGCTGGTTTCCACCTTGCTGTCTGCAGCCTCCATGAACTGCGGCCCAGCCATGCCACCCTGCCTTGGAGCCAACTGAGTATGGACTGAAACCTCCAAAAACTGTAAAAAATAAACCTTTCCTTTCCCAACTTTGGGCCTCAGATATTTTGTCTCAGTGACAAGTAAAAAGTAACTAAGACACTTAGTTGAAATTTTTGTGTTCATGGTGTACTTTGAATATTAAGCCCACAATCATTGTGTGCTTTGTGAATATTTTCTCCCTTTCCAGTGCTGGCCTCTTTGCCTTACCGGTTACTTTTTCTTCTGTGCAGAGGTTTTAAACTAGACTTTAGCTTTATTCCCTGTGCTTTTGGGGTCACATCTCCCACAAGCTGGCACTCTTGTCATGAAGCTGGGGTCCTGCCTGTCCCCCAGTGATTCCCATGGCTTCAGGTCTTACACTCGAGCTTTTCGTCCACTTTGAGCTGATGGTGTATTTGGTGTAGGCCTCCTGACAACAGAGGCTTTACCGGATGGATGGGGAAGGCTGCAAAGAGCTAACTGGGAAAAGGCTGGGGAGGTCTGGGAGAAGGGAGTGGAGATGAGAAGCAACCACATGAAATATTGTTTGTGACGAGGACTGGGGGATTCTCAGTTGTTTCTCGATTCATCTCTGCAGTTTCCACAGCTGCTTAATGATTCCTCTCCTGTTATGGATTAAGAACTGGTAGTCACTTAACACCAGCTGGTTTACATCAGCATGGCACGGAGCATAGATGCTCCACCTGAGGAAAGTTACCAGCATAAATAAAGAGGTGGAGAAGGAGACGGAAGGTGTTAATGCATTATTG
Organism: Cavia porcellus; assembly: GCF_034190915.1. Lineage (NCBI taxonomy): Eukaryota > Metazoa > Chordata > Mammalia > Rodentia > Caviidae > Cavia > Cavia porcellus. The sequence goes on along the minus strand of NW_026947490.1, from coordinate 29,490,060 downwards.
CATTGTGGCATTGTTGCTGTCTGAGCCATTGGTTCTCCTGGAGAAGCTCTGGTCCTCGCATCGAGCATTGCTTCCTGGCTCCAGAGGGGAAGACGTGTGTCACTTGGTCTCCAGGATGAACTCGTCACACTGGCTTCTTGACACATACTCGACTGTGCTTGTTGGAGGAGGAACTCGGGGCCTCCGTGTCGCGGAGGATGGCTGTGATGCCTTTCAGGACAGTCCAGGTCTTTGTTGTGAGTGTGACTTCTCAGCTCCAGTGCAGAACCTTCATCCCACCAGCACAGCTCCTTCACCCTGATGGCATAGACTTTCTGGCTTTCACTGCTGACCTTTGGGCCTTCCTGGCATGGATCCATAAAGGAGACTGGTGTGAATCCTTCTTGTGGGCTCTGGATCTCCAGTTGGACTCATGGGAGGCATTGTCATGAGTTCTGGGTTTTCATCTGGACTCATGAAGGACATTGCTGTGGGATTCAGGCCCTTGGCTAAATATTCCATGTCTTTTTAGTGCTGTGGATAGATTTCCTGCATTTTCTTGTGTCAACTCTGGGTGACCATCATAAAAATAATATAAACTCCATGTCCTGATTCTAATTGTTCTCTGCACAACCCCTGACTACAACATCTCCCATCATCTCCAATGGAAGCAGTTACCACGCAGCCAGTGTCTGAAACAAAGATACTTACTTCCTTGCAGTTCTGAATGGCAAAAGACTGAAATCAAGGTCCCAATCTAAGTACCCCATGGGCAGCACCCCAACCAGAGACCTTGGGGTCAGGGGCCAACCCTGGCTTTTCCAAGGATGTCCAAGCTGCTGTCTCCTTGGCTGCTGGCTGCGTCACACAGCCTCTGCCTTTGTGTTCAAATGGCCTCATCCTCCTTCATGTGCATGAAACCCCTCTGGAGACTTGCCAGAGGAGAGAAAATGGCGGCGTGCTAGGGGATCGAGCGAAGAATCTCTCCAGAGAATTCAAACTCAAAGCTAAAAAAAAAAAAAAAAAAAAAAAAGACAGCATGGAGAGGACCAGACAAATCCATAGCGATTCTTATCAACCAAGACAGTACAGCTGGAGGATTTAAAGTCGTGCTGAGACCGGAGGCTGCAAATCCCGCGCCCTTAAATCAATGAACAGACTCGTGGACCCAACACGAAAAGCTGAGTTGCTTTTGGGGACTGCGGAAACTGAGACCCAGATCGAGACTCCAGGCGGCAGCCAGTTCTGCACCGCTGCACCAGAGCAGATGTACAGAGCTCTGGCGTTTCGAATCTAAACGGTGCACAGAAATCTGACCAGTCAGCGCTGAGCCGCGAGGTGGGGAAAAGTGGACGGCTTGGTGTGTGGCGGTCCCGGAGCGGGGACTTGCACCGGACTCTGGTGAGTATAGAAAACCCCGCGGCGGCTGGGTTTGGCCAGAGAACAGCTGGCCCGCCACCACGGGGAAATCAATAACACAGAATCTGGTGCAGACATATTAGCCTGGCGGCAGAAATCGCAGCTTGGTGACATCACCAGGACCCCCTGTAGGGAGGGCTGGTGGAAGACATCTTGAGTCCTGGCAGAGTCTGATTGCTTGCTGGCTTCAGCTCTGCACGGAGAACTTAGTGGGAGCCATCTTGGTTTTGGGCAGATCTGCTTTTCTAGAGCTCCTATCACAGAGAGGTTTGGAAGAGAACGGCTGGGACCTGGGCAGAATCCTGTGCCATTACCCAGCTGCTTCTGATTCAGGGAGAACTGGCAGGAGCTGTTGGGGCTAGATCAGGCCTCTGCTTGGGGCCCAATGGGCGGATGCAGAATGGTCACAACTCAGTGACAACCTGAAAGTACAGCCTAATTTATGAACTAACTGACACAGAGGCTAGAGACTAGACTGTACCGCCCCTGCATCCCAGCCTACCCCAGATAACAGCAAATTGGGGAGGACAGCAAAAACTCAAGCCGGCACGCTTCTGAAAGGCCCTAAGCAATTCGGAGAGGGCCAGAGAACTCCAGGACAGTCTGAAAGAAACCAGAAACATGACAAGAGATAAAAATAAAAAAAAATCTCCAGCTGTTCAACAGGAGAAATTAAACCCAAGAGAACTAAACACTGAAGAGAACAAGCACAGTAACCATCCATTGCTCGACTCAGCATCAGCCGAAATTAAAAAGTATTTACATGATCTCATAGAGGAATTTAAAGATGTACTCCTGATCCAAGTGAGGCAAGATATAAAGAGATTAATTAAAGAAATGACAAGCCCTGCCCAAGAGAACACAGATGGAAGAACTGAGGAAATCAGAAAAGAAAGAGAAGCATCTGAAGAATTTAAGCATAACTTAGAATACATGAAACAGATCCAAAGAGAAAATCAGGAAATTAAAAACTCCATTGAATATTGGCAAAATGCCTTGACAGAAACTAAAGACAACCTTCTGAAACTTGAAGAGAGATTTAGGGCTTATGAACGTGAAAGAAAAAGCCTCTTAAAAATAACAAGGAACCAGAAAGAAGCAATTCTAAAACTGGAAGATGATAAAAAGATGCATAACCTAAGAATAAAGAATGTGAGTGAGGAAGCAGGAACATCCAAAAATGAAATACAAAAAATATTCACAGAGATATTAAAGCAAAATTTCCCACGTATAGCAAAAAGAAATAATATCCAGATAAAAGAAGCATACAGAACGCCAGCTACCTACAACCAAAACAGATCTACGCCTAGGCATATAATAATCGAGATCCCAGAAATCCACCAAAAAAACAGAATATTAAAAGCAGCCAGAGAAAAGATGCAGGTTACCTATAACGGGAAATCTATCAAAATAACAGCAGACTTATCAACACAAACTCTTAAGTCAAGAAGGGAGTGGGGAGAAATATTCCAAGTCCTGAAGGAAAAAAAATATGCAACCTAAGTTCATATATCCATCAAAACTCTCTCTAAAAATTAATGAAGAAATAAGATACTTTCAAGACAAGGAGGAACTGTGGGAGTTCGTGGCCACCAATCCAACCCTACAGAGAGCGCTGAAGGACATTACAGAGAAAGAGAGGAAGAAATATCAGGATTACAGCTACAGTGGCGGAGAGGCCTCAGTGTACGGGGCAGACCATGGAATGAGGGAATAAGGTGGACAAATTATAGCAGAAAAGTGGAGTAGCAGACATGAGGCAGAGACGGTAAGCTAGTCTTTGGTAGAGACAGCTCTGAAACTATATTTAAAAAAAAAAGCAGAGGTCATTGCTAATGGTGTATAACGATTTAAAAGACACAGTAGTCCCAGTGCCATATTTAGATTGAATTAAATTAGTTCTGGTCTGTCCACTCATATCAGATTTGAGGACACAGACCTCTAGAACCAAAAATAGCAGGTTATACCATGGTAACCATCCTTACTTTCCTATTGACTTAAGCTGAAATCCTGTATTACTTACATTGTCTTACTATGACTGATCTTAATTGTATCTGAATCATAAGACTATTGGTTGGCCTTGACTGATCCTATTTGAAATCCGTATGCATGTTAGAATCAACCCTAAAAGTAGAGGAAACTACTCTGAGCATGACAGGATGTAAAGGATATCCATACTGGCATGAATCAGTAACAGCTCTCAAATACTACAATGCAGTCAAAGATAAGTTTTTATAAAAATAGGTGATAGTATATTTAACTATAATAAGCCAGTGTTGTCGACAAATCTATTGAAAATAACAAGAGAAAACATAGTAGCTACGGAAGATCATTTATATTATAGTTTTGTAAGTCTAATCCATTGCATGTTTATCTAGGAAATTGTTTCGCTGTCTTGTTATGAATTGGTTTTCCCTATAATACAGAGAGGATAGGAACAAATACTCTGAGGAAGAGACCTGAAAAACCCGAGGCTTATTTTGTAGCATTATAATATAAATTCTAGCAATCTATTGCTTGCTGATTAAAATGACTCTGGACTGGTTTCTTCAGCTCAACTTCAGCATATGCAGAGATGGGGACGGCTATCACAAAGAGAATGAGAGATGCGATGGTAGTTGGAAATGTCTTCCCTAATTTGGAACTTGAGGACCTAAAAAGACTCCATCATCCTGTAATGATTTGATTAGTTCTATAATATGCAATAAGTATAGAAAGTGGGTGAAGTTAGGGACAACTATCTGTAAGAAGCTAGAGACAGTTAGATAAGGTAGATCTCCAGTGGACTTGCTTTGAAATCTGTATTTCTTTAAATTGTTTTTTTTTTAAATGTTCTGTTCTGTTTTGATATGGTTAACCTTATCCTCTCAGAGATGTAAAACAAATAGGTGGGACTGATAATCATATTACGGAGCTTTTGTTCGGCCATAGAGCAGAATGGTTTGTAGGGTCACTTTTTTGAATGTCATTCTAAATACTTTAATTCTATAACCTAAACAGCCATTTCGAAGAAGACAATTTGTAACTTATCAACTGGCAATTTCTTACCTTTTGTTTGTCTGTAATTTAGTATTATTTTTCTACCCTTTTATTCTTTAATCTCCATGTATTTTCTTTTTCTTTTCTTTTTTCGTTTCCTTTTCTTTAAATTAAAAAAAAAAAAAAAAAAAAAAAAAGAAACCCCTCTGTTTCCCCAGTTCAGGGACACTCATGATTCGACTGAGGAGCCAACCTGATGATCCAGGGTGATCTGAACAGGTCCGGTCCTGAACTGAATCACAGGGCAGAGACCTGAGGCTCTCATGGCTCTAGCAGTTGAGGCCTGGGTTCTTTTGGGGGGCTCTGTTCTGCTCCCCAAAGCAGCCATGTGACCTTCTGCTCTGCACGCATCCCCTTTCCTCATCTTCACGCTGCTTTTCTTCATCCTAAGGCAATCAGTGTGGTGATGTGTAGCACACATTTGGGGAACAGGGCAGGAAGGGTCTCCTGCCCTGAAAAAGTAAAAAGAAACAAGTGAAAACAAAATGTGCACACGATAAGAAAGTATCTGTGAAGTGGTAGATACTTTGTATTCAGAGCATATCAAGAACTTACAAAACGGGGGGACCCTGACGTCGGGGGATGAGAGGACAGAAAATGAAGTAGGGAGAGCGATGAAGAGGGGCCAAGAAGTGGTACACGAGAAAGGCAAGGAGCGAGAGGGAAGGAAAGAGCGTATGAGTTTGAGAAAGAAGAAAAACTGGACGTGGAGAGGTGATGGAAAGCAACTGGAGAATTTTAAGCAGGGGAGAGAGAGAACATGGCGGACAGACAACAGCAACTACTGAACGCTCTCTAAAGGCTCGGCTCAGAGGCCAGGAATGATGCGGACTAAGGAGATACGAACCAGTAGAGATATGCTCTGCTGACTCAGGAACGAACTGGGCTGAGAGAATCCAACTTGGAATACAGTCCTGGCGCTAAAATAGGAACAGAAAAATCTCGGTGTGGAGGCTCGACTCCGCGCCATTGGAAACCGCGGTTTGGATTTCCCGCCGCCCGGCGGCCGGCGCCTCCACAGCGGCTCGGCAAGGAGAGACGCGACCGCCGAGCTCTGGGAACGGGAGTCTGGGAACAGAGTTCCCGCGCCATCGGAAACCGCGGTTTGGATTTCCCACCGCCCGGCGGCCGGCTACCTCCATAGCGGCTCGGCAAGGAGAGACGCGACCGCCGAGCTCTGGGAACGGGAGTCTGCGAACGGAGTCGGAAACGCGACGGACAGGGAGGAAGGCTGACTGGTGGCGAGGTGAGCGAGGAACTGACTCCCTACCGCAGTTTGACTCCAGCGGAGGTTTTTCTGGGCGCGGGCAGTCCTGTAAGAGCAGGGCGCGGTGGCAACTGCAGCCGCACGTTTCCCTCTCGGACGGGATTGGTGAAAGGTGCCTGGCCGGAGGGACGCTGCTGGCGGACTCCCTAGGCTGGCCTAACCCAGATCCCAGAGCCTGACGGTGGCCCGGAGGAACGACCGACTCCTGCGTAGGCTGCCTCCTCCGCAACTCCCTGGGGCGCAGCGGTGAGCGGGAACAACTAACCAGCGCAATTTGATCAAGCTGTGGCTGACAGGCAGGGAAGCCGGGCCTCCTGTGTAAGATTACATTTTATAAGGAACAAAAAATATGGGGAAGGGAAGCAACAAAAAAGGCTCCTCGACCCCCAATCCTGAGAATCAGGCAATAGTGGACACTGCACCAATATACATTAAGTGCCATTTAGAGAGCCTCATAGACCAATTCAGGAATGAAGTTATCAATGACCTGAAGCTAGAAGTATGCAGAATAGTTAGAGAAATGCTAAGCACCACCCAGGAAAAAGCAGATGGTGGAATGGAAGAACAGAAAAAGAGGGGAGAATTGCTTGATGGAGAAAACAGAGAAAGCATTGAGTATGTGAAGCAGGTGCAAAGGGACTATCAAGAAATCAAGAAGTCTACCCAAGACTGGCATAACAGCTTGAAAGAAACTAAGGACAGACTATCTGAATTGGAGGGCAGACTTGAAACATGGGAGAATGAAATGAAAAACTTCTTAAAAATAACAAAGAAACACACAGCAATAATACAAAGACAAGAAGATGATAAGAGGAGCCATAACTTAAGGATTAAGAACATAAAAGAAGAAGTAGGGACACAAACAAGTGAACTACAAAAGCTACTCACAGAAATAATCCAGGAGAATTTTCCTAATTTAGCAAAAGGTAAAGATACTCAAATGTATGAGGCATACAGGACCCCAGCTACCTACAACCCTAACAGAGAAACACCCAGGCATATAATAATAAAAATTCCAGAAATTCAATACAAGAACAGAATATTAAAAGCTGTAAGAGACAAGAAACAGATCACTTACAAGGGAAGACCCATCAGAATTACAGCAGATTTCTCTTCACAAACCATCAAATCACGAAGAGCATGGGGAGAAATAATTCAAGCTTTGAAAGATAATAATCTACAGCCAAGATTGAGATATCCTGCACAACTGTCCCTGGAAATTGATGGAAAAATGAGGTGCTTCCAAGATAAAGAGGAACTGGGGGAATTTGCAACCACCAATTCAACCCTACAGAAAGTATTGCAGGATATTCTAAAAAAAGAAAAATACAAAGAACCCAGAAATAGGGGCGGGGAGGCCACAACGAATGGAGCAGAGAACAAGATGAAGAAGACAAACTGACAGCTACTGACAGAAAAAGAGCTCAACAGAAATGAGACAGAGAAGATTGGATGATAGGAACAGCTTTTTTTGGAGAAAATGACATCTTAATAGGTAATGCTGATTTAGTACCATCTTGTTTTGAAGTCTCATCTAGCTTTTGTTCTTCTGTCTCAAATGGTCTAAACAGGTTGTATCTTATTGGATTTTGCTATGTACGATAGTATAAGAAAAAACCTTTTAAAGACAAGGAGATTATACAGAGACCATTGTTCATTTTCTGTTAGTCGATTCTAAATACTCTATAATGCTGTCATTCTCTTAAATGGATTTACATTGTTTTGATATACTTAATGCTACAGTATATGAAGTTGTACTCAAGGACTTCAGGGAGGGAGTCAATATGGTAACTATTTTTGGGTCAGGATTAGCTGGTGGTGAAACACTATTCTGCTTAAATGGTTATGTTTTGATCTGCCCTGTTTCGCTGTTATGCCCTCTTTTTTCTCAATCTCCACTCCATTATTTACTTTTTTATTTTTATCCATTTAATTAAAGGGAAAAATATAGCAGGATATAATATAGTAACCCACTTTGACTTTCTATTATCTCGATTTGAAGCCCTGTATTACTCTCACCATCTTGTTTTTGACTGAGGTTCCTATATTCTGTTTTGCTGGATAGTATCAGGTTCGAAAGTTTAGGCATCAGCTGAGAAGATAATGAGATTCATTATAACGCCCATTCTCGTTGACTTTTATCTACTTTTGAAGACCTACAATATCTCCAATGTTTTGGTTTTGTCGGTTTTATTCTTTACGGTTTTGTTCAATTGTATTACAACTAATGATATAGGCAATTCTATTAGAAATAGCGGGAGGCATTATGGTAACCATTGTTGATCACCTTGTATTATGTTTTTATATTATCTATTATGTCCACCCTTTTGACTTGACCGATTCTGTTCTGTTATGTCACATTTGGTTTTACTCTCTTCCAAAAAAGCAACAAGAACCGTGGGAGCAATGAAACCCAAAATGTGTAATAGTCACTGTACAAAAGAGAGGAAAATAAAGTGCTCTAAACTATATAACTGCATGTATATTTAAATGTATAAGATAGAAAATGATATCACAGAGTTTTATTGGATCATTGAACAGAACTGTTTGCAGTATCAGTATCATTGTTGGAATGTCCACTCTACAAGCTTTAATTTTGTGACTTGAACAATTATGTCTAAGATGGCAATATGTAATCCATTAACTAGTGATTTCCTACTGCGCATTTTTTTATTCTGTAAATCTGTATAACTTGTACCCCTTCACTGTTGTTTTTTTCTTTCTTTTCTTTTCTCCTTAAATAAAAATTAAAAAAAAAAAGAACTTACAAAACACAAAAGATTATAAAATTTAAAAAATGAAAAAAATCCCAGTTTTGGAGCAGTCATTGAACAAAAAAGAAACAAAAATCTATCTTTTTTTTCTATACATTTTTTTAGTGAACAAAAATCTATCTTTAGAAAAGGACAAATTAGGGTATTTATCATAAATGGGTGTTCTTTCTCAAATGCTCTTTATCTGTTGAGATCATCATGTGAGTTTGGTCTTTGGCTCTGTTGATGTGGTGTATTACACTCTGATTTGCATATGTTGAACCATCTCTGCATCGCTGGGATGAATTTTACTTGGTCACAGTGTATAATCCTCTGGATGATTTTTTGTATTCTGTTTGCCAGTATCTTCTTTTATTGTTGTTGTTTTGTTTTGGTTTTTGGTTTTGGTTTTGGTTTTGGTTTTGGTTTTTCTGAGGCAGGATCTCACTTTGCAGTTCAGGCTAGTCTTGAACTCACTTTGTAACCCAGGCTGGCCTCAAACTCACAATGATCCTCCTGCCTCAGCCTCCTGAGTGCTGGGATTACTGGTGTGCCACGATGCCCAGTTGTTTGCCAGTATCTTTGTTTGTTTGTTTTTGTACCAAGGATTGAACTCATGAGCTAGGTGCTTGCCAGTTAGGCACTTAAGATGTTGATCTAAATCCTGAGCCCCTGTTTGCCAGTATCTTATTGAGGATTTTTGCATCTATGTTCATTAGAAAGATTGGCCTGTAGTTTTCTTTTTCTTTCTTTCTTCCTTTCATTCTTTCTTTTTTGTGTTTGTTTTTCTTTTTGAGACAGGTTCTCACTATACAGTTCAGGCTGTCTTTGAGCTCACTTTGTAGCCCAGGGTGGTCTCAAACTTGCAACAATCCTGCCTCAGCCTCCTGAGTGCTGGGATTACAGGCATGCACCACTCCCATCCCCCACTATTTTCTTTTTTTGGTTGGGTCGTTCCCTGGTTTCAGTTTCAGGGTAATACTTGCCTCCAGGAATGACTGAGAGTATTGCTTCCCCTTCAATTTCTTTGTAATGTGAGAAGCAATAACATTAGATCTCCTCTAAATTTATTATACAATTCAGCTCCGTGTCCATGAGGGCCCAGGCTTTTTTGTTGTTGATGATGTTTTTAATTACATTTTCACTGACTAATATTGGATTGTTTAGCATTTTTATATCTTCTTGATTAAGTTTGACAACTCATAGATATTCCTAGATACATCTAAGAATCTGTCCATTTCTTCTGTGTTTTCTATTTTATTAGAGTACAGATGTTCAAAGTAAATATTGATGATCATCTGGATTTCCACCTAATTGCAAGAATTTGAATCTTTCCTCTTTTTGATAAGGTGGGCTAATGGTTTCTCAATTTTATTTAATCTTTCAAAGAATCAACTCTTGATGGTCTTTATCTCAATCTGATAAAAGCCATCTATGACAAACCAACAGCCAGTATCAAATAAATGCTCAAAACCTGAAAATCAGGCAGGTGTGGTGATATACTCCTATAATCCCAACAATCAGGAGGCTGAGACAGGAGGACTGATGAAAGTTTGAGGCCAGTCTAGGCTAAGAGTGAGTTCAAGGTCAGCCTGAACTGCATAGTGAAATACTGTCTCAAAAGGCAAGAAGAAAAAGAAAGAGGAGGAAGAGGAGGAGGAGGAGGAGGAGGAGAAGAAGAAAGAAAGAAAAGAGAAAGAAAGAAAAGAAAAGAAAAACTTGAAAGTATTTTCATTCTAAAATCAGGAATAAAACAAAGATGTCCACTATCACCATTCCTATTTAATATAGTAGTTCTGGAAACATTAGCCAGAGCATTTTGACAAGGGAAAGAGCAAGGATAGGAAACGAAGAAGTTAAGTTATCATTATTTGCAGATGACATGACACTTTACATAGAAGACTCCGAAACTCCACCAAAAGACTTCTAGATTCAAGAACCAAATTCAGTCACATAGATGAAGACAAAGTCAGCACTCAAAAATTAACAGAATTCCTGCATACAAGCAACAAATGCACTGAGAGAACAATTAGGAAAATAACACCTTTCACAATAGCATCAAAAAATTAAATACATAGGAATCAACCTCACAAAGGAAGTAAAAGATCTATACACTGAAAATTACAGTACTCTGAAAAAGGAGAGAATATCAAAGAGAATATCAGACAATGGAAAGGTATCCCTTGCTCATGGATTGGAAGAACCAACATAGTGAAAATAGCCATATCCCCAAAACCGTTATACAGATTTAATGTGATCGCAACCAAAATACCATTAGCACGGCTCACAGAACTAGAGAAAACATTCCTAAAATTCATTTGGAACCAGAAGAGATGTAGAATAATAAACACAATTCTAGGTAACAAAAAAGTTGCGCACATCATAAATCCCTGACTTGAAATTATACTATAAAGCTATTATGATAAAACAGCATGGTACTGGCAAAAAAAAAAAAACCCTGAGATTCAATGGAAGAGATTAGAAGATACAGAAACAACTTCAAATACACTCAGCTAGCTTTTCCTGTACAAAAGGGCTAAACGTGTTCTTTAGAAGAAAGATAACCTCTTTAATAACTGAGAAAACTGGCTTTCCTCATGTCAAAGACTAAAATTAGATCCATGTCTCTCACTAAGCATTGATCTAAAATTGAAATAGATCAAAGATGTAAATATTAAAACAGAAACACTAAATCTGTTGGAAAAGAGAATAGGTAGAACTCTTGAAGACATAGGTTTAGGTAAAGATTTCATGAGCAAAACCCCAACTGCACAGGAAATATTACAAAGATCAGCAACTGGAATCTCATCCTATTAAAAAAAAAACTTTTGCACATCAAAAAAATTACCAATGGAGTTAAAAGACAACCCACAGAGTAGCAAGAAATGTTATTCAGGTATCCCTCAGACAAAGTACTTATATCTATAACATATAAAGAGTTTTAAAAACCCAGACCCTCCCCCCAAATTTATTTATTTTTTTATTGGTACCGAGGATCAAACTCACGACCACGTGCTTGCAAGGCAGGTGCTTATGCCACTGAGCTAAGTCTCCAGCCCCAACCCCCCAACTTTAAAGACCTAATAAAAAATGAGCATTTGAGATGAATATGCACTTCACAAATGAACCAAACAGTAAATAAATAAATGAAAAAATGTTAAACGTCACTGGTCATTTGATGGATCCCTTGGAGCACTTTTGTCATCAAGGTGCATCAATGTGGGTCAGACCCACGACTATTATTCAGACTATTTCTATTGATGAATTATTATTTTTAATTTCATGACTTTTATTATATTAAACAATGAGTACTCAACAGGAAAAAATAACACAAAAATAAAGTGTAAAGGTTTTAATCTTTATTGAGTGTTTATAAACATGCATCAAAACTTTGAACATCCACTGGTTTCTGATGTACAAAGTCTAAAAACGAATATTAGAAATAAATTCCCATATGAACTACAATGAAAATACCAATAGCTCTCTACAGGAAAGTGATCTTTACTTCAATTATCCCACCTAAGAAGTCTGCACACATGATAGCAGCGTGACCCAGACAGCGTTACCCTGGTAGCATGTCTTTGCTTTCCTGGCCTTTTTGTAGGATATACTTGACATATTTGGTGGTGGTGCTGTTTTGTCAGGAGGGTTTTATTACATCATACAGTATGTACTTAACTGGAGCATAAAGTATCAATAAAAGATTAAATTCTTAATAAGTATTGTGCACTTAGACCAGGCATCAACATTTTCACATCAGGTGTTTACTTACTTACAAAACCTACAAGGTCACATCAAAAAGCAGAGTGTCTTTTCCCTGGGGAGAGGAAAGACATCCTGGAGACGGATGGTGGCAATGACAGAGAAATAATTCCATGCACAGAATTCATCAAAGTAATATGTCACCACAACATGTCGCAAACTCATGGTTAGCTTGTGTGTCTGGCTAAGTCCTGAGTCTCCTGCATCTCAGGACAGGACCACAGCAGTGCGATCCCTGCTTGTCTCCATCCCCACCAATGTTATAGCTTCCTGCATGTTTGCTGAATGAATGAATGAATGAATGAGTCATTGAGTAGACCCTGCCTTCTCTTCTAGGACCTCTCCTCACTTCTGCTCACACAGACTCTACTAAACCCTGCATCCCACAGCATCCACCACCCCACAAATCTCCTTGGCCAGGCAGGAGTTGCCCAGCTCCTAGTGCAAAACAATAAATAAATAAAATGACAAGACAATCACCTCAGGAGGGAAGAATCAGACTCTCACCTGTGCTATTTTTGCACATAATGTCCCCAAGATCCTGGTCCAGACCTAGATTCCGAAGGAGGTTGTTATGGCTTGTGTGTAGCCATCTTTCCAAAGTCTGAAGCAATCATAGGTGGCACTATTTCACAGGTGCTGGATCTACAGTGTGTGATTCTGGGATGGTTCACAGTGCAATGCTAGGTTCAAGGGCACTAGGGTTAAGGGTGTGAGTGCTGCCCACTCTAAGTAGCCTGGATAAGGTAAGATAAAAGGGGAGAAAGACAATGTTAAGGTCCCTCAATGCTTTGCTGCCTTCCATCTGCCGTGAGCTGTTCTCCGTGATGCCACTCTGCCTTGGAGTCAGCAGGTTGTGAACTGAAACTCCTACAAACTGCAAGCTAAATAAACCTTTCCTCCCTTAATGCTGGGCATTAGATATGTGGTATCAGCAGTTAGGGAAAAGTAACTAAAGCAGAAGTGCCTGACCTGGGGTCCCAACGTGGCTTCCTCTTCTTTCCTACTCTCTGAGCAGCTCCTTGGGGTTTTGGTCCTTTCCAAAAGAGAAGACCAACCTTAAACATATGCAGGCCCCAAGACTCCCCGCTCTTCTGTGCTCACTATTGTTGGAGAATACTATGAAGCAGCTTGGAGCAGGATTTAAATTTTACTAATTGGCTTTCTGTGATTATCTGTGAGTCTGTCCTAAGCCCAGGCCCCTTGCCTGCTGACAGGAGCTGATTCATAATAAGTGAACCTCTATGAATCACTGGTCCTGGTTGAGGTCTGTAGTGGCCTTTGAGGCTAGAGATACCTCCAAGGGCAAGGTAAGGCCACAGCTGCAGACACTCCTGTTCTAACCCCAACTAACAAGGTAGAGACTGCAGCTGCAAAGATCACTCCTGCAGTCTCACTTCTACCATGTCTGCATGATAAGACAGTGCTATTGAATTGACTTGATTCATTAGTTGGAGACGACCTTGAGGTGACTCCCAGGGTCCTGCTCATTGCCTGTGCTTTCTTCAGTGTCTCCCCCTTTTGTCTTTTGTGCTAATATAAGTGGACTGACCCAGAGAATCCTTTGTCTTTACCCTCGAGGCCTCGAGCTGAATTAAAGGGTTTTGACCCTCTCGCAGTCCTACAAATCATACAATTTTTCACTTTTTATTTAACCTTCACTGTACACCCATTTGAGAGATCAGGGATCTAGGACAGAACCCAATACACTATCATCCCACAGCCACAGGACCATGGCACCAACCTCACCTGCCAAGTGACTTTCTCTGGAGCTGCTGTGACAGTATCCAGGACCGTCCAGCTCAGCGTGTCCTGTGAGTGCCGGCCAACACACCTGGAGCCCTGGGAGGAGAGGAGTCAGAAGCCAGGGAGAGGTCAGGCCTGGGATCCCAGACACTGTACTGGAGGCACAGCTGGGTCAGATGAGAGCCCCCAGCCCTGCAAGCAGCTCCTGGTCACCCACCATCAGTGAGGGACTGATTTCGGTTCAGACGCTCCACAGGACACGGTCATCCATGTCTTTAGGGCCAACAGCACTGATAGTGCAATGGCTCACCTCTAGGGGGACGTCTAGAAAGAGTGGGCATCTCCACCGTTCTGGTAGGGTGTTCTCCTTCGAATTTCTGCCACCTCTTGCCTCACTCACCTCCAGCCTGCTGAGCTCTCTATTTTCTCTCCCCTGGCTCCCTCCCTCTGGCTTCTGTAGCATCTCTGGCAGCCTCATCTCTCTCACCCACCAGAAGCCTCAATACCTGAGTCCCCCACAGCTGGACCCTGGGCCTTGGGCCCCTGGCTGATATCTGCCTGCATCTCTCCTGCTGGGGGCCCCAGCCCTGCTTCTGCTCCAGAGACTCCCACAAATCTCCTTCTCAGCCTGTCTATCTGAGCACACTTCCTCTCTTTGAGGGAGCCCCTGTCCCTGAGCTACTGAGTCCATATCTGAGAAGCTTGTTTAGAGGTCTGGCTGTCACCAAGCAACACAGGCCAGGGAGTTTTGCAATCTTGACTTCTGGAAAATGTCTTTAACCACTTCCTTCCTCTATCCGGGCCTTTCTCACCAGGATCTGCTCCAGATCCCCCACTCTGACCTATCAGCCCACTAGTCATGCCTCCCTCTCCACCTGGACACCATCTGGACCCAAGGGCATCTCTCCATAACCCAGATGTAACCCTGTCCCTCCCTACACAGAACCACCCTGTGGCTCCCTCAGGACCACACCCAAGGGCACCACCTGCCATGGTTCCTCCAAGAGGTCAAACCTGCCTGAGTTAGCATGAGTTGTGGTCCTGCACAGAAAGGTCCACTGTCCTGGCCTGTCCTCCCTCAAGTGCTAATGAGCCACCACTTCCGCCCATCTCTGTCCAGCTGGGTCTTATGCCACCCACCCTCCCATTGCCCTCACTTGCAATGCTTGCTCAGAGGTGTACTTTTCCATCCCTGCATCTGAGGGAGGGCACAGGGAGAGAATGGTCCCTCAACCCTGCACCTCTCACTAGCTCACTGACTGCTTAGTGCACAGCTGCTAGGCAACAGCGCCACTCTGCGAGCCCAATAGGGCCAATCCCTGTGCCTGGCCTGCCACGCTGATGGCCGCCCTGCAGCTAAGATGAGCTGGGCACAGGGAAATCTCATCTTGAACCTCCACAGACCTTGGATCTTGAGTCCTGGAGCTGTCCCAGGTGGCTGCTGAGGATGGAGAAGTCACCTGTTGGGCTCAGCACCCGCTGGGCTCCCACCATGTCTCCTGAGTCCAGCTGTATAGGATGAGCATGAGCCTTTAGTCCTCACCCTGCTCAGGGTGACCTCACAAGGACTGGCTTCATTCTAACCCATGGCCTCACATGGATCTACTACACCAAGTGAACAGAACCCCAGCTTTTCAGCCCCAAACCCCAGTGTATTCACTCATTTTTCTCCTCTAGGCCTGACCTTTTACCTCAGGACCATTTCTCCAAAGCTGTGAGGACTCCCGACGGGACAGGGCCTCACAGAGAGCAGGGCTGAGGTCCAGGTTGCAGGTCTCTAAGGCTCCTTCGAGCTGTGACCCATCCCTGTCCAGGGCTGTGGAACAAGGAGTGAATATCTGGCTTGACTCTGCTTCCCTACCGAAAATAGAGTCTCTTCACCCTCACATCCAGCCTCTCCCCTTGGTTCTAATGGAATGGATGGGAGGGCAGGTGAGGAAATAGATTTTTCTACTACTATGAATTATAGCACATCTAGTGTCTTGCTTGTATGTAGCTGCTTTCAAATGGTTTTAATGAGCCCATCATTCAACCCTATATAAATATTTTTATCAATACTGTAATATATTTCTCTATAAGTCCATTTAGTTTTAAAGACGTGTTTGGTTTGAAAAATCAACTCTTTGGCATTTGTTCACATGGCAACCATCTCCTCTATCCTCTGTATCCTTAAGGATCCCAGGATCCCAGGCCCGTGGGCAGCTGGGGGCAGGTTCCCCTGTGTCCAGCTCACCTTGGCTGGGTGGCTACGGTCAGTGTCACAGACCACACACATTTACTCTTCACTCCTGGGTGCCATCCCGACTGCCCCAGAGTATCACTGACCTTTGCTTGAAGATCTCACACATTTCTCATAGTAGAGGTACCCTGGTGAGACATTCTCTCAGCATTGTTTATCCAGGAATATTTTTACTTCCTTTTGTTTCAGAAAGAAACTTTATTGGAACTGGGATTTCTAGGTTTACGTTTTCTTCCATTCCATACCTTAAATTTTGTAGACTTCCATAATTTCCTATGAGAGATCTTCTGTAATTATTTTTTTCACTTCTTTCTTTATAGTTTATTTTTTCCTGGCTGGTTTTGATAGTTTTCGATCATTTGATTATTATGTCTTTGCATAGGAAAACGTGTGTGACAGAGAAAAAAGAGGAGAGGAAGAAACGAAAGAGAATATTTATTTGGACTTAGTTAAGTATCTTAGATCTGTGAATTTACACTTTTCATCGACTTGATGAAAAATTGAAACTTGTCTTTACATTATTTTTCAGTTCCTCTTCTCTCTGAATGGTGTATATGAACTGCTGGAGCTTTTGTTCCTTCAAAGAACATTGATCTTTTTTTCTTGATCACAGTTAATGTATTTGCAAGTTTAATTCATCTTTTTATTAAGGCTCTGTAAATTTTGTGCTCTCCTGTAATAGGACAAAGTGTGTAGGGGTTTAGTTTAGGGCTACCATGGTCTCATTTCATTTTCCTGGACCTTTGAGGGGCTATTAAGTGAACCTGTATATTCATTTTTTCCCCTTTTTTAACCTGTAGATTCAAAAGGATATATATGTTCTCTCTGAGAGTCCAGAAATAATTCCTTAAATGTATGGCCCACCGATTTTCCAACCAGAGTTGGTGAAAAAGAACAATTTCCCAGCAGTGTTCCGTGAAGCTGGTCAGGATGATGTTTCTGGCAATCACAATATGCCAAAGAGAGGCCTGGGTTCCCAGCTTCCAGTTAGAGAGTGAATCCAACAGCCAGGATAATTAGAAAAGATCAGGCTGGGGAAGTAGCTCATGGAGAGAGCATTTGCCTACTGTATCAGAGGCGCTGGGTTTGATGCCAAACACCAAAAAAATAAAGAAAAGAACTGAGCATGAATTCTATTCCACTCTGTTCTTTGGCCTGGACTCGAGGAACACAACTTCAGACCCATAAATGACGTGGCTTTCTCCATCATCAGTACACAGGGAATGGGAAGCCACCCAACAGGATCATCCAGATTGTATATTATCAGGGAAATAGAGAAATCGATGAAATCAGATTCTGGAACAGCTTAAGAGAAACAAATGTCAACACTGACCAGTCAACAAACACATCAGTGTCATGTAACCAAGACCATCAAGCACTAGGGAGGCCTGGTAGCCAGGGCTTCTATCACTGGATGCTCTAATAAACTTTACCTAGAACGAGGAAAATGAGACCAAGGTTATCTTAGTCTGGGCCATGTCGTCTTAGGGCATTTTTGGTGCTGACAGAATAATGCTGTGCACTGAGTAGATTATAAAGAACAGAGGTTTCCGTCGGCTCATGGCTCTGGTCTGAGGCTGAGGGGCCACCTCTGCTGATAGCCTCCAAGCTGTCAGAGTAACAGGGTGGTCCTGGGCATGACATCAGGACAGAGAGGGAGAACTCCAGAGACCTATACTAATGGGCTGTCCTCACAGACCCACTCTCCTGATAACTCACGGATTTATCCATTAACCACAAGACTGTTTTTAATATTTTCATGAAAGTGGGCCTAATCACCTCTTGAACATCCCATTGACCCACGTGTGTGTGTGTGTGCGCGCGCGCGTGTGTGTACGCACACGCGTGTGGCACTGGAAAGGATTCCAAAACCTTCACACTGAGCTACATTCCAAACCTAATTTTTATTTTTATATTTTGAGCAGTCTCTTGCTAAGTTACTGACTTGCCCTGTCTCAGCCTCCTAGAGCACCTGGGATTTCAGACTTGTGTCATCGTGTCTGGCTTGGCCACACATCTTAGAGAACCACATTTCAACATGAGCTTCAGAGCCAATAAACCAAACCGGAGCTGGCTGCTATCACAGTGTCATAGACTGGATTTTTTTAAACAGCAGACATATTTCACACCATTTTGGAGGCTGGAAGTCAGAGATCCAGGTGTCAGCACAGTCAAGATCTTCATGAAGCCCCCTCCTGGCTGCAGATCTTGGCACTGTACTTTTCTCACACCACAGGGGGAGCCTCTGACCTTTCCCCTCATTATGAAACCATAAATCCTGTCTGTAATGATTGATGGATTGTGTCAGTTTAGAAGTGTAGAAGCTTAACTAGATGATCTCAGCGATTCTACACCCCAGGATGTAGAGGATCTGCCCTAGGGCAGCTCATCGCCTGGACAGTATAAAAGGAAATGAGGAAGGACAGACAGGCTTCTGTTCCTTGCAGGAGCTCTGCTCTTCACCTCAGCTTGGATGTCGTCTCCAGGCTTCTAGCTCTTCAGCCTCCACTGTAGACTCTTCAGCTTTCCAGCATAGACTCATCGGCCTTCTGATGCGGACTTGCATGGACTCTGCAGTGAACCCCAAACCTTGGACTGAATCCTTCACTCTTCAATGCGCAGACACCCTCTGCACACTTCCTCTGTGGTTGACCATCATCATAAGCTGATTTTGTAATTTCTTGTACATTTGTATGTCTTGTATGATAAGTTTCTCCAGTAAAACATGATGACACCCCATCCTGGGGCTCCCCCTTTCCTCTGTCCCCATCACTTCTCCTTTGTCTTGACATCAGCCCTCAGGCCTGCACCCCGCAGCTATCCAGGAGCTCTGGAGGTTAGGAACGAGCTCCTTTCTGCAGCTTCTCAGCACCAAACAAAGTGAGGATAAGCAAACACTCAGAGGCTGCTGCGTGGAACGAGGTGGGAAGCACACAGGCTTGGCTCCCAAGGTTTATCTTTTTATTTAAAAGAGAAAAACATAGCAAAGAAAAACAAAAAGTGAAAGAGACAAACAAACAACAACAAACCCAAAACAATAACAATGGAGGCTTTCAAAACAAGGTGACAGGAATTTAACAATTATTGTTACATTACATATTGTTATCTTCAAAAATATTGCTTAGATTGCCAGATATAGACATGCAAAGTTCATCTAATCTTCTAAGTGTTAACTGTTCGTTTGCCCGAACTAAGAGAATTAGTAATATAGTCATCTTAGCTATCTTATGTATACATACACAAATTTATATCTTTTTCCTTTTCCTTTCTTTCTTTCCTCCTTTCCCCATCCCAGTTACTTTTCCCCATTTGAATAGTTTCTTACCTTTACACAATATTTATTGTGGATTTTGGATCTTATTTGCTCTTCCAGTTTCTTATTCTGGAGAAATGATGTGGTATTTACAAGTGAGTTTGATTTATTTCACTTATGAATATGGTTTCAAGTTGCATCTTTTTACCTATAAAAGCTTCAATACAATTCTTCTATATAGCTGAGCAGTACTCCATTGTATAAAAATACCACATTTTTTTTTATCCATTCCTTGACTGATGGGCACTGGCTGTTTCTAAGATCTGGCTATTACAAATTGTGCTGCTATAAACATGGGTGCACATATACCACTGTGGTATGCTGTTTTTAATTCTTCTGAGAAATGCCCAGAAGTGTAATAGATGCATCAAATGGGACTTCCAATCTCAGCTTTTTGAGGAATCTCTACACTGATTTCCACAGTGGTTGCACCAACCTACACTCCCACCAACAGTTGGAGAAAAGTTCCTTTTTCCCCACAGCCCCTCCTGTATCTGTTATTGGGTGATTGCTTGATGACAGCTATTCTTTCTGGAGTGAAATGGAATCTCAGTGTTGTTTTAATTTGCATTTCTCTAATGACCAATGATGCAGGCTTGGCTTTCAAAGGAATAAGCTCAGGGAAAAGCTGAACACCCTCAGCAGAGAAGATGGAAATGAAATTTCCCTGAAAAGACTGCCATGGCCTTCAGTGGCCTGCAGTGTCTTGTGTGACCTGGGGTGGGAGGCACAGCTGGACTGAAAAACAACTAGAAAGTGAAAGGTGGCAGGAGGTGGTCTAGTCACAACAGATGGAGGTGGAAAATTCAGAGGAGGCTAGAGAAACCACAGATATTTCAAGCATGAGTGGGAAGGGAAGGGGAACTTGGTTTATGAGATTAGGATAGGCAGGTCCGAGGAGGTGGCTTTTGAGCACAATGCAGTTACAAGGGGCCACTTCCCTGGAGGGAGGCAGTCTGTGGGGGAAGTGGGGGAGGCAAAGGCAGAGAGGATCCAGATGACTTAGCAGAGGCCAGAGGAGCTCAGCCTTGGGAGCCTTACAGGTGCAGCAAGCAGTCTGAAGGCCAAGGAAATGCTTGAGTGAGGGGGCCTTGGTCTGATGCATATTTCTAAAATAACTCTGGCTGCTGTGTTGAGAAGCCGAAGGGGGAGCAGTGAGGATCACCCACTGCCACTCAGCCACATGGAGGGCACTTGGGCTGTTTCCAAAAATACCTGCAGACATTTTTAATTGTCACCATCAGGATGGGAGGGAATGCTACCAGCATCCAGTGAGCCCAGGCTGGGGTGCTGTTTGATATCATGGGGGCACAGGAAGCCGCCACTCCAGAAGTATCCGATCAGAGTGTCAGGAGTGCAAAACTGAGCCACTCTGCACAAGGGAGATGGCAGCAGGCACAGGGACTCACGGATGGGCTTTTTTTTTTTTTAAAGAGATGCAAGTAGGATTCATTAGGCAAAGTCATAGAAGTGTTTATCATCCAGTAAAAGCAGAAAACAGCCTGTGGTGTAAAGCAAAAGCAATTAGCTCCCAGGGGCCCCTAAAAGGGTTATCCAAAAGGGAATCCCAGGTTAGGGTTTGTGTACTGAAAAAAAAAGAAAAGACCACCTTGCTAAAATTATCCATATAAACACAACACAGACGTTCTTTAGAGGAGTAAAAATATCTCGGTCCTTGGAAGGAAAATTTTCTCAATCTAGTGAGGTCTTTGGTCATTGAGCCTGGCTGGGTCATGGACCCATGTATGTGGCTCTCACGGATCTTCCTGGCCCCCTTTTGGTTTGGCCTTCTTCTGGCCACTTGTCACCCTGCTCACAGCCTCCACACATACACCAACTGCCAGGCTCCCAACCTTACTTCCTCAGGCAAGTCGGCACAGCTTGGGTAACTTCAGCTACACTCTGGCAGTTGCAGTCTTCTTACAAAGTACAGCTGTCAGTTAAGAAACCCTTGTTTCCTTTTGTTTCTGTTATCCTACCTTATAACAACTGGACATCTATTCTAAGTGTCACAGCCAATGATTGCCCTTACTTAAGAGTCAGCACGTCTAAATATGGGTTTGCTTTTCTTCACATTGACCCTATGCATGGATATTTTTTACTATCACCTAATAATATCATATATTTATAGGGGTGAGTAGGATTGTTCATTACACATATACAATATAATGAGCACTTTCGTATCCTTATCTAGTTCACCATAAAATATACAGCAGGTTGTTGTAAGCTGAAGATGCTCAACTTGAGGAATTTAGAAGTTTAACTAAGATTCAGCAAGGAGCCAAGACACTTTGTAAATATCCTCAGCCTGTGCAAGAGGAGGGCAGAGATTTTGTGAATGCTGTCTCTGCCCTGGAGAGTGAGAAAGGGGTTGCCTGCCTACAGTATATGGGAGGAGAAGAGGCTGGTTCTTCCCCCTTCTGCTCTGGCTAATTTTGCTGTCTGCTGCTGCCTTGAATTGTTGCCCCTGTGTCATCTCACCCTGCCTCTGAGCCAGCTGATTATGGACTGAAACCTCCACAAACTGTGAGCTAAATAAACCTTTCCTTCCTTCATCTGGGATGCCTGGTATTTTGTCCCAGCAACTAGTGAAAAGTAACTGAGACAATGTCTATTACCCAAATTCCTCTGTACACTCTCCTACCTATCCTTCTACTCTCTCCAAATCACTCTTCTACTCTTCTACTCAAAAAAAATGATCAGCATTTTTTTGCCTTCCATATATAATTGAGAATATGAGTGTTATGGGTTAAAAACTGGTGGTCAACTTAACACGAGTGGAATTAAATCGTCATGCTGCTGAGCATAGATGTTTCACCTGAGGAAAGTTGCCAGCATAAATAGAGACGTGGAGAAGGAGAAAGAAGGGGGTTATGGCGTTGAGGTGTTGAGGCATTGTGGCATTGTGGGTTCTCCAACGTGTTGCTGTTTGAGCCATTGGTTCTCCTGGAGGAGCTCTGGTCCTTACACTGAGCATGGCTTCCTGACTCTGGAGGGGAAGATGTGTGCTGCTTGGTCTCCAGGATGAACTCATCATGCTGGCTTCCTAGCATGTACTTATCCTTGGAGGAGCTCAGGGCCTCCATGTCACTGAGGATGGCTGTGGTGCTTTTCAGGACAGCCCTCGTCTTCTTGTGAGTATGACTTATTGGCTCCAACATAAAACCTCAACCTACCAGCACAGCTCTTTCACCCTGCTGGCATAGACTTTCTGGCTTCCACTGCTGACCTTTGGGCCTTCCCAGCACAGATCTGTAAAAGAGACTGGCGTGAGTCCTTTTTGTGGGCTCTGGACCTCCAGTTGGACTCGTGGGAGGCATTGTCATGAGCTCTGGGTTTTCATCTGGACTCATGTAGGACACTGCTATGGGATTCAGGCCCTTGACTAAATATTCTATGTCTTTGGTGTTGTGGATAGATTTCCTGCAGTTTCTTGTGTTGACTCTGGGTGACCATCATAAAACAGTATTATAAATTCCATGTCCTGATTGTAATTGTTCTCCTCCAACTCCTAACTACAACGTGCAGATTTGTGTTTGCCTGGTTCATTTCAGTTAACATCATGTCCTCTAGTTCAACCATTTTGCCACAAATGACAGGATTTCAATGTTTTGTGACTCAACAGAATTCCTCTGTGTACATGCACTGCATTTTCTTTATCCACTTATCCATTGGCAAGTATCTAGTTTAATTCTCTATCTTGGCTGTTATGATAGGTAGTGTGAAAACATAGGCGTGCTGGTAACCTTTTTATTTAGTGGAGAGGAGGGGAGACTTCTATACTGTGTGCCATAATTACTGTTAGATCGAATTTAAATACTCTACAAATTGAACTTACAGAGAGTGTAGACATGTTGTAGGTGAAAATGAGGCAAAAACAGACATCAGAAGATGCACAGATTGAGCAGTGTTGACACATCACAATAATTTCAGACATCTGAAAAGGAGCTTGACATGGTAACTGTTGAGCAATCCCCATTCTTTATCTGAGTCAATGTCAAAGAGGCATTCGAAGATACGCATTTTAACAGCAAAGGTTAAAATGAAATTTTATGAGCCATCAGCATGCTTCTTTGTTGTGTTTTTTGATTATTTAGTTTTGCTTTTTTATATATATTCATAGAAAATTGGGAAGAAACCTGGAGGGAGGTCCCACGGGCCCTACTCCCAGCCTTCCTGAATGTTAGCATCTGACACAGGTCTAGCCCAACACAAAATCAAAGCATCAACACTGGTAGCCCATGTTTCCAAGCCACACATGAAACAGGATGTGTAGGGAGAGGATCCCGACACATTCCAACATTTCAATGTCAAGGGCTAAAGAGGAGCCTTTAAAGGAGGTGAGTCCATGACCAGAAGACAGGAGGGAAGCCATGGGTGTGAGATATCCTCTATGCTCAATGCAGAAGGGCCCCCACAGGTGACTCCGTGGACATTAGGGGGCCTTGTCCCAACGTAGCTCAAGGGAACAACTCCAGATGATGTGGTATCCAAACTCCGAAGCCTTTCACTAGAGAATAAGGGACTGAGCCTACCCAGTGCGTCTGAGAGGGAGGCACCCTAGGGAAATAAGAAGACATTGTTTATGGGTTTCAGCAACTTGGAGGTTTTAAGGATCTTGGTGGAAATATTTGAGTAATTTTGTAAGAATGGGAAGCAAAATTGAGCTGAGATGGAGAGTGAGTGAAGAAAGATTTGTCCCTAGAAAAATTTATCTGGGAAGAAACTGCTCTTTGCAGAATAAAGGGGAGGGACTGGTGGTCTCAGAGCCATCACTAGAAGCTCTGGCCAACCCACAGCAAACTCATTGCAGACTCCTCACCCACTCTCTTTCCATCCCTTCCTCTCAAGCTGGCTCTGCTCTGGTTCACCTGAGGACACCAGACCCAAGTTGCCCTCACTGTGTCCTCACCCCAACACTGTGAAGGTGAAAGTTGTCAGAATCAAAATAGACACTCTTGTGTCACACTCTATCAATGATACATAGACAAATGAACCCAGGGAACCACAAAGGATATGGAGTCCTATAGAGCTGATGACAAGGACTTTACAAAGACCACAAGAACCACAAGAACTTCTCACAAAAGCCACCACAACCTTACACAGACACCTCTTCATCCCAGACGTCTACCCAACAACTGTGCACTTAACCTCAAACTGATGCCACCTTTGACACTGGTTCTCATAGCCAAGGATTATTGTTCCAAAATGCCATGCAGAACCCTCCCTTGTTCTGTTTTTCAATCTGTCTCTTCCTCAGCCTCCTTCAGTAAACAGAGTGTACTCTGCACACAATGCCTGCCACTGCAATACTCCGTTGTGCTCCCACACAAACTTAAGCTGTGGACTGATTCAGGTTAAAAAGGATCCTGTTTAGGTTCAAAGGAAGCTCTCACCAGTGAGAGGCCACATTCAGTTGAGGTCAGCATCTAGAGACCAGGGAGATAAGGGCTAGGATCCACCATCCCCAAGAAGATAGCAGAGCATCCTCTCTCCTCTTGTGAGTCATGGAAAGTGGTATGGAGGAGCCTATAGAAGGAAGACAGGGACACTCCAACTGCCAACTGGTCCCATGGGGTGCGGAAGTACTCACAGCACAGGCAGAGTGAACCTGGAATCAGGGGTCTAAGTGTCAACATCCACTCATTCAGGGTAAGCTCCTGTTATGGTTTGAGTCCAGATGTCCCCCCAAAGCCTCATGTGGTCATGGGTGCAGGCTTCTAGAGTTTTTGACTGATTCATGCTCTAATGCTGGGATTATGGATATGAGTGTCACACCCGCCCTACAATATAAGGGACAGAGTCTTCTCTTGAGCTCCTCCTTCTTGGATCTTGTTGCTTTTTCTGTCTGCCGCCATCAGGAACTGTTGCCCCATTGCCATGAACCACCCTGCTCTGGAGCCAGCCAAGGATGAACTGAAACATCCACAAACTGTGAGCTAAACAAATCTTCCCTTACTTAATTTTGGTCACTGAGTATTTTGTCTCAGCAATGAGAGAAAAGTAACCAATGCATCTCCTCCCAGACCCAGACCTCATCCTTTCCTCCCACTTCCGCCTGTGAGAGGTCCTACTGCTAGGGTCTCTGCATGGTGGAAGGTGAGGTCCCTCAACAGAAGAGCTCCTGATTCTCCACAGAGTTCATGCAGGCTGGGGCAAAGGGAGATGGGGACCTGAACAAAAGGCAAAGGGGGTATTATTGGCTGAATTTGATGCCCAAACTCACATGTAAAGACCTTAATCCCAGTAATTCAGAATATGACTGTTTTTGGAGATGAGGTTATTTACAAGGTAGTTCATTTCACATGAGATTGTTTGACTGGTGTCCTTAGAGGAAAGCATTCAGATCCCAGATTCACAGCCAGGAAAGATCATGTGATAAGGGAAAGACAAGCACCTGTGGGCCAGGCAGAGAGGCTGCAGGACAAACCATTCTTGCCTGTGCCTCAGCCTGGGACTTCTGGCTTCCTGAACTGTGAGGAAATAATTGCTATTATTTCCTCCACTCATTCAGTACAGTCCCCTCTCAGTAATCCCTGCGAGGTTGGTTCCTGCAAAGGCCAGGTCCCTTCTACTGTATAGGGTGATGATCCTTATGTACAACCTGCACACATCCTCCTACATACCTTCAACCATCCCTTGATGACATATGATGCCTAGCACAATGTCAGTGCTATGGAAATAGTTATTTTTTTCAGGAAATAAAGACAGGGACAAAAAAATTTGTGCATGCCCAGGATAGACACACTGTTCTTAGTGCTTTTAACCCATCATTGGTGGAATCCATGGACATAAAACCCACAGATTCTGACGGTGGACCATTTTCTGTATCATCAGCTCAGGAACAAAATCAAGGGGCAGCAGGGACAGCTAACGGTCACCACTTGCCGATGACCTGTCCTGATTTCCCTTCACTAGAAAGCAACCATCACTCCATCCTTGGGACCGCTATGGATGTCTGCCCCAGCATCTGCAGCACCAATGAGCACCTCAGTGCTTTTCTGTTCCTAAGAATCTTCATTTATCAAACCAGGTGTTCTTGAGATCAGACACCTGGTGGGTGTCCCCATGGGCAGCTCAGAGCTTGGTACATGGGTGTGTGGAGGTTGAGTGGCTGAGTCTCTGCCTGACCCAGAATCTTCTTAGAGAGGGCCCAGCAAGGGGGCAACACTGGGGGAACTTTGTACCTCCTGCTTACATGGCCCACCCCTGCCATTTTCCATTGCCAGCTGCAGCCTGGGGCATTCAACCGACAACAAGTGTCATCGGAAAGATGCTAACTGTCTAACGGAAGAGGGAGGTGGACAGAGATTCTAGGGAACTAAAGGTCACTGCCTCACCACCGAGGATGAACGGGGCAGGAGGGGGATCACTCTATTATGGTTCTGTTTGAGAATAAGTAAAAGGAAAACAAAGCAAGACATGTAGTTAGAATTGAATTTCTAGTTCAACAACACCAAAAAAAATTAACATGAGTCGGTGCCATCAAACACTTCATAATTCTTTATCATGAAAAAAAGCAGATTCGCTTTTTTAAACCCAAAATCCAACTTCACCAGGCCTTGCACCTCCTCCTCTGATGGAACCAGCCCCTACTGCAGCCCTCCCGCCTCTACTCCCACCCTCACCCCCAAAGGAACACTCAGAAGAAATGCTCTGTGGACTTTCACTTCTGCTTCCTCAGTGACCCTGGCACAGAGGGACCTTCCCAGCTCCCCTCCCCAGCCACAGCCAGGCCCCAAGAGACCAGACACAGACCTTCCCCATCTGTGTCTGCCCCACTTAGGGGGGAGCGGCTGGCTGGGGAAAAGACCAGCTCTGTGTGCCCGCAGCTCCGGCAGCCCAACCCTCCACAAGGTGGAAAGACAGGTGAGCAAAGGGGGCGGAGGGTGGGGTGGAGAGAGGGGACCACAAGTCCTCCATCCAGGGGCTTCCAGTCAGCAGCTCATTTCATGCCTCAGCTCCCAGGGCTCAGCTTCCGCCTCAGCTTCCCCTTCTGTCAGCCATGATCATGATCAGCTTCTGCATCACAACTGCAGAATGAGCTCATCTTGGGCAGCTCCAGGCACCTCCTGAGACCATGCTGCTCCTGCTGGCCCTGATGTCGTTGTTGCTGGGTGGTGAGTAGGCCAGGGCTACAGGACCCAGGCAGGGCTGGGTGGGGCTGCAGGCTGAGCCTCTGTCTCCTTCAGGGTCCCAGGCTGAGAGCCGGAAATACCAGCAGTATGGTGAGTGAGCCGAGGGCTTCGGGACCAAGGTAGGGTCCGGTGGGGCTGCCCACTGAGCCTCTGTCTCCTTCAGGGTTTCCGGCTAAGCGGTGGGAATACCACATGGAGGTGCAGAAGCAGGTGGCAGTGCAGGAGGGCCAGTGTGTCCTCGTGCCCTGCTCTTTCTCCTACCCTGATGTCTCCAGGAACTTGAACCCCATTTATGGCTATTGGTTCAAAGATGGAACCAACACAGATATAGGACAACCAGTGGCCACAAATGACCAAAACAGAGACCCCCTACCAGAAACCAAGGGCCGATTCCAGCTCGTGGGGGATGTCCGTGAAAAGTACTGCACACTGCTTATCAGAGATGCCCAGTGGGGGGACCAGGGGTCATACTTCTTCCG
The DNA here is from genome assembly GCF_034190915.1 of Cavia porcellus. NCBI lineage: Eukaryota > Metazoa > Chordata > Mammalia > Rodentia > Caviidae > Cavia > Cavia porcellus. The sequence goes on along the minus strand of NW_026947490.1, from coordinate 29,461,926 downwards.
GATAGAAAAGCAAGACCAGGTGAAGTACAATTTCAACGCCTACAAGTTCAAGTTCTCACTAACAGTGACAGGTATTCAGCTTGGTGGGGATGCCCTGCCTGTCACACCAGGGGACAGCCCAGGGCCAAAGAGGCCAGACTCACAGGGCTCCACTAAGGTGACTGTATTTCTCCCAGACCTGACTCAGAAACCGGATGTCTTCATGCCTGAGACCCTGGAGGCCGGGCGGCCCGTGACTGTGTTCTGTGTCTTTAACTGGAACTCCCAGCAATGCCCAGCCCCTACCTTCTCCTGGAAAGGGCCCACCCTGGCCTCTGAAGGAACCAGAGCAACAGGTGCCCCCTACTCCATGGTCAGCTTCACCCCAGGACCCCAGGACCAGGACTCAGAGCTCACTTGCCAAGTGAGCTTCGCCAGGAGGGACCTGAGCACACAGAGGACAGTCAGGCTGAGCGTGACCTGTGAGTGTGTGGGGGTGCACGCAGCCCCAGTGCAGGGAGACTAGCACTGTTGGAGAGGTCCACACAGAGGGGGTGCAGAGCTTCGGGCACCATCTGGGCCCCGTGATGGGTGATGTTTGGAGGGGTTCTTCACCCTGCCTGAAGTCATCCCTCAGTCTTGTTGCAGACGCTCCCAGACAGCTTGTGATCAGCGTTTCCCATGACTACGGATCAGGTACTGAGGGCCTCTGGGTTGGGACACGGCCAGGACTTGGGAAAGGCCTGGGTGGGAACTACTTCTTGCAGCCCTTCTCTCTCTGCCTCTCTCATCTTGTGTGTGTGTCTCTGCGTCTCCAGTCCAGGAGAGTGAGGAAAACACCCCACACGTAGAAGCCCAGAAAGGCCAGGTCCTGCGGCTCCTCTGTGCTGCTGACAGCCGGCCTCCTGCCACACTGACCTGGGAACTGGAGGGCCGAGTCCTCGCTCAGTCCCCTCCCTCAGGTCCCAGACCCCTAAAGCTGGAACTGCTTGGGGTGAAGTCTGGGGATGCGGGGCGCTACACTTGCCGAGCAGAGAATGAGCTGGGCTCCCAGCACCGCACTCTGAACCTGTCAGTGCAGTGTAAGTGACCACAGCCACCTGTTCTGGGAGGGGCAGGGTGGGAACAAGGGAAGGGTAGGTCTGAGATTTCCAACGGAGCTAGAATCCCAGGCCTGCAGGACCTGGCTCCTCATCTGCCTGCATGGATGGGCAGTTTGTGTTGGGGACCCAGCAGGTGACTGTCCCTCCCTCCTCCTCCTTCTCCTGGATGGATCCTCTGCCCAGAGGGAGCCCCAGCCCCCCCAGAGCCGCTTCCCTGTCTGCATTTCAGATCCTCCCGAGGACCTGAGAGTGACAGTGTCCCAAGCAAACAGCACAGGTAAGAGGGGACAGAGGTACCAGGGCCTTGTGCTGCCCAGCTGGTAGAACCCGACACGGATTCTGCCTCTTCTCTCCCAGTCCTGGAAATCCTCGGGAATGGCACATCCCTGCCTGTCCTGGAGGGCCAGAGCCTGCGCCTGATGTGTGTCGCCCACAGCAACCCCCCAGCCAGGCTGAGCTGGGCCTGGGGGACACAGACCCTGAACTCCTCAAGGCCCTCGGCCTCTGGGGTCCTGGAGCTGCCCCGGGTACAGATGAAGCATGAAGGAGATGTCACCTGCCATGCAGAGAACCCACTGGGCACCCGCAGTGTCTCTCTGAGCCTCTCTGTGCGCTGTGAGTAGGGAGGGGACCCATGGGACCTGGGAAATGGAACACTTGTGACCCTTCTCCTCCCTCCCACAGACGCCCCCCAGCTGCTGGGGCCCTGGTGCTCCCAGGAGGCTGAGGGTCTGGGCTGCCAGTGCTCCTCCCGTGCCCGGCCTGCTCCTTCCCTGAGCTGGCGGCTCGGGGAGACGCTGCTGGAGGGGAACAGCAGCAACGCCTCCCTCACGGTCTCCACCATCTCTGCCGGGCCCTGGGCCAACAGCTCCCTGAGCCTCCACGGCGGGCTGAGCCCTGGCCTCAGGCTCAGCTGTGAGGCACAGAATGTGTATGGGGTCCAGAGCGCCACTGTCCTGCTGCTGCCAGGTCTGGGCCTTGGGAGGCCGAGGTGGAGGCAGGGCTGAGTGGGCAAGCAACAGGGTCCCACGGTTGGAGCAGGAACTGGGGATGTACAAGGCCTGTGCCTTGGGTTTGAGGCACAGAAAAGGAGGAGTCCAGCACCCTCCCAAGGCTGGGGTTGTGGCTCTTAGCTTGAGGGTGGAAGTGGCTGCAGATAGCATGGGACCTGGTGCTGGACCTTTGCGGGGAATGGCCACTGCCACCATCCTGTGTAGACGAGGCACCCGGCTCCACCGCCTTCTCCAAGGGGGTACTCCTGGGAACCGGCAGCATGGCGCTCCTTTCCCTCTGCGTCATTCTCATCCTGTGAGTTGGGAGGAGGGCAAGATCTGGGGACTCTGGCCCAGGGTCTGGGTCGGGGCTGGAGAAGGGCAGGTGCCACAGCATGCACCAAGATGTGACTCCTTCGCCCAGCATGAAGGTTTGGAGGACCACGCGCACCCCATCGGAGACCCCAGAGCGCAAGTTCTCTCGGAGCAGCACCATCCTGGAATACATCAATGTGGTCCCTAAAGCCAGGGCCCTGGTGAGTGTACCCCATCCCACCCCGTAATGGTTGATTCATTATGGCAACTTGAGAAATTTAGGAGCTTAACTAAGTGACTTGGCAGGGGGCCAGGGTCCTCACTTTGTAAACATTCTGAGCCTGTGCAAGAGGAGGGCAGGGAGACGTGTGAGGGCTACACCCCTCCTAGGCGGGGAGCCTGCACGCAATATAGAGGAGCAGAGGAGGCTGGCTCTTCCCCAGTTGGCTCTCTCTGCTTTTGCTGTCTTCTGCCACCATGAACTGTTGCCCGTGTCATGCCCTCCTGCCCTGTAGCCAGCTGATTATGGACTGAAACCTCCACCAACTTTGAGCTAAATACAACTTCACTCCTTTAACTTTGGGGGCTGGGGATTTTGTCCCAGCAATGAGAGAAAAGTAACTAAGACTTCCCCACTGCCCATCCTGTCCTTAAAATTGAAAAACCGCTCCCCCCTTGTGCACACACACCTTCCCTGCCTTCCCCGCCTTTGCCTGGAGACACTGAGGTGGCAAAAGCATCCAGTACTGGGTTTGAACTCTGGCCCCACCAAGTCTTCATCTCTCCCTCTGTTCCCCTCAACAGCTGGTTAAGGATTAGAATACAGGCATCGTCAGTGCACAGTGGTCACTCCACGGGCACCACTACCAAGGATGCGACTGCTTGTAACCCCTTCATGACTACACATGTTGTTGAGTGTGACATTAAGCACCCTAGTCTAGTCTGCTATCTGTGAATTTCCCCCTGCTCAGATGCTTCTGTTGCCATGTGTGTTATTAAACAAGTCACTTCCTGCCTCAAAGAACTGTCACTGGGGGTAGCAGAACTACCTTACCTCCTGTATACTGGGTGAAGTATACTGCACCTGTAAAATATTCAGAAGGAGCTAGGCATGGTTTGGCACACCTGTAATCCCAGCACTCTGGGAGGCTGAGGCAGGAAGATATCAAGTTCAAGCCCCGTACGGGAAATTTAGGAGCTTAACAAGACCCATCTGAAGGTAAAACATTAAAAAGAGATGTAGTTCAGTGTGAAGACCCAGGTTTGAATGTCCAGTACCAGAAAACAAAATTAAAAGTGAGTAGAACACCTCGGCGCTACTAAGTGTTGAGTGAATGTTGGCTGTGTTTGAAGATCACATCTGTCCTAATGCCTCCCAGCTTCACATCTCCCAGCTTCTCCCCTGCACTCCAGATTTGCAAGCAACTGCTCATATGGCTTCTCACACTTAACTGCTCAAATCCCACTTGTAACTCTACCATGTATATTTCCCCTCCACCCCTGGCTGTCTTAGGACCTCCACATCTGCAGCACCACACCAAGAGCACCCCCTGGGAGAATTGTTCATGTATGAGTTTTGATACATTTGATACTTTGATGCATGCACAACACCTCCCCTTAAGGGAGGCAAGGTTTATTTAGCTCACAGTTTGTGGAGGTTTCCAGTCCACAGTCAGCTGGCTCCAGGGTGGCAGGGCGACACAGGGCAGAAAGCAGCAAAGCAGGAAGCAGGGCATTGAAGAGTCTTTCTGTCTCTTATACATTGTATCTAGACTTCTGGGATTAGGGCAGCACAAAACCAATTAAGGGCCTGATTTAGCAATCACCTACCCTTAATCCCAGCATCACACACTCTCGATCCAGCCACCTCCACAAAAACCTAAGACTGCATGCGGCTGTGGGGTGACATCCAGACACAAACCACAACAGTTGCCCTGCTGTATAATCAAACATCAGAACTTATTCCTCCCCTCTCCTGTAGCCATGGAATAACATCTCCCAGTCTCCTCTTCCTACCCAGCCTAGACTCTGATGACTATCACTCCATTCTCTACTTCAGTAAAAACAGCATTTTTAGCTTCCTTCTATGAATGAGGTCATGTGCCGCTTCTCTTTCAGTGCCTGGCCCATTTCCTTTAACACATCCTCCAGTCCCACCCATATTGTCACAAATGACAGAATTCCCTCCTTTTTGTGGCTGAATACTATTCCACTGTGTGTCCATACACAGCTTCTTTATTCACTCACATGTAGGGACACCCAGGTGCACTCCATGCCGCAGCTGTCGTGATGTGTCACAGTGAATATGGGAGGGAGACACCACTGAGGGGCAGCAATTCAATCTCTGAGTGTCCTGTTTAAATAGCCATCTCACCTCCCTTTCCACTGTCTTCTCACCCTGTTTTAGTTTTCTCATAGCATTTACCACTTATTCTTTTATTTTATTGCTCATTGCATCCCCAAGACGGAAAGAAATCAAGCCAGCATAGGCAGAGATCATGTCCTCCTCCCAGCTGTGACCCCACTTCCTAAGGCATGTGGGTAGCAGGGAGCTCCAATATTTGTTGAGTGAATGCTTGTTACTCTCTTAGGCTCAGAATCAGAAGGCCAAGCCAAGCGGCCCTTCCCAGGTCCCGTCTCCAAGAACTCACTCCCCAGCACCAAAGAAGAACCAAAAAGAGCAACATTTAGTTTCCCTGGGCCCCTCAGTACCCATCATGTCCACTGACACCGCAGACTCTGCGTTCAGCTCCGAGGGGCTCCACTATGCTACTGTCAACTTCCCGGACCGCCGACCATGGGAGACCCAGCCGCTCAAGGAAACCCAGGAAGACTATGCAGAGGTCAAGTTCTACCGAGGGTGTCCTGGGCTGTAGGATCGGGACCTCGGCTGGGGAGGAAGGGTAATAAAGAGGGCCAGAGAAAGAGAGCAAAGTTCCTCTTTTTCCTTTTTTAAAGATCTTCCAAGGATGGGTGAGCCCATCCCAGCCCAGGCACAAGGAACAGCTTTGACAAGTCTACCCCAAGTGACCGTCCTGGGGACCCAGGCGCTGCCCTAGCAAAAAGCTGTGGCTGTGGTTTGGGGTGCTTTCCACGTGCCCCTCAAGGCCCGGGTGCTGGAATCTCTGTTCCCAGTGGTGAGGGGTAAAACTTTCCGGAGGTGGGGCCTAGTGAAGAGTGGGCAGGTCTGGGATGCAAGGGACTTCACCCCCAGAAGGGGCCAATGCTGGTCTCAAAGACGGGTTAGCCTGGAGAGAAGGGCTGTCTCAGCAGCCTCCCGCATCCTGCGTCCTATGTAACCTCTCCCTGTCACGTATTTAGTCACCGGCTGGCTTCCGTAACCTCTGCTCGAAATAGAGTGTGCATCGTGAAGAGAAAGTCTGAGATTTAGCCAGGAATAGAGCTGTCTGTATCCATAGCTACCCAGCTCGGCCCGTCCCGCTGTTTCACAGTCTCTCCTGCAGGGGGCGCGGCGGAGTGCAAAGCGATTCGGGCAACTCAGGTCCCAGTACCAGGGTACTGTTATAGTCCGTAGGACCAAGATGCCAAACAATAGAAAAAAGATTAAGAAAGGAAGGCGTCATATAATGGCAAAAAAAAAAAAAAAAAACTTGGAAATTGCAAGACTGTGTTGCCAGGGCAACAGCTTTGGCCAAGGTCAGTTAACTTTGACACTGTGTGTTCAGTTCTGAATTCTACAATGGAATTCGGAGATATTTGGAAGGAGGGCAAACGTTGTTATCTGACAGGCTCAAGGAAAGATGATGCTGTGTAAATGAAGGGCGTAAAATTACTAGAATTGGAGTAAAGAAACTGAGCTTGGGTTTGGTGTATTTCCAGACAGTCTATTAAACCAGTTAATCGGGAACTGTTAGTTCCCAGAAAGGTCACTGTAAAGCAGTTCAAAGCTGGGGACAGTGGTACACATCTGTAATCCCAGCACTCCTTGAGAGGCTGAGGCAGGATGATATGGGGACAATTTTGTGATGTAGTAAAACTGATCTCTAAATGTCAAAAAAAAAAATTTTTTTTTAAATCAAAGCTCAGTGCAGAGGCCTTGGGTTCAATCCCCAGGACCCCAAAAGAAAAACATCTATTTTCTAATCACAAATTCAATTGTGCTGTTAAAACTGTTTTTCTCATCCCTTAATGTCTTAGATATTACTAACTCTCCAATCCGTTCTGATTACTAAAACTCAGTCTGATTTTTCTGTTGTTGTTGCAGTTCTTTTCTGGTTTGTTTTTGTTTTGTTTGTTTGTTGAGACAGGGTCTCATTATGTAGTGCAAATCGGCCTTGACTTGCTTATAGCCCAGGCTGGCCTCAAACTGATGGCAATTCGGGAGCCTCAGCCTCTCGAATGCTGGGATTACAGGCATGCACCACCACGTCCAGCTCAGCCTGGTTCTGAAAGTTAATTTCAATCCCATCACTCCCCTCCTGCCACAGCTCGGATTTAAACTGGGACTTGACTCCTAGGAAAGGAGTTGACCAGTTCACTCCAAAACGCTTGTTTTTATTTCCATTTCATGATTTCTTTCTGAAAAAATCTGGCTTAGCCAGGCGTGGTGGTCTCATATATAGTGGGACAGCTTTGGGAGACAAGTGACTCGACCTCGTTGGCCATAGCTGCGACCTCTGTTGGCTGAAGCTGTTTTTCTGGACAACACTGGCCTGCCCACTGCACGGGCCAAATACTGGCTGTCTTGGGGAGCAAAAGTACGTGGACTTAGCTGGGTGTGCCCAGTGGGATTTTCTCAGTTGTGGTTTCTGGATTTGGGCTGTGGACCCCGCCCTCTCCAGCTCTAGCGCTGGCAGACAGCGCGTGGCCAGCCTTTGCCGCCTTCCGGAGTGAGATACCCTGAAGTTAGCTGACACTGAGCCACTCCCATGGCGCCCACTGCAGACACAAAGCTGCCAGAATATTGAGCTCCCCAGGCTCCAAACGTGTGCGAAATAGATGTCTACCAGTTATAAGTGACCCAGTGTGTGGCTCCACGTTACAGCTGCACAGACTGGAGCGGTTTTAAGCTGGTCAACTGCTCCTGGTGGAGACTCCCACATCTGCGCCAACAGCACCTAACGCTAGAGGGCGCCACAGCTACTTTTGTCTCGCAGGCGTCTCCCTGGGGACACCGCAGCGGCCTCTCACCAGGTCCCTTCCTCACTGTCTTCTCACATGCTCTTCACACCCCTGCTCCCTAAGTGCCCTTCTCCGACATATTTGATCTCGGCACACCACCCCACTATCTTTCCCGGATGTCCACATCACAGATGTTGGGGACAACTATGACTCGTCCCTGGCTGCTCATACCAACGATCCCAGCTGTTCTCCCTCCTAAATGCCAACCGGTGCTGCCCCTTCTATCCACCCCCCAGCTACTGCTGATCCTAATGCCCTAACATGGGGGCAGTGGGGCTGGGGTGCATGTATGCACGTGACAAAAACACAGATTCCTGCACACACTGATGGATTGCCCCTTGGGAGCAAGCTCCACGCTGAGCCCTTCACATACACTGCAGCATTCTAACATCACGGCTGAGACACCATTATCACCCAACCCCAACGTGACACCGAAGCACAGAGAGCCCAGAAACCTGCCCCAGGAGACAGCTTGGGGTCAGCTCTGGGGCAGAGTCCGGATGTGACATCACTGCAGCCGCACTGCATGCTCATGACCTCCGGACTCTCCTACACTCCCTTTCACCACTGCAGTGGGTCTCTGAATTCTGTGGGTCCTCCACAATGGCTTCCAGATGATACTTGTACACCATAACACCTCACTGATCTCGTCTCCCCCTCCACTTAAAGACTGCCCGCTGCCTGAGAGGGGACCAGCTGAAACTTCTCTTGTTCAGCAAAGTCACACATCGGCTGCTCTTAGACTGTTTCTGTGCTTCCATCTCCCCATTCTCTACCATTCCTCAGGACTCTGACTTTACACATAACTTTGCTTGTGTCTAAAAAGGTCTTGGCTGGCAAATTGCTACATCCTACAAGGTGCAGCCCAAATATATGTCTTGTCAAAAAGAACTCATGGTGAAAAATAAGGACGCAGTCACCAGTGAAGCTTGGCAGGAAATGACTGGGAAGGAGAGGGAACTGCTGGTGGCAGTGATGCTCTGCATACTGACAGGAAGGTTGTATTTGGGGAAGAACAAGGCCTTCTCATAGAATGATACAAATATGATGCGTGCATTTCATGAGGAAGTGTGAATCAGCCAGTATTGAGCTACAGGCAGATTACAGAAGAAAGTTCTGTAAGATATTGCATGGCAGTTACTATACATAACACAAATGCAATACTCTTTCAAGAGGTGGGAGAAAAGATTTTGAATATTTTGCCACAACGAAATAAACGTCGAAGGAATCTGATAATGCTTACCTCTATTTAAACAATGTATACCTGTGTGAAGACATCATACAGTACACCAAGAATATGTATGCTTTATGTAGATTTAAAATAAAAGTAAATTTTAAACAAAAACTTGATTAATTTCATTAGAGCTGTACATCAAAAGAAACATGTGGTGAATCTTAGTCAATGATATGTATCTGCAGGGTTTATGACTGAAAGGTAGTGAAAACTAACTACAGTTTGAGACGTATCAAAAAGGAAGTCAGATGCATCTAATCCCAACACTCAGGGAGGCTGAGGCAGGAGGATCACAAGCTCAAGTCCAGTCTGGAAAATTTATCGACTTAGTAAGACCCTGACTCAAAACAGAGAATAGGGCTAGAGATATAGCTCAGATGAAGGCCCTGAGTTCAACCCCTAGCGTGAATTAAAAAAAAACAAAAAAACATATCAATGTGTGGATAAAGGAACGGTCAGACAGACATCATAATAAAACGTCATTAGAAATAAGGGGTGGTTATGCCGTTATTCACTGTAAAATTCCTCAGGTTTCCTAGGTATTTGGGACTTGATTAGACCGTGAATGCTCTTCTCATGAATGAGATTAATGGGCTCATAGAAGCCTGAAAGACTTGCCCTTGGGCCAAGGGCACCAGCTAGAAGCCTGAGCGCCATCAGACTTCTGACCTTCCAGGACATCGAGAAATTCGTTTGTTGTTTATAAACCTACCAGTTTATGATATTTTGTTTCAGCAACCCAAAGAACACTGAAGGACTGCCTCAGGCTGGAAACCAGTCCTCCTACTCTCACGGACTCCCCGGGACTTCTGGGAGGACTGGAGCCAGAAAGGGGGTGGAAGCGAATTTAGAATTTGAACCACCACCACCACCATCCCCAGGCAAAATCCAAAGATGTCCCCCGCACTTTGAAGGGGCTGGAAGGGGAACCGCTAAATGAGAGTACCTAGATGTGGGGAGCCGGTATGGGAGGCCTCAGAGTCCTCTCACACCTAGAAAGAGGTAAAGAGAAAGGGCGTGCAAGATGCAGGCGACAGTGAGAGGCGTTCCAAGATCAGAAGCCCTGTTGCTAGCCCTGCACTTACAGGGGCCTCCGCAGGGGTTGGAAGCGTGGAGAGCGGGCACAGGGTCTCCTGGGCTGGGATGAGGACAGAAATAAAGAGGGTGACGCAAGGCCATACGCAATCCTAGGGGCGATCTGACTGGGGAGGCTCCAAAAGTCGGATCTTGGAAATCTGGTGGTCCGAGGCTGGTGAAGTAAGTGATAGAAATAAACTGCTCCTAACTGATGGATACAGCAATGGGCCGCTCTGATGTCCCCTCTCTCTCACATATTCTCTGCATCTCCAGACCTGGCGGGATCTCCACAGGCAGTCGCCTTTCATCTATAACCTCAGACAAAAGCCTAGCAAAAATGCTGCAGGAGGACCCGGAAAGAGGCCAGCCAATCAGAGGGCACGGTGACCCGCGGGCTCTTTAGCCAATCAGAGATGAGCATGTCACTAGCCCGCCTTACGTGAAGCGGCTAAGGCGGGGTTTGAATCCAGCGCTAGCAGAGCATCCAGCAAATTGGAAGCTTGGGTTACCCAGGCGCAAAGTTGATTGGCCCGTTTTCCGAACGCCCCTGTCTTAATTTGGAAGCTTGAGAGATGGTATTTCCTTAGAGACGCAAGGTGCCGCCAGCGCTCTCCCAGGTGGGCGGTGGGTGGGAGGGGCAAGCTTTAAAGGGCCAGACACTGAGTAAGTGAAGATGGGACTTCCGGGTTCCAAGGGAGGTGAACTCTGATTGCAGAGATAGGAAAAAACTGTAAAATCTCACTACTCAGGAATGGGGCAGTGAGCGCCCCATTAGAAACAAATACTAAGCAGCTCGGACAAAGTCATGCACCTGTAAGTACCGGAGCCGAGATTCGATTTCTGCTGTCCAAACGTGAGTAGATAATAAGCTGCCTCTTTGGGGTTGAATATGTAGATGGAAAAACCCAGACTCAGAGTCTGGAGATCCAAGTGTTCATCAGAATCGCCAAGAAAAAGAAAACCGGAGGCTAGGCATGGTGGCGCACTCCTGTAATCCCAGCGCTCAGGATGCTGAGGTAAGAGGATTGTTGCAAGTTCGAGACCAGCCTGGGCTACAAAGTGAACGCCAAGGGCAGCCTAACCGCATAGCGAGACTCTGTTTCAAAAAGAAAAGAAGGAAAAGAAAGAGAAAGCCGAGCCTCGTGATAAAAAAAAAAACCCTTAAACCCAGCACAAGTCTGTCGCAATACCCAGGACTGCTCACTGTTCATATGGGATGCTCTGATCTTGTAAGAATAGTGCTGCTGAGAATGAAGATGGCATCCTCCTTGATCTCTCTTGCCCACCCCCAGCGGTCCAGCAGAAGCCGATGCCCTTCTTCCTGGACTCTCCAGTGCAGCCCCATCTCCCAAACCTCCAGGCAGCCACCACCGCACCGCTCGGGAGGACACCAGCGTCTTCTTGCCTTGGCCTTCTGCTTCCTGCTCTTGCCTTGCACAAGCCACTCGCCAAAGTGTAGGCAAAGCGCTCTTAAGACATAAGTCAGATTACATCACAGCTCTGCTTACAAATGTTGAAAGTTTTTCAGTACTCTTACTTTTTAAATTTGTATTACCATATGAGTGTATTCACCCGAGAAAGTTGGTACATGTAAGTAACACATTTCAGTTCTTTTTATGCCCCCCCCTTATATTTACAAATTAAAGGGCTTGTGTTGCAGCTCAGTGGTGGAGCGCCCTACAGAAGAAAAAAAAAAAAGAAGAAGAAAAGAAAAATAAAGAGCCCAAAATATTTCAGCTAACAGGAACTTATACAGTCCATATTGTCTCCATTAAAAACACAGATTGTAGGTCCAGGTTGCCTGGATTCAAATACCAACTGTGCCGTATTAATAGCTCTGTGACTTTGAGCAAATTACATAACCTCTCTGAGAAGGATTAAGTGAATTAGTGCCATTCATTAAGACCTCTGTGGCATAGAAATGCATGGTGCAAACCCATCATCCCAGCTTTCTGGGAGGCTGAGGCAAGAGAACTGAAAATCAGACGCCAACTTGGCAACTTAGATGGTCAGAATTTAAAAAATAAAACAAAAGGGCTGGGGATGTAACTCAGTGCAAAGGCCCTGGGTTCGATCTCCAGTTACCCCCAAATAAATAAATAAATGTGCTTAGCACTCTGTAGCACCGTCAAGGTTGTGAAGGACAAGGAACAAATAAGCAGCAGCTGCTGACAATGGAGATGGATGACTAAACGCAGGGTAGTGTTGTGAACTGGATCTTGGGACAGAAAAAAAAAGGCCATAGGTGTTATAAGTAGCAAAATCTAAACGTTAAGTTTACTGAATATCACATTGGCTTCTGAGCTGTGACAAATGACAAACGTAAGTTGACGGATGTGGGAGGAAGTTGGGGGGAGTACGGGGAACTCGCTGTTTTATCTTTGTAACTGTCCTATAAATATCACATTTTAAAATAAAACAGTTTTTAAGTATGTGAAAAGCCCATCCTTGCTCCAGCGCCTCCTTCCCCCTCCCACAAGCATTCTGGGTTCTCACGGAACCTTCTGGGGCTGCTCCCTTCTCCAGGAACCTCTGGCCTCCAGCACCCTCTCCCCCTGAAGTCCCATCTGCCCTATTTATTCCTTGAGGAACTGCACTCAGTGTTTGTATGCCGTCCACTCCCTCACAGCAGGCCAGTTCCAGGTTGGAGGCTTGTGTGTCCCCAGCTGCCAGCCCTGATTGAGCCCAGCATGCAGCAGGCTCTGTGGGATTCTTGGGGGGGTGGGGGGCAGAAGGATGCTTAAGTCTCAGCACTGCAACTGACACTGCCAGCATTGACAGTGTCTCCGGTCCCAGCCATAAGGTATCCAGACTGTGGGCTTGCACCCCTACACGGGTGGTACCCCCACGTATCGCAAAAGCCTCACAAGAACCTGGGTGACAACATCAGTTTCTCAGGTTGGGATGCTGAGGCAGAGACTAGGAAGACCTAAGGTCATGCTGATGTCAGAGATCCAGCCCAGAACGAGAACCTAGCCCTTAAAACAGTTAAGATGCCCACAACCTCCTATCGCCTGGGCCCAATGCAGTGTCCAAGGGTCCAGACTTCGCTGCCTAAACTGTCCTTGGAATCCTAAAGAACCATCCGAGGGCACCTACAGGAACAGACAAAAGGGGCTGGGCCCTGACCCCTGGTCAGAGGGAGGACTGGTTTAGGGCCACCTATGCCTCCCTCCTGGACCAGAGGATCTGGTTAGGTTCTGAGGACTGGATCTTCCGGGCAGCCGCACACCCTTGTGGCCCCGCCTCGCGCCGCTATGGCCCCGCCCCTCGCTCTGCTGGCTTCTCCCACCCACGCAGCCCTGGGAGGGTCCCGGAGAAGTTGCTGGAAGATTTATCGAGTACTGTGACGATGGAGCAGCAAAAAGACGAGGCCACATCTCAAGGGTGAGAGTGACAAAGACCCCCAAGAAGGGGACAGAGACCCAGAGAGAGGAGGGGACAGAAAATCAGCAGGGGGGAGGTGAAGTTGGAGGACCCAGAGAGCCGCAGAACAAACAGAAACACCAAGAGCTCAGGTATGATCACATGCAAGGAGCACAGTGGAGGGCCTCGCTCACAGGCTATGGAGGGGGTATTTAGAATGGAGAGAGCTAGAAATAGTCATCAAAAGTTTCCAAGCTGGGCGCGATGGCACAGGCTTGTGAGCCCAGCCGTTAGGGAGGCCGAGGCAGGAGAATGGCAGCGTGGAGCCCAGCTTAGGCAGTTTATCAATTTAGCAAGACCCTGTCTCAAAATAAAAAATAAAAAAATAAAAATGTACGAGGCACGTGCGAAGACCCTGAATTCAATCCCCAGTCCTGGGGCAAGGGAAATCCCAAGAATGATCTGGGAGATATGACGATTCCAGGAACACCCTAGGGTGAGAAAAACATAAAATAGTTTCCCGCATCTCTCCAGCACTCACAAAACTCATCCCTTTAATACTTCCCCCTTAATACCGCCCACAGCGATCTTTTGATAAAAATTAAGGGGCCACGGGCTTAGCTCAGCGGCACAAGCACCTGCTTGGCAAATGTAAGGTCATGAGTTCGATCCCCAGTACCAAAAAACAAGAAAGAAAGAAAAATTAAGGTTCACAGTGCGAAGATGGTTTGTCCAGGGACACACTTCAGCAAGGCAGCTGGAAGCTGGAGCTGAGTGTCTGGTGCTGAGAGAATCAGCAGAGTTGTTCTGTTTGTCTGTCTGTAAAAATGAGTGCGCACAGAGAAAGAAAGGCAAGGGAGTCAGGGTGGGCTCTTGGCAGAGGAGCAGGCAGGGTGACCCACTGACCTGCCTTCTTGTCACTCCAGGAACCCGTCCCTGCTGCCGTCACCTGAGACACAGCCGCCTTGGCCCTTCTCGGCCCTGCCTGCCTCCTTCCTGGGCAAACCGGACCCAGCTCACCTAGGGCTCCCCGAGCACCTGGCCTCTGTTACTGTCCCCATCCGCCTGGACGCCCTCTCCTACCTCCTGCACAGCGCCCTGCTGGGGGCCTACAGCTTCCAGCAGACCGTGCCCTCCTGCCCCTGCTGGTCCCAGGCCTGCCACACCCAGCAGGAGACGCCCCCCAGGCCCCCCAGGGGACACGGGCACCGGCCTGCCCGAGGCTGGAGCCCACGGAGGTGGGGAGCTGGGAGAGCTGGGCTGTATGAGAGCGGCAGGGCAGAGGGCACTGGGGCTGGTCCCCAGGCCCCAGCCAAGAGACTGCTGTCACCATCCACACTGCCGGCCCAGGGTGGGAAGAGGGAAGCCCAAGGTGACAAGCCCCACCAGGACCAGCTGCCCGCTTCCCAGGAGGACTGGGACACGGAGTACTAGGACACTGGAGGGCATCCAGCGGCCACCACAGCGGGGTTTCCTGGAGCCGGAAAGAGTCCCTGCAAGTCACCTGGCCCTGCTCAGATCCCAAGCCAGGAGCAGACTGATCCTCACGGCCCACACGGGCCCCTTGGTGTTCTCAGCCGGGCTGCTGCCGCCTCCCTCTCTGCAGTCACAACCCCTAAATTCACCGCCAGCCCCCAGCCCCCAGGGTTCCTCCAGCTGCTCACAGCCCATGCCCAACTCCAGAGCCATCCCCATCTGCCTCGAAGACCACTGTCCCCTCTGCCCTGCCCTGTGTCCCATCCAAGCCCACTCCCTCCTATCCCTCCTCCAGCCCAAGCTGTGCCTCCACCCCCACCTCCTTCAGGCCCAGCTTTCTCCTGGCGCTGGGATGGAACCCAGGGCCTCGCTCCAGAGCTGCATCCCCAGCCCTTTAATCTCTGGCCTGGAGCAGGCTCTCCCTAGCTTACCCAGGGCTGATCCCCCTCCCTCCATTCAGGTGTGCGCCCCCACACCCCAGCCACTCCCTTTTCCTTGAGTTGATCCTCAGTCCTTCTCCCAGCCCCACCTCAGCTTCAGCCTTCCTGCCTCAGCCCACCTCTGTCTTCAGTGTCCTTCCCCCCGGCCAGCCCAACTCTGAGCTCCTCGACCCCCAGGGGACCCCCATCAGTCCAAGGTATCCAGATACTGCACCCTGCCCCACCACTCTCCCCCTGTTCCTGGAAGCTGGGAGCCCTGACTGAGCAATAAACAGATGTTGCCCCCCGTGTGTGTGGTCCTGTGTGTGGTCACCCTCACGCTGTCACAGTGAGCAAGACTTCTGCAAAGCGGTGGAGTCTAGGGAGGGTCACCAAGAGTGGACACTGGGGTGTGGTGGGGGTGGTCCCCTGGATCCCTGCTTCAGCGAATTCCATTCTGGGCCTCTGCCACCACTGCACTTCTGCGTGCTGGAAAGTGCTGGGCTGTGATGCCATTGTGTGGGGAAGCTTAAGGGATTTGGGGGACCCACGGGGACAGAAAGGCCAGCAACCTGGCTCAGCTCAGTCTACACAGAGGGGCTGTGGCAGAAGGAGGGCTCAGGGCAGGCTCTGCCGCTCAGGTATGCGTCCACCAGGCGTGGGACTTGGCCCCCTCCCCAAGGACTTGGCCCCCAGCCCCCTCCTCCACCAGGGACCTGGTGTCCCAGCCCCCTCCCTTGTCCGGACCCAAGCATCTGAGCCCCAAGCCACCTCATCTAGGACCAAAGAACCCAGGGCTCCAGCCTCTCCCCTTCTACCAGGATGCAGGTCAGGCCCCTGCCCCTCCTCCCTGCATCCCTGCATTGGGGGGGGCCCATACCATATACCCAGAGTCCCGCTTGCACCCCTCTGTCCCCTGTCCCTGCAGATCACCATGTACAGCTTCATGGGCGGTGGCCTCTTCTGTGCCTGGGTGGGGACCATCCTCCTGGTGGTGGCCACGGCCACGGACCACTGGATGCAGTACCGGCTGTCGGGGGCCTTTGCGCACCAGGGCCTGTGGCGGTACTGCCTGGGCCACAAGTGCTACCTGCAGACGGAGAGCATCGGTGAGCCGGGCTGTGGAAGCGGGAGGGACACAGGCTGCATTCCAGCTGCAGGCCAGGGAGCACTTAGGAGGTTGGAGGTCGGGCTGTGCCCTGGTGTCAGGCCAGCAGGTGGGGCAGGGTTTGTGGAGACAGCTCTGTGTTTTCTTTATCCACATTCTGGTACCACTGGAGATGGGACCCAGGGCCTTCTCACTCACTGAACTACATCCCGGTTTCCCCTGTCGTTTTTGTTGTTTCTGAGACAGTTCTCACTAAGTCATTCAGCTGAGCAGGCTTGGTTTGAATTTGCCATCTTCCTGCCTCAGCCTCCCAGAGAACTGGGATTACAGGCCTGGGCCTCTGCACCTGGCTAGAACATTTTGCAAATATCTTCAGTGGGCCAATAATTATGTGTGGGACTGGAGGACAGAGATGCTCTGAATGTGCAAATGCTGCATGCAGGACTTTTTACTCCTGAGTGCCAGGCTGGATGACAGACAGAATACCAGTTATATTATATAGAATAATATATTGTGCAGTATGTTCCATGAATAATATAATATTCTATTTCATATAAAATATGCATAAATTAGCAGTGTATAAGGTGTAAGATAGTCTATTATACCATACTTTGTAAATTACCAATAACAGCAGTGTTAATGGTCAATGTTTGTTGAGTGCTTATGATGTCCCAGGTGCCTCTCAGAAGCACTGGCCTGGAGCAGCCCCCATCCACCTCCCAGGGGAGCCACTGGGGGTCTCTGAGCAGAGAGATTTAACCTTGCAGGCCATGGGTCCCCTGAAGACATAAGGGGTGTGACAGCACCCCTCTGCCAGCTGACTGGACCAGCCCCAAGGGAAGGGGCAGGAAGCCCATTTACCAGAGGAATAAACTGAGGAAGGGGCCACGGAAAGGCCTGTTTAGGTCTGACTCCAGCCTCGCTTCCGTCTGTGGCAGACCCATTGGTGACACTTGTTCTTGCTGCTCTGGACTGGAAACCTCCAGGGGCCAGGGACAGCTCCGAGTCACCTCTCGGCCTTATCTCTGGGTGGGGAGCGAGGGGGCTTGGTGCAGGTCGACAGTTCTTTTTTCTTTTTTGGTGGCCCTGGCTTTGAACCTAGCATTTCTGCACTGAGCTACAGCCCAGCCCCCCCCCCACACACACACAAAGCCCCTTTCCATTTTTAATAGACTCTTGCTAAATCGCCCAGGCTGGACTTGAACATGGCCTGCTGCAGCCTCCCAGAGTGCTGGGATTACAGACGTCAGCCGCCACACTGGCCTTTGTCCATCCTTTGACCTTTTCAGGGCCACAAGGCAAACTGCTGGCCTCACTGGCCTGACACCTGTACCACTACCAGAGTGAGGGCAGCGCAGAAAGTGCTTCCTAGGGCCAGCCTGAGTGGGCGCTGAATGGGAGCAGGGTCCCACAGCCCCGGCCCAGAGAGGTGCGGGAGGAGAACAGGCCCTGAGACGGGAGCCCTGGGCAGCGGGGGCTGGCTGTGAGCCACACAGCAGGACTCCTGTCCTCACACAGAGGGAAATCGTAGGAAGAGGCAGACAGTTTAACAGGGTAAAAAGCCAGGCGTGGTGGTGCATGCCTGTGATCCAGCACTCAGGAGGCTGAGGCAGGAGGATCTGAGATCCCATCTCAAAAACTAAACCAAAAAACAAGGTAAGAACAAATGAAGGGGACTCTTCAGACAGGGGCCTGTGATATGAAGCTAATAAAAACAGAACAACATAGGAAACAATATACAATGATCACGAGGTGGATAGGGGCAATCAGCTTTCAAGCATTCATTCAGCAAACATTTCTTCAGACCAGTGGGAAACCTGCATGGGAGGTGTTCATTTTGTTTTCTTTTCTTTTTTTCTTTCTTTGATTTTTTTCTTTTTTATGGTACTGAGGTTTTTGTGCTGAGTTATATCCTCAGCCCTCTTTAGTTTTTGTTTTGAGACAGGATCTCACTAAGTTGCCCGGGTAAGGCTCAAATTTTGATCCTCCTGTCTCAGCTTCCCAGAGCACTTAGATCACAGGCATGCAGCCTCATGGCAGCCTGGCATTGTTCTTGCCAAGAATCAACCCAGTCCCTGCACTCAGGGAGAAATCAGGCTGGAGGAGAAAGACAGAAAAAGAGAGTCACAACCTAGGGTAGCGGGGAGAATGGTATCCAGACAGGAAAGGAGGTCTTGGAAGCTGGGTTTTGGAGGATGAGTAGGAGTTTGCGGGGTGAGAAGGACAACATTTGTAGTGAAGGAAAAACCAAGTCAGAGATAGAGAGAAAGGGGGGACATTCTCCTCCGCCAGGCCCAGGAGTAAGCATGGCTGCCCCCACAGCATACTGGAATGCCACCCGTGCCTTCATGATCCTGTCCGCCCTGTGCGCCACCTCAGGCATCATCATGGGTATTCTGGCCTTCGCCCAGCAGTCCAGCCTCACCCGCCTCTCCCGGCCGTTCTCTGCTGGCATCATGTTCTTTGCCTCCAGTGAGTGACCCCACGCCCCACTCAACCCCACTGAGCCCCAATCTAGACTCTGACCCTACTCCCTGAACCCATTGCATGAGCATGGCATTCCCTCTCCCGGCTCCCCACCCCCATACTGGGGACCAAATTGGGGTTTCGCCTCAGTGCTGAGTTGCAGCCCTGGTCCTTCTGCAGTTTTTATTTTGAGACAGGTCTTGCTTCAGTAATTTGGGCTGCATGCAAAGCCGAGATCTTCCTGCCTCAGCCTTGTGCCGCCCTGCTCTTTCTCATAACCAGCCGCAGCCCGAGCCACTGAGTTTTGTAAACGTAAATTCCTGTATGGTCCGGGGGCTCAGAACTAATAGACACCCCTAGACTCAGGATATTACAAGGTCTTTGTCTCTGTCCGGGGAACTTGACATCCAACCACCCAACCACCGTAACTCTAGTGAACCTCCCGCAGAACTTTAAAGAGGGAAAGAGCCCCCCAAATCACCCCCACGCCCCCCCCATCTCTTCCCGCCTCATCCCATTCCCCACGGCTGCACCCTCGGCGCCCCTCCCCCCGCAGCCCTGTTTGTCCTGCTGGCCTTGGCCATTTACACCGGAGTCACCGTCAGCTTCCTCGGCCGCCGCTTCGGGGACTGGCGCTTTTCCTGGTCCTACATCCTGAGCTGGGTGGCGCTGCTCATGACCTTCTTCGCAGGTACTGGGCTGGAGAGGGCGTGGGGTGGCAGGGCGTGCCCTCCCAGGGCCCCGCCCGGGTCTGCAGGCCTGGGCAGGCTGGGGGCCGCGGGCCCCCGTGGGTAGAGGTGCCAGCGGTTGCGGGGCGCACGGGTCCCCCTTTCTTCCCCCAGGCATCTTCTACATGTGCGCCTACCGCGTGCGAGAGTGCCGGCGCCTGTCCACGCCGCGCTGAGCTGCCGGCCGCTGGAGAGGAGAGGCCGGCGCCCTGCCTTCGCTTCCTGCTTCCTGCGGCGTCAGGGGCTCCGCGAGGGCCGGCCCCCGTGTCCGGAGGGGAAGGAGCTGAATAGGGCTTGGTGGGAGGCAGCAGAGAAGCCCCGAGCCCCACCTGCCAGGGGGGCTGTTAGAGACACTGCGGATCCCTTAGTGAGACGTTTGGGGTCAAATAAAAGTGATGTGAAACCATGCCAGTGTGGATCCTTTTGAGGGGTGAAGGAAAGAAACTGGGGAGAAACTGGGGTGCGTGGGGGCAAGTGCTGTGGGACAGAGGCCCAGGCTCTGGGCCCAGACAGCAGGCGCAGGAACTGGGACCACAGGTCCCACCTACACCAAGCCAGGCAACACTCCGAGACCCCTGCACATAGGATGTGCCCAGCACAGCGGAGCACTCTGTAGCTCCAGCTACGCAGTTTATCAAGACCTTGCCTCAAAACAAAAAGATCTGGAGGTGTAGCTCAGTGTGAAATCCCTGGGCTCAACCTTCAGGACATCAACAGAAAAAATAGACCTTATGCTAATAAATGTTATATGACTGATGGGCATCCTGCCTGTAATTCCAGCACTCAGGAGGCTGAGGCAGGGGGACTGCTGCAAATTCAAGGCGAGCCTGAACTGTATAATGAAACTATCTCAAAAAGACAAAAAAAATTATGTGACAGGAGGCCTCTTCCTAACATATTTACTGTGTCTCTGCACATAACAGTAGTGCTTTGTTTAGAGAAGCTTTCTCTAACACAGTGACAGTTAAGGCCTTTGGTAATAATTCACTGGTGCCTATGTAAGTACAAGCCTTACTAGGACTTATTCTAGTAATCACATTTGCAGGGAACGAGGCTAGCAGGGGCAATAATGGTTTAATTACGACTTCAGGGTCTCAGCTCTAGCAGCTTACTCAACATTTCCACCCAAGAACAACAGACATCTCAAATGTCACAGGTCTAAAAATAAGTGCTAATCTCTCACCCGCAAGAGCCCCTCCTGCGGCCTCCCCCATCCTAGGAAAGAACAGCTGCCTTGTACTCAGCTGCCCAGGCTGGCCTTGAACTTGGGACCCTCCAGCCACCGTGGCCTCAGGCTCCAGAGTAGCCAGGGTTCCTGGGATCACAGGGGCCAACGCCACCCACTCTAACCTCAGGCCGCCTGTGCTGGTCTGGCTCTCGCCCTCCCCACCCACTGCACCCCAGTTCCCTATCTCTGCTCCCAGCCCCCTATCTTAGATCAAAAGCTGAATCCCACCAAGGTCATAAGGGATCCCCATGTGCTGGCCTCTCCCGAGGTGAGACTGGTGCCCCGTAGCTCAGGGCCAGGCTGAAAATCATGTCTGAGTCATAACGAACCACAGCAGGCCATGCAGAGGGCTCAGAGGGTCCCTCCCCTCCCAGGAAAGGCAGAAGCTGTTTCAGGGAGGAGCTTTTCCTGCTCACTGCAGCTCTGCCAGCCTCCTTCGGGTCCGGGTGTGGCCCATGTCCCATAGGTCTTTGTTCAAAAGCCACCTCGTCGGGGAGGTGCCCTGGCCGCAGACCTCAAGTCATAAGTTATAATGCTGTCTCCCTCTCCTGCTTTTGTTTCTCCGCTGTCCTCTTCTCTGACATCTGAGCATCTGTCCCTCCAGAAATGTGAGCTCCATCAGGGTAGAGATCGGTGCCTATGCCTACTTCCCATCATCTCTAGGTCTCCCGTGCTTCCCAGATAGCGCTTGGCAATTGCTGGGAAGAATATTTACCTGGCAATAGACATTTACATAAACCAGTTGATGAGTATTTATTGATGTCAATATTATTGAGATTTACTCTAAGTATATTCAGATTGAATCTTCACTGCAAAAATATACCACATTGAATTAGTTAGTTAGTTAGTTATTGTCTCTTTGAGACAGGTTCTTTCTGCAGTTCAGGCTGGCCTTGGGCTCACTTCGTAGCCCAGGCTGTCAAATTTGCAACAATCCTCCTGCCTCAGCCTCCTGAGTGCTGGGATTACAGGAGTGCCCCACCACACCCGGCTAATCACATTAAATGTTAATAGAGTGGGTCTTGATAGAAATGGTGATTTTTTCATAAGAACTGTTCACTAAGAGTATAGGATTGAACCCCAGATTTCATGCATGCTAGACCATGTTAAATTCCATCTCCAGTCCTCTTATTTATTTCTTATCTAAAATAAGAGTTTCACTAAATTGCCCAGATTGGCCTCAAATTTGCTATCCTCCCACCTCTGCCTCCCAAGGAGCTAGAAGGCTCACTCCTCTCACTAAATATATAATATCATGGATAATGTATCCCCTCCATCCCCAGAGCTGAGCCCTACAGGTAGACGGATCTCATTTTTGCTTTCAAGTTCTTGAGGCCTGGAAAAAAAAAATATGGGAAGTGGTAGGAGGAGAATTACACCACGTGAAAGTGGATACAAGAGGAGAGGACCCAGGCTGGGCACGGAGGGGCCTTGGCTGGGGTTCAAGGATCTCGGCCCTACATGGTCTCCTGGTGGAGCAGAGCTTTAGGGCCCACTGGGGTGACTTGGAGGGTCAGGGCTTTGACCTGATGGCGAGGTGAAGAGGGAACCAGGTGGTGAGAGGGACTCTGGGGTTGAAGAATAAAGAATAATCCCTGGTATCTGTAAAAATACAAAAAAAAAAAAAAAAAAAAAAAGAGCAAGGCTGGGTGTAGGGCTGGGGCTGGAGGGAGGAGGGCAGGGTTAGGTTTAAGGCGAAGATGGTGCTGGTTTTGGAGTGTGATGGGGTCACACGGGGAGAGGCGCTGAGTGGTTTAGTGCCTCTGTGAAGGTGGGGTTGGGCCTGGGGTCAGGATGGGTTTCTGCTTGGGGATGGGGTGATGGGTTACATACCTGGGTGAGCCAAGGTCAGAACGGAGTCAAGGCCACAAACAGCTCTGCTCACCCCACTCTCTCGGGCCAGCGGCCCAAAGCCTGCCTGCTGTGCCTCCCCATGGCTCTGCCTGGGGCCTGCTCTGTGCTGCCGCCCATGGTGACCTTGGTCCATCCCGGGGAGCTTGTCTTCCCAAGCCTGTGCTCAAGGACAGCCACTTCCTCACTGACAAGGGCCTGAGCATGGGACAGGGGCCCAAAATTAAACCTCTGTACTAAGGAGGGGACACAGCCCCCTGGGACCTTTCTGGTTCTCCCCATAGCTGACTGTCCCAGAACAGCTGGCCCAGTTTGTAGATCCTGATCCAGATCTTCTTCTGGGTCACTCTCCTCTTTCCAGAGGAGATTTCCTGATTTCCTGAGCCCCCCACCTGTGCTGGGCATATGCACCTCATTCCTGCCGCAGGGGTGATGTCACCCAGGACCTATGCTGGAGGAAACATAAGGTTGAAGGCCAGAGGACCCTCCACTAATATTTTTGTCCCCAGGCTCCAGCCACCTGATTCTGGGGATAAGCTGCACCCTTCCCAAGCTGGAGGACCCACTTTGCGCAGAGTTGCCCGCCAACTCATTTCAGATGAGGTCACTGGCCACAAACTCTTCCTCTCCAGGAACCTTCTGATTCGTAACTCTGCTCTGTTTTCCTACCCCAGGCTCCAACCAGGGACCTGAAGTCTGAGCCCCTTTCCTGTGTGTTCTCCACTCAGTTCCGGGGAGCTGAGTCCCTAGAGCCAGCCTTTGGTACAGCTCAGAGCTGGGGGCCCCTCATCTCCCAGCACGAAAGGTTGCACAACCACAGGAAAGCATGACATGTCCCCAACTGTCCCCTCTGGCCACAGCTCCCCCTGCACCCTTTAACTCATTGGAGAGCCTGACCAGCTGCCTTCCGCCTGTGTCCCCCACCCCCTGGTTCTCACTCCTGCCCCTTCCAGGAAGCCCTGCTGTGGGGGGCACCCGGCGCAGGAGGTGTAGAAAGAACCTGCGAAAGAGGCATGCTCTAGACCGCACCTAAACCACGGATGCTTTGACACCCCAAGTCCTCCCCACCCCGAGCCTGTGGCGGGAAACCCGCTGGCAGGACAGGGACTGTCTGCAAACCAGGAAGGAGGGTATGTGAAGAGCTGCTGCCAGAACTGTGTGAAGCCAGCACCCCCGGGTGCCATCACTGTCACTGCCTTCTGCTTGTCCAGCTCAAGAGATCCAGGAGCCGTCCACAGCCTCCTCCTTCCTGCCTTCTGTGGCCCAGCAGCCAGAGTGGCAGCCTCTCCACCCCTTGGAACCCCACAACCCAGTGCTGGCCCATGGAGCCCTGCCGGTCCGTGGCCTTGTTCTCCAGCTCCCTGGGCCTGGTGTGCTTGCTGGTGGCCCTCAGCACCGACTTTTGGATAGTGGCCACAGGGACTAGCTCGGCTCACTCAGGCCTCTGGCCAAAAGGTGGCCGGGAGGATGAAGTGAAAGGTGAGAGCTGGGCTTTCCCTTGGGGAGATGGCTGGAGGAAGGGGCGCGCCCTCGAAGTCTCCTCTCTGTCGAGCAGGCTACATCCATGTGACACAGAGCTTCTGCATCCTGGCCGCCCTGTGGGGCCTGGTGGCCGTGGGCTTCCTGGTGCTGTCCTACATCCCTTCGCTGTCCGCCCCTGGCCGTGGTCCTCTGGTCTCCACCATCTCCGCATTCGCTGCAGGTCAGGCCTCGGGCTGGGCTCAGGCACTGGAGTGGGGGTCCCCCAGGGGCTCATCTGTCTCTCTCCTCATCCCCAGCTCTCTCCATGCTGGTGGCCATGGCGGTGTACACCAGTGAGCGCTGGAGCCAGGCTCCCAACCCGCAAGTCCAGACCTTCTTCTGCTGGTCCTTCTACCTGGGCTGGGTCTCCACCGTCCTGTTCCTCTGCGCAGGTGACCGTGCAGCCCACCCGCCTGCCGGGGGAGCTGGGGGGCCCCAGGGGTGGGGAGACCCAGGTGGGGAAGCACTTACACTCTCTGCCACCCCAGGTGCCCTGAGTCTGGCTGCTCACTGCAGTGCCCCCCGACCTGGCTACGAAACCTTGTGAGCAGGAGAGGCCAGGATGCGTTTGAGCACTGTGCCCAGGAAGTGTCCTCAGGAGTCACAGAAGGACAGCTGGACCCTCTGTCCTTCCATCCCAAACCATCCCCCTTCACCTATTTCTTCATTCATTCAATAAAAAATTGGCTAAAATCTGGCTTTTCCAAGATTAATTCAGCTAAGACATAAGCGACTGCCTGGGATGCTGAGGCAGGAGGGTCTGTTGAGCTTAGTCTGGGCAGCTCTAAGGTGGGTGAGGACAGAGGCATCCAGGAGAGTGGAGTGCCAGGCTGGACAGGGAAGTTACAGACCAGCTGTTTCTATTGGCCAGGTTGCAGCCAGATCCCAGGGAGGGCACTGGAAAGGCTGGCCTGGGGAGTCAGGAGGCACATGGACTGCGTGGCCTCTCTGAGGAAGGCCCCCAGGAACTTGAGCTGCTCTGGCGGTCGGGGATCTGGGGGTGGGGAGAGGGTGCTCCATGGCAAGAATGCAGAAGCAGGGGGTGGGGAGTGTTGGGAGCAGGTTTTCAATGTCACTCACTCACTGGCATCTCCTGAAGGTGACGGGGAATTAAAAATCATGAGCACACAGGGACACAGTCAGCTCTGAGTCCCTCCACAGACGTGGGGTGGAAGTCAGGACTGGAGATTAGAGACAAGAACAGGCTGGGAGGATGGAGCCTGCCTGGGGCCAGGGCCCAGGATGGAAAGGAGGGACCGTGTTATGGATTAAGAACTGGTGGTCAACTTAACACCAGCTGGATTACATCAGCATGGTGCTGAGCGTAGATGCTCCACCTGAGGAAAGTTGCCAACATAAATAAGAGAGGTGGAGAAGGAGGAGGAGGTTAAGGTGTTAATGTGTTGAGGCATTGTGGGTCTCCTATGAGTTGCTATTTGAGCCATTGGTTCTCCTGGAGAAGCTCTGGTCCTCACATTGAGCATGGCTTCCTGGCTCTGGAGTGGAAGATGTGTGCCGCTTAGTCTCCACGATGAACTCATCACACTGGCTTCCTGGCATGTACCCGACTGTGCTTGTCGTTGGAGGAGCTCGGGGCCTCCGTATCACTGAGGAGGATTGTGGTGCCTTTTAGGAGAGCCCTGGTCTTTGTTGTGTAGAACCCTCATCCCACCAGCACAGCTCCTTCACCTCGCTGGCATGGACTTCCACTGCTGACCTTTGCACAGATCTGTAAAAGAGACTGGCGTGAGTCCTTTTGTGGGCTCTGGACCTCCAGTTGGACTCATGGGAGGCATTGTCATGAGCTCGTGGTTTTCATCTGGACTCATGTGGGACATTGTTGTGGGATTTAGGCCTTTGACTAAATAGTCTATGTCTTTGGTGTTGCAGATAAATTTCCTGCATTATCTTGTGTTAACTCTCAGTGACCATTATAAAAATATTATAAACTCCATGTCCTGATTCTGATTGTTCTCTGCATAACCCCTAACTACAACAGACGGGCAGGAGGAACAGGGCTTGGGGACCCATGGCTTTGTGGTGTACAGGCAAGTAAGGGCAAGTTAGTGCCCAGGGCTCTGGCCTGACAATCTGAGGGCTGCGGTACTATCCTGTGGTGGCATGTTGGGCCCCAGGGAACAGCTAGGAACCAGCGAGGACTCAAATCTGGGGCTGGAGATGGATCAGAGTAGAATCAGTGGAGAGCCAGAACCACAGCCTGCAAAGGGCCTGTCAGGGCACAGCCAGAGAACTGGGGACCAGGAAGCCTCTGGCGTCCCACAAAGTCAAGGCAAGAGAAGTTTCTAGGAAGCTTTGATCTACCTTGTTATGGTCAAGCTCCCCCAGACCCACCACTCCTTCCAGTCAGCTGTTATTCTGTGAACCGAGTCACTGGTACATGGTGGGTGGTGCCTGCATACCTGCAATTCCAGGACTTTGGCGGGCAAGTCCTTTGCTGAGGTAAGAGATCAAAAGTGCAAATCCCAGGCCAGGTGTGATGACTCACACCTATAAGCACAGCCCTCAGGAGGCTGAGACAGGAGGATTGCTATGAGTTTGAGGTCACTCAGGGCTACATAGTGAGACCCTGTCTCAAAAAATAAAATTAAACAAACAAAAAGTGCAAGTCCCACCTGGACAGTTTAGCAAGACCTTGTCTGAAAATAAAAAAATGAAAAGATTGAGGATGTAGCTCAGCCGTAGGGCACTCTGGGTCAGGTTCTATCTCCAGGATGGTGAAGGGGAGGAACCAGCTGCTGTGTATGTGTGTTGATCCCTTTAAACCGTTGCTGGGGAGGTTCTAGAACCCCTGGCTGTCTCACAGAGCCCCAGTCTCCCTACCCCCAGCCCTCTGGAGTCTCAGAAGCCCTGGGAGCTGGGAGCCGTTCTCTAGTGTGTGTGTCTGTGTAAGGTAGACTCGAAAGGGACCAGGCCGCAGATGGGACTTTGCCCTGGAGGAGGGAGGTCTCTGGGACGGCAGGTTTCTCAGTTGTGAGGCTGTGGGGAAGTCTCAAAGTCCCCTACCGGAAGACTGGGGAATGGCAGGAGGCGGATCCCCAGGCAAGGTTGCTGAGGAATAAGCCCGGGCTGTGGGGGGACCTGGACCTGGGGGAGAGGTCCGATGGGGCCTCAGGTGTCAGCCAGCCCTGCCTCTGTGGCCCCGGCAGCGGCCTGCCTAGCATGGGAATGACACAAGGCCTTCGGGGTTGGGGCACTTCGCTCAGCTTCTTGGCCAGCGTCTTCACGATCCTGTCCACGGTAACCAACAACTGGATTCACCATGAGAAGGCCCACAGTGGCCTGTGGCAAGAGGGCACCCAGGGCGGGTGCTCTGGCATCTCCCACCAGCGTGAGCTCCCCACGGGTGTCAGGCCACACACTCAGAATACCCCCTGCCCGGCCTTGCCCCCGGCCACCGCCTACCCTAAGCGCACCTATTTCCCGATACCCGGTCCCTGCCACAACAGGAACCCTGAGTCCCAGAGTCCCGCTCCGGGTTAGGAGGGCGAGGATCCACCGGCGCCCGTGCACGAGGCTCATGCGGCCCGCTGTCCCCAGCAGCGATTTCGGTGGCCGGGGTGTGCATGGTGCTGGCAGGTGGCTTCGGCGTGCTGGCCACACTGATGGGGTTACGCCTGTTGTATCGCGCGGACGAGTCGCTGCGGAGCCAGACCACAACCGCCTTGCTCTTCCTCAGTGGTGAGCAGACGGAGGGTGGGTCTGGGGGATCCTCAGGCTTGGGGAGCGAGGCGGGGACCCGGGGACTGACAAACGGAGGCAGTGATCACTGGAGGAGGTAGGGCGGGGCCAAGGGCAGAGGCGTGACTTGAGCCGAGAAAGGGCGCTGTCACGGCATGGGCGTGGCAGGTGGGTAGGGAATGGGCGGGGCCCGAGTCCGCAGCACCAGGTCGCGCTCACCTGGCGAGCGGGCGTGGCCCAGGGCTGCTGTTGCTGCTAGCGCTGATCAGCTACTCGGCGGCGAGTGCGAGGAAGGAAGACGGCTTCTCCTGGTCCTATTTTGCAGGGTGGCTGGCTTTACCATTCTTTGTTCTCGCGGGTAACCTGGCCGGTGGGAAGAGGGTGGGAAATTGCCCCGGGGTACCCCATCCCTGGAGATGTCAGGGGCCCACCTGACATCTCGCGGCTCGTTCCTGTCCCCACAGGCTGCTGCTTCCTGCTGGTGGACGTGATCCTGCAGAGCGCGGAGGTCATCGGCAACTTCCCAGTTTGCTTGTGAGCGCGCCAGCCCGGGGCGTAATAAAATGACGGCTCGGCTGCATGTGTCTTTCTGGTGTGTCGGCGCGAACACGGGGTACGCTGGGCTCAGCGAGGAGGGGAGGGCTGGAGCCCACAGAGAATGTGGAGACGGGAGGGACACGGACGCGGAAACACGAACTCAGCCAGAGGGGACGCGCGCGCACAGTGGAGAGCTGAGCGCGGGAGGACGCGGATGAAGAGCGGCTGGGAAACAAGAGAGGCGAGATGGAACAGGGAACGTGGACTTGGGCAGGCGGGGAATGAAGTGGGTTCCGGAGGGGAAGAGGTGATTTAGGGACGCCAGGGGGAGAATAAGGGAACCCTGAGATCTCCGTCCCCGTACCAGAGTACTCGCTCGGGGATTCGACCTTTCCCCTAGTTCCCTGCCACGCCCCCTGCGCCGAGGCCTCGGGTCCCGCCCCTATCCCCTGGCACCGCTTCCTATTGGCCTTCCACGCGCGCCACACCTCCCCTCCATTCTCCTGTCTGATTGGTTATATGGGTGGGGAAACAATCTCCGTGGTAGTTGACTGGTTGGTGGCCCGGCGCGCAGGCGCAAAGACTCACTGTGGAGGCGGAGCGTACAGACTGGCGGAGGGTACAGGCAGACTGCAGGTGGCTGTGGCGGAAGATGGCGGAGCTGCGCGCGCTTGTGGCTGTCAAGAGGGTCATCGACTTCGCGGTGAAGGTGACCGGGCCCCCCTCTCCCACCTTCCAGAGACCCGCAGTCATGCGCTTCCGTGATCGCGAGCGCGCGCCGCGTGGGGCTCTGCTCCTAACCTCTGATCTCTGCCACTGTTCCCCAGAATGGTCAGTCACACCTAGGGACAAAGGTCAAAGGTTGCGAGGTTTTGACGTCCCGTCCCTCTGCTGTCACCACCTCTAACTTCTCCTTGCTCTGGACTCACTGTCGTGATAATCGTGTGCAGAGGGAGTTACCTTCTCTAGTTCTTAGCAGCTGGAAGAGTCGTAGCTCCTATTAACACATGGAGAAACTAAGGCACAAAGAGATTCTCTCCACTAAGGAAGGGCAGAGCGGGAATCCTATCCAGTTCCTCTGATTCTGCATTCAGACTGGTGCTTTCACTCTCTAGACTACACTGCCTTCTCATTTGATTCTTAGAATACTCCAGATGTGCTGTGATGGGGTCAGACAGGGCACTGTGGGGCCCGGCAATTTTCAACCCTCATAGCCATAGGGTGAGCGAGGAGGCTGTGGCCAGGACTGGAGGGAGAAGTGTGTGTGCCAGAGAGGAAAGTTCAAAGGGCTGGCCTGCCTTAGGGAGTTGATCACACTCTCCATGAAAGGCCGGGAAAGCAATGTCCTTGAGGGCCTGGGCTGCCTCCAGGGTGAAGCCAGTGTGGACAGAGGTGAATCAGACATGCTCCCCAAGTCAGTTTTTCCCAGTGCTTGGCCCAGCCTGAGCTGATGGTCCACTGCTCATGCCTGTGAGCTCACTGTTGTGTCCCCAGGGAGGCTTGCACAGGATCTAGCACAATGGAGACCTCCTCAGGGTGGGGAAAGCCAGGCCATGGAGTTCATATTGACATGTGGCATGGGGCATGGGGCATAAGGCGGAAAGTACAGACATACTTGAAGACCTCAGTGATCCTTAACAGCTGACAGATGCCAGGAAGCAATCTAGGTTCTTTTTTTTTTTTTTTTTTTTTTTGTCTTTTTCCTTTTTATCGGTACCGGGGATCGAACTCACGACTGCCTGCTTGAAAGGCAGGCATTTATGCTGCTGAGCTAAACCTCCAGCCCCCACAATCTAGGTTCTTTATAGGTTCTTTATAGGTACCCATTTCTGTATCCTCTGTGTTGAACAGATAAACTGAGGCCTGTGGCGGTTCTGTTTGCCAGATCACCCAGCTAATAAGGAGCCATGATAGGCAGGTCTGGCTCCCAGTCTGTGCCATGGTTTGGGGTCCCTCCTGGATTCCTGCTTCCCTGGGCCTCCTGTCCCTGCCTCAGCTGTGGTCTCCTTGGCTTTCGATAGCTGGACTCAGCTCTGTGTTTGACTCAGTCCAGGCCCAGCATCACCTGGCTCAGGGGTGCCTGCATTGTGTCCCTCAGAAGAACAGGAGACACAGAATTACCAGCTCCTGTGCTTCACTGACATCAGTGCCCTGTCACCTCCCACACTGCTCCCTCCTACATCCTGTCTGGAACCCTCTGATGGTGGTCTTTTCAGCACAGCTGAATGGAGCACACATTGCCAGCCATGCAATCACCAGGTAGACCCACTCCCAACCCCTCGCCCTCCACTGCTGTTGGCTCACAGCCCTTGTCCCTGGCTTCATTTTCTTCCTTGGCTCCTGTCTCTCCCCTTAACCCATCCTCTCCCAGCCTTAAGGGTCTTCCTGCTTTCAGCACTGTCCTGTCTGCCCCTGTTCATGGCCTTCTAGGACCCCCCTAGCGCCCCCCTCCCCCCAGGCTTCTTTGTCTCAGGGCAAAGTCCTAGCCCTTGATGTGGTCCTGGATAGCCTTAGTGGCTTGGTCCCGCTGTCCATGTCCCTTGGGAAACACTTTTTATCTCTATTTCCACAAGCCCAGCCTACCTCTCCTCTCCTGATAAACCAGGCTGCTTTTGCTCCAGGTTTAGCTGGAGAGGAGGGGACTTCACCTTGTTCTTGGCTGTAATCACAGCAACATTGTTTCAGCCTCTTCCAAGAGCCCCACCACCATACCACACCCCGGGCCTACTTTGGCGTGTTCCCAGACACTTCCACAGCCCCTGGGTTCGCTCCCACCCCTCTCCCCTCACTGGATGCCCCGTTTGCCGCAGTGTCTGCCCTCCAGCCACCCTCAGACTGGCAGATCCTTGTGGGAAAGGCCAGGTCTGAGTGCTGTGCTCCCAGCATTGCTCCTCCTTCAATCCTTCAAGGCTCTGCTCAGAGATCGCCTTCTCTTTGAGACCTTCCCTGGTCCCCTACTTAAAATGACAGCTGCCAGAGTCCCTGTTCCCCTCCTTGCCACACCGGCCCGTACTCTTAGGATGTAATCTACAGTATAATTTACTTATTTATCGCCATAGTGTTTTGTCCAGCCTTCTGGAATTTGATTGTGTCTTGGGTGTTCCTGTGGGCATGCTTACAGACAGCAGGCATGCGCTACTAGGATGGTTCCTAGCCTGGCTGCCTGAGTCCACTTCCACTTCAAGACCTTGAGGAAGTTGCGGCTCCACGTAGAGCTGCAGAGAAGGCTCTGTGCCATGGGGGGTGATGACAACACCGTTGTCCTTGGGTTGTAGTGAGGTTGAGGTGAGCCCAAGCAGTCCTTGGCCGGAGCTCAGTACTGCTGGTACCATGATATCCATAGTGGAGGTTTATTTCCCTCATTATTCAAAACATAACCTGCTCTGCTCTGCTCAGTGTGGTACTGGATGCAGGATATCAGTGGGAATCTGGCAGCTCAGGCCTAAGCCCTAGGTCCTTTTCCAGGTGCCCTGGAGAAACTGGAGCGGTTTTGTATTCCTACCTAGGGACCTTTTTTGGGGTTTTTTTGTTTTTGTTTTTGTTTTTTTTTTTCAGTGCTCAGGTTCAACCCAGGACCTTTCCCTTGGACAACACCTCCAGGCCTTTGAATGTTTTGATTCTGAGACAGGGTTTCTCTGAGTCTCTAAGCTGCCTGGGCTGGGCTCAAGCTTGCAGACCTCATCCCTCAGCCTCCCAGGTGCTGGGATGACAGGTGTGCAACACCACACCCAGTTTGGGGTGCATTTTCATAAAGAGGACCCCCAGGCACAGCAACATCAAGCCCCGCCCTCTCAGTTCTGGAACATAGTGGATGGTTTTTGCCCACCTTTCCCCTTGGCCACACACACTGGTACCTCCCAGGATCCTCTGGGGTCTCCTCCTCTGTCAGGTCCTCTGGTCATCTTTGTCTGCCCCAGAAGACCTGCTTGTTGGAAAGCCTTAGAGCTGCAGCAGTCATTGGTGCCTGGCCTCTGGCTGGCCTTGCTGTCCTGCTTGCTCCGTGCCCTGGCCACCTGCCCTTTCCTGTCATGCTTGGCAGAAGAGTAGAAGCCAGAATCCCACAGGAGGCTGTGCACTGTGACAGGGGTCAGGAGGGGCTGCCAGAGCGGCTGTGAAGCTCTGTCATACCCAGTGGCACAGATCGGAGGCTGGCCCTCTGATTTCACACTCAGCCTCTTTTGGGGTCATGGGGTCCAAGACAGACTTGAGGGTTAGACCCCTGCTCCTGTCCTTTTCCTGCTCTGTGTCCTAAGGCAAAGCACCAGTGCCTCAATTGTCCCATCTGCAAAATGGGCACAATCATGAAGGTTAATAGGTCGCCCCTTGAAGAGAAACCTTTGACACTCCACGCTGAATCACCTAAGCAAAACAAAACACAAAGCATGCTGGTTTCCAGGCCAGCCATTGCATCCTGACTTGTGTAATATAACTAAGCAGCATTTCAAGCTGGAAGCCAACTGAAGCTGTCCGGGTCCTCTGCTGGGTGAGCCCATGAGCTGGCAGGATTTGCAGTGCTGGGAAGTTCTTGTCACTTTCTTCTGGGAGCCAGAACCAGGAGCTTGGGGCAAGGTCCAGCCCAGCTAGGTCCTGGTTGAGTAGGGATTAGGGGTTTTCTAACCTCCCTGACTCATCGGTTTAGGCCTTTCTGGATGGGGGCTGGTACGTCATGTTTTAATTTAATTTCCAAGAAAAGAGAAGGCGTTTGCCATGCTGGCAAGGGAGGTCTGGTTTGAGTGTGGGTCCTCTCACAGGTGTTTTCCGATCACCTACAGTGTGCACCATGCAAGGTTTGGGGGCAACACAGGCAGTCCCTGCCTTCCCGGGTTGGCGCTCCTCAGGGAGGGGACGGAGGACAGAGACCAGTGCCACACACGGGGGTCTGTCAGGGCAGACTTCCACAGGGCCGGAGGCAGTGGTGCATCTTCCAGGGAACAAGGCAGAGGCTTGGAAGATGATTGGGAAGGGTTGTCACGGGCAGAGGGACCCTGGCCGCAGAGGGGTCAGTTTCTCCTGCGCAATGGGCAGTGAGAGAGAACGTGTGTGCCGGGCTGAGTGTGTTCCTGGGGTGGAAGATGCAGGCAGATTCCTAAGCGCACGTTTACTTAGTTCTGAAACTCCAGCTGCATTTTTAGTGTTAAAATGACATTTTTGGGAGGGCAGGGGGTATACTGGAGCCCAGAGCCTCTGCACTGAGCGGCATCCCCAGCCTCTGTCTTCATCTTTTATTTTGAAATGGGGTCTTTCTAAATGAATAAATTACCCAGGCTGCGCTCAGACTTGCATCCACATGCCTCCGCCTCCCCGAGTGCTGGGGTTACAGGTGTTTGCCACCACACCCAGCTTTTAAAGTGACTTTTGGAAAGTGAGATGACAGTCATTGAAAACAATGATTGTTCTCCTTCTACTACTCCCGCTGGTCACTCTCTGCCCTCCTCTGTCCTACAGTGTTGGGGCAGATTCAGGCTGGGAGGGCCCTGACACAATTCCACATTCCTGTCCGATTCCTTGCGGTCCCTATGAGGAGCTGCCTCACCAGCCCCAAAGAACAGGAGGCAGGGACCTAGCAAGCTGGAGTGGCCCAGTGTCCCCAGCTGGCCCAGTCTGTCCCCCTGGGTTGCCCCAGGCAGCCCTTGGTGGCTGCCACCTGGGAGAAGAGAAGGAAGGCAAAGACCCCAAGCAGCAGCTCAGCAAGCTCCTCCCCTCCCCATTCTGAGAGTCTCACCCAGAGCCCTGGGGGTGGCCTGGACTTGCTCATCTTTCAGCCCAGCATCAGGGCCATCAGTTCTCCCTTCACAGTCCTCTCCGTCCTTCCTGTGCTCCCA
This sequence comes from Cavia porcellus, assembly GCF_034190915.1. Lineage (NCBI taxonomy): Eukaryota > Metazoa > Chordata > Mammalia > Rodentia > Caviidae > Cavia > Cavia porcellus. The sequence continues at coordinate 29,427,863 of NW_026947490.1, read as the reverse complement.
GTCCCAGTCAGCTCACCACAGTGACACACAGACAACCCTCTCACCACTTCCTCGGGTCATTTTCCAACTTTCTCCAGAACAGTCCAGAACTTTAGTTGGACCCAGCGGATCTTTTCCCCTCCTGTAGCCCCAGGACCAAGGACCGGCTCCTGGCCCAGCCTCCTGGGCCTGTGTAGTAGCATTGTTTCCTGTGGGCTGACCCAAGGTACCTCGGGCTTAGTGGCGTCCAACCATGCGGCCGATTCTCTTGCAGTTCTGGGGCCCAGAGCCGGGCACCAGCCTCCCTGGGGTCCCTCAGGTGTCAGCAGAGCTTGGCTCCCTTTGCAGCCTGGGCGGTTGTTCCCCTTCTGCCCCAGCTTCCCACAATCTCTGTCTTCCTTGGTCCGAGGCCTGTTGCCCAGTCTTCAAAGCCAGCAGCAGCACCTGCAGCCTCTAACTCTGGTTGTCTGTTGAGGGACCCATGTGATTCCACTGAATGATGCAGGTACCTCTCCCACCTCAAAATCCTTAGCTTAGTCATGTCCAGGAAGTCCCTTTGGGATCTAAGGACTTACCCCCATTCCAGGACACGGAGCTCTTTGGAGGGCTATTGATGTACCTGTCATGGCAGAGCAGACTGACTTCCCTGTGCTTCCCACCAACTATACTGGCTTCTGTGTACCTCATGTGGACCTTGCTGCCTCCTGCCCCAGGACCTTGACACCTGCTGCTGCCCCTCCTGGAACTCATGTCCCTTGAACTCCACCTCATCAGCTTTGTTCATCTTTCGATTGCTGTCAAAATTTTTATCTTACTCCAATAGAGACCTTCAAGTCTCCCATGGCAGACCCAGTTGGGCCCTGTCACCCTCTGACAGCTCCCCACTCATTCAGGGGCACCTACGGCAGATCCACACATAGCTCCCTGATACAGCCATCTTCGCAGAGGGCCTCTGTCACTGTCATGAAGGGACAGATCTTTGGAGGGAAGTGTCTCGGATTATCTATGTAGGCACCCTATGGGGAAAGGAGAGGGTTTGCTCATGTACCCTATCAGGGACCTGGCCTAGATCCCCAACCTCCCAAATGAATGTACCATTGCAGAGTTTGAGATTCTGGGGGCTGAGACAAAGAGCTTCTCAGGGAGGCCCAGGTTTATTAGGTTTTCAGACAAAGAGAGGAAAATACAAGAACTGAGCAGAATCTTGGGAGTCACCTCAAAGACTTCTCCAAGTAGTAAATTATGCCAATGTAGGAGGACCATCTTATCTCCATGACGACATTTACGGTAGGCATGAAATTCCCACAGCTGCAGTCTCTGTCTCCTTGAGGTTGGAGCCAGGTGTCCTCGGCTCTGGCCTCACACTGCAGGCCTCAGCCAGGACCAGTGACTCACTGGGGTTCACTTACTATGGATCCGCTGCCCATCTCCAGATAAGGGGTCCAGGCCTGGGACAGACTCACAGATAAGCGCAGAAACCAATTAGTTAATTTTAAACCCTGCTCAGAGCCACTTTGTAGGGGTCTCCATCAGCGCCCCACCCAACTTGGTGGACTCCTCGGGTGCCGGTGTTTTCGGGAAGGTTGTGAGCATGTGTGCATTGTGAAACACACCCAGAAGGCTGGCGCTTGAAAGGCATGGGTGCTGCCAGGCCCTGGGGTGTGTGGTAAGGGTGAGGGGTGTCCCAGGACCCTTACACCCGGGTATTTATGTATCAGTGCGCATTTCTAGCAGTTCCTGGCACCTCGAACATCCTTTTTTTCACTGTGGCTTACAGCAAAGAAGTTTCACAGGTGGCTCTCAGAGTGCAGCGGTGTGGGAACGATCAGTGTGGAAACGATTGTATCAAACGTCTCTGGCACTCAGGAAGGGTCTGAGTGAGATGGGAGTGGGTGGCCTGCCGTCACCTGGGAGTTCTGACCGGCTCTGGGATGGAGCCAGGTGGCCCTGGACCAGGAGACCCTGCCTCTTCCCCAGCCGTGTTGTCCCCACCCACAATTGCCCTGGCCTCCTGCCCTGCGAGCCCCTGACCCTGCCCTCCTCTCCTGCTGTGCAGATCCGGGTGAAGCCTGACAAGACTGGGGTGGTCACTGATGGGGTGAAGCACTCCATGAACCCCTTCTGTGAGATAGCCGTGGAGGAGGCTGTGAGGCTCAAGGAGAAGAAGCTGGTGAAGGAGATCATCGCCGTCAGCTGTGGCCCCGTACAGTGCCAGGTGCCAGGGGACACGATGTCTGGGGCCTGAGGGAGGAAGATCTCGGGCCCAGCCTCCTCTTTCCCCATCACAGAAGCCATCTCACTCCAGCTTTCTCCTGGCCAGGAGACCATCCGCACAGCCCTGGCTATGGGTGCAGACCGAGGCATCCACGTGGAGGTGCCAGCCGCGGAGGCTGAGCGCATGGGTCCCCTGCAAGTGGCCCGGGTCCTGGCTAAGCTGGCCGAGAGAGAGAAGGTGGACCTGGTGCTGCTGGGCAAGCAGGTAGGTTGTGCCGCGCTATTGTGCTCACCTAGTCCCTGCCCAGTACTGGGTTCAGGGTGATAGTGTGGCCCTGTCCTGTCTGAGGGCTGGGTGATCACGCTGAGTGTCTGCATGATTCTTGAGATCCTCATGGACGAGCTCCGGTCTCTGAGGTTGGGCCAGGCCAAGGACAGCATGGGCGTCACAGCAGGTGGGGACGGAGCCTGGGTCTGGCGTGGTGACTCGGAGGTGGAAGGCCGGGGGAGGACAGGATGAGAGGGGGCTCCCATGGCATAGGGCGGTGGGGAGGGCAGGAGAAGACTCTGGGGACACACAGGGTTTGGCTAGGAGAGGGCCGGGGCCTGCCAAGGAGCTGTGGCTTGCAGGACGGTGGGAGCCATGACAGGTGTGAGCAAGAGCAGACAGGACCAGCTCGGGTGCAGAGGGACACCTCAAGCCAGAGCTGGGAGGGGCTGGGCTGGGCAGGAGGCCCAAGGCTGCCAGTCTCTCTCAGGTGCAGCTCCCAGGCCCATCCCATTAGAGACAGATGTCATGGCCTCCTGTCATGCAGGGGATGGAGAGGGGAAAGGATGTCAAAAGAAATGAGGGAGAGCAGATGCTGAGGGAGAAACCCTTGCGTCAGTGGTAGCCACAGCGGGCGGGCTGTGTGTTACCATTGAAAGTTCTAAAAGGCCCAGGTTCACTGCCCTAGACTGACTTTTTGTATTGTTTTGGTTTTGGTGTTTGAGATTGGATCTGCATATGTAGTCCACGTTGGCCTTGAACTCACTATGTAGTTCAGACTGGCTCAAATTCATGGCGGTCCTCCTGCCTCAGCCTCCTGCGTGCTGGGATTACAGACGTGCACCACCACATCCAGCAGCTGTCCTCTCTTTCCTTTTTCTTTTTTCTCTTTTTTGAGGTAAAATGAGGCACAGACAACAGGGTACAGGCAACTGACAGAAAGAGCTGGGGTTCAGTCGGGAGAGGCAGGGGTGCCAGGGAGCCAAGTAGCACTGGGGCAGAGAGGCAGACAGGGCCAGGTGGGTCACTGGGTGTCACAGAGATTACCCACAGCATGATTACGGATCAGAGTGTGATCCGTAAACTGAAACTGAGGGCCTAACTGGAGAACAGGCTGAGGAGACAAGGGCTGGGTGAGCTTTGGGGTGCAGATCTCACAGGCTCCCAGGCCCCAGGTATGGCAGCCAGGCCTCCTGGAGCTTCGTGCTGGTGGACCTCAGATTGGTGGTGTCCTGCCGGTCCTGGCTGCCAGGGACACTGCCTGGGCCCAGTGCTATGGCTGGTGAGATAGCAGCTGGACTGGTCAGGAGGCAGTTCGGTCCACACAGCAGGGCCACGGGTCAGACTGCCTGGAGCCCTGCAACGCAGTTACCAGGTCATGGGAGTGGCCTCTGGACACAGCTTGGTTCAAGGCCAGTGCAGCAGAGGGTACAGCTGAGGGTACAGCTCCTTTGCCTGGACTTCGCTCTCTGTATCTGCTGCTCACGTCCCGCTGACTCAGCAGCTCAGTGGGCTGTGCATAACTCGCTCCCCAGCGCTCCAGCAAAGCACCTGGGGCTGGGTCTTCACCAGCCCAGTTTGAGTCCCGTATATCCCTGCACCAAGCACCAGGTTAGAGGTTAGGACATCCTCGCTGGCCAGGATTCTGTGCATCCAGCCCCCAGATGTGGCTGGCCCCAGGCCTGGCTGGTGGGAGGCTCGTATGAATATTCATATTGAAGACAGGGAGCTGGTGGTGGGGCAGCCAGGTGGCTCCCCAGGCCCCAGACAAGGGACCGCTTATCTCTGTGTCCAAGTAGGAGGATCTTTCTAGAGGAAGACTTAGCAAACCATGGCCCAGGGCACAGGCATCTTATTTTATTAATAGTTTTATTGGAATACCCATGTGCAGTCATTGACGTCTTGCCTGTGGTTGCTTGTGCACTGCGGTGGCGGCACTGAGTCCTGACGGAGACCCCCACTGGCTCATTAGAGAAAGTGTTTGCTAGCTGGGTTTGGTGGTGTGCACCTGTAATGCAGGGCTCTGGGAGGCTGAGGCAGGACGATCACAACTTCAAATCCCACGTGGGGGACTTAGTGACTTAGCAAGGCCAGGATTCAAAATAAAAAGTAAAATGGGCTGGAGACATTGCTCAGCACAAAGGCCCTGGCTTCAGTCCTCAGGGCCAGAGTCAGGCAGAGAAGAGAAAAAAAAAGGAAAGCAAATGTTTCTTGATTCCTATTCTAGACAGAGGCATGAAAGGGCTGGGAGAAGCTCCATGGATCATTAGTCTCCTCTCTACCCACTCAGGCCATCGATGACGACTGTAACCAGACGGGTCAGATGACAGCTGGACTTCTAGACTGGCCACAGGTGAGGCCAGAGGAGGAGCGCTTGCCATGTGACAGGCCCCCTCAAACTCTGCCCTGCCACAGGGGCTTTGCACTTGTTGCTTCTCCTCCCAGAACATGGTTCCAGCCCCCTGGCTTCCTGGCTCCCCTCCTTTGGGTCTTGCTTTGCTATCCTCTCTGGGAAGGGCCTTCCTGCCTCACCCTGGATGGAACAAACACCTCACACCCACCCCCAAATCCAAGGTCTTTAGATCCATTCATGCATATCCATTATCATGGATAATTCTAAGGTTTTCACAGCAACATTTAAAAAGTAAAGAGAAACATACCAACAGGTGTTCATGAATTTGCTTTTCCAGTACTGTAAATTGTAATTCTCCTCTCCTAACTAGTTGGAATTATAGGCACATTCCACCATACTTCAGTATATGTAAAATATTGTAATATTAACATGTAGCCAATATAAACAATACTGAGGTATCGTATTCTTTTTTTGTACCAAGATTTTGAGATGAAATATGTTAACTGTGCATCTCAGAACAGGTGCTAAATTTGCATCAGAACTATCTGATTTGGATACTAAAAGCTCACAGTTGAAAACATGGGTTCATCCACCTGAGTTGTTGCAAACGGGCTTAAAAATTTTCTTGTCACTTCACGGAGGTTTTGTTAGCAGCTCTCACAACACTACTGATGTACATCGAGTGTATGATCTGGTTAGTGTTAACCTACACAATTCCATTTCCAGTTTTTATTGCTTCCTTTGGTGCACAGGTATAGATACTCTGTTGTTAGCCTCAGTAGGAGCCAGCTTTCAGAGGCGTGTTATTCAAGCCCTGCTGCCTCAGTTTCCTAAATCCATCAAGTGTGAATAACAGCATTTATCTCAGAATTTCAACTGGATGTGTGGCTTGGTTACTCTTCTCTCATTGCTGAGACAAAATACCCAATAGCAAGATGAAGGAAGGAAAGGTTTATTTAGCTCATTGTTTGTGGAGGTTTCAGTCCATAATCAGCTGGCTCCAAGGCTGAGTGGCCTGACAGTGATTCAGCACAAGGCAGCAGCCAGAGCAAAAAGGAGAAAAAGGTACAATGTGTATATTGTACACAGGCCCAAGGCTTCCTTTAGGAGAGTGTAGCACTCAAAATCTTCTTGCCCTCCTCTTGCACAGGATGAGGATATTTACACAGTAAGAATCCTGGCCCCTCCGGAGTCTCTCAGTTAAACTTCTAAACTGCTCCAGTTGACACAATGTGACACAAGTACATGTGAATTCTGTGTTACTCCTAAAATAAGACCTAATTAGGAAGAAAACAGTACCAGCCTAACCAGCCTATCCATGCCTTCCCTGCCCTTACAGAGCAACCCACAGGAAGAGAATAGTGAGGTGTAATCTGCCAGACACTGGCTGTCACCATGGTAAGGAGCAGCTAATCCTGATTCCAATTGGGCAGGTCCAGTTAGGTCTTATTGTGCAGAACCTGGCTGCCTAGAACTGGAGTCAACTCTCAATGCACATTCATTCAACACTCTTCTTAAGGAGGGGCTCTAGGGGGCCCGATCAGGGAAAGGGAGGCACCCCCCAGATGGCTGAGATCCTTTTCCATGGCTCCCCGCCAATTTTTGCATCTTACAGGCCTCTGTGTCCTTCCCTCGAGCCTCTATCCGCTTGTCTTTGCCGAGGACCGCTCTGTGCCTGACCTGCATTAACCCCGCCTGCTCTTCTACTGCGCTGTCCCTCCCCAGGGCACGTTCGCCTCCCAGGTGACACTGGAGGGGGACAAGTTGAAAGTGGAGCGGGAGATTGACGGGGGCCTGGAGACCCTTCGCCTGAAGCTGCCAGCCGTGGTGACCGCAGACCTGCGGCTCAACGAGCCCCGCTACGCCACCTTGCCCAACATCATGGTGAGCATGCTGCCGCCCTTGCTGCAGGGAAGGGTGCTGGGGGAGGGAGGAGGTTGGCTGAGGCAGCAGTCATCAAAGGGAACAGGCGGGTCACTGGCCAACAGAGTACACGGGCTGAGAGTCCTTAGAGCTACTTGGCTAATAGTCTGGGCTGGTCATTTCAGCAGGTGGAAGGCTTTACCGGGCAGCAGATCCAGCCAGTGGGCAGGCTCCCTGGGCAGTCATGGCCAAGGAAAGAGATGCATTCAGCGGTTTGGTTTCAAGGAAGGTTCCCTTGGTAGTTTTTGTCAATAGGAAGTTACGATGAAGGTCATCTTGAGTAACAAGGAAGGGCCAGTGGAGTGTGTTGGCCAGTAGGAAGAGTTCTTTGGTCATCTCGGACCCGCTGAGTTCAGTGGGTCATTTCAGCCAATAGAAAACACTCAGTGTATCAAAAGGGAGGGATCAGTGGGTCCTCTCAGCCAATGATGAGCAGGCAGTGGGTGGCTAACCAATAGGAAATGTCCTGAGTCCATTGAGTCATTACTGCCAAAGGATGGGTCTTTTGGGCTTCCTGATGAGGTTTGCTAAATAAAGAGGGCTCTGGGCATAGCTGAGCCTCCTGGGCTATCCCAGCCAACGGGAAAGGTCTGTACCAAGCACCGCGCTAGGAGAGTTTGCACATGTCCTGGTTCTGCGATGGTCCTGCACTGTGGCACCCTGGGAAGGAGGTTGGGGAGGGGGCTGGGAAAGTGGGGATGGGTGGGCAGGACTTCAGCAGCCTCATGAATCTGGTTCCCCACACACAGAAAGCCAAGAAGAAGAAGGTCGAGGTGATCAAGGCTGGCGACCTGGGCGTGGACATGAGCTCCAAGCTTACTGTGGTCAGCGTGGAGGACCCACCACAGCGTGTGGCAGGCGTCAAGGTGGAGAACACCGAAGACCTGGTGGCCAAGCTGAAGGAGATCGGGCGAATTTGAGCCCCTTCCCTGAAACACAGCAATAAAACTCTGACTCTCTTAATATCTGTATTGCCAAATTCCTTGGAGGTTCTGTGTTTGATTCACTCCACAAATATTTCCTTAAATCCCCTTATGCCCAGTTTGGTGCTGGGTGAGGCTGGGGAGCCAGGTGAGTCAAGTACTGACTGAACTGAGGGGACAGACGCTGGTGTGGCACCGGGTGACGGGTTGGGAGGGAAGGCACTCCGGTATGTGGATGGCTCATTTGGCCTGGCCAGTGGGTGCTGGAGCCTGAGCCCTGCTGACACTTGGGACCAAGAGGGACCCCGACAAGAGGAGCTGGTAACAGACATTCAAAACCTCTTGTCAGGCAGAACCCAGCGCTGCAGTCGGGTTGACTGGCTGCAAATCTCTCAACTTCAGCTGTGAGGCCCAGGTGAGCTGGGTCCATCTCTGAGCTTTGGTTCCTCAGCTGCCAGCCCCATCATGTTACTCTGGGTCCCAGTCCTGAGGCCCAGGGTTCAAATCTACTGACCTGGACCAGTGCCCAGCTAGCTAGGGGAGGCCCCCAGCCAGCCTCAGCTCATCTTCCCAATCAACTAGTAATCATATCTGATTTGTGGTGTTGCATATCTGTAATCCCAGCACTCTGGGAAGCTGAGGCAGGAGGATCACATGTTTAAGCCCAACCTGGGCAATTTAGTGACTTAGCAAGTATTTATAGAAACTATAAAAAGGGCTGAGGATGTGGCTTAGTTCCAAGGTTCTGAGTTCAATTCCTAGTTCAAAAAGAAAGAAAGAAAGAAAAGAATGTAATATGTTATGTGCTGGTCTATTTTTTTTTTTTTTTTTTTTTTTGAGACAGGGTGTTTTGATGTAGTTCCTACAGTTCTTCAGCTCACTATGTAGCCTAGGTTGGCCTTGAACTCTTGGCCATCCTCCTGTCTCAGCCTCCTGAGTGCTAGGATTACATGCCGGCCTAGTCGTGTTTTGCAGTATAACAAACCATCCCAAAATGTGGTCGGTTAACTTTGTGTGCTCATGAATTAGAACAGGAGCAAGTATAGGCTTCTCCATGCAGCACAGCAGCACCGCTGGGGGTGACTTGAAGGGGGGATCATAGGTTCGACTTTTTTTTTTGGTACCACAGAGGGAACTCAACCTTGCGCTTGCCAGGGAGGTGATTACTCCACTGAGCTGAATCAGCCTGCACACCCTCTACCCCTTCTTAATGAGAAGTATCTAGCCTTCACCAGACCCCAAAGCCTTCCCGGTGGATTCTGAGAATTTCTGCAGCACTTAATACACAGAAGATGGTGAGCACCTGAGGTGAGGGTCCAACACCTGCATGTTCAACATAGTTATCTGAGGAAAAGGGAGCGCCGTGAAGCCCCCTCAGGACGCTCCCCTTCATCTCAGACACACTCCATCATTCCTGCTGCTTTGGAAGCAGTCCTGGAAGTCCTTTTCAGTGAGTGTCGCCCTTGTGGCTGCCTGGATGCCCAGCACCTACTCAAAAAGTTTACCTTTCATAATTGTTCTGATTCTGGCCAAGAGCCAGAAATCACTTGGTGCCAGATCTGGCAGACGAGGACACCCCAAAATGGTTTTATGGGCCCGCATGTCCGTTGGATGACAGCAGTGGCCCTCACTGTAGTTTTGATCACACTCAGGAAAGAGGATTTACACAAGAATGATAGGATATGTGCATTCAAGCGAGGGGCAGGACTCTGAGGGGACTAAAGGCAACGCGACTGCTATGACACACGGTTATACATTTCACTCCCACCTTATCAGTGTACTAAGGGTTACAGAGCATTCCACGCTGAACAGTGGCCCTGCTGCCAACACGCTGATGACTGAGGACAGACTGAAAGGGAAGAGCTTCCTCACCAGCCTGGGACTCACCCAGCTTCTTCCTCTGGCTCTGCAACATCCTGCAGGTCCCTTGGCCTCTCTGAGCCACAGTGGCCGGTCAGTAAAGGCACCCAGCTCAGAAGGCGTTTGAAAGGGTTCAGCCCCACATAATAGCACAGGAGGAATTTAGCGTGGTTCCTGGAACAACGTAAGCTGTAATTATTGTTATTGTTCTTAATAAGGTGAGACCTGAAGGACAAGTTATGACTGAGCGGGTGTGTGTGTCTGTGTCTGTGTGAACAGGCCAGGAGGGGACACAGCAGGAAGGCAGGGAGCCCAGAGACAGCCCAGGAGTCAGCACCTAAGGGGAGCTGCTGGACCCATGAGGAGAAGTGGGGTTCACTGAGGAGCTGGGATACTTCCAGGGCGCGCTGAGGAGGGCAGGGTGAGCCCTGATGGAGAGTGACCTTCAGGTGCACTAGAGGGACTTTTGGAGCCTGGGCAGTAGGAACTCAGATGAGAGGAGGGCAGAGAAATTCAGAAGGCAGGAGGGCAGGGAGGAGGTAGGAAGGCTCCCCAGCACCTGCAGACATGACTAAGCCCCCTGGAGACGGAGAAGCAGGAGAAGGGCTGGATCTGGGTCGGAGGGCAGATGCTGGGTGAAGGGGGATGCAGAGCTTGTGAGGGTCTGAGGACGTGGAAACGCAGCTCTGGGTGGCAGGAGAGATGGCTGTGTGGGAGACAACTTGAGACTGGGTCGGGGGACAGTAGGGAGCCATGGGGGGTCTGGAGTAGAGGAGGAGCGGGATCAGACACAGATACATCTGAGGCTGCAGGGCAGACAGGGCGGACCAGAGACAAAGGGTAGAGAGGAGGAAGCCATTAGTCGAGGACCTTTCCAACAGTGGGTCTCATGGTCCTCTAGGAAACTTTCCTAGCTTGTTTCCAGACAGGCTACCACCTTTCCAGCTGGGACTCCTCTCTCCCCATCTTCCCCCGAGGGTGGGGAGGACAGATTCGGCTGGGCCTCCCACAGCCAGGGCCAGCTGAGAAGATGAGAAGGGTGGGGTAGGTGGCTCAGCCACCAGGTGGGTAGGGGGACCCCAGCACCTCCCCACTGGATCTGGCTGCCTTCTCCGCCCAGGAAGCTAAGCTACCAGTCCTGTTGGACTTGTCCTGCCCAGGAGGGATAGGTGCAGGTCCTGGCTTTCTCCAGTGTCCTGTCGGGTGCGGCCAGCACCATGGACATCTCGTGGGCTCTGGAGCTTTTCCTACTCCTGGGTAAGTGCCCTGCTCAACCCCTTCCCACCAGCCCCCTTTCCAGCACCCTTGCCAACACCTTGCCCTCCCCTCCCCTCTTGTCTTCTGAGCAGGGCTCCTTACCACTCCTGGACTTCAGCAAACCAATTTCACCCCTGCCATCTCCTCAGACTCCATCAGCATCTCCTCCCAGGGCCAGACTTCCAAAGTGCCCACCATCAATCCCTCCAGACATCAGTTTCCAGGGCCAATGGCCTCAGCTGAAATCCCTGATTCTGACTGGTTTCCTGAGGCCCTGAATTCGAAGGATGTGTCTGGGCCTCCCTGGCCAAACACTTCTGCGGACCACCATCATTTGAGCTCAGATCCCACCTTCTCCAAAATTCCTGGTTCTGAAGCATTTCCTGAGTTCTTAGATTCTCAAGTTCCTGCGAAAGGCCCTGAACCTTCCTCTTCTGTTAAAACCCCAGCTTCGAACACTGCTCCCCAAATCCGGGACACCAAAGTATCTGCTGAGGACCCAGGGTCAAAGTTTCCCCCTCAAGATGTAGACCTTGAAGACTTTTCTCGAAACTCCGAATCCAAAGTTTCCTTGGAGACCCACCCAGCTGCAAGCTTCCCCCAGCAGGTGGGGGGTCCACTCGCTGTGCTAGTGGGGACCACCATCCGGCTGCCCCTGGATCCAGTGCCCAGACCGGGCCCCCCTGTTCCGATGGTGGTCTGGCGCCGGGGCTCCAAGGTGCTGGCAGCTGGCGGCCTGGGGCCAGGGGCTCCCCTGATCAGCCTGGACCCTGCTCACCGAGACCGCCTGCACTTTGACCAGGCCCGAGGGGGTCTGGAACTTGCCACTGCCCAGCTGGATGATGCTGGGGTCTACACGGTAGAGGTCATCCGGGGTGGCATCTCTAGGCAAATTCAGGAGTTCATGGTGGGCGTGTACGGTAAGTAGACCACAGCGCCGGTTGCTTGGAAACCTCTGGGCAAGCCACTAACCTGTCCTGTAGAGGCTTCCTTCCAACAGGAAGCAGCTCCCGGACAGACTAAGAGGACGAGGAAAGCGGGAAGTGGGATGAACACTAACAGAGGGACCCGATCCCCTGGGTCCGAGGGAGAAGGCTGAGGCCCATCTGGACCCCAATCTGAGGGTGGAGGGCTGGCCGTGAGGAGCGGGCTCTGACCGCATAGATTCAGGGGCACAATGATGGAACCCAGACTTGTGGGGGTGAACAGGAGGCAGCGGCTGGGGTCCAAGTTCTCTGGTATAGAGGATGGGGGCTGGGGGCCGGCTTCCTGACTGCTCCTGACCCCGTTTTCCCCTCCAGAGCCCCTACCCCAGCTGTCGGTGCAGCCCCAGACCCCAGAGACTGAAGAGGGGGCGGCTGAGCTCCGGCTGCGCTGTGTAGGGTGGAGGCCTGGCAGTGGGGAGCTGAGCTGGAGCCGGGAAGGACACGTCCTGCAGACTGCGGACTCCGAGGGAGTAGAGCCGCTCCGGATCCACGCCGAGGGCCCAGAGCTGCGCCTGGTGCGCCCGGTGCGCAGTGACCACGCCCGGTACACGTGCCGCGTGCGCAGCCCCTTCGGCCACGCGGAGGCCACGGCAGATGTCAGCGTCCTCTGTGAGTGCGGAGCGTGCTTGGAGGGTGGGGGGTAGGGCTGGCGGGCCGCTGACGAGACCCCGGTGACCCCGGCCCTCGCCCCGCAGACGGCCCGGACACCCCGGTCATCACGGTCTCCTCGGATCGCGACGCCGCCCCTTCGCAGTACGTCACCAAGGGCAGCACGGTGACCCTGCGCTGCAGCGCCGCCTCGCGGCCGCCTGCCGACATCGCGTGGAGCCTAGCGGATCCCGCAGAGGCCGCAGTGCCCGCGGGCCCTCGCCTTCTGCTGCCCACCGTGGAACCTGGCCACGCCGGCGCCTACGCTTGCCTTGCCACGAACCCGCGCACCGGTCAACGCCGCCGCTCGGTGATCAACCTCACCGTGGCAGGTGAGAGCGGCTGGGGCGGAGCAGGGCCGCCAGGGAGAGGCGGGGCCGCCGGATGGACGGGCCTAGCCGGAGGAGGGAGTGCCTGGGGGCGGGGCAAGATGGGAAGGACAGACCATTAGTGGGCGGAGCCAAAAGGAAGGCGAGGCCTACAGGTGGGCGGCACTATCTGTGGTCAGGGCGGCCTGAGGGGAGAGTAGGGGCCTTCCGAATGGACGGGGCTAGCTGGCGAGGCTGGACTCCCTAGGGGCGGGGCCATAAGGGGCGGGGAACACCATCTATGGGCAGGGCCAAGTGGAAGGCGGGACTATGTGGATTGGCGGGACCGGCGGGGCAGGCGGGGCTAGCTGGCAAGGCTGGAGTGCCTGGGGTTGGGGCCAGAGAGGCGGGATGGATAGTCCATGGGAGCCAACGGGAAGGCGGAGCCAACTGGAGGTGGGCGGGACCATATGGGGACGGGGCGTGGCCAGCAGGGGAGCGGAGATTGCTTGCAGAAGGGACTGGAATGCTTAGAAGTGGCAGAGCCAAAGAGAGGAGTGGCAGACATGCCTGGACAAGTGTCATTCTCAAAAAAGAAAGCAGCAGAGTTAAGTGGCCAAGAGTGGGATTAGCAAGCGGGACGAGGTTACTTGAGCCCAGAAGTTGGGTCCGCTAAGCGGAGCTATCCAGCCAGGACGGAATAATCAAGCAGGGGTCCGAGCAACCAGGCAGAGGGGTGGAGCTGGAAAGAAAGGGCAGCTTACCTTTGGAAGAATCGGTGAAGGTGCAGTTTTTTTAGGAAAGGCGAAGTCAGAGGGGCTGCGAGCTGCCTGCCTCACTGGGCAGTCACTGAGGACCAGGAGCTGGAGCAGCGAGTAAGGCGGGGTTAGCGCTTTGGGGCGGGGCCCGCGCGCAGAGGCGGGACCAGGGAAGAAAGCCAAAACCGACCGCGGGATTCCGGTGTCCCCTCTTGCAGATCTGCCCCCCGGCTCTCCGCAGTGCTGGGTCGAAGAGAGTCCTGGCGACCGCAGCCTCCGATTCCGCTGCTCCTGGCCGGGCGGGGTCCCTGCCGCCTCCCTACAGTTCCAGGGTCTCCCCAAAGGCGTCCGCACTGGCCCGGCGCCCTCGGAGCTACAGGCGACCGTCCCCGTCCACCCCCGGCTGAGCGGCGTCCCGGTCACCTGCCTCGCTCGCCACCTGGTGGCCACGCGCACCTGCACTGTCACCCCAGGTGAGCGGCCGCGTTCCTCTACTGTGCCAGGGGAAGACAGGGAGGTCTCTTTTAGTCCTTTGGCCCTTTCGGGGCTGGGGGTGCGGTGGGCGCTTCCTTACTCCAGGAAAGGGGCGGAAGCCAGCGAAAGAACAAGGTATTTCCTAAAGCTGAGAGTGGGAAGGGACAGGGTTTTTATTTCTGGACCCAGGAGGGCTGTCACTTTCCTATGCGTTCAGAGAAAGAAATCAGTCGGAGTTTTTATTTTCTTGTTTAAATCAGTTTGTTTTTAAAAATTATTTTTAATTGTAATTAACAGTGGTGAATAGTGAGTTTGCCAGCACAGGCTTCAGCCTGTGGTTCTGCATGTGCGTTGCTGAGAATGAATGAATGAATGGGCAGGCAGTTCTTCCTGGGGGCTTCCCCACTATTTGATTTCAGGAAAGGCCCGGACTTGTTATCTGAGACCAAGGTAAGGCCTTAATTCTTCTCATTGGGTTTCTGTCTCTTACAGAGGCACCCCGGGAGGTGCTGCTACATCTGCTGGTGGAAGAAACCCGCTCAGGGCAGGCACAGGTGGTCCTACAGGCCTCTGGGTGCACCCAACCTTCTCGAGCTGTCTGGGCTCGGGAAGGCAGGCCCCTGGCTCCTAGAGGCGGGGGTCGCTTGCACCTCAGCCAGGACGGGCGCAGACTGCTCATCAGCAACTTCAGCCTGGAGTGGGACCTGGGAAATTATTCCGTGCTGTGCAGCGGGGTGCTAGGTGCCGGGGGTGATCAGATCACCCTCATTGGTGAGCCTCAACCTTCCAAAAGCCCTGACTTTCAAGTCCCTGAGGGCCTGCCCTAATACCCAGGTGACCAGCTTCCAGCCCCTCTTCCCTCAGACCCAGGAGGCCAGGCCCCCAGTCCCCTTCCCTCCTGCAAGTGGACCCCAACACCGGATGCCCCTCCCCTTTTCCTCCTCCAGGCCCTTCCATCTCTTCCTGGAAGCTACAGAGAGCCCGAGATGCAGCAGTGCTGACTTGGGATGTGGAGCGTGGTGCCCTGATCAGCAGCTTTGAGATCCAGGCGCAGTCGGAGGAGACTGATTCCAGCAGAGCCACCAGTTACAGAGATTGGATCTCCCTGCTCGTCCTGGGGCCTCAGGAGCGGTCAGCTGTGGTGTCCCTCCCTTCTCAGAGCCCCAGGACCTCGGTTTTGCGCATCCTGCCCATTTTGGGGACCCAACCAGGGACTCCATCTCAAAGCCGAATTTACCAGGCAGGTGAGTAGGCTGTGGGCACTTTGCCCTGGGCTTCCCTTAGTGCCCCTTTTTGTAGCACTGGAACAATGTGGCTTGGAACAACAGAAACATTCTGTGTCACAGCTAGAGGACACAAGTCTGATACCAAGGTGTCATGAGGGCTGGGCTCTTCTGACATTCTGGGTTGAAGGACCCTTGCCTCCTTATGGCTTCTGGTGGTAGCTGTCCATTGGTATCCCTCAGCTGTGTGTGGGTCACTGTGACCACCATCTGCAGCCTTCCCGTGGCCTCCAATCTCTGTCTATCTCTGTCCTCTTCTGATAAGGACCCATGAGCCAGGGTTCATGCTGATGACCCCAGGCCGACTTAGGCCTTATTCCAGAATAAGGCCGCATTCACGGGTACAGGGGATTAGCACCTCAATACAGAACTGAACTTCCACATAGTGGGGTATCTTGGGCTGCAGCCATTGAACTGGCATTTGTCCCTAGCGAGATCTCGTGCAGGCTGAAGACAGTCAATATCACTAATACTCAGATCACTCCCAAAGGACTCATCCCCAGCCCTGACCTCTCTCTCTGGAACTTGCGATTGCCTACCTGACACCTTACTTGTGGTGTCCCACTGCCATCTTAATGTGACATGTCCAAAATAGACCCCTTGACGTTTCTTCTGCAAAACCAGAGACCATCTTGCAGAATGATGCTCCTTGTGTTTCCCAAACCACCCCTTGGCATCCCAGTTACCAGCAGATTTGGTCAGTTTGCTTCCCAAAATGCTTTTTCTCATCCATTCTCTTCATTCCACTTTCACTGTAATGCCCTGGGCAAGCACAGCGTCCTCTTTGGCCTGGACTGCGGCAGCCACGTACCCGGTCTCTGTATGCTTCCTCTTGCTGTCCTATAGTGCGTTCTTCAGGTAGAAGCCAGGGTCAGGAAATCAGGCCAGCACACTAGTATCCATGCCATCTGAGAATCCCTGAAGTCCTCCCCCATAGTCCTGGCCCCTGGTAATACCCCTAACTTCATCCTCTGCCTCTCTCCAACGACCAACATCCTTCGCCCACATGGGTACTCACCAGACCCAGGAAACTCCTTCCTACCTCTGAGCCTTTGCATTTTCTGTTCGCTTTTCCTGCTAGGCCTGATTGGCTTCTTTGGATTCCTGCTCACTGCCCTTTCTAATATTTCCATCTCCCCTCCTGTTATATCTGTCATAGTACAGCTTTTCCTTCTTAGCGCCGGTTGTATTTCTGTTACTTGTTGCTCACTTATTTCTGCCTCCTGTCTTGGAGCTAACGCCCAGAGAGGTGGGTGTCTTGCCTGTTTTGCCCACCAGTGGAGTCTTGCCACCTGGCCTAGTGCCAGGCCCATGATGCCACTCAGTAAATGCTAAATGAATCGAAAGTGCTGAGCTCCTAGATGCGTAGGTTCTGAGATTTGGCAGGGGGCCTGGACTCCTTGATGCCCATACGAAGGATGAGTTAAGAGCTTAGGAAGCTTGGATCCAGCCTCTGTCCTGCAGCCTTGTGTCCCTTCCTTCCTTCTCTTCCAGTTCCCATTCTGGGCCCCGGGGCCATTGCTGGCATCGTCCTGGGCTCTCTGTTAGGCTTGGCCCTGCTGGTCACACTCATTTTCCTGTGCATCTGCTGCCTGCGGCGCTTCAGAGGTGAGTGAGGGTCCTGCGGAAGATAACAACTGGGAGGGTCGCTGGAAGAAGTACCGCCGAAGTCCGAGCTGAACCAATCAGCGCAGTCATAGATCATCTCCACCCCTCCCCCTCCTTTTTTTTAACGTCTATATCAGCCAATCACGGCAAGGCCCCACCTCTCGGACCTGCTTTCCTTACTATTGGCTGATTGGCATGTTGGAGTAGTCAATCACGTGTCCGTTTCCCTCTTCCTCTCTACTTCCCAGGAAAGTCTCCTAATTTGAAAAAGAAGTATCCTCCGACCTTGACTCCCGTGGTCACCACACCAGAAAAGAAGACACAGGGTGTGACCCCAGTCCAGACTCCGCAGCTGCTGCCCTTCAAATTTCCGCTGGAAGACACCTGCCCAGCCAGGGCCCAGCCAGTGAGTGCCGAACCCCCACTTGCTGCTGGAACAAGGGCGGGATTTATGATATGGCTAGGGAGAGATGTTTTCAGTGCCTTTCCTTTTTTAACTGTTAGTTTGCAAAGGCGATAAGAAAAAACCTTGTCCCTTTATTTAAAAAACATATAAATCAGACAGAAGCCAGGCGTGGTGGTGCACACCTCCAATCCTAGCATTCTGGGAGGCTGAGGCAGGAGAATCACAAGTTCCAGCCCAGACTGGGCTTTTTAGTGACTGAGACTCTGCCTCTAAATAAAAAATAAAAAGGGATGGGGGATGTAGTTCGTAAACTGGGCAAGACTTCTATGTTTCTTTCTAAGGCAGGATGGAATTTCTTCCTTTCCCCCATAGAGGTTGGGGCTGTTGCCTACCTTGATGCTCCCAGGGGTAGCTTAACATTTTTCCTCTGGAAAGCCAGTGGGCTCAGCCATTTGCAAGATTTGAGCTACAGGTGAAGAAGGTGAGATGGACAAGTCAATTCATGTCCAGGCTGCCTCCCAAGGTCACTCCTCTCCTGCCTCTTTTCCAGGCTGCTGCCCCCAAGACCCCCAGGATGGTTGTCCCCGCAGCTGGTGGGCTCAAAACTATTAGGACAGCCACGCAGGTGTGATCTGCACCCAGAAGCCCACGCTGTGCTGGGAATTTGGGGCCCAGACTTCCTCGTTTGCCCTGGCAGCAGGTAGGGCCTGCTGCAACCAGGGATTGGACCCCAAAAGTGAGACTTCCTGTCTTCCTTTCTTGTTGGAGAAGATTCAACTTGTATTTGTGCAGTGAAGCAGTATGGTCCACACTGCCTCCTGCGGCAGATAGGCTGATAGCATGCTGAGCTGCTCCTGGCTGGAGGGGGAACCTGGCTGGGTCTCCGGCTTCACTCTGCCGCCAACCCCCACTTCTGGCTGGGCTCCCAGAGACTGTATCATAAGACAGATCAGATTCCTCCTGATCCTCAATTCTTTCAATGCTTCTAGGGCTGCATGCCACCTTTTCAGTGTTACCCAAAGCCTCTTCCTGACTTGCAGGGTCTTGTGGTTTGGCCTGTGCCAGCTGCCCTGACCTCCCTTCCTGGGGCTGCCCACTCCTTGTCAGTACAGGCTTGTTCTTAGCCGTTCTGTGTCCCCAGGGCTCGGCCTGGACACTTCTCCTGTCTCTTACTTAGCAAGGTCAGGGCAACTCTGCCTGTCCCAGGAAACCTCTTCCTTTACCTTGGTCACAGGTCAAGTTCTGCTACCCCCGAACTTCCCCCTCCCTGTCTGCAGATACGCAATTCCCTGAGTCGCTTAGATCCTCTAGTCAACAGATCTTCTTGAAGACACAAACGGTACCATTTTCTCAGTACTTAACACAGGGCCTGACACACACCAGGCGATCAATACACATCTGCTGACTGATCAAGCGGGTTTTGGTGCCAGTCAAGAGTGAGCCTGCCTACACTTTACCCAACATGGTCCTTCCTGCCTCTGCTGGGCTTCCCACTGAGGAGTTAGGAGGTGTACAAACAAAAGAAACAAAAGAAATGGTGACAAGAAATATAAAGCTAAATGCTTCACCTGGGCTCAGCAACTCAATGGCCTTATCCAGGACCCGGACCCTTTGAATCTTTCTGCTTTGCCCCTTTTTAGTGGGTTGGCATATTTTATCCAGGTGCTGTTGTCTCCTGTAGCAACATGGCTGCTGCAGTTCCAGTGGTCACACCTTCACACAACAGTATCGAAAGACAAAAGGAAGGGGGTGCCCCTCCTATAAAAACACATCTCTCTGTTCTCTCTCCTTCCCCCATCCTTGTGTGCATGAGACAGAGAGAGAGGAGACAGACAGAGTCTACCAACCAACTTTGCTTTGTATCTTTGGCCACATTGGCCAGAGAGGGACAAAAAAGGCTTGGAAACTAAACATGTTGGTCTGTATTACTGCAGGTGGGTCCGCTAGCAAAGAAGAGAGAAGCAATAAAGTGTAGGCAAGCAGCATGAGTCTCAGGGCAGGAAAGGAGCGGGAGCTACCCCTTAAAGGATGAGGTGGGGGGGGGGTGAGGCAACTGGAAAGTAGGGCCTTGCCTTTTCTCCAGTATCAGGTAATTTCCATGTTCTCTGGATCATCAGAGACAGAAAACCCGACACACATGGGGTACACACACACACGAGACTTTATTGCTTGCGTGAGGGATGGCATCAGGTACACTTGGATCCAGCTGCACAAATGATGTCCCAGAGACCTAGAGTCTCAGCCCCTTGGCTCTGTGTTCCGTGGTGCTGCTCAGTGTCAGCCTCCATGCTCCTGTCTTCCAGGCCATAGCTGTCCCCACAGAGATCTCTGCACTCAGCAGCCACAGGCCACCCTCATGGGGCCCCACCACTCACAGAGGACGTCCCTTTTTGCAATCTGCGCCCCCTCAATGGCCTGACCAAGTGTCCACCTCTGAGCCAATCATGGTGGGAAGAGGCTCTTCTGAGCAGCATAAGCCAATCAGGGATAGCTTTGTAAATGGGCCACTTTCAAGTTTACTAAGAGAAAGTAGGGAATAGAAACAGGGTTAAGGGTGGGTGCCACCAAATGACCTGCCCATGGGCCTCCAGTCGCCCGATGCCTTAACCACACTGACATCTGTAAGCAGAGACTTTGGAAAAAGGCGTTTATTGGTGTGGTGGTCTCAACACTCCCCATGAATTGGAACACACGGCCCCCAGGGCCCCTCCCCGCCCCCTCCCTGCGCCCCGCCCCCGCCCCACCCGGTCCCCTGGACCCTGGGAATGGAAGACAATGTGGGATGGGGCCCATGTCCCCGTCTGAGGTACAGTCACTGCCCCGCGCCCCCTTTGGCCCTTTTGGCCACCACGCTCTGGGTAGGGTAGGTGGGTGGTTATATAGGGTCTTGGGGAGTCCGGGCTCAGGATGTCTGCGCGACCCCTCTTCCCTCTGCTCTGTGTCATGTGGCGTCCTGAGGTCATCAGAACTGAGGCCACAGTCTCACCACGTCCCTTCCTGACGACAGTGCCCACCTTGGGGGCAGTGTGGCTGGACAACAGCTACGGGGCAGCTGGGGCCAGGAGCTATTGCTGATCATGTCACCGATGTGTGTGTGTGCGCGTGCGTACGCGTGTGAGGAAGGTTGGGTCAGCTTTGGGGAGCCAGTGTGTGGAGAGGCCATGGGGCCAACTGCAGGGGGCAGCTGCTGGGCGCTGCAGGTGTCCAAGGGGAGGGGGAGACAAGGGAGGGCGAAGCACAGGGACAGACAGGCAGCTACTGCCATCAGCCTGACAGTTGGATGGAAGCACCGATTGGCCCGGGAGGAGGCCACAAAGTCCAGGGTGGGAACCCAGAGGGAAGTGGGGAGGTCTCAGGTCACTGCGCCAGCGATGGGGTCTCTGGCTGCAGGCAGCTGGTGTATAGCGGGGAGGGACGCAACCGCAAGTCAGAGGCCCGATGATGGGAGGGTGACAGCCCAGCCCAACCCAGCCCACTCCCAGCGTGCCCCAGAGGTGCAGTTGGACAAGGCGGCAAGGGGTCAGTGAGTGCATGCGCAGGGCAGAGGGAGCCTGGCAAGCCTATCCGCTTCCGCTGGAAGCACCCACACCCACACCTAGGGGACGCAGGCAGGGGTGGGCAGGGGCCGTGAGGGGAGGAGGAGGGGGAGGCGGAGAGGGGGGCGTGCTCCCCTCCCCAGCCCACTCCCACACAAACACACACACACGTGCGGGCGCACACTCACACAGCCACCCACACTCGAGCCAGTGGACAGCCTGAGCTGAGAGAGGGGTGCGAGGCGGCAGGGGCTGGGTCACAATTGGAAAGGTGAAAGGGTGGCGAGAATGGCTGTAGAAAGATGCATAATTTTGCGTTATCCCTCACAGTGACGGGTTCTCTAACGATCTTTCCTCCTCCTCCTCGAGTGACTGAGAGCTCTTTCGCCCCCTCGAGATCCAAGGCGCTCGCTCCCCCTTTTCCTCTTCTTCCGGCCTGAGGCCCCCCTGGGGGTGTGGAGGGGGGAGGCGCCCTGCTTTGGCCGCGCCTACACCCTCCACCACAACCAACCCAAGGTGGAGAGCAGGGCCAGGGGCCCCAGGGGCCTCGGGGCTGAGTTCTCCAGGGATCCGGGGCCTGAGGAAAGAGAAAGGGACACGGGTAAGGTCCAGCGACGGAGAGGCCCAGCGTCTGTGCCTGGTCTGTGCTCCAGTCTCCAAGGGTCTCTTTCGTTTCGTCTTGCTGTTACGGATGGAACGCAGGGCTTCTGCATTGAGCTACATCTCTGGCCCTTTCCCAGAGGCAGGGATTGCAGATGTGAACCACTGTGCCTGGAGCTCGAGGGAGTCTCTGGAGTCCAGCTCTCCGCGGGCCTTTCTGGGGCTCCACTCTGTGCGCTGCTTCTTTCTCTGTTTTGAGTCTTAGCATCCTCTCTCATCCTCTCCATTTCGCTTTTACTGTTTTGTTTTGCCCTAACCTCTCAGTGCTTGTCCTCTTGTCGTCTGTCCATCCTACAAGTCCACCTGCATTTTACCCTCTGCTTGTCCAAAACTGGGCTCTGGGCTTCTCTGCCGCATCCTCTTGCCCGGCCCTCACTCCTGCTGCGTACGGGAGTCTCAGCACTGGTCTCCACCTGCCCTGCTGCTCAAGCCCAAGCCTCAGCGCCCTTCTCTGCTGGCTTTCCAACCCCCTGGCCCAGCACCCGAGCTCCCTCCGGGGCCCCACGCCCACAGCACTCCAAGGCCAAGCCCAGTGCCATCCCTGTGGCCCTGGAGGGCCGCACAGCCACTTCTGGCTCCGCCTCGGAGCTCATCACTCAGCCAGCTAAGTAAGTGATTCTCTGTCAAGGCGCCAACCACGTGGCACTCCAGGCTAAAGCGCCTGCAGCGGGACGCCCCGCAGCCCTGTACAATGCAGTCCCCGCGGGGCTCTGAGCTCCGCCTTCCTCCGGGGCGGCTGATGGCTCCAGCGGCTCTGCTGGGTCCCCCTGACCCCTCACTATGATTTTGCAACGCCCTTTCAAGTGCAGGCCAGGTTTCCTTTTTTCTTCCCTTTCTTTGGATCTTGGGCATGGACCCCTGGGGCGCTCTCCCACTGAACTACCTGCTCAGCCCTTTTGATTTTTTTTTTTTTTAATTTAGAGATACAGGTCTCCCTAAATCGACTGGGCAGGCCTGAAGCTTGATAGCCTCCTCCCTCGGCCTCTACAGTTGCTGGGCGACAGGTGGGCGATCTGCTAAACCTCAGCTGAAACGAGGCTTCCTCCCGGAAGCGCGCTGCGGTGGCCTTCCCTGACAGCTCCCACCCCGAGCCTCTCTCCGTCGTTTTTTCCTTAGCTGTTCCTGACATCCGGAGTTATATTTCGTTCCTGCATCTGTTCCGTTACTTATCTACGCGTCCGTTTTATTGCTTTTCTAGCAGTCCCCAAACCGTGTCACTGCCGTGTCCCCAGAGTCCTTCGCAGGTGCCCGATGAATACTGATTAAACGGATCGCTTTTCCTACTCGGTCGCACCTCAGGACTCAGCATGTGTCTGTTCTACCCTGGGGGTCAGTCGGGGTGGCCCCTCGTCCCCCGCTGCAGCCACCCCACCCGACCACACCCCGCCCGTGGACGCACGCAGGAGCCGCATAGAGGCGCTGGACGCTCCGAGTCGGTTGGCGGCGCGACACGTGTAGTTGCCGTAGTGCCGGGCGCTCACGTTGGCGAAGAGGAGCATGGAGCGGGTGCGCTCCGTCTGCACCTTCAGGCCCTCGGCTGCGCCGCTGCTCAGCCTGCGGGACGGGGTCGGGGTCGGGGTCGGGGTCGTGCCGGGCACACCTCAGCGGGTCGCTCCGCGACCCCATTTTCCGGGGACGCCTGGCATCAGGTTCTAGCCCCTACTCCAGGGATGCCCCGTCTCCAGACACCGCGGCCCCTCAGGGATTCTGGGCGCTCCGGGTACGCGCCCCTGTGACCAGGGGGCTCCCTAACCCCGCACCATGAAATTCAGGGGACACGCAAGGCTCCAGCATTCACCCTGGGACCCGAGTCAATTCCCTCCCCTTTCTTCCCCCACCCCTCGCCCCCCCCCCCGTCCCCTCCCGGGTCAGTCCTCACAGTCTGTCGTCCTTGTACCACTGGAAGTCCGCGGGCGGCACGGCCATGGCTTCACAGCGCAGGAGCGCGGCGCGGCCCAGAGCAGTGCGCGCGCTGGTCACGTCCGTGATGGTCGGCGGATCTGGAGAGGGGTGAGCGAGGGTCAGCGCGTGCTACGCAGCCCCTCCGCCTGCAGGCCCAGTCCATCCCGCCCCCTATCCCCCCCCCGCACCCCCCTCCCCAGACCTCGGTGCGCCCCCTTCCGTGCCAGGGCCGGGGGAGGGGCGGGGAGGCTCACAGTTGACGGTGACCAGCACGCGGCGGCTGTCGGGCGCCGAGTTCACCCCGTTGTGGGTCACGCACTCGTACTCCCCCGCCTGGCCGCGCTGGATGTCGGAAATCTCAAGGATCTCGCCCTCCGAGATGAAGCCGTCTGTGGGGGAGGGAGGGGGAGGGGGCGGGGCCGGACACCAACACTTAACACGGGACAACACGGGCAGCACAACGGGACACACATCAGCGGGGCCGGCACTGCAAGGCCTGGAGTGCCCGGGTCAGCGGAAGCCGAGGGGGCTGCGGGGTGGGTGAGGAGGGAGGAGCCTGGCTTAGGGACTGGAACCCAGGGGGGGGGTGCTGGAATTTGGGGTTCAGGAGATCCCGGGATCTGGGATCTCTGATCTTGGTGCTCAGGGAACCCAAAGGAGAGGAGAATCCCAGAATCTTGGAGCTTAGGAGGATTCAGGAAGTAAAGGCTGGCTGGGGAGGCTCTGGGGTTTAGGGTTCAAGCTCTTAGGTCCAGAGAACTAAGATCCCTGTCCTAGCAGTTGGATTTCGGAGTCTCAGGGGACCAAGTATTCACAGGAATCTAGTGTTTGGCACCCTGGGTCTCCCTAGACTCAGGGAGTAGGGATCAGAGATTTGGGGTTTGGTGGGGGGTCAGGGATAGAGCTGGAGGTGAAGTAGTGGCCCTGGGCTGTCACATCCAGGCACCCCATACTGTGTCTGGGCTCCTGTGAGCATTGGGGTGGGGACAGAAGGAGCTTCTGATTTTCTAGGGGTCTGGGCTGGGCCCGGGAACATGTATTTCCAGGGAGTTCCCCAGCGAGGCTGATGTTGGCTCCTGGGGACCACATGTTGGACCATTGGACTCACTGGGCTGCAGTGTCCAGCAGGAGGGGTGAGTGTGAGCTGGAGGTGGTACTGTGGCCAGAACCAGAGCTGTGGCTGGACTTGGGGTATCTAGTGGTGGGACCCCTAGTGCAGAATTGATGGGGTAGGGAGAAACAGGATTGGGGGTTCTTCAGGATAGGGTCTGAGCAGCAAGTGGAAGCCAGTGGTGAAGGCTCTGTGTCTGAGGTCTGGTAAGCAAAGACTGGAAGGGGTGGTGATGGTGGGGTGGCATGGCGAGGGGGGGGGCTCAGGAGTCAAGAGAACAGAGGGACCCAGCCTGCAGAGCAGGGGAATGCGGTTTGTGAGGGGGCTGGGGTCCTCACCTCGGAGCTGCCTCCAGGTGACGGTTGGCTCTGGCCGCCCCACAGCCAGACAAAGCAGGTTCACATTGCCCCCCTCGTTCACTGTCACAGGTGAGGAGATGTTCACAATGCGGGCAGGGACTGCGGGCGGGGAGAGAGATCAGCAGTGGCTGGACACCCTCTCCCGGGGTCCTGGCCCGGCCTCCTCCCTCAGACTTCGGGGAGAGGGGGCCCTGGCCAGGCCTCCTCTCTCTTGACAGATGGGGGCTGACAGTCTGTCAGCCTTACAGTCCCCTGGTCTGTCCCTTTCCTCTCTGCCCTGTCCTCAGCAGCCTGCCTGGGTCCCACTCCTTGTCTGATTTCTGGCCACACTGAAGTCTCCACAGCAGTGAGTGATCTCACTGCCTTCTGGTCTGAATTCCTATCTCCCTGCCTCTTTTTATTTATGATTATCTTAAAATTAATGTAGTTAACAAATACCTATGTGGCACTCTCTGTGTGGCGGATTGTGTTGTGAGAGGTCTATAAAAATCCATTTGAGAGTGTCTTCTTCCCTGTCCCAGGCTGGGCATTACTGTATTTCTCCGATTCTAAGAGTATCTGGGATTTTTTTCTCTTCCTCCGTTTGAGCTCCTCACTCAGGGCTGCCTTGCGACATAGGTTGCCATACTGTTCCCTTTACTATTAGAGCGTGACCAACAGGCACCCCTGATTGCTCATCTGCTGTCTTGGATTTGGGGACAGACAGCACCTTTCCTGTTCAGTTTCCAGGCCAGGGCACCCTTCCAGGCCAGGGCACCCGAGGGAAGGCTCTGCTGCTCAGGCCCCTCCCTGGCTGGTGGGGTCATCCTGGAAGCTGGCCCGGGTGTCTGGCTTCTGAGCTGCTGGTGCTCATGCTGACCATGGTGGGGGCTCTGTGTCTGCATTCCGTCTCTCTGGGTGCTTCCCGCCCTCCAGACCACCTCTGCTCCCCTTTGAAGTGGTTTCCAAGCTTTGTTTCCCCAGCCCCTGGACGTCCAGCCTCTGTGGGTCCCTGCAGCCCCATCTCTTGCTCTGAATTTAATTTCCTTCCTTTCCTTTTCCTCCTCTCCCTCTCCTCCCTTGTTTCTTGTTTTGTTTTGGGGGAGGTCGATTGTTTCCACCAGCTCTGTGTACAAAATCCCCAGCTCAGCCCTTGGAGTGTCTGGAAACCAGCTCCAGAGGGGAGGGACAGTCTCCCTGGTTCTGCACATCCTTGGTCCACCCCCCATGCCCCTTGCCCAGGTAGCTTTCCTGCCCTGAGTGTCACTCCTGTGGTTTCCCCTTCTGCTTGGCGGAAACTCCGTCTTCCAAGGACGTATCCCCAAGATTGGGGTGGCACTGGAGAGCGCAGTGGCCTGGGGGAACCCGCAGGCACCCCCATCATGTAGCACCTTGGGTGAGGGGCCCAGCATCGCGTCCCTCCATCTGTGTACCCGGCTCACCGTGGACAATGAGGTAGACCTGAGTGGTGTACGGCTGGTGGCGGGTCTGGAAGGAGCAGGTGTAGAGGCCCTCGTCCCCGAGCCCCACCTGGGTGATGAGGATGGAGAACTCCTCTGGCGTGTTGATAAGCAGCCGCACTCTGGGGTCGCTGGTCCAGCGGTCGTTGCCGGCATACAGGATGTTGGAGCGGTTCAACCAGGCCACGCGGGTCACGTGCTCGTCGATGAAGCAGCTGGGGAAGGAGAGGTTCAGGTCAGGGTTAGGGTCACACCTTCGGGGCCCACAGCAGCCCTGGGAGGCAGACTGCTGTGGACACTATGCTGGTGAGTGAACTGAGTCTCAGCAGGAGCGCCATAGGCTCAGGGCTGCCACTGATGGCCATGAGGTGTCTGCTGTGTACCCGACAGCCAGAGAGGGATGGAGACCCAGAGTGGGGACAAGACAGACCCTGAATGTAAACAGGCAGAGGTGAGGGGATGGAGGGCATTGCCCTGGCTCCAAATTATGAGCAGGCCTGATATACACCTCCCTGAGCACCATGGGTGCGAACTCCTGCACACCCTCCATGGTCCTTACTGTGCACTCCTGTGGCCGGTGCGTACCTGAGGCCTGGGGCAGAAGCGTGGCTCCTGACAGGGGGCATGCATGGGTGCACGTGTGTCACAGGTGCCCTCCCTCCTTACCAGCCCCACCCGAGCTGGGCGCACCTGAGGGTGGCATTGTCACCTTCGCACACGGTGTAGTTATCGGCTGGGGAGCTGAACTCCAGGCTCTGTGACAGCAGCCCTGCAGGAGAGAAGTGCTCAGTCCTGGCGGCAGGGGTAGGCATGGTAGAGCCTGCATAGGCGGGCACGCACACACACACACACACACACACACACACACACACACACACACCTCAAGGACACCTCTTCCACACCCACCGCCATGCACATTCATGGCTGTTCTCGGAGATACGCAGAGAAGGCACACCCAGCGTGGGCGTTCCCTGGGCCTGCACAGACTCACAGACAAGACGGGGTGGGGGTGGGGTAGGGCACGGGACAGGCAAGCAACAAACCTCCGAGGACACGAGACTATACTGGGCCACAGCACAGAAACGCACACACAGACACATGTTCACACGCACATACGTACACGACACGGCAATGCATGTGCACACAGATGCACATCCACAGAGACACAGAGCACACAGATCTGTGCACAGGATAAATGTATATATGCGTGAAACACACTGGCAGGCAGACAGCTGTATGCGGAGACAAGTATGCTCAGAACATGTCCCTCTTCATGGAGATGGTGTGCAGAGTCGCATATCCATGTGCACAGATACACAGACAGATGTGCTTTCACACAGGTACAGGTACACCCAGGTACTTGCACACGAGGATGCATACCCACCAATACGCATACGTGTTCGTATTCACATTCAAGTATGCACAGATTGGTTTGCAGGTGCATAGACACACAGAAACACAGAAGAAACATGTACAGTCTCACATGTACACACACATTAATTGAGAAATACACTGGCAGACACATCTATCGCACACCCACAGACACGATGCACAGTCTCACACACCTCTGCACACACATCTGCCCGACACACTACTCGCCTCCCCCGAGGGGCACACTTGCAGGCCCCGCCCACACTGGCTGCACACTATGGCGCAGCTCTTCATCTCTCCATGGACGGTGGCCAGCAGGCTGGCCCAGGGCCAGGGGCGGGGGCTGGGCCTGCGGAGGCAGCGGGAGGGAGGCCAGATGACCTTGGGCGCCTGGAGTGGGAGGCCCTGCACAGGCTGCCCTGCCCCCGCCTGGGAAGAGGAGCTAATTAACCTAATGAATTAATTGACCATGCTGCCCCAACGACTCCCAGGGGCCTCTCCATCAGCAGCCCCTCAGGACAGATGAGGCGGGACAGGGCCAGCTGCAGTGGGCTGACCAGGGCCTGGGATGAGGCTCACCCAGGCAGGAAATAGCCCCAGATTCCGGGCCACACACACACACACACACACACACACACACACACAGCTGTGGCCCTGCTCAGAGGGACACGCTATACACGCACACAGTCACAGATCTAGACACACGCCCAGCAGAAGGTCAGCTGGAAAAGACAGCCTCCTCCCAGGAGCAGACGGTCGCGCTCAGCCCCAGGGAGGGGCCCAGCCAAGCAGCACTCGCAAGTCTCCTCTGCAGCCGCCTCCGCTGCCTGCATGGCTCCGGTGACACTAATGGCCCCACGTGTGGCTGCACGGTCAGTGGGTGGGGACACACACATGCATACACAGGGACAGTCGTTTATCTGAAGGTCCTGGTCCCACCTCCACGGAGTACAATCCGTGTAAAGACAGTGACCGCTGCTGTCACTTTCTCAGACACAGAGGGGCGCCCTGGGCTGAGTCAGGTGCACAAGGTCATGCTGTCACCTGTGATTAGATCACACATGGCCACACAATCGAGCATGCGTGTGTGCTCACACGCACACATGGAGCCAGAGAGTCCCATACAGAAAGATTCACCCAGACAGGCCATCCAGGACTGTGCCACCCAGTTCTGTGAAACAGTCATGCTGGGCACGAGGATCTCTTCTTGGACAAGACAGACAGATGGACAGACATGGCCCCAAGGTCTGTCAAGTTTCTGGGGACCCACGTGCTAGGCCAGGGGTTCCCCATTTTGACTGTGCTGGCATTTGGGGCCAGTTGGTCCAGAATACTGTGAAGCATTTGACTGCACCCTGCTCTAGACTCACGTGATGCCAGTAGCTCCCTACACCACGGGGGTGATAATCAGACCCCTCCCTCCACAACAGAGGGAGCCCATGAGCCAGGATGGTGGTGCACATCTGTAAACCTGGCTCCTCTTGGAGGCTGAGGCAGGAGGACTGTGACGCAAACCCTGTCTGGGCAATTTAGCAAAACCTTCTCTCAAAGTAAACCATAGGAAAAAGGACAAGGACAGAGCTCAGTGTGAAAGCCCCCACAACAATCAAAACTAAAACAAAAGAGGAACCAGTGGGGGGAGGGGAGCTGTCCAAGGTCCCAAGGTGGGACCTGTGAGGCTCCTGAACTCAGCATCACCCAGCAGTGCTGAGGCCATGGACCACGACCAGGGGCCAGGGTATGGCCCCCGCAGGCAGCAGATGCATTCGCTCCACACCAAAACCCAAAACTTTCTAATCCTCAGAGCAGACCTCGCCCTTGGGCCGTCACCTGCCAGCCTACATCGGCCTCTGCTCATCACCCCAGCTTGTGCATGACACCATCCCTGTCTCCCTCTTCTCCAGACCTGATGCTGGGCAGACCCTCTCCTGCCCCAGGGACCCAGTGCCCAGGTGAGCTCCGCCCTTTCCTAAAGCCCACCAGATCTCAGGTGCCTCGGGGTTGGTCCTGGATTATGGGCAGTACTGGTAGACGTGGAATAAGCAAGTCCATCCCTCCAGGGGCCTGGGCTGCACCTATGAATGTCTTGAACCATTGTCTTAAAATACCCAGACCCCAGGATCAGGAGGTCCCACTTGCTGTGTGACCTTGGGCAACTCCCTGCCCCTCTCTGGGCGTCAGCCAGTGTGGGCAAGGCAAAATTAACCACTTTTTTGGGGGGAGGAGTACTAGAGATTGAATTTTGGGAGCGCTGAGCTACACACTCAGCCCTTTTAAATTTATTTAGTTTTTGTTTTGAGACAAGGTCTCACTAAGTTGCTTGGGCCGGGCCGGAACTTGAACCCTCCCATCTCAGCGTCCTGAGTAGTAGGGATTACAAGTATATGCTAGTGCACCCAACCAGGGCTGACCTTAAGAGTCCACAACTGGCTGAGTCCCTGGGCCTGGCACTTCCCTATCTCAGCCCTGGTTACACTGGACCCTCAAGGCCCTCTCTGGACAGCTCCTCCAGGGCTTGTGTGTGGCCTGAGAGGCTTCGAGTATTAACAACCAGATGTACTTTGAGAACTCCAGGCCTCATCTCGGCTCCCACAGTGCCTGGACCTCTTCCATCCGAGTTTGGGTCACAGGCTGATGTTCTTCCTCATAAGCAGACTAGAAGTTCCTTGAGGGCAGAACTCAGTTCTGACTCAGTTCTGCGTTCCCACCATGTCCCAACACAGGGCCTGGCTCACTGGAATCCTTGTTGATTAAATGAATATAAACAGATGCCTGTGATACTTTTTACCTCTTGAACTCCTAATCAATTCTCAAGACCCCAGAGTAAATGTCCCTTCACCCAGGAGGCCTTCGCTGACTATTCAAAGCAGAGACTTGCCCCTTTTCTGGGGACCCATGACTAGTTGAGGCACAATACCTCCCTCTCTGTCTCCTTATCTGGAAGAGGTGAAAAGTAAGTTTTCTGCATGGAGTTTTTGAAGGATTCCCTGAGAACACGCAATCAAAGTGCTTAGCTCGGTGCTGGGCTGCAGACTGGGCCCCATAGATGCCAGCTGCTCCCAACAGCACCTTCTTTTAAAGACTTATCTATGACTGTGCTATCCTTGGCTTGGCATAGGCCACCCTGATGGGGATCGGGCTGATTCTGGAGATGCCCCGTAAGCATCTGCTTGAACAATCCTGACTCAGCTCCCTGGGGCTCCTGTCCAGACTAGCAGGAGATGGTCCCCAGGACCCTGACAGAGCAGAAAGCAAGCTCCCTGGGAGCCCCCAAAGGCAGGGCTAGGCGGGGTAGAACTACTGGGTTTCCAGAGTCCTGGAAGCCACGGGGTGTGAGGGTGTCTAGGGCAGCCAGGGCGTTCCAGGCCTGACTCAGTGAGGCCTGAGGACCAGGAGAGCCTGAGAAGAGCAGAGAAACAGCTGAACTCTGAGGCCTGCACATCCGTGATGTTGGCCTGGGCACCCCAGATGCTGGGCCAGGCGCCCCGAAACTGGATGCAACACCCGGAGACTTCCTTTGCTGTGGGGAGTCTCATGGCCCTGCCCAGCTACTGCGCCCATCCGGAGTCTTCTCAAGGTCGACTTCTCCTCCTCCGGGTCCTCCCCGCACTGCCTCCTGCCCGGGGTGGCACTCGCCACCATCCATGTCCTCTAACAGACGACTGGTCCCCCGGACCACGCTTAACTTCCGTGGTGTCACCGTCACTCCCTGAAATGACCTATTTCCTGGTTTGTACGTTAGATTTTGCAACTGGCTTTTGATCTCTCTCCAGCCACTGTGATAGATGTGCAGCCGCAGGGGCAGTCACTGGGGCTGGCTCACTCGTGGCCCTGTCTACCCCTCCACCCCCTCCACTTCCTCCACTCCCATCCTCTGAGCTCACAGCAGCAACCGCAGGCTCCCTCAACACCTGCCCAGTAAACTCCTGAAACTGGGCCTCCACCACCACCATTCAATCCGGAGCTCATCGGGCCTGTGGGTGGCGCAGTAAGCATCAGGAACCTCAACTAAGATGGCAGGGCTGAGGGGCTGCTGAGCTTGCCCTGCCCCCCTTCTGCCTACCTCCACCACCCCCCACCCCCACTGTCAGAAAACACAGGGACCCCCAACTCCCTTGCCGCAGTTGTGGCTGCTGTTGGATCTGGCAGAATTGTTCTACGAGAGGATCGTGCAGCTACTTTTGTGAATGAATATGCACGGTGAGTGTGTATGTGTGTGTGAGTGTGTGTATGTGTTGGCATAAAAGATTTAGAAAAAGAAATGAAAAGTAGCTCAGTATTTACTGGTGCCAGGGAGCTTTGGTTAAGTGGAAGTAAGCCAGGTACAGAGCAATGGGTTACTTTGTTTCTGTTTTGGGAAAAACATCAAAAAGTCAAGGAGTCCTCTCCTCAGCCTGACCTCAAGGCCTTTGCAGGAAGGGTGAGGCAGGGGCTCAAGGGTGGGAACCCAGTAGTCGAGCTGCACTGTGTCACTCGTGGTCTGCTCCTCCCATCTGGACATCAGGAGTGAGACAAGGTGCTAGGTCACACACCTGGCAGGGGGCTTCCAGGCAGGTGCTTGGGCAGGTGCTGGGAGCGCACCCCAAGCCATCCTCTGCCATCCTGGCTCTCCAATGGGGAAGCCACGACCAGAGGTGGGAAAGCGCTTTGACCAAGGTCATGTGGCTTTGTGAGCAGGCCCACCTCAAGCTCCAGGGCAATCATGATATCTGGGGTCCGGAAGAGGGAGAAGTGGGAAAGAGGAAGTTACCTGGGAGAGTAAAGGGGCAGAGGGAAGAGGGGAAACGGGTACAGGGAGTGGGGGACACAGAGGAGTAGAGCGGGTGCGAGAGAGGAGAGGTGGGGTTCGCACACCAGAGGCAGGAGACACCAGTGACACTGTGCTGAGACCAGCAGAGACAAGAGACAAAGAGCAGAGACAGAGACAGACGGGATGTCAGCAGCTCACAGCAGAGGACAGGACAGGGGCCTTGGGAAATGGCCAGGACTCAAAGTCCCAGGGTCTCTGAGGGAGACAAGGGGACAGGGACAAGGACAGACAGACGCAGCGTGGGTGACCAGTGAGGTGGACAGGCCCGTGGCCTCCTACACCAGCTGGGGGCTGGTGCTGTAGCCTGACGCACCCGCCTTGGCTCAGCAGATCTGCAGCGGGGACATGGGTGTCCTGCTGGTGGGGCGTCTGCAGGTGCACTTGGGGACACAGTCTCTATGGCAGTGTGTGTCTGGGCGAGAGGCCAGAGGCAGCAGCATCCCGAGGCTGCTGGGGTCACTGTGTTGGGACTGTTATCCCTGATTGTGGGTCCCTGACTCTGTGACCAATGGTTGGGTCAAGGGCCACAGGAATCCCCTGGAAGCTGGTTTAACCCTGTTCTTGGGCCCCTGCGCAGCCAGGGGCTCCTGCCTCCTGCTCCCTCTCTGTTTGCGTTGGGGACATCTCCTTGACCATGCCCTCCCCATCAGGCCCAGCTGGGGAGACACAAGAGCCAGCCACAGTACAGGGAGTGCCCAGGATTCCCTTCCTGCTCCCCTGAAAATCTTCCAGCAGACCACCACCCCCAAAGAGCAGAGATTAGCCCGGTGACCCTGCATTAACCCTTCTCGTCCCTCCTCACCCAGGGGTCCCCTTTCTTTCTTCTTCCCTCCATCTCTCATCCCCTAGTCCGGCCCCAGAATCGCAGACATTCATCTGAGCTGCAGCCCAGCACCCCAACTTCTGGATCCCCAGCACCGATCCCCCACAGAACTACAACACCCCAATGCCAGCGCTCAACCCAGAGGCCCCCACAGGGGAATCTCAGCCCCTTGGTGGCTTGTCCTGGCCCAGGGACTTCGGTCTGGGGACTCCCTGTCCCCACCTCTTATTGACCTAGGAAGACATCCATCCCCCACCTCTGCCTGGAGAGCCGGACCCCAGCCCCAGGCCAGGACTTCCTCAGCTACCTTCACCAAGCAGGGATGAAACCCTCTGCCAGACACCCCTACTCAGTTCCAAGACGTAGCCCTCCAGGGGAACCTCACCCAGGCCTCTGAGCCCCAGGCTGGGACCAGGTGTCTGGGACCCCTTCACAGGCTGGGAAAGCGACTTCCGCCCCTACGCCCAGGATGTACCGGGGGACGCGAACCCCTGTCAGGGCGTGCACCCTGACTGGCGAAGACCTCCTTTCCTGTCCAGGGATGCATCCCCTCCCCGGGCCGGAGCTACGCGTCCGGGGCCTCCCCTTCCCCGGCCCAGGGTGCAGCCCTAGCCCTCAGCCCGACCCCCACGAGGACCCCGGCATCCAAGCCGAGCCCCCGCCCCCGCGCTGCGGTACCTCGGCTGATGACGGCCAGGCCGGCCAGGGCGGCGGCGGCGAGGAGCCGGAGCCGGGCCCCGGGCGCAGGGGGGGGCATCGCGGCGGCGGCGGCGCGGAGGGGGAGGGGAGGGGGGCCGGTCCGGGGCGCGCGAGGCCTGAGGGAGAGGGGGAGGGGGAGGGGGACCCCGCCTGCGGCTGCACCGGCCCGGGGGGCGGCGGGGGCGGGGGGAGGGGGCTGGGGGGGCGCGACGAGGCGGCCGGAGCTGCTGCAGACCCGGGGAGGGGGGCGGCGCTGACGGGCAGGGAGACCGGCCAATCAGGGCAGGCGGGGGGCCGCGGAGGCGGGGCCTCGGGGGGGGCGCTCGGTAGAGGGAGAGGCCTTTGTTACTGCGGCCCGGCCCCCACCCCGCCCGCCCACCCGCCCGGCCAGCGCCTGCCCTGGGTCCTCAAGGGTGCGAGAAGCTGCTGGAGCTCGGTGCCCTGCTCCTCCGCAGCCAGACCCGGGGTACAGACCTGAGAGCCTCCTGTCACAGACCCGGTGCAGGTCCCAAAATCTCCTCTTCTAGAGCCTGCTGCTTCGGACCTGGGTGCAGAACCCAGATCCTCCTGCCCCTGGCCCGGGTGCAGACTCCGAATCCTGCTGCCCCAGAGCCCGGTGCAGATCCAGATCCTCCTGCCCCAGACCCGAATGCAGAGCCCAGATCCTCCTGCCCCGCAGGCTTCCTTCCATGGATCCAGACTCCCAATCAGCCTCCCCAGGCCCAGGATCCAGCCCCCAACCCCTTCTTCTAGTGGAACGATGGGAGCTCCTCCACGTACTTTCCTGAATAGCTAAAACATTGCCTTTGTGGTGAAAATTTTTGTCTTCCTCCACCCCAGGTTCATCGAAATGAGCGGGGTGAGGGATCCTGATCTTGGAAGTGGAGGTCCGGGATGATAACCTGGGGCTTGAATGTATGAAACACCAAATGACCGACTGACTGAGTGGGGCAGACCAGGGCATGTGATTTTGGCCAAGTTAGTTTTCTCCTCGGAGTCTCAGGCTCTTTGGCTACAAGGTGGAAGAACCCTGTTTCCCCGAGGTGACTGAGAAGGAACAGAAAGGTCCCGAGGAGTCATCACCCCGACTTCCTGCCTCGCACTTTTCATCCCGTGCTAGGCCACTGATTGACCTGGGCCCCTCAACATCAGTCACAGTAGGACCCCCATAGGGAGCCAGGCCTCCGCCTACTCAAGGGAAGAGTCCCAGGTCGGGGAGCTCTGAATGGAGGTTCACGGAAACCAGACTGGGCCGCACCCATCCGTGCAGGCAGAGACAGCCTTGCCACTGCAGCTGGGCTGTGTGACTGCAGCGGGAAGTCCTGCCTCCCTGCTTAATCGCCCCTCCCGAAGAGACAGGACACCGGACATGGGAACACTGGAGATGCTCCTTGAGAACTAGAAGTTGGGACCACCAGACTCCCGGGGCTCAGGATTCTTGGCGGAGGTCATAGGAAAATCCAATATGTTATTAATATCCGCAAACGGCCTAGAGCATACTGAATGCTCTATAAAGGGTAGATATCAATACTGAGCCATGGGCTCTCACAGGGCAGAGACGCAGTGCTCAGGGCTCTGGAGGTCAGTCCCCCCATTGCAGAGGATCTGCCCTCTTCACTGAGGGTTTTCCAGGGCCCCCGTACCTCCAAGCGGGTCTCGGCTTGGCTCCTCAGCTTGGGTATTCTCTCTGTCCTCCTTGGCAGTTAGGGGTGGCCCCTATGTTGTGTGTACTGTGTCTGTGGCTGTGCGCTTCCCAGCTGAGCCCACTCCCCCAGGCCTCACAACACAGTCTGCAGGGGCAGCCTTTCTCCGGAGTGCTTGGGGCCAGGGGTGTTTCAGATTCTGAAATACCTGCATACTTTACTAGTTGAGCATCCCTAATCTAAAATCTGAAATGCTCCCAAAGTGTGAAGGTTTTTGAGGGTCATGTGAGGCTTTAGGAGTGCTCCTCCTGTAATATTTCTTGGTGATCACCTCTCATGGCCAAAGCCACCCTTTATTTCCTGCTCAGTAAAAATGGTGCTAGGATCTTGAGCTAGGTCTCCTTCACGATGAGCAGGTGTTGGACTCTACCTGCAGGCAGCCAAAGGGACACCGAGGAAGGACCTATCACTCCCGGTTGACACCAGCAGGCAGCATTCAGAAATGCTCTTCCCCATGGGTGGCCTCCCTGCCCCTGTCCCTAAGGTCACCCTGCTCTTCTCACCTGCCCTATCTTCTCCCTGCCAAAGTCTGTAAAGAGCTCTGTCCCCTCTTGACCTTGGCTGGCCAAGTTGTTTAACCTTTCTGTGCCTCAGTTTCTTTATTTAAAAAAAAGGAGGCTTCATTTCCACTCTTAGGGCTGCTGTGAGAAGAAGGGTGTTCACCCTGGTCTCAGCTCTGAGTGGTAGCCGGGAAGTCTGGATACTTTGCTGTCTCCTGTCCATCTCTCTATTAATTTCCTGTTGCCGTGGCTCCTCGTACAGTTCTAGAACCTGGAGGTTAAGAAATCAAGCTGTCTGCAGAGCTGCATTCCCTATAAAGGCACAAGAGGGAGAATCCATTCCTCGCTTCTCCTTCTTGGTGGCTGCCTTGGGGCTGAATGACTGCAGTCTCTGCCTGTTTTCACAGGACCTTTCCTCTCCCATCTGGGGTCCAGGCTCCCTCTGCCTCTGTAGTGCAATTGATGGGCCAAAATCCCTAATACACACGAGTTAAAGAAGGAAAGGTTTGATTTGGCTCATGGATTCAGTCCATGGGTGGTTGACTTGGAGGCGGGAACCTCAGGGTGGAAGGGCCTGGAGGAGGAAATCTGCTCAGCTCATGGCACTTGGGGACCAGAGAGCAGATAAAGAGCTGGAGAAGAAGGGGCCAGGGACCAGGTAGAGTACCCAGGGTCACATCCCCATGACCCTCCCGGACACATTCAGAAGTATGCTTCATTAATTCCCTAGGTGTCTCTGAAGCCAACCAGCTTACGAATAGGATTGATTATTACTGTCCCCTTGTAAGGGGGCTCACTGAGGGCTCAGTCAGATACTCTGTAATCACTTCCTCATTTCAAAATCCTTACTGTCATCACATCTGCAAAGAATTTTGTCCTCCTGGAGTAACATCCACTGCTTGCATGGATTCATACCTGAAGTCCTTGGGGGTCACTGGGCAGCCCAGCCTCTGTCCACCCTCTATCCTGTGCTCACCTATCCCATGCTTAGAGGGCCGACCTCTGCTGACCACACCAGCAAGCTCCTGGTACCTCAGCCTCTGAGGGTGCCTTGGTCAAAGGGCAGTGTGGATGGTGGCCGCAGGGTGGCTCTCCTCCCTGCCTGCTGCCAACCTCAGCTCTGGTTGTTCTGCTGTGACACCAGCCAGGCGGCCCCTCTCCATGGTCCACGGCTGTCACAGAGGCATCGGCTGCCTCATTCCTCCCTCTGGTTCCTCCAGGATTCTTTGCTCCTGCTGCTGATGGTACCGGGACCCTCCCCATCCCCGCCCAGGCCGCCCTGCCTCACAGTGCTTTGATTTGTGACTTTATGATGGTGTGAGAACAATATCATATGGGGTAGAAATTTGGCTTCAGATTTTAAATCTAGGTCTTTCCCTGGACTAAGCAGTTGCGGTATGATTTTCTCACGATGCTGGGCAGCGGTCACAGAGGTGAACAACCAGCACCCCACGGGTGCCACGTTGCTAGGCTATGCCCGCTGAAGATTTGTGCTGAACGCCCCTTCAGTTTACCACATCTGCCCCTGGCAGTGGGGTTGCTCGTGATGTGATTTCACTGTAGGCTGAGAAGCTTCCGTAGGTTGGTGCAGCCCTGCACATTCCTCTGTAGATGGCGCCTTTCTTAGAAGTCTGCTTCAGGAATCCCACTGCCAGGGCCTGCTCTTCCACTCCTCCCCCCACCCCAGCGCCATCACTGGCTCCCTCCACCCCCACCATGCTCTCTTTTGTATCAGGGGCTTTCCAAGGACAGAAGCTCAGCAACCACAATGCTTAGAAGGCTCCTAGTGTGGAGAGATGAAAGCTGCTCAACCTCACTTCAAATAAATGAAATAAAAAGATCTCAACAGCCAGGCAGGTACAGTGGCACATACCTGTAATCCAAACACTCTGGGAGGCTGAGGCAGGAGGATGGCAAGTCCAAGCCCAACCTGGGTAACTTGGCAACTTAGCAAGACCCTGTCTCAAAATTAAAAAAGAACTGGGGCTATAGCTCAGAGTGAAGGTCCTGGGTTCAATGTGGAATGGGTTCCAGGCCTCTGAGAGGAAGCAGGGCAAGAACTCAGGGAGTAACAATCAAAGGAAGTCAGCTTCCTCTGCGGCTTTTCAACCTTGGTACTGTGGGCATCTTGGGCTGGGTGATCCTGTGGGGCTGCCTGGGTGCTGCAGGTCTTATCAGTGTCCTGGTCTCCCCTTGCTAGGTGTTACCAGGACTCTTTCCTGCAGTGATGACAATCAGCAGTGTTCCCTGTGAGGGGCCAGGAAGTTTTGGTGAGGACCACTGCTCTGAAAGAAACACAAAGAGCCAGGAACAGTCGTTGTCTTCAGGGAGGGAAACTGAGGCAGGAATCTGGCTTTTTCATCTTATTTCCTTTCATAAATTGTTCACATGAAGCCTCTCAGAGAGCGTGATAGGAAATGTTTGTCATCCTAGCACTCTGGGAGACTGAAGCAGGAGGGTCTCAAGCTTGAACCCAATGTAGGCAAGTTAGTGACATAGCAAGACCCTGTCTCAAAGAAATAAAATAATAAAATAAAATAAAATAAAAAAATAGTTGAGTATGTAACTCTGTACAGAGGCTATGGGTTCAATCTCCAGTACCAAAAAAAAAAAGCTCTCAAAAATAGTCTTTTCTTTTCTTTTCTCTTTTCTTTTCTGAGACAGGGTCTCACTATGCAGTTCAGGCTGGCCTTGAGCTCACTTTGTAGCCCAGGGTGGTTTCGAACTCACAACGATCCCCCTGCCTCAGCCTTCTGAGTGCTGGGATTACAGGAGTGTGCCACCACGTCCGGCTTCAAAAACAGCTTATTAAACCCACAAGCTGTGAGTTGAAACAGGAACAGGTGTTGGAAGCGATGGGCCTGGACCTGCGTGCATTCCCATTGGGCCCCAGCTGGGTCCGGGGAGAACTGCAGGGTCCTGGAGAAGCCACCCGCTGGCTTTGTCACCCCTTCCTCCTCCGCCACCCGGGAAGTCTCTTCATCACCAGGTCTGCTGTGAGGCTGGCTCTGAACCCCTGGCGGCAAGGGCTCTGTCTCTGGTCTCCTTTCATTGACCCCCATCCTTCACTAGGCTCCGCCCCCAACCCTCTGCCCCAGGACAAGGTCATGGCCTAGGGGCTTAGGACTCAGAGTGCTGTCCCACAGGGTCCCTCAAGCCCGCCGAGCCCCGGAGCCCTGCTCTCAAGGATGGGTGGTCTTGGGGATCCAGGGGCGTGGTGGCTTGTTCTGTGTGTCCACCCGCTGAGCCTCAGCCTGGGTATCCAACCGTGCACCCCGGAGCCGCTGTCCTGGAGGTTTCTGTCAAAGTCGCTGACATCTCTCATCAACCTATGCTACCGTACATATTTAAGGTGCTCGACGTGATGTTTTGATGCACATTTCCATTCTGAAGTGATTACTGCAGCCAGCAGTAGCTCACCTCACTTAGCTGCCTGTGCTGCTGTGGTTCTAATCAGATGACTGCAAGTGAAGGTGATTATCCACAGTACTGCCGAGGAGCCTGATTCCGGCGCTGGAGAGGCCTCGGGAGAGGGGGAGCCCCACTGGGGACCACAGCCTGCCCTCCTTGCCACCTACCCTTCGGGGTTCAGACCTGCAGACTCAGTCCCAGCTGCTCCAGCAGAGCACAGACACTGACTTCTCACAGTTCTGCTTATCGTTTGCTTATTTGTAAAATTTTGATGCTGGTCTTGCTATGCAACACAGGCTGGACTTGAACTCCCAGTGGTCCCCCTGCCTCAGCCTCCTGGATGATGGGATTACAGGTGTGCTCCACCAGCCCTCCTGGAGACTGCAAGTCCAAGATCAAGAGCCAGCAGATCTGTGTCCCGTGAGAGCTGCTTCTGCTTTGCGGCTGGTGTCCTCAGACAGCCGACTGTGAGGACTGAGGCTTTGCAGGGCACTCAGCAGGACACTGCTCAACACCTACAGCTGCCAGGCAGCCCCACTCCTGAAGGCTCTGTCCCGCTGACCTCACCACCTCCCAAAGGCCTCAGATTCGACCTCTAAACTGGGTGGGGAGAGACACACAGGCCCTTGCACCCTCCTCGAGACCCTCAGGATTGTGCCAGCCGCTCTGCAGAGTCTAAACATGAACTCATCTCTGCGGTAGACTTGGATAAGTAGGAGTGGGAGGACTACGTCTTGAACCCTGAGCACGGTGACTCACACAGAGGATTTGGGAGACCTGAGCTGTGGTTACAGTGCCCTGCACAACATGACATGCCGACATGCGGGGTCTGCTGTGATCAGGCATTGCCAAAGAAGCTGGGGTTGGGGACTTCCTCACTCACACTCAACTGGAGCTGGGACCCAAATCTGGTGGCCCAGCTCCAGCGCCTTGTGGCCAGTCACACTCCCAGAGTTCCCTGCAGGGACCGGAGGGCGATCCTCATTGGCAGAGAGGCAGGGAATGGCAGCCGGTTCGGGGGCGGTCCCAGTCCAGTCAGGGACACACTAGGGCTATATCTGTGTAAACAGGTTGAGAAAAAGGCAGATTTCAGGGTGGGGTGGGAGGCAGGGCCTGGACCCGCCCCTCCTAGATGGGACAGAGCCTCCCTGTCATCTCGCTTTCCCTTCTCCTCCATCTGATGGCTGATGGCTGAGGCGCTCAGGAGGGGGCAGGGGCAACTGGATCCAGCTGTGCCCCTCAGGCTGAGACTCTGGGAAGGACCCCAGTGTGTGAATCTCAACTCCTTTGAGGGTTATGACCTTAGGCATCACCTTGGGCCTCAGTTTTCCCCTCTGTAATGTGGATATGATGACCCCTCACCCCCGGAAGTGGGGATGTGGAGGAGCAGGGAACACTGCTGAGTCCAGGCAGGGCCAGGGGTCAAGGCTGGCACAGCCTGCACCATCACCACCTCCCCAGCTTCCTCCTCCTCCTCCTCCTTATTTCCATCACCACCGCTCACCCCGACTGGACCAAGACTTTGCTCTGGGGACTCGGCCTCCCCCTCTCTGGTGCACATGGGGTGTCCCCAGGAGCCAGAGGGTCTCGCCCGGACAGGGACCCAAATGTCCCCCTTGGACGGGGATCAGCAGTGTAGGCCACCTGGCCCCAGCCCGCCCCACTGGATAAACTTGTCCTGGTTGGGGCAGGGATTGGGCATCTCAGCTCCACATCCTCAGTGGCCCAGTGCAGAGTGGGGAACCTGGACTGGAGGTAAGTGGGAGCTAAAGGAGCAAAGGAAGGAGAGGAGGAAGCAAGGGGGCATTAGCACACACAGAGGAATACTACACAGCTCTAAAGAGGAAGGGAACCTGCTGTTTGTGACAGTATGGGTGGACCTGGAGGCCACTAGGTCAAGTAGAAGGAGCACACACAGAAAGATAAATCCTGCTCGATTCACTTCCATGTGACAGCCTTGCCGGACACAGGGAGAGCGGCCTACTGGCTCACTGCTGGCCTGACACTGCCCTCCTGCCCCCAGTGCCAGCCCCTCAACCCCAGGTGGCTCCCTGGTCCTGAAGGATGTGACGACCTAGAGTTCCAGTGTGGCTCCTGGCTCTGTCTTGTGCCCCTGCACAGGGCCAGGTGTGGGGGAGTCCAGGGGAGAGTGGCTTGGCGAGCAAATGGGCCAGAGGCAGGCAGCTTGCTGCATCTAGGGTCAGCAGCTGTGGGATCCCCGTGGGTCTAATGGGGCTGGGGGAGCCACGCACACCCTGTGAGTCACACGGCGGTCATGTGCCTGCATCCTTCTCTCGATGTCCAGAGCCCTGGGCAGTGGAAGACACAGAACTGGGAGAAAATAAATTTGTAGTATTGACCAGTGCTTTGTTATGGCCGCGCCACAGACAGTGGACTCCGCTGGTATTTCTGGCCCTCTGTCCTGGCCTGGCAGGAGCTGCTGAGTCCAAGCAGAGCTCCCCTGCAGGACAGAGATGGGTGTGGATGCCAAGCAGGGTCCTCACCACAGGCAGCCCAGGCTCTGCCTATGTGACCTTTGTGAAGAGTGGGTGAAATCAGATAGATGCCCAGGCGGGAGGAGCCCTGGGGGAGGGGAGCTGCTAGGAGCACAGACCTTCTGCTTCCAGGGGAAGCAGGGCTGTGGCTTCCGGCCGGGGCTGAATGTGTTTGTGGTAGACAGAGGGGAGCTGAGAACCTTGATTCTTTTCTTTTCTCTTTTTTGAAGCACTGGAGATTGAGCCGGGGCCTTTGCTCTGAGCTACATCCCAAGTCCCTTTTTGTATTCTGACACAGGGTCCTGCTAAATCACTACATTGCCTAGTTGGGTTCCCCCTTGTGATCATCCTGCTTCAGCCTCCCAAAGTGCTGGGATGACAGACCTGGTGCCACCATGCCAAAGCTAGAATCTCCGTTCTCCAGGAGTATACTTCCCTGTCCCCCAGGTCCTGCCAGGCTGCTGCATGACAAGCTCCCCACCCACACAGGGATTCGCCTTCCGCAGGGTCTGCTCCTCCTGTGACTGGTTTCTCGAGGGTCAGGGCCTCTGTGGTCTTGAGAATTTGATTTTCCTCCAGGCTATATCAACAGCTTCATCCTGAGGCAGTGAGGTCGGGGCAGTGCTCAGCCTGCTTCAGAGACAAACCGGGGCTAGGCCTAGTGGACTGGGCTCCTTCTGCTTGCTGGTTCTGTGGCCAGCACCCCTCACCCCATCCAACAGGGATACAGACCCACACTGTGGGCTCCCCAGTTCTTTCCCGGCCTGCCATTCATCCTGCCCTCGCCTAGCCTGGGAGCTGGCCTCACTCCTCCCTGAGCAGCCCTCCCAGGGCTCCCTGCAGCCCTGGAGGAAGCCCCAGCCCTACAGCCCAGCCAGTGCCCGAGCCTTTCCCATGCTCCTGTGGTGACCCTGTCATGGGTCTGCTCGTATGCTTTTTGCATGAGGACTGGGCTTGCTCTCTTCTGTGTTCTGATTTTTGGTACTTGAGACTGAACCCAGGGCCTTTACACTGAGCTACATCCTCAGCCCCTTTTTATTTTGAGACAGAGTCTCAAATGTCAGGGCTAAGATGCCCAGGCTGGACTCGAACTTGTGATCCTCCTGTCTCAGCCTCCCAGAGTGCTGGATTACAGGTGTGGGCCACGGTGCTCAATTAGGACAGATTTGTTTTTTGCAACTTTCTTTATCACTACATGGGGAGCTTCTCTTGTTTTTTGACAGCTGCGTGGTATTCTGTTACATGGTGGAACTAAGGACATAGACTCAATCCCTTCCTGTCTTGTTCTGCCAGCTTCAGGGTTCTGCACCTGGTCCCCAGGGCTGTTCTCTTCTGCCACGTGTCCCCCACTTTACAGCTGTCCCCCTGACCCCGTCCCTGCTCTGATGAGCAGCCTTTCATGGCTTCTTTCTGCCCCGAGAGAACTAAGATCGGCACTCATCTCCTGTCAGAAAACCCCGACCACACGTGCGCTTGGCAGTGCGGAAGCAGACACCACCAGCCAGAGCTCCCCGAGTGGGGAGGAATAAAGAACCGGAAGTCAGACAGCAGGGGCTGGCTGCAGGTCCCTGGGCCTGGGCGGGGTGCAGGGCGGTTATAACAACCGCGTAGCTCCTTTACACGGCCCAGCCACAAAACGCAGCACATAACGCTAACCTGGCAGAGTTTTTTTTTTGGTCTTTGTTTCAAGAAGAAAAAGACCTATCCGTAAGCACTGTGAATATTTCAAAATGCATCTTTCTTTCATTAAAGGAAGCAGGAAAATAAATTAGTACAAATAAGAGAGATTTGGACAATATGATACATGAATTTAATATATATAAATATATTTATATATAAATATAATATATTTATATATAAATATATTAATAATTTAATATATAAAAATATATTTATTATATATAAATATTTATATACTATATATATCTAGCTTCACAAATATAGGATACGTATTCTTTTAAATTCCACATGGAATGTTTGTAAAAACTAAATAATTTGCTACAAAGAAAATAAGAAATTGAAATTATGTTTGGTATGTTTTCTGATTTTATGAAATTAAGCTAGGAATATTTGTGTAGCTAAAACACAATAGGCCAAAAAATCACAATGTAAGTTAGAATTATTGTAATCAAATGTAGTAAATCATCTATATCAACATCGATGAGACACACTTGTACCCATGTTTACAGCAGCACAACTCAGAATAGCTAGGTCTTGCCATGTGTCTAGGAATAGATGAATGGAATGGTGGGCTGTTTCCACACAGACTGCTCGGCCATAAAAAAGGATAAAGTTGAGTCATTTGTAAGAAAATGGGAACATCTTGAGAGCATAAAATCAGTGAAATAAATCAGACACAAGTATAAATATCATACGATTTTTCTTATATGAGAAATCCAAATATAGATAAAGACAAAATAAAAGGTAGATAATAGCAAATGTGAAGATAGCTTTTTCACAGAAGGGAAGGGGGCGGAGAGATGGAGGGAAAGGAAAGGGAGGAAGAAA
Organism: Cavia porcellus; assembly: GCF_034190915.1. Classification (NCBI taxonomy): domain Eukaryota; kingdom Metazoa; phylum Chordata; class Mammalia; order Rodentia; family Caviidae; genus Cavia; species Cavia porcellus. The sequence continues at coordinate 29,383,288 of NW_026947490.1, read as the reverse complement.
GGAATTCAGCTGTATCATGTGCTTGGACCACCTCCTCATGAAGAATGTGATCATTATGTACTGCAAACACAAGCTAACCTAAAGTTGTGCTTAGAGGGAAATTTAGAGCCCTAGGTGCAAATAAAGAGGTGGCTAAAAGTCAGGATGCGCGTCTATTGCAAGAAGAGAGAAAGCATCATGAAGGGAAAGAAGGGCAGGAACAGATGACGTTGCAGAGCATAGGAAGGGGGCTGATGACTGAACCTGGACCCTCACCCAGGAGGACGGGGAAGTGGAGGAGCAGGGCGCACGCGATGGCCCGCACCAGGCCCTGGATCTGCCCTTTCAGGAACACACCGCAAGTGGGATTCTGATCTGCAGCCAGAGGGGACCTGAGTGCCTTTCGCCTGGGGCTTCCGAGTCTGTGGTGCAGCATCTGCCCGTGCTCAGCCTCACCCTGGTACTTGGGTGTAAGAAACCCAGCCGCAAGGGGTGTGCCCTTGCCTGGTATCGGGCAGACGCCGGGAGTGGATTCCCAGTGTCCTCACCTGACATCAGCCAAACACCAGAAATGGATTCCCCATGCCCTCACCTGGCACCAGGCAGACGCTGGAAGTGTGGATTACATGCTGGTTCTTCCCCTCGCAGTGAGGCCTTGTGACTGTTTCTGGCTTCCCTGTGAGGCAGATGGTGTTGTGGGCCCACGGGGCAAGCGTGGCGGAAGTCACCAGAAGATGTTGCCCACGTGTTCACACCTGCAGGGGCACCTCCTACCCTTTGCTGCACGGTGGGCGTGGGGAGCCCATGGAAAGCACAGCAGCACCGCAGTGTCTTCGAGGAACAAGAGGAGAGCAGCTTGGCCCACGCTGCAGAGAGGGAGCTCAGCTGTCAGGAAGGGTTCTGACCTCCCTTCCCTTCCTCTGAGACCCGTCTCCTCATTTACAATTAACAAGGGAACTGGGATTATTATTATCATCGAGTGGTTTCTCACACACCTCCTTGTTTCTTGTGTGTGTGTGTGTGTGTGTGTGTGTGTGTAGGGGAGTGCACCCCATTGGTCTAGTGGGCAGGCTGAAGAGGCTTTCACAGGGTCCCAGATCCTGAACTGCAACTTTGGCTTTTCAAGATTGAGGGTGGGAGAGGGCTCTGAGGAACTACATCTCCTCTTCCACAGTCTAGACTTCCAGCTGTTAGCTCCTACCCAGCCCCCTTCTCTCCAGCCCAACTCATCTCTTCCCCCACCAGATCTGTGCTCCTCCCTCCACCCCTTCCTGCAGGCTGCAGGGAAACCTCGCTTCCCTTCTTCCTGCTATTTCTATTTGGAAAAATAAAGTAAACCAACTGTATGATTACTGTATATATTAAATACCTAATGCTTTATAAAGCCCAGTGACTGGTGAAGTAAAACCACACAATTACCAGAGCCCCTCTGGGTTTCCTTCTTTCCTAGCTACTTACTGCATGAGCCTGACCATCACCAACACAGAGTGAAGTATTCTCCCTCAGGAAAACCTGTTTTTTTAATTCTCCCACATCTGCATAGAATGAGTATGCCAAGCTGTCCCTTTGAGGATATTGTGGATTAACGGAGTACAGAGTACAGTCTCGTTCCTCAAGATTCCCAGTAATGAAATCAGTTTTTAGTGTTATCTATGGTAGCACAAGGAATCTGATATTTTCTTTGAGTCTTTAGCACGTGACCATGGGATTGCTTGGGGAATCTTAGGGAAATTCGGCTATGCAAGGCACAGCCCTTCTTACACTGGTGTCTTCTTGCCTTCCATCAAAACATGAGAAAGTAACTCTGTGGGAGAGACATAAATTGAAAACCAGGCTCACCTGGAGTCTTCAGTGTTGTACCTGTGCATTAAAGGATTAAGCTCATCCAGGAAAAGCTCCTGGGAGATAACCTCTAAGCCCTTGGAATGCCCTCCCTGATAAGACAGTCTGTGTTTTCCAGGAGCATCAGACCTCACCAGATAGTCTATGCTAACCATATGATTTATGCTGGGGACCTTAGGCCATATGGTATCAACTTGAACTCTGGAGGGGCCAGAGACCAAGGTCAGCATGGCTATGTGACCAGACCCTCGATAAAAACCTTGAAGGCTTGCTACAGGCTTGGCAATGCACTGTCGCCATGCGTGGTTTCTAGAATAACAAAGCACTGTCTGCGTGACTGCACTAGGAAGGGACACCACTGAGAACAGACAATTAGGGGCTGGCACTGGCCTGTCCTGGAGCCAGCCCCCTGGTGCCCCTTCCCTCCACTGGTTTTAATCTGTGTGCTCTTATTATCATCAGCTGTAATCCTCAGTATAATAGCTCCACTGAGCTCTGAGAGTGGTTTGGGGACTCTCAAGTGGCACCTCCCCCACCAATCTAGTCTGCTAGGTTTGCTGCCACCCTGCCGTTGGTACCAGTTGTGTCTCCAGACCTTCACCATGTCCCACAGTGCTGCCATGGTTTGATAACTACAGAGGCACAAGAATCCTCCTAGTAGCCATTACAGACTGTAACTTAGCTGCTGGCTCTGCGTGGACAATTATCCCTTCCTCTTCCTTCCCCGCTTCCTAGATAGCAGCTCTCACACATACAAAATAGACAGGCTGGCAACGTCCATGGATCCTGAGACCACTTCTACTGACATCCAAAAATGATGGCAGCCATATAACCTGAGTACCTGAATGAGAGTTTTTTTCAGATCCCCCTGTACTTTCACAGAGCTCCACTTAAGCCATTTCCACGATGCTTTTCTCTTTAGACATAGAGGGAAATGGAGGCCCCGTGGGACTGAGGCTCCAGGTCATAGGTGCAGCAGGAGCAGCATCAGGTCTGGGCCACAGCTTTCCTTGTCCGGACTCATTTCCCCGGGGTTGTCACATCCGGGGATCTCAGCATCCTGGGTCCTGAGCCACCCTGGGTCCTGAGCCGCCTTGCTCTGCCTCTTCTCTGAGATGTGATTTGCTAACACCCCTCACATGGGTGAACATGGTGAGAACAGACGCAGATGCACTGAATATTTAAGGCCTAGAGCAGTGGGGCTTTGATATCAACACAGGTGAGTCCACTACAATTTCTAGTGACTTTGAGCAAGTTCCTTGACTTCTCCGAGCTGTTTGCTCATCAGTGAAATGGACATAATAATTTTGGGTGGACATTCTTGAGTAGATGAAATGGGGCATGTGGCGGGTCACCGTGGCAATCATAGACCATGTACACAGACAACATCTATTATTATTATTATTATTAATTACTGATACTGGGCATCGGACTCATGTCCTTGCACTTGCCAGGCAGGCACTGTGCTGCTGAGCTATATCCCCAGCCCCTTTTATTTATTATTATCTATTGCTTTGCCTTCAAAGTTGCCCAAGCCATGCCCCCATCTGCACTGTCTCCACTGACCTCTCCTCTTGCCTCCATCATTTTTCCCAAGCCAGAAAGGAAAACGCTTTTTTTTTTTTAAATTTTATTTAAGGAGAAAAGAAAAAAAAAAAAGCAGGGAAAGGGTACAAGTTATACAGATTTACAGAAAAAAAATGAACAGTAGGAAATCACTAGTTAATGGATTACATATTGTCATCTTAGAAATAATTGTTCAAGTCACAAAATTAAAGCTTGTAAAGTGGACATTCCATCAATGATACTGCAAACAGTTCTGTTCATTGATCCAATAAAACTCTGTGATATCATTTTCTATCTTATACATTTAAATATACATGCAGTTATATAGTTTGGAGCACTTTCTTAGGAAAACACTTTTTATATCCATTCTACATGCATGCCTGCCTCTGCATGTATACTCGTGTCTTCTGAAGCTTTTGTAGTTTCTTCCTCTCCCTCCATTGCAATCTGACCTCCATCCACATCCAGGTCAAATGTAACTTCCTCCTGGAAGTTCCTGGAAGCTCCTAGAAGCTCCTGGAAGCTTCTCCCTGGATCTGTACAAGCTGGATCCAAGATCTTGTCACTCCCATTGGAGATGGCTCAAGAAGATCCTGAGAGTGACCAACTAGATATCAATCTTCTGCTTCCTCTGTGTTATTTCAGATTTGTTTGGGCAGTAGAGTCCCAAGTTTGAAAACAAAATCTCTTAAAGCCCATCTCTTTTTCCTGCCTCTTTATATCTAGGGATGGCACCTGATACAGTTCTGCTCAATGAGTCTTTAGAAGACGCATGCTATAAGGTGATTACCTGTAAATAAAATCCTATTCAGCTGCCCCTTGCCATCATGATTGGACTTATTGTTGCATATAAGACTAGTTAATACAATTCCAGAGCCTGGTTTTAAAAACCTAAGTTTTCATAATAAAGTAAATCAATTTCAGAAGGAATTGAAGATGCTCTCTCCCCTTCAGCAATGAATCAACAGATTGTGTTGGGTGTTATAAAATGGCTCAAGGCACCAAATTTGATACTGTGCAAAGCAGAGGATGTTTGTAAGAAACCAGTTGTGCTAGCCTCTGTTGTAGTCTTGTATGAATATTCATGACTATGACTGACTTGTTCTGGTCTTCGTTAATATAAAGCTGCCCTTGGAAGAACAATTTGAACAAAATGGTCTTATGAGAAATCACCGACATTAGGAATTATTCCGTGTCTTATGAGAACGTTCTCCAGATAAAAAGGCTGTGTTGTCTTACTCGATGGTTTCTGGCTCTGGTAACCTGAGTACTGTAGCTGAGGTCTCCGATTCTCTAAATCATTTGCTGGTCTGTAGGACTGCACTCTTCTCCTGCAGGACCTACTGAAAACTAAAATCCTTGACTCGGCCAGATTTATTATCAAGCAAATATTCTAAAAGCCTTGGTTTACTTGAAATACTCAAATAAGGGCAGACCATCAGAGCCCAGGGAAAGAGAAACCAGATTGCCTTTCCCACAAGCCGATGGTGGATCCAGACTCCCCCACCCTCCCCAAGCAACCAGCTGGCTCTGAGGACCGACTGAGTTAATAGCAACCAAAGTAGAAAATGCTTTTATTGTTTGATTGACTTTGCAGGACTAAGGCTAGTAGTCTGAGCACCTATTAGGAGGACGGCAGTAGGCAGTACGGCAGATATCTGGGGGATTCCCTTCTACTCAGTGCTCTGTGTGGACTGGCTTTATTCTGTTTTGTTTTATTTGATTTTACTATGTCTGAGGGAATGGCCCCTATTGTGAGGATAACAAGATCTATTATGGCAGCCATTGTTGATTTCCTACTATTGTGCTTTGAGGTTCTGTACCACTTTCATTGCTTCGTTTTGATTGACTTTATTCTGTTTTGTATTGTTGGGTTTTATTATCCTTAAAATTAAAAAATAAAAGTAAGAAATAACCGCTCCCATAAGAGACTATTGGCTGGAGCTTTTAGGGAGCTCTTGTCTAATATCAGCATCGTGGCCTTTCCCTTGTGGCTGTCTTCTCCTCCCTCAGACAGGGATGCGACACTGCAGATGGAGGTGCCATCTGGCAACCAGGAGGATGAAAGTCAGAGACTGGAGGATGTTGATGTAACGACTTAGAGAGCCGGTCACCTGATGGCCCCGTGAAGCACCAGGGGGGAAACCGCGGAGATAACTTGTTAGGGACTCCATGCCAGATTCGCTCTTTGAGGGAAGAGGTACATTAAATATCCCTCTGCGTCCACCACAGTGCATAGATAGGTTCTAGTCTGATAATATCTTCTGGGAGAAATAAACAGGGGCAATTCTGATGAGCGCTGGCTTAGGATTGGGATGCTTGAATTTGGGGTTTGGCTGGGCATTGTGCCTGGTGCCACTTGCCGGCTGACTCAATGGACATTCCCAGCCACGCCACCCCTTGCTGGTGACCCTAGGGGATCAGGAATGACTGATGGGTGCTTCCTTGGCTAAGCCTACAGCTTGGGGTGACAACATGACCCAGTTCTGATCAATGCAGTGTAAATGGAAGTTGGGTCCATACAGAAAAATGTTTTTAAAAAATCGTCCTTGTTGAGATTAGCATTTCCATCAAATAAAAAGCATGCATTTCTTGTGTACAGTGCTACACATTTGAAGATGAGTGCATACATTTGATCAACACCCTTAGCAAGATGCAGAACACTTCCCTCAAACTCTGATTTCCTGATAGCACATAGACATCCAGTGTTTTGTATATTGCCTATCTCCATCGACAGCCAATAAACTCACCCATTAATTTAAGAGGCTTGCTCTCTCTCTGTCTCTTCCTCTTTCCTCTCTCTCTGTCTCTTCCTCTCTCCTTCTCTCTCTCTCTATCTCTCTCTCTGTCTCTCTCTCTCTCTGTCTCTTTCTCTGTCTCTCTCTCTGTCTCTCTCTCTCTCTCTCTCTCTCTCTCTCTCTCTCTCTCTCTCTCCCTCTCTCTGTCTCTTCCTGCCTACCTCTTGCAGATTCTTAGGGGATTTCAATTTAGACAATCATGCTGTGTATAAATAAGAACAGTCTTATTTCTCTCTTTTCAATCTGTTTTTGGACTTCCTTGCCTTACTGACTTAGAGAGGGCCTGCTATTCAAAGCTGAATAGGGAGGTGCCTGTATAGATCCTTGCTTTATTCTTGATCTCAGGAAGTATTTTCATAGATACTCTTTATTAGCCTAATATATCTCTTACAGAGTGATATTCTTTTTTTTTTCAGATTAATGTTCAAATATTGAGTCAAACCAGGTGTGGCAGCACAAGCCTGTAATCCCAGCCCTCAGGAGGTTGAGGCAGGAGAATCACCTGGAGTTCGAGGTCAGCCTGAATTACAAAGTGAGTTCAAGGCCAGCCTGACTGCATGGTGAAATCTTATCTCAAAAAGACCCCCCAAAATTTGGATCAGCCATATATTCCTGTGGTAAACTCTTAGGAACATGATATGTTGCCCTTGTAGGAAAACATATGCAATGTATGGCCACAATGTTGCATAAATAAGTCAGACACACAACTGTAAATCTCACATGGCTTCTCTTGTATGAGAAACCCAAAATGTAAATAAAGAGCAAAGTAAACAGTAAATTATAAGAAATAGGGAAATAGAGCTGCAAAAGGGAAAAGGATTGAGACAGAACGGAAGGCAGAGGAGGTCAAATAGATGAGAATAGAGTGAAATCGTGTTACGTGTATGCGTCAGTGCCCCCATGAGGAATGTAATTATGCACTGGAAACATGTACTAATGCAAAATAAAAATTGAAAAAAATCTTTGGATTTTTGCTAATATTTTTGAGCATTTCTGTATCATGAAAATGGATACTGGTCCCAGCCTTCTGCAAGGCTGAGGCAGGAGGATCACAAGTTTGAGGCCAGTATAGGCAACTTAGCAAGACCTCATCTTGGTATTTAAAAAAAATAAAACTTAAAAATAAAAAAGACTGATTATGCAGCCTCCTGGGTTTTAAAAGCCTATGTAAGATCTTAGGTTTTAGTGTGAAGGTCCTGGTTTCAATTCCAAGTACTAAGGGAAAAAAAAGACCTTGGTCCATAGTTTTCTTGTAATCCTATGACTGATTTTTACAAACAATTGTGATCTTCATAAGATAATTAACAGCATAGTTTTCTTTTTCTATTCTATTCTACTCTATGAAAAAATTATATATTATCAATGTTTCTTTATGAAGTATTTGATAGAATCCGTCAGCGAAGCCACCCAGACCTGGAGTCCCATTGGCAGAAGAATCTGAAAGTATAAGTGTAATTTCTGTAATAGCTGCAAGAGTCTTTGGGCAATCTAGTTTTCTTTGATTTATTTCACTTTGGTTTTTTCAAACAGAGTCTCACTATGTAGTTCAGGCTGGCCTTGAATTTACCGTGTGACCTAGACTGGCCTTGAACTTGTGGTGATCTTTCTGCCTCAGCTCCCAAGTGCTGGGATTACAGGGGTGCATCACCACTCCTGGCTGGGTCATCTGCTTCTTGCTGAATGAGATTTGGTAATTTTCATCTTTTAAGGAATCCTGATCTATCTAGTTAGCAACTTTATTGGCATTAGATTGCTCCCATATGCAATTCTTATAAAGGTTTTGGAATCTGTGGTTATAGTCAGTTATTCCTGACATTTATAATTGTGTCTTCTCTTTTTCTCCTGATGTTTTTGATTTTTAAATTTTTTAAGTAAATGTATATTGTTTTTATTTGTTTCAAATCCATTTTATTTCAAGAGAAGAAGGAGGAGGAGGAAGAGGTGAAGAAGGAGGAGAAAGAAGAGAAGAAGAAGAGGAAGAAGAAGAAGAAGAGGAAGAGGAGGAGGAAGAAGAAGAAGAGGAGGAGGAGGAGGAGGAAGAAGAGGAAGAAGAAGAAGAAGAAGAAGAAGAAGAAGAAGAAGAAGAAGAAGAAGAAGAAGAAGAAGAAGAAGAAGAAGAAAAACCTAAAACTAAATTTCAAAATACGTCAATCAGGGGGTCAACAATGGTACACACATTGTGCATTGTCATCCCCAAATCATTCACCCAGAGCAGAAGACATCTGCTTACAATAGTCTGAACAATACCAGCACAAATCTTTTTGTTCAGCGAACTCAGGGAAATCAGCAGTATAACTATCTTACCTAGGTTTTTATACACATGTGCATATATATATTCACATATATACATATGTTGTTACTTTCAGCTTCTCACACTAGTGAGACAGTACGATTTTTCTTGATGTTTATTCAAGGTTTATTAATTTCATCCAATGTTTTTCAAGAGCCAAGGTGGTGACTAAGTTTACGGGTCCCTTTGGCCTGGAGGTGCCAGAGGTGGTGTTCCCAGAAGAGACTGGCGCTGGCGTTGACACATGAACACAGAGGACTCACCCTCGCCCCTGCACTGTCTGACCCACTGGGAGCCTCGAAAGAGCAAAAAGGGGAAGGAAGAGCAGAAATTCCCTCCAGTCGAGCTGGGGCGTCGGCTTTTCTCGCCTTTGAATACTGGAGCTCCTGGTTTCCGGAGTCTCTTTACTGGCACTGCTCATTTTCCAGACTGCAGGGGCAGATCGGGAGCTTCTTAGCCTCTGTGATCACAGACGTGAGTGTAGCAGAAGGTGTTTATTACAGAGCACTTATAACACAAGATGCGCAAGTGTATGAGGATGTACAAGCGCAGCTTTCCAGGGCCGCCCGCAGAGCCGAGTGTGGAAGGGGTGCGCGCGGTCTGTGTGTGCACTGGGGTTCCGGGGGGTCCAGTTGAAGGCCTGGAGCTCCGTGCAAAGTCCCGTGGGAGTCTGCATCCGCAGGCCGGAGGGTCTGTTTCGGAAGGCTGAAGAGATGATGTCCAAGGAAGACTGGAGCTCCTTGGAAGACAGCAGCAATCCTCCCTTTCTTCTTCTCCCTTTTGCAGCATTCTGATGATGACCCCCTACCCCCACCCCAGGAATTATGCTCAGCCGATTTAGTTGGGTGATATTTACTCAAGTTGACACATTCAATCAACTATCAGGGTGAGCCAAACTTTAAAGATTTTCTAATGTCCCTCTGTTGAAGTCCTAAGGGCCCTTACCCGGAATCCATTCAAGTTGCAATTTGGTTAAATAAACAATTAATCCAAGGTTATTACTGATGAGCTTCATCTGAAACTGACATTGAGCCATTCTTTTGCAAACAGATTTTGTTTGAGATATAATTCAGACATGAGAAAAATCCACCACCTCAGTATGTGATTCGGTGGTTTTTACAGAGTTGGGTAACTTTCACCACTATCTAATTTTAGAACATTTCCATCATCCTAAAAAGGAACCCTCTGCCCATTAGTGGTCACTTACTACTTCTTATTTTATGTATTCTGAAGCGATCTCATACAGGGAACCGTATTTAGACTCTTACACAACTCATTGGTTCTCTATTAATTTACCTCATCATTGTGTTTCTGTCCTTCATGACTTGTTTTCAAGTATGTTCTGTTTGACTGCAACATGATCTCTCTATAAGAGAGCTTTTTAAATTGGGGTTTTATTTTTATATTTTTCGCCCTTTCTTTTACGTTTAACTTACTTTGTACAGAAACTAGGTCTCTTGTAGCTATCACATACATACTTGAAATTTTTCCTGCTCTTCACTTAGCATGCGTACATCATTAAGAGTGTAATTATTTATATGATTGTCTTTAAATCTTTCACTTTTCTAGGTGGTTTTTTTTTTTTTTTTTTTTTTTTCAGACAGGGTCTCACTATGCAGTTCCGGCTGGCCTTGAGCTCACTTTGTAGCCCAGGCTGGTCTCCAACTTGCAACAATCCTCCTGCTTCAGCCTCCCGAGTGCTGGGATTACAGGCCTGCACCACCTTGCTCAGCTTTTCTAGGTGATTTTTATTTGTTTCATCTACTCTTTCTGTTTCCTCTCTTCTTGTCTAGTACTGCATGCAAAGAGTATTTTTATAGTTCTATTTTATTTCCACTATTGGCTAATTAGTTATCGCTTTAGAGACTTTTTAAGTTGTTGCTATGGGAATATACTTCTTAAAGTTACTATCCTTTCCACTTTCAGATAATACCATACCACTTAGTATAGAGAAAAGAACTATAACCCTGTATTTCTATTTCTCCCATCCTTCAAGCTGTTGTTTTTACACATTGTATCTCTGGGTGTGTTATACACCCCTACCGTGCTGGGTTTTCTTTTAGGGTGTGTAGGATGTGTGCTCTCCTGTCCCTCCCTTCCTGGCCTCCAGGCTGCACTGACCAGGGAGGTGTACAAAGCATAGTGGTCAGGACTGTGGCTCTGCCTGAATGTGAGCGGGGCTTGGTTACTTGGCAACTGTGTGGCTGTCGGCAGGTTACAACCCTCTCTGGGCCTTGGTTTCTTCACTCTAATGGATCGATTATAACAGCACCCATCTCATCTCGTAGGATCACTGGGGAGATTAAATGGGCTAAAATTTGCAAAACTCACAGGGAGCAGAGCCCCGCACAGGGTACACCCGAATAAATGTTTACTATCATTCACATCACTGCTACTGCCTTTGTTTAAATAGTGGCTACTTTTAACTGTCAACTCTTTCCAGTGATGTTTGGGATCAGGATGCAGCCCTCTGTTTCTCCACTCTGGTTCGGCCTTTCTTGATCTTCTCCTTTCTTCTCATAGCAAGAAGATGTCACTCGGGTCTCTCCCTCCTGCTGACCCACTGCTGCTTCCTTCATATCCAGACTCCCTGCCCCATGCAATTCTTCCCTCTTCCTCTAATCTAGAACCTCAAACTAAGGACTAGGAAGAGCGGCAGGCTTGTGCCAGGGGAGCCTTTGCTGGAGACTGGTTGGGTAACTGATCAAATCCGGATCCTCTTTGGGGTCCCTTCATCTTCCTCCCTGTGACCTGGGAGCGTTTTACTGCAGAGTACACAGAGACCCTTCAGGTCCGCTTTCCTTCCCCTCGCCCTGGCCCGTCCACTGGTTATCTTCACCCAATCTCTTTTTCCTTTCTCTAAATAATCATTTCCTTTTCCAGCCTCCTGGACTTGGATTCTGAGTACCCTAGCCAGGCCTTTCCTCAGCGTGTCTCCACCTAGTTCCTCAGAAACCAAATGTCCTCCTGGAGTTTTGTGCAAGCACCAGGTGACTGACTGGATTATATATAATTGTAGGAACTCTGACTGCAGAAATTATCTTCCAGAGGAACTCATTGATTTGATGGATTTAAGGACTCCAGGGGACCTGTGTGTCCCCACACGTGTAATAACCATGTACATGGCCACTGAGAGGGACTCCAGAGAAGTCGCAGAATGCATCATGTTAACTTGTTCCTTGACCTGAGTGTTCAAAACCCTCACCACGGGACATCGTGTGCTACTGTACCAGCCGGATATCACGTGATACCTGCCGGAAGTCGCTGGGATGCTCGGTCAAGCTCTGCTCTACAGGTGAACCAACCAGCATATATGCATTGTTCAGAGCCAATCAGAACAGAGGTGGGCCGAGGAGAACCCAAGAGGTTCCAGCAAAGTAACTGTTGCTCTTGAGCCACTTCTAGCTGGGTGTCCTCGGCCATCAGAAGAATTATTTTTCTTGAGCAGCCCTGGACCAATCAGCTCTTGTGGAACATTATTTCCTTACCCCATTATTTGTGGACAAATAGGTGATGCGCTGATTGGAAGCCACAGATCAAGAAACAAATGCCCGGGGCTCATCAGCAGGCACCCAGTGTACCACATTTTGTGTCTTGTGACAATACAACACTCAAGAAGCCTTGTCTCTCCATGCTCATGCCCAACCCCACCTTCTTCCCAGCCTGGTCCCCACCCTCTCCCTTTTCTCTTTTACTTTCCCAAACCTCCCACTCCTCCTCTCTTCTGTTTTCCAGTCCTCTCAAGGATTTGTTTTTGTAGTTGACACAAACACCAAACCATGACGGAGGTTTCTATGTTCAGCCCAACACCTCTACGAAACAAGGTTTGCACAGATAAAGCCACGCTGCCTGTGAACCCATTTCCCCAAATTACAAAGCCCTGAGGAAAACAACTCAGCATGAGCGGGGCTAAAACTGAGACTTCTCTCGGGAGCCCTTGGAAGCCCTCTGTCGTGCCTCTCACTCTGAGGTACAGCCACGTGGAGCTGGGCCCTGAACTCACCAAGCCTCTCCCTGCTCAGAGTCTAGAAGGCGCAGGTCCTTCCGGCCGGCTCCTCCTGCTACCTTCACCCTCAACGCAGCTGCTCCTTTCTCTGAGGTCTGAATTAGGGTTCTCGTTCTGGGATCCAAACCCTGCTCTGTGATCCAAAACTAGGTTTGTGTGCTGTACCTTTCTGTCAGTCTTCTGTCCTTTTCCTTCCTGGCCCTTGTCAATGCTTAGGATTATAAATTTGTATTTCTCCACTGTCTGTGGACTTGTGTAGACCTGCATGGAGGCCACTGCCCTGCCCATTCCCACGTTACCTGCATGTGGCTGGAGTTCGTGTTTCTGGGCAATGTGTGAACTGCACATGGTGGTGGGGTCCTCGTGACGTGGAGGGGTTTATATAAACATCTGCCCTCAGCATAAGATGAGTATCTCACTGGCGCTATGGGATCACGGTGCTTACCCACAAATACCTCCCCAGGGAAAACATGCTCCTCTTCCCACTTTTGGAAAACTACAGACATCTGGCTCCAAAAAGGAGGCTGTCATGCATCTGAGCAGAACCATATGTGACCACAGTCCTTTCTAAGGCTGGGAGGCCATTCGTACTCCTCACATGCCTGTCTTTCAGCTTGGTGAAGATACACTGTGATAACCTCCTAGCCAGACTTGGCCTCCTGTTTCAGCTCTTCTAGAGAAGGGAGAGGCAGGGGGAGAAGCCACGGCATTGCTACTGGTCTGTTGGCCTGGGTGTTCTGTGGAGCTCACCAGCCTCCTATCTGGTGGATGTCATGGGATCCCAGCTGGACATCACAGGTATGCCCTGCCAAGCCTGGCACCAGAGATGTGCCAACCAGTGCAGAGAGACAGAGGGAAGGGAAAAGGAAGGAAGGGGAGGGGAGGGGGAAAGGAGAGGAGTTCAGGTGATGGAGGGAAGGAGAAAAATGGTGATTCTACTTCATTGCTTCAAACCATATGACAGCATATGACTCATTCATTCAGATATTTGATGAATGGTTTGGAAAGCCTCTTGTATTTTAGGTGTGATTCAAGGTGCTGGTGATAAGACATTGTAAGAGAGTTGAGAACGAGGTGCTTTATCTTGGCATTCAGAGCCGTCATGGAGCCTCTTCTCTGCCTGCACCCCTGGGTACCACTTCCTGCTCCCCTCTTGCTCATGTGGGTGTCATGTGAGGATGGTGAAGCTCAAAGAGGGGTGACGGGGCACACAGCCACTAAGTGCTAGAGTTGGAATCTGATCCAAGTATAGTGGCTCCGGTGCCCTGTGATCTTGTATGGGTAGCTCGGTGTTGGCCACACTACAGGGGCTCAAAAGCTACTTCCAGATGGGCCTGTTTTAGAGTCTTACATGTAGTTTTCATTCCTGTGACAGCATTTCAGATTGGGCATGTTCCTTTTAGCGAACCCAAATACCCAGTCATGGAATTTGCTTTCAGTTTTTGTGTGGTCAAGTCCAAGCTTAAGCAAAACACTGTATATCAGTCAACAATCAGTGTGAGGGACAAGCAGGGGTTGAGAGGGCTTGTGGGGTGAGGGCTCCTGATTTATTACGGACTCCAGGGTCTCTGGGGCTCCAGAGGCTTTGTGGACTTTTGTAAGGCCAGGATCGATGGCAACTCCAGGTCTGAGGAGGATTTCACAGGCTTCATTGGTTCCCATCTATCTTGCATTTCCTGAAAGGGGTACAGAATGTCAGACTGGCAAGCCCAATCCCCCCTGGAAATGAGTTTCACACCCTAAGTAACTAGTCAGATGTGGTCAGCAGGGAAAGGGCCTTTCACGTCCTAAAGAGATTATTATTAGTTTAAGTCCAGCTGATTATGTTTTAAAACAACCCCTCAGTTTTGCCTGCCACCCGGCTCCTCTGCTTCCTCTTTTACCTCTCTTGCTGTCCCTCCACTCTTGGCCCGGCTCTGGCCTGGCTCTTTCCAGCTTACACAGGCACCAGCTTCGGGTCTGGCTCTTCTGTCTGGTTAGTGTCCATCTCAGGTCACACTTCCCTTCGGAATCCAGCATTCTCCATGGCTCCCAACTGAGCATATTCAGTCCAAGGCATGCAACGGCTGGAGGACCTCCGTCCGACTCTCCTGCTGGACCTCCAGCAGCCCTGCCCGTCTCATGCTGGGCTTCTACCCCGAGCACCCAGCAGAGTTTCAAAGGCCTTTAGGAACTGACACCAAGGACCTGCTGCAGCCTCCCTTTCACTCTGAGTGCAACCAAAATTACACAGAGACAAGGAAAATGCTTCAATTGTTCCCTGGCCTTCTGCGTGTACTGCCTGCCACCAAAAACGAAACATAGCAAAACTGAATACTGGTCTTCCAGGCCCCACAGACAGCACCTTTGGAATTCTCTGCTGGCTTCTCCAAGGCCACCACTCCCTTCTGTTTCTCTGCTGTAAAATTTGCTGAAAACATCCACCCTGGGGCCTGTTTTAGGGTTCGGAATTGTGGTGACTGTTTGATGCCTCTTTCACAGCCTTCTCAGACTCAGCTTCTTGAGGGCAACCTCGCCCTTCTGTGCTAGTGTCCCAGGCCATGCTTGTCACGCAGCAAGGTATGGGAAAGACCTGCCCTAAAGTTTAACCTTGGCCTTCTACTGTGGTTTCAATGCATCGCCCAAATTTTCATGCGTCAGAGACTTAATCCCCAAAATCTGATGGTGGCCGTTGAGAGGCACCTAGGATTAGGTGATGAATGGGGTCTCCATGGTGGCTTTAGTGGCTTTATAGGAAAAGGAAGAGGGACCTGCATCTGTGCCCTTTCTCTCTTTCCCTATGGGGTGCTGTCTGCTATGTTTTCATGTAGCAAGGACCTCACCAGATGCCGAGCAGATGCTGCCTCCATGCTCTTGGACTTCTCGGCAGCTGGAACTGTGAACCAAATATGCATTTCTTATTTAGAAGTTATCCGGTCTCAGCAATTTTGCTACAGCAGCAGAAAAATGCAGTAAGGCATACATGTGGTGGAGGAGGCAGAGGAAGAGCGGCATGATTGTGACGGATCCATCAATCACACCCTGGCCAGTCCTTTCAGGAAAGTCTGAGGTGTCCAAAGGCTCCATCCTGGATGTAGAGAGTGTGTGATGAGACTGTCTCTCCCAAGACCTCGGAAACCCTCACTCCGCTCCCTCCTCCAGCCTCAGGGCCACCCCTGGCCATTCTCCTCACCCAGACCCGGAATCCTCTCTCTTGACATCAGTAGGATGCTCAAAGCATGGGTTCCCTTTTGGTTCTTGCCCCACAAAGCAGGCTCATCCCCACTGCTGGCTCCTTGCTCAGGTTGATGGTGTGGTTGGCCCAGAAGCCACATGTGGCGAGAGTTACCTGGAGACTGCCATGTACAGCATTCACACCCACCAGGGCACCTCCAATCTACCACTGCAGTCAGTGTGGGTACCCCGTGGAAGCAGCAGCTGCACCATGGTGTCTTCTCCGAGAACAAGAAGAGGTGAGCAGCCTGGCAGGTGCTGTGGGGCGGAAGCTGTGGAGTCAGCAAGGCCTGGACTTTGCTTCGCTTCTCCCGAGGCCCAGACTTCATCATTCACAAGTTGCTTTAGAGAGAACTTCTAGAAGCCCCCGGGACAAAGCCCTCACAAAGTACTTCTGGCTGGGGATGAGTGGGATTTTGAGGATCTCCATTGCTGCTGATCCCTCCACTGCCCGAAGGCTGACATCAAGTGTGGCTGCCCACTGTGCTTCTCTATTCCTGTCCCCAACTGTCTCCCCAGGTCCTGTGCTTAGCTTCTCCCTCTACCACTTAGCATTCAGATACCAATAGGGAAGCCCTTGGCTCCTTTGCTGAAAAATGGGGACACCGGTCTCATCTTACCACTGCTGTGAGAAACAAAACATCCTAAGGTTTGCATTGTCCCTAGCTTAGTGTGTGGTAAAGTGTTAGCCATTCAACAAACAGAACACCTTTCTTGATTTTATTCTTCCCAGCCCAAAGCGGTGTTTGATGGGATTTTCATCGGAAGCCAAGATTGCTACATTGCCCATATTTGGGGGCAAGAATGAAACGCCTTAATTTGCATAGCCTAGGTAGGACATATGGTCAGATGTTTGCTGAATTTCTTGGGTTAATGAGGAAGAGCCACATCCTTTAGGGCCCTCAGTGATAAGGAATCTGAGTTTAGAGTTTTTCATGCTCCTTCGCTGGGGTTGCCTGATGTTACTAGAAGGAAGTGGTTATTTCCCCTCACCATTCATCTTGGGCTTATCTGGGCCAGTAGGGGTAGTGTTAGAAATTTTTAGGGGACTGCAATGCATAGTCCTATACCACTGCTGCCCACTGTAGTTCTTATCAACTGGGGAAATATGCCCACAGAGACATGGGGATGCCCATGGAGGCACAGGGACAGCCACTGGGACATGGGAACGTCCCTCAGAGACACTGAGATGTCCGCCCCGCAGAGACATGGAAACACCCATGGAAACATGGAGGTGCTGAAAGCTCACTAAGCCCAGGGCTTCCAGGGCTACCTACAACAGCCTGCCTACCCAGCAGCCTGCCCCAGCCACCACTCTCATGCCCAGCCCCATTCCCTGGCCCCAGGTGCTGTCGTCCCCAGACACCCTGAGTCCCAGCGGAAGCTGGCACCCAGAAGAAGCCTAACCCGCACAGGTTACTTGGTGCCGACACCTTAATGTCCTCTGGTCACAGCCACACAGCACACCCAGGCCTTGGCTCCCTTGGACAACATCAGGGCCGCTTCCCCTCCACTTACCTGCCAGCCCACATGCAACAGCAACCACACCTGGTACAGGAGAGGCCTTGACTGTGCTGGCTGTAACAGCACAGCTGTGTGGTTCAGGAGAACAAGGTAGTGGGTAACTGAAGGAGGATGTGAGAGAGAGAGAGTAGGAAGTCTTATCAGTAAGGCTGGGCTTCTGTCTCTTTGGTCCCCTTGAAGCCTGTTCAGCCAGAGAAGCAGGAAGTACACGGCGCAAGCCCCAGGGGCATCTGGGGACTGGCAGGCTCCGTGCTGGTCCCCGGTGAAGCTCAGTGCCACACCCCTTTTCCTATCTGCCCCTAGTGTTTCACTCCTGGTCTTCACCTCCCCGGGAGAGTCTGGAATACTGGCTACTCTGAGTTCTGACTTGAATCTAACGGGGAGTCTTGGAAGGGCCTGGGTCAGGAGGTTTGGAGGACTGGACTGGGCCTCGGGGGCCAGGTGAGAGATGGCCTGGCTGGGAAGTGACTGCAGGCCAGGTGGCCAGGGGGAGTCTGCTGTGGTCAGGAAAGAATGACACACTTAAGCAGGGTGCTCGAGGTGTGAGGGATGCAGAGAATGAGCCAGAGGGATGATAAAGATCAAACTTCTGTGGTCCCCGAATCCTCCAAAAGCAGCATCAGTCAATCAGTGCAGGGCAGAAAATCATGGATGCATGGTGTAAGGTTTAGGGTTAAATTTTCCACTAACAGAGTTATCAATCATAACGTTTTCAAGCTTATGGGGAAATAAATAGAGTAAAAATCAGCACCAAAGGAGGGAATAATTTTTCTCCTTGTCCATGTTATTCCCTGTCTTCTACTTTCTTTATGTTTACTTTGTTCTTTTTTTTCCTGATTGATCACAGCTTCAGCTAGGTCCTCAGTGTTGATAGGTGGTTCATTATACTTGGAGATTTTGTTATTAAGCTACCAGTACATGTCCAGCTGAATATTTTAAAAAGCTGATAATACAAAGTACTGATGAGAATGTGTAGTACTGAACTTTCACACACACTGATAAGAATATAAATCAAGGCAACCCACTCTATGACAGAAAATACATAGACTCCGTAACCCTAAATTCTGTTCCTAGGTATACACCCAACACAAGCATTTGCATGTGTGCACCACAACACAAATGCAGCAGTATCATTTATCACAACCAAAGTACCAAACACCATAAAAATAAAATAGAAAAATAAATGCTTTTGCAGCCCAGCAACCAAATTATGAGTTACTTCTCAGTATAGCAACATGGATCAATTTTACAAATAAAATATTGAATGCAGGAAGCCAAGCATAAGTGAATAATAAAGTATGATTACATTTATTCAGAGTTTGAAAAACACTAGATAAATCAAAATATAATGTTTATGGATGCACTCATAGGTAGTAAAATTATTGTTGAAATGTACTAGCTGTGCCTACCATAAATGTTGGGATGGTAGCTCCCTTTGAGGGATGGAAGGAGGCGGTCATTTGCAAGGGGTAGATGCAAATCTTCTGAGATGTTGATCAAGTGGTTCCGAATGGTCATACTTTATCTAGGCAGACCTCTGATGGCCCACCGTCCGTGGCCATCTGCCTGACCATAAGGCCAGGCCCTGGCCACTGCCTGTGAGATTTTGAGGTAGTTCACCTCGCTGAACTGACTTTTAAATTCTTCAGTCAAACTGTCAGCCTTCCACACAGGGTCGTCCGTTCACTCTGCAATTTCCACCCTCCAGTCCAGAAGCTCTTCCTAGGCACCCGCTGAGTAGCAACGGGATACAGCAGTTCTTTTGGCGTCTCCCCCAGGGGAGACTTTTCCTAGGGGAAAAGAGGCCACCTGCTTCTCAGGGTCCTTGCTTGGTGTTCTGTTCCCGTAGAAACCATTTCCATTTTATTGCGGAATTCTTTCAGGCATGGTTTTCCTTACTGGAGTGTTTACTCAGCATAGGAAACACGTCATGGGGATAGGGGTTCAGGATTATTTGATATCCTTTCAGTCACTGGGGCAGTCTAAAAGCTGCCGATAACCTCCCAAATGAAAAATTTCTGGCCGCAAATCCCAGCACTGACCACTAGATGGGGCTCACTGGCTTTTGCGATAGTTTCCGTCAGCTTAAGAACTCCAAGACCTTTCATGTGGCTTGGTGGGTAACAGCTGCATTTTGTGGGCAAGATGTGAAATATGCGTCCTTCACAAGCCAAAAAGCAAATCATGCAAACAAAAAGCAAAAGATGAGATTCTATCATATTTCACTCATCACATACCACATATCCTGTTTCAATTTAACAATCTGAGTGGGTTTGGGCAATTTTCTGCTAGGTTCCCGTTTAGCATATTCAATCAGTGTTGGTTGATGGGAAAATTTGCAGGCCTCCTGAAGGGTTTCCAATAGCCTGGGGAAATGTTCACCGATTAGACGCAATACTCATCTTCGTAGCACCTCCAGGTAAACAGATTCACAGAACACACTCGTGCTGTGTGACAGTTCTCCAATTACATTTTAATCCCACCAAGCCTCACAGTTCCACATCTTTCCAATCCAACTTCAAGAGCTTCACCGACAGATTTTGAATTAGTGTTTGGGGCACCCATGTCACAGAGTTCCAACAGTATCACTTCCTCCCAGACCATTTTGCTACTGGGGGGTGACTGAGGGACCCAGGCCCTCTTGTCACTTATATTGGTTACATTATTTGTGCATTACCTCAGGAGATTTGAGGTGAGGGTTCTCCTGGTCATTTGCCTTCTGGCTTTTTATATTCTTCTAACAAAGAGTATATAAGTCAGAGTTGACTAGGGCTTTTCCATGGTGGGGGGTACCATGATGTCATGATAGGTGACCACACGCACAGGGCATTGCCAACCAGAGACTCCCACCCAAGCCTTGAATCCAGAGTCCTTACTGTGCCTCTATCACACAGGTTTGTTGATGTCTTCCAGGTGAGACCTCAGTGCTCAGCTTCTCCAAAACTTAAGCCGATACTGCTGGGCCTAATGTCCCCATTCTAGAACACATTGCTAGACTATGTGGTGTGGTTAGCTCCCCTCTGAATCACATTGTTAAAAATATCTGGTGTGCCAGCGGATACATTAAGTCACATTTTTAGCTTTCTCAGTGTGATGTAAGGGGCCCTGGGCATACAAAGGCACTTCTGTCCAGCATGGCATTCCACGAGCTTAGAGGATCTCCCATAAGTCAGGACAAAAGCCACTCTTCAGGGAAGGCTAAATTCCTTACTACACAACAAAATCAGGATGACGATTATCTCGAGGATTGAAAATGGAAGCTGTGTCTGTGGAGAGGAATATTACAAAGTAGCTTTAAATTTTAATGCAGATAATCGCATCTGTTCCTGTTGTATCATTTTTATATCTTTCTAGACCTCTGAGCTATTTCACAATGATGCAGTGAGAATTAGAACATTTGTTATTTAGGTACAAGCTTCATGTATTATGTGTAAATGTAGATGCCTATAGATCCAAATATACTAGGCTCATTAACATATATACAAAGATACAGAAAGTGCATGGCAAGTTGCATAAATATATGATAAGCTTGCATGCTCTGATAAGCTTACTTTGAGGTGGGTTCATGAACAATAATGTATGAATCTAAGCAGCCAAACTAATAAATTTGGGATTTAATTAACTGAGCTCAGGACCACTCATATACAGACACATATACACACACACCCCACCCTGTCCAGGGTCCAAACAAGTAGCACTGAATTGGAAAGTTACAGAGCTTTTAAAAGAGAGAATCATGAAAGATATCCTGTTGGAAACAATTTAGCTCCAACCTTTCATTAGTTTTCAGTTGACACTGGTATCCTGCTTCTTTTGTTGAGCAGGTTAATTTTTTCCTCTAGGTACAGCTCATTCTGCTTCTCTCATGGGACTTATACTCTGAGTAATTTTCGATTGTCTTGGGTCAAATACAGGGCACTAATTAAATGCAGGGCTCAAGATGGTGCCAGTTATGCCAAGCTACAACTTGTACAAGCTACAGTTTTTTATAAATATATGATAAATGTATGGTGCGCTTACCTGTGCTTCGTGGGCAGAGCAGTGATTGGAGAAAGCAGGATTGTGAAGTTGTTCATAGTCCCACCTTCATCGGTGTACCTGACAAATAAGAATGGTATATTCAACTCACTTGGTGCACCCACTGCCATAGTTAATTTCAGAACATTCTCAGGGTGCTTATCATTCTCATGGTGCTTATCTTCCAGCCTCCAGCCCCCAAACCCCAGTCCAAAGCAACCATCAATCTCCTTCTTACAATCATGGATGTGCCTTTCTGGGCATATAAAAATGCAGTGAAATAACATGATCTTTTGGGTCTGGTTTCTTGTACTTGGCGTGTTTCCAAGGGTCTTTGTACTATATGCATCAGCACATTTTACATTTTGTTCACCGGGGAGCATTCTGTTGCATGGCTGTACCACATTTTCTCTGTTCATCCACCTGTGTGGGCATTTGGATTCTATCTCCTATTCAGCTACTATGAATCCCTGGCTTATGCTGCTATGACTGATCCATGACATGGATGGTTAGCATGTGAAGAGAACCTGTTGCCACCATTCGCAACAACAGACACCTAACAATTTTATCCCACTCAATCCTCTCACCAATCTCTTGAGACACACCTCACTGGAACCTCTTCAGAAAGTCACAGACCCGGAAAAGTCTGAAGGCTGAAGGCTGCTGCTATTAGGTGAGTAGATTTCAGATTCAACAATTGACTCTGAGTGTGCTGTTTTTCTCATGGTTGCATTTTTTTCAAATCCATTTTATTTCAAGGAAGATAAAAAATACAGCAAAATTTCAAAACATGTCAATCAGGAGCCAACATTGGTACATACACTGAGAATTTCCAACCCTAAATCATTTGCCCAGAGCACAAGACATTTACATTCAATTGTCCAAACGGTAAAAGCACAAATCTTTCTCTTCAGTGAACTCAGCTAATCAGTGGTATAGCTATCTTAACTATTTATTTATATACCTATGCATATGTTGTATCTTTTAGCTTCTTACACTAATGAAACAATACAACGTTATGTTTGTTTTATTTATTTCACTAATGTTATGTTCTCAAGTTGCATTTATTTACCTATGTCTTCAGTTAACCCTTCTTTATAGCTGAGTACTATTCCATTGTATAAAAATACCACAACTTTTTTTATCCATTCCTCAGTTGATGGACACTTAGGTTGTTTCCAAGATCTGGATATTACAAATTGTGCTGCTATAAACATGGGTGCACATATATCACAGTGGTATGATGCTTTCCGTTCTTCTGGGAATATGCCTAGGAGTGTAATAGCTGGGTCAAATGGGACTTCCAATCCCAGATTTTTGAGGAATCTCCAGACTGATCTCCACAATAGTTTCACCAGTCTACACTCCTACCAACAGCGTAGGAGAGTTTCTTTTTCCCCACAGTCCCTCCAGCATTTGTTATTGCTTGATTTCTTGAGGAGCCATTCTTTTTGGGGTGAGGTGGAATCTCAGCATGTTTTTAATTTACATCTCTTGAATGACCAATGATATTGAACATTTTTTCATATATTTTTTGCTGTTCATGCTTCTTCATCTGAGATGTATGTATTCATCCCAGATGCCCATTCTTAGATTGGGTGTATAAATCTGGGAGGACTGATTTTTATGAGTTCTTTGTATGTTCTCAGTATTAATCCTTGGCTGAGGTTCAGCTGGCAAACATTTTCTCCCAGGTTGTGAGTTGTCTCTTCACTCTGTTGGTGGTTTCTCTTGCTATGCAAAAGCTTTTCAATAGGATGAGATCCCAGTTGTTGATTCTTTGCTATAATTCCTGTGCAATTGAGGTTTTGTTCATGAAGTCTTTGCCTACACCAGTGTCTTCTAGAGTTGTAACTACTCTATCTTCCAGCAGATTTAATGTTTCTGTTTTAATATTAGGATCTTTGATTCATGGTTGCATTTTGCACTAAACACTGCTGTAAAAGTGTAGTCAGGTCATCCTACTCTCCAATTTCATTTTTTCACAAATAAAGTACGTACGAGTGGGCCTCAGTCAGCTCCCTTCACCACCTCAGGGCTGGTAAAGTCCACCCCAGGAGAGCTGTAAGCTAAGCAGTGACGTGAGTTCCAGATACTGTCAGCCGTGATCCATTCTCTCACACACACTGTACCCAGAAAAGGACTGAGGTCCTTTCTCCTACTGAGCTAGAAATCTTTGTCTTTCTTCATGTGGAATTTCTGAGTCAAATCACTTCCCTCCACGTTGGCCTGTGAACTGGGGGCACCCAAGCTGGTTGTGGCCCATCAAGAGCTTTTGTGTAGCTTTCTAAACGCTTACTTTCCAAATTAACCTTGCTCGGCAGGCCATTTCAGTATGAAAATATTTTATGACAAATATCAACTCCCAGCTTTTCCTTTTCAAGGAAATTGCAGCCAGCTGCCCAGGTGGTCATAAGAGTGACCTGTAGGACAGCAAGCGAGGGACTTTGCTTCTCCTGCCCCGTGACAGTCAAAACCTCTGTAGTAACCTCTCTTTTATGGTGGCCTTCAGGATTAAACGAGTTAACAGGGCAGAGCTCCGCACACAGTAAGCTCCCAGGAAATGTGGTTCCTTATTAAGCCACTTGCCTGGATCCCGTGAGTGTTTGGCTGAAGCCGGCTGTGGAGCCTCTGTGACTCCTGCTCAGCTGCGATCCACAGCCTGCCTTCTGCCCTCCTGTTGTGTATTCCCACCTGTCTCTGCAGGCTGCCTCACAGCCAGCTCTGCTTCTGAGCTTCACCTCCGGAACCTGCCAAAAGCCCCCTCCGCCTCACCTGACCTGGACGCTGCGGCCCTGGCTGCGTCTCTCCCGCAGGCTTCCTTTCCATACCGCCAGTCTTTGCCTTCCCTTTCCCTTTTCTTTTCAAAACCACATCGTGGGTGTTGAAATGAGCCCTGTCTGAGTCCAGGGCCAGGCTTTGCTAGTGAATCACCGAATGACTTTGGTCACTTGGGTCGCCTTCTCTAGTTTTTTTTTTTTTTTTTTATGTATGTATTTTTTCAACCGCCTGTCACAGGAATGTGCTTTATTGCTGGAGATGCCACGATCAGTCTGGCTTTAGCATTTTGATTTCCTCTGACTCCTCGCCATCAGGCTTTCAGGCATCCACAGACGACTCTTCATGTTCCCCTTTGTATTTTTCTAGGATCACCACTTCTGTCATTTAATTAATTTTAATGTCAATTAATTTTACCTTGGTGTCTTATTCCAAAAAAGGGCCTCCGGATATTCTTTGTCCTCAGCACACTTCAGTCGGGGTGTTTCTTCAGCAGAGCGTCACTGGAGGGAGCGCCTTTCCTGACTTCCTGAGAACTAACTTCTGAACGACTTGGTTTTTGTTAGGTTGATGGGGAAAATCTTGTAGGGAAGCAGAGGACTGAGAGTGAGCACTCATTGGGTTCACTCATTGGGTTCCCGTGTGTGGCTAATGACAGGGCTTTAGACAGGGTGTAGCTCACCAACAGACTGCCTTAGAGGGAGCCCAATGAACCCACTAACAGGGCGGGCTAGGAAGGAGTGGGTCAGCTCATAAACTGATTTGCAAGGGGACGAGTCCTTGCCTTGGAAGGGCACTAACCCTGATGTTTAAGGGCCACACTGCTTGATTGTCTTCCTGGTAGACCGATGACTCACTGGCTACCCTTTGGACTGACCTGGTGACTGAGGTGTGACAAGGTAACTGCTGTGGTGACAGGCTGCCCAGTGAGTGAATCCATGACAGGGTGTCCAAGTTCCTGGCTGACCATGTGGAGCCCAAGTCCTGTCTTACAACCCAGAGTGGCATTGGATGCACCAAGGGTCTCATGAGGTACTGACATAACAGACCATGTCTCTTCGAGCTCACTGAGGACTTTGGCAGATGCTAGAATGGAGTCTCGAGGCAGGGACCCACCAGGTCCTGGGTGATCAGACAAGTGCTGGGATGGGGAAGCAAGGTGAGCCCAGGGTGCCGTCAGCCAATCAGTGGTGACGGGCCTTTCCCAACCAATCACATCCACGATCTTATCAGTGACCAGAGGGCATTGTTTCTTCCTTTCCAGTTCAAGCTTCTTGTTTATTTTCCTTGCCTATTCGATGTGGCCAGAACTTCCAATACTACGCTGAAAAGAAATGGCAAAAGCAGCTGTCTTTGTCTTGTTCCTGGGCTTAGAGGAAAAGATTTTAGTCTTTCACTATTGAGTAAGATAAACCAGCTGTAGTCTTTTCCATACACAAACGTTCTCCTGTTGAAGCAATTTTCTTCTATCCTAATTTGTTGCGTGCTTTTATCGTGAAAGGATGTTGAATTTTGTTAGCTGCCTTGTCTGTACCAACTAAGATAATCATGCAAGTTTTTTCCTTCCTTCTACTAATATGGCATATTGTAATTGATTTTCTGTATTTCCTTTTTGTTTTGTTTTGGTACCAGGAATCGAACGCAGGACCTTGCGTTTGCCAGGCATGTGCTGTCCCTGCTGAGCTATATTCCCAGCCCTGCAACTGATTTGCATACATTGAACCATCTTACATTTTAGGAATAAATTCCACTGGTCATGAATTACCTTCTGAATTCAGTTAGGAACTATTTTGTGGAGGATGTTTGTACTAACATTAGTAAGAGTTCCTGGTTTGTAGTTTTATTTTCTTGTAGTGCCTTTGGCATTTATCTCAGAGTTAATGCTGGCCTTCTGAAATGAGCTAGGTGTTCCTTTCTCTGAAAGCTTATGGAAGAATTTAAGAAGGATTAATGTTAATTCCTCTTTAAATGTTGAGTAGAATTTACCAGTGAAGCCATTTGCTTGATGAGTTTTTCTTCTTTTTTTAATTACCAGTTCAATCTCCTTACCAGTTATAAGTCTGTTCAGATCTCTTCATGACTCAGTCTTGGTAGGTTGATTGTTTCTAGGAATTCGGCCAATGGTTTAGATTATCTGATTCATTCATGTACAACTGCTTGCAGTTATCTCTTAAAATCTTGCTTTTTTGTGTCTCTATAATCAGTATGAATGCCCTAATTTTTGTTTCTGATTGTCATAATTGTAGTTATTTTCTTAATCATCTAGCCAAAAGTTGGTCAAATTTGTTCATCTTTTCAAAGATCCAGCTTTTAATTTCGCTGATTTTCACTGTTGGAGATTCAACATGAGGGCTTCACCCTGAGCTACATTTCCTACCTTTTTATTATTTTAAATTGTGAGACAGGGGTTCACTAAGTAGCTAATTGTCCAGGCTGGACTTGAACTTGTCATCCTCTTGCCTCAGCCTCCTGGAGCTTTGGGATTACGGGTCTGTACCACCTTTCCTGGCATCTACTCCAGTCTTTATTATATTCCAGGGTGAGGCATGCACTAGGGGTGCAGTAGAAGTATGGAAGACAATGAAACAGTGGGGAAAAAATTCAGGAATTTCCCAAGATGTCCTTTATATATGTGATAACATGGAACCAGAATGCTCTTAACTGTTTTGAAAACAGAAAAGAGTGAACTAAGTGTGTTTTTGGCGACTTGGAGAGGGAAAGCTAGAGAAAATTTGTCCTCCTGCTCATTACTGAGTGGGCACAGGGACAGGAGGTTCTGGGTCCCAGTGTGGGTTTTTCTGCATCCGGTGCAATCTGAAGACATTTCTAGTTGTCACAGTGGGTGAGGGAAACTTCTGGCATCTTGTGTGTGGGACCCAGGGACGTTACTCAATGTCTTACAATGCAAAGGACGACTCCCACACCAAACAGTCACCCAGTCCCGAGTGCCCCCATGCAAACAGCCTTGAGACCGACATGCTCTGCTCCAAGGCAACCCATGGGAAAGTGGAGGTGTTGGGGGGCAAGGGGGTAGCTTGCTTGAGGGATGTGAGCTTCAGGGATGGAGAAAGAGAGAACCTTGAGGTGATATGGGGTTGCATAAATGGAACATGAAGAGGTACAACGGCTCATGAGGTCTTTAGGAAGTGGCAGGGAGGTGGCTGAGGAGCATGTGGTTGGTGGCTGAAAGGGCATGAGGGTCAAGGGTGATACTGTGGGAGGTCTGGAGCAGCTCACCCTGATGGATATGTAACCTGGGAAGGGCAGGGGTTGGAGGATGCCTTTGGAAGTTCACATCTCTGGAGATGTGGGTGACAGGCTAGAAGGGTAAGAGAGCGGGCAGGAGGCTGTTGCTATGGTTTGTGGGAGTGAAGTCAAGACTTGGGGATGGGTAGGAAGGGGCAGAGGAGGAACTTGGTGACTCGCAGGCGTGGGCATTGAGGGGGAAGGGAGAAGTGAAACAGAATTCTGGTCTCGGCTATGTGAGATAGGCTGTGTGCTTCTCCTTTGCCATCTCATACATCCACATCTTCCCCTTACCCCTGTGGTCACAGAACATGCATGAGGGTACGGGTATGAGTGCAAAGCCAATATCCAAAACCTAGAGGTCACTTAGCAAACCTACCACTTTGACAGCATTTGAATGCACAGTGAATGCTGCCCTTGGTCAGTGCACTGTGCCCAGCACCCCAGGCTGACCACGGATGGGGGCTCACTGTGCCCAAACACTGTGCCAAGTTTACTGCAGTGTTAATGCCCTGAATCCCCAAGACAAACCAGAGTTCTGAGCAGCATTATTATCCCCATCTTATGGACAAATCAGAAGTAGCAAGAGATTGAGCTGTGAATCAGGTATTTGATACTTAGAGATCTGACTTCAGAGAGTATGTTATTTTTTAATTTGAGATACAATTTGCATAATATAAAATAAAACGTTCCAAAGCAAACAGTTCAGTAGCATTTAGTGCATTCACAGTTATGCCACTATCACCTCTATGTGGTCACAAAACATTTTTATAGCCCCCAAAGGAGACCTTCAACCCACTAAGCAGTCATTGCCCATTTCCTTCTCCCCTAGAACCAACCGGCCACCAAATGATTTTATGCTCCCAGAGACTTGCTTATTCTGGACATTCCACATAAACCAGAGCCATACAACACGTAAGCATCGCCATCTGGCTTCTCTTACATAGCATCATACTCTTGAGGTTCTTCCATGTTGCAGAATAACATTTTGCTCATTTTTTAAGGCTGGATGGTCCTTCACAAGCCAGAAATCCATTTATCCATCAGGTGATAGGCATTTGGGATGCTTCCAACTTTCAGCTACTACAAGAGGAAAGTGGTGAATTGCTGATTTCCGTTGCTTTGACTAAGACACTTTATCTGGTCTCTAGCTCCAGCATGGAAAGCTGAGAGATGAACAGGATCTGAGAAGAAAAATTTTACAGTCTTCGCAGGGTGCTAGGTGGTAGGAAGGAGCTGAGGGAGACTCCTGAGGGGAGAACTTTGTGGTTAGAACTTGAGGAACTTTACACTGGGGCTGTGGGGAGGTTGTGGGAGATCATAGTCACAGGGGAACAGGATGGGGAGGAGCAAACTCAGAAAATGGTTCAGTGACCCCCTTCCAGGAACAGGCAGAGAGGACCCTAAAATGGGAAATGAGAGGTTGGAGGAGGGAAGGACGAGACCTGTTTCACAAGATCCTGTGTCAGGACAGAAATCATGTCTGGAGGTTAGAACTACATGCAAAACTGTTGTGTTCCCACTGCCCAGAGCTATAACCCGGTACTGTGTCCTTCCAAACTGCATATTTGAACCCCTAACCTGTAAAGTGATGATTGTGGAGACCGGGTCTTTGGAAGGTGATTGGCTCATGAAGGGGGAGCTCTGGTGAATGCAATTAGTGCCCTTTATGAAGGGGACCTCAAAGAGCTCCTTGTTACCATTCTTCGATTTACAGGTCCCAAGAAGGCACCATCCATGCACTAGAAAGCCAGCCCTGTCAGACACCAGGTCTGTTGGTAACTAGATTTCCCAGCCTCCAGAACCATGGGAAATACATTTCTATTGTTTACAAGCTGTGCCATTCATAGCATTTTGATACGGTAACTCAGACTAAGACAGCCAGGCATGGGTACCAGGTGCCATGGTAACAGATGGAGATCTTCACATCCCTGGATGGAGGACTGGAAGGAGACTCAAGCTTCAGGAGCAGTCTGTAAAGTGTAGAGGATGTGGAGCCTGTGGGTCATGCAGGGAGAAATGTTCAGGGAGAGATGTCCAGGAGAACAGGGAGACTGAGGACCCAGGGGAGAGATACGGGCTGGCAATGCATGCTGGGAAGCCTCAGCAGAGACTAACCAGGCTTCTCCACCTGACTTCCACTCAGGTCATTTTGAAGATTGCTGAGTACACTGGAGGTGTGTCCAATGTCGCACCCTCAAAATACCAAGCTGGACACAGCACCATCACTGTCCAGCAGGGGCTCACAGCTTGGGAACGTATTCTGATGCCATGACCCAATGTGGCTTCTGAAGTTCTTGGGGTTAAGGACCGAGAGAGGATGAGAAAAATAAAGAAGAGACAGAGCTGGGGTCAGGTGGAGCCTTCATCCTCCTAATGGGAGGAAAGGATCTGCTCAACCAGTGCAGCATGGTTATTTATATCCTCCAGAGAAGAATGCCAATTTCAACCCCACTGCTAGCAACTTGTTTGCCTGGCTGGCCCGAGCCCTGTCTCTTCTTGGTGCTGGAAAAGCTTGTTTACATAGCTTGTTTTGGTCTCTTTTTTTTAGGCTGGCCTTGTTTAGCCCCACACATGTGATCAATTGCCAGCTTCGATGGCTCCCTACATTCTGAGAAACGCGTGGTTAGGCCATTTTGTCACTGTGCAAATGCCACAGAATGAACTCACGCAATCTTGAACAATATACCCCAGGTTCATGGTATTAACCATCATATGCGTGATCCATCACTGACTGAAATGTTTTTTGTATAGTGCGTGACTGTACATCCACAGATGACATTTTGAAAATATTAATGTGAATTTTATTACAGTCATATTCATATAAAAAAGGGCACAAATCACAAGTGTTTTACTCCTGGCAATGTGAGATTCTGAATTTGATTCTCAGGACAAAACAAACAAAAACAAAAACAAGTGTTTTATTAAAATGTCTTTTTATATCATGTACATGAGCAGTTAGTACTCAGACAAAGAACAGATACTTACAGGGACCCCTAGAAAATCTCTACTTCCCCTTTCCTGGCACAATCAATTTACAATGGTCATCAGCAGCTGACCTCTAATCCCAAAGAGTAGTTTTCCTGTTCCTAAAGACGGCATGTAGCACGGTGTTTTTTGTTTGTTTCTGGGTCCTTTCACCACAAATTATGTTTTCAATACTCATAACTATATGTGAGGTTATTATTTGCTTCTTTAGCTACATGAATATTGTGCAGTATATTTGCCTGAAGGGAACTGGATGGGTATCATTTTCAGCCGTTCCAATTAGAGCTGCTATGAAGGTTCCTTCTGGAGCTGATGAACATCTGTATGTGCTTTCTTTGGGTGTGCAATTAGGTGCACAATTGCTGGCTCAGATGCTCAGTGTTAGTAGAGTGACAGTTTTCTTACTGGCTATCTATCCCCTGCCCCCGCCAACACTTTGTCAGAGCTCTAAGGCTCTGTGAACTTGCTAACAACTGGATATCATTAAAACTGTTTATTTTAGCCAATTTGGTAGTAGTGCAGCATTACGGTTTTTATTTAAATTTCCTTGACAGCTGTTAAAGTGAAATACTATTCTGTATCTTCATTGGCCATTTGCATATCTCAAATTTTGGGGTTGCCTATTTTTTCTTACTGATCTTTGGGAGACATTTATATATTATTTATGCATTCCAGATATGAGTCCTTTGTTAGATAAATGTGTTGAGACATGGCTTCTATACCAACAAGGTTTTTTATTTATATTTTACTTTTATTTTTTATTTATTTATTTACTTTTGGGACCGGATTTAGAATTCACGGCCTCGCAGTTGCCAAGCAGGTGTTTATGCTGCTGAGCTACATGCTGGGCAAGTTTTATTTTTTGAAATAATATATGCTCTTAAAAATGGTCAAGCAAAAACCGCAAATTGTGTCATAGAGTCAGAAAAATACAACTCCCTCATTCTGCTGAGTAGACATTGCCACGAGTTATTCACATACAGCATACTTAACAATACGCATTGTGCCGTTTTCTCACTTGAGGTGCCTAATGAACATCATCTGTATTTTACAGAGGAGGAAGGGAGGTATAGGAAGGTAGAGTCACTTGCCCGAGGTGACAGAGTCTGGGTTTGACCTTCCAAATGACTTGAAGGTCACTACCAGGTGACTTCCAGCCAGTTAAGGAACTGTGCCTTCTGACTCACAGCTCCTGATTCCGAGGGCTGCTGACCCCAAGCACCCGCCTAGGATACACACATCCTTCAGTCTGGTCTCTTCGGGGCCCCAGCCAGAGCTGGCCCGGGAGGACGGCGCTGTCACTTCTGGACCCGGATCTCTGAGTACACCGTGGTGCTGGAGTCCTCCTGGACCTGAGGCTTCCAGGGCCTCAGTCCCTGGAAGATGAGGGAGGCGTAATGGGGCTCCTGCTCCTCCCCTGCAGCTTCAGCGGTGGGGTGGGCTGGGGCATCCCCTACGGCGCTGTCTGCCAAGGACGTGGATGCGTTCAGGTGACCCTGAAGACGTGACATGAGATAGAAGAAGGAGTGAGCGCAAGGATCTTTCCAGGGAACTTGGGCTTGAAGGGGACTTAATTCACCCATCTGCCTCATACCTGCTCCCCAAGTGTTCAGTCATTCATGCTTTCACTCACTTATTTACATTTATTTGTACCTTTAGAATTATTCTGTGGTGGTGGTGATGGTTGGGGTTTGTTGGCACTACTGAGGGCTGAACCCAGTGCCTTCTCTCTGAGCTGGATTCTCAGCCCTTTTATTTTTATTTGGAGACAGAGTCTCACTAAGTTGCCCAGCCTGGGCTCCAATTGTCCATCCTCCTGCCTCAGCTTCCCGCAGCGCTGGGATTGTGGTGCTGGGATTTAGTATGGCTACACTCAGCTACCTTTAACATTTTAAAATTCTTTTTGTTTGCAGTACTAAAATTAAACTCTGGGCCTTGCACAAGCACTGTAACACTGATTTATACCCCCACCCTGCCCTCACAGGTTTAATAATGGCCCATACCTGAATTCCTACAACTTTCTGATGAATGCTACTCTACTTTTCAGGTATAAAACCAGACTGAGCAAGGTTAGGTAACACTTTTAGCTCACAGGCTCCAACCTTAGGCTGTCTCTCAGGGCGAGGAGAAGCATTACACTGTCCAAAAAAGACAGAGGGGGGGGGAGGGAAAGAGAGGGGGAGGGGGAGAGGAGGAAGAAAAGCAACTGCCATATGCGTAGGGCATTGTGATTTAATGGGCAGAAGCAGGCGCAGTGGGTGAGAGCTGTGGTGGCCCAGGGCTGTGACGATTCTAGGAAGCCTGATGAGTCTTTGCCCTGCAGAGGGCAGGGCCTTTTTTAAGCGTAGTGTGAAAGATCATCCCGGGGTCACGCCAGGGTGGATATCATGGGAAGTGGAAACTGCCCACAGAGCTACAGAATCAGAGGGCAAAAGGCTCACTAGGTTGGGAGGAGTCTGGACTTCATCCTCTCAGCCTTTGCTGTCAGATATGGTAGCTATTAGGCCCGTGTGTTTGTTAAGTAAGCACAGTAGAGCTGTGCCGTGAGTCTAAAAAACACTGAAGATTTAGTAACCAAAACTTTTACAAAAAGGTGACAGTAGGATATTCATTTGCATAATGATTATTGATAATATTAGAATCATAACACTTTGGATGCATCAGATGCAATAAAATGTTCTGTTGAAATTGATCTCACAGGGATCCTCGTACATTTTAAATGTGGCTACTAGAAAAGTGTATGTCCCATCCACAGGACATAACAGCTACACGGCTGACTTTGTGTGTGCGTGGTGCTAAGGACTGAATCCAGGGCCTCAGGCAAGCTAAGCCCGAATAGCCAATCACGGACCTGCGTCTCAAGTCCCTGGTTTTCTATTGGGCTGGTCAGGATGGTGCAGAGGAAGCAGAGGGGCGCTCTAGGTACCCCTTTCTACAAGCTGATTCCAAGGAAGACAGACAGAGCTGTGGAGGACGGACCCAGACCACGGCACAAGCGAGAGACATGAGGGCTTGGCAGGAATGGGTTATATTGAGAAAAGCTTTGCTAGAAAGAAAAATGGACAGGCCTGGGTAAATCACTGGCTGTAGGATATTGTAATCCCAAATACCGAGTTCAGTCATCCGAGTATTGTAATCTTCTTTCTAGTTTTCCTCACAATACAAAAAAGTCATATTCTCCAAATAATCAAAGTCACAGTAACTGTTTTGCATTCAAGGGAAGTCACTGGAGTGTCTCCCACAGTGGGGGATGGAGCAGGAGATGGAGAATGGGCGACTCCCAGGTACTCAGCCTGAGGCTGCTGCAAGAAATCTGGGGGGAGGAAGACATTCTGGGGGAAATAGCTCAGTTTTGGGCATGTTGCATGAGCTGTTGTGGTCACCTCAGGGCAGCACCCAGCTGGGACCCTAGGTGGAAAGAGGTGTGCCTCACTCACCAGGAAGACGGTGCTCGTCACAGGATGAGTGACATCCCCACTTGCATGCCTTACTGACAGTTTCTGCCTGTAGGTCTTCACCCTGGAGAAAGAGACCAGGGCCCTCAAGCCTGGCTGGCTTGCTGTTAGGAGCCCAGCAATACATGAGGGCTCTGGTGTGGGCTCAGAGACTGTGAGAAGGACAGACACTCCCTCCTTCTGGGCATCAGGAACCAGGTGTTGGAAATGAGCCCTGCATCTGGCCACGGTGGCAGAAGGCTAAGCTCTCACTGCACTCTTCCTTGTCCTTATCATCTCAGCAGGTGGCCTCAGCTCTGGGATTTGAGTTTTGCAGGATGTTTGAGCTGTGTACCACCACACGTCACCACCACCGACCAAAGCATGGGGACCACTCACATGAAAAAGATGAAGCAGAGACACACGGCAAGCAGGACCACGACACCAGCTCCCCCAATGGCTCCCTGAACTGCTCCTGTCCTGGGTCCTGGTTTCTCTGCAGATGAGAGATCTGGCGTGAACTCCAGGCTCCTTCATCCATGACCCACAAGAATGCCCACTCTTTTCCAGGATGGGTACCTTCCTTCCCATCTATGTGACAGCAGCTTCCTGTGCCCCCGGCCCCAACCCCAATCAAAGGACAGAGGACCCTGATTTCTAGCCGCTTTATCACAAGTCAGGCCCATTTTTCTCTTCCCCAGAGTCTTCTAGGATCCAGACTAGAATTTCCCCTTTCGCCAGGTCATGCTCTTCATAAATTCCTGACCTGGCAGCAGCAGGACAGTGACACTCTGGGTTCCATGGGGATTCCAGGCCTGGCAGCTGAGCTTAAGGCTGGAGCACAGCTCCTCTCTGAGGCTCAGGGAGATGTTGGTCCAGGACCCGGCTGAGCTGGTGGAGACCGTGAGGGAGGCGTTGCTGATGTTCCCCTCCAGCAGCCTCTCCCCGAGCCACCAACCCAGGGAAGGAGCCGGCCAGGCATGGGAGGAGCAGCTGCAGTGCAGACCCTCAGTCTCCCAGGAGCACCAGGGCCCCAGCAGCTGGAGGGAGCCTGGTGGGAAGAAGAGAGGGATCAGCGGGGCTCCCGTCTAGCAGGGACCCAGGTGCCCTGCCCCTAGTGCCTGCCAACTCACTCCTCACAAAAAGGCTCACAGACACTCTCAGAGAGCCCAGACGGTGCTGAGCTCTGCACACGTATTTCCCGTCGTCCTCCGGTTCCACCAGAGGCAGCTCCAGAACCCCATGGTGTGCTTGCTGGGAGTGCTGCAAGATCAGGCTCCCCCGGGTCCAGCTCAGCGTGGCAGGTGGGTTGCTGTCCACAGCACACACCAAGTGCAGAGTCTGGCCCTCTTGAACATGGAACCATGAACCATTAGACAGGGCCTTAGGTCCTGGAGAGACAGAGGGAAGTCTGAGTCAAGGCCTGCACGAGGCACTTGGTCTTTCCCATCTCTGCATCACATGTGACATTCTCTTCTATTGCTTCACAGGTGCATACTATTTGATTTGGCCCCCAGCAGAGAGCATGAGAAATAGCAGCCCTGTCTCTGTGAGGACCCGCATGTGGTCAGCCAAACTGCCCGGCCATCCGTGCCTGCTCTGATGCCAAGTTTGCCTTTAGAGTTTGCCCTTTAGTCTCAGCTACAGTACACTGAGCCTGCCTCATTTAGCTGTGTCCGAGGAGTTCACAGTGGTGCAAGCAAGACCCCCAGCAGCAGGGACCCACAAAACACTGCCTCATGTTTTGCAGTGGAGGTAAGTGGGGTGGAGGGTGTGCTGAGAAGCCAATGAGATCGCCAGGACAGAAGGGCTGCCTGGAGGAGTGGGCTTAAGAAGAAGATGAAGAACAGGTAGGAGCTGGTTAGGGAAAACAGGAGCTCTAGACCTTTGCCAAGCAGGGAAAGTCCCTGCCAGGGCACCCCTAAATGGAGCGTGTGCTTCTGCCTGAGTGTCCTCACATACTAAGCCAAAAGTGGGGGGAAGTAAATCCTCTCATATAAAAAACAGCTGGCTTCCCTGACAGGAAAAGATCTTCATCTGGCAAATGCATGCAAAGAAGTACAATTGGTTGGTAAACATAATGAAAGACCCTCAGCCTGGTCACAAAATGGTAATGCGAATTAAAATGACAGTGAGTTCACTTGTGATATCAGCAGCAAAGAGTGCACTTCTCAGGGGAGTGTAAGAAACACGGACTCTGCTCAGTGCAATTTGGAAATCTTCATTACAATTATGATATCTATAAATATGATGACATCCATGCAAATATATCCTTTGATCCCGAATTTCCTCCTATGGAAAATCATGGAGAATGTTCATGTAAATAACATATTTTGGTTATATTTGTGTCAAAAAAGATAAGAAACATTCATTTTCTACCAATGGAAACCCGGTTTACACTTTATGACATCATATATATATATATATATACTTGGAAAGCCATCAAATCATTAATTTGTGGGAAATTTTCCAGTATACAGATACAGAAATATCTCTGGATAGACTGAGAAAAAAATTAGTCTAAGTCACAATAATGTACCACCAGAACTTTCTCAACATCAGATTATGACAACAAGGGACACTGAAAGAGGGATTTATGGAAACTTCCTGTATCCTCTTTAAAACTTCTCTGTCCATCTAAAATTGCTACAAAATGCAAAATTTACTTAAAATAATAAAAGGTCTGGTGATGTAGCCCAGTGGTAGAGGAAATCTTGGTTTCATCACCACAAAATAAGTAAACAAGTGAAAGTACCACAGATGTGAAGCGGGGCATGTGGAGAGGGGTGTGAGTGTGTGTGCACACCTGTCACACATGCATGGGTCACATGTGGAGGGTAGCCAGAAAGGGAAAACACAGGGCCCGAGTACAGTCTTATTCTCACTAACTTTTGCTGAAAACCAAAGTGTATTTCCCTTAAATTCATATGTTAAGTCCCAAACTCCCTATGTGACCGTACTGGACATGGGGTCATTGGGCAGTTTAGGGCTGGACAAGGGCATGAGGGTGAAGCGTGCACGATGGGATTGGAGTCTTCACAACAGGGAGACATCAGAGGACTCAGCTCGTCTTTGTCTACTGTGTAGGGACATGAGGGGGACAGGGAGGGAAGCCAACCTCCCTGCTGGTGGCAGTCATATCTGCCTCTTAAGCGAAAGCAAGGGCCATGTGATACCCGGCTATGAGAGCGGGGAGTGTTAGAGTGACGAGCGGGTGCAGGGATCCCATCCTCACAGCTCTGTGCACCCTGCCCCTGTCCGAGTTCCTCCGCACCCCTGCCTCAGGGAAGGACAGGCTGTGTCTTACCTGTGCCGTTTCCCTGGAACACCTGGATGGTCATGTTCCGTGGAGCATCTGGGCAGACAGACAAGATTATTCCCTTCTTAGTGGCAGGAAGGTGGGTGTCAGTGATTTCCCCACAGACACTTTAGGAACAGGAGGTCAGTGGGGTTAGGGGTCCTCTTTCCTTCCTCCCCAGGTCCTGCTTCCTCTGTCCCTCTCCTCCCCGGGCTCCAGGCATGCTGGCTGGCACTCACAGGACACGTTGAGCTGGACAGTCTTGTGCACTGTCACAGCAGCTCCAGGGAAAGTCACTTGGCAGGTGAGGTTGGTGCCATGGTCCTGTGGCTGTGGGGTGATAGTGAGCACAGAAGAGCGGGGAGTCTTGGGGCCCAGTGTACCAGTGAGATTCTCTCCAATCCAGGAGAAGGTGGGGGGCGTCCTCTGCTCACAAGGCCACGGCATTTCACAGGTTATGCTCCCAGGGTGACCAGATTCCAGGGTCCCTGAGATGCGGATGGTAGGGGTCTCTGTTAGAGCTGGAGAGGAGAGACACAGACATTCAAGCCCTGGAGGGGACTTCAGGTGTGGTCCTCAGAGCCACTTGTACCTCAGGCCAGCCGAGCCCCAACCAGGCCTAGAGTGCTGTTCCCTGGGTCCCCCAGCATGAGAAGCAGGGGGTCCCATCCCCACACTCCCATGGGCCCCTCAGGCCCCATCTTGTGGCCTTCTGGTCCTCATTTTTTACCCATCACAGAGACACAGAGTTGGTCCTGTATGTAACTATATCGCACGTAACGGCCTCGCTCCATCCTGAAGAAGTAGACGCCTGTGTCCCTGTTCTGTGCGTCTCTGATGTGCAGGGAGCAGTTGCAGGTCCTGGGGTCTCCAAGCAGAAGGAATCGTCCCCTTGTCTCTTTCAACACTGGACGGTGCTGGTCATTGGTGGCCACTGGAGGATCCTGGTGAACATTCGCCCCTTTCTTGAACCAGTAGCCCAGAGCTGGAGTAGAACTGTTCCACTCTTTCATGGGGTAGGAGACATTGCAGGGTATGGAGATGTTCTGTCCCTCCTGCACCGCCACGGACTCTGGCACTGTCAGTTGGAATCCTGGAGTATGAGCAGCCAGGGACCCTGTGGGAAAGGAAGGTCAGCACTGGGCTGCCCACAACCCCTTTCCCTAGGCCCACTCACCTTCCCACAGCAGGGGCAGCAGCAGCAGCCACAGCATCTCGGAGCCGGAGAGTCAGGAGAGTCGCGGGGTGGGGAGCAGAGACAGAAGGGCGTGTGGAGGGGAAGCACATCTTTGGGGATGAGGATCTGGGGGCCTTGCTGTCACCGGACTGAGGGGAAGGCCCGCCGGAAGTCAGGAATGGGGCGAGAGAGCTCAGTTACCACATAGGGGAACTTCCCACTCCCAGGTTCCTGAGGAGCAGCCTCTTCTTTCTACATGGGATCCCACTGAGAGGGACACACAACAAGGCGAACAGAGCCACAGCTCCCTCTGCCCGGGTTTCTCAGCCTCAGATGTCCTGGGGGATTGGCCCTGGCCGGCCGGGGGAACCTGAGGTGTGAACACAGGGTCCCTGGAGGCTGGGGCAGTGTGGCTCAGTGAGCAGGGCGGTCCACTTGTGGCTCGTGTTGCATTATTGCAACATCGCGTAACTCAAAAATCAAGCATGATAAAAACATTTTTCTCTTCAGATTCTTCTTCCTTGAATTTTTCTAGTTTCAGGTGAAAATTCACAGCACGCACAGGCCGAGGAAAGAAGACGGGAGGGCAGCCCCAGTCAGAACGGGGTAGGGGACAGGGACCGTGGGAAACCCAAGTACCCCGCGCAGCTGGGCGGTGAGTTCTCAGGGGTAAATGGGGGAACAGAGGGGACCAAGACGCCAAGGGTCCCCAGGGTGTGGCCCCAGTGGTCCCACAGCTTCCTGCTGTGGTGAGTGTGAGCTACACAGAGCAGTGCATCCGTGTGTGTGAGCTCTGATCATTTCCCGTTATCCCCTCTGCCTTCTTCCTGCCCCTGCTTCTTCCCTTCCTTTTCTCTACCCTGCTTCTTTCTTTCTTTCTTTCTTTCTCTTTCTTTCTTTCTTTCTTTCTTTCTTTCTTTCTTTCTTTCTTTCTTTCTTTCTTTCTTTCTTTCTCTCTCTCTCTCTCTCTCTCTCTCTCTCTTTCTTTCTTTCTTTCTTTCTTTCTTTCTTTCTTTCTTTCTTTCTTTCTTTCTTTCTTTCTTTCTTTCTTTCTCCATACCAGGGATCGAACTCACGACTGCTTGCTTGCAAGGCAGGCACTTATGCTGTTGAGCTAAATCCCCAGCCCCTACCCTGCTACTTTCATGTCATCTCTCTTTAAAAAAAATTTCTAGATTCCTCATAGGAGAGAAAACATGCAGTAATGGACTTTCAGAGTCTGGTGTATACCACGTAACACAGTGCTGTCCAGTTGAATCCATTGTTCAGAAAACAGCTTCATTTTACTCTTTTTGGTGGCTAATTTCCCACTGTGTGTGTCACCCTCACTTTCTCTGCCTGCTGACCGCTAACAGGCACGAAGACTGTTCCCACCGCTGAGCTACTGTGAACTGTGCTCCAGGAAACAGTTACTGCCCTAGTGCACAGACCTCCAGACCACGGGGAGCACAGGTACAGCCAGATCAAACAGGAGCCCTGGTTTTTGTTGGTGGTGCTTTTTGAGAAATCTCCATCCTGATTTCCAAAGTGGCTGTACTTGTTTATACTTCCAGAATGTGTAGAAGAGATCTTTGCCCCTGTATCCACATCAGCATTTATTATTTTTTGTATTGCTGATGATCCTCATTCTGACTGGGGTGAGGGGGAGTTTTGCTGTGGTTTTGACTTGCGTTTCTCTGGTGAATGTTTTTTAAGACACGTGCTGGCCATTTGTACAACTTTCGAGATGGGTCTGTTCAACTTATTTGCCCATTGACTCACTGAGTTTTTTATTTTATTTTACCTGATGATAAATTCCTTGAGTTATTTACTCTGTCAGAGAGGAGATAGGAAAGACTTTCTCCCACTGTGTAGGTTTTCTCTTTACGCTGTTGATTACTTGTTTTGCTGTACAGAGGCTTACTTTGATTTAATTCCATTTTTCGATTCTTGCTATAGTTTCCTGTGCCAGTGGGGTTCTGTTCTGGAAACCTGTGCCTGTGTCTATGACTTCAACTGTTTTTCTTATGTTTTCTTCCAGAAGTTTCGATGTTTCATTTCTTATAGTAAGATCCTGGATGCATTTTGAATTGATTTTTGCATGAGATGAGAGATGGGAATCTACATTCAGTCTTCAAAGTGTGGATCTCCAGTTTCACAGCATCACTGGTAAAGAGTTGGTCTTTACATCAGTGTATGTTTTTGGTCCCTTTGTGAAGAATCAGATGGGAATGGTACTGTGGTACATGCCTATGTCCCAGTGCTCTGGAAGGCTGAGGCAGGAGGATTACAAGTTCAACTCCAGACTGAGCAACTCAGTGACTTAAAGAAATCCTGTCTCTAATAAAAAATAAAAATAAAAAAATGGCC
Organism: Cavia porcellus; assembly: GCF_034190915.1. Taxonomy (NCBI): domain Eukaryota; kingdom Metazoa; phylum Chordata; class Mammalia; order Rodentia; family Caviidae; genus Cavia; species Cavia porcellus. The sequence continues at coordinate 29,342,783 of NW_026947490.1, read as the reverse complement.
CAGGATGTAGCTCAGTCTGAAAGTCACAGTTGCATGGGTTATTTCTGTGCTTCTGGTCTATGTATCTAAATTTGTGTCAGAGCCATAGTGTTTTATTACTATGGCTTTGTACTATATTGTACTACATTGTGATACCTCTAGCTCGGTTCTTTTTTGCTCTATTATTTTGGCTTCTCTGGATCTTTGTGTTTCCACATGAATTGTAGAGTTGTTCTCTTTAGTTCTGTGAAAACATTCATTGGCATTTTGATGGGGATTTTACTGAATCTGTAGATTTTGGCAATGTGGTTATATTTAATAGTATTAATTGTGCCAATTCATCAGTATGGAAGGTTTTTACATTTTCTAGCATCATCTTCAATTTATTTCTTCAGCATTTTGAAATTTTCATGGTAGAATTCTTTCACTCTGTTGGTGAAAGACTTATTCCTGAGCTTTTAATTTTTTTGGAAGCAATCGTGAATGTGTGTTTCTGATTGCTTTCTCAGTTGGTTCATTATTGGCGTACAGAAAAGGTATTGATTTTTTTTACGGTGATTCTATACTCTGCCATTTTTTTGTTTCATTTTGTGAAACTTTTATTTGTGTATTTATTTTTCATTGGTGCATTTTTTCAGTACATGCAGTTTACAATCTTTTGGGAAGTAGGCATGTGTACATAATACAATCTTTTAAAAAATCCCCTTCCCTTTCCCTCCCTCCTGGCTTCCTTCTCTAAGTTCCCTTTCCCCATATTTATTCTTGTTTATATTATTAACCTTAGCTCATATTTATGACATGAGGTGTTTACATTCATTGAGGTTGTTAGTTTCCTGAACAAGGCATGTCTTTCTTCCATTTCCCCTTTGCAAATTGGAAGAGTCCAATTTTCAAGAGGCACATGCCCTGTCTCCTTCTATCCATCATTTATCATTCTCTTTGCTTGTACTTTTCCTTACTCAAACGAGAGATACCACATCATATTTAAGTGTGTGTGTCAGGTTTATTTTACTCAACATTATATTTTCCTACATATGTCTCAAATTTATCCTTTTTATACTCAAGTACTATTCCATTATATATAAAGATACCACATGTTCTTTATCCAATCACCTATTGATGGGTATACAGGCTATTTCCAAGATTTAACTGTTACGAGTTGTACACTGGTTTGCATGTACCACTGCAGTAGGATGCCTTAAGCTTTTGGGGGAGACACCTAGAAGGAGGGTAGCTGGATCACACATGATTTCTAATTCCCATCTTTGAGAAATGTACATGCTGATTTCCATCATGGTGGTACTAGTTTACAATCCCACCAAAAATGTAGGAGCACTCCTTTTTCTCCACAGCCTTGCTAGCGTTTGTTATTTTTTGGATTTCTTGATGACTGCCTATCTGGAGTAAGATGGAATCTTAGCATCATTTTAATTTACATTTAATGGCCAGAGACGGTGAAGATTCTTTTCATATGTTTATTGGCCATTTGTAAGCCTACCTCTATGAAGTGTCTGCTCATTTCACTTTCTTGCCCTTTTTCTAAATTTGTCTCTCAGATTTCAAGGTCCTCTGATTTGTGTGTGTGTGTGTGTGTGCGCACACACACACACGCATGTGTTTGCTATTGTGGATTAAACCCAGGAGTACTTTATCAGTGAGCTACATTCTCAAGCCTTTAAAAGTTTATAAAACTTCATTTAAATTTTTTTTTATTTTAAGGAGAATAAAACCCAACAATACAAAAAGAATAATGCCAATCAAAACAAAGCAATGAAAGTGGTACAGAATTTCAGAACAGAACGCCAGATCATCAGCAATGACTACCATAATAGATTTTGTGATCTTCACAATCATTGTCCATTTTTCTCAGACATAGTAAAATCAAATAAAATAGAACAGAATAAAACCAATCAACATAGAGCATTGAATAAAACAAAACAATAAATTGGAACAAAACATAACAGTGAGAACAATGTTGGACTTCCAAAACAAGACAGAAGGAAAGCTCCCACATTTGCCATATTGCATACTGTCATCCTCCTAACAGATGCTCAGACTTCCAGCCTGAGTCCTGCAAAGTCAATCAAACAGTGCATCGTCAGCTCATGGGAAAGACGATCTGGCTTCTCTCTTCCTGGGCCCCCTCCTGGTTTGCCTAAAAATTTATAAGCTTTTAAAACAAGATCTCTCTAAGCTGTCCAGGCTTACCACAGATTTGTGGTCCTCCTGCTTCAGCCTACTTTTTAGGTTCTTCAAAGAATCATATTGCCTGTAAATATAAATAATTTGTTTTCTTTTCTATTTGTGCTCCTTTCATTTCTTTTCTTTTGCCTAGTTGCTCTGGCTAACATTTCAGATACTATCTTTAGTAGGAGTGGTGAGAGTGGGTGGATCTTGTTCCTAATTTTAGAGGAAACGCTTTCAATTTCCTCCTATTCAGTATGATGTTGGCTGTAGATCTGTCACATACAACTGTGATTACATTGCTATAAGATCCTTTTTTTAAAATTAAACTCCCCCCCCCCAAAAAACCCCACTGTAGGTCATGGGAGCAGTAGCTAGTTTCCTAACAAAAAAGTTCTAGTCTATGACACAAATCTTTGACAGGAAAAGCAAAACTAGGGTCATGGAGAGTCTAAAAACAACATTGTTATGAAACTAAAGATTGTTTAGGTGGACAAAAAAGCACAATAATCTCATGAGGATCAGGTCAGAGTTCCGAATCAGCTGCTGCTCTGAGCTCTTCTACCTGTTTACAGATGTCTTTTTTATTATTATTACTTTGAAGGTAGTAAAATACGACAGAACAAGACAGAACAAAGCCAATTGAGACAGTGTAGTGAAATTGGTACAGAACTTCACAGCAGGTTACCCGGATAGCAGTAATAGGTACCATGGTATATCTCATTATCTTCACAATAGTTGTTCTTTCAATCACATTTAGCAAAATAAAATAAAATACAGAACACTATAGAATTTATTACAGCAGAATATTGAATAGAGCAGTACTATTAATCAGAATAAAGCAAAACAGTAGTAAAATATTTGCCTTCAAAGAGATGGTAAAAGGAAATTCCCCTTATTTGCTATATTGCATATGGTCAACCTCCCAAGAGATGCTCAGATCTCCAGTTCCCATTTGCTAACAGGGGCAGGGGAAGTGGGATGTTTGACTCTAAGCCCGTGCACCAGTAGGCTTACTATTGCTTAGCAGGGAGGCAGGCTGGTTGCTTGGTTTCCCAGCATCCTAAGTTCCAACATGGCGTGGATCTCAGGAGATGCTGGTGGTTCTCCCCCTGGGGCAGCTTCAGCCTGCCCCTTACAGATGTCTTATTCGTTTCACTTGAAATAAGATCCTTCTATGACTAATTTCTTTGATTTTTTTAATCATGAAGGGATGTTTAACTCCGTTAAAGTTGTTTTACACATCTCTTAAAGGACCATGTGATTGTTGTCCTTGGTTCTATCTATGTGGTGTATTACATGATTGATTAGCATGTGCAGAACCATCCCTGCATTCTTTGAATGTAATGAACATGATCGTGGTGCATGACCTTTTAAGTGTGTGGTTGGATTCTGTTTTGAAGAGTCTTGTTGGAGATGTTAGCTTCTGTGTTCACCAAGGACTTTGAACTATAATTTTTCTTTCTGGTGAGGATTTTTCTGGTTTTGATATCTAGGTGATACTGGCTTTATAGAATGAAATTAAATGTGTTTCTTCCCATTCTACTTCAAGCCATAGTTGAAGATAATTGGCATGGCTTTTAAAAAAAGATTCTGTAAATTCAGCAGTAAATCTGTCTGATCTTTGGCTTTTGCTTGTTGGAAGACTTTTTTTTATTACTGCTTCAAGCTCATTGCTTGTTATTAATCTGTTTGGATTTTTGCATCCTCTTGGTTTCTGTGTGTCTAGACCATGTATCCATTTCTTCTGGATTTCCCAATTCACCAGAATATAAGTTTTGAAAACAGTTCCTAGTAATCCTCTGGGCTTTGGTGGTATCAGCTGTAATGGTGCTTTTCCACCTGTAATTGTGTTGACTTGAGTTTTTCCTTTCTGTTGGGTAGATTGGATAAGGATTTATCTTCTTTATCTTCTCAAAGAACCAACGCTTTACTTTATTGATCTTTTGTATGTTAAGTCTTCATTAATTTCAGTTCTGAGCTTCATTATTTCCATTGATTTTGGGTTTGGTTTGTTCTTGTTTTTTCTAAGATCTTGAAGTGTACAATTGAACTATTGATTTGCAATATCTCAGCTTTTTAACTGTAAGGACATGGAGCTATAAGCATTTCAGAACTATCTCTGCTATATTGTATAGATTCTGGTATGTGGTATTTCCATTATCATTTGGCTCTAGGAATTCTGGTATTATCCTGCCTGATTTCTTCAATGACCTACCAATCATGGAAGGGAACATTCTTCAATGTTCACGTGTTTGTGTATATTTTGTGGTTTCTTCTATTGTTTCTAGTTTCATTCCATTGTAACTTGATAGAAATCATGGGACTATTTCATTTTTTTGTATTTGTTAAGAATTTCTTCATGTCCTACAGTATGGTTTATTTTGGACAAAGATCTGTGGGTTGCCATCGAGAAAGCATTTTCTGCTGTTGTGTGACGGGACACCCTGTAGATTTCACTTAAGTTCTTTTGAATCTATAATATAGTCTAACTTTGATAGTTCTTTGTTGTTTTATCTTGTGGGTGATATACTGTTTGGCGAGAATAGAATATTCAAATCACTGAGGATAGTTCTATTGTTATCAATTTTTCCCTTTATGTTGAGCAATTCTTTCCCCCCAGAAGTAGTTTGTTTGTTTATAACTTTTTCAAATCCATTTTATTCAACATAAGAAGAAATAAAAGGAGGAAAAGGAGGAGGAAGAGGAGGAAGTGGAGGAGGAGGAGGAAAAGAAGAAGAAACTGTAACAGAATTTCAAAGCACATCAATTAAGGGGTAACAATGGCACACACATTGTACATTGTCATCCTCAAATCATTCACCTGGTGCCCAAGACATCTGCCCTCCATTATCCAAACAATTTCAGTACAAAGCTTTCTCTTCAGTGAACTCAGAGAAATCAGTAGTATAACTATCTTAATTATTTTATATACATATACATACACATATACTGGTGTTTTTTTCCAGTTTGTCACACTAACAAGACAATATGATATTTACACATGTGTCTTATTTATTTCACTAATGAATATATTCTCAAGATGCATCCATTTACCTATAAAGGTGTCCAGTTTGAGTAGTGCTTTATGAAATAGGGTGCCTTAGTGTTTAGTGCATGCATGTTTACAATTGCTGTATAATTTTGATGGATTATTTCCTTTACAAATACACAGTAACCTTCTTTGTCTCTTCTAATTTTGACTCGAAATCTGCTTTGTCAGTTATAAGTATAGCTACTCCTACGGGCTTTTGGATTTCCTTTGGATAAACTATCATTTTTCATCCCTTTATATTTAGTCTGTGTTTGTCTTTGCAGGTGAAGTGTATTTTCTTTTCAAATTGTTTTCTTTTTCCTTTTTGTGTTATTAGGTATAGAACTCAGGATATTCACACTGAGTTACACCTAAACCCTGTAATTTTTTTTTATTTGAAACTAATTCTCACTAAATCACTTAGTTGCCCATGCTTGAATTTTTAATCCTCCTTCCATAGTCTCCCAGCATGCTTTGGTATGGACTAATTCATGGCCAACTTGAAGTGTATTTCTTGCAAGAAGGATATGGCTGGATTTTGTTTTCTTAATCCAATCTGCCAGCCTGTGTCTTTCAGTTGGAGAATTCAAAGAATTTATATTCAGGATTATTATTAAGCACATGCCATTTTGTTACTTTTGTGATGTTTATTTCCTAATACTCATTTGTTAGTCTATGCTTTCTCCTCTGTATGTAGTGTTCCTTTAAGAATCTTCTACAGTGCTGGCCATGAATTAGTTCTGCAGTGCTGGGCATGAGTTAATAGACACGAATTCCTTTAATTTCTGCTTGGCTTGGTAGGTCTTTACTTCTCTTTCAATTCTGAAGGATAGCTTGACTGTATATATTATTCTAACTTGGCAGTTATTTTCTTTAAGAGCCTGACACACACTATTCCATCCCTTCCTGGTGCTTAGAGTTTCTGCTACGATTGAGATGATTTGCCTTTATGCATCTTACAGAGTTGAATATTATTTTTTTTCTATAGTCATGGCATTTTAATATGATAAGATATAGAGAGATTCTTTTGTGGTCAAATTTGTTTGGGGTTCTACAGGTCTCGTGTAAACTGAATGTCCACATTTTTCTCGAGATTTGGGAATTTTTCTGCTACCATTTTACTGAATACATTTTCTTTCCTTTTAGTTTCTGTCCTATGCTCTTACATTTCAAAGATTCTTAAATTTAGCATTTTACTCAAAATTTTCACATTTGCTTCATAATTTCTTTTTGTTGTTGACTATATAATATTTCATCAATCAACTTTATCTATAAGCCCTAAGATTCTCTCTTCTGTTTGATCAAGTCTGCTGGTGACGCTTTATACTGAATTTTTTGACATTAAGTTTTTCATTCCAAAAATATCTGTTTATTTTTTCCCAATATCTTTACCTCTTTATCAAAATGTTCTTTCTTATGTTGTATCATCTTCTTTATTTCATTCAAATGTTTATCTGTATCCTCTTTGAGTTCTTCCATATTTTTTATGATTACTATTTGAATTTTTAGGTATTTTATTCACTTCAATGTCATTGGAATCAATTATTCTAGAACTATTAGCTGTCAGAGAAATGATTTTAGCTTATTTTGGATGTTTCTTGCATTTCTGTAGTGACATTTGCAGAGCTGTTGGGTTGGAAATCTCCTCCACTTTTATGTGAGGACAAAAGACTCAATTGCCCCAGGTAGGTGGGCTATGGTGCCCTACTCAGGACCACATCTCTCCATGGCTCAGTCCCTGAGTGCAATTATATGTGTCTTCTCAGACTCCAGACTGTCTTCTACCAGCACTTGGAGACTGGAATCACCAGTCCCCAAGGGTAGAGTGCTTTATGCTCCTGAATATTTTTCATATGAATCTGTTGATGTTTATCTTTCAAGGAAGCAGCTTCAGTGGCATTCTTCTGGGCAAACTTGATCACAGGCCAACATTAGCTGGGACAGCATGGCAATCCTTTGACTTTGAGGAGAAAGGAAGGTACATGGGTTTGTATTTCCCTGAGCAGTAAGCTTGAAGTGACCTTCACAGGATGGTTCTTGCCATGCCACCAGACTTGTATCTTGACACTTTTCAGGCACCAGCCTGGTATTTGTCTTCTGGATCAAATAAGTACAAACTGCTGCTTTGTTTTGTTTTGCTTTGGATCTGTTTTCATGCCAGTTTTTGTCTACTAGGACTCTGTCTTTCCCTCTGTGACAGTCTCCCTCCTCTGCTGTGTGGCTGAGTCGCCAACATTATGTGGTTTTGCTAATCTTCTGTTTTAATAAACCCAAGTCTCGATTTGTGTCTTAGTCACTTGCTCATCACTGGGACAAAATTTCAGGGAGGAGAGGTTTCCTTTGGCTCACATTTCAGACCATGATCAGCTGGTTCCAAGGCAAGGTGACATGGCAGAGGGACAAAGTGAAGGAAATGCTGTTCAAAACATGACAACAAGAGACCATTTGAGCACTGCACTCGGTTATAACCTTCATGGACTAGAGAGGGCGCCATTGGCTATCAAAACCGGATATGACTCATTATCAAGGGCTCCTATGTGAACACCCTCACGTAACTTTAGACTATGAACACCCTTAATTCAATCATCTTGCTCCCAGTTGCACAGGGGACACTCCCTTCATGGTTATGTGGCAGTAATGGACTAAGTGTTCTTGAGTCAAAGAGATCGTACACATTTTTCCCCTCAGAGACAGAGACATCCAATATTTCACAGATGAAAGCAGACGGATTCCAACAGATGGCATATGCAGTGATGAATCTAGAGTCCATGGTACAGGCTCAGCCTCTGTGTACAGGAAACTCAGCCAGAAGACAGAACTACCAGCCTTGATCAAGGCTATTTTGCTGACCATGGACAAAAAGGTTAACATCTCTACTGATTCGAAGTATGCCTCTCTGACACTGTGTCTACAGGATTATTTAAAAGAAAAGAGAAGTTTTGACTGCTGGAGGGAAGAAAATAAAATACAAAGAAAAAGTTTTACTACTGTTAGATACATTATGCCTGCAATAAAAAATGAATGGCTGCCATACACTGTGGGGGGCATTAACAGAGTGAAACATTTAAATCAGAGGAAATGAAAAAGCAGATTAAAAAAGCAAAAATGTGGGCTGCTATGATATAGGACCTTTAGTTAACCCCAGAGGAACTCTAGCCATCATGCTCATCCCGGAGCCACCCCTACTGAAGATCCCAAATTATTCTCCAAATGAGAAAGCCTGATTTGACCAAGAAGTTGAAAAGTGTATAAATGGGGATAATGAAAGTTTGCTGATTGGAAGCTGGCTGTTATAGATTAAGAACTGGTGGTCAACTTAACTCCAGCTGGATTACATCTGCATAGCACTGAGTGAAGTTGTGAGCATAAATAGGTGGAGGAGAAGAAGGTTGTTAATGCATTGTTGCATTGAGGCATTGTGGGTTCTCCTACGAGTTGCTGTTTGAGCCTTTAGATTCTCCTGGAGAAGCTTTGGTCTTTACATTGAGCATTGCTTCCTGATTCCGGAAGGGCAGACATGTGACACTTGGTCTCCAGGATGGACTCATCACGCTAGCTTCCTGGCATGTACCTGACTGTGCTTGTTGTCGGAGGGGCTCAGGCCTCTATGTCACGAGGATGGCTGTGGTACCTTTCAGGACAGCCCTGGTCTTTGTTGTAAGTATGACTTCTTGGCTCCAGCGTAGAACCCTCATCCCATCAGCATAGCTCTTTCACCCCACGGGCATGGACTTTCTGGCTTCCACTGCTGGCCATTGGGCCTTCCTGGCATGGATCTGTAAAAGAGACTGGCATAAGTCCTTCTTATGGGCTCTGGACCTCCAGTTGGACTCGTGGGAGGCATTGTTATGAGCTCTGGGTTTTCATCTGGACTCATGTGAGACATTACTGTTGGATTCAGGCCCTTAACTAAATATTCTGTCTTTGGTGTTGCGGAGAGATTTCCTGCATTTTCTTGTGTTAACTCCCGGTGACCATTATAAAAATAATATTATAAACTCCCTGTCCTGATTCTAATTGTTCTCTGCACAACCCCTAACTATAACACTGGCCTTCTTTGAAGTGCTGGGCCCCAGCTTCATCAAACAATTCCATCAGGGTTCTCACATGAGAAAGACAACATGGTAATCATTACGAGGTATTTTTATGTGTCAAAAATCACTGCCATTGCTCAAGCGATACTTGACCTATGCCCAAAACAACTCAAGACAAGCGCTCACCTGGCTCCTGGGTATCTAGGAAATAGGAGCTGCCCCATGTAAAAACTTGCTGATGGATTTTACTAAAGTGCCTCAAGCCAGGCTCTACTGCTACCTGATCATCCTCATCTGAACCTCCGCAGGATAGACAAGCTTCCCCACTTGAACAGAAGAGGCACCAGAGGTGACCAAGGCACTTTTAAGAGACATTATCCTAAGATTTGGAGTAACTCTGACCTTCCGGTTGGAAATGGACCCACAATCATAGCCAAGATAGTCTCAGAGCTCACACAGATGCCAGAGATAAAATGGAAGCTTCGACAGGCTCACCTGTCACAGAGCTCGGGGGAAAAGTGGAGAAGATGAGCTGGACCCTAAAACAACAGCTGAGGAAGTATTGCCAAGAAAGCCGCCTAAGGTGGGACCGTGTCCTACCCGTGGTCTTCTTCCTTGCTGGTGCATCCCGAGCAGGAAAATTGGGTGTTGCTCTTACAAAATCTTGTTCAGCCAGCCACTCCCAATCATAGGTAAAATGAAGGGTGATCTTTGTCAATTAGAAAAGTTAACTTTAAGAAGACAAATACAAGCTCTAAACTAGGCATATAAGACTGCCATATCTGTGTACAGGGAAAAATCCCTATAAACCTGATGGAGCCAATACATCCATTCAAACCTGGGATCTTTGTTTGGGTTAAGAAAAATTCAATCACCCTCAGACTCTTATGGAATAGACTCCATGCTGTGATCTTGTCTACCTTCACTGCTGTTAAAGTTACAAGAACAGTGACTTAGACCCACCATAGTCAGTGTAAGCCAGTGGCTCAAGACAAGTGGACCAGCCAGCAGAACCCAGAACACCTGAACCAGCTGATCCTGCTATGAGACTGGGCCAGCACCAGAGACAACACCCTGATCTAGTCACCCTGGAAACTGACCTGTCCACCCACAGATGAAGCCTGAGGAAAACACAGCCCTGCTCTGCTCATTCTGGAAGCTAACCAATCTACATACGGAGGAAGCTTGAGGATCAACGTCAGGATAAACAGAAAACATGAGTCTCTTTTCCTTTTTTGTTATAATTCTCCCTCTGTCAAATAGGGAGCCACTCCCCTCCCCATAACAAGGTACATGTTAGTAATGCTGATGCTGTCTATTAAAACTTATTATAGGAAGCATCAAAGGAAGTGGGGTCTCCCTCAAACTTCCCACCTCCTTCCCTGTAGCTATAACTCATTATTCTGGAACAAATAAAATCTTGTCCTAAGAGTAGAGCTTATGTCATCTTGTTCTTGCACGATTCATAAGGCTAAGTTATTAATTGCTTTGTTTTGTTTCTGTTGTTGTTTCTGCTTGATGACCCCTCCTCCAGTTACTAAGGCCAAATGCATAAAACCTAGAGCCTTTCCTTCAGGGCTCACTTAGCCATTTTGGGTACCATAAGGTCAAGCTGAGCTAGTGTGCCCCTAAAACCCAATAAATCCTTCTCTTTCCCCTTGGGATTTGTGCTCAGATCCCAACTTGGACTCCTTGGGCTAGTCTCTCTGATCTCTTAGATTCTGGAACACTGTCTTATGCAACAGAGAAAACAGAAGCCAGAGACCATGGAGGAAAAATCAGGGGAAAACATGACAAAAATATTCTATCCACTGTGATCTCACATCCATAAAAATGTAATTGAGTAGCAAATGTGTTTTGAAAATGTGTAGAAGGGAAGGGAGAAGGAGGTGAAGGAAACTCGAAAAGAATCACCATGTGTTATGTAGGTGTACATACACTCCCAAGGAGGAATGCAATCATCACATACTGCAAACATGTGCTAATAAAAATAAAAATTTAAAACGTGTAAAAAGCCAAAAAGCGTGGAATGGATAAGAAGTAAGCAAAACTAAGGGCTAATGAATGGGAACGTTGTGATCAGAGTTGGGGAGTAGGGTGCCGCTTTAGGAGTGTTGCCAAGAAAGTTCTGCATGTTGTACCTTATTGGATTGTATTACGTGTGAAAGTATAAACAAATTTTTTTATGGAAAATGAGATAATATAGTAGCCATTGTTTGTTCTCTGTTATTTGGTTCTGAATGCCCTGTCATACCCTCATTCTCTTGAATGTTTTTATACTATTTTGTTATGTTTGATACTATTGCATATGAAATTATACTCAACTATTTCAAAGAAAGCGACATTGTGGTAGTTACTGTTAATTACGGGTTGTCTTCTAGTGAAATTCTGTATTGCTTACATTGTTCCTTTCTGATCTGCTTTGTTATGTCCTGTTTTGTCTTAATCCCTTTAAAATAAAAAATAAAAATTAAAAAAAAAAAAAAAAAAGAAAGTCCTGCTAAGAAAAAAACTCTCCCCAAACTCCCAGGAGTTCACTGGCTCCTATTCATTGGTTCAATATCGGTGGTCATAAAGAGGGGGCCTTCTGATAGGCTCTGGTGGCTGTGCATCAACTCCAGGAGCCACTTGCAGGAGGACACAAAGCTCCACCTACCTCGCTGATTGGTTGTAGAGTAGGTGGCATGCGTGGCCGCTCATTGGCTGTGAGGTAGAGGTGAGCTTGTGAGAGGCTAATTGACAGGATTCTGGGTGGGTGTTGCGTGCTCCCCTTTCCTTTCCTGTGCTGCAGACAGGAGGTAGCTGTCCCTGACCCTGGCCGTCCCTGGAATGATCAGTGCTGGATCTGTGCTCGGATCCCAACTTGGATTCCTTGGACTGTCCAAGGCCAATTTCAGGTCATGACAAAGCGGTACCGTGGATAGTTTGGTTCATCAGCATGTCATCTCTTACATATCGGCGGTTCTCTCACCACGTCAGTCACCTGGTCATCCTTTCACCACATCAGCTGTCTGGTCAGCTGTCACCAGGTCAATTACTTAATCAGTCTGAAAGTCAACAGGTGAGTGACCAGTCTGCCACCAGGACAATCAAATGGGGTGGTGTGTCACTTAATGATCAGGTTCGCGCCCTTCTGAGGTGAAGTCTCCCCTTTAATCAGTTAATCCATTAATCGGCAGTTAGTCCTGCGTGAAGCACTCAGTTGTCATACACACAGTCATTTCACGGAGAAGCGTGGGCTGCACTGCTAGCCTTTTATTTCCCTGGAAAATTGAGTTTTAGGTGCAGTAACCACAATCAGTTGCCCCGCCCCTCGGTCCTTTTGGTTTGAGTTTTGTTCTCTATCTCATCTGACCCAAGGTCTGAGAAAGTGTAAGTCTAAATCTCTGCACCTCAGCACCTCTCTTCCTCTTTGTGGGAAGGGGTGGAAATGAGTCACTAGGTGAACTCTGCAGCCAGCAGAACGCACTGCTGTCCCGCGAGGGGACGCCTTCCCTCCTGTCCAGATCCCTCCAGCACTCTGCCCTTAGGGAGACACCTCAGGGTCCCTCCAGAGCCTGGCCTCTGGGCAGGAAAAGCTACAGAATCCAAAAGGGTGCTCTCTCCAGGCTGGGGTGGACACAAGAGCAGGAGAACTTTTCGACATCCCCGAAGGGCTCTCAGTGTGTCTTTTGTGTCCAGCCTCATCCAGCCCTCAGAGCAGGACCCAGACAGCATCATCAGGGAACAGAAGCTACTTACCTATGCACCTGGGCTTTCATGCTACCTGTGACCTTGGAGTCCACCCTTCTTTGTCCCTCTGCTTCACTCCCTCCTCAATCAGACATGCTTTTCATTTCCCAGGCTCTAGAGAAAGCTGAGGGGCCCTGCCCCTCCCCAGTGCTGCAGGAAGAGGATAGTCCCCTAAGGGGCGAGGTCAGTAGGCCCCAGGAGACCTCAGGCCCAGAGACAGACGGATGCTGACCCTGGTCAGTGAGCAGGGGTAGTGGGAGCTGAGAATTGAGCTTCGGCCAGCATTCCTGTAGCTTCTTTTCTGCTGGCACCTTGGGTCCAGTTGACCCGAGGGCCAGGGCTCCAGCATCATAAAGCAAAGACCAGAGTGCAGGATAGCGGGTGTCCCATTTTGTGTTTGTAGTGTAAATGTGTGTGCATGAGTCAGGGGTGACGTGCATGTGTCCGTGTGTAGGTGTGCTGTGGGTGTCCGCTGTGCGCATTTGTGCCTGTGTGTCTATCTGTGGTCTCAGTATATCTGAGGTGTATGCATGTGTGCCTGTGCATATGTGGTACACATATGAGTTTTTGAAGTGTGCATGTGTCAGTGTGGGTCTAAATTCTTTGGGTGCGTAACTGATGTGTTTTTGTGTTCTATATGTGAGCATGCGGTGAGTATATGAGACTGCTTTGTATGCATGTACATGCAGTGTATATGTGAATTTGGAAGTGTGTTTGGGTATATGCCTGTGTATATCTGAAATGTGAGTCTGTACTGAGTTGTGTCTGTGTGTGTGTTTTTATGTATCCCTGTGGTCTCTCTGGATGCATGTGTGTCTGTGTGACTAATGTCACTGGTGTGACTGCTTAATCATGCACACACATGCCATATCTATGTATATGTGAATGTCAGTTCTCATTGCTAATGTCCAGGGATTACATATTGAGGAGTATAATTCATCCGATACTCCCTGTATCTCTTCATTTTTTCCCAACGTCTTATTACCAATCAATATAGCATATAATCTGTTTAATTATCCCTTATCTACCTCTTCCACCATTAAAATATAAGTCACATGGAGGGTTTTCTATCTTATCTATTTACTCTGAGAGCTTCCTCATCTGAATGGCCTACGATAAATACTTATGAATAGCTGGTGTAAGAAGTGTAAAGAAACTTAGAAAGCAAAATTAGATTACTGGGACTCTTTAATGAAAGCTGTGTTCTTTACAGCATACACTTCTGGGGGGACTTGAATCTAACATTTTTGTCTTTTACCTATTTTACAGTGCTAGAATTTGGAGTTAACTAATACAAATGCAAGCAGTTCCTGTCTAAGGTATGCACGTCCACTTGTCTGTTGGAGGTTTGTTTGAATCCCCACAGCAAGCCAGTTCCGTGCCCATTCACAAATCCATTCCCACACTCCCTTACTCTCTGTATAAATTTGTGAGTTTTTAAAATCTTTCCTTATTCCCTGAATAATAATGAATAAAATAAAACCTTTACTGTGCTAATTTTATGAGAGTTATAACCTTTACCCTTGGAGGAATGAAGAATTTTCATGTGTGCTTGTGTGTGTGTGTTTGCCCCTTGGATCCTGGCCTGTTTTAGGAACTGGCAGTGCCCCTCCCCCAGCCATCTGATGCAGCTGTGGGGAAGGAACCTGGGCCGCTGCTGGGCACCCTGCAGCAGGCAAGGCCAGAAACAGAGTCACATGCAGGGGGATGTGGAGGGGCAGCAAGTTCCGGTTTTGTGGTCTCAAAGCCCTATCAGAAGCACCCAGATTTCCTGCTTCTCTGTGGCTCGGGCAGCTGGGCCAGAAAGAATGGCAGGAGGGGTCTGGCAGAAATTGGGGTGGGAGCCTTGCTGTGCTTGAGATCAGCTAGCTGGAGGCTAGAAGGTTCCAGACAGAAATGTGAGAAAATACAGAAAAAGGAAGGCCCTGTCTTGAACTGAGAGAATGAAAATGGGCAGAGTTGGAGAGAGAAAAACAGAAGCCTGTAGTTTTTTGGGGTGAGTGGGAGGAGAACTACACATGAAAAAGAAGTGCTGTGTCCCCCGCAAGCCTTCCGACAGAGTGAAATGTCACTCTTGGAGTAGTGAATGCCTTGCTACCAATTTGCCCCAACAATGGCTCTGATTACTAAATCCCAGGAATACTGTGACTGCTCCGTCCTCACCTCAGGAAAGCACAGATTCCTAGTTAACATCTGTAGGTGGCAGGGAGTCCACCCTGGAGGATCCCAGGCATCCAACCAGCTTCACCACTCTAGGGTGTCACCAGCCCTTTCTGCGGGCCCCGCCCTCTTCTGCACAGGATTCTGGCAAGGCTTGGCCCAGGGCTGCTGCTCTCCCTGAGACACATTGCCTAGTCAGGCACGTGGCACACATCTGTAATTACAGTACTGGGGGAGGCTGAGTCAGGAGGACTGCAAGTTCAAGGTCAGCCTGAGAAACTTAGGAAGTCCCAGTTTCAAGATAAAAGACAAAAGGAGCTGGAGTTGTAGGTCAGCTGGAGAGAGAGAGAGAGAGAGAGAGAGAGAGAGAGAGAGAGAGAGAGAGAGAGAGAGTAAAGAAAAGAGAGAATTCTTTCCAGGAGGAAAAGGTGGGACAAGGTGGTGTGGGATGGTGATGCTTTTGCTGACTGTGGTGCAACTGAGACCAGGTGCTCCCCAACTCTGCAGAAAGCCCTGACCCGGGGTCTGAGAACCCCAGTGCTAACCCAGGAGGGCAAAGGGATGCAGAGCGGCCACTTCTGCTGAGAGACACTTGAGTCAGTTTAGGGAAGGACACATGATCAGGAGTCCGCTGAGCTGATCGCTCCCTGCCATCTTCCTCCCCCAGGGGCACCCCTGCTGTGGACAGCACGGTATCCTCCATAGCTGGCTGAGCCACAGAGGGCTGAGGTTGCTAGGCCTCTCTGCTTACTGGCCTCACCCCTGCTTCTTTAAGGATCTTGTCCAACCTTAGCCTCACATCACAAAGGAGAAAATCAGAAGTGAGAAACACCAGGTGCTGAGACTGGGTTCCTTCTTCCATCTGTTCCTACTGGACCTGCATCTCAGACCTGGTGCCAAAGGACCCTGCTTTGTGGCCACTTAATTCTGGGTCCCACTGATCCTCCTTCCTGGAGATACTGAACCTGCCTCATGTTGTCAGAGGGGCTGCTCGTTTGCCCTGAAGGACACCAGTGGACACATGCAGCTGCCTTCCATTGGGGGAGCAGATGTGGGGGAGCTGGGTCTGAGGGGCCTTCCCCTGCCCAGTGGTGCAGGAGTGGGAAGGGGGACAGATGCTCCGCCTCTACAGTGTTCCTCCACTCCTGGGCCCCAAGCCAGCCTGCCTTTTCACCTCAGTTTAGCTATTTGTTTTGTCTGGAACATTTGCAAAGACATATTCTGGTACTATGCCAATGATATAGTTTTGCAAAGAAAGAAGAGACAGGAAACGGTGGCTTCTCATCTAGACTCGAGGTCTAAGGTCAGTTCCCAGTGTTAGCAGGCAGGGCTGTCTGCACCACCAGGCTGCCAGCATCCTCCTCAGAGGGTGGACTCTGCGGGGCCTGCTGTGGAAATAGGGGTTAGGCATTAGCTGCTTCGGACACAGTGCCAGAATATTCCATGTACTTAACGATTCTTATCAATCTGTAGCCTAATAATTTAACCCTTTTACAGCGATGGTGAAGTTTGGGTGGTTTCCGCGTAGACTAGTTTTCTGTTATTTTACGCGGTCTTTTCAGGAGGGGGGGGCTATGGGTATGAGCTTCTGTCCACTGTGTCTACCCAGACTTCAACTTCTGAGCTCATTTTGAAGGGTAAGCACATTTTATCCAATGAGGGTGTGGGATGGGGCCCCTTGGAGGAGATGCCACACATCAGTGAGGGATGCATCAAAATGGATCAGTAGAGCAGTCTGGATCAGTGGTAGGGTTCTGCAAAGGAGGAGAGATACGTGCAGTGTAGGACCCACAGCAAACAATGGCCCATGGTGTGTAAATGAAGTTCTGCTGAAACTCAGCCATGTTTGTTCATTTGCAGATTGTCGTGTGAAACTATGGCTTGTGAAGCCTATTTTTTTTTTTTTTTTTGATACTGGGAATGGAACTCAAAGCCTCGCACTTGCTAGGCAGGTGCTGTACTGCAGAGTTACATGCCCAGCTCAAGCCCAAAATATTGACTCAGTAGCCTTTTACAAAAAGGTTTCTCAGTCTTTGTTCTAGAAGGTCATGTTGAAATTTTATCAGTTAGTCTTTTGGTTTGGGGAACTGACTCTGGTCATATTTAACTTTAAGAAAATGTCAGATGCTAACATATGGCTTAGGAGGGCATAAAAGAAGTGGAAAATGTGAGTAAGGGAGAGGTGGGATGGAAGGGGCGAGGATTTAAGGAGTAGAAGCAGTGGTGATACTGGGGGGGATGTAGAGTCAAGGAAGGGCTTCATGGCAGGGTCTGAGCAGGGAATGAGTCTGACATGCTGCAGATACAATTTTCAATGGGACACCCTGAGCCTCTGGACTGGATGGCCCGCTGAGAAGGAACCAGTGAGTGGTGGGTACACACGGGGACCTCTGCTGGGCGTCTTCCACGCATGCTTTATTTAATCCCCACAGCAACCTGTGAAGCAGAGCTGCTCACGCCCACGTACAGAGCGGAGCAGGAGATGGGTCATGGTGGGTGTAGTGGCCCTCCTGATGTTGCACTCTTCTTAGAAAACCAGAGAACATAGGTCCATCCCAACTCTCTCTGACTGCAAAGTCTGAGATAAGTTCAGTGTCGCAGGAAACTTGCAACAGTAGTTTATAAACTCAGTGCAGATGGGGATGCTATGTCTCAGGAATCAGCCTGGGAGTCCAGCAGAGGCTCAGGGTCCTGGCTGAGCCCCACGCTCCCCTCGGTCCTTCAGTGGATCCTGAGGTCGGAGGGCTCCCCGCAGGATTACTTCCGGGGACCGAAGGTGATGGAGGCGTAGTGGATCTCCTGCTCCTCCTCTGAGGTGGCGGTGGCGGTGGCGGTGGTGGCCTCCATGGAACCAGAGGGCTCAGTGGAGTCTTGTGGCTTGGACTCTGCTGGGTTACCCTGAGGAGAAACAAAAGGGAGTCACAGTGTGGAGAGAGGAACCTGGACAAGGCAGAGAGGGTCCATAAAGTGAATTTCACCTTTCATTTTTTGATCAAGTACTTGTTCAGAAGGCCAACACACCTCCATTCATTTCTGCTTTCTAATTCACAATGCTCACAGCACCTATGTGAAAAATGCTATTATCTTGTCCATTTTCCTGGCACAGAAACTAAACCTTAGGGAGATTAAGTACTTGGAAAGGCCACTTGTCCTCAGATCATGCAACCAGCCAGGTTCCTCCTGCGTGCTCAGCAACGGATACATGGACCCGGGCGATGCAGAGACCGGCCCTGTGGCTTCCAGTGCTGAAGGAGACAGAGACAAACACTGCCAAATAATCATATGGTGACAACTGGCACTCCATGTGGGTGACCAGGAGAGAATTTAGGAAGGTTCCTCAGACCTGTCCTTGCCCCGTGCAGCGAGTATGGTGGAGGCAGCCATGGACCAGCGGGGAGGAGACCTCTACAGAGGGTGACACAGCCTTGCAGGGGATCTGGCTCGGGATCTCCTAGAAATGTCAAGCTTTGCAAAGCAGAAGCATTTTCTGCTGCAAACCTATTTCTCAGCTCTAGATTTACCACAGCATTTCTCAAAAGCGTTCTGAAACTCACAATTTCCACTTCCTCTCCTGGCCTCCTCTCCTGAGCTCGGTCGGACTCACTACTTTAGTGGCTTCCTCCATCCTCAGACCTTCTCGTGGAGGGCCCCCAAACTCGGTATTCATCTGGAACCCACTCCTCACCACAAACTGTTGGCATTTACGGTCTAAGCTGAATTCTCAGAGGTGCCTCACGCAAAACAGTGTTTGATTCTATTTCTTGAAGCATTTGTCTTCCTGCAGGGCTGGAAGTTTCTGTCACCTGCAGTTCAGTGATTTACCAGAGTGGGGTCACCTGTGACATACACGGATATCTGTGGCATCTTGATCATCCAAGGTATCTAGGAGGCAGAGAGTGTGATATCTTGGCGATATCCCACAGTGAGGTCTTCACTCCACTAGCAGAATCCGTGGGCTCAGTCTTTGGGGTGCGGCGAGAACCCACCTTCCCACCCAGATTCCTCATTGCTGCCCTCACTACTCGTCCCTTGCTGAGTCGCTTGTGTCTCCTGTCTCTGGCCTCCCCCCTGCACCACCTAGTGTAGAATATTTTAATTTCACAGAGGGATTCATTCGAATGGTGAAAATTCATGTCACCCTTCTGCTCAAAATACACAATAATAATGGTAGATTTTTAAAAATGCAGACAAGGTGCTAGCACCTGGAATAACTGACCCACGAGGGCTGATTATGTACTGAAGGACTGGGTAAATGCACAGGTACTGCTGACTCTGGCTTCAACAACCTGATAGCGCTGTCTACTTTAGTCAGAATTTTGCACATAGATGCAAACCAGAGCTCAGATGATGAACAGAGTTGGGCAGATTGACATGGGCCTGGGTGCAGGAGGGGTAGCTGGGCCAGCGTCCTGAGAGGCGGCACGGGGAGGAAGAAGGCCATGCAATGAAAGTGTCCCTGACTTTCCTGCCCCAAATGCCAGACCACGCTCTTCGGATGACTTTTAGCAGCATAGAGCATCTCATAACTGGGTTACGGGGCAGTGGCTTTATAGGATACTGATGACACATGGGGAGGAAGAGTTGCGGCTTGGTAACAAAAGTGAGGGGAACTTAGCTCAAAAGGAGAAGTTGGCTTCACTTCTTTAGAAGAGGGATCGACATCCTTTGCAGCTTACTGGCAGAGGAAGAGGGGACAGTGAACTTGGGCGGAATGCGGGAAGGTGCCTGGCTGAGTTCCACGGGCAGGACTGCCATCATTAGGGAAGCCCGCAGGAGGAGCACACTTAGGGGTGTGTTAGCTACGTGTGTGTGATGTGCTGTGTCCATGCCCTTGCTGTTTGAGAGGCCACCTCTTCCAGGGACAGCCAGTATCTACAGAGAGTAAAGGACCCACACATAAATGCATCATTGCTGTGCTAAAAAGCAAAACCAAAGCCCACGCTTAACCACACTCTCTGCAGAAGGCTGACACTCAGGGCCATGATCCTTTTGCCCCATAACTCCAGGGCTGGTACCAGGCAGTTGGGGACAGGGCTGTTTGTCCCAGAGCCTCCTGAAATTATGCAGTGCAGCCAGTCTCACCCCTGCAGAGCCTGTGCACCCCGCCTCCTCCTTTCCTCCCGTAAAGCCTGCATCTCCCACGCTCTGCCTCCTGCTCACCCTAGTGCTTCCCCACACGGCCTTCTGTGGCATTGGCATGGCATGCTCATTTCTCTTGGGAACTGTGAGTCATGAACTGCCTTTCCTGTGGTTGCCTTCCCTGGTTGGTTGGCCTTATCATGCCTGAATAAAACTGACACATAGGTGATAAAGCAGGCGGCAGGTGACCAGTTCTATTCTGAACCCGGCGAATGGGGCACAGCAGTAAACCGCATCATGGAGGAGTCTGGGGGCACAGCCCCAACCCCAGATTCAGCATGGCACTCACCAGCGAAGATGGCCCCGCAGCAGGTTCAATGTCCTTCGTGTCTTCTGCAGTCTTGAGTGCTTTCTTCTTGAATGTCTTCACTCTGAGGGGGGACAGCAGGGTCTTTGAGCCTGGTTTCCTCAGACTTGGGGGGTCACTGTTAGGAGCCTGAGGCAAATAACCATGGCAGGGCTAAGGTAACGCTTGCCTGGTGGCTGGCATAACAAGGCACTATACAAGGTTCTTTTCTCCCTGCTCCTCCTCCACTTCCTGGACAGACCAGGCTTTCCCAGAAGCTACAGCTTGGATTCTCAGTAGCACAGCACCCCTGCCCCTCACATCCCTCCGTCCCTCTGGCTCCAGATCCATCTGCTCCAGCCCAGCCCCTGCCATGCCCTGAGCTGAAGCTCACATGAAGAAGATGACGCAGAGACAGACAGCGAGCAGGGCTATGACAGCAATGCCAATGACCGCCTGGACCACTCCTGCTGCTGTCTTGGGGTCCCCTGCAGAGAAAGGAGAAGTGAGCCAAACTTCAACCTTGATAAATAGCGTGTGACCCCTTCTCTCCAGCTCTAAGGGAGGCTTTCACCTCCAAGACACAACTCAGTCCCTGGGACCCGCTTGTGCCTCGTGACCTCCTTGTCCAGAACCTTGGGGTAAAGGATGTAGCCCAGCCTATCCCTACTGTCCATCCCTTGCCTTCCTGTCTTCTTCTCCTGGAACCAGGTTCCTCCCTGCATCAGACCTCTGGCTTGGCCACAGTGGGAGCCTGAAGCTCTGGGCCCTGTTGACCTTCTGTTAGAGATGGTGACAGGGTCAGAAAGTGCCATGAAATGCTACAGATCTGGTCCCCACTTCCTTCCAGGGAGCAGGTCTGAGTCTCCTCTCCTGGTCCCCATGGGTCCTGTTCCTTGGGGTTAAATGGGTCCTTTGTCCTCACAGAAGGTAGCAGAGGTAAACTGGAACAGGAGGTGGGCACTGAATCTTTGAATCAGACACAAGCAGCCCTCCTGGGCCTGCCTGGCTGTGCCTTGGGGAATCCCAGCAGCCAGAGCCAGGGATGCATCTCCGGGCCTTGCCTGGTGACAGCTGAGCAGTACCATGAGGGAACTGCCCTGTCCTGACAGTGCCCACTGTCCAGAGAGGGAGCCAGATGGCATTACCATTGGGACAGGGCAGGGGCAGTAGGGTGATCTTTGCACAGATGTTAGGGCTGAAGTAAAACAAAAACACCCCAAAGGGATTTTTAAGGCACTAAAGAGTAGTGTACTATACACTATGATGGTGACAACGCACTACACCAAGGGTGAGGCTTGGTGTGGACTTCAGGCTCCAGGTGTGGGGTGTGCACCTCTGGGATCCCCATTTCTAACTCTTCAGCACTCTGCTGCCTCCTGATGACAAGGGGGCGCTGTGCACAGGTGAGGGCAGGGGCTGATGAGAATTCTCTGTATTTGCTTGGCACCCAAATTCGCTGTGCGCAGTGCACTGTGCTAAACCCTGAAAGGTATCTTAAAAGTGCCCCCCAAATAATCACTGCTTGGAGGGAGAGAAAACACATCCTTTAGGAGGGGAGAGGAGGCAATCGCTGCTCACCCATGAAGGTCCTCACCTGGAGCAAGAAGCCTGATGGAGGCTACCTGTGATTGGCTGCAGGCCTCCCAATATTTGAACCCTACTCAGACCAAACCCAGCACAGGCAACAAGCCAGCAGCAGTCCCTGGAAGAAGGAGTCTCCCTCTACTAAGTCAGGTTCTGGGGAGACCCTGATTGCAGGGTTCCTCTGCAAACTCTGGAACAGAAGACAGCATTTGTTTCCCTCTCTACTGGGGTGAAGAGGAGGTGATAATGAGGCATTCCCCACCACCAACCCAGAAGCCACACAAACACTAAGGTTCAAGACTGTGTTCCTCCAAGGCCCCTGTGCACCCAGGATTCCAGCACAGAGTGGTGTGAGTTCCAGGGCTCTGTCTTCCTGTTCCAGGCCCAGGGACCTGGATTACCAGGACAGCACTTACCAGTGACGTTGAGCTGGACGGTCCTCTGCACAGTCACATTAGCTCTAGGGAACCTCACCTGACAGGTGAGGTTGGTGCCATGGTCCTGGGGCCAGGGGCTCAGGGTGAGCATCCAGGAGTTGGTGACAGTGGGGTCCAGGTGGGATACAGAAGCCCCCACCCAGGAGAAGATGGGGGGTGTCCCCTGTTTACAGGCCCAGGGCACAGAGCAGGTAAGGTTGCTGGGGCGTCCAGATGCCAGGATCTCCGGGATGAGGATGTCAGGGATGTGGGTCAGGGCTGGAGAGGAGAGGAGACAGTGGGATCATGAGGGTGGGTCCCAGGTACAGATGTGGGAGAAGCCTAGGCTCAAACCTAGCCCCTCCTGGGGTCCTAATTCTTGAAATCAACCCTTCCCACCAGCATCCATCCCAGCTACCTCAAGAGGCCCCCATAAGCTGTGTCTGTGCCCAGGCCTTACCTGTTACTTCCACAGAGACCTGGTTGGCACAGAAATTCCACTTTAGACTTCTTGAGACCACCCGAAAGAAGTATGAGCCATGGTCACCCCTCTGTGCATCTGTGATCTTCAGGGAGCAGTTCCTGGTCTTTGGGTCCAGCAGGAGGTAGAACCGGTCCTGAGTCCTCTCCTGCACTTGTCGCTGTGGGTCGTTTGTGGCCACTGGGGAGTCGTTATTTGTATCAGCCCCTTTTTGAAACCAGTAGCCATAGACAGAGCCATTCCTAGAGGACACTGCCTTCTGGGGGAGTCCGCAGGGCACGAGGACACACTGACCCTCCTGCACAGTCACCGACCTTGGCACTTCCACCCTGTGGGTCCGACTAACAGGTGCGCACCTCGAGGGTAAAGAAGGCTCAGCATCTGGCAGCCTCCGGTGCCTGTGGCCACTCCTCTGTCCCTGTGCCCACTCCCCTGTCCACAGCAGCAGCAGCAGCAGCAGCAGGGGCAGCAGCATCTCAGTGCTGAGGATCCCGGGCCCCTGTGTGTGAGTGGAGAAGGGAGCAGTGCGCAGGGGAAGTGCTGTGTGAGCCACAGAAGCAGGGGTGGAGCAGGAGCCTTGAGGGTTCACAGAAGAGGAACTTAGACCCACACCCGGAGGGAGCTGTCCCGCTATACAGTGGGTGGAAACTCAGGGACCCGCCCAGAGGACAGGCAGGAGCAGAAGCCACGTCCTGACCCCACCTTGGGAGCTTCTCTGAGCACTGGGCTTGTGCCAGGACACTGAGGACCCCTGCGGCAGGCGCTGTGAATGAAGTGAGGCTGCCCACCTCCCGCCTGGCACACTGACTCACAACTTCACCCACTGCCATGTGAGATGGACCCTGCTGACCAGCAGGTCCTGAATCATCTCCTGTTTGGAAGAGAAGAATAGAAGGAAGTGAGTCCCCAGCGATGTGCAGGTAACAGCCTGTCCTGCTTTCACTCAACAAACATGAGGGAAACTCAATTCCTAGGAGGAGACAAGATAAGGGATGTCCTGGTCCTGAGACACCCCAGTGTAGGGCTGCACCAGACATAGAGCTGCAGGCTCCAGGGCTTGCCGTGCATCGTGGTGGTGCCTTTGATACAATTATAAAATACAAGCAAGGGGTTCTTTCCCTAGCACTGGAACACTGGCTTGCAAAGTTTGCCGTAAGAAATAGACAAGTCCTTTCAGACAGAAAAGAGGCCCGGGCTTTGGGCTAGGGCAGTGCCACTGGGGTGGCATGGACTGCGGTGAGTTTCAGTCCATCCCCAGCTCACAGATGAGCTCCTCCTTCCACGCAGCACATCTGCTCCTCCTATGCAAATGTGCCTCAAAAGGCGTGATGTATTCAGATAAAGTTACTTCTTGATGCAATTCTCATCATGTTCCTCCTCCTCCAGTGAGGCAGTCAAATTCTGTCCCCACTTTAGGGTGTGACGCACTGTGGTGAGGGGTGTGCCATGGGGTAATCTGTCCCCTGTGACTCCAGCCCCGAGCGACATTGTTCCCATGGACCACCTTTCTTATACAATTTACCAGCTGAGGAATATCTGAGTTGTTTTCAGGTTTGGGTGACTAGGAAATAAAGCTGCCAGAAGTATGAGCATGCAGGTTTTTCTGTCATGATAAATTTGTATTTCACTTGGGTAAATATTTCAAAGTAGATTACTTGATCCTAGGGAAAGGGTAAATTAAATATATGTGAAAATTTCAGACTGCCCTACAAAGTGCTTGGGAAATTTTATCTTCTTAATAAGTGTACTTGGGAGCTTTGCTTACTCAATATCCTCCTTAGTGTTTTGCATTTTTTGGATATTTTAGGGGATATTTATTCATTTTTAAAACTAATTTTTTGGTACATGCTAGGTATATATAATGACCATATACATTATATGGAATTTGTAGCCATACAAAGTATATCTTTATTCTTTTTTCCCCAATCCCTTTCCCTCCTTTCAATCTCTCTTCCCCTCTTTATTTATAAAGCTTCCTTTTCATTTTTTTTCTATCCTCTTATTTTTTCTTTTTGCTTCCTTCCTTTTGGGGGGGAAGTTTAAAGTTTTAATTTTTAGTCATTGCATTAAATGTGTTCTGATATCTCCTGGTTTTCACTTGTAGTTTCGCAACAAATGATGTTGGACATGTTTTTGTCTCATTACTAGCCATTTCTTTTCCTTGTAAAAGTCCCTGGTTATTTTGTTGTTGCCATGGTAAAATGTACACAGTGTACCCTTTCAACCATTTTAAACGTACGGGCCATTACACCACCATCACCACTGATCGCTATAGTTCTTCAGTATCCTAGAGGGAAGCCTATACCAGTTAAGAGCTATCTTTCTATTTCTCCTGCCCCCAACAGGGTAATCACTATTCTATTTCTTTTGCCTATAAATTAGAACAGCCATTGTGGAAAACAACATGGAGACAGCTCCGAAACTAAAAATAAAATTACCATATGATCCACCAATCCCATTTCTGGGTATGTGGATGATCAACAAAATGAAAACCACATCTGAGAGACAAACCAGAATTCTGTAGCATTGTTCAATAGGCAAGGTTAAGATGAAGTGAATGTCATGGTGCATGGGTGATTGCATCAGAAAGTCACACACACACATACACGCACACACACTACACGTAGGCAAAGTGGAATATTAGGTATTTAGAAAAGAAGGAAATCCTTTCCTATTCAACCACAAAGATGACATCAGAAGACATTATATCAAGTGAAATAAACCAGGCATAGAATGACAAATATCACATTATGTTCTTTTTCAGATTTGCAGTCTGAAAAACCAAACTCAGCAAAGCAAGAGGAGAAAGTGGTGGGAGTGCAGAGGCCTGGGGGTGGGAGCAAGGCTAAGAGATTGATCAAAGGGTATAAAGGAGGGGTCAGATCTGGAGATGTACATAGTGGTGACTATAGTTAGTATGATGCATTGTATATTTCAAAATTGCTAATACAGTACGTTTCTTAAAGTTCTTATCATAAAGCAACAAAACTACAAAACTCAAATACTTCTGGATCTAAAACAACTTTTAAGTAACACAGGACGTGTTAGTTCAAAGTGCAGGGATGTTGGTAGGTAAATATGTGAGGTCACTCAAATGGTAGCTTTCCTTAGCATAGAACAGTGTGAACAGACTTCAAACCATTACATGCAGTTTCTGTTTGTCCATAAGATAATGATATCAATCATGATAATTACAAGCTACCAAGTGAATATCCACAAAAATCGCATTATACACTAAAGGTGTCTAAACTTTTATTGGCTAATTAGACCTTAATAGACCAGAATATTTCCTACAAATATCTAAAGGGGACACCAAAAATTTATTACAATTAATAAACAAAGAGAGCCGGCTGATACAAAGGCCACGGGTGATAAGCGTGTTTCCTTTTCTCCACATTCGGTCGGTTATCTCTTCTTGCCTCCCTTGTGGGCTTCTTCACCCCAGTTATGCTCTGTGACACTGCAGCCTGGACCCTCCTCTCTCTCCACTTCTGTATCTGGCTCTCTGCCTGGATCCCCATGTAAGATTCAAAAGCCTCTTCCAAGTTACTATCTGTAGTGGTTGATTGATTGTGTCAACCTGAGACAGTTAGAAGCTTAGTTAAATGAGTTTAGCAAGTCTATACCCTAGGATGTAGAAGACCCACCCTAGGGTGGCTCATCACTTGGAGGTATAAAAGGGAAGGAGGAAGGAGGAATGCATTCCATTCTTTGGAGAAGCTCCAGTCTTCACCTCTGGTTTGGACCTGGTCTCCTGGCTTCCAGTGTAGACTCTTTGCTTCCCAGCATAGACTCTTCAGCCTTCCATCATAGATCTTTTGGCATTCTGTCACAGACCCATCAGCCTGCTGGTGTGGACTTGCATGAGACACTAGGGTGAACTCTAGACCTTGGATTGAATCCTTGGGCCTCCAGAGTATAGACACCCTCTGCACACTCCCTCATCTGACTTTATGGCTGACCGTCGTAAGCCAATCTTGTCATTTCTTATACATTTGTTTATCTCATGTTATCTGTTTTTTCTAGTAAAACCCTGACTAATACACTATCCTTGCTTACAACCCTGTTCTTCTTTGGAACAGATTGGCTTCCTTCCAGTTGCTCAGTGAGGAGTTCTGGCATTGTTCATGGCAATCTCAATAGTAAACTCAGCCTTTAGAAACTGTCAGGTAGGCAAGCATCATGCTAGAATGGAGGCAGAAACACTTAGGAAATGCTTGGAATCAGCTCATCAAAGCCTTCAGGTACCCAGAGCTGGGAAAAAGAAAATCCAACAGGAGAGCAACATGAAGAAGCCCGTGATATCCCGGATCAGGGTGTGCAGGGCAGGGAGAAGTTGCTTCTCAACCCTGACACTGCTCAAGCCCAGGTCCAGTGAACACACCTTGGGCAAAGTGCAAATCCTCTCAAAAGAAGAAACAAAGTGAGGCAGAGGGTTGGTGCCCAGTCTACAAGCCACTGCCCAGTACCCACCTGGCCTAACTCTCCTCCCATTTAGGGAATGGAGCCCAGCAAGTGAGGAATTCTGAAGTGAGGGTCTCTCCACATCAGCGTACTAAGGAAAACAAAAGCCAGAGAATCACACTCAGAAGGTAGTGACTGTGTTAGGACTGGTGAGCTCCAGAACAGAGGAGCAAAGGGCACAGCCCTCTGAGGGATCCAGAAATAGTGACTGAGCAATCTATGAGGCAGTGAGAATCATAGAGATTGCAGTGTCTGTGATGAGTGAGAGCCGTGGATAAATAAAAGGCATCAGAGCACTGCTAGAGAGGTACTGCAGACGCAAATGCCACTGAGCTCTCCGTCTGCATCCCTAAACAGCCACAACTGGAAAAGAACCTCTCCACAACACATCAGAGTCAAAATCCCAGAGATTCAAAGCAAAAATACTAAAAGCCATTAGACAAAAAGTAACACAACTTGTGAATGCAAGCCTATTACAATAATAGCAAATTTCTCAACTAAAGTCTAGCAGAGCTTGGGGTGAAGTTTTCCAAGCTCTACAAGGAAGTAATCACCAATCTACATCTTGCAAAATGATATTTCAAATTGATGGAGAAATAAAAACCTTTTGTTACAGAGGGAATCTAAATAATTCATGATCACCAAATCAGCACTGTAGAAAATACTCAAAAGACTCTAATCAGAGACAGTAATGCCAATTCAAAGAATTCAAAGGGAAAAATACATTTAATTGGAAAAGTAGTCAAATAAAAAAGTAAAAAGAATCATCACTTAAAAACTAATCCATGGACAAGAATACATTAATACCTATCAATAATAATGCTCACTGTAAATGGTCTTAACTTCCCAATCAAAAGACACAGACTGGCAGATTGAATTAAGAAACAAAACTCAACTTTATAATGTCTGAAAGAGACACATCACATCTACAAAACACACACATAGACTGAAAGTGGAAGGGTGAAGAACGATGCTACATATATTGAGCCCCAAAGCAAGCAAGAATAGTATTCTAATGTCAGAAAAATTGTACTTCAACTCAAAATGGATCAGAAGAAACAAAGAAGGTCACTTATTGGTAGAGATACAATTCAACAGGAAGAGATAACATTTGTAAATATATATGCACCAAATGCTGGTGCATTTTATTTCAGAAAACAAAAATGTATTGAGATAAAAAGACATATACACATCAATACAGGCATAAAGCAGAGATTAATGCTCCAGTCTCACAAATAGGTCAACCATAAAAAAATCAATAAATCAAAAAGTTCAATGGTGGTGTCAGAGTTGGACAACACTGTTGAACAAATTGATCTAAAAATATCTGTAGAGTGTTTATCTGACAATAGCAGAACACATTCTGTCAGCAACACTTAGAACTTTCTCCAAAGTAGACCACATGTAGGCCATCACAGGTGTTTAAATAAGTACAAAATAATTGAAATAATCTCATGTATTCTAGCAAATCTCAACAGAATGAAACTGGAAATCAACAGCAAAAGAAATCATGGAAAGTGCACAAACATAAAGACATTAAACAATAATTTCCTGAGTATTCAGTGGATAGCAGAAGAAACAAGGGGAGAAATTCTTAAGAATTCTTAGATCAAATGACAATCACAGTGCAATATACCAGTACCTGTGCTGCACAATGAAAGTTGTTCAAAAAGGACAGTTTATACCTGTGAGTAACTGCTTTAAACACATAGAATATCACCAGCTAATAACCTAGTGATGCATCTTAAGGTCCTAGAAACACAAGGGCAGTTCAAATCTAAAACTTGGAGAAGGAAAAATTATGAATATCAGAATATAAATCAATAAAATTGTGACCAACACAAAAGATCAATGAATTTAAGAGTTGCTGCCTTGTAAGGATAAATAACATCAATAAACTCTAATAGATGTCTTAATTTTCTCATTATTGAGACAAAATACTCAATTCCTAAAGTTAAAGGAAGAAATGTTTCTTGTGTCACAGTGTCACAGTGCATAGAGGTTTCAGTCCACAATAGTCTGTTCCAAGGGAGGGTGGTATGGCAGAGGGGTATCACAGAAGAGAGGAAAACAGTTCATGGCATGGAATGCAGAAGGCAGGGGGCAGCAAAAGCAGCAAGCAGCATGTGACAAGTGACCACAGCAACCCTTTTTCTGTGCTTTGACTTCTATCCAGGATATGTGCCCTTAAGACAGATAACGCTCATACCCAGTGGGGCATTCCTATTATCCACTCCTAGAATTATGCCAAGCCAATCAGTGGACTGATTTAGCAACTGCACACCCTTGATACTGGTATTACATACTCTAGAGCCTGACAGCTCTGAAAAGCCCCACCTATGACTGCATGAGGCTTTGGAGGGACATCTAGACATAAGCCGTAACAATAGACTTATTAGAAAAGGAAAGAACGGTTACATCATTGTAATTAGAAATGAAAAATATGAAATCAAAGGACACCACTGGACTCAACCATATATCAAAAACTATTTGGAAATACATTCTAAAAAGTTGGAGCATCTGGAAGAAATGCATACATTCTTAGACACATATGACTTACCAAAATCAACTGAAGAAAGTATACAAACCCTGAATGGATCCATAATGAGCAATCAAATTGAGGCAGGAGTAATAACTCTACCAACTAACAAAGTCCAGATTCTGATGGATTCAACACTGACTTTTACTAGAACTTCAGAGAAGAACTTCAGTACTTCTGAAAGTGTTTCGTTTTTGGTGACTGCTGGAAACTGAGACCTGGGACCCCAAGAAGCAGCCAGGACTGCCCCACTGCACCAGAGGAGATTGTGAAAGGCTCTGGAGCTCCAAAGCTGAATGCTGTGCAGTTTTCTGACCATTCCACGCTGTGCCGAGAGCACAGGGAGGGCGAGCGGCATGGTGTGCAGTAGACCCAAGAGGAGGACCTGCACCGAACCCTGGTGAGTACTGGGAACCCCGTGGCTGCTGGGGTTGGCCAGAGAACATCTTGGAACTGGGCAGTGCCCACCACCACGGGGACATCAATTAACACAGAGAGTCTGGTGGCAGACATCTTAGAGTTGGGCAGAACCTACAGCTTGGTGACATCACCGAGTCCCCCTGAAGGGAGGTCTGGTGGAGGACGTCTTGAAATTGGGCAGAGCCTGACGCCGTGCTGGCTTCAGTGTGATACAGAGAACTAGTGGAAGACATCTTGGATTTGGGCAGATCTGCTGTCCTGGTGCTCCTGTCACAGAGAGGTCTGGAAGAGAACAGCTGGGATTTGGGCAGAACCCTGTGCCATAGTGACATTAGTCAGCTGCTTCTGGTACAGAGAGAACTGGCAGGAGCTACTGGGGCTAAACCAAGCCTCTGCTTGGGGCCCAATAAGCTGATACAAAATAGTCACAACTCAGTGACATCCAGAAAGTACAGCCTAATTTACGGATTGACTGGCACAGAGGCTGGAGGCTAGCCTGTACCGCCCCTGCATCCCAGCCTACCCCAGATAACAGCAAATTGGGGAGGACAGCAAAAACTCAAGTCAGCACACTTCTGAAAGGCCCTAAGCAATTCGGAGAGGGCCAGAGACCACCAGGACACTTCAGTCTGAAAGAAACCAGAAACATGACAAGAGATAAAAAAAAAAATCTCCAGCTGCCCAACATGAGAAAATAAGCCCAGGAGAAGTAAACACTGAAGAGAACAAGCACAGTAACCATCCAATACTCGACACAGCATCAGCCAAAATTAAAAAATACCTTCATGACCTCAGAGATTAATTTAAAGCTGTACTCCTGATCCAAGTGAGGCAAGATATAAAGAGATTAATTAAAGAAATGACAAGCCCCACCAAAGAGAACACAGATGGAAGAACTGAGGAAATCAGAAAAGAAGGAGAAACTTCTGAAGAAGAATTTAAAAATAACTTAGAATACATGAAACAGATCCAAAGAGATTACCAGGAAACTAAAAACTCCATTGAACACGGGCAAAATACCTTGACAGAAACTAAAGACAGCCTTCTGGAACTTGAAGAGAGATTTATGGCATATGATCATGAAAGAAAAAGCCTCTTAAAAATAACAAGGAACCAGAAAGAAACAATTCAAAAACTAGAAGATGACAAAAAGATACATAACTTAAGAATAAAGAATGTGAGTGAGGAAGCAGGAGCAACCAAAAATGAAATACAAAGAATATTCACAGATATATTAAAGCAAAATTTCCCATGTATAGCAAAAAGAAATGATATCCAGATAAAAGAGGCATAGAGAACACCAGCTACCTACAACCAAAACAGATCTACACCTAGACATATAATAATCAAGATTCCAGAAATCCACCAAAAGAACAGAATATTAAAAGCAGCCAGAGAAAAGATGCAGATTACCTACAATGGGAAAATTATCAAAATAACAGCAGACTTATCAACACAAACTCTTACGTCAAGAAGGGAGTGGGGAGAAATATTCCAAGTCCTGAAAGAAAATAATATGCAACCAAAGCTCATATACCCATCAAAACTCTCTCTCAAAATTAATGGAGAAATAAGATGCTTCCAAGACAAGGAGGAACTGTGGGAGTTCGTGGCCACCAATCCAACCCTACAGAGAGTGCTGAAGGACATTACAGAGAAAGAGAGGAAGGGATACCAGGATTCCAGCAACAGTGGCAGAGAGGCCTCAATGAACGGGGCAGACAGTGGAATGAGGGAATAAGGTGGACAAATTATAGCAGAAAAGTGGAGTAGCAGACATGAGGCAGAGATGGTAAGTTATAGTCTTTAGTATAGACAGCTCTGAAACACTATAAAAAAAAGGCAGAGGTCATTGTTAATGGTGTATAAGGATTTAAAAGACACAGTAGTCTTATCTCCATATTTAGTTTGAATTTAATTTGTTCTGGTCTGTCCACTCATGTCAGATTTGAGGGCACAGACATCTTGACCCAAAAATAGCAGGTTATACCATGATAACTATCCTTACTTTCCTATTAACTTAAACTGAAATCCTGTATTACTTACATTGTCTTACTATGACTGATCTTAATTGAATCTGAATCATAAGACTATGGGTTTGCCTTGGCTGATTTTATTTGAATTTGGTATGCTTGTTAGTATCAACCCTAAAAGTAGAGGCAACTACTCCGAAGATGACAAGATGTAAAGGATATCCATACTGGTATTAACTATTAACAGCTCTCAAATCCCACAATGCTGTCAAAGTTAAGTTTTTATAATAATAGGTAATACTATGTTTAACTATAATAAGCCGGTGTTGGGGACAAATCTATTGAAAATAACAAGAGAAAACATAGTAACTACGGAAGATCATCTATATTGTGGTCTTATATTCTTATCCATTGCATGTTTTCCTAGGAAATTGTTTTGCTGTCTTGCTATGACTTGGTTTTCCCTATAATACAGAGAGGATAGATATATATGTAGAAATTCACACATGAGTTCTTTTTTAAAATTATTTACAGGAACAGATTATATAATGCAAGATGTAATAAACAGATACTCTGAGGAAGAGACGTTAAGAAACCCAAGGCTAATTTGGTAGCATTATGATATAAATTCTAGCAATACTATTGTTCACTGATTAGAATGACATTGGACTGGTTTCTTGAGTTCAATTTCAGCATATGTAGAGATGGAGACAGCTATCACAAAGAGAATGAGAGATGCGATGGTAGTTACTATTGTCTTCCCTAATGTTAGATCTTGAAGACCTAAAAAGCCTTCATCATCCTGTAATGATTTGATTAGTTCTATAATATGCAATAAGTATATAAAGTGGGTGAAGATGGGGACAACTATTTGTAAGAAACTAGAGACAATTAGATAGACAGTGAAGATCTCCAGTGGACTTGCTTTGAAATCTGTATTTCTTTAAATTGTTTTTTTTAATTGTTTTGTTCTGTTTTGATATGTTTAATATTACCCTCTTTGAGATGTAAAACAAATGTGTAGGACTGATAACCATATTACTGAGCTTTTGTTCGATCATTGAGCAGAACTGTTTGTAGTGTCACTTTTTGAATGTCATTCTAAATAGTTTAATTCTATAACCTGAACAGCTATTTCTAAGATGACAATATGTAACTTATCAACCAGCAATTTCTTACCGTTTGTTTTTCTGTAATTTTGTATTATTTCTACCCTTTTTTTTATCTCCATGTATTTTTTTTATTTCCTTTTCTTTAAAAAAAGAAAGAAAGAAAGTGTTTCATAAAATTGAAGGGAAGCAATGTGGCCAAACTTGTTTCCTAAAGCTCACATTACTCTAATGCCAAATAGAGAAGGACTGAACCAAAAAGAAAGTTATATGCTGATATTGGTTTTTTTATTCTTTTTTAATAAAGGATTTTATTTAAAGAGAAAAAAAGCAAAACAGAAAAAAGGGTAGAAGTAATACAGAATTTCAAAAAGACAGATAGTAAGAAATCACTAATTGATAGATTACATATTGCCATCTTAGAAGTCGCTGTTCAAGTTACAAAATCAAAGCATACAAAGTGGGCATTTAAACAGTGAGATGGCAAACAGTTCTATTCAATGATCCAACAAAAACTTAATAATATGGTTACCTGTTTTACACACTTAAACATACATGTGGTTATATACTTTAGAGCACTTTCTTTTCTTCTCTTTTTTATAATAACAATTACACATTTTAGGTTTTATTACTCTTACAGTTATTACTTTGTTTAAAGAGAATAAAACCAAATGTGACAAAGCAAAATGGAGTCAGTTAAAACAAGAATAGATATAGTATATGATGTAACAACAAAACACAAGGTGATCAGCAATGGCTACTATAATGCTTCTTGCTATCTGCAAAAGAATTACCCATATCTTAAAGAGGGTAAGATTAAACATACCAAAACAGATCATAAGGAAACAATTTTAAGAAACACTGATTTCAAAGCAAATCCACTGGAGATCTTCACTGTCTGTCTTATTGTCTCTAGTTTTCTTCCAAATAGTTGTCCTCATCTTCACACACAATGAATACATACTGAACATTATAGAACTAATCTGATCATAACAGGGTGATGAAGGCTTTTTAGGTCTTCAAGACCTGACATTGGGGAAGTCAATAGTGACTGCATCTTTCATTCTCTTCATAGTAGCTGTCCTTATCTTTACACTGAAATTGAACATAAGAGACTAGACTAATATCGCTCTGAACAGTGAATAATAGTTTTGCTAGATTTTATATCATAATGTTACAGAATGAGCACTGAGTTTCTTAGTGTCTCTTCTTCAGAGTATCTGTTCGTTACATCATGCATTATACAATTTGTTCCTGTAAACTGTTTAGAAATTCTCTCCATGTGTGAATCTCTATATGTATATCTATTCTTTCGGTATTATAGGGAAAAACAAATCATAACAAGACAAAGAAACAAATTCTTAGAAAAACATGAAATGAAAAGAACATATAAAAACCACATTATTAGATGATCTACAGTACTTATGCTTTCTCTTGTTATCTTCAATAGAGTTGTTCACATCATCAGACATATAATAATTGAACATAGCATTACATAGCTATTTTAATAAAAACACAACTTTGGAGACATTGTAGGACTTCAAAAGCAGTTAATAAACAAACCAGAATGGGTATGTTATTACATCTTGTCATCTTCAGAGTGATTGCCTCCACTCTTAGACTCGATATTATCAAGCATACCAAATTCAAATAAAATCAGTCAAGGCAAAACAGCAGTTTAACAAACCAGCTTCAGGAGCTGGGGATTTAGCTCAGTGGCATAAGCGCCTGCCTTGCAAGCAGGCAGTCATGAGTTTGATCCCTGGTACCAATAAAAAATGAAAAAGACCAAAAAAAAAAAAAAGACCAACAAACCAGCTTCAAATTAAGTTCAGTCATAATAAGACAATGTAAGTAATATGGTTTAAGTTAACAGGAAATTAAGGATAGTTATGGTGGTATAGCTTGCTATTTTAGGGATCGCTATCTGTGCCCTCAAATCTACTATGAGTAGATTGACCTGAACAAAATAGAATCAAACTAAGCAGAGTAATAAGATTACTGTGGCTTGTAAATCCTGATACACTATTAACAAAGTCCTCTGCCTTCCTTTTTTAGGCAATTCCTTCACCTTTCCCTTTCTCAGGATGCTTTGTATATTTTGGGTCCCACTAACTCCTTTAGTTTTTAGATTAAGGGGGAAATCCATATCTATCTGAGTGGTGCTAAAGCTTTTTACCCCTGAGTTTGACCTTGAGCTATACTCTTTTCCTTACTAAAGCCACAAGGTTTTCCTTCCTTCTAGCTTGTAGTTCTACACTTCACAAAAGTGTCATAACTTTCCAACCTATCTGTGGCTGCTGGATGAGTTGTACCTATTTCTCTCTGGTTCCTTGTCACTTAGAGCTTCGTTTTCTCATCTTTGACTTTCACTTTATTAATCTTCTTTTAGGCTGAGTATATTTCCTATTCAGAGCATCTCGATGGATTCTGCCTCCTAATCTACTCTGCCTGTGTTTCTTTTTGTTAGTGTATCTAGGCTATCTGGGTTAAAAATTATAGCCCACCTTCTCTGCCTCAACTCTGCTATTCTATTTTTCTGCTATTATTTGTCCATTTTTCACCTTCATTACACTGTCCTCCTTGTTCATTGAGGCCTCTCTGCCACTGTTGCTGGAATCCTGGTATCTCTCTCTCTCTCTCTCTCTCTCTCTCTCTCATCCTTCAGCATTTTCTGTAGGGTTGGGTTGGTGGCCATGAACTCCCACATTCCTCTTTGTCTTGGAAACATCTTGTTTCTCCATTAATTTTGAGAGAGAGATTTTCCAGGTACATTAATCTTAGTTGGAGATTATTTTCTTTCAGGGATTGGACTATTTCCCCCAGGCTCTTCTCCTTTTAATAATTTGTGTTGATAAGTCTGTCATTATTTTGATGATTTGTCCTTTGTAGGTGACCTGCTTCTTTTCTCTGGCTGCTTTTAATATTCTGTTCTTGTGGTGGATTTCTGGAATCTTGATTATGATATGTGTGGGTGTAGATCTGTTTTGGTTGTAGGTAGCTGGAGTTCTATATGCCTCATTTATCTGAATATGATTTCTTTTTCCTATGCTTGAGAAGTTTTCCTTAATTATTTCTGTGAATAGTCTTGTAATTCATTTGTGGTTACTCCTGCTTTTTCACTTACATTTTTTATTCTTAAGTTATAGATCCTCTTGTCATCTTCTAGCCTTTGAATTGTTATTTCTTGGTTCCTTGTTATTTTTAGTAGGTCTTTTCTTTCACGATCACACATTGTAAATTGCTCTTCAAGTCTTGAAAGGCTAACTTTTGTTTTTGTCAAGGCATTTTGCCAGCTTTCAATGGAGTTTTTAGTTTCCTGGTAATCTCTTTGGATCTGTTTCATGTATTCTAGATTTTGTTTATATTCTTCACCAAAGGTTTCTCTTCCTTTTCTGGGTTCCTCCCTTTTTGCCTCTGTGTTTTCTTGAAAGGGGCTTAGCATTTCTTTAATTAACCTTTTTATTTCTTGTCTCACTTGGCTTAGAATTTCAGTTTTAAGTTCCTCTATGAAGTCATGAATGTATTTCTTTATGTCTACTGATATTGTGGCTAATACTGTATGATTACTGGTCTGGTTCTCTTCTGTATTTACCTCTCCTGGACTTATTTTCCCAGGGTCACTGGCTGGAGGTTTTGTCTTATCTTTTGCTCTTGTCATGTTTTTAGTTTCTTTCAGATAGGTGTGTGGAGGAGGTCTCAGGCTGTCTCTGTATTACTTACAGTTTTTGTAAAGCATGCTAGCTGGGGGCTTGCTGCTCTCTCCAGTTTGCTGATATCTGAAGTGGTGCACAGGGACACTGCGGGTTGGCCCCTCCCCTCCAAGGCAGTCAACCTATAAGTGCCTTCAGCACTTTATGCTGTGCGGTTACATCACAGGGTTAGAACAATTTCATCCCTGGCTATTGGTTCCTGACCAGCAACTTGGTTCAGCCCAAGCTGCTCCCACCAGTCCTCTCTGGGCCAGGGGCAGTTGACTGACACCACTGTGGCACTGGGCTCTGCCCTACTCCAAGATGTCTTCTAGTCAGCCTCCCACACTGCGGGACCAATTTCCAGCACTCAGCAA
Source organism: Cavia porcellus (assembly GCF_034190915.1). Classification (NCBI taxonomy): domain Eukaryota; kingdom Metazoa; phylum Chordata; class Mammalia; order Rodentia; family Caviidae; genus Cavia; species Cavia porcellus. The sequence continues at coordinate 29,305,177 of NW_026947490.1, read as the reverse complement.
GAGCCAATAAAGCTCTCTATCTTGGCTCCACTCCACACTGTGCTGCGTCCTCTCACCAAGGCCCCGGGACTCACCAATTCCCATTATCGGCAGCCGTGGCTTCAGCACAATCTTGAATCATTTGACTCCATGGCACGCCCAGCACAGCGAGGAATGGGTCTCAGTGAGCGTGTGGGGCTTTGGCCTTCCACCCATGCTTTTCCTTCCTCCACCTAATTTTATTTTTCTTTAAGTCTCTTTCTGGGTTAGTGTTCTCCAATCGTCTGGCCCTCTTCATGTTGTCAGATTCTAGCAGCTGAGCTGTTTTCCTTGGAGAGGTCCTCTATCCAGCTTCTTAGCAAGCCATCATTTTTCTCCTCTCCATATGCTGATATTGTTAATGAATTATAAAGATCATACATCATAACCAAGTTGTCTTTATCCCAGGAATGCAAGGATAAATCAACCTACATAAATCAATGAGTGTAATATACCATTGTTAGAGTTTGTGTCTAGATAGAGTTATGTCTAGTTTATGCCCCCCCCCCACCAAATTCTCATGCACTCATAGTAATAGGTGGGGCTTCTGAGAGGTGACTGAATCCTGGGAGAATGGTGCTTTTCAGTAGATCAACACACTGATGAGTTTGTGGATAAATGTGATGTTGGAAACTAAAGTCTGGTAGGAGGTGAGCTGGGGCTGTGGCCCAGAAGGATCGCCATCCTTTTCTCCCTCCTCCTTTGATCATTCTCTGCCTTCTGCTTCCATGCTGTGGCAACCCTCCTCTCTCATTCCTCTGCCGTGACCCTTGCCTTGGAGCCAGTGGACCATGGGCTGAAACCTGTAAACCTGTAGGCCAAAATACACCTCTAAATTATAGGTATCAGGTACTGTCTTTTGTGTCAGAGACAAGAAAAGTAACTAATACAACCATATAGATAGCACTTAGGATTAAAAAGACATTATTAGCAGCAGGTGAGCCAGGAAGAGAACAAGTCAGCTTCTCCTGAGATCCAGCCATGTTGGAACTTAGGGTGCTGAGCAAGAAAGCAACACACCCTCCTTCCTGGTAAGTGTCTGTGGTGCAAGTAAGCAGCGGGTGAGCCAGGAAGAGAACAAGTCAGCATCTCCTATGAGTCTACTGGCACACGGGATGAGAATCAAACATACCATCCCCACCCATTAGCAACTGGGGGCCAGAGGTCTCAGCATCTCTTAGGAGCACAACCATATGCAATATAGCAAATATGGAGGATTTCCTTCTATATTCTCTTTGAAGGCAAATATTGTTTTCACTGTTTTGCTTTTTTCTGATTAATTGTTTTGCTCAATTCAATATTGTTTTGATAGGTTTTATAATGTTCTGTTTCTGATTTGATTTTGCTATACCTGATTGAATGGACAACTATTGTGAAGATAACAAGATACACTATGGTACCTATTACTCTTACCCAGATATCCTGCTGTGAAGTTCTGTGCCAGTTTCACTGCACTGTCTCAATTGGCTTTGTTCTGCCTTGTTTTGTTGTATTTTACTACCTTCAAAATAAATAAATAAATAAATAAACATTATCACCTCAACAAATGTAGAAAAACCCTTTGATAAAATCCAACTACCAATCATGGGGGGAAAATGGTGAAATAGGAATACAAGGATTTTACCTCAAACTAATAAAAGTAGTCTATGAAAAATCCAGGCCAACAGCATACTGAATATGGGAAAATTCTAAAATCAGGGACAAGACAAATGTGTACACGGTCATTCCTGTCAATATAGAGCTCAAAACTTTAGCCAGAGCTGGCAGGCAAGAGAAAGAAACAAAAAAGGTATGAATAGGAATAGGAGGAAGTTGAACTATGTGAATGATATGATCCCTTATGTAGAAAACTCGAAGACCTCAAGCAGAATAATTTTAGAGGTAAAAGCAGATTAAGCAGAGTGGTAAGATCTAAAATCAGCACTTGTAATTCTATTGTGTTTGAGTATACCAATAATGAACCTACTGAGAAAGAAATCCGGAAAATGATCCCACTTATAGTATCTCCAAATGAGTTAAATTTCTAGGAGTCAGCTTAACCAAGGAAGCACAGGCATCCATAATGAAAACTACAATCCTCTAAGGAAGAGACTGAAGAGGATGCTAGGAAATAGAAAGACATCCCCTGTTCCAGGACACTGTCAAAATAGCCATATTACCAATGTGGTAACAGCATTCTTCACAAAACTAGAAAAAAAATACCAAAATTTATATGAAACCAGAGGAGATCCAGAATATTCAAAGCACTCTTGAGCAAGGGAAGATGGGAGGCATCACTATCCTGGATTTCAAGTTATTCTGCCAAGCCATGGCAAGAAAATCATGGTGGTACTACACAAAATAGACATGGAGTCAGTGAACTAGAAGACACAGAAACAGCTTCAAGGACCTTTGCCGTGTGATCTTTGATAAAAGAGCTAAAATGAATGCTGAGAGAAGATACCCTCTAACAAATGATGCTGGGATAACTGGTCATTCACACAAAGAATAAATTTAGGGCTGTGTTTCTCTCCCTGTACTAAAACCAAATCAAAATGGTGCATAAAAACAAAAACAACTGAATCTGTTGCAAAATAAAATACTTGAAGACAAGGCCATAGGCTAGATTTCTGGAACAGAATCTCAATTGTACAAGAAGTAGTTACAAGAATCAAAAATGGGTTATATCCAATTGAAAAGCTTCTGCAGAGAAATGGAAATGATCAACAGAGTTAAGAGAAAGCATACAGAATAGAGAAAATTTAGCAGCTATTCTTTTTATAGAGGGCAACACTTAGAATACATAGAGCACTCAAAAAATTTGTCAGCAAAAGCAAAATCCCCCATCAAAAAGTGAACAGTTGAAATGTATAGACACCTCTCAAAAGAAGAAGTACAGTGGCCTATGAAAACATTAAAAAAAGCTCAGTGTCTTTGGCCACTAGGAATTGTAAATCAAAACAAGATCAAAATTTCATACTGCTTCAGGAAGAATGGCTGCCATCAAAGACTCAAAACCAACAGATACCAGCAAGATGTGGATGAAAAGGAACACTTCTACATTGTTAGTGAGAACATAAATTAGTACAACCACTATCAGCATCACCATGGAGATTACTTTGAAAAATCCTAAATGTAGAAATTCCATTTCTCCCAGAATACCCCTCCTGGGTATCTTCCTGAAGGAGTTGAAGTCATTGTATTACAGTGATCCATGCAAACTCATGTGTGTAGCAGCACAATTCACAATAACTAAACAACTGAAACAGCCTGGATGCCTCTGGACAGTGGAATATATAAGGAAAATGTGGTGTATACACATGAGAGAGAGTTGCTCAGCCACAAAGGCAGATAAACTTGAGTCATCTGTCAGAAACTGAATGCACCCTAGGACCTGTTAAGTGAAATAAATCAAACTCAGAAGGTTTACAGTCACGCGCTTTGTCTTATATGAGAAACCCATTTTACAAATAATTTAAAGAGCAAATTAAAGGAAACTCAATGGGAAACAGGGAAGTAGCCCCTGTGAGAAGGAAAAGGGGACCTATGGAGGAAGAGAGTGAGAGGAAACCAACACGATTGATCTGTGACGTGTCTGGACTCATTCCTCAAGGCAAGTGTCACCACCAAACACCATCACATGCAGTAGTAAGATAAAAAAAGAAACCCTGCCAGCCTGACCCTCTACACTGTCAGATGCACCTCCTCACCCCCACGCTACCTCCCTGGCTCCTGTGCCGTTCTGCTCCTCTAGGAGGATCCACCTTCCCCTCCCTCTGTGCTGTCCCCCACAGTCCATGTGTTGAAGACCTGGTCCCTAGTGTGTGGTGCAACTGGGAGATGGTAGAACTTTTAGAATGTGGGACCTACCAGGAGGGTGTTAGGTCATTGAGGGCACCCCCTTTGAAGGGTGCACTGGGACTCTGGCACTTTCTTGTCATGAGATGAGCAGGCCTCCTTAATGATGGGCCACCACCATGATAGAACATGGCACCTCATGCCCAAAGCTAAGGGGCCAAGTAACAGCAGACTGAACCCACTGAAACTAAGGGCCAAAGTACACATTATTGACCTCTGGTAGTTTGTCATAGTGACAAAAAGACTGACTTACACACCCTTCTCTAAGTTGGTGCCAAGACCTGCTGAAGCCTTGGTGATCCCAGTAAAGTAAAAGCCCAGTCATGACTCAGTGCCCTCAAAGGCTGTGGGTTCTGCCTCCTCCTGCAGGGCCCCCACAGTCTGCCCTTCCTCCCTGGGAATCCCTGTCCTTCTGCCTTCCTCAGCCCTAAAACACAGGCTTCATTTTGAGTCCAGATTGATGTCAGCCTCTGAACAATGCCACACACATCTCCCTTCTCCTCTTCCAACTCTACTTCTTAGGAAAACACAGAGCCTACTTTTTCAATACCTTCAACTGTCCCCAAGCATCACTTCTCATGATGTCAGACATGGGCACTGACCCCATTGTCACTGTATTCTATCCCTGCATGCTTTTTCTACAGACATAACTCATCCTCCCATAGGTCTTAATTTATTATTGATTTCTTTTTATTCCTGATGCTCTGATCTCTAAAACAGTGAGTTCTTGATTACAGGGACCAGGCTGCTATGCACTGAGGCATCCCTGACACCCACAAATACACTGGCACATGCTAGAGACTCCCTGTTGGTTACCAAAATAGTCTATGCAGAATGGGCAAACGTCATCCCTCCATAGATCATCCAAGACTTTAATGCACACACTGTGGACTGAATGTAGGGGATGCTGAAAAACACACACGCACACAGACACACAATCACATGCATGCACGAATACTTCATCAGCACTGTAACTCGATCCTGGAGTGTGATCAGTGCTTGGGATAAGGTATGGCGGGAGGAGTCCCAGGACAGGAATGGCCCAGGCAGGCTGGGGTCCAAGAAGGCCTGGTCGGTGGCTGTGGTGAGAGCTTCATAGGGTATGTATGGAGAGGGGGCTCAAAAGGAGAGTCCAGCAGGGCACAGCTCACACAAGGCCTCCAGCCCTGAGATAGTTTTTCTCCTGAAGAGGATCCATGGCAGCTCAGACCGCTCAGGAAGTAAATGACTTCTGTGTCTGTGAACACATCCTGGAGGCTGTTGATGGGAGAGATGAGGAAGGGGTGAAGTGGATTCAGTGGCCGAGGAAGAGCTGAATCCCAGGAAAAACCAGTGGCAGGATGGAGAAAGAGAACTGGCCTGGGTCAGGCATAGCAGGAAAAAGTGATCCATTAGTGATTTGTGGAATGAGGGAGATGACGGAGGTCACAGTGAACACGCCCTCATCCTGCTGTACATTTGGGGACAGTCAGCCATGAGCATCACTGGACTCCTGCAGTGAAACAGCTCAGCATGGTAAAGGGTGGTCACTTATGCATGCTGAGCTGGGAGTTCTGAGGTCATCATGTAGGAGGTGGCTAAAGGGATGTGAGGTGCAGAGGTGACATCACTCACCTGAAAGCTTAACTCATGGCAGCATCCAAGACTATGTTTGGCCTTTCCACCTTCTTCCTTTGGTACCTCATTCTGTGTGGAGAGACCGGAGTTTTTCAGTGTGGGTGTTCTGGGTACAGATTACAGTGGTCACCTTGCCCATGCCCTAGTGAGAAACTGGAAGAGTGACTAACAGAGAGAGGAGAAGAAAGAGTGGAGAGGAGAGGAAGATTCAATTCTCAGACCTTGATGAGACAGGCTCCATATTGGGACATATTTGGAGGAAGAAGAGTTGTCCCCTGTTGAGTTCTTATCACCCACTTAGCCATTGTCTGTGCCCAGATTTCTTGGCCCCTTTGGGTGCCCCAGCAGTGAGGACCTGAAGTTCGGTGGTGGGCAGGCCGGCCTTACCACACCTCCTGTCCATCCATGGTTGAGTTCAAAGTGCTCACCTGAGGAAGGTGAGGCAGAGCCCGAGAAGCAGGATCTTGACAGCCATCTCCACAAGGGTCACCAGCATCACCTCTGCCATGGGCCCTGATTTCCCTGCAGGAAAGTGGAGGAGGCCAGATTCTTCTGCAAAGCACAATCTCAGTCTCTCCTGCACTTGGATATGGATCCTTTAGCCCTCCCCTCAGCTCTGGATAAGAGACCATGTCAGACTGGGCTCCTGTACCCCCAACTCCAACTGTTGTGCAAATGCACAGAGACAACATCATTGCCCTTTTATAAAAAAATTTAAACTTTTGTTCATTCATAGATGATATCAAGAAAGTGAAGAGGCTGCTCTGTGGTACTGGAGAGATAACTGCAAGCCTTGGAGGAAATCAAACAAGTCCTACAGTGTAATGGGATAAAGGTCTGATGTCCAGCACACTGAGAGGACCCTTATACACCAAATGACAGAGAACCCATATGACCCAATTAACAATGCACATAAGATTTGAAAAATATGCCTCTGAGGAGGCTCTACAAATGGCCAATAACTACATGAAGATACTGCCATCCTCTTTAATTTTAGGTCAGTGCTAATCAGAAGGCCAATGAGATGTCCCCTCATGCCCTCCAGCAGGTTATGGATTTGGTGTAAAGGAAAACATAAATGTTGGGAAGATGTGGAGAGCTTTTGAACGGAATGTGGGTGCTTTGAAGGTGGCTGGGGTAGGTAATGTGGGGCCGGCTCTGCAGGAAGCATTCTGTATTTCCTCAAATGTCTCGCTCTGTGCGATGATGGTACCACTCATCTTTCTGCCGGTGGTCCTGTGCCCAGGGGAAATGAAAGCACCTCTCTGCTCAGACAAAACGTTTACACCGATATTCCTAGAAGCAGTATTGATAGCCATCAAAAAGTAGAAACAGCCCTATGGTCCATCACCTGATAAATGGATGAGCAAAATAAGATCTATGCCAACAGTGGCTGTTATTGAGTCTTAGAGAGGAAAGAGTTGCTGACCCATGCTACATAGATGACCCTAAGGATCACTGTGCTACATGGATCAGCCAGACACAGACAGTCATCAGGTAGATGATTCTACTGCTGCCTTATGTCTGGCGTCTGGCATAGACAGCTCCTCAGAGACAGGGTGAGCTGTGATCGTCAGAAGAGGAGAAGAAGGAGTAACTGCTTTGTGCATGTGGGGGCTTTTTGTGCTGGCGGGGTCGGAAAAGTTCTGGAATTTTCATGTGATAGTCTTTTATCTTTGTAAATATAACAAAAGGTCAGGTTTTGTAGAGTTCAAAGCAGTTAGTGTTAAATTGAATATGAGTGAAATTTTTTTCTCAATAAAAACATGGATTCTAAAGTGTAGAGAATTAGTAATTTTACCCAACACTGGCACAGATTGAAAGGGTTCTTTCTCTGTGAGGTTTGGGATGAGCTTTGCTGGTAAACATCAGGCTCAGCCCCAGGTTCAATCTTGGCACCAAAAATCAAAATCAAATCAGACCAAAAGGTCTGGGCACACACATGGTGGGTGGAAATACACCCTCAGCCCGTACTGCTGCAAATGGAACTCACTCACCCTTCGGGGAAAGCCAGAATGGGAAAGAACATGTGGCCAGTCACACTGTTTTCAGGAATTTCCCACCATCCTACAGACACATTTGTGGAAGTAGATGCAAAGCTTTTGCTGTCAGAGTAAAACTAATGCCATGACCTTGCATTGCCAGAAGATGCCTGCAAAGATGGCTCTGTCTGCCCCTTGGCTCCACAGGCACGGAGAAAGGATCCTCTGTGCTCCCAAAATCTGTGACTTCTGCTATCTCTGGGGTTTGGGGTGGGCTGAAGTTCAGCACAGCCCGTGTGGACACTTGTCACTCATGAGAACAGGACTGAGTTTCTGGGGATGACCGCAGTGTGTTAGTGTGTGTTCTGAGTATCAGTGTGTGACTGTACTTCCTTCCAGAAGTATTGAGGTCAGAGCTAAGAGGGGAACAAAAAGAGGAGGGTGGAGGCGGAGCCAGGAAATGAGCAAGGAGCCTAGAAATCCTGCTGGAGCTGTGTTAACATGGATCTGTCTAAGGGAGCCCAGAGGCGGCGCCCAGGAGCCGGCAGGTATATGAACTGAATGGGCAGGAGCTCCAAGAGGCTAATGGGGCTGGGCAGGGGAGGGCTGAAGTCCATCACCAAGGGAACTCTGTCACCAGGCTGTGGCCATGGTAAGGAGAGACCTGGCCCTTCCCTAAGCCCATGGTGTCCTGCCCCTTTCCTGTAGCCCAAAGGAAATTCCTTCCTATCAGAGCTGGCTCCCAGGGAGAATGCGGTTGTAGAGCTCCTTGCAGAACCTGGGACGGGAAGAGAGGGTTTTTCCTTCCTCAGTGGGAGTGAAGAGCAGTCTAATACAGCATTCCCCACCATCATCCCAGAAATCACAGATACACAGAAGGACAGGACCTGTGCCCCCAATTCAACCAGCCATCTGGCACACAGTCACCACAAGTTCTAGGCCTGCCCAGTGACCCCTCTTACTCCCTGGGATCTGGGCTTACTTGTGCAATTCTCACAGGTGATGTTGAGCTGGATCGTCCTCTCCACAGTCACGCCAGCTCCAGGGAACATCACCTGACAGGTGAGGTTGGTGCCGTGGTCCTGGGGACGGGGGCTCAGGGTGAGCACCGAGGAGCTGGTGATTGTGGAATCCAGGTAGGACACAGAGACACCCATCCAGGAGAAAATGGGAGGCGTCCCCTGCTCACAGGCCCAGGGCACAGAGCAGGTCAGGTTGTTGGGACAGCCAGACTCCAGAGTCCCTAGCATGAGGATGTCGGGGATGTGGTACAGGGCTGGTGAGGAGAGGGGACAGTGGGATCAGGAGAGAGGGTCCAAGGTACAACCCCAGGAGAAGCTCAAACTCTGACCCATCCTCTCTGAGCTGTCAGTGCTTGACACTCAACTCCTCCTGGATGGAAACCCATCTCAGCCCTGCCCTGTGGCCACCACTACTGCAGCTAGAGACTTACCTGTGACATACACAGTCACCTGATTCCAATAGAAATTCCTTCTGGAGCTTCCTGGGTTCATGTGAAAGGAGTATAAACCACCATCAGCCCTCTGTGCATCCCTGATGTGCAGGGAGCAGTTCCTGGTCTGTGTGTCCCAGAGGAGGTGGAACCGGTCCTGCGTCTCCTTCTGCACTTGCTGTTGTGGGTTGTTTGTGGCCACTACAGGGTTGGGGAGAGAACCAGACTCCTCCCGGAACCAGGAGCCGGTGAAAGAGCCAGGCATGGAGGGAAAGCGGTGGTAGTAGAACTGGCAGGGCACGAGGACACACAGACCCTCCTGCACCGACACCGACTTTGGCATGTGTAGCCTGTATCTCGGATACCAAGCCAGAGACCCTGCAGGGAGGCAAGAGTCAGTTCCATGCAGAGCCCCCAGCCCCTATCCCTCTACCCACTCACCTGCCCACAGCAGGGGCAGCAGCAGAGGCAGCAGCATGTCAGACGTGGAGGGAGGCTCCTGGGCTCCTGCAGGTGAGCACAGAAGGGAAGAGCAGGGCTGTGGAGCACTGTGGGGCCCAGGGAGGAAAGCTGGGAAGAACAAAAGACCTTAGTATTTCAGGGAACAGAAACTCAGACAACTGCGTGGTCAGTTGTTCCTCTGTGAAGCTGCACAGAACCCCATGACTACTGAGCCCAGAGCCTATGCGGACAGGACCAGGGAAGGAGCAGACACCACATTTGGCTGTTGTCTCGGGCATTTCCTTCTACATCTGGGTCTGGACAGAAATCTGCATCTTGCCCAACAGGCCTTGGGGGCTTCAAGGACTGCCGTTTTGTCTTCACAGGGCCTCTGAGGCCATCTGAGGCACAAGGGATGGTGGCACCAGGTTCTCATTGGCTTTCTTCCCAGACTAAGGAGCTGTAAGTGACCTTTGATTGCAACAGAAAGTCTCCTGACCTGATCAGCATGAAAAAGTCCCAGAGTCACTGTGAACTCTCTTCAACTGGGTGCAATCTCATCTCTCTTGGACAGTTCTCAGTGACTCGAGACACTGAACCTGGTTACACACTGACAAGGGCAGTGGCCAGGGATGCAGCTGAACACCCCACTATGCACAGGACAACCCCCCCAAGAAAGAGTCCTCAAGCTCCATGTGTCTACAATGCCCAGGTCAGAAGAGCGGCAGCTGACCCTAGGGCCAGCCAGAGTCTCCAGGGGTGGAATATTGGAGGCTGCGTGTGATATTTGTGGCATTAAAGATGAGCAGGGTATTGGGTCAACCACTGAAGACATTCATTCATTCATTCATTCATTCATTCACTCATTCATTCATTCTGCTCTGTGCTGGGGCTGATAGCAAATGCCTTAAACTCTCCTCACATCCCTGAGGTGCTCCCCACCTGGGATAGTCAGATAAGCTGCCAGGGAGTGCTCATAAAGCAGTGAGGAAAAAGAAGAGCTGATGGTTCCATTTGGCTCTTTCCCTTTGGGCACACTGAGCAGATGGGACCTGGTCTCTGCCCTCTGGGGACAGAGGGACTATGCTAGCTTTGGGCAGGATGCTTTGCCCAGGCACGGTTCATTAAGGAAGGGAAGGAAGGTTCTTCTTGGCTGCTCCCTGGTCCCTTGGCTGGTAAGGATGCTCCCAGCTGGCTTCAGGTCCTCACCTCCCAGCCGCTTCTCTGACATACAGTCGTGCTGCAACCCAAGTCAGGCCACACCTGTGCACATAACCAGCATGCTTGGTATTCCCAAACTTCTACACTGCATTCCTAAACCCATGATGATGCTCTTCAGTGCTGAGGCCTTTGAGAGTGATCAGGTCATGAAGCAGAGCTCATGGATGGGGTTAATGGCCTTATGAAAAGGTCAGTGCCCAGAGAGCTTTCCTGTCTCTCCCTCTATGAGGGCAGAGTGAGGAGGGGCCCATAGTGAAGGAGGAATAAGGGCTTCACTGGATATGGAATCTGCTGGTGCATCTTTCTGTAGATGAGGTGTCACTGTCTCACACCATCCTCAGGATGCAAATGTCACCCTTGCACTGGGCATTGATACCCAGGAAAAAGACAGCCCCAGGAAGATGCGGCAGCCTGAGTGTGACGGGTAATTTTATGTCAACACACCTGAGCTAAGGTTCCCAGATAATGATAAAGCATTGACTCTGCATTTGTCTATGAGGGTGATCCCAGAAGGAATCAGAGGTTGAACTGGTAGATTCAGTCAAGGAGAGCCAAGAAGGGTAGGAAGTGCCCAATAGGTCAAGGACCTTAGTAGAACTAAAAGATGTAGGAAGAACAAATTTGATGTCTCTGATCGATACAGGACACTCATGTTCTCTTTTGCTTATGCATCAGATTACTTAATCCTTGAGCCACTGGTCTTCCTGGTCCTTCACCCTTTGGGTTTGGATTGGAGCTTACACCAATGTCTCTCTTCAGTCTCCAGCTTGTAGACAGAAGTTCATGGGATTCCTCAGTTTCCAATTGCATGGAGTCCTTCCTAACAAATCTCCTTCATATATCTCTCTACTTCCCATTTTTTGTTTGTTTTTATAACCCCAAAGAATATGCTGGAGTTTCAGAGGGTGCTGGTTTGCCCTCCCAAATGGATAGAGGGAATTAAAGGTTCAGGATGGCTGCAGGGGACACTGTATCAGCAGATGCAAGTGAAACAGGAGACAGGTAAGATGAGAAAGGTCCTCGAGGCAGGGTGACTTGGTGGTGATGGATGGAATTGAAAAACTATGTGTGGATTCCTAGCGTGGGAGAAGCAGGGTTGGGCCCAGGGCAAGCGCATGAGGAGACAGGATGAGCCTGGGGGACGGGAGCCCAGGAGGCAGGCGAGGCAGGGTGGGGTGGGCACAATGAAGAGACCAGAATGGAGTCCAGGGGTGCTGGCAGGGCCCAGGATGCCAGGCTGGGAGACACAGAACAAGACTGAGTAGGAGAGGGGCACTGACTGTGCTGTGACCCAGGGCTCCTCATCCACCCTCAGGAAATGGCCAAGAGGACAGGTTTGCTCCAGAAGAGGGAACCCAGAAAGCATCAGGCTCGGAGTCCCCACACCAGCACTGGTGAGGCCATTTACAGTAAAGATGCCTTTACCACTCACAAAATCTTGAGAGAAACAGCTTCTTATAGAGTTTTCAGAGCTGAAATCAGGCTCAGAATGACTGAGACGATGCAGATTTTGATGTCTGGAGAGGGGCTGGCATGGAAGAGGGTCATAAAGGTAAATGAATGGACACTCGGTGTCTCAGCCACCAGATCAACACCCACAGGAGGTGGAGCTGGACAGTTCCTTCTGGAGAAGGAAGCTCCAGCTGCAAAGGGCACTCACTGGACAGTGGGGACTGGGCCTTGGGTCCAGGGGCCTGGGTGCTGAGTGTATTTCCTTAGATTTTGCATTGGTGATGCTCTGGAATCTGGGTCTTGCTGACCAATAGCTCCCATGATGAATGGTGCCTAGGAGCACTTTTCAGTGCAACTCGGAGCTCATCTCCAATCTTCTGGATCAATCTGGTTGTCACATCCCAGGAAGCCACACATCGCCCTCCCTGATCATCCCAAGTCCAGTACAGATAGCAGGCACAGCCCCTGTGCCCCAGAACACACTGAAGCCTTTTAAAACAGCTAAACATGCTGGCACCTTTCCTGTGGAAGCCATTGCAACACTTCCTGCCTATCTGTCACCTTGCTGTCCCTCACTTCAGGCCTGTGTGGTTTCCTGTGCCCCCTTCTTAGGAACTGAGCAACAGTCCGTCTTTCTAATGGCCAGTGTCTCCTGGTCTGTAGGCCTGGTCATGCCTGGATAATAATAAGCCTATTATTTCACAATGTAATAGACACTCCTGGCTGGGGAGAGTACAGGGAAGTAAGGACGCCCAAGCTCATGGAGGAGGGTGCCCAAGTCCAGGAGGAAGTGAGGTGGGGTCCCTCACCTGCACCACAGGTGCTAGCTGGTACAGGATATGGATTTGGGGGCAGAGCTGATGTGGAGAGAGACAGATAGACAGACAGACAGAACACATACACAGAGCCAGAGAAAGACACATACAGAGAGACAGAGAGTAAGGCAGACAGAGAGATCCTGATTCTATGGAGAAGGGATGTTGTCAGGGCTTGCAAGAAAAACAATTTAATAAGGGACAGATAATTTATAGTATTATTTTATAATAGTCATCCAAAGAGTCAAACAAAAGTTCAGGACATCTGTCCATACACTAAAGAACCTAGAAAGGGCCTGGATCCCACAGCAATGTCCTGCATTAGTCCAGCTGAAGACCTAGAGCCCACGACAATGTCTCATGCAAGTCTGTTTCAGAGATCTGTGCTGGGAAGGCCCAAAGGTCAGTGATGGAAGCTAGAAAGTCTGTGCCAGTGAGATGAAGGATCTATGCCAGTAGGTGGAAGGATCTGTACTGTAGTGAGGAAGCAACACTCAAAGTAAGGACAAGGGCTCCCCTGAAAAGTACCATAGCCATCCTCAGTGACAACAAGGTCCAGAGCTTCTCTGATGATGAGAATAGCCAAGTTCATCTCAGAAAAGAAACTTGACAAGCTCCTCCAGGAGAACCTACAGCAACAGGAAAACTAACAACACCACAAAACCTCTCCAGTTCTCCTTTTTATGCTGTTGGCAGTGATCCTCAGGGGGGCCATCCACACTCAGCATCATGCTGATTCCATACAGCTGGTGTTAAATTGAACAACAGGGGTCAGTCCATCTCAATCCTGCTACCAAAATCTGCATTAGTCAGAAAATCTGTATTACCAGAGAAACAGATGTAACACACGATCTACAAATGTATAAGAAATGACAAGACTGGCTTACAATGGTCAGCCACAGAGTCAGTTGGGGAAGCGTGCAGATGTCTGCTCTCTGGAGGCTCAAGGATTCAATTCAAGGTCTGGAGCTCACTGCAGAGAGCTGTGCAAGGCCGATGGGTCTGCGATGGAAGGCTGAAAAGTCTACATCAGAAGGCTGAAGGATTCCGGGCAGAAGCCAAAGAGTCCAAGCCAAGAGAAGACATCCATGCTGAAGATGAAGACTGGAGCGTCTCAGAAAAACGGACCCTCATCCATCTTTCCTCCTTCCCTTTGGTACTGTCCAGGAGATGAGCCACCCTTGGGTGGCTCCCTGGGATGTAGAATTGCTTAACCGATTTAGTTCAGCTTCTAAACTTCTCAAGTTGACACAGTCAACCACTACAGTGTTTATACTGTTCCAACTAAGGAAACCTAACATGTGACCTCACCCAAGTTCATCAGCTTCTCTGCACTTAAAAGGAACACATCCTGTGCTAATCAAAAGATTGTTTTGTACTCAATAGTATTTTTTGTGTTGCTTTGTGATGAGGACGCTGAGAAATTTACTGATAACAATTTTGAAATGTAAAATACACCATTTAAAAAATTTAAAATGAAAAATGTAAAACAACATAGAATTTCAAAACAAAATAATAGGCGATTAACAATGATTCATATATTGTGTTTTGTCATCTTCAAAGTAGTCGCTCAGATTACAAGACATAGGCATGAAAAAATGACCAAACAGTGAAAGCACAAACCCCTAATGTACTGATCTCCTGAACTTTCTCCTCGTGTCTCACTCTGTCACGCTTGTTCCCACTCCCGAGCCTCTGTCTAGCATTCTTCTCCTCTTGCTTGTAAGATTTTTCAGATTTTACATAAAATGCTGTGTCTCTATGCACAGAATATTTCACATGGCCTAATATCCACTGCTCATCTGTGTCCTGGGAGACACCAGGCTCTCCTTCCTCTCTGGGATGCATAACTGTCCTCCATGCATGTGCTGGTGTACGTAAGTGTTTGTCTTTATGAGTCTTTGCATTGTCACTTTCTGTGAAGCAGCCATCCCTGAATGGTGACATTTAATCAGTTCTGCATGGTGTCTAAGAGAAATGTGTTTGCCCTCCCCTATTTCTGAAGTCAGTTTTCCTGGCCAGATCTAGGGTTCCCGGGGACAATCTCCCCTAGACTCCATGGCCTGGCTTCCCCCTGGCAGCTCTCAGAGTGTTGAGGCTGCTGTGTCCCTTGACTCCTGGCCCTGTCACCCTGTGGTCATGTGGTCACGTGGTCTCTTCCTGCTTCACATGCCTCTCCTCTTCCTCTGGGTCTCCCGAACAAGGACATTGTGACTGCCTTTAGGGGTACACTGGATGATGCAGGATGAATTCTGTTGGTCAAGGAAACTTGCTGGGTCACATATACAAAGATCTTCTCACTAGAAGACTTTGACAGGGTTCAGCGGCGGAGGTCTGGGTTTGTGGGACCCTGTTCTGCCCTCAGAGCCTCCTGGGAGCCTCTGTGCTTGTCCCCTTTCAGCATCTTCCTTTGCTTTCCACGTCCTGGCAGACTAGTGATCTCCTGCTGTGTGACACATATTGAGGGAACAGCGGTCTGGTTCCCTAGGAAAGACAGTGAGGGAGACCAAAAACCATGTGAGCTGAGGCAAAAGTCAATTTTCTCACTCATGTCCCCTCAGGTCATCTGAATATGTGTCTTCTGAGCTAGCAGATTCACTCTATGAAAGGAGGAGCACAGCTATCTGACAGAAGCTCCCTGCGTGGCACCCAGCATCGATGGAGAAGAAGTCTCAGAGTTCCTGCTCTCTCTGGGTCACGTGAGAACGCTGCCTGCTTCCGATCCTGGGGATGCTGCTCTCTGGGAAGCACCATATTCATCCAGGAAAACAATTCCTTGCTCCTGGTTTGAAATGACACTAAGGCGCTCACGTGTTTCATGGCCCAGAGGCTCCTACATGGGGGCGGTTTAGGGTGAGCTCAGTTTCCCCCTGCGCTCTCACGTCCAGTTCACTGCATGTCTGCTGGGAGAATGAGCAGGTGGCTGTGGCGTGTCCTGTGCCGAGGACCCGGTTTCCTTTAATCTCTCCAGACACACAGAGCACTCAGAGTCCTTCATTCCTCGCCACCCACCCACGGGTACAGGAAAGGCCGCACCTTGGCCGGGCCAGCAGGAGGTGGGCAGCCTCACCTCACTCCCAACACCTGCCTCAGGGGTCCCCACTGCTCAGAGAAGCTCCCAAGGTGGGGTCAGGACGTGGCCTCTGCTCCTGCCTGTCCTCTGGGCGGGTCCCTGCGTTTCCACCCACTGTGTAGCGGGACAGCTCCCTCCGGGTGTGGGTCTAAGTTCCTCTTCTGTGAACCCTCAAGGCTCCTGCTCCACCCCGGCTTCTGTGGCTCACACAGCACTTCCCCTGCGCACTGCTCCCTTCTCCACTCATACACAGGGGCCCGGGAACCCCAGCACTGAGATGCTGCTGCCCCTGCTGCTGCTGCTGCTGCTGCTGCTGTGGACAGGGGAGTGGGCACAGGGAGATGGGCACTGGAGGCTGCGAGATGCTGAGCCTCCTTTACCCCCGAGGTGCGGACCTGATAGTCGGAACCTCAGGGTGAAAGTGCCAAGGTCGGTGACTGTGCAGGAGGGTCAGTGTGTCCTCGTGCCCTGCGGACTCCCCCAGTATGCAGTGCCCTCTGGGAATGGCTTTGTCTATGGCTACTGGTTTCAAAAAGGGGCCGATACAGATAAGGACTTCCCAGTGACCACAAACGACCCACAGCAACAAGTGCAGGAGAGGACTCGGGACCGGTTCTACCTCCTGCTGGACCCAAAGACCAGGAACTGCTCCCTGAAGATCACAGATGCACAGAGGGGTGACCATGGCTCATACTTCTTTAAGATGAAGTCAGAAAGTCTAAAGTGGAATTTCTGTGCTGACCAGGTCTCTGTGGAAGTAACAGGTAAGACCTGGGCACAGACACAAGTTATGGGGCCTCTAGAGGTGGCTGGGATGGATGCTGATGGAAGGGATGGGTTCAAGTCTTAGGACTCCAGGAGGGGCTGGGTTTGAGCCTGGGCTTCTCCCAGATCTGTACCTGGGACCCACCTTCATGATCCCACTGTCTCCTCTCCTCTCCAGCCCTGACCCACACCCCTGACATCCTTATCTCGGAGACCCTGGTGCTTGGACGCCCCAGCAACCTTACCTGCTCTGTGTCCTGGGCCTGTAAACAGGGGACACCCCCCATCTTCTCCTGGGTGGGGGCTTCTGTGGCCCACCTGGACCCCACAGTCACCAGGTCCTCGGTGCTCACCCTGAGCCCCTGGCCCCAGGACCACGGCACCAACCTCACCTGTGAGGTGAGGTTCCCTGGAGCTGGTGTGACTGTGCAGAGAACCATCCAGCTCAATGTCACCAGTAAGTGCTATGCTGAATGCATGGGTGCCTGGGTATGTGAAGGCTGGAAGGGCTAGAGTGGACACTCCTGGCTCTGTGTACTGGCGGCTTGGCTGAGTGAGCACCTGGAAGCTTATACTCTGTGGGGTTTCTGGGGTGGGAGTGAGGAGTGCTGCATGATCTCATCCCTCAGCCCCACTCAAGAGTAAAACGAACTCCTTTCTCTTCCTGATGCTTTAAGGGACTTTGCAGTTTGTGTCTCTACAGGAGCTGGCCCATGCAGAGAGAAACCTCCTATCCTGGGGGCAGGGCCTCTCCTGCTAATGAAGGGCTGGGTCCTTCTGCACCCTGGACACACCCCAGTGACTGAGATACTTGCAGCAAACCCAGTGACTGCTCCCCACACACAGCACAGGTTCTTACCCACCCCTTGTTCCCTCAGACACCATGGACAGGGAACCCCCCACCCAGCAGAACCAGACTTTCTGTGTCCTTTTCTTCCATCACCTGGATGCCCCTAGAACATCTGCCTAAGCAGTCATGGAAGGAAACAGAGCCACACAGGCAAACAATCAGAACCCATGGTGGTCGGTCCTCAGAAGCTCAGTCCCTTCCCCGGGAGTGACCCTGAGCACTATGCCTCACTGTGCCCCTGTCTGTCCCCCTGAGGTCAGAGATGTAATGGGAGGTCAGCAGCACAGGTGGTCCTGGTACTTCCTACCTGCAGTGCCCACTGCAGGAAGACCCTGGTGTTGTGGGCGTCTTCTGCCAGTGGAAGGTCAGGGCCCTCATTTCACTGCACCAGCGGAAAGGTTTGATGAAAGGTTTTGTTATCTGTTTTCATGGTGTGAATGTGACAATGAGATGGGGTCCTAAGAGCAAATGGACTGGGATTGCATGTTTCTTCTTGCTCTGATGCATGCGGCCTGGGGTCCTCCAGGTGGGGCACCGTTACACTCCCAGCAGTGAGAGCTGGGAGAGTGTGCATTCCACAACCAAAGAGCCTTACTTAGTGTTGGTTTAGGTTTTGAGTTTTTGGTTCTGTGCATGAACCTGGGGCGGATCACCGAGAATGACCACTGATTCTGCCCTAAGCCCCATGGTGGACTTCTGGATCTTTTCTACCAGCAGGCAAAATTTGGTATCTCTGTATCCTTCTAAATTTTATATCCCTATATTTTCTTGGGATAAAATTCACTAAAGTTAAATTCAACACTATCCATTTACCCACCACACTTGTAGTGAGGTACAGCCATCAGAGCTATGTAATTTCAGAGCATTCATCACCCCAGAAAAAACCCCGCACCCCAAAGCAGGCCTTCTCTTCTGGTCATGACTGGCCTCCTCCTCTAAGCCTTTGCCTGTCCTTGACATATCAGAGACTGAGTCACATAAACTGTCATCTCTTGTGCTTGGCTACTTCCCCTAGCACATGTTTTCCAGATTTACCTGTGCAGCCAGTATGAGAGCTTCCTGTCTTTCCAAGTTTCAATAACATCCCCATGTCAGGGCATGACACATTTGGCTCAACTATTTATCATGTGACGGATGCTGGGGTTGAGTCCACTTTTAACTACTATATTTAATCCTGCTAGGAAGAAATTCATCTGTGTGTGTGTTTTCATTTTCCTCAGATACATATCAAGGAGTAGAATTACAAAGAGACTATAAGTCAGACCCCAATCTTTGGGTATTATGCTGTAGATATTAATTTTTGGATATTGTGATTCAGACAGTAATTTTTTTAGAAATGTGGACTGTACCCCCCCCCAGTGTCAGTACAGCCTTCTATTCCCATCAGCCCTGTGCAAAAGCTCCAAGTCTCCATGCTTTTTGCAACATAATTTTTTAAAAATTTTATTTGAAGAAAGACTAAACAAAACAGAAAACGGGTAGAAATAATACATACTTTCAAAGAAAAGATAAACAGTAAGAAGTCATTAGTTGATAATTACAGACTGTTCTCTTACAAATAGTTGTTCAAGTTACAAAAGTGAAGCATACAAAGTGGACATTCAAACAGCGAGACTGCAAACAGTTCTGTTCAACTATCCAACAAAAACTTAATAATATGGATATCAATCCTATACACTTAAACATACATGCAGTTATCCATATCTTCACTTACGTTGAGATTAAACAAACCATACAAGGCTAAAATCACTCTGAACAAAGAATAATAGTATCTCTGGATTTCACACCATGACACTCCAGGATCAGCACTGGGTACTGATCTCTTTTTCTTCAAAGTATTTGTTCATTTCATCATGCACTATAAGATCAGTTCTCATAAACTGTTTATAGGTTCTATGCATGCACGAGTCCCAACATGTATTTCTATCCTTTGTATATTAGAGGGAGAAACAAAACAAAGCAAAACAAAACCAAACATTTTCCTAGGAACAAAGAGTTACACTGTTTTTACTAATGTATAAACTTTGTCTTCTTAAAAATTAATTGAAACTTTGTCTCAGTTTAGGAATACACAATGATGACATTCACCATAAGTAGTTTATAACTGTACATGATATATTGAAGAGACGAAGAAAGCTCGTTCCATCTGCTGCTTCCCCTCCCCTTCTCCCTTCAAATCCAACTAGGTTAAGTTTTAACTTCCTAAAGGCCATAAAACAAAGGCCTGAGGTACTAGCTCCTGACATCCTGGGTCTTCCCTATCCGGTAGCCCCGTCACAAATTGTGTTAATTGCATCAGATTGTATTAGATTGTACATTCTTCACAGAAATAGCTTCGTTTATATCATAGTAATACCTGTAACTGTAAATGTGTGTCTTCCTTTTCCCCTGGGTAAAAGATTGATATGTTAATCAATGCTCTCTTCTGTAAAGAATTGTAAAATCTTACCCAATTGATATGTTAACCATTGTTGCCCTCTACAAATAGAAAGGTTGTGGTGCTAAAGTAAGGTAATTATGTCAGGAAACTCAGAGATAAAGTCTGCTGACTATGCTAATCAAGATTGGGAAGTATGTCAGAACCAAGCCACACAGGAGCTAGGTGACCTAAAAATAAGCTGTGCAAAACAAGACAGTTAATCAACTCTGACCCACTGGTCGCCCCTCATGATCTGACCAATCACAAATGGACAAATCACCAACTGTTCTGCTCTAACTGCTATGATTGGCTTCTGTAACAATGCTTGCTTGCTTTGCGGTTTTCATCCTTAAAAACACCAGCCTTGCCCCAACTCAGGGTTCTCCGTTTCCACCTGTTTGGAGGACCCCGCGTACACGGAATAATAAAAACCCCATTGTTTTTACATGAGAGCGAGGCCCTTGGAGTCTTCCTCGCGACACCGGTCTAACATTTTGGAGGCCCCAGCGAGATCAAACTGAGAAGAGACCTCCTCGCAGAGGGAGACCCCAACGGCACCTCTCTGGGGTAAGTAGTACGGCCAGTTTTTGTTTACTTTCATTTTGGATCGATCCGCCATTTCCTTTCGCCCCAGGCCGAACTCCGGCTCTACTTCACGGGCAAATTCTGTTCTTGGGTGATCGGGGGACGCCCCACACGGTTTTCCGTGACTCACCGTCTGCGATAGGATTTTCCTATTGATCTGGGGAATTTCATTCCCAATCTGTGGTCCGTCTGGGCCAATCTGGGGAATTTCATTCCCAATCTGTGGTCCGTCTGGGCCAATCTGGGGAATTTCATTCCCAATCTGTGGTCCGTCCGGGCCAATCTGGAGGCACCCCTTAAGGTGACTCGTTTGATGTGAAACTAATGCGTGAGAGTGAGGTGGCCGGCCTGTTTGTCCTGTGTGTTGTGACTGTTGTGATCGGTTATTTGTTGTGTCGCGCGTACGCTAACCACTCTTTGTCTTCAGAACACCATGGGACAAATGACATCGTCCCCATTGTCCCTCACCCTCGACCATTGGTCGGAGGTTCGAGAGAGGGCTCACAATCTCTCCTTTCAGGTTAAAAAAAGTAAATGGCAGACTTTCTGCTCGTCTGAGTGGCCCACATTCTCCGTGGATTGGCCACCGGAGGGGACTTTCCACCTTCCCCTCATCTTAGCAGTTAAAAACATCATCTTCCGCCCTGGATGAGAGAGCCACCCCAACTGGGTCACCTACATCTTGGTATGGCAGGACCTCAGGGAGAAGCCCCCACCGTGGGTAAAACCCTTCCTTCCTCCGCCCTCTCCTTGGTTGCCTGTTTAAACTTGTTACTAACTTAGGGGCTTGTTGCCCATTTCTGTTGCAGGATCCATATGGCTTATTAGATTCAAGGTTCATGATAAGAAAAATTATTTCCTTTAGCTGACCAAACTATGCAAGAAGCTCCCTTTGTTTGTGTCTTTAATGTTGTGGCACCTTGTTTAATATGTAAGACTTCAATTGATTGCTTGCAACCTCGGCATGCCTTTTAAAAGGAGTATTTTTTCTCTCTGGTGAAAATGTAAACATGTGCACATATATATGTATATCTATGGTTGTTAAGAGTCATGTCAACTTTGCCAAGTAAAAACCAGGCGGTACTATATTTGAGCCAGTTAAAAGGTTACAGTTTTGTTTTTAAAATACAACATTTTTATGTGGTAAAAAAACATAAAATAAGTATGTTTTGGACTACTAAAAGGTGACTTCAAGGGTTTTGTTGAGAGTTTTGATGTTGTCTGAGAAATGAAAAAAAAAGGTAATTGACTGGTAATAGTAAAAAGAGGGACAAAGAGAGTGGTCTTCAAGTAAAGGTGTCTGGCTATGCCAGAATGTAGAAAAAGATTAAAGCTTAGTTTGAGAGGTATTATTGTAAGTTGTAGAAGGCTCAAGAGGATGTAAATTTTATTTGTCTTGGTTTATAGTACTACAAATAACAGGTTTGACAAAAAGTAAATGTGTTCAAAATTTGACAGTATTAGATCAGTTTTGGTAAAAGTATACATAAGATTGTACTTTGCTGCAAAATGTTTTCATTAAAATGAGATTATAGGTGATATTAAAAATAAGATACAAGTTCTTACATGTGCTGTGAACATCTGGGAGATTATACAGCACAATTTTGTTACCTATGAAAAAGCCCTTTTTGTTAAGAATATAATTTTAATAAAATAATGGCCTGTCACGTGACACCCTTGGACAAAAAACAGTGTGCCATCCAGATGAAGCCGGCTCTCTGATCCGGAATGCCAAAACCATGTTCTCCTTTTGTGCCACCCTGACTGGACATCCAGAGGTAAGGAGGTTTCCCAATATTGCCAGTTGTTCTCTTTGTAACTCAGTCGGCCCCACATGTTAGACAAAAATTACAAAGGTTTGAGAGGTTTAAGAAAATGCCCCTCAGCCAGTTAATAGAGATAGCACAAAAAGGTCTTTGAGAACTAAAAAATTTACAAAAAGATAGCCAAGATGTTAAAATTGCTCTATGAAAAAAAAACTTTTAAAAAACAGACGAGAGTTTCTGGGGGCAGTTGGATACTGTAGGCTAAATTTTACTGAAAAGCTTGCCTCTATATGACTGACTCCCATAAGGGAGAAACTCAAAATTCGCTGAACTGGACTGATAAATGTAAACAGGCCTTCCAACAGCTCAAGCGGGCCTTGACAGAGGCCCCAGCCCTGGGACTCCCTGACGTTACCAAGCCTTTCATCTTGTTCATAGATAAACTCAGGGACATTGCCAAAAGAGTCCTAACTCAGGACATTGGCCCTTAAAAAAGGCCTATAGCCTACCTCTCCAAAAGACTTGATCCAGTAACAGGAGTATGGCCCCCTGCCTAAGAATACTAGCTACTGTGACAATGTTACTTAAGGAGACAAAGAAACTCGCTTTGGGCAAGTGATTTCTGTGGTAACCTCTCACAGTTTAGAGACTCTTATCAAAACCCCTCCTAAAAAAAGGCTCTCAAATGCCAGAATTCTACTGTCAAGCCCTGCTTCTAGACCCAGAGTTAATGATATTCAAGACTTCTTCAGCTTTAAACCCAGCCACCCTTATGCCTGATGATGATCCGGAGGAACAAAGGACACCTCTCCATGAGTGTGCTGACATCCTCGAACTGCAGCAGAACCTACAGGCTGATCTTACTGACCAGCTTTTGGGAAATGCCGACAACTGTTCGATGGAAGCAGCTTCATCCAAAACGGCAAACGAGTGGCCGGGGCAGCAGTGACCGCCAAAAAGGAGGTACTCTGGGTTAAGCGGGTAGAGTCTGGCACTTCTGCCCAAAAGGCGGAGCTTGTTGCTTTGACTGAGAGGCTAAAACTAGCCACAAAAAAGAGGATAAACATTTTTTTTACTGAAGACATCCCTTTGCTACTGTACATATACGGGAAAGCCATCTAAAAATGCTCCACAGATTCTAGATTTGCTGGCAGCTGTCTGGCTGCCTCAATGGGTTGCTATTCCTTACAAGGCTCACCCAACCAGAGATGAAAAATAGCAACCACATCAGAGGGGTCAACCAAGAAAGTAACTGCTCTGATACTAGTCCTCTGACCTTGTCAGAACTAGTCTACACAAAGAAAGACCTACAGTTGGCATCTCAACTTGGAATAAAGTCTCCCACCCCAAGGGGCTAATACCAGTTACCTAATAAACAAGTACTGTTACTGGAGGCACTAGGGTGGGAGCTGTTTCACCTTGCAGAATTGTTCAGAACTCAGTATTTTATTCCAAAACTCTACAAACTGACCACCTCTTTGAGCTCCAGATGCCCACAGTGCTTGTTAGTCAACTCAGCCAAGAGCTCTGCGTTGGAGACCACCCGACATCAAGAAATTGTTCCAGGAGAACATTGGGAAATAGACTTCATAGACATGGTAAAACTTAATTTACAGGGACACCGCTATCTCTTGATATTAATAAACACTTTTACTGGCTGGGTAGAGGCTTTCCCTACTAAATCTGAGTCAGCCTTAGTGGTAGTTAAAAGGCTATTACATGAGATCATACCTTAATTTGGCCTCCCACTATCAATGGGGTCCGATAATGGCCTGGCTTTCATAGCCCGAGTCACCCAAAAGTTAGCCCAGACATTAAAGATTAATTAAAACTCCACTGTGCCTATCAGCCACAAAGCTCAGGGCAAGTAAAACGTATGAACCAAAGTCTCAAGGACATTTTAGCTAAGCTGTCTTCAAAAACTGGCGATAATTGGATGAGCCTTCTTCCCTTTGCACTGTTAAGAGCTAGATATACCCCATATGTTTCTAGAATTTCCCCCTTTAAAGCCATGTTTGGGAGGCCCCCGCCATTGGTTCCAAGATTGTCAGAAGACAAATTAGCTGAAATTACTAATCGAGATCTTAAGTTCCTACAGACACTCCAACCTGTGTTGGCCTGGATCCACCAGCTGTTTAGACAAAAACACTTGGACCTGCCTTCAGAGACCAAGGCCTCAGGGACTCCAGTCTTGGTTCGATGTCACCACCATGACTCCCTCAAATCCTGCTGGGAAAGACCTTTCACCGTGGTGCTCAGTACCCCCACTGCCATCAAGGTAGCAGGAAAAACTGCGCGGATTCACTACACTCATGTAAAGCCACTGGAAACAGCAGACAACGAGGGACATACTCAGTGGACTACACAACAGACTGGTAACCCTTAAAGTTAAAAATTGACTAAAACATAGTTAGATTATGCTGGTCATGAACTGTTTTAGCTTGCTTGTTTTGATTTTAATTAATTAACATTAATGCTGACCTTACATGGCGGCTTTGGTCCCCCTGTAAAAAAAAAAAAACAATTGTTAAAGATCTTTGTATGGGAGCCCCCTTTAAAAAATGTAAAACGGAATTCTCCCCTATCTCCTTCCCTTAATAAGACCATTAGTGACCTTAATCCTAATCCTAGCCATTGTCCCTTGCCTCATTAACTGAATTACCCAATTCATAAGGGGACAAGTCTCTCAGGTCAAATTAATGGTCATACGTCACCAATATAAACCCCTAGCTACAACAAACCTCTAAGATTAGAGGTCATCCCCCCCCCAAAAAAAGGGGGGAATGAAGAGACGAAGAAAGCTCGTTCCATCTGCTGCTTCCCCTCCCCTTCTCCCTTCAAATCCAACTAGGTTAAGTTTTAACTTCCTAAAGGCCATAAAACAAAGGCCTGAGGTACTAGCTCCTGACATCCTGGGTCTTCCCTATCCGGTAGCCCCGTCACAAATTGTGTTAATTGCATCAGATTGTATTAGATTGTACATTCTTCACAGAAATAGCTTCGTTTATATCATAGTAATACCTGTAACTGTAAATGTGTGTCTTCCTTTTCCCCTGGGTAAAAGATTGATATGTTAATCAATGCTCTCTTCTGTAAAGAATTGTAAAATCTTACCCAATTGATATGTTAACCATTGTTGCCCTCTACAAATAGAAAGGTTGTGGTGCTAAAGTAAGGTAATTATGTCAGGAAACTCAGAGATAAAGTCTGCTGACTATGCTAATCAAGATTGGGAAGTATGTCAGAACCAAGCCACACAGGAGCTAGGTGACCTAAAAATAAGCTGTGCAAAACAAGACAGTTAATCAACTCTGACCCACTGGTCGCCCCTCATGATCTGACCAATCACAAATGGACAAATCACCAACTGTTCTGCTCTAACTGCTATGATTGGCTTCTGTAACAATGCTTGCTTGCTTTGCGGTTTTCATCCTTAAAAACACCAGCCTTGCCCCAACTCAGGGTTCTCCGTTTCCACCTGTTTGGAGGACCCCGCGTACACGGAATAATAAAAACCCCATTGTTTTTACATGAGAGCGAGGCCCTTGGAGTCTTCCTCGCGACACCGGTCTAACATTTTGGAGGCCCCAGCGAGATCAAACTGAGAAGAGACCTCCTCGCAGAGGGAGACCCCAACGGCACCTCTCTGGGGTAAGTAGTACGGCCAGTTTTTGTTTACTTTCATTTTGGATCGATCCGCCATTTCCTTTCGCCCCAGGCCGAACTCCGGCTCTACTTCACGGGCAAATTCTGTTCTTGGGTGATCGGGGGACGCCCCACACGGTTTTCCGTGACTCACCGTCTGCGATAGGATTTTCCTATTGATCTGGGGAATTTCATTCCCAATCTGTGGTCCGTCTGGGCCAATCTGGGGAATTTCATTCCCAATCTGTGGTCCGTCTGGGCCAATCTGGGGAATTTCATTCCCAATCTGTGGTCCGTCCGGGCCAATCTGGAGGCACCCCTTAAGGTGACTCGTTTGATGTGAAACTAATGCGTGAGAGTGAGGTGGCCGGCCTGTTTGTCCTGTGTGTTGTGACTGTTGTGATCGGTTATTTGTTGTGTCGCGCGTACGCTAACCACTCTTTGTCTTCAGAACACCATGGGACAAATGACATCGTCCCCATTGTCCCTCACCCTCGACCATTGGTCGGAGGTTCGAGAGAGGGCTCACAATCTCTCCTTTCAGGTTAAAAAAAGTAAATGGCAGACTTTCTGCTCGTCTGAGTGGCCCACATTCTCCGTGGATTGGCCACCGGAGGGGACTTTCCACCTTCCCCTCATCTTAGCAGTTAAAAACATCATCTTCCGCCCTGGATGAGAGAGCCACCCCAACTGGGTCACCTACATCTTGGTATGGCAGGACCTCAGGGAGAAGCCCCCACCGTGGGTAAAACCCTTCCTTCCTCCGCCCTCTCCTTGGTTGCCTGTTTAAACTTGTTACTAACTTAGGGGCTTGTTGCCCATTTCTGTTGCAGGATCCATATGGCTTATTAGATTCAAGGTTCATGATAAGAAAAATTATTTCCTTTAGCTGACCAAACTATGCAAGAAGCTCCCTTTGTTTGTGTCTTTAATGTTGTGGCACCTTGTTTAATATGTAAGACTTCAATTGATTGCTTGCAACCTCGGCATGCCTTTTAAAAGGAGTATTTTTTCTCTCTGGTGAAAATGTAAACATGTGCACATATATATGTATATCTATGGTTGTTAAGAGTCATGTCAACTTTGCCAAGTAAAAACCAGGCGGTACTATATTTGAGCCAGTTAAAAGGTTACAGTTTTGTTTTTAAAATACAACATTTTTATGTGGTAAAAAAACATAAAATAAGTATGTTTTGGACTACTAAAAGGTGACTTCAAGGGTTTTGTTGAGAGTTTTGATGTTGTCTGAGAAATGAAAAAAAAAGGTAATTGACTGGTAATAGTAAAAAGAGGGACAAAGAGAGTGGTCTTCAAGTAAAGGTGTCTGGCTATGCCAGAATGTAGAAAAAGATTAAAGCTTAGTTTGAGAGGTATTATTGTAAGTTGTAGAAGGCTCAAGAGGATGTAAATTTTATTTGTCTTGGTTTATAGTACTACAAATAACAGGTTTGACAAAAAGTAAATGTGTTCAAAATTTGACAGTATTAGATCAGTTTTGGTAAAAGTATACATAAGATTGTACTTTGCTGCAAAATGTTTTCATTAAAATGAGATTATAGGTGATATTAAAAATAAGATACAAGTTCTTACATGTGCTGTGAACATCTGGGAGATTATACAGCACAATTTTGTTACCTATGAAAAAGCCCTTTTTGTTAAGAATATAATTTTAATAAAATAATGGCCTGTCACGTGACACCCTTGGACAAAAAACAGTGTGCCATCCAGATGAAGCCGGCTCTCTGATCCGGAATGCCAAAACCATGTTCTCCTTTTGTGCCACCCTGACTGGACATCCAGAGGTAAGGAGGTTTCCCAATATTGCCAGTTGTTCTCTTTGTAACTCAGTCGGCCCCACATGTTAGACAAAAATTACAAAGGTTTGAGAGGTTTAAGAAAATGCCCCTCAGCCAGTTAATAGAGATAGCACAAAAAGGTCTTTGAGAACTAAAAAATTTACAAAAAGATAGCCAAGATGTTAAAATTGCTCTATGAAAAAAAAACTTTTAAAAAACAGACGAGAGTTTCTGGGGGCAGTTGGATACTGTAGGCTAAATTTTACTGAAAAGCTTGCCTCTATATGACTGACTCCCATAAGGGAGAAACTCAAAATTCGCTGAACTGGACTGATAAATGTAAACAGGCCTTCCAACAGCTCAAGCGGGCCTTGACAGAGGCCCCAGCCCTGGGACTCCCTGACGTTACCAAGCCTTTCATCTTGTTCATAGATAAACTCAGGGACATTGCCAAAAGAGTCCTAACTCAGGACATTGGCCCTTAAAAAAGGCCTATAGCCTACCTCTCCAAAAGACTTGATCCAGTAACAGGAGTATGGCCCCCTGCCTAAGAATACTAGCTACTGTGACAATGTTACTTAAGGAGACAAAGAAACTCGCTTTGGGCAAGTGATTTCTGTGGTAACCTCTCACAGTTTAGAGACTCTTATCAAAACCCCTCCTAAAAAAAGGCTCTCAAATGCCAGAATTCTACTGTCAAGCCCTGCTTCTAGACCCAGAGTTAATGATATTCAAGACTTCTTCAGCTTTAAACCCAGCCACCCTTATGCCTGATGATGATCCGGAGGAACAAAGGACACCTCTCCATGAGTGTGCTGACATCCTCGAACTGCAGCAGAACCTACAGGCTGATCTTACTGACCAGCTTTTGGGAAATGCCGACAACTGTTCGATGGAAGCAGCTTCATCCAAAACGGCAAACGAGTGGCCGGGGCAGCAGTGACCGCCAAAAAGGAGGTACTCTGGGTTAAGCGGGTAGAGTCTGGCACTTCTGCCCAAAAGGCGGAGCTTGTTGCTTTGACTGAGAGGCTAAAACTAGCCACAAAAAAGAGGATAAACATTTTTTTTACTGAAGACATCCCTTTGCTACTGTACATATACGGGAAAGCCATCTAAAAATGCTCCACAGATTCTAGATTTGCTGGCAGCTGTCTGGCTGCCTCAATGGGTTGCTATTCCTTACAAGGCTCACCCAACCAGAGATGAAAAATAGCAACCACATCAGAGGGGTCAACCAAGAAAGTAACTGCTCTGATACTAGTCCTCTGACCTTGTCAGAACTAGTCTACACAAAGAAAGACCTACAGTTGGCATCTCAACTTGGAATAAAGTCTCCCACCCCAAGGGGCTAATACCAGTTACCTAATAAACAAGTACTGTTACTGGAGGCACTAGGGTGGGAGCTGTTTCACCTTGCAGAATTGTTCAGAACTCAGTATTTTATTCCAAAACTCTACAAACTGACCACCTCTTTGAGCTCCAGATGCCCACAGTGCTTGTTAGTCAACTCAGCCAAGAGCTCTGCGTTGGAGACCACCCGACATCAAGAAATTGTTCCAGGAGAACATTGGGAAATAGACTTCATAGACATGGTAAAACTTAATTTACAGGGACACCGCTATCTCTTGATATTAATAAACACTTTTACTGGCTGGGTAGAGGCTTTCCCTACTAAATCTGAGTCAGCCTTAGTGGTAGTTAAAAGGCTATTACATGAGATCATACCTTAATTTGGCCTCCCACTATCAATGGGGTCCGATAATGGCCTGGCTTTCATAGCCCGAGTCACCCAAAAGTTAGCCCAGACATTAAAGATTAATTAAAACTCCACTGTGCCTATCAGCCACAAAGCTCAGGGCAAGTAAAACGTATGAACCAAAGTCTCAAGGACATTTTAGCTAAGCTGTCTTCAAAAACTGGCGATAATTGGATGAGCCTTCTTCCCTTTGCACTGTTAAGAGCTAGATATACCCCATATGTTTCTAGAATTTCCCCCTTTAAAGCCATGTTTGGGAGGCCCCCGCCATTGGTTCCAAGATTGTCAGAAGACAAATTAGCTGAAATTACTAATCGAGATCTTAAGTTCCTACAGACACTCCAACCTGTGTTGGCCTGGATCCACCAGCTGTTTAGACAAAAACACTTGGACCTGCCTTCAGAGACCAAGGCCTCAGGGACTCCAGTCTTGGTTCGATGTCACCACCATGACTCCCTCAAATCCTGCTGGGAAAGACCTTTCACCGTGGTGCTCAGTACCCCCACTGCCATCAAGGTAGCAGGAAAAACTGCGCGGATTCACTACACTCATGTAAAGCCACTGGAAACAGCAGACAACGAGGGACATACTCAGTGGACTACACAACAGACTGGTAACCCTTAAAGTTAAAAATTGACTAAAACATAGTTAGATTATGCTGGTCATGAACTGTTTTAGCTTGCTTGTTTTGATTTTAATTAATTAACATTAATGCTGACCTTACATGGCGGCTTTGGTCCCCCTGTAAAAAAAAAAAAACAATTGTTAAAGATCTTTGTATGGGAGCCCCCTTTAAAAAATGTAAAACGGAATTCTCCCCTATCTCCTTCCCTTAATAAGACCATTAGTGACCTTAATCCTAATCCTAGCCATTGTCCCTTGCCTCATTAACTGAATTACCCAATTCATAAGGGGACAAGTCTCTCAGGTCAAATTAATGGTCATACGTCACCAATATAAACCCCTAGCTACAACAAACCTCTAAGATTAGAGGTCATCCCCCCCCCAAAAAAAGGGGGGAATGAAGAGACGAAGAAAGCTCGTTCCATCTGCTGCTTCCCCTCCCCTTCTCCCTTCAAATCCAACTAGGTTAAGTTTTAACTTCCTAAAGGCCATAAAACAAAGGCCTGAGGTACTAGCTCCTGACATCCTGGGTCTTCCCTATCCGGTAGCCCCGTCACAAATTGTGTTAATTGCATCAGATTGTATTAGATTGTACATTCTTCACAGAAATAGCTTCGTTTATATCATAGTAATACCTGTAACTGTAAATGTGTGTCTTCCTTTTCCCCTGGGTAAAAGATTGATATGTTAATCAATGCTCTCTTCTGTAAAGAATTGTAAAATCTTACCCAATTGATATGTTAACCATTGTTGCCCTCTACAAATAGAAAGGTTGTGGTGCTAAAGTAAGGTAATTATGTCAGGAAACTCAGAGATAAAGTCTGCTGACTATGCTAATCAAGATTGGGAAGTATGTCAGAACCAAGCCACACAGGAGCTAGGTGACCTAAAAATAAGCTGTGCAAAACAAGACAGTTAATCAACTCTGACCCACTGGTCGCCCCTCATGATCTGACCAATCACAAATGGACAAATCACCAACTGTTCTGCTCTAACTGCTATGATTGGCTTCTGTAACAATGCTTGCTTGCTTTGCGGTTTTCATCCTTAAAAACACCAGCCTTGCCCCAACTCAGGGTTCTCCGTTTCCACCTGTTTGGAGGACCCCGCGTACACGGAATAATAAAAACCCCATTGTTTTTACATGAGAGCGAGGCCCTTGGAGTCTTCCTCGCGACACCGGTCTAACAATATCTTGATTCTTCTTTCTGTTTTCTCATTCCTCTCCCCTCCTTTAAACCCGTCGCCTCTTCTTATGTACCAAAGCTTTGTTTTCATTTTTCCTTCTTCTCAGTTTGTTTTTCTTTCCTTCCTTGCCCCCTCCCACCCCCTAGTTTCTTGTCTTTTTTTTTATTTTAAAGAGGAAAACAACAAGGAAAATAAAACAATAAAATCAATCAAAATAAACCAGAATAAGTGACACAGAACTTCCAAACCTTATGAAATCAACAATAGTTACCACAATGCCTTTGTTTCTTCAAAATAGCTGCAGATAGCACCTTCGGGCATGTTAAAATCAAACAGAACGGAATAGAATAGAAACAGTAAAAACAAAACAATGAATGCAGTAAAGGACATCAAAACAAGCCAGTAGTAAATACATAATGGCTTCCATAACATGTCTTGCTGTCTTTTAAATAGCTGCTCATGCCATCGGAGTTAACATAAACAAAACAAAAGAAAATAAAGCTCAATTTCTTCCCCCCTAAAAAACTAGTGACAATGATATGGTTTCTGGGCAGGGATCTCTTCCCATGGAGCCTGGTTCTCTCCCTCCTCAGTCCATGAATGGCGCTGACTCACAGAGAGAGTCTTGGGTTTGGTTCTCTCCAGGCTGGCAGCAGCCAGACATTCTAGCTTCTTTTCCCATTTGAATATTTGCTTTGAATTTCACAGTATCTATTACATATTTTGATCCTCATTTACACTTTCAGTTTCTCACACCAGGTAAACAATTGGATATTTAGGAAGATGTGTTTGCTTCATTTCACTTAAGAATATGGTCTCAAGGTGCACCCTTTTACCTAGAAATGTCTCAAGTTTATCCTTCTTTGTGGTTTAGTAGTACTCCATTGTATAAAATAACCACATCTCTGTCCATTTATCGGTTGATGGGCAATTGGGCTGTTTTCAAGATCTAGACATGACAAACTATGTTGCTATAAACATGGGTGTGCATATGTCACTGTGCTTTGAAGTTTTTAATTCTTTTGGGAAAATAATCAAGAAGAATAACTGGGTCACGTGGAACCTCTAGTTTTTGTTTTTGGGAAATCTCCACATATTTCTATAGCAGTTGCAACAGTCTAACTCCCACCAAGAGTGGATAGGGATAGCATGATACTGCAAAAAACAGACCTGAGGATGAATGGAATGATTTAGAAGATACAGAAACAGCTCCAAACACACTCAGTCATCTTATCTTTAACAAAAGGGCCAAAGCCTTTCCCTGGAAGAAAGACAGCCTCTTCAATAAATGGTGCTAGAAAAATAGGCTTGCCAGATGCCGAAGACTAAAATTAGACCCAGATCTATCACCATGCCCTAAACTAAAGTGAAAATGGATCAAAGATCTAAATACTACAACAAAAACACTAAATCTGCTATAAGAGATAGAAATCTTGAAGACACTGGTGCAGCCAAAAGCATTATAAACAAAACCCTGATTTTCATGAGAAATATACAAAGAATCAACAATTAATATATCATTTTATTATATATGATTTTATTGTTTTTCATGAGAAATATACAAAGAATCAACAATTAATATATCATTTTATTAAAAAGCTTTTGCACAGCAAAAGAAACAGTTAAAAGACAGCCCACAGACTGGGACTAAATTTGTGTCAGCTCTTCCTCAGACAGAGATCTAATGTCTAGTGTATACGAAGAACTCAAAACAGCTAGGGGGCCAGTTTTAAAGACCCAAGCCAAAAATGGACAACTGAAATGAACACATCTTTGCAGATGAAGTACAAATGGCAAAATGTTCAACATCACTGGTCATTCAAGAGATACAAATTATGACAATGCTGAGCTTCCATCTCCCTGCAGAAAGAATGGCTACCAGCAAGAAATTAACAATAATAAATGCTGGTGGGGTTGTGGGGAGAAAAGGAGTTGAATTTTTGACAAGGTAAGTTATATTGTCTCCGTGCACCTCAAGGACAGTTGAAGTGTGGAATGGGACAGAGACAAAGACTGATTCTCTTCAAGGGCAAAGGTGACAAAAATGCCTGCAATGTTGTCACCTTTGAAAGAAGGCCTACCTCACTTTCCTGCAGAGAAATCGGAGCCCATGGCACAGGTGGTGCTGGTGGCCATCATGGAGGTGGCAGTTAAGATCCTGCTTCTCGGGCTTTGCCTCATCTTCCTTAGGTGAGTACTGCATGGGGCTGGAGGAGGAGCAGGGTACTCAGCACTGAACTCTGGGTTGTTAGTGCTCGGGGACCCAAGAAGGTCAAGAGGGCTGGGACTAGGCAGGGACTGAGTGGATGCCAGGAACTGGACAAAAAGACAATTGCTATCTGTCCTCAGCTCTGACCAAACATGGGAATGTAGCTGGTCCCATCTGGAGGTCCGGGAGCTAATGTTCCTCCCTCTTTCTACCAACCCTCCAGGCCCTTGGCAGGGCACATGTTAGTTGACTTTGGCCACTGCACACCCAGTGTCCCCACTGAAAGTTTCTGATCTCTTCACTTAGAGTGATGGCTCACAGAGAGAAGGTGGAAAGCCCAGCAGCAAACATGGATGGTGTCACAGATTAGTCTCTGGGGTAAGAGATGTGACATGATAGCATACGTCCCCCTGAGAATCTCCTTCATGGTGCCTCTGGATGCTTGTCTCAGTCACAGTTGAGCCACTTATCACCACTCTGAGCCCATGTGCCCTGTGTGGGTCCCTCATGATCATCCTGAGACCATGTGCCCTGCCTGAGTTCCCATGATGTCCATGGTTCAGTGACCCAATTTGCAGCCAGGATCAGTGTATGGTTGACCAATGTGACCTATTTTAATTGGTCTTACCCCACAATTATTAACTGGTATTTCCTCTCTCCACAGACTGGACTCCCCTGATCACCCTGATTCCCTTTGCCCTTCTTGATGCTGGTCCTTCTGGGACTCCATCTTTTCCAAGATCACTCAGTTGATCTCACTCCTGCCTCATCTCTCCTAACATCAGCCTCCAGGATGTGTTTGCAGAAACAGTCAACATCCACTGCCTGCATGGTCTGAACAGTTGTGTGTCTTCTGCATAGACAGAGAGAAGGACAAAACTACATCCGAACTGGAGTCCTTGCATGATCTCTGCCTTCCTGGATTCTTCTCCATTGCCTTTTCTCCGTGTTTCATGAAGTATTCACCATAGTTACTGCCAGGCCCTCTTGTAGCTGAGGCTTTGCATTGCAAATGTTCCCATCTTTGTGCCCATCCAGGCTCAGTCCACAACATAGTTCAAGGTGTGTGTGTGTGTGTGTGTGTGTGTGTGTGTGTGTGTGTAGTGTATGTAGTTCTTGTGCATACTTCAGGCTCAGTCCCCAATGCATGCATTTAAGTCTTCATGCTTCCATGCAGGGATGGCATTCATCCACTATTCATGGACTACTTTGATAACTAACATTGAATTCCTACCATGTGCCAAAACTTTTTGGGGTGTTTCATGATAACTCAGTATGCACAGCTTGCCAGTCTCTACCACCAAGATAAGAACAGGAATAAAAGGAAAGAAATGATAAATCTGGAAAGTTCGTTTATCCCTTGGTTTCAGAAGGTTCGGTTGACGGGCCTATGGCCCAATAGCTTTGGGGTTGTTATACAGCAGTTCATTATGGTGTCAGCCTATGGCTGAAAAGCCTAATTCATCTCTTTACAGGGAGACACAAAGAAGAGAACGGGGATGGAGTCTCACAGTGCCCTTCGGAGAAACTGCCACTGCCAATCACACCACAGGCTGGGGGGCAAATCCTCTACATGCTGGCCATTAGGGATGTTCAGATCCAAACTGCAGCGAAGGAGAAGAGGAAGATGGAAGAAGAGCTGACGGTCGAATAAACTAGGGAAAGAGTGAGGGAGTCAGAACGTGTACCTGATGCATGTTATGTGTTTTATTATTACATTATGATACACTTGTTTTGTTTATTTAGGTACTGGGGATTGAACTCATAACCTTGACCTTGCCAGGCAGGCACTTACGCCACTGAGCGAAAGTTCCAACCCACTTGTCTTTCTATTGTAATTTCTTTGCATCTACAGATGTGACTTTAAATTGTTCTTGCTGTAGAATCTTGAGATGCATCATTAGTGTTGTTCTCTAAGAAAAATAGCTTCATTATATTTGTATTATAGCAAATTACCTGTAACATGGCCATACCATATATATGTTTTCCTTCTCCCTCTGGGTAGCCTAATTGATATGTTAATCAGTGCTCTCCTCTGTAAAGCATTGCAAAATCTTAAATAATTGATATGTTAACCATTGTTGCCCTCTATAAATAACAGATATGGTGCTAAAATAAGCTAACAGGGGTTGTTAATTACTGTTGGACTTCTCTATTTTCTGCTGAGGAAACCAGGATGTTTTCCTAACTTAAACTTGTTTAAAGGGTAACTTGCTTGTGTGCAGGGAGACTTGCTTGTTATCACAACCCTTACCTGACCTTGTTCTTCCCCCCTCCCCAAAAAAGTAATCTTGCCGTATTTCTGTTCTGTAATGCGCCTCCTCTTGTTCTGTAAGCACCAAAAGGGTTAAGTTCCAAATCCTTGTAAAAACTTAAGTTTCAGCTTCTTTTTTTTTTTTTATTTAAGAGGAAAAAGAGAAAAACACAAAACAAAACAAAGCAGTGTAAGGTTACACATAATACAGAACTACAAAAAAAAACGTAACAGTAAGAAATCACCTGTTAATAGATTACATAATATCATCTTGGAAATAGTTGCTCAAATCACAGTATCAAAGAATACAAAGTAGACATTCAAACGGAGAGACTGCAAACAGCTGTGTTCAATGATCCAAAAACATTAATATAGGCAGCTATTTAACATCCCTAAACACACTTGTTGTTATATCCGTTAGAGCTCTTTTTTTTCCCCTCCCTCTCTTTTTTATAACAAAATTTACACATTTTGGATTTTATTACTCCTTAGTTCTTATTACTTTTTTGGGGGGGAGAGAATAAAGTCAAATATGGCAAAACAAAGCTGTAAGTCAAAACCAAGGATAGACATAGCACATGATGTAGAACAGAGTACAAGGTCATCAACAATGGTTATCAACATTGTCTCTTGTTTCCTTAAAAGGAATTGTCCATCTCATTAGATATTATAAAGCCGGACAAAACAGTGGAGAACAAGACCAATAAAACTTAGGCATTGTGAACATTACAGGACTTCCAAAGGAGACAATAGTCAAACCAGAATGGGCATCTTTGTGAATCTTATTGCCTTCAAATTAGTTGCCTATACCTTCAAACTTGCTACTATCGCACAGAATGGAACAGAGTCTAATCAGTCAAAACAAGATCTTGGGAGTATTACAGGACTTCAAAACAAGTTAATAGGAGATCAAAAAGAGTTACTACTATATATCCTAATTTTTTAAGTTTTTCCCTTAATTAAAATAAACATAAGAAATAGCTAAATAATTTTTTTAAAGAATAGTAGTTACCATAGTGTCTGTCTTTTTCCTTAAAATATTTGGATAAAACTTCATATACTATAGCTTCAAATATTTCCATATCAAAAAGCCCAGAGTAAAGCCTTTCTAATTAATAAGTGAAAATTTTATAAGGCTTCAAGGCCACATAATGGGGAATCATGATTATCACATATTTTTATATATTTGAATCATTACTTACATTAGGGAAACTATTCGGTATTCATACATGCGAGATTGATTTATTTCACTTATGAGTATGGGTCTCAAGCTGCGCCCATTTATTGATAAATATCTCAATGCGATCCTTCTTTATAGCTGAATAATACTCCATTGTATAGAAATACCACAACTTTTTTATCCATTCCTCAGTTGATGGACACTTGGGTTGTTTTCAAGATCTGGCGATTACAAATTGTGCTGCTATAAACATAGGTGCACATATATCCCTGTGGTATGATGCTTTCAGTTCTTCTGGGAATATGCCTAGAAGTGGAATAGCTGGAATAAATGGGATTTCCAATCCCAACTTTTTGTGAAACCTCCAGACAGACCTCCACAAAGGCTGTACCAGTCTACACTCCCACCAACAGTGCAGGAGAGTTCCTTTTTCCCCACAGCCTCTCCAGCATTTGTTGTTGTTGGTTTTCTTGATCCTGGCCATTCTTTCAGGAGTGAGATGGTATCTCAGTGTGGTTTTAATTTGCATTTCTCTAATGACCAATGATGATGAGCATTTTTTCATGTATTTATTTGCCATTTGCATTTCTTCATCTGAGAAGTGCGTATTCATCTCAGATGCCCATTTTTGGATTGGATCTTTGAATTTTGAAGGTCTGAGTTTTTTTAATTCTTTATATGTTTTAGACAAGAGTCCCTTGTCTGAGAGAGAGTTCACTAAAATCTTTTCCCAGTTTGTGGGTTTTCTTTTCACTATGCTGGAGATTTCTTTTGACATGCAAAAACTTTTTAATAAGAAGTGGTCCCAGTTATTGATTCTGGGAAGTATTTCCCGTGCAGTTTGAGTCCTATTCATGAATTCTCTACCTACTCCTATGTCTCCAAGGTTTCTACCCAATTTGTCTTCCAATAGGTTTAGCGTTTCTGTTTTAATATTCAGATCTTTGACCCATTTAGATTTTAATTTAGTACATGGTGATAGACATGGGTCTAGCTTTAGTTTTCGGCAAATGGAGAGCCAGTTTTTCCAGCACCATTTATTAAAGAGACTGTCGTTCTTCCAGTGAACCTGCTTGGCTCCTTTATCAAAGATAAGGTGGTTGAGTGTGTTTGTAGTTGTGGTTGTATCTTCTAATCTATTCCATTGATCTTCAGCTCTGTTTTGATTCCAATACCATGTTGATTTTACTACTGTTGCTTTGTAGTATAATTTCAAGTCAGGGATTGTGATGCCTCCTGCTTTGTCTTTGCTGCTTAGAATTGCTTTTGCGATTCTAGGTCTCTTCTGGTTCCAGATGAAATTTAGGAGTGATTTCTCTAGATCTATAAGGTATGTTGATGGTATTTCTATTGGGATTGCATTGAATCTGTATAAGAGTTTTGGGAGAATGGCCATCTTCACAATGTTTGTTCTTCCTATCCATGAGCAAGGGATGTCTTTCCATTTTCTGAGATCATCTTCAATTTCCTTTTTCAGTGTAATATAGTTTTCACTGTATAAGTCTTTCACTTCTTTCGTAAGAGTAATTCTTAAATATTTCATTTTTTTGCTTGCTAATGTGAATAGTCCAGTTTCCCTTATTTCCCTCTCTGTGGTTTTGTTGTTTGTGTATAGGAATGCTATTGATTTCTGAGTATTGATTTTGTATCCAGCCACATTACTGAATTTATTTATTGTTTCTAAGAGTCTTTCAATGGAGCTTAGGGGGTCTTTTATGTAGAGTATCATGTCATCTGCAAACAATGACAACTTAACTTCTTCTTTTCCTATCTTTACCCCTTTTATTTCTCTTTCTTGCCTAATTGCTCTGGCTAGTACTTCCAGTACTATATTAAATAGGAGTGGTGATAAAGGACATCCTTGTCTTGTGCCTGATTTTAAAGTAAAGGCTTTCAATTTTTGGCCATTTAGTATGATGCTGGCTGTTGGTTTGTCATAAATGGCCTTTATTATATTGAGGTAAAGACCATCTATTCCAATTTTCTGTAGAGTTTTTATCATGAATAAATGTTGGACCTTATCGAAGGCTTTTTCTGCATCTATAGAAATGATCATGTGATTCTTATTTTTGGCTTTATTGATATGGTGGATTACATTTATTGATTTGCGTATGTTGAACCATCCTTGCATTCCTGGGATGAATCCCACTTGGTCATGGTGTATAATCTTCTTGATGATT
Organism: Cavia porcellus; assembly: GCF_034190915.1. Taxonomy (NCBI): domain Eukaryota; kingdom Metazoa; phylum Chordata; class Mammalia; order Rodentia; family Caviidae; genus Cavia; species Cavia porcellus. The sequence continues at coordinate 29,266,051 of NW_026947490.1, read as the reverse complement.
TGCTGGATCCTATTTGCCAATATTTTATTGAGGATTTTTGCATCTGTGTTCATTAGGGAGATCGGTCTATAGTTCTCTTTTTTAGTTGGGTCTTTCTCAGGTTTTGGTACTAGAGTGATATTTGCTTCCAGGAATGACTTAGGAAGGATTGCTTCCCTTTCAATTTCATTGAATAGTTTGAGGAGTGTCGGCATTAGGTCTTCTTTGTATTTCTTGTAGAATTCTGCAGTGAATCCATCTGGGCCTGGGCTCTTCTTGGTGGGTAAGGACTTAATTACATTTTCAATTTCAGTAACCGAGATTGGGTTATTCAACAATTTTACATCCTCTTGATCTAGCTTTGGCACTTCATATGCTTCTAAGAAACTGTCTATTTCTTCTGTGTTATCAAACTTTTGAGAGTAGAGGTTTTCAAAATAGGTGTTGATGATCTTCTGTATTTCTATTGGGTCTGTAGTGACTTCTCCTTTTTCATTTCTTATTGCATGAATTTGAGCTTTTTCTTCCCTTTTTTTAATAAGGTTGGCTAGGGGCTTATCGATTTTATTTATTCTTTCAAAGAACCAACTCTTTGATTTGTTGATTCTTTGGATTGTTTTCTTAGTCTCTATTGCATTGATTTCTGCTCTGATTTTTATAATTTCCTCTCTTCTTTTGGCTTTGGGCTTGACTTGCTCTTCTTTTTCTAGCTGTTTGAGGTGTAGCATCAAGTTATTTATTTGTATTCGTTCTGTTTTCCTGATGTGGGAACTCAGTGCAATAAATTTTCCTCTCAGGACAGCTTTCATTGCATCCCACAGATTCCGGTAAGTTGTATCTGCATTTTCATTTTCTTTTAGGTATTGTTTGATTTCTTCTTTAATTTCTTCTGTGACCCACTGATTACTCAAGAGTGTGTTATTCAGTTTCCATGTGTTTGTGGGATTTTTGCGGTATCTTTTATCATTAATTTCTAATTTCAGAGCGCTGTGATCCGATAACATGCAAGGGATGATTTCAGCTCTTTTGCACTTGTTTAAATATGTTCTATGAGCTAATATATGGTCTATTTTAGAAAATGATCCATGTACTGCTGAGAAGAATGTGTATTCTGATGTTGTTGGGTGGAACATTCTGTATATGTCTATCAAACCCATTTGTTCACAGGTATGATTCAGTTCTGTTATTTCTTTACTCATTTTCTGTCTGGTCGATCTGTCCCTTGGTGTCAATGGCGTATTAAGGTCTCCTGTTACAATTGTGTTACTGATAATTTGAGTTTTCATTTCTGTTAATAATTGTTTTATATAACTGGGCGCTCTGGAGTTTGGTGCGTATATATTTAAGATAGTTATCTCTTCCTCTTGGAGTTTTCCCCTTACGAGTATGTAGTGACCTTCTTTATCCTTTATGGTCATTGTTGGTTTAAAGTTCACATTGTCTGCAAACAGAATGGCTACTCCTGCCTTTTTTTGGATTTCTGCTGCATGAAGAATTGTTTTCCATCCTTTGACTTTCAGTCTGTGAGTATCCTTCTGGGTTAGATGGGTTTCCTGTAAACAGCATATGGTTGGATTTTGTTTCTTGATCCATTCTGCTAGTCTGTTTCTTTTGATTGGTGCATTGAGACCATTTACATTAATGGTTATTACTGTTAAATGTTGTTTAATTGTAGGATTCTTATCTCTCTGCTGTTGCATCTTTATCTTTCTGTTCTGTTTAATTATTTGCTTTGCTTAGTGGTTTTTTCCTTTGTGTATCTAAACTGTCTTTCAATATTTTTTGCAGGGTTGGTTTGGTGTTCATGAAGTTCTTCAGCTGTTCTTTGTCATGGAAGTATCGTATTTCACCATCTATTTTAAATGATAGTTTTGCAGGATATATCAGTCTAGGTTGGAAATCATTTTGCTTTAGGATCTGGAATACTTCACTCCATGCTCTTCTTGACTTTATTGTTTGTGATGAGAAGTCTGCTGTGATTCTGATAGGTTTTCCTTTATAAGTGATCTGTCTTTTCTCTCTGACAGCTTTTAATAATCTATTCTTGTGTTGGATTTCTGGGATGGTGATTATTATATGTCTGGGTGTAGTTTTATTTTGGTTATGACTATTTGGAGTTCTATATGCTTCACTGATCCTGATGTCAGTTTCTGATCTCATGCTTGGGAAGTTTTCAGCTATTGCTTCTCTAAATATCCTCTTGATATCCTTTATGTTGTCTCCTTCTTTTTCATTAATCCCTATCATTCTTATGTTATTCTTCTTTGCATCATCTTGCAGTTGTTGAATTGTTGTTTCCTGATTCCTTGTTATTTTTAAAAGATCTTTCCTTTCCTGTTCACTAGCTGCAATCCTATCTTCAAGGTCTGAAATTCTATCTTCACTTTCATTAAGGCGGTTTTTACAACTTTCAGTGGAGTTTTTTATTTCCTGTATATCTCTGTGCATCTGCATTATGTATTCTGTTTGTTTCTTATATTGCTCTTCTAGGGATTCTATCTTTTTGTTTAGTTCCTCCAATTTTTTATCTGTGTTTTCTTTAGATATATTTAGAATCTCTTTCATTTCTTTTATCATTTCTTCTTTTATCTGGGATATTATTTCGAGTTTGAATTTCTTTAAAGCTTCCTGGAGTTGCTTGTCAACTTCAGTAGCTATTGTGTCTAATATATGAGGAGGATGGGATATATTTTCTTCTAAATACACTTCTCCTAGGGTTTCCTGAGATGGGCTGGAGGTTTGAGGTTGTAATTTGGTCTTTCGTTTTGTCATTTTCCTATATTTCTGTGTTTCAAGTGTTATTTGAAAGCCTCCTCAGGATCTGTTGAAAATCCCCTTCTATGTTTGCAGCTACTGAGACTCTGGCACCACTCTACCCCAGGCCATTGGGCCTGCAGAACCAATGGCCCTTCTCTGCTTGTTCAGAACTCCGCGGTTCCAGACAAGCTGGGCCTCAGGGACACTGTGCGCCCACCTGCCCCTTGGTAGATCCACAGCTCTTGGATCGCAGCCGGGTTAGGGTACTCACCACAGACCACAGTGCCTCAGGAGCCTGTGATCCCTCCCTGCTTGCAGAGATATCCACAGACCTCCAGACAAAGGAAAGGCCTCCTGCGGGCACTCCGGATCTACCCAGCTCCTCCTCTGCACGCAGATGGCTATGCGCGGCTGGGCACAGGCCGAGGTGCCTCAGGAACCCGGGACCCCTCCTCCTCCAGACAAAGGAAGGGGCCTCTGCAGGCACTCCGGATCCGCGCAGCTCCTCCTCCGCACACCGATGGCCAGGCGCGGCTGGGCACGGGCCGAGGTGCCTCAGGAACTCGGGATCCCTCCTCCTCCAGACAAAGGAAGGGGCCTCTGCAGGCGCTCCGGATCCGCGCAGCTCCTCCTCCGCACACCGATGGCCAGGCGCGGCTGGGCACAGGCCGAGGTGCCTCAGGAACCCGGGACCCCTCCTCCTCCAGACAAAGGAAGGGGCCTCTGCAGGCGCTCCGGATCCGCGCAGCTCCTCCTCCGCCAAGTTTCAGCTTCTTATAACTTTCGACTCCTTCTCACATGTTAGTGCTAACCAGCTGTCCCGAGATAATTAACTGCCTCCCCCACCTTCCACATGTTATTGTATTGGAATCTATTTATTTTTTTCACAAGCTGTCCCAAAATAATTAACTTTCTACCTTCCTCTCCGAATGTCATTGCAGATGTGCTATTCCGAGATAATGCTTATCTGCAGAATGGGAGTAACTTGAAAGACATGTTATCTGATGTTATCAGAACTAAGTGGACAGCTTTACAGTTTCCAGACTTGACATCAACAGCTTAACAGCTCTGCGGGTTTTGTCCCCCTTACCCCCTGGTTTTAAAATCCCTTTCTTCAGTCTCTGGGGCGCACAGTCTCCAAATTGGCTACCAGAGGCTGTGTCACCAGGCCTGGCCTAAAATAAAGCCTTTGCTCCCCAAATTTTAATTTCTTGTTTCCTTGGGTTTTATTCTGGGGTCTGAGCTATCACAATTAGACCATTAATTTGGTAGTTTTTTTTTCTCTCAATATAGGCAGACACAAGGAGAAAATTCCTTCTTTGAACTACTTTCATTGCATGCCACAAGCTTTGGTATGTGTTGACACTGTCATTAATCTTTGTTTTCTCCTGTTACAGATTATTCAGGAATGTGTTAATTTCCATGTATTTGTGTTATTTCTATGCTTTCTTTTCCTGGGGATTCCTAGTTTCATTCTGTTGTGATGATCTGATAGGATGCAAGAGAGTCTATCAATTATTTTGTATTTCTTTGAACTTGCTTTGTGGCCTAAAGTAAGGTCTACTTGGAGAAAATTCTGTGGGCTGCTGAGAAGAGTGCATTCTGCTGTTGTTAGATGAAGCACTCTGTGTAGGAGCCAGCTTGCAAACTGGCCTAGGAGGTATGATGAGGAATAGAAGAGAAAGAAACAAATTTCCAAGCAAGATAGACCCACAGGGCTTGCACCTCAAGGGTGCAAGAACACTGGAAATCTAGAATGTCCTGTTTTTATGTGTAACACAAGACAATGTAGCAGTCACCAATCCAGGGGTCAAGAAAATGTAAATGATTACCAAGGAACATGACCTCAAGTCCACACGTGTCTGTTGTTTTCTTTTGTTTAGCCCTCAGACTGATGTGGCCCTGCTTGTGCTATTGTGAGCATCAATCTTCTTGCTGGTAAATAAAGGAAGGAGCAGCCTTCTATTCCCTCTCCCACTCCTGGGAAAGGTCAACAAATCCTACTCTCCCACAACTCTGTAGACATCCGTTAGGTTCATTTGTTCAGAGGAAGAGTTATACTCTCATATCTTTGTGAAGTGTTTGCTTAACCAAGACCAGACTCCTTGTGAGAGTGGGGTATTAAAATCGTCCACTGTGCTTGTATTGGAATCTACTTATCTTTTTCACAACACCTAATTATTTACCAAATTATCATTCATAATCTGCATTGACTTCTTATATTGAAACCTCTTTTTGTGTTTTCTTTCAGCTCATTGGACAGCATATAATTATCTTTTTTTGCTTATTGCATTCTCTATCAGCTCATTGAACATCTTATTCATTTGCTTATTTGATTCTTTTTTTATCTCTTCAAACATGTTAACCATTTGGTTTTTAAACTCTTTACCTATAATTTTCTCCTTTTCCAAATCTATGACATTAAGCTTTGGAGAGTCTGAATTGTGTAATATTTTATGGGATTTTTGCATGATTTTTGCATTTTTGTGTGTAAGGTTGTATATCAGAATGGTGGAAAAACACTGCTAGTATCATGTGATTCCCTGACATGACATACCAAAGAAAGTCAAGTACTGACAGTATCGGGGGTAAGAATCAATCATATCACCTGGAGGGCCTCAGCAGCCTAGGAAAGCACTGGCAAGCCCAACCCACAACTGGTGGAGTGCAGCTAGTGGGAGCATTGTCAACCCCTCTCCTCCATGCAGAGGTCCTCAGCATCCAGCAGGAGCAACACATCCCCTGGTCCCAGAGGTCCTCAGAATCCAGTAGGAGTATCAGTGATACTTCTTCCCCACCCAGAGGACTTCAGCAGCTGGTAGGAGTGTTGGTGATTCCCTTTCCCCACCTGCAATACCTCAGTGGGCTTGTGGAATCATCAGTGACCCCTCTCTCTACTGGAGAACTCTGGCAGGCCAGTAGGAGACTTGGCAACACATCCCTCCATTCAGAAGATCTCAGCAGAGAGGCAAGAGCATGTGAGTCCACCATACAAGCACAGTACTTTAGTGGGTGGGTAGAAGTCTTGGTGACCTCTCTCCCTCACCTGGAGAACTTTGACAGGCAGGAAAGGGCATAGGTGAGTCCTTCCCCATCCAGAGGACCTTGACAGAGTAGCAAAAGCACTGCTGAGATCTCCCCCAATCCAAAGGAACCCCGCTGAGCATGCAAGATCCCCCGTGATGCACTGGAGCCCTGGTTGGGGTGCACATTGTGGACAGGTGGGTATGGCAGCCTGGAACAGTCTGAAGCTGCAGTAACAATATATGCTAAGAGCTGGTTCACATCAATACACCTAGGCTAGTCAGCCCAGAAAAAATTCAGGACTCATCCAACTGGCTCCCCACAAGGAATTCAGGTGAATGGCTCCTCCCCTACAGTGGGATCTGGCAACTGGGTGAACATCAACTGCACAGTAGAACACTATGAATCATATGGTGGACAGTCAAGACTAGTGGAATTGCAAAGACACAAATCTTAATAAGAAGGCAAAAATAACAAAACAAAAGAGTAAATTATAATCTCATACCCTAGTAAATCTGGATCAACTACAGGAGACATCAATATAGAAGACAGTGGAAGTTATACACCTGAAATTTCTGAAAGGATAGCAGGCAAAGTAAAGAAACAAATACATGAGACTATAGAGGAAATCAGATCATAAATAATCTCTCAGGTAAAAAAAAATAACAATCTTAATGAAGGAGTTGCTCAGCATAGCTAGAATAAAACATAGATTAAAAAAAGTACAGGTACATGCAAAATGAAGGGAACCTTGGATGAACAATGTAGTAAAGAATTAGAATGCATGAAACAGATTCAAAGAGATATATAAGAAATGAAAAATTCCATTGAAAGCTGAGAAAACCATTTGAATGAAACTAAAGACAGATTTTCAGATCTTCAAAACAGGATTGCAGTTAGCAATCATGAAAGAAAGGAAATATTAAAATAACAAGGGATCAAGAATTCAGCAGCTCAAAATGATGCAAGGAAAAACAATATAAGATTGATGGTAATAAATGACAATGCAGGTATCAACACAAACAACATTTTAAAAAAACTATTCCCAAGAATAGTTTTGACAAAGACAAGTCAGGCATGTAGAATTCCAACCAGCCATAACTAAAATAAATCTACATCCAGCCATATAATAATCAAGATCCCAGATTCAGCACTAAAACAGAATATTAAAATCTGTTAGAGAAAAGAAACATAACACCCATTGAAGCAAGCTCATTAGAATAATGGTTGACTTCTCAACACAAACCCTGAAGTCAAGAAGAGCTTGGAGTGAAATATTTCAAGCCCTAAAAGAAAACAACCTCCAACCCAGATTATGTATCCTGAAAAACTATCTTTCAAAATTAATGAAGAAATAAGATACTTCCACAACAAAGAACCAAAGAAATTCATGTCCATCAAACCAACCCTAGACAGTACCAAAATATATTCTAGACAGAGATAAAAATGATCACAATTCCCAGAACAATAACAGAAAGAAACCAGGTAGGGAGAGAATGCAATTAAAAGAGAAAAGCAGAGAACCAACAACAGAAAAATAACATGACAAAGGTAAACCAATACGTATCAGTTATAATCATTAATATAAATGGCCTCAATTCACCAATTAAAAGAAACACATTGGCAGAATGGGTCAATAAACAAGATCCAACAATATGCTGTATGCAAGAAACACATTTAAATAAAAAAGAAACTCATAGACTGAAATTCAAAGGATGGAAAGCAATATTCCATGCAACAGCAACACAGAAAAAACACAGGCATAGATATTCTGTTTCTAGACAATATGAACTTCAAACCAAAAAATTATAAAAGAGATAAGGTCACTATATACTCATTAGGGGGAAAATTCAAGAGAAAGAGATAACAATCATAAATACACATGCACCAAATACAGGAGCACCCAATTATATAAAACAAATATTTATATGCATGAAACATCAAATATGCAATAACCTAATTGAAACGGGGGACATTAACACCCATTGTCACAAAGACATCAACTAGACAAAATTCAGCAAAGAAATAATAGAACTGAATCAAACCTGTGAACAAATGGACTTAGTAGACGTTTAAAGAATGTCCCAGCCAACAACACTGGACTAAACATTCTTCTCAGTTGCACATGATACATTCTCTAAAATAGGCCATATACTAACTCATAGAACATACAAGTAAGTGCAAAAAAATTAAAATTATCCCATGCACGTTATCTGATCATAGTGCACTGACATTGCAAATCAATGGCAAAAGACACTGCAAAAGCTACATAAGAAGGAAATATATAGCAGTGAATTCTCACATTGGGAAATAAACAACCTAATACAGTACCTCAAGCTTCTAGAAAAATAGCAAGTCAAAACCAAAGCTTGTAGGCAGGGGAGAAATTATAAAGATCAGAGCAGGAATTAATGCAATTGAGGCTAAGAAAACAGTAGAAGGAATTTATGACTTCAAGAGTTTTGTTTATTCTTTGAAAGAATAAACAAAATTGATAGACCCCCTAGCCAACTTTATCAAGAAAAGGAAAAGAAAAGACTCAAATTCATGAAATCAGGAACAAAAAGGGTGAAATTACCAAAGATCCTGTGAAAATTCATAAAATCATCAACATCTACTTTGAAAATCTTTACTCACATAGGCTGGAAAACACAGAAGAAACAGTCAGATTTCTAGAAATGTAGGAATTACCAAAGCTGAATCAAGAAGATATAACAATTTTAAATAACTCAATATCAGTTACTAAAATTGAAAATGTAATTAAAAACTGACCAACAAAGAAAACCCCAGGTCCTGATGGATTCATGGTTGAGTTCTACAAGAAATTTAGAGAAGATTTAATATCAGTACTCCTCAAACTTTTTAATGAAATTGAAAGGGAAGCAATTCTCCCTAACTCATTCCAAGAGGTGTTACTCTGATACCAAAACCAGAGAAAGACCCAACCAAAAATAAAAACTATAAGCTAATCTCTCTAATGAACATAGATGCAAAAATCCTCAATAAAATACTAGCAAACACACTGCCACAAATCATCAAGAAGATTATACACAATTACCAAGTGGAATTTATCCCAAGAATGAAAGAATGGTTCAACATATGAAAATCAATAAACATCACATTGACAGTCAAAGACAAAAATCACATGATAATCTCAATAGATACATAAAAAGCTTTTGCTAGCTTAGCACTCATTTATGATTTAAAAAATCCCTACAGAAAATTTGAATAGATGGTCTCTACTTCAATCTGATAAAATCTATCTATGACAAGCAAACAGCCAACATCATATTAAATGAGCAAAAATTGAAAGCTTTCACTCTAAAATCAGAAACAAGATAAGGATCTCCACTATCACCATTCTTATTCAATCTAGTTCTGGAAATATTAGCCAGAGCAATGAGATAAGAGAGAGAAATAAAAGAAATAAGGGTAGGAAAGGAAGAAGTTAAATTATCTTTATTTTCAGATGACATTATGCCCTAAAAGACCCCCAAAGATGACTAGAGTTAACAAGCAAATTCAGCAGCGTAGCTAGATACAAAGTCAGCACTCAAAAATCAATACCTTTCTTGTACACAAACAAAAAACTCATGGGGAGAGAAATTATGGAAATAACATTCACAATGGCCTCAAAAAAAACTGGAATACTTAAGAATCAATGTAACAAAGGATATAAAAGATCTACATATTAAAATTTACAGTACTCTGACAAAAGAAATCAAAGTGGATATAAGAAAAAGGACAACTATCCCTGCTCTTGGATAGAAAGAACCAAAATTGTGAAAATGGCCAGTATGGCCCAAAACTGTTATACAGGTTTAATGCAATTCTTGTCAAAATACCATTAGCACACCTCACATATCTAGAGAAAACTCTTCTAAAATGTATTTGTAAGCAGAAGAGACCTAGAATAGCAAAGGCAATCCTGGGCAACAAAGGAAGGCAGGAGCATCACAATCCCAGACTTGAAATTATACTACAAAGCTATTGTGATAAAATCAGCATGGTAATGGCAAAAATAATAGATCTGAGGATCAGTGGAACACATTAGGACATGTAAGTTATCATATTACTTTATAATGGCCAGAGAGTCAAATACAAAGAAAGAGTGCAGGAAATCTGTCCACACACTAAGATCCAAAGAATACAGCTGAGCACCTGGATCCCATGGCAACCTCCTGCATGAGTCCACCTGGGGGCCTACAGCCCACGACAAGGACCCATGCAATCTGTTTAACTGATCTGTGCTGGAAAGGCCCAAAGATCAGTGGTAGAAACCAGAAAGTCTGTCCCAGCAGGATGAACAATCTGTGCCAGTAGTCTGAGGGATTTGTACTGGAGCCAGAAAGCAGTGCTCAAAGTAAGAACCAGAGCTCCCCTGAAAAGTACCACAGCCATCCTCAGTGACAGTGAGGTTCTGAGCTTAGCTCCTTCAACGATGAGAAGAGCTGAGTTCGTATCAGGAAGCCAATGTGACAGGCTTCTCCAGGAGACTGAATAGCACAATCTTCCCCTCTGGAGCCTGAAAATTGTAAAGACCAGGGCTCCCCCAAAGTGAGCCACAGCCATTCTCAGCAACAACAAGGTCCTGAGCTCTCCTGACAATGAGAACAGCCAAGTTCGTATCAGGAAAGAAACTTGACAACCTTCTCCAAGAGAACCTATTGCAATGGGAGAACCAACAACACCACTTCTTCCTCTCCAGTTCTCCTTTTTATGGGGGCAACCATCCTCAGGCGGGCCCTCCACACTCAGCACCATGCTGATTCAGTTCAGCTGGTATTAAAAGTTGACCACCAGTTATCAATCCACCACAAAGGCTCTGACTCTTCCCCCCTCACCAGAGGCTGCTTCAGTGTCTTACTTTCTTTGGGCTGCTGCAACAGGAATCTTAAATATCAGGCATTTATCTTCTACACCTCTGCAGAACAACAACAAAAAAAAAGATCAAGGTGCAGTTGATTTATTTCCTGGTCAGGGCTCTCTTCTGGTTTGCAGGTGGCTGTCTTCTTCTGTGTCCTCAGACAGCCTCTCCTCAGTAAGAGCAAGAGAGAGAGAGACAGAGAGACAGAGAGAGAGAGAGAGAGAGAGAGAGAGACAGACAGACAGACAGACAGACAGAGACAAACAGAGACAGAGAGACAGAGAGAGACAGACAGAGACAGAGACAGAGACAGAGAGACAGAGAGATTGATCTTCATTTGTAGTCAACTTGGTATTAATTGGAATCTTACCGAATCAAGACCCCAACTTTCTGACCTTATGTAATCTCAATTACCTACTAAAAGCTCTGCTTCCAAGACAACCAGATTGGGGGTTAAGGCTTCAATATATGAGTTTTAGGAAGACACAACTCATTCCGCAGCATTCTGGTCCCATGAGGTCTGCATCCTCAATCCTTGTGCCCCGTCACATACAAAGAAAGGAAGTCACATAAGTAATTATAGTGTGCATTTTTTCTTTCAACTCAAAAGGAAGTGTTCCCTTCTTTGCTGTCCTCCCCGGGGTCAACTCTATTTCCCAGGTAGAATCACCCTCCAGTCTCCAGCCACACTGCTTGGTCTGGGTGGTCGGCAGCCACAAGAGGATCCTTTGTGGGTTTGTTCTCGTTCTGGACCTGGAGACATACGCAGTTGTGGCTTTGGCCCCAGAAACCCGAGGCCAGGAGACAGTGCAGGGTGCGGATGTACAGGTTCCCTCATTTTCAAGGACATGTTCACTTTGAGCTTGAAATCTGGGTGCTCAGTCTGGACCTAGGGGTTGAGAGACTCAGTGTCCCAGCTCTGTGCACTGAGCCCTTTTCTGCGATCACCTGCTGTCCAGCTTCCCTCTTTCAAGGGGTCAAGGGCTGCAGGACCAAGGGGGAGCCCTGACAAGGAGGCCAGAAGCCAGGTGATCACGGTGCACATCGTAAGAGGCACATAGGAGTTGAACCCCCAGCCCCTGCTATCAGCACCAGGCAATCTTTGGAGCTCCTCTGTGCCCACTTCATCTCTTTCTAGAGCGAGAAAGTAAGACAAGATCTCTTCTGACATCCCCTGGCCACCTGTCTGCCTTCTGCACTTTGGCACGGCTTTCCCCACCCGCAAGCATCATTCCTGCTGTGTGTCAGTTCCAAGGTGAACCCAGTAGAGCACAAAGAAGCATGGAAGAGTTGTATTTATTCATTTGTTGAACAAAATAGGGCATCAGGGGCTGGGAATAGAGAGGATCTCGCTTCTTTTTGGTCGGCGAAGTGGTCTTTAGCAATTCCAGAATTTGAGACGCGAGCTGGAAAGGGAGGTGAGCAGGCTCCGCACCAGCTGGCCCGGACTCTTCCGGAGTCTCCGGAAGGACCACAAAGAGGAGCGTCGTGACTGCCACCTGGTGGCTGCACTCTGAATTCCAGCCTCTGCAACTTTCCCTGGTTCCTAACGTTGGCACGTTCTGTTGCAACCTTGTGCAATGGAAGTTTGAAACTTTATTTTAGAAACAGAAATTTGCTAAGTGCTTCATCACAGCCTTGGTGACAGGAAGAGGAAGGACATAGGTTACAGTGCTGCTATCATTGGGCAGCCTTGGAATATGTATGTGGTGTGTGTGTGTGTATGCGTAAACCAGTTATCTTTATTTCCCTACGGATCTGCTAGTATATGTGTATTTATAAAAGTCTTTCAGACACATTCTGTTTCATGTGTATGCATGCTCAGTCTATTTATTTACACAGCTTGGAAAAAGAAGAAATAAATTAGTGATTGCAGGCCTGGGGCAGATGGGGCAAGTGGATGATGACTTAGGGGAATGGAGTTTCCTCTTAGGTTACCGAAAATGCTATTAAAATCTACTGTAGTGATGGTTACATAAGCTGATGCAAATACCAAACAGAGGATTTCTGGAAGGCGATGTGGGTGTCCCCTAAAGTGTTTTTCACCAAAGCCACTGCTGCTGCTGCTGAACAAAGCAAGCATCAGATGAAGAGCCCCGTGTCACGGGTAGCAGTTTGTGGCTTTTAGGTGTACACCGGGATGTAGAGCATCACAAAGCTGGTCTCACAAGCTGGGAGCAGAGCAGTGGTGACCTGCGCTGAGGGGGAGCGGGAAGGGTGAGAAGGGGAGGGGTCACGGGTGAGACAGCAAGGGGTCCAGGGTGCTGCCCCATCCTGCCACTCAAGGGGGCTAGAGGAGGTGGTGAGCACTCCAAAGAGCTGGGGAGAGGCCTGAAATGTTTTCACCATAAAGACAGGGTAGATGCTTGAGGAGATGGGTATGTTTTCCCTGATTTAAACACTGGGCAGTGTGTACCTGCACTGACACATCACATGGCAGCTCATAAGTTTGTGTGGTTTTTATGCTTTTATGTAGAAGTTTAAAATAAAATTAGAGGTTGGGGTTATAGCTCAGCATTTACCTACCTGGCAAGCGCAAGGTCCTGAATTCAATTTCTGGTATAGTAAATATGTCTATAAAGTAAATGTAAAAGGATATAACTGCATGTATGTTAGGTGTGTAAGATAGATGACCATATTACTAAGTTTTTGTTGGATCATTGAACAGAACTGTTTGCAATCTCACTGTTGGAATGTACATTTTGTATGCTTTAATTTTGTGACTTGAACAACTATTTCTAAGATGACAGTATGTAATTTATCAACTAGTGATTTCTTAGTGTTTCCTTTTTTTAATTCTGTATTATTACTACCCTTTTTTCTCTTTAAATAAAATTTTAAAAAATAAATAAATTTAAATTAAATGAAAATAAAGAATTAGGCATTGTGATGTGTGCCTGTAATCCCAGCACTGGGGAACCTGAGGCAGAATGATCATCACAGGTACTCGGCCAGCCTGGAATACATAGTGAGTTCAAGGCGAGGCTGAATTATACAAGACCCTTCTCAATAAAATAAACCTTAATTTCAGGACAGTTCTAGGTTTACAGAACATTGAAAAGACAGCATAGAGAGTTCCCACACCCTGGTGCCTAATCCTCGCCATGGTCAACGTCAGACTTAGCATGGTACCTTTGTTTCCATTAATAAATCAAGCCTGACACATTCCTGATGAACAAAGTCCATAATGTGTTTAAGTTTCCTTGTTTTTACTCGGTGTCCTATTGGTCCCAGATCCCAGCAGGATATCACATCACATTTGGCCTTCATGTCCCCTGGCGCCACTCCTGGCTGTGACTGTCCCTTGTGAAACTGTGAATAATTATTCTCTTGGTATCACTGGCCTCAGTGGTCTGGTCAGGAAGTCTGGTAAAGTGTTTTGCAAGACGCCTCTCTACCGGAAAGTTCTGGCACTTTCCTCGTTTATAGAGTGAGGCTATGCATTTGGGGGAGGAACTGAGCTATTCCATTAGTTCTCTCAAAAATAACCATGCAAGTGTGTGTGTGTGCGATCCACAGCAAAGGGGAGGGTAAATGAGGAGCGAGGGCTGGGGATATTAGCCAGGTCCCTGCGGGGACCGCACAGCAGTGCACATGGAAAACTTTCTCAGTGTTGGTCCTGGAGCTACGTTCAGTTGATCATCTGTAGGAGGAATGGATAATGACTCTCAGATCTGAGTCACAAAGAGGCAGAGTTTTTATTTTCACTGTGTGTGTGCTCCTTGCACATTAAATCTGATTAGCTACAGATGTCTAATCACGAAATGTTGTTAGCACTCCACTCTGAAAACATTTTGCTTTTGTGACTTTAGAACTCTTTCATGGGTTTCATTTTCGAAGCCATTAGAAAAGTAAATCAAGTCAACTTTATTTAACTTTGCAACTATGAATTCTGTGATTTATGAGTATTTAGCCAAGATCATGGGTAAAGATAAACTGATCAAGGAACTGATGAAAGATAAAGGAGTGTTAAAGCCTCAAAATTGGATATTCTTTGAGGCACTGGGGGTATTGGGACTCTAAAAGACATAAAAATTCCCTGATTGTTAGAAATTCATTTTAAAGAAAATTAGCCCATTTATAAGATGAAACACACACACACACACACACACAGCTTGGAGGTAATGTGCAAGAGATGGAAAGCAATTCCATAACCCTAGACACCTGAAGGAATAAGGATTTCCAGTTGTTCTTTATACATAAGCAAAATATCAAAGAGTCTTCTTTCAGTTCTGTTCAGTGAAGCAGCTGAGTCATTATAAACGAATGATTTTTTTCTGAAATATTTTATACAAGAGATAAGAATTCTGTAAAGTCTTGCCTGCCACTAGCAAAAATGTAAGCTTGATTTGTTTTTGTAGAGTATACAAAATAAAATAGGGATTTCTTCCTTTCTTCCTGCTTAAAGTTTTTCTGCTAACTCCAATGAAGACTTGAACTCAAAGGAGAAAGTGGTGTGCCCAGAAAAGTAACTTCCAGAAAATAAGAAAGAGAAACTGAGAACTCAGGGAGGCTGAGGCCAACGGATCTCGAGTCCAAATCTAGCCTGGGCAATTTAGTGACTTAGGAAAACCCTATCTTGAAATAAAAATAAAAAATAAAAACAGGATAGGGATACAGCTTAGTGCAAAGGCTCCGGTTTTAGACACCAATAGAAAGGAGGAGGAGAAAGGTGGGAATGGGAGGAGGAGAGGCAGGAATAGAAGGAAAAGAAAGAGGAAGAGGAGGAAAGGAAGAGAAGGAGTCACATGAAGATACATACAAGGCCGCCTTCCCCACTGGGCAGAGCTCAGTTAGAATTTCTAGCAAGACCAGCACCACAGTACATGTAGGATATGAGTTGTTTGTGTGTGGACCCATCACCCTGACTATCGGAATAGCTTCCTATGATCTACAGCGACCTTTTAACATCTACCATTTCCATCAACTTGTTCCCCTAGGGTTTTATAGCTGCTGCCACAGCCTCTCATGCAAGCCATGTTAAAAAACTACCCTCATGAATTAGCATTCACTCAACAAATCACAGCCATCTCCACCCAATATGATGTAGTGCTGTTTCAAATTTTTAAGCAACACATTGACTCCAGCTGCCCGGGGAGGTATGAGAGATGGACCTGCATTTCCAGGTGTCTGGATCCCACAGTCGGGACGATTGAAGGGTCCAGCTCTCTCCTGAGCTCTGTTGCTGTTGACATTGGTTATTGTAGCCCTGAGCATTCATTTCATCCTGCTTGGTTTTAATTCTCAAACTTGCAGAGGTGGTGGCCTGATTTTAATAGGAAAGGGCAGGTTAATTTTGATTATCTACTCGGTCTTAAACACCCAATAGAAAGATAAACCAGAGAGTGAAATAGTTAAAAATGTAGAAGAAAGGACTGGGGATTTAGCTCAGCGGCATAAGCGCCTGCCTTGCAAGCAGGCAGTCGTGAGTTTGATCCCCAGTACCAATAAAAGGAAAAAGACAAAAAAAAAATTTAGAAGAAAAAATATGTGTGTGAGGATCATTGTCTCTTCCTTCATAAGATTAAGGAGGCTAAGGTCTCTCAGGGTGAATGGCAGAGTCATGACATGGTCAGTGGTCACCGCAGGGACAGGGAGCTGGTAGAACCCTGAGATCCTACCTGCTACTCATTAAAAATAGTTTGTGTTTTCTTCCGGAACTTAGAAGCCATTTTTGCCCTAAACTATGGTTCTTCAGTTGGTGTGAAAATGCCCAGTAGGTAACCAAAATCAGAACAAAGCCTGACCTTTCTTTTGTACCTTTTGCTCCCGTAAATCTCAGGTCAGATCCCTGCCCAGCACGGAGTGGGGTTTGTTGAACGCTAGTGAGCGTCTGCCTCTGAGCTGACTGGAGAGGGTGGATGAGCCCTGAAGCCAGGGGATCTCGTCCCCCTTCAGGAGTAAGGACACCAAGAGAAGAGGTTTCGTGGGACACTCAGCTGCACCCAGATGTCTCTAGGTGTCCTAAATCAGTGGTCACCTGGGTTCCAGGGGAGGTGGAGCCCCACACTCCGTTGAAAGCACCACAGGCAGACAGACAGTGCTTTCCTGGGAAAGAAACAATCCCTCAGTGTGAGGACTCCAGAGCTACCAGATCAGGGCTGAGGTAACCATCAACCAGCTGGTCCTTGAAAGCTGGACTCCCGGCCTTTGCCAGTCTGAAGCATTGTACCAGTGTGCTCCCCTCCATCAGCCAAAACTACATCTTTCCCCATCTTCCCTCTAATTTTTCAATGAAATTTTTTCTGTTAAAAAATAAAAGTTCATTAAAGTAGGAGCCATGATGCCCACTTGTAGGCAAGGTTCCTGAGGCACACAGAAATCAGGCGATTTTCTTCTGCCGTGGAGTCCAGAGGATGACCCTTACCACTCTGTATCCAGCCTTCCCATCCCCTGCCAGGAGAGGACGCCCCCTGCTGCCTGCCCAGGGTTACAGGGATCACAGAACCTTCCCAGTCCATCTCTGTGCCCACCAAAGGCCTTCTGATGCCTGACTCTGACCCTACCACCAGACAGATGTATCTAAAGATTTACAATCTCACTAACAATGCATGATAAGCACCGGATATAGATATTTTTATCAATGTTATTATTAGTAATGTTGTTGCTACTGCTAATGTTACTACTCTCCTGTTCCACACTCATTTTCTGGAGGTTGATTGAGGGCTCCTGCCTCTTACCTTCTCTATAGATTCTTATTCTTGTCCCCAGGAGGATGGACACCAAGGCCAGGGTTGCCGTGTCACACAACTCCATGGCTTCTGCAGCTGTGATACATTTGACACGATGGGCTTTCTGGGGACCACATAGTTCCCCAAGGGATCTGGTTAATCCTCTGTGGCCCTCAGTCTTGAGCACAGGAGGAGCAGCCATTCATTAACACCCGATACAGATGTGGAAGTGCAGGATAGAACGGTGGTTTGGACAGGGCTGTGATGTTTTTTGCTCATTTGATAAGAAGGTGAAAGCTGACCCCAGAGAGGGATGAGGGCTCCTCAGGGATGTCCCCCAGGCTGCTATCTGAGCATTGGATGCCACCTCTCCTGACCAAAGAATTAAAGTTTCAGATAAGATGCTCCAGGTCGTGGAAGATCCAGCTGGGATGGGCCAGGCCCAGCTCTGGGGTCTCCTGGAGGGAATGGGTCTCCAAAGCTCAAGACCATCCAAGTCATCTAATGGAAGGAGGGTCCTCACAGAGTCCCAGGCATAAAACATTCAGTTCATGCCATGGCTGTGGGTGGAACATGTTCTGCCTCGCTGGTCTGGATTGTTCAGACAAGCATTACTAGCCATGCACACTAACACATTCTCCTGCTTCCCCTGTGGCTCCATGATTACATTAACAGAAGTGTCCTTAATACTGGGAATCTTTCCCACACCTCCTACTTCCTGTTGTCCAGGACATGATATGGTGATGGAGCTCAGGCAGCCATCTTGGGTCAGGAGTTGGGAGCCAGAAGAGTCACAGAGCAACAACATGGAGGGAACTTGGGTGATCATGAAGCTGTGGAACTCACCTAGGACTTCATGCCCCAGGTTCTTTAAGAGATGGACATCAACTTCATCCTACAGGACATGTCACAGAGTAATCAACATCACTACTGTTGGACACCTTCAGTGGAACACAGTCTTACACAATAAGGTCTCTCAGGTCTACAGAAGCTAGAAGTAGCCACAAAGGTCCTTAGGAGGCAAGAGAATCAAAGTCAAAGAAGAGAAAGTGGCCACAGAAGCAAAGGTCAGAGTGATGTGATCTGAGGATGAAAGAAAGGGCTGTAGCAATAAAAGTGACCCTCAAAACTGGAACCACACAGAAATAGATTCTCCTCAGCAACTTCCAGGGCAACAAAATCCGTGACACTCTGATGCCAGCCCCATAAGACCCACTGTATTCCTTTGACCTATGGAGATGTTGTTCTTAGTCACTGAGTTTGGAGCAAGTTGTTCCAGCAAGAACAGGAAAGTGATACAGAGGTTTAGGAGAACATGGCCCATTATAGACACAGCTCTCTCATGAATACAGCTTAAAACATCAACACAAGCTGGCACATCCAGTTTGTATATTTATGTCAAGTGGCATAACAGAATCTCATGAAGTTTGTAAACAACATCAGAATGTTTTAAAAAACCTGAGTCTCTATATTTTATATTTAATTAATTAGATTTATAGGGTAACAAGTATCTGGGAAGATTTTGTTAGGTCTCATGCAAGTGAAGTGTTTTTTTTTTTCTAAAGTACAAATGCATCATAAAATATTTATGAGGATTTAATTAACTGTGTTTGTAAATGCCACCGATTTTTAAAAGGATTTTTATCTATCGACAATCACGTGGTCCACCTGTGATTATCAAATTCATTAGCTCTATGAACAAAACCAAGACATGGATATTGAATTGAAATCTTTAAGACAGCTAGTTTTGGGTTTTTGTAACTTAATTTACTGAGTACTGATCAGAGAAATCAACAAATCCACAAGAGACATTTGATGTCCTCAGTCTTGAGGGTCTCACACAGATAAACCAATTGTTACCATGGATGTCCATTCCT
This sequence comes from Cavia porcellus, assembly GCF_034190915.1. NCBI lineage: Eukaryota > Metazoa > Chordata > Mammalia > Rodentia > Caviidae > Cavia > Cavia porcellus. Next base: position 29,246,876 of record NW_026947490.1, on the reverse strand, counting down.
TGCTGCCCATCTGTGAAGAGTCAAGTGCTGCTCTGAGTTGGCCTTGAGAAGTGTGTCTCTGAGCAGTTCCATCATTGTGCTTATGCCATCATAGAAGATGCTTATACCAACACAGATAGCATGGCCCACTGCCACTGAGGTCACCTGGTACATACATGTATGTGGAATGGCCAGAGTCCTAGGGTCAGGACGAACAAAACATGAAATTGCACCAGTCATAAAAGGAACGGTGCAATCTGGAAGCACAGTAAACAGTAGACATGCAGCATTCCCACCAGCATGGCACAGGACTCTGCCTGTTGATGTGTGTGTGTGTGTATACTAGGGATGCAATACAGAGCCTGTATACTAGGGATGCAATACAGAGCCTTTACACAGAGCTTTTGATTTTTATCAAGTTGCCCAGAGTGGTCTTTAAGTACAATCCACCTGCTGTAGTGTCCCTGAGTGCTGACAGAGAGGCATGTGCAATCTATTTTTTTCTACTAAGCAGAAGCACACGTTAAAATAAAGATTAAAAGTTTAGTAAATACATGAGCCAGTAACATGACCATTTATTATTGTCATCATAAAGTGTCTTGCACTGACCTAGGTGCATGCTCTACTCTTCTATGTATCTAGTACACAGTAGGCTCATTCACACCAGCATTATCATGAAGATGGATTGTGTGCTGTGTGAGGACACCATGATGGCCACAGTGTCACTAGAAGATAGGAATTTTCAGCTCCATTATAACTTTATGGGACCACCATTCTATATCTGGTTTATTATTGCCAAAAATAGCCTCATGCAGTGCCCGACTGCATAAAGTTTGGTTTGGATATATAATGCATGTCTTTGGCCAATGGAAGAATATTTAATGATGTGGGGGAATATGAGATGTGACCAAAATATACTATGAATGGTTAAACCTTTGGCTGTTACAGGAAGACATATTGTCATAATTCCATTCAAAATCACTTTGAACACATATCTCATGTTAGTTTTCTTGGTTACTTTTCTCTCACTGAGACAAAATAGCTGATGACCAAAATGAAGGAAGAAAAGGTTTATTCAGCTTACAGTTTGTGGAGATTTCAGTCCATACTCAGCTGGTGCCCAGGCAGAGTCGTATGGCTAAAGGGCAGCCATGCCACAAGCAACAGGAGCGAAAAAGGCAAAAAGGGAAAAGCAGGCTTCCTTCCCTCCCTTATTCTGTATGCAGGCTATCCACCCTTGGGTGGGTGCAGCACCAATCCTAGTGCGAGACAACCAACCAATCACAAATGCTAAATTCAGCCACCTCCATGACTGCATGAGGCTTTGGAGGGACACCCAGACACAAACCATAATAGTAGTTGTCACTTGCTGAAGCAGTTCCAGAAGTCCTCCTTTGGGAGTGTCCTCAGTTGGGCTGTTGTAACTGCCCCAGTGTCCTAAGTCAGTTCAAAATGTCCACCTTCTATGGTCATTTTGACTTTAGGTAAGGGCCAGAAATCCCACAGTGCAGGATCAGTAATGACTGTCTGAGCCTGCCTTTCCCTTGGACAGCACTAGGCAGTTGCAATTACTGTATTTTTAAATCACACCTTGTAAAGACACTCCCAAATGAGGATGCCCAGAACTGCTTCAGAAAGTGGGAAAAACTATTGCACAAGGATATCTGAAATGAAGGGGAGTATTTTGAAGGAGACTAACAGCAATGTGTGTTTCACTGTAATCAATCTTTTAATTTAAGCGTTCATCATATATTTTGAACAGCCCTTGTACACTTCCCAAGGGAATAAGCAGCTGGCTGCAAAACAAGACAGCTCAATCACAATGGAAAAATTGAGTGTAGCCTTGTGTAGGATGAACAATAAAACGGAACAGAGATGCACATTAAAATGCCTTCCAACTTGTCATTGTTTTGCTTTGTTATTTCTTAGTTATCCCAACAGTGATGCTGTGTTGTTTGTTGTATGGGTAACCAGGACAAAATGATATAAATAAATATAAAAATAGTATCAGTACATAGCTAACAAAACGAGCATAAAGCCATAAAGATCAGGACCAACTCATTGGTCCCTCCCAGCCAGCTGGGCAGAGTCCATGTGGGAAGTGGGGAGGGGGCACAGCAGCCTCTGGGGAGACGCAGGGCTGTGAAAGGACAGAGAGCGTCGGGCTCTGAGGGAACCTGTCCCTCGGGGATGACAGGCATCTCAGGGAGCACACCAGACCCAGGTGCAGCTCCTGGGGGTGCCTCCTGCTGGTGGGAAAGAGCAGAATCTGCCCTCCAGGTTTGAAGAGCAGACAGCAGGGAGGGGCCCAGGAATAGCCCACCGAGACCACTGCCAGGAACTCCCAGGGGACAGCTGGGAGGGACAGGATCTCAGCAGCACTGTTTTGGGCTCACATACCTGGCCCATAGGCATAGACACACTGCCTTAGGCACATGCAGGTACACACACACACACACATACACACACATACACACACAGACTCATTTCCATCCATACCCACAGCAATGAACTTTGGGACCTGCAGTCACCTCTCCAGATGCCCCCATCTGTCCAGATCCCTTCCCTGCCACAGGTTGTGTCACTTTACAAACCTTTTTGTCCTGTAGGACCCTCCATGTCCCCCAACATCCACAGCCATTGCACATCACTGACATCACTGACAGGTGTGTGCACTGCCCTTGCATGAAGTCAGCTTCCATTCCCAAGGCCTACAGCAGGGTTTCCAAAATCTTTGTCTCCTATGCACAGCCAAGGCTTAGGTGTCACATACACACCTGTGAGTGTCTTCATACCTGCACCAGTGAATTTAGCTGTGAAATCAAACTCTACATAGGCCATCTTAGGGGTGTACTCATGCACCCAGGTAACCATTGAGGGGTGCCCTGTGCTCCACCTGGGACTCCGTGGACCAAATGCTGACTGACACAGCTCAGGACCTTCCTCCCTGAAGCTACTGCCCTTATGTGAGACATAGACTGTCACCAGACTGTAATAGCCTCAGTAGTCAGGCCCAAGATTTGGGGAGCCCTAGAGGGAGAGGGAGCTCAGAAGGGTCACCTGGCCCCAAGCAGGAAGGAGGTGACAGAGTTGAGAGTAAAGCAAGGTAGATGTGAGTCTGTGGGGGTAGACACGGATGATGAGGAGGGAGTAGGGATCAGTGTGTCAGGAGTAGAAACGGCCTGCCTAAACCTAGAGTTAGAAAAGAATGCAGAACACCAAGAGGGCTGCATTTACAGTGGGGCACAGAGTGTGGGAATCATGATGAATGAATGAATGAATGAATGAATGAATGAATGAATGAAATGCACTGGGAGATGGGGTGGGGTAAGTGTAGCTGTAAAGGAGGCTGAATGAGTCATAAAGACCAGTTTTGGTTGACAGTATCTCACAATCATGCATAGAGTTTGGCACTTTATTATAGGAATGCTAGGGAGACACGGAGGGTCCTTGAGCAGAGGAGAGCAGGTCACAACTTGGGCTTTACTGAGATCCATATGAAGGTCTCAGGAGGATGGACTGGAGGCTGGTAAGGGAGGATGGTAATCTGGGAGAGGATAAGGACAGAATGGACCAGAGAGGAGGGGCCAGGATGAATCGATCAATCAATCAATCAAACAATCAGTCTCTTCCTCTCCTACTCTATTTTTCTCTCTCTTCTTCCCGTTGTGTTCCTCAGCCAGTCTGCAGGCCCATGGGACCTGGCAGGCCTCTGGACAAATTTTCATCAGTGCAGACACACTCACAGAAATCACTGCATTCTCAGAGATGTTCTCTCTAAATTTCTACTTTTAAATTAAGGGGAAGCTAAGTGTTATGGTTTAGATCTACAATGTCCCCCCAAAAGGCTCATATGTTCATGTGGTCAGGGTTGGAAAATGATTGGATCATGAAAGTGCATACTACTTATCAGTGAATGCATCACCGAAGAATTCAGAGCTGCATGTGCTACTGGGAATTAGGGTCTGGTCACAAAATCAGGGCTACTGAGGGTGGCCCTTCATTCTTTAAATTTTCTTCCATTAGAGCACTGACTAGCTACAATGCAATGCAATGTGTAATTTTTAATGTTTTAGTGACCACTATAAAAAGTAAAGTGAGACAAATGAAATTACTTTTAATAGTAGTTTATTTAGTAAAATATGTTCAACATACTGCCAATCTTAAAATTACCAATAGGAGCTTTAGATTTTTCTTTTGCTTCTAATTTGTAGCACTTTTCAAGTCTCAACAGCCTTGCATGGCTAATAGCTTCCATACTGAACTCCACAGAAGTTTAAGTTTCCAATTTCACTTTCAGGTTTATGGTTCATCTTAGACTATTTTGTGTGTGTAGTGGAGTCAAAGTTCATTTTTTCCATACTTGTTCTATCAACATTAGTTTAAAAGTTTCTCCTGTCTCCATGGGATAACTCTGCTGACAGCACCTCACCCATTGGTGTACCCTAGCTTAATAGAAGGGTCTGAAGAAATGTCACCTACTGTTCTTTTCTTTAACACCGTTTCTGGGCTATTCGAGGTGCTTTACATTTCCATGTAAATTTTAGAATGAACTCATCAATTTATACATATTATATATATATATATGTTATATATCCTTACACACACATGTATACATATATACACATATGCACATAAATATATAGTGACTGGGATTATTTTAAATCAACATAGAACAAACCAACATCATAATAATTTTGTTCTTCAAATCCATGAACATGGTATATTTCTTGAATTCAGTAGGGTCTTTTATTTCTTTCAGTAAGTTTCTATATTTTTTAGTACAGAAATTGCACATTTTTTGAAAAGATTTTTCCCTGACATTTTGTTTTTCAGTGCTGCTATAAATGGGCTAGAATCCAGATTTAAGGAACTTTCCACGTTCATCCTTCCTTTGATTTCTTGCCACCAAGTCTGCATGTATCAAATGACTGCTGTGCTCTGTTCTTTTTCTTGTTCTGGTGACATGTGTAGGTGAATTTTAATCCATACTGTTTATTCTTCAGATTATCCTGAGATTTAGTGAAGGAGCTTTGCTCATTTGATTGGTTTGACTTGAGAGGAGAGAGACCATGAGCTGGGTTTACCTCTCTTATCTCAATGCAGAGGCGATTTCTTGAACTCCACTTCCAGACATGAAAGCAGCTGGAGGCTAAGTGGGAAGGTATTCTAACATTTCATTTTAATGAACAAATAATAATTATATATGCCTTTTTAGGTAAAGTATGATGTTTCAGTAGATTCACATCTTAAGAAATTATCAGACTAATTAGCTTATCCATCACCTCAAATAGTCATCATACCTTTGATAGAATTTTTTTTTTTTAAAACCCTCTTTACAATGCATTATTGTGTTTTTCGCCACCCTATGGATGAACCTGGAGGACATCATGTTAAGTGATCCAGGCACGGGGCTGGAGGTTTAGCTCAGTGGCATAAGCACCTGACTTGCAAGCAGGCAGTCGTGAGTTCAATCCCCGATACCAATAAAAAGGAAAAAGACAAAAAAAAAAAAAAAAAAAAAGTGATCCAGGCACAGAGAGACCGGCAATGCATATGTCCAACCTGAAAACGTCGAACCTGGTCATGTATATGTCCAACCTGAAAACGTCGAATTCATAAAAACAGAATAGAGTGGTGATTATGGAAGTTTCAGGACTGGATGGAGAGGAGAGAAGGGATGCAATGTAGCAGCATAGTTTCAGTGTTGCTGAGGACGGGCTCTAGATGTTCAGTGAAGTGACCTAGAGGGTTCTTCCTTCTGCAGGACCAGCCAACTCTGAATTTTCCTTATCCCCAGAGGTGCTCTCACTACTCCACACAGAACCAGTATTGGCAACTTTTCACTCATGGGTCTTTATCTCTGAGTACTCACTGGTGATGCTTTGGTGCTCCTGTGGGTCTCTGGGCTTCATTCCATGGAAGCTGAGGGACGCATAGTGGATCTCTTCCTCATCCGATGAGGGGGCAGCCACAGATGGGGGAGGCTGCTGTGAGGAGCTGTCATTTGGCTGAGATTCAACCAGGGGACCCTGTGTGGGACAGAGAAAATGGGATCAGGGCAGAGTGGTATGGATAGGAAAGGGTAGAATCCAGACAAGCCCATGAGTCCTGAGTCCATCCCTTCACATGCATTTATATTGCAATCTCCTTCACTCATTCTTTCTTCAAACATTGAATATGGAATGAGCACCGACTCTCTTTCACAGCTCCATGAAGAAGATAGTGACTTTTTTGTCTCCATTTTATAGATGTGAAAACTGAGGTTGAAATCAGTAAGTAACATGCTCAGATTTCCTTGTAAATCCAGGATTGCATCCATTTCTTTATGATCCCAATTCTAGCATCCCCCACATGAGACATTCTGAGCTGGGTGCATGGTGCACATGATAAACAGATGACCTGGCTTCTTGCAGCTCATGTGTTAATTGAGGTGGTGGCCATATATTAGCTATCAAACAAGAATCTAATTATGGACTGCAATAGTCAATAAGAGTGAGAAAGGAAGTGTTTTGACTCAGATGTGGCACCTATACTCAGAAGTTTACGGTTTAATGGGGATTAGGTGGAGAAGCAGACAGTCAAAGAAATTATATTCCCCTGATAGGAAGAACAATGCCCTCCACCAAAATTTCCACAGCCTAGAACCCTGGAATCTGTAAATATATTACCATTTTGGCAGATTCTCATTCTCTCTCTCTCTCTCTTTCTCTCTCTCTCTCTCTCTCTCTCTCTCTCTCTCTCTCTCTCTCTCTCTCACCAACAACAGGACTCAGGATCTTGTGCTTGCTAGGTAGGCACTATGATGCTGAGGTATATCTGCAGATACTGTGTCTGCACTGTGTCTCCTTTTAGCAAAGTCATATAAGCATATAACATACTTTGATCATTTTCACACCTCGTATCATGTCCCTTATCCACTCTCCCTCCTAGTTTCACACTGGGGAAGAGGTTTCAATGTATATAATATATTTGGGTCATATCCATCCCCCTAGTATCTGCCCTTACAGCCTCCCCCTTATCCTCTTCCTCTTGTCTAATAATAATCTCCCTTTTACTTTCTTGTCACCTCTTTTAGATTCCATAAATATTTCATTATGGAAAACATGTAACACTTATTGTTCTGAGTGAGTCTGACTTATTTTGCTCCAGATCCATATATTTATGGTAAGAGGAACTTTAAAGATAGAAATAAGTTGGGGCATGGAGATGGAGAGATGATCCCAGGTTATTTCAGTCAGCCCAATGTGACTATAAGTGTCCTCACAAGTGAAAAGAGAGCAGAAAGAGATTGGAAGATGTTACTCTAGTGACTTTGCAAGTGGAGGATGGAGCTCTGACCAAGGAAAGCAGGTTTCCTCCAGAGGAGGCAAAATTAATAAAGATGAATTCATACCTTGGAGCCTCTGGAAGAAGCCGGCCCTGCCTGCCTTGATTTTGGCTCAATGGAACTCATGTCGGATGTGACTTTCAGAACTGTAAGGTGATATATATTTACTATTATAGGCATGATATCTGTGGCAAATGGTTACAGCAGCAACAGGAACCTGATACAGACTCATATAGGGTAAGAGATGGAGCTTCCCTGGAAAGTGGTCCCTTCAACTACACCCTTCTCTGCTACACTTCTTAATAATGGAGCAACTCCATGAAATTGGTGACAACTATTCAAAGTGTTGAACAGCTCAGGTAACACATCAAATATCTGTATCCAAAAAACCAAAACAAAGCAGGCTATTGCAGTGTTAGTTATAATCTTGTGGTCTTGTGGCTAAGTAGGAACTGTGGTTCACTGCCACTGCCCAGAATCACAAGAGTCCTGTATCACAGTTCTGGGGCCACATACCACTGCCCAGAAAAGATCAAAACTCACAATCTGGAGTATAGTTCTACTGAATGCATAATAGTAAGGTTGAAAAATCTTAAGTGGGAACATCACAAGTAGGGACCATCTATACTCAAAACTCTCACTTCCTTGTCCAAGTGCATACAAAACTCAACTCTTCCAGAAAGAGTATCTTTTTCTCTTGCAGTCTTCTCAACTTCCAGAACTAGCATATCAATTTTTCTGGTTGCTCAGTACAAATGGCTAGGCCTCAATCTTCATCTTCTCCTGCACTTCACCTACACTCAGCACAGGGCAAGTCCCCTTTGCCTTAACCTCAAAGTCCCCCCAGCAGCCAGTCAGGGAGCAAATACCATTGCCTCCTGCCTCAAAAACTTCACCAGCCTCATTCTAACCTCCCTGCTTCTGCCCTTTCCTGACCACACTGTGTCTGCACATAGTAACTGGAGGAACTCTTGAAAAGGAAGGCAGGATTATTCCTTTCTTGTGATCAGAACTCTCAGACTGGCATTTTCACACCTGGCTTGCATACTTTTGACCTCTCCAAACTTCTTTCCTGTAGTCATCCTTGCTTCTCTCTCTGGGCACATGGGCCTCACAGTTGCTTCCTCCTGTTATCTTCTTGTTTCTAAATATTTGTTTCCAAATATTTGCATCTGCTTCTCCCTGCTATGTGTGGCAGCTAAAGCTGGAGATTGATTACATGTGTAGGGTTAAAGTAAGGTCAGCATTGAGAACATGAAAGCCTGAAGCAAGCCAGGTAAATAAGCTGTTGTAGCTCCAAATAAATAAACTGTTCCAGCTCTGAGAGTATGAGGTTATCAGGTGAATCAACAAAGTTCCAAAACAGAGGAGTTGAAATTGACATCAACCTCTTGAGTGTATAAATAAATGCACTGCAGTGGTTGAGCATTTCCTTTCCTCCCACCAGGAAAGAGGGCTCCACCTGGCCTGACTTTTGTCTTCTTTATTTTCTCTATTATTCCCCCTGGGAACATGTAGAGCTACAGCCAAATGCAACAAATGATACCTTAACAAAGACTGGTAAGAAGAAACCAGTGGGTGAGGAAACACTTCTCATTATGCACACAAATGGGAGAGAAATGATGTTGATATCATCAGGTGTAAAACTTGAGAAAGACAGGCTCACCAGGGGAAAGAGAAAACTGAGTTCATAGGGCCAAAGAGAAAAACAGGCTTACAAGAAACAAAAGGGAGAGAAGGGAGAGAGGTGTATTGATTTTTATCAAATGTTAAACATGGGGCAAATAGATTGTCAAGAACCACAAATGTATATGGAACTGTTTGTGGGGTTCTTGTATTTACTATACTTCTGTGAATTTGCATTAGGAAGTGCTTTAATGGTTGTAAGTTTGTTGGGGAAAACCTATACAAGAGATTTAGCTCAATGCATTAAGACAAGTCCCAAGCAAGGAAAGGATAGTGAGATAACAGCCACCCCAATAACCTTAACTGAAACACAAGCAGCAATTCCCAATTTTTCAGTTCAGAAAAATTTTGTGTCACAAGTTGGAACTTCTGCCTCTCAGGAAGTAGAACCATTTTCTCTCTCTCCCTTACAACTGACACTAAAAGAAGCCGGATGGAAGGTTTTTAACGTGTCTACTCTGTTACTGAAGTTCAAGTTCCCAATAATCTGGGCAAGTTATATGTCTTTATGAAGCTGTACTACTCTTTAAGACATTAAAAGAATAAGGAAACAAGCTAGCACTACATACGGCCCTAGGGCCCCATTTACCCTAAGTATAATAGGACTTATAGGATGACAGATTATAGCCCCAACTGTTTGGAAAAGAATAGCTAAAGCGGGCTGGGGATTTAGCTCAGCGACATAAGCGCCTGCCTTACAAGCAGGCAGTCGTGAGTTCGATCCCTGGTACCAATAAAAATGAAAAAGACAAAAAAAAAAAAAAAAAAGAATAGCTAAAGCATGTTTAAATCTGAGGGGTTATTTATGGTGGAAAGGAATTCTTTTTTTAATTGTCAACAGACCAGGCTGCACATAATGTTGCTCACAACATAGCCACTACAAGAGACACGGTGCCTTTGCTGCCCCAAATAATCAATTTACTTTTGAGATTCGAGTATGTGAATATATTAAAATAACCTCCATAAGGGCTTGGAAAGAATTTCCTTCAAAGGGTGATACATCCTCTGATTTGACTTCCGTTCATCAGGGTCCTGGTGAACCTTTTCAAGATTTTGCAGCATGCTTATTGCAGGCCAGTGGAAGGATTATAAGTGATACAGAGGCTAGCAAGTTAATTGTTCAACAATTGGTCTTTGAAAATGCAAATTGTGGAAATAGGCTTTAAGAGCTCACAAAAATGGGCTATGCTGTCTGATTTGATTCAAACTTGTGCAGACACTGGCCCCTCATATGCGCAGGGGCTACCTTGGCAGCAGCTTTCACTCAAGATTGTTCATTCACAGCCTAGAGGAAAGGGAAAAGGCAAGGTTACTTGTTTCCGCTGCAGGAGTGGGGGGCATCTTGCCAAAAATTGCTCTACTGCTCCTATAGGAGCAGCACAGATGATATCTGTCCTCCCAACAAAATCTTCTAATATCTGTCCAAAGTGTAGAGAAGGATATCTTTGGGCAAACGAGTGTAGACCCAAAACTAATGTGGAAAGCCAACCCATTTTGGAAAACTTCCAGTGGGGCCTACCTTAGCCTCGCCAAACTGAAGAGACCAAGAAAGCTCGTTCCATCTGCTGCTTCCCCTCCCCTTCTCCCTTCAAATCCAACTAGGTTAAGTTTTAACTTCCTAAAGGCCATAAAACAAAGGCCTGAGGTAATAGCTCCTGACATCCTGGGTCTTCCCTATCCAGAAGCCCCATCACAAATTGTGTTAATTGCATCAGATTGTATTAGATTGTACATTCTTCACAAAAATAGCTTCGTTTATATCATAGTAATACCTGTAACTGTAAATGTGTGTCTTCCTTTTCCCTTGGGTAAAAGATTGATATGTTAATCAATGCTCTCTTCTGTAAAGAATTGTAAAATCTTACCCAATTGATATGCTAACCATTGTTGCCCTCTACAAATAGAAAGGTTGTGGTGCTAAAGTAAGGTAATTATGTCAGGAAACTCAGAGATAAAGTCTGTTGACTATGCTAATCAAGATTGGGAAGTATGTCAGAACCAAGCCACGCAGGAGCTAGGTGACCTAAAAATAAGCTGTGCAAAACAAGACAGTTAATCAACTCTGACCCACTGGTCACCCCTCATGATCTGACCAATCACAAATGGACAAATCACCAACTGTTCTACTCTAACTGCTATGATTGGCTTCTGTAACAACGCTTGCTTTGCGGTTTTCATCCTTAAAAACACCAGCCTTGCCCCAACTCAGGGTTCTCCGTTTCCACCTGTTTGGAGGACCCTGTGTACACGGACAAATAAAAACCCCATTGTTCTTACATGAGAGCGAGGCCCTTGGAGTCTTTCTTGCGACACTGGTCTAACAAAACAAGGGGGCACGTTCCCTAATTCCTCCCAACCCTACCCTACAACACCATGCATGTTTCTGACTCTGACAAGTGACAAAAGATAGCAAAGGCTTGGAGCTCAGTCCGTCCTCCATTTTCATACTAACTTCTGAAATGGACCCCATGTTATTCCTACTGGAATTCTCTGAACCTTGGCTTCATGGAACAGTGGATCTCCTGCTAGGTAGCAGCAATTTCACTTTAAAAAGTCTCCAACTGTTGCCTGGTATTGTTGCAGGAAGCTGAGCTAGTTAGAAATACAGGCAGTGAGACAGAGCCAGTGCAGACACCTGGCAGCTACCAGAGAAGCTGACGCCTCCTGCTGTGGGCCAGGCCTCAAGATAAAAGGCCATACAAATGCACCCATATGCTGGAATTGATACCCTAAATAGTTCCCATCCCCCTAGGAAAGAGTCACAGCTCCGTAGGAATGCCTGCTTTCTATGTGACTGGCTTCCCCATTTGTTCCTAATGTGATCAATTTTACCTGAACTATTGATCTTATTGGCTACCTATAATTATGTCCCACCTTATGCCCATCTGCTTTGTGAGTTCCCAGTCTCCCCATCCCCCCACCGCCACCCACCCCCACCTTGAACCCATGGTTTTACTCTACAAAAGTCGCTGGTAAAGATAAGTCCTTGGCAACCCGCTCAGGATCCCTCTGTCTCTCTCAGACAGAAGCTTCCTTTCTCTCAATAAATATATTCTACCCTTACCTCCATTGTTCCTAAAATTCATTCTTCAATTTTAGAGAACAAGAACTCGCCAACATAGTAGGTTGGGCGTTTCATTCCCCTGTATCAGTATCATCAATGCTTGTTATACATGGGGGATCAAGGTTATGGTTCAATCTATTCAAAATATTATTCAGTTCACACCTGACCCTCGTATATCATTCTTCCCCTGAGAAAAATTGGAAAATCTATAAATAAGAAAAGGGGTTTCCAGTGTTTTGGGTCCTCTGCTCTGTATTGGGTAGAACAGTTTAAATAATATCATCCTAAGATGGAGCTGATCACTGAAGGAAAAGCATTTTAAAGCTTTTAGACACAAAGATGCAAGTGTTTCAGTTATTACCCAATACCACTGGCCTATGGTGTGGCCTCTGCATACAGCAAATATAGATCTACAGGGGGTGGACACTGTTTCTCACCCTAGTAGAAGAAATGCTAAATTGTTAACGTGGAAGGATGCTGGCCATTCTGGACATTTTGCACCTTATGTGCTCCCCCCATACCAGTCTGTGAGAACATGACGTGTTACAGGGTATAGAGGTGTTTTTACTTAGTCTTAACTCTTTGGTGATTCACCAGACATTGCAATAAAGTTTCCTTCCTACTCAGAGGCTTAGTAAAAACAATCAAGGAAGGAAAGAAACTCTTCCAGTTATTCCTAAAAAGGACCATTTTGATGTGGGCTATTTGCCTTAACATTTTCAAGAGGGGCCTTAATCTCTTCTTTGAACCCAAAGACAGTGTTCAAGAGAACTTGAATGTCTGATGACTGTTTAGGTTGATCAATGGCCCCTCACTAAGAAGAAGCTTACAGCAGCTCATATTCTGGTTAACGAACAGACAATACTCCAATTTTTGTAATAAAAAAAAGTCAAGAAGGTGGAGATTACTACAGGGTTTGTGAACTGTTGATCACACCACAGAACTATGGGAGCACTTCCACTAGGATTGCCCAGCCCTGTAGCTATTCTTGTATATTTTTCCTTCATGATGGCTGATTTAAAAGAATGGGTTTTTTTTTTTACTACCTCTCTCCATCCTCAAAATAAAAAAAGTTTTGTCTTGTGTTTGCATTCTCTTAATCACCAGACCCCTATGTACCATCTCTAATGGTGCTGTCTGCCAGAAAGAAAGGAAAATAGTTCGATCCTATGTCAAGAGTTTGTGGTGGCAGCCATCTTGTTAGTCCACCAAGCTCACCCAAGATAATGCTTATCTTATCCATTACATGGATAATGTTCTTCTAGCACATGAATCCTCATCCACCTTGCACCAGGTATTTATTACAGTAGATAATGCTCTTCATAATACAGGCCTAATGATGGCCTCTGAAAAGGTGCAAACCATGGCATCTTTTTCATATTTGGATCACCTTAGTCAACAAAGACATACTGTGTCCCCAACTGTTCAGACCCAGGTTAATCATCTCACAACCCTAACTGGTTTTCAGACTCTACTTGATAATATTATCAGCTCTGCCCAGCTCTTAACTAATCACTCATGATTTAGCCCCCTTCTTTGACATTCTCAAGGGAAACCTGGCCCCCATCTCTTCAAGAATACTTACATCAGGGGCTAAAACTGCTTGGATAAAGTTAATCTGGCTCTCTCTAAGGCTCATCTCTCTAGAGTTGACCCATCTTCATCAATGCTTTTAATTATTTTCCCAATTCAACATATGCCCACTGGGGCTGTTTGGCAGTCTCAGGACCCTCTACAATGGCTACATATGCCACACACTCCACATAAAACCATTGCACCACTTTATGATGATATGGCAGATCTGATTACAGACTGGCAGATATGTGCTATTTGGGTTATTTGGAAGTGAGGTGCAAAATATTATTGTTCCCTTCTCTTCAGTTCAACAACAGTGGTTATGACAATTCTCTTCTTCTTGGCAAACCACATTAGCTAACTTCCTTGTTGTTACAGATAGTCATTTTCCCTCAAATTAATTCACTTTGCTTCCCCATGCACACTCTTCCCTTCAAAAATAAGCTCAATTCCCATAGCCAGAGGAGTCACAGATGGCTCATCCTCAGGCAGGGGAGGTTATGTGATGGCCTCCTATTCCTGAGTACAGGATATGGGTTTTTCTTCTACACCAAAGTCAGAATTGCAAGCTGTTACATAGATCTTATGAGATCATTCATCCATTCCAATCAGGCTTTTTTCAGACAGCACGTAAGTTTGCAGTGCGATGCACCACATTGAAACTTTCACCACTCACACTAACCAGGAAGATCTTTTTCATTTATTTCACACTGTCCAATTTGCTATTGGGTCCCCTAATGTTCTCTATTTTATTGGTCATTCATGTTCTCATTCCCAATTGCCAGGGCCTGTCACTGAAGGAAATGCTTCAAAAGACGGATTGCTAGTTACTCTCACTTTTGCTCCATCAGATGCCATTCAACAGGCTTTTGTTTCCTATGTCACCTTTCATCAAAATGCCTTATGCCAATAGTTCAATTTAACCCAGGCACAGGCTTGAGAAATTATTAAACAATGTTCTTTGTTTATAATAAACTTTAATTTAACCCAGGCACAGGCTAGAAAAATTGTTAAATAATGTTCTTTGTTTATAATAAACTTTCTCTCACCCTCTATGGAGGTTAATACCCAAAGACTATGCCCCAACCATCTCTGGCAAATGGATGTCACTCTTGTCCCTCAGTTTGGCTCATTATTCTGGGTCCATGTTTTAGTGGACTCTTCCCAAGGGTTTATTTTTGCTTCTTCCCACACTGGGGAAGCAGCTAAACATGTTACTGCTCATTTTTTGGATGGTGTTAGTACCGTTGGATGCCCTCAGGCACTTAAGACTGAGAAAGCCCAGCCAATACAAGTGCTTCCTTTCAAATGTTTTGCAAAACTTTTCATATTTCCCTTACTATGAGAATTCCTTATAGTCCTCAAAGTCAAGGAATTTCTGAACATTCCTACCATATACTCAAAATTCAATTACAAAAACAAAAGGGAGAATCCTTCCCTATAAAACTTACGCCTCATAATAGACTTCACTTGGCAGTGCATACTACTAACTTTTTAAATCCTATTAGAGATGGCACTACAGCAGAAGAAAGGCAATCCCATCGGGCAAAAGAAAAGCAGCTAGAAAAGGCTCTTTACAAAGATCTTTGTCCTGGACAATGGAAGGCACTAGCCCAGCACTAATTTGGGCTCAAGGGTAGGCTTGTGTCTTTCCAGAGAGTGCTAAACAGCCTATCTGGGTTGCTCAAGGGTAGGCTTGTGTCTTTCCAGAGAGTGCTAAACAGCCTATCTGGGTATCAAAGCATGCTGTCCAGTGTATCATGGATCCAGATCTGGAGAAGGAGTTGATTCTGCCTTTCAAGAAGCTGATGCTCAGTCCTATGGTGGTGATGTTTTGGAGACTGCTCTACAGCTGACAGACAAGGATAGAGGTAGGCCCAACCTGGGGCCAATTGAAGGAATTGATTCAGAATGTGGTAACCAAAACTGAGAATCACAGTCTGAGTAGATAGTATAGTGCTTGGCAATAACCAAGCTGATAAAAAATCTCTGCTAATTGACTTGAAAATAATTCTGACTAGTCTATTTGTAATTACAAACTTCTAAAATTATAAGAGAATTGTTATAATTCAATTTGGTCTAAAATATATTGGAGTGCACTCTGATTTTATAAGATGTTTTTCTGTTTTCTAGTCTGTTAAGCTTTATACTTATTTGTCCAGTAAATGAACAGCTGTTTTCATTTGAACTTAACAATTTTTTTCTCTTTCTCTTTTTTAAAAATTTTTGGATCATTTGCTCATAATTTAATTTGGTTTACAGATTTAAAAAACATACTTCCCAAAACAAAGCATAGTTCCACCTGAGTTGTCAGCTGGTCAAATTGATATCAAATTTGGTTTTTCTCATAAGTCATCAAAAATTGTTACAGTAATTAAACAAAAATTCTTTAGGGTGGAGAGAAATGAATGGATAAGACTCTAATTGATGAATAAGAAAGCAGCTACCTGGAAACATTATCCAATTGTTCATTGATAGGAGGTCCAAGTGATCTCCTAAACTTATGAGAGACACCCCAGTAAATGTTATTAAAATGTATTAGGATAATGTGTTTACATTGATCATTCATCAAAGGTTTAAGTTTTCTAGACAATAAGGTTTTACATTTAAAGATGCTCTGATACAAAAGGTTTTCATAAGGCTATTGCAGTTGTTTTTTTAAATAGTGTATTGAATGCATTCATGCCTAAGGATGTACAGATCTTCCAAAATGTAAAATAGGGATTGTTTGTAGAGACTGACTTTTCTTTCAGATTCAAATCTTTGCCTTTAATAAAAACTTATGAGACATGCATCCCACTAAAAGTCAACAAGTTACATAAAATTTTGTATGTATTAGCTATAGACTATTGATTAAGAGTTACACTATGTCAAAATGGAAATTTAAGTATGTTATAAAATGTCATCATGATAGTCATGCTGCAAAATTATGTATAGCTTTTGATTTCTAATTTTCTGGATAAATATGTACCTGTTGCCATTCTATAGGAATTCAAATATTAGAACACCCATGATTATTAGAAAATAATGGTTCTATCTTATGTTGTAAGGTCCTTGATATTTAGATAAGACAATAATATCAAGCTTACTGCCTTTATTACAATGTAATATCATTAAACTTCTAGATGTTCAACAACTGAGGTTTGGAGGCCAAAAATTGAAAGATAAATGGTCTAAGATGATAGCCAATATTTTGGATCCAACCTTTTGAGGTCAATGAAGACCCAGGACGTAAGAGAAACTCTCTACATCTCATAGCTCAGTGAGTACCTGTTCTTATGACCAAGGAGATTGTGAGACCACAGAGGAAAGTGATCAGTGATATGTAGTGTACCTAAGGAGAGTCACCAGGAGAGAAAAATCTCCCAAGCTTGCACATAAAGCAATTTGGTCGAGCAATGGCCGTGACTCATCCAGATGGCTGACACTGACAGAAGTACTAACAGGTGCTGTGCATGGTTCCAAGGCAAATCCTGAGGAGACTTAACTGACCTTCATAGATAGAAAGAGATTAATTGTAACTAATACATCTTAACTTGGTCTTTAACATCCTGCAGAAAAGCATAACCATGAAATGTATAAAACAATGCCATAGTAATATTTTAGCCATAAAAAACTCAAATCATTAACATTCTGACAATTGCCAACTACACTGGTAACTGATCACTATTATGAATTAACGGACTGGTTAAATTGCCAAGTGAGGGACTTAAAATCCTTGGACTAGAAATCTTTATCCTAACCTCATAAATTCACTCCAAATGGAAAGAGTTTGACAATGAGTCCTACAGAGTCCTACAAACACAGCTTCTCCAATTTCAAATGACCACTGATTGCTTGCAACTACAAAACAAAAGAGGGAGATGTGGGGAGCAGCTGAAGCTGGAAATTGACTGCACATGCAGGTTAAAGCAAGGTCAGTCCTGTGAACACTGAAAGCCCAAAGTGAGCCCCATAAACAAGCTGTTCTAGCTCCATGTCAACAATTTATTCTAGCTCTGAGAACACAAGTTGCTCAGGCAAGTCATACAAAGTTGCAAAACAGAGGGGTTGAAATTGACAGTAACCTTCTGAGGGTATAAATAAGTGCACTGCAGTGGTTGAGCAGTTCCTTTCCTCCCATCAGGAGACAGGGCTCCACCTAACCTCAACTTTTATCTCTTTTCTTTATTTTCTCTATCATCTTGCTACTGTTCCCCCCAGGAACATCTAGAGCTGCAGCCGAAGGTGACACCCTGCACCTCTGAAGCAAACAAATGGGCTGACTGGAGCCATCTGCATCACAAGTAGCAAACAGAGCCCATCCACAGAATGAGAAAGAATGCTTGAAAGACATTTATCTGATAAGTGGCCAATGACTAGAATATAAAAAGAACCCCTATCATTCAACAACAGAAACCAAGCCAGTTGATTGGAAAAATGGGTAACCTGCATAGACATTCTTCCAAAAAGATATACAAACAAACAATAAGCATATGAAAATATATCAATGTCACTAACTATGCAAGAAATGAAAAATCAAAATTATAAACTAGCATCAGTAGAATGGCCACTATTCAGAAAATCATATGAAGCAAAACAAAACAAAAGTTAGCAAGTATTGGTTAGGATGTAGAGAAATGAGAATTCTTATGCATTATTGCTGGAAACAGAAAATGGTGTAGTCATTGTGAAAAAATAGCTTATTCATATTTATAACCCAGCACTCCAGGAGGCGGATACAAGAGGACTGCAAGTTCAAGCCCAGTCTGGGCAATTTCGTGACTCAGCCACACCCTGACTTAAAATAAAAATTAAAACATAAAGGGCTAAGAATATAGCTGCGAGGTCTCTGGGTTCAAATCTTAACTAAGAAAGAAAGGAAAAGGAAGGAAAGAAGGAAGGAAGGAAGGAAGGAAGGAAGGAAGGAAGGAAGGAAGGAAGGAAGGAAAGAAAGAAAGAAAGAAAAAGGAAGTTATCATCTCATCATTTGATTCAGAAATTCTACTTATGAGATATACCCAGAAATAGGGAAGAGGATCTTAACAGGTATGTGTCCACCTGTGTTCACTGTACCATCATTCACAGCAGCCAACAGGTGGAAGCAATGCACAAATAAAGATGTACAGATATCCATCAATGCATAAAAGAATGTGGTATGAATGCATAGTGGAATACTACACATCCTTATAAAGAAAATTCCGTCGGCTGCTATACAACAGATGAACCCTGAGGACATTATGCTAAGTGCATTGTCACAAAAAGACAAATACTGCATACTTCCACTTAAACGAAGTATGCACAGAAGCCGACTGCATAGAAATAGAAAGTGGGGGGATGGTTGCTAAGGACTGGTTTGGGGGAGAGTTTGGGCCCACAAGGGGCAGTAGGTATTATTGGTGGACAGAACTGCACTTTTGCATTAAGAACGTTCTAGGGTCTGTTGTACAGCTGTACACTTAGAAATGGTAATGGTGGTAAGTTTTATGATAAATTACTTTATAACAGGTGATAAGTTTTTCAAAATCCTCAAGCCTTCTCCTCAGTACTGCCTATTCTGTGGACCGTTCATGTCCCCAAAGTATGTCTCTATCTTTTACACCATATTTATTTATTAATTTTTGGGTGGTTGGTTAGTTGTTTTAGTTTATATCCCCACCTAGAATAAAATCTGATTAGCCCACAGGTTCCTGGTGCATTTCACAGATGATCCGTACCGGCAAGGACTCAAGAATGCTTCCTGAGTTCATTAATTCATTGCTGCTCAAAACGTTCCAAAAGTCACACTGCATCCAACAAATAAATAAAAGTGTAACATTTACACCACAACATAAAGTATAAACAGGAATGTATCAGAGAAATGCAGAGGCAAGGTATTTTAGGAGGAAGGAACAGCCCATGCAAAGGTCCAGAGGCACAAATGACCTTGTTCTCCCAGAGTGTGAGGTGGGGAGCAGGTTAAAGGCGGAGCCGGGATTGGGGTGGTGAGGTACAAAACGTTACACGGTAACAAAACCCTCAGTAATTGATATAAACATACAATACCTAAAATCAAAATGAATGCAAAATATTCCACGCAGGCCAAAAATTAAACAAACCCAGCCTTAGTGAGAGTGCACTGCGGAGCCGGCTATAGTTTGAGGTGAAGGAAAACACTTCGTGCTCCTATTTACATGTTTGTATGTAATCTGAGTGGTCAGTTTATTCCAGAGCACTGAGATAATTAAAATGTTATTGACAAACTGAAATGTAACTTTATTAAAGCACTATTTGAGCTCTAAAGATGTTTTGTATACCCTCAAATAGAACTTATTGTCATTTGGTTTCCTGGAAGCAAAAACAATAATGTTTTTAAAATCTACTTCTTTGCCTCTCCAATTTCCATGCTCAACAATTTCTCCTGACAATTGGAGAGTTTTAAATGACTTTTAAAAGCAGGTTTGTTTGGACTTGTCATTATCTCAAGTTCTAGTATCTGCTTGTTATGAAATTTTTGAGTGATTCCGAGTTTTTCTTTTTCTTTCTTTCTTTCTTTCTTTCTTTCTTTCTTTCTTTCTTTCTTTCTTTCTTTCTTTCTTTCTTTCTTTCTTTTTTTAATTGGTACCAGGGATCAAACTCACTACTGCCTGCTTGCAAGGCAGATACTTATGCCGCTGAGCTAAATCCCCAGCCTTCTTTTTATTTTTTTTTCTTTTTTGATTTTGAGTTTTTTTTTAAATCATGCATTGAAACATTATGTGTCTTGGTTACAGAAATTTGTGGCATCCCTTAAATTGTGCATGCCAGGCAAGCACCTTACTCACCTGACCTTAATTCCAGCGCATAGTGAGTATGATCTGAGACCCAGCAAGTGTGTGGGAGCTGTGTGCTAAACAGTTTGGCTGTATTCTTTAGGTTAGCCTTTGGATCTAATTTAGCCCACTGGCTGTTTTTGTAAATAAAAGTTTTATTGGAACACAGTCATACTCCCCACTAGACATATGCACTATAGCTGTTTTCCTGCTGTAGTAGTGTAGCCCGAGCTCTAACAGCCACTTGTATTGTCTACGAGGACAATATTTACTACCCAGCCCTGTACAATGGGTGTAGGGTAGCAAACACACATTCAGGTGCAGAGGAACTGAGCTTAGTAGCTTTTGGAAGATCACTTGGGTGGGGGACAGGGAAGGTGAGGAGGCCCAGGAAAGGAATCCTGTGTTCTTAGCAATGAGGGAGTCAAGCTGGAAAGGGGACAGATGTTGAAGAGGAAGAAGATACACAACACGATGACATTTTGGCTGTGACAGAAGGGAGGACAGAGAGGCAGGCACTCTGCTCCTGCGCGGCCTGGGGGAAGTGGGGTGGTAGGAATTGTCTGAGGTCAGTGAGATGGAACAGCACTGGTCAGGAGCTTATGGGTGGAGTGGGGGAAAACTGGGCAACACATGGCAGAGCAACCGGAGGCCGACACAGGAAAGATGTCCCGTGTCACTCACTCACCTGTGAGGCCGAGCCACTGGTGGTGTCTTGACCCCTCATTCTTGCTGCTGGCCTGGAAGATTTCTTTCTGCAGGACCATGCTCTGAATGAAGACACCAGGGGGCCATTCAGCCTGGTGGGAGTCCAGGTCCTGGGCACCCTGCCCCCTGCCCCCCAGCCACCCTTTTCCTATTAAGGTGGTGGGATGGGGCTGAAGCTGGTGGGGCTGCCTTCATGTTGGAGCTCTCCAGAAGGCACAGTCATTTGTGTGTGATCATGTTGCAGGAGTCTGGGAGGCTAAGGCAGGAGGATCACAAGTTTGAGCCCAGTCTGGCCAATTTAGCAACTTAGTGAGACTTAGTCTCAAAATACAAAAATTGGGGGGAGTGCTGGGAATTTAGCTCAGTGCAAAGGCCCTGCATTCAATTCCCAATAGTGGAAAAAAATAAAAATATTAAAACAACCTAAAGGTGCTCTCCCGAGCTCCTGGCAGTTTGCCTTAGCCTCGGTCCCTCCTGCCTTGGGCCCATCACCTGTCATCTTCTGGGGACCCCTCATGTTTCCCAGGTCAATGCTCACATGACAAAGATGATACAGAATAACAGGAAGAACAGGGTTGCGGCGCCGGCTCCCGCAATGGCCCCCAGTGTCACTCCAGCCAACTCCGTCCCTCTCGGTGGAGGCTCCTCTTCATCTGCTGACAGATGAGAACCGTTGTGCTGATTCACTGTGTATAATCCGCCTGCCCTTCCTCCCACTCTCTGCAGGACCCTAAACTTCTGCTTCCCTGCTGCTTTCCTGGAAAGGAGAACCGGGGAGGATGGGGCGGGAGAGCTCAGCAAGACTGGGGGAGGAGAGCCAAGCATATAAATGCTGGGTGCAGCTTGCTTTTATTAAAATTTGATAATTTTGTTATCATGGAATATACTTTGCATTCATTTTTGGAAGATTTTTTGCATCCTAGTATGATTATTTCCATTGATTGCTAAAGTTTTGTTTTCATGGTAGTTCTGTACGATTGTTGCTTTTGGTTTTTGGATTCTCCTTAAGTTCTGTGTAAATATCCCATGCTATTCCTGGTCCACAAAAGGACCTTGACACCCCCAGACCCCTATCTTAGGCTCCAGCCCCTGGCTCCCAAGAGCTCACTCTGCCCTTCCTCCAGCCTCACCCTACGCCATGCCTTGGTCCTGCAGGAAGAGGACATTGAGGCCTGGGCAGAGGAAGAGTCCAGGCCTCACAGCAGAGCCAGCACAATGCTAATTCCACCCCCACCCCACCCCACGAAGGTGGGCTGCTGTCTAGAGCAGGGGCTTCTCTGTCCCAGCCCACCAGTCACTCACTCGGCAGAGACCAGTTCAGCAAGATATGCTGCGAGCCCAGGGAGTTCTGTGCTCGGCAGGTGAGCTTTCCTTCACCCCTGAGGTCCTCTGGAGTCAGCTCCAGCACCCCAGGGTTCGCTGGCTCAGAAGGACACAGAATCAGGTTCCCCCAGGACCAGGTCAGCCTAGCCGGGGGATGGCTGTCGACCGCACAGAGCAGGCGCAGAACTTGGCCCTCCAGGACCAGAAGAGAGGAGCCATTCTCCAGGGCTGTGGGTGCTGTAGAGAAGATTCAAGAGGTCAGAGTGATGACGAGACCCAGAGAAAGAAGGGTGCTGGACTCTAGAGAAAGAGACAGACTCTCAGACATGGACCGAAGTGCAGGAAAACATATGCTTTCACCCTGTGAGGGCAGAGATAGAACTCTGTCCCCATCAGTTCAGGACAGCTTGACCCTCACGTTCAAAATTAGAAAAAACAGGAGACCCAGCTGTATTTTATATTTAGAAGCTGGTCACACACACACACACACAAACACACCCACATACTCACAACTACTCATCACATGTTTCTGTTAGAAAAATGCAGTTAGTGCCACTGGCCCAGAGAAGCAGGCACCATAGCCATGGAGAACCAGGGCCGCATGCACTGCTGACACCCTGTGAGCTCTCTGACCCTCGAAGGAACAGACCAGGGCTCAGCAGGCTGTTGTGGTGACTTCTGGGACCAGATTGCTGTATGTCCTGAGTGTGTGTGTGTGTGTGTGTGTGTGCCTGTGCGCATTTGCGCGTCTCCTCCTGCACTTGGATGGAAGCTACTGCGGGGATAAAGAGCAGGAGGAGGATAGGGAGCAGTCTGGAGCTCAGCGCCCCATTTGTGAAAGCTCCCTGACCTTGCAGAGGCTGAGGCTTCTGTGCCAGAGTCTGAGGGAGACAGGAAGGGAGGGGCTGGTGGGGACAGGTGTTCAAAGTGACCATGGGGCTGTGGGTGGGAAGAGCCACTGGGCCCCAACGAGGGATCTGTGTGACCCGCCTGCATCCCGGGAAGGAGGTCCAGGCCCTGGCCGGGCTGAAGAGGCCCCGTGCCACCCACCCCAGCTGCAGGGAGGCCCGTACCTGAGCTGGCTCCCCGGGCCATGATGGTTACAGTCAGGTTCTGTGGGGGGTCTGGGGCAAGGAGACACAGCAGGGCGGTCAGCGGTGAGGCTGAGGGCTGCATCGTCCCTGTCCCCAGGAGCTGCAGAGGTGGGGAGGGCTGGAGGCCGCACCCTCTTGATCCTGCCCTACCGGGGCTCCAGGACTCAGCCCCCAGTCCCGACCCAGCGGCTCTCAGCCCCCAGGGATCCCCCCTCCCGCAGCTGCCCCGCCGTCTTCGCCCCGCTCTCACAGGACACACTGAGGTGCACCGTCGTCCTCCTGGTCACACTGACTCCGGGCAGAGTCACCTGACAGGTGAGGTTGGTGCGGTGGTCCTGGGGCCTGGGCGTGAGGGTGAGCACTGGGGAGCTGGTGACTGTGGGATGCAAGTGGGACACAGAGGCCCCCACCCAGGAGAACATGGGGGGTGTCCCTTGCTCACAGGCCCAGGACGCAGAGCAGGTCAGGTTGCTGGGGCGGCCGGACACCAGGGTCCCAGAGATGAGGATGTTCGGGCGGTGGGTCAGGTCTGGGGAGTAGAGGGGACAGAGGGTTTGAGGACCAGGTTCTGAGGCGTGGCCTTGAGGCAGCTTGGGTCCTGCCTGAGCTCCTCCCACAGCCCTGATGCTCAGCCCCTGGTCCCCAGGGCTGGTCCATCCCAGCTCCACCACAGCCCTGTGACTTCCCCTCCGGCTGCTGCCCGAGCCGGCCTTACCCATCACCCGCACAGACATTGGGTAATCTATGTAACTATAGCGTGTGTTTCCTTTCTCCAGCCGAAAGTAAAACGACCCCTCGTCCTTCTTCTTGGCATATCTGATGTCCAGGGAGCAATTGTTGTCCTCGGGGTCCCCAGTGAGGAGGAATCGACCCCTGGTTTCCTCCCACACCTGTCGTTCTGGGTCATTCGTGGCCACCGGACCACTCCAGCGTCGTAACCTGTCCGGGTACCGGTACCAGTAGCCGTAAACCGGGCCCAACCGAGTCCCATCTTCAGATCGGTAGGTGAACTTGCAGGGCACATGGACACACAGGCCCTTCTGTACCGTCACCGAGCTATTCACTTCCAGGTAGTAAGCCTCTAGGCTCGCCCCTTCCTGCGCCCAGAGCAGCAGCAGCAGCGCCTGCAGAGGCAGCAGCAGCAGCAAGTCCGGATGGAGCTGCATCCCGCCCTGGGAGTCCGCTCCTGGGATCTCTGCTCTGAGGAACCCAGAGCCGGAGCCTCACAGCAGGCCCCCACAGGAAGAGCGGTGCCTCCTTGGGGGCGGAGCTTCAGACTGGGCTCCGTTGGGGGCCCAGCCATCATCAGCTGGCCGCCACCCATGGCCACTAGGCACTCCCATCTCATCCCCACTCAGGGACCCTGTCTTCTCCCTCCCTGCTGATGTCCCTCCCCTTTTCTCTGCAGTGTGAAAATGGGTTCCCTCTGAGCAGACCCCTGAGCCCTACCTGAGACTGTCAGCATTTGTGCAGTCTGGGGTGGGACCCAGGGACAGGATAGACAGAGAGGCCAGGTTGGTCTTGTGAGCAGGAGGCCTCTCCTGACCTGCTCCACAGCTCCAGGCTGGGCACACTCTCCTCACACAGTAAAGTCAGCATAGCAGACCTGGGCAATGTCCCCAAAGGCCACCACCCAGTGGGGAGACCATAAATCTTCCAGGACACCCAGGACCCTCAGTGTGGGGCAAGCAGGTGGGGTGTAGGGTTGATCTCACCCAGGTTGTATGCTCAGTCCCAGTAAGGTTGAGCAGAGAGGGTGCTGGGTAGGGGTGCACATTCTGAGTGCTAAAACACAATGAAGACCTGAGGAGGAACTCAGTTCAACTCAGGTCTGAGGAACTAAGGTTTACAAGAGGCCTCATCACTGTTGTACAGCCAGACTTGGTAGGGAAGAAAGTCAAGAGGGAACGGGCATATTTTGAAAAGAGTAAACGTCTTTGTTTTGCGAGACTGAATTGCATGCTGGGAATGGAGCTCAGTGTTATGGCTTGTACAGATGTCCCCAAACACCTCACACTCTCGTGGCGGGGCTCCCAGGAGGTGACTGGGTTTGAGGGACATGATATTCATCAGTGGATTGGTCCACTGATGAGTTTGTAGTAAAATGTGACGACAGGTAAAGCCTGGTCAGAGGAGGTAAGTCCCTGGGGCATGACTGGGAAGGGTCTGTCTCCCCCACTACACTGATAGCTCTCTGCTTCCTGTTTGCTCCGCCATATACTGTTTCTCCTCTTCAATGCCCGTCTGCCATGCTACCATCTTGGAGCCAGTCAACTATGGACTGAAATCTCTACAAACTGTGAGCAAAAATAAACCTTTACTCCTTTGAGATGTGAGTTTGAAGTAGTTTGTCCCAGCAACAAAAAAATAACTAAGACATGGAGCCTTACACACACTACACAAGCACTGCATCACCGAGCTACACACTTATCCCTTAAGATAGATTTCCTCACCACTGCTGTGTCTCACTAGCTTGCCACCTCATTACCCCAGAGCACGGTGGGTCTGCCCTGAGGAATCCAGAGAGATGAAGTGAGGAGTGCCAGTCTTGTGGCACTCCTTTCATAGAAGCACACACTCCTGCATCTGACAGAAGATTATTTTTAACTGTCTGGCAAGGACTGGGAGGAGGTGGTGGAAACTCTGGGAGATGGAGCCTGCATTGGTTCCTGTCAGAATGTTTTGGAACTTTGTGAGCAGGAGCGGGGGGTGAGAATATATGACATGTAGATGAAAGTCTCCTAGAAAACAACAGCAAGAGAGGGACTACCACACGTGCTCCAAGATCACTCAAGTTCCCCTTTCGTATTGCTACAACCCCTCCTCCCTGAAGGAGCCCCAAATTTACTTTAGCACCGATTGCTGCCTTGCCTGGAGATTTTGCCATCTGAGGTAACATCTTGAATGCTAAAGCTTTGAACATGCTGGACTAAAGACTTTACATGCAGAAAAGTACACTGGCTTCTTCCATTCAATTTCGTGGATAGTTCCATGCTACACCATTCCCTCATCAGAACCATTATCCATCACCTTGGGGAGAGGCTGTGATGTTTTAATCAACTGTGGTAATTGAGAAGGGGAGGTGCGGGGGTTATGCATGCATAGCTAGAAATTCATGCATATGCACACACACATGCATGCACATGCGTGCAAACACACACATGCATGCTCACAGCTTCTTAGATGTTCAGCTGGTGTTTCATCCTGCAACTCTTCTGAGTCCCTCAATGTGCCCAAACTCTTTCTCATATAGGAACAGTTGCAGCCTCCCAATGATCAGCCCAGTTGGGTCATCGCCCATCTGTTTCCTATGGCCCCCAGCTTGTAGAGAAAAGCAGAAGAATAGGAAGGAGAGATCGGGGGAGGCCACAGAGAATCCACACCGCAAAGAGGAACTTGGGACACAAGTCAAGAGAGCTGGAAGGCCCTCTAGAACCACTTCCCAATTTTCAGAAGGTCCTGCTGGGGTTGAGCATGGTCTGAATACTCATATCTCTCCACAAGTTATAAGTTGAAATCCAAATGGTCAAGGTGAAGACCACAAGAAATGGGATCCTGTAGTTGGTAATTTGGCCATGGAGGAAGAGCCCTTATGAATATGATTAGCAATTTGATAGAAGAGTCCCCAGAGAGCTCATCTGTCCTTGCCACCATTGGAGGACCCAACAAGAAGGCATGATCTATGTGAAACCATGCCCTCACCAGACACTGAACCTGCTGGTGCCTTGATTTTAGACTTCCTAGCCTCATAACTGTAAGGAATAAATGTGTCTCATTTATAAGCCACCTGCTTTATGGTGTCTTGCTTAAACTGCTGAAACAAACTAAGACCGCAAAGTAAATTGCCCCTGTCACACTAGTGATTGTCTTTTGTGTCCTGTCTACCAGTAGAGCCATCTCACCAATTTCTGTCTGCCCTAAATTGATTGGCTAGGAGGGAAGAATTGTCAAGTTTGTATCACAGAATGATGGAGGAAAATTTTTATTCATTCATTCATTCACTCTCTCACTCATTCATTTACAGCCAGGTGGTTCACATTCAGCCCGTGCCTTGCAGTTTCCAGCCAACGGGTAAGTGGAACAGTTCCACTGTTCCTGTGAGAGGCAGCAGTGTTTAGTTGGAAAACAGTCACTGGACAATCCCCAGTGTCACAAGGTAGCTGACCATGATGAGGGGAGCACAGACTAGGGATAGGTAGGGATCTCACAGTACCAGAGGGGAAAGTGAGTTCTTAGTAGAGAATGGGCAGAGTGAACATGGCAGGGACTTTTGGTCAGTCAGGAAGAATCTGGGTTCCACAAGTGATTCTGAGATAGAGGATGTAGCTGGACCCTTTGCACTGCATTCCCAGGTCGTCTCACTCTCCCACTGCACAAGCTGATCCTCAGCCATGCTCCAAATTCTGTGTGTGCCCCACCTGACTCTACCCAGAAGAGGGTGCCCCATCTGCTCAGTACAGACTCTGGCTCTGAGGATGCCTAGGCAGGATGACTGCACTGTTGGAGGGGTTTGAGGTCCACAGCTCTGTGCAGGGTCTAATCACAGAGATGGGGGCCCAAAATCCGGCACCAAAGCATCAACATGTCAGGTGTGCTGAACAATGACAAGGTTTCCCTGGACGGAACCACTCAGGATACAGCAGCTCTTTCTCCTCCAATTTCTGCCCCAACCTCAGGGTGCTGGGGGGTGACTTCAAGCTGTTGTCCCAGGGCACTGGGCTGTTGTTTCCCATTTCCAGGATGACAAAGGTGGAGCCTGTGTGCTGTTCCTTTACATACATGTTTCCATTGACTCCTCCCCACACTCTTGAGCAAGTAGGACAATCCCTACCCCCTCCCATCAGACAGAGGAGACAGCGGTTATGTCACATCACTGAGATGAGCACACAACTCAGCAGCCTGTGGAAGCTGTTTTATGACCTGTGAAAGCAGCCACAGACCTGGGTCCTACTGACCATCACCCTTGTGACTTGCTTAGCTTCTTTCCTCTTGTGGCCACTTTTAACCTGGAAGCACCCAGGGACAGGATTCTGAAGTGCTGCTCCAATGTGGCTGTGGATAGAACACAGAACTTGATAGGGTCTTCACAGTAGGCTTGAAATTACAACTTAAAACAACCCTTTTAATACTGAAGGTAGGCAAGTTAGACAAGTGACTTCCAAGTTTGCCTTTTCCCTGTTCTCTAATGGACTATGTGGGCTACTTTTTCAGTAACATACTGCTGCACATCAAAGCACCCCAAACTCGTTTCATTGTATCTTAACCTGCTGTTAACCGGCTAGATCCCAGCTGAGTGGGTTTCACTGCTAGCTTTGCTCTGGGGTTTTTCAGGGAGTTACACTGAGATGGTGACATTCACTGGGCTAGACATGTGACAACTGCTGGGCACAAAGGAGGGTAGCTGGGGTCAGTCAGTAAAAGCAGGAGTCACTGGGTCCTGGTACAAGACTGGTGGCCCAGGTGGGCACAAGTGGCCCAGAGTGAACTGTATAGTGCTGTGCAAATCACCCAGGAAAGTGGCATTCCTAATCTTTCTCCCCCACTCAGGCACTGTCCCACAATCTGATGCCCTGTCTCCTACAGTCTCTTGCCTTTTCATAAGAGCTCTGTCTTGCCAGGGTAAAGGATAGGATAAGGCTCATCTCTTTACTCACAATGACTTGTGACTGTGTGTGTGTGTAAGACTAAATATAGTCTTTCTGATGCAGTAACAAATGACTTGAGGCTGGCACCTTGTAAAGAGTGAAAGTTTATTTGGCTCACAGCTTTAGAGGCTTGGAAGTGAAAGAGCATGAATCAGTATCTGCTCTGCAAGGGTGAGGTCCTTCTTACTGCCATGTAATGGCAAAGAGCACCACATGATGGGACAGAGCAAGTAGCCCAGCTGGAGTCTCTGCTTCTCTTCTTATAAACCTACTATTGCCATGATGAAGTCCCCAAACTCGCAATCTTAGATAATCCTAATTTCCTCCCACTTAGACCACCTCCGAAGACTCTTTAAGGTGACTTCAGTGGTTAAGTTTCCAACCCACAGACATTTGAGGAAAACAAAATCATAGGGCTTGAGTTCTGTTTCTCTGGGGAAACCAGACTCACACAGCCAGTGATGAAGCTGACCAACTAGGCAAGGTCTCATGGCCCACGTTCTGATACCCACACAGCCTCCCTGGGGATAGGAGCCCCTGGCAGGTGTCAGCGTGAGACTAGCGAGAGGGCAGGCACATCTGTGCTCCCCAGAGTCCATGCTGCTGCCCTCAGGGTGCACAGAGAGGGCAGCTGCAGTGGAATCAGGAGACCCGTAGGGCTGTTTATCATCGCTGTGGTCGGGGATGGAGATTCCTGCTCCCAGACACAGACAGCATGGCCTTTATTCACAGCTGCAACCCTGGGAACACTGGGTTTCACTCTTCCTAACATAGGTGACCACATGAAAGTGCAGATTTGTGGGGGAAAGAGGACCAACCTGATATGCAACAGAAACTAAGCAAAGTTTGAGTTTAAAAAACAAAACAAAACAAGGTGACATCAGGGTGGCTGGAAAAATGTCCCTAAGGTTTGGTCCCTCCACCAGAGTGCTGGGATAGGAACAGTGGGAACAAGCTTGGGGAGGGGCACAGATGGTCACTAGGAGTGTGAGTCGAGTTTCCAGAGTGGAGAAGAAGAATCTCACTGAGGCCTCACAGCCCTGAGCCGCTGGTTACTTCCAGGCCTGCAGAACAAGCACAAGTCTCAGATCAAAGTTAGCCCTTTAATTTTAATTCTAGGGAGAGCAGAACAGCTCAGGATGTCTTAGAAGTTGAGGGCCTATCACTGGACCCCCTGAAGTGGGGTAGTCCTGCTCACCACTGGGGAGGAAGCTGAATATGAAGAGAAAGTCGGCTCCCACGCCAGTCCCCCAATCAAGGTGAGGACCAG
Organism: Cavia porcellus; assembly: GCF_034190915.1. Lineage (NCBI taxonomy): Eukaryota > Metazoa > Chordata > Mammalia > Rodentia > Caviidae > Cavia > Cavia porcellus. The sequence goes on along the minus strand of NW_026947490.1, from coordinate 29,216,432 downwards.
GGACCAGGAGCCCTCCAGCTTCTCAGCCTCACAGATGCAGGAAGAGGGGCCTCCTGGGAAAGGGGATGGGGACACTGCTCTGCCCTCAGGCCTGGCCTCCCTCCCCCCATATGAAACACCTGCCAGGTTGAGGCCCCAGCTCCTGTGCTGCAATGATGCTGCACAGAGAGGCTCACGGGAAAGTGCCGGGAGCCCAGTGGGTGCTGAGCCTGGCAGTGACTCCCCCTCCATCCTCAACCCCTACACGGGACAGCCCCAGCACCCCAGATCTGGAGACCAGGTAGAGACTTAGGGTTTTTCCCTTCCAGGTCCAGCTCAGGTCAACCTCGCACACCAGAAGTGTGAGTCTGGGCCTCCAGGACAAACAGTGATGTACCATTGCTCAGTGTCTTCTGGACTGGGGGTGTGTGAGAGACACCACAGAGGGCGAGGCTGAGTCCTGCTTGCTTCCCACAGAAGACCCTCACTTTCCATGCTAACGGAAATTGGACATGTGACTGTCAGGCCCAGGGACATAGACACCCAAACCCAGCCCTCAGAAGTGGCTCAGAGACTCTAGGAAGAGAGAGGCAGAGCTGAGGGGGGAATTCAGGGCCTAGTCATGTGAGTACACAGCAGGAGGGAATCTCAGATGGAGAGATGATGTGCTAAATACTGAAACGGATGGAGGGAATCATGAGGGCCACGGGGATGTGGGAGGACCAGGGGCGCAAGGAACCATGTGTGCCGCAGCATGAGAAACACGAGTGTGGTGGAAAAGGGGGCAGTTCCTCAGCACAATTTCTGAAGGTTTTCTCCCGTCTCTGCTGCCATCTCCTCTGCTCATCGCTGGATGGGGGATCTATACTGAAGGCATCTGACAACCTCCACCAGCTCTTTTTGATGAAGACTTGAATCCAACTTGGCTGACACAGTTGGGATTTGTAACTGAGCTTGTGACAGCTAACTTGAAGACCTATCATGACCACTGGGTGGCTACACCGCCTGTACAAGCTGCGTTCCTGATTAGTGAGCCGAAAAAATAGATGCTAAAATCTGTAATTTAATATCCTATGGAGTCAAATAATAAGCACATCAGACTAATATCTACCAGAAGAATTTAGTAGTAAATTTTCTTTGAATACTATATATAAATAGCATAAATAATTTTAATATACTAGTCATGATATATGCAGTATTTTAAAATGACTTTAATTCAGTTAAAACATTTTATTTCAAAGAATGAATAACACTGATAAAAACCCTACATTGCCGGGCATGGGCACATGTGTATAATACCAGCACTTGGGAGGCTGAGGCTGGAGGATTGCCATGGATTTGAGGCCAGCCTGAACTCCATAATGAGATTCTGTCTTCAACCCCCCTTACCCCCAAAATTAAGGGATTTTCCCAAAAGAAAAGTCATGGCCTTATAATTACACTATTGTAGAATGTTTAATTTCGATGGATGCAGGTTGTCTATAAAGACCACTTAATTATATAAATTGCCTTATGTAATAGAGAACAAGATACAATTATAAATTTCCCAGAGTTGGTGCACTAAATTGTTGCTTTTCCAGTGAGGACTCTAGGTAGTCCCCTTGGGTGGTCAGGGTTTTTTTGACTGGATGTTAGTAAAAAGGCATCTGTTTAGTATCTTTACCCTTTGTTACTCTGGATTGCTGGATTGAATCTCATACTCAACTTTTCTGCACTCTGGAAATTAGCTTTATTTTAAGGAAATCTATATCTACTTTAAAAGACTGCATATAGAAAAAAATCACCGCCAAATCTTTTGGATATTATCATAATAACACAGGGTTAAAAATCAATCATGAAAAACCAGACCTGTTCCCCATTGTGTCATTCTTTTTTTTTTTTTTTTGGTCTTTTTGAGACAGGGTCTCATGGTGCAGTTCAGGCTGGCCTTGAGTCCACTTTGTAGCCCAGGCTGGTCTTGAACTCGCAACGATCCTCCTGCCTCAGCCTCCCGAGTGCTGGGATTACAGGCGTGAGCCACCACGCCCGGCTACCCCATTGTGTCATTCTTTATCTCTTCTACAGCATGATTTTTAAAACGTCTGCATCTTCGATATGTTGTGTATATTAATACTATATTGTTTCACCTTTCCACCCTGAATTCAAGTGTGTTAAAATAAATGGAACATTTTAACTTAAAAGAGAGAGAGAGAGAGAGAGAGAGAGAGAGAGAGAGAGAGAGAGAATCCCACCTTCCTGAAGTTCATGTTCTCTAAGACATATGAGGGAGTTGAGTAAGGTGTGTGTAAGGTGTGGAGTTTGGATTCTGGTAGAAGGGGAAGTGCAATGAATTCATAGCCCCACAAAGGGGCCTTATGTGTCTACATTGTCACATTCTCCTTTTTAACTTCTTCAATCAGCAAGAAGAGAGAAAACGCAGAATTGTGAAATCAGAATATTAGGGTTTCTCTGTTTGCAACATATCCCGTGTTTTCTGACTGGAAGCTACACAGATGTTGGCACTTTATATGCCAATGCATTCATCACAAGTAAAAGAATTTTTCATCTTGGCAAAAGGGATTTTACAAAAGAATTATGGAACATCATGCATCATAAAGAAGAGCTGAAAGATCTGTTGGAGAAGATGGTCCTCTGTAAGTCTCTGATACTCTTACTCATTTTGCTAGGTACACATAAAGTCTGGTACAGCGACTTGTCTTCACCTAGACAAGTTCTCTGAATTGTGTTTGCAGTCAGAAACCTTGGTGGGTAAGATAATATCTCCTTCCAGGACAAAGAGCAAGCTCATTTACCCCTGGCTATAAAGGAATGTGATTCTCCAGCTTTCTAGTTTTGCCACTTGGGGACCTAAAGCTGAGACTGAGGTTTCTCTGAGACTGAAGTTTATCTGAGAGCTGAGCTGAGCTGAGACTGAGGTTTTTCTTTGTTCGATCAACAGGGTTTACTAACACCCAGTCCTTATTCCCATATGTGCAACATAGGGCACGATGGAGGCCCTTGAAAGTTCTATTTACAGACAACAATGATGCAATCAAGATAGTGATAGAGGAGGAAGAAGATCTGGAATGAAAATGTTTTGCAAAGAACAGAATTATTTTTAAGTGTCAAAACTATTGAGAGCTTATTCTAAGTCAAGTACTCTTCTGGGTGAAGAAAATAGGAAAAATACTTCCACCATGTTTTAGGGTCAGTAAAGACTTTCCCTGAGAATAGGCAGTGAGGAATCATTGCCCAGGGTCCCAGAGCTGGGCAGATATAGAAGGAGTACATCCAGGCTAGCCCCCTGCTTCTCTGCTTCGGGACATGTCACTGTGTGACAGTGGCTAGAGATGCATCATGTAGGCAGGAGAGTTTGCTAACTAACCAGAGAGGTGTCAACTCATGATGACACTGAAGGAATCGGTGGGAACCTTGTGGATTTCTAATGTCATCGTGAAGAGTGGCATGCGTCTAGAGTAGGGGAGGTGAAAGAGTGAGCTCCTGGATTGAGAAATCATTCCTGTGTGGTGAGATGAGAAACACCAAGGTGCAGAGGAGGGCAGAGTGAGATGAGAAACACCAAGGTGCAGAGGAGGGCAGAGGCCAAGAGACTAGGAGGGCACCAGGGTGAGGGTCCTAAGGGAAGAGAAAGAGGGTAAAACATGATCTGCAGGAGCAGGCGTGCACATGTTGGAAAAGGAAGTACCTGAGCCATTTTCAGGGAAGGAAATTTATGAAACTCATTGTTTCTGGGGTGCAGTGTATTAAAAGGAAACATCTTTTGTAATTCTAGGGATCTTCATTTGGAGAATGATAGCAGTTCTATCATTAAGAGTAGAAAATATGATAATGTGGGGCTTCCAGTAGACTGGAGAAGGCAGAAATCTGTGACAGTCATCAGGGGACAATCATAAGTAAGTAATGATCAGAGGGGGAAAGGACCATGGCTGAGCTGTGGAAACTCACTTCCAAAGGACCATGGGCTGGGAGGAATAAGGGATAAACACAGAAAGGTAATCAGTAGTCTTTAGACAGATTCCTCAGAGGGAGAGAGACAGACAGAGAGAGAGAGAGAGAGAGAGAGAGAGAGAGAGAGATTGAGAGAGAGAGATTGAGAGAGAGAGAAAGATCCACTGACCTCAAGTCTCCAGAGGCCATGATTATTCAGGATATTTTTCAGTATGAAGATGTAGAACCCTAAGACATGGCCTCAAATTACCTTGAGAGCCTGGGTGAACCAAATTCAGCAGAAACTAAAGAGTAGCAACAGTCTGTTGTGAACCTAGATTAGAAGTGAGGAGTACCATCAGCAACTTCAGAGAAGACCAGACTGGAAACTCCTCGATTACAAAGTGTCCACAAGTTATGCCTTGACCAGTTTACCATGTATAGACTGTCCTGCCAAGATTCCTAGTTATTGCCAGTCCATCTCTACTGCATTTCCTAGAATACATAAATTCCTCCACTACCAGCCACTCAGGGAAAGACTGAGCTTGCCTCCTGTCTGCTTCTTCAAGCAGTGTTACAAGTTGGGTAATATGCCATGCCCCATCATGCCTTTTCACAGAAAGGGTGTCAGCCAGATTCTGTGGAACACCTAGAACACAATGATTTAGCAAAATGGAACTGGTCTTGAGCAGGATCTCCTATCCAAGGTTCATGGGCATTGGGAAGGAAGTGGCACTGATATCCTTCCAGAATCCAGACATAAACTACCAAAAACTCTGACCTCTTCATTTCACTTTCTCTTCGCTCAGGGACCCAGAGGTTGTAGTCCCTCTCTCAAGGAAGTGATGGACAAGAGTCTTCTTTCTGTGGTCACAACAGGCTGTGAATTTCATGCAATGGATGAACCAAATGACTTCAAGGTAGCAGCAGGAAATGAACACTAAACTTTATAGATTCCTTGGAGCTTCAGATATGAGTGAGTGCTGAATCCATGGGAATGAAGGAAGGACCCTCTCAGAAGGTCCTGGCATAAATCCTGTCAGACTCTCCAAGTTTCCAGGTTCTAATGACCATAGTACATAAAAGTCAGGTGTCTGGAAGGAAGGGAAGGGAAGAGGAGAGAGGAAGCAATGTGGGCACCTGAGGGGAACACCAGACTGTAATCCTTAAAGTGGCCTCTGTCTCAAACCTAGAACTCTATAATTTCTGCATCCTAAGAGTGGTTAGGATTAGGTTGGACTTCTCCTTGGTGAAAAATTTTGATTTGAGATTTTGCATATCTTGTCCCCAATCCCACTTATCATAGTGAAAACCAGAGTCATCCTGTGCCTTGAATAATTCTGAGGACCCTCCTCCCTACTTGATCCCCAGTACAGAAGATCACTGTCAACATGTCCTGGTTACAGTGAAGGTGATGTCAAGAGTTGCAGAGATCAGGTTGAGGAGCAAGATCTTCTCCTGGGGGTGTCAAGAAAGATTCTCATTAGGGAAAACTTTGAGCACCAACATAAATGCAAAGAAGATCCTATAAAGGGAGTCAGTATCTAGCACCAAGACATGCATGTGATGAAATTCAAGATCATCAAAGCTCTGGCCAAGAAAGGTGTATTCATTATCTACTGCTGCATAATAAATTATTTCAAGACTGAGTGTCTAAAAAAAAAAAAAAAAAGCATTATCTCATGGTTCCACTGGGCCTGGGATCAGATTGCAGCTTGGCTGGTCATGTGACAGAGGGTCTGTCATAAGCTGTGATTTAGTAGCCAACAGATGCTATAATCTTTATGAGGCTTACAGGATGAAATTCCAAGAAATTTGCTGGTTGCTGGCAAGAATCAATTCCTCAAAGCATTGAACTAAAGGCTTCAGTTTTGCATTGGTGGTTTTGCTAAACTTCCCTCAGCACCTGGAAACATAGGCTTCTCCAAAAGGCAGCTCACAGTATGATCTGCCTTCATTGCAGCGAGAAAGAAGGGAGCAAACAAGGCCAAAGTCAGCCTTTCATAAAGCGACCTTGATGGTACATTTACCACCTTAGAAGCAAGTAGCTGGGCCCATTGCACACTGGCGGGAGGAGATTAGCCAAGGGCATGGTTGTGCTTTGGATGTGATTTGTCCCCTAGGGGTTCACAGACTGAATGCTTAGTCCACAGTGTGCAGATATCACAGGAGATGGGACCTTAAGAGGCAGGCCTGGAGAAGGTTATTGGAGCGCTGCCCTCAGAAGAGATGAATGGAGGATTTATGGGATTTTAGTTCACAGAAGAGGGAGTTGTTAGAGCTTGCCTCATGCACTTAACCACTTTTGCATGTGACCAGTTCCTGTTTCAATTTTGTACCATTTGGGACCCAGCCAGTTCTACTTGATACTTCTATCCTTTAAAATTGCAGACCAAATAATCCTATCTTCTTAGCAGAATAGCAAACCTCAGATATTTTGTTACAGAAACCGATAATTAGTACACAAACATGAATAAAAGAGAGGAATCATAAAGCCCATCTTTGAAGTTTGCCTGTAATAATCATGTATAAACAGTAAGGATCTGTCCTTGAGTGGAGAGTGGGCTTGGAAAGAGGAGGGAGGATGAAGCACCCTTAAGGCAATGATCACACAAGGTCCTAAAAATCAAGCCAGAGAATTCAGAGAAGAAGCAGATGTGAGGATTCAGGGCAGGGAGACAACCTGAACTAGGACAACAACCATAAGGATGGATATTGGGGCCGTATGAGAGATATTGACAAGAGAAGTAAAGGAACAATCCTATATGTAGCAAATGTTGGCATTCTGTAAGACCACAACCCATTCTGTTTACTAAAAACAAAACAATTTCATGAAAGAGGTAGGGAACTGATCTAGACATAAGTCATAGGAAGCATACACCAGTTCAACATATGAACTTTCACTCCTGGAATGACATAAAACCTCATGGCAGGGAAGCATTCCCATGCAATAACCAGGTAACAATTATGAGGTAAACCAGGGATATCCAGCCTGCTCTGAGTGTGGGAGAAAACTCAGCAGAGCTCTTAACATTCTGCAAAGGTTGATCCAACAAATGAAAACATGGGGAGAACTGAAGTATGTCCAGCTCAAAAGGCTGAAAATTTTTTTGATATCCTCACAAAGATTTGGAAATGTAATTTTTTCCTCAAGTATACTGGGTGCTTCTTCCTCAAGACAGTTGTAGGATTTTTAAGCCAATAATGTGTTTAGAAATACAGAAGGCAACTTGGAAAGAGTTGTTTTTAAAGAAATAGGATTATGTCCATTTTCCCAAAGTCTTAGTATGACCTGCCTTCTGGATCAAATCAAAAGAAGAGACCATTCTGGTTGAGAGGACACAGAAGTCTACATGTAAGACACAGAGATTCAGTGAATAAGACAGGAAAGGTCCGTCCTTAGTTCAAGAGGGAAAACTACACAGGTGAGGTCAGAAGTTAAGAGAGGTGTTAGGGTGTCACTGAGATAGGAGAGTAGGGTGTGGTTAGGGTGGAGAAGTAGGCATGAATCTGTTAACTACAAGATCCCAGACACATGCAGAATGGATCCTAACCCCTGCAGTGAACTCAGGAGAACTCACTCAGGTTTTCAATGGGATGGCCTAGGTTTGATGTCAGCCTGAGGCATGGTATCCCAGCACTGCCCCTCAAAAGTAGAAGTTCTCATGGGTTTCCTCGAGATTTTGATAGTATTAAATAAATGCAGCCATGAGGAACCAGTGCGGTCATACCTCTCTGTGATAGCCCACACCGTGTGACCCAGATGCAGTGTGTAGTTTTATCTTTGCTCTCGCTGTTTTTCTCTATTTACTCACCTCTTTATTTTTGCTTTCTTGAATAAACTTTGCCACTGCTTTTTGCTTGTTTCATTCAATTCTCTGTCCTAGGCAAGAAGAATCTGGAATCCAACTCCAGAAGGTGAGGTGAGCTATTTAGAACTAGACAGCCATTTTTAAGAAGCAAGCTACCAGATAACAGGACCATGAGGAGAAGAGCTGGGGTCACATAGTCTTAGTTGTGGAGTTAGCTATCACAATTTCATAAGAAAGAGGTTTGATGCCCAGTACTCTGCATCACATGGTGAGGTGTTAGATCCTTCACTGCTGTGCTGGGTGCAAAACTTGGTTCTGAGCCCTGGGATGGAGAATGGACAGTTGATTGTTGTATAAGTTTGCAGCAGAATTGTGGAATCCATGCATGGCTTCCTACAAGTGCAAGCAGAATCCAGTTGAGTGCCATGGATCCAGATGCAGCCAGCCCCCAACTCTCTTCCCTAAAAAGGTGAGGTCTGGGGGCCAGCAAGTTCCTGTTTGACAGACACAGGTACAGAGACATGAATACCTGAGGAGAGAGAGGGAGGTAAATGGAGAAGGAAGGAGAAAAAAGAAAGGACAAGACACAGGCAAGAAGAAAAGAGATAGAGGGAAGAGGAGGACAGAAAGAAGATGGAGGAGAGAAAAGAGGGAAAGAAGGAGCAGGGCTCATCTACTCAGATGAGCCCTCACCCAGCTAAGTGTCCTAGACCCTTCTATCATCAGCCTATCCACATCCTGCCCTTTTGATTCAGAGCCCTGTATGTCCTGTCCACACTCCCATATGCCATAATGGGTATCAGATTAGCCTTATGTCTTAAGCGATTGTGAGAACCCACATACTGGATGTCTTTAGTTCTACCTCTAGTTCTAGTTCTAGTTCTAGTTCTAGTTCTAGTTCTAGTTCTAGTTCTAGCTCTAGCTCTAGCTCTAGTTCTAGTTCTAGTTCTAGTTCTAGTTCTAGTTCTAGTTCTAGATCTGTAGAAGGTCTCTGGCTGCAGTGCACTGTCAGCACGCTGTGATTACAGTGGCAGCTATGACCAGTGCTGTGGAGCTCAAGTGGGAGCAAGGACCACTCTTGGAGGTGTTGTGAATGATTCTTGGTGGGGGAGAAACTGATAACTATAAAGATGAGAAGATCAAGGGAAGGGAGGCCGTCCTTGCATCAGGATGAGAGTGTGAGAAACCCCCAAATGATCAAAGCTCTTACCAAAAGCAGTGTGTTAATTATCTATTCCCACATAACAAAGTACATCAAGACTCAATGACTTAAAACAGAACATTTTCCCCTAGTTTCTTTGAGTCTGGAGTCAGAGTCCAATTTTACTGACCCCAGGACAGAGGGTCTGTCACAAGATGCAATCAAGATATCAACTGATCTTGCGATCATTCAGAGGATCACCGAAAAGGATTCACTTCCAGGATTCTCCTTGGTTGCTGGCAAGAGTCTGTTCCTCAAAGTGATTGGGCCAAGGGCTTCAGTTTCTCACTGGTTATTGGGTTAATGCTGCCCACAGTTCCTAGCAATACAGATATTTAATAAAGCAGCTCATAGCACGATCTCCCTTTTTTAAACTGAGAAATCCAGTACAAGAACAGGCCAGATACAGTATTTTATGGTGTGATCCTGGTGGTAACACCTATCACCCCGACCACCTTCCCTCTGCTCTGCTCATTAGGACACAGTTATGAGGTCCAGCACGCATGGAAGGAAGAAAACTATATAAGTTGTACCTGTGGTTTAGATTTGGTTTTTACTCAAATGATGCCTGTGCTAGAAGCGTGGTAACCCTGTGAGTCAATGTCAAACGTCTCAGAGCCTTGGAAGTGAGGCCTATTATAATGCTCAGTGGGCCATGGCTCTCCCAAGAGACTAGTACAAATTCTGCAGAAGGTCAGTTCTCACAGAAGCTAACTATTACAAAACTATTTTACCCTACACATCAGACTACTTCTGCATGTGGCCAGTTCTTCCTTCAGTTCTCCATCATTGTTTATCCAGTCAATAGGGCTCTGGCAAAGACAAAATTATGGGCCACCAAAACTATGGGCCTAATAAATCTACCTGCTGAATACATTGTTTGTGCTCGTGTACTTGTTGTGGTGCTGAAAATCTGTATCGCAAGTGTCAAATTAAGAGGTGGAGATCATTGAGCCCATTTCAGAAGGCTGTCCAATCCAATATCTAACAAATAATTATGGGACCCTAGTTGGAGGGAGATCTTCTAGAGAATGATAGGGAGTGAGGAAGGACTACTCTTGAGGGGCCTGGTCATGATCTTGCTGGTTATACACAAACCATGGTGCAGGGACTTCTCTTAACCTGCCTAAGTCTGCAAGGTTACATCTGTAGGAAGGGATGAAATAATGTCTCCTTCTAGGACATGGAGCAGGCTCATCATTTGCTACACAGGAAGTGAACTCTCCAGCTTGCCTGTTTTGCCTTCCAGGATTCATTGATCCTAGGCAGATTTCTCTTCTGTTAGCAAAATTTAATGAATTTCTCTTGGAGCCAAAATGTTCCACTTCCTGTTCCTGTAGGATCACCAATTTGCAGGTTAAGACTATTGGAAGTATTACAATACCAAAACAATCAGAATTGTTAGGGCAGGCACAAAGAACGGGGATAGGAAGATCTTGCACAAAACATCATTTTTACCTCCAACATTATTAACCGAAAGAGCAACATGTGTAAAGTAGCATTCCAAGTGAAGAAAATAAACAAAAATGAGAAAGAATGAGATGGCTGCGTTAAGGAACAGAATTTGCTAACTTACTCATGAATCAAATCTTGGTGACACTGAAGGAATGAAAAAGAACCAGACCTCACAGGACTGCACTATCAGACTGGAGGGTTTAGTAAGAGCAGAGGGAATTGGTGCCCAATAGGTGGGAAGAGAGTGCGGTGATCTGAGGGGAAGAGCAAGAGAATAAAGCATGAGCTGGAGCAGGAGCGAGGGGAACGTTGGAAGAGGAAGTAATGAGAGTCCATTGCAGAACAGAATATCTGCAAGACACCGTTTCACGGGGTGTGGCGGGTCAGAGGAAGATATCTGTATCACTGCATGGTCCTCATTTGGATAGTCATGATGATTCCGTCATCAAATCTGGAAAATGTGGTTGTCTAGGGCTCCCTGTAGACTGAAGAGAGCAGAAAGACATAAGAACCTCACAGGAGAACTTTGAGAAATCAGCAGAGAGAAAGAGGACAAGGTGTGAACTGTTGGAACTTATAAAAGGCTGCTGGGGTGAGAAAAAAAAAGGACAAGACTTAGAGAGGTTAACAAGATCCATCAGAGAGAGTTTTCCTGGCATCAAGGAGAAAAGGAAACCAGAGACTGTTTCCTCACCTCTAATGTGAAGTTTCCAGAGGTCTTAAGACTCAACCCTACAAGTCCAAAGTTTCAGAACTGAGAAACTGTTCAGGCTGTGTTTTAAGACTTGGGTACAGAACCCTAATGGATGAACTGAAATGACCTTGATATTCTAGAAAATCAAAAAATCTTCAGTGACCCAAAACTGTGGAGCAGGTAGAGGGCTTTGTGGACCTACAGAAGAGGCAAATGTCCATTCACCTTCAGCTCGAGGGGCTAGAATGATGGAAGGACTGGAAATCCTCAGTGATGATGTGTCCATCAGTCACCAGTAGAGCAGCTCACCATGCATGGGTTTTCCTACCAACACTCCTGGTTTTGACCAATCAGCTTTTAATTCCTTTTCCCTGGGCATTTAAATTTCTTCTTCATTATCCAAACAGTGAGGAAGGTTTGAGTGTGCCTCCTGTTTCCTTATCACCATATTGAAGATCTTTCTTTTTGTCAAAAGTGTTGGCCACAATATTGGCTTCCAGGGATTGAGATTGAAGCCTTGCTCAGTGTTGGTATCAGCTGTGCTCATAGCTATGCCACTGTGGTGGCAAACAGTTACTCTGAAGGATCTAGGACAGAGTTACTTGGCAGAAAGTAGTTGGTGTTGACCCACACTCTCTCACTGCAGAAGGTTCATGCATATGGGGAAGTGGAAACTGATATCCTTCTGGAACCATATTAGTTGCCAGAATCCACACCCTAATTACCAATTGCCACACCCATTTCCATTCTCACTTCTCTTGGGAACCCAAGTGTCAGAGTCTGTCCCTCAAGGCCAGAAAAGTGAGTTCTCTCTATAGTCACAATAGCTCCATGAATTTTGCCCAATAGGTTATCACGGTGGCTCCCAAAATGCCAAGGTAGGTTAGCAATGGGCTGGAAGGTCTTCTTGAATCTAAGGATATCAGAAGGGCTCCATCAGTGAGAATTGAGGTGGGCACTCTGGCCGACATAGGTCAGATTCTAGGGTACCAGGCTGTAAGGAATGCCAGGGGCTTATCAAACCCCTGAATACCAATGAAGGGAATGACAGAGAATATAAAAAGACCAAAAGACAAATTTTGAGGTATAAGGAGATCGGGAGGAGCCTACCTCTAGTGTACAGGCACACCAATCTCTGCAGTTGGCCCAATATTATTAGCAAGTGAAGGGCACAGGGAAGGGGGTGGTGTATTTTTCCTGGAACAGTGACTGTGATAGGGCAAAGTTAATGGACAATGAAATTTCAATGTGCCTTCATTCTTTAGGTTGTCCTCATCAGATGTTATCTTGCCTAGGAATTATGCAGTTATGGACCTTCTCTTTGCAGCCAGGAAGCATGGCCACCTTCTGCATACTTCTGTCCCCAACACAGGTCACACCAGCCTCAAGACAACAGGATTCTGGTCATGTAACCTGGTCCCCAGCACAGTAAAATATTTCATATCCCCTGATCCCCAACAAACAAATATGGCATTTAAGTATCAGATGTCTGGGTCAAGACCAAGGAGGAGATGGAGCACTCTGCATACAAGCAGGGAAGGCATGCTCTGGAATGAGAGTTGAGTTTCACTGCCTGTGACAGTGTCTGTCACACACTCCAATCAAGACATTAAGCGAGTCTGTAATCATTTCAAAACTTTAGAGCAACGGTCCAATTACAGGATATTTTCTGTTTTCTGGCAGAAGCCAGTTCCTCAAAGGAGTCAGGTTGAAGACTTCATTTTCTCACTGGTTAATGCATTAATGTTTTTATCAATGCCTGGACATATTGGTGGCATGGTGGGGAAGATGGCAAGATGCAGTTGCTGAAAGAGGAAGCCAGCACACAGGCTGCAGCAGCAGGGAGGAGATGATCTAGACTGCATGAGACACAGCACGTGTGTGTGTGTGTGTGTGTGTGTGTGTGTGTGTGTGTGAGAGAGAGAGAGAGAGAGAGAGAGAGAGAGACAGAGAGAGAGAGAGAGAGAGAGAGAGAGAGAGAGAGAGAAAGCAGGGCTCAGTAGGTGCACAGACAGGACACAGATGTGGAGTCCCATGAGAAAAGCAGAATGAACTGCACCCACAAGAGAAAAAAATTAACCTGCTCAACAAAGAAGCAGGATATAGGTGCCAACCAAAATTAATATAAGTTTCTAGCTAAATTGTTTCCAACAAGATGTCTTACTGTGCAGTTTTTTGATTTGAATTCCTAGTGACCCTCTAGTTCAAGACCACTCAGTTTGACTTTGAAACAGGGGTCTATGAGAGTGGTCGCTGAGCTCAGCTAATAAAATTCCAAAATTTATCATTTTGGCTGCTTGGATTCCTATATTGTTTATGAACCCACATAACTATGGACCCTGCCTTTGCACCATTACCTGGAGCTCTATCATGTCATCACCGATGGCTAACGTGATTATAGAAACCCTTAGCCTGCAAATCTCCCTGCCAAGCCCACTGTACCACCCCTGTGGGTATCATCTATTAACTGACACAGTCATCAGAATGTCCCTCTGTGAATGCACATTTTCCTACTTACACAAGTGAAAACCCCTGAAATTCCCACCTGCAATTCCTCTTCAAAGAATAGAAATAAGCTGTTACATAATCACTTCGAAAGCATATAGCAATCCCACAAAACTATGAGGTCAGAGTGCAGTCCTTTTGCCTTTAAAGTATCCTAAATAGTAACTATGTGCTGCCCTGGCAACCACATTAGAAGTGGTCTCACTGGCTAATGCCAGTGCACAGGTGCAGTAGAGAAAGGGAGCAGTGCATTTGGGGAGCAAGACTGGGTCAGACTGACCTAGGATCATTGTGGCAGACATGTTGCATCATGGGAGCCACAACAAGGTACCTCTAAGCCATTGTGGGAATCACAGTATCAGAGCCATTTCCATTCCACTTCCGGATGCTTGGGGTTTTGGACATTTTCTAGCTGCTTTCTGCCCTAGGAAGTCTCCCTCTACTGGCTCTCATGTTGTGCGGTATGTGGTGGTGCCATGGGAGGGTTGAGGATCTCTCTGGGGTGGTGACACTTGTCTCTGTGATTTCCAACACTGCCTCCCACACACACTGGCCCTTCTGTTGCTGGGTCATCCCCTTCCTCTTGTTGGGATAGGAGCATCCACTTGCCCCTGACCCCAGGTAGATATGTCCTGGAGCGAACTCACCTGCTCTAGAGCCTCAGTCCTGATGGAATCATGACACGTTGTCTGTCCTTATGATAAGGTTGTATTCTGGAAGGGAGCCAACTTCTGTGTCCCATCTGTGTACCTACTGAGCCCTAGTCCTGTGCAGTCCAGCTTGTCTCCTCCATACTACCGCTGCAGCCTGCATGCTGGCCTCCTCTTTCAGCCACTGCATCTTGCCATCTTCACCACCACGCATGGGGAATCTTTAAAACCTGCCAGATCACATTTCTTCACAGCTCCATAGTCTTCTTTGGCTCTGATCACCCTCTGAATATACTTAAAACTCTACATCATGACCTGTGAAGCTCTGTGAACTTCCACAACCTCACCCACTGCCAGGGTTCCCCTCTCCTGGGATGTGGAACACACACACACACACACACACACACACACACACACACACACACACACTCTATGTATACCATCACCACTGCATGAATATCCACCTGGTTTTTCATTCTATAATCCTCCAAGATCCCACACAAAACAGTTCAGTATGCCAGTGGTTAGAAGGACTGGCTCATCTGATTCCTATTATCTCCAGTTAGTAAAGAAAATCAGCAGACTGGGAAGGGAGTACTGGAGAAATCACAGAGGGTTTTTTTTAAAGTAAATTAAAGCTCCTATGTCAGGGAGGCCATCTAGCCCCACTTCCAATTTTAAGAACAGGATCTTATGTAGAATGTCAAGTGCTATGACATGAACAGTCTTTATCTAAAATTGATATATCAAAATTCCAGTCCTCTTTAGGGGGATGTCTTGGGAACTGATTAGGTCATGGGACCAGAGCCCTCATGAGTCAGGTTAGTGGCTTTATAAAAGAAACCCAAAGGAACTTATGGGCACTCATCACCATATGGGGACACAATGCCTCCTGAACTGTAAAAACTAAATTTCTGTTCTTCATAAGACACTGAGTCTGTAATACTGTGTCTTCCTCCAGCAGTCCAAGAAGATTAAGACAGTAGTAAATCCCATAATTCACACAGTTACTGTATCTCATGTGCCACTGTTTCCCTGGGGAGTCACTTTGTCAGCTTTTGACCATCCAAGATTGAATGGGATAGTACAGAAAGCCATTGAGTCTACCACGTAGGCTAAGGAAAGAATTTATTCTTTCAGGAGCCAAGCAGTGAACAATCAAGCTATGCCTTATGATTTCCAGCAGAGAAAAGGACAGACACAGTGGCTTTCTTGAAGGACAGCTACATTTGGTAGATGGTGTCCTGACACAGGGCCACTTGGTGTGTGGTCATGATGGTAAAAGCATGGGCCATGAGTGGGTGGGGATCTCACTCTTATTAAGAAGGTGAATTCTCAAGGAGAAATGAGCAGAGTAGACGTGGTAAGGACTTGAGGAACCATGAGGGATATAAATTCCACACATGACCCTGAAACAAAGAGAATTCCTGGACACTTTGCTCCTATATTCCTAATACCTCTCACTTTCCCACCACATTGTAGATCCTCAGGAAACTACACAGTTTTTTTTTCTGTGGGTTTGGGTTTCCATATATCAATATGTCAGATCCCATTCTTCCCAAAGGGTCAGAACTCTGCCCAGAAGCCCTCCCTCTGCCTTGGCCAGGCTGGTTCTGGCACTTCTTGTGGAAGGGTGGTGGCACTGTCCATGGTGCTCATCCATAGTGGTTTTAACTTGGGGATGTCTGCAGCTTTGTGGAAGATCCTGAACACACAGGCAGAGGTCTCAGGTCTGCAGCCAGAGTGTCAACGTGTCAGATGGGATGAGGAGATACTGTGTCCACCTGGGAGAAGACTGTCAGGACAGGCATAGATTGTATTTCCTCTCCTTGACTTTCTGCCCAGGACTGTCCTCAGAAAACACCCAGCTGTTGTCCTCATCCTGAGGACAGGGAAGCCTGACACTCTGTACTGTATTTCCCTATACACATACACAGTTCTCCCAATGCTTCTGACCAAGATGGGTAATCCCACACACATACATGCACACACGCACATGCGCGCGCGCACACACAAACACACACACACACACACACACACACACACCAGACAGGAGAGGCAATTGACAACCACACAGGTGGGTAAGGTACCATAGGACGTAATCCCCAAACAATTGTCTCCCCAAATATACTTAATACAATACTTAATACAATAGAGAGTTTAGAATTAATATTACTAATAATACTACTATCAACATGACCACTTTGATCAATAGAATACAGAAGGCAAAATGTTCGGAGACTTTCCTGGCCCCAACAGTGAGAAGATCTGACAACTTCCATTCTGCTCCATGGATCCCTGGGCCCCTGTGTCAGCAGTCCTGGGCACTGTGATGTAGAGGTCTTTGGGTGGAGGGAGTGTAAGCTGTCACATTTCCAACGCAGCAAAGGCCACCATTTCATGGAAACTTCCTAAAAGAGCTCAGAGCAAAACAAGCACTATTACCACCCATCTGGGGTCCAGCTGATCTACAACAAGTTCAGATTTTTTCATTTTATGGAAAAAAGGAAAAACAAAATTTTGTAAGAAAATAATAAGAGAACAACAGTAGTTAACACATTCCATATTGGGATCTTTAAAGTAGTTACTCAAAGTACAAGAAACGCTCATTCAAATTTCTCCAATCAGGAGACTAGGCAGTCTAGAATGAGTGTCCCTGCATCCTCCTGAGCTCCGGGAGGGAGTTTAAGATCTTAACTCTCGCTAGAAAGGGAATTGTATGGCTTCCTGCTGCACTGAACCAGCTCAGTAGGGCTTAGGCTAGCCCACACCAACTTTCCCGGGAGCTGTACTCGGCCAGCACTGGGGATTTGGGCCTGCCTGCCTCTGACTTCAACTCAGGAGACTGGGTGGCCTGGGGTGAGTGTCCATGCATCATCCTGAGCCCCAGGAGGGAGTTAAGATCATTGCTCCAGCCAGCCAGGGAACTTTGTGGCTTCCTGCCACTCAGCTGAGAGGTTCAGCAGGGCTTGAGCCTGCCTGCTCCACACACAGTGACCCTCTCTCAATCTGTGGAACATGGTGGCCAGAGTCCCAGAAGAAGAGAGCACAGAAGAGGCTTTCCACCAGGCCCAGAGGAAGCCTTGGAATAATACTGAAACACAAAATATAGAAAAATGAAAAAATGAAAGACCAAAATACAATCTCAAGCCTCCAGCAAATCCCAAGAAACCTTGAGAGCTACGAACAGAGAAGAAAACACAGGCCATACACCTGAAATACCTGAAATAATAGCAACTGAAATAAAGAAGCAACTCCAGGAAGCTTTAAAGGAATTCAAACTAGAAATAATCTCCCAGGTAAAAGAAGAAATGATAAAAGAAATGAAAGGGATGCTAAACATATCTGAAGAAGACATAGTTAAAAAATTGGAGGAACTAAACAAAAAGGTAGAATGCCTGGATGAACAATATAACAAACAAACAAACAGAACATATAAAGCAGATGCAAACAGATATACAGGAAATCAAAAATTCCATTGAAAGTTGTCAAAACTGCCTCAAGGAAAGTGAACATAGAATTTCAGACCTTAAAGACAAGATTGCAGCTAGTCAACAGGAAAGGAAAGATCTTTTAAAAATAAGAAGATATCAGAAAATAACAATTCATTAGCTGCAAGATGATGCAAAGAAAAACAACATAAGATTGACAGGGATAAATGAAAAAGGAGACAACATAAAGGATGTCAAGAGGATATTTAGAGAAGTAATAGCTGAAAATTTCCCAAACATGAGAGTGGAAACTGACATCAGGATTAGTGAAGCATATAGAAATAAGTCCAAATAGACATAACCAAAATGAAACTAACCCCAGACATATAATAATCACCATCTCAGAAATCCAACACAAGAATAGAATATTAAAAGCTATCAGAAAGAAAAGACAGATCAGTTTTAAAGGAAAACCTATCAGAATCACAGCAGACTTCTCAGCACAAACAATAAAGTCAAGAAGAGCATGGAGTGAAGTATTTCAGATCTTTAAGGAAAATGATTTCCACCCTAGACTTATGTACCCTGAAAAACTGTCCTTCAAAATCGATGGAGAAATAAGATACTTACATGAAAAAGAACAGCTAAAGAACTCCATAATCACCAAGCCAACCCTGCAAAGAATACTGAAAGACAGTTTAGATACACTTAGGAAAAAACCACTATGCAAAGCAGACAATTAAACAGAATGGAAAGATAAAGATGCAACAGCAGAAAGTTAACATGTCAACAATAAATCAACATATAACAGTTATAACCATTAATGTAAATGGTCTCAATGCACCAATTAAAAGAAACAGACTGGCAGAATGGATCAAGAAACAACATCCAACCACATGGTGTTTACAAGAAACCCATCTAACCCAAAAGAATACTCACAGACTGAAACGCAAAGGATTGAAAACAATACTTCATGCAACAGGAACCCCCAAAAAAGCAGGAGTAGCTATTATGTGTGCACACAATGTGAATTTCAACCAAAAATGATCAGAAGAGATAAAGAAGGTCATTACATACTGGTTAGGGGAAAACTTCAAGAGGAAGAGATAACAATCTTAAATATATATGCACCAAATTACAGAGCACCTAGTTATATAAAACAAGTATTAACAGAAATGAAAAACCAAATTAGCAGTAGCACAATTATAATAGATCTTAACACACCATTGACACCAAGGGACAGATAAATCAGAAAGAAAATCAGCAAACAAATAACAGAACTGAATCACGCCTGTGAAGAAATGGACTTAATAGACATATCCAGAGTGTTCCATCCAACAACATCAGAATATACATTCTTCTCAGCAGTACATTGGGCATACTCTAAAACAGACCATGTACTAGCCCACAGAACATATTTAAATAAAGGCAAAAGAGTTGAAATTATCCCTTGCAGGTTATCGGATCATAGCGCTATGAAACTAGAAATTAATGATAAAAGATACTGCAAAAATCCCACAAACACATGGAAACTGAATAACACACTCTGGAGTAATCAGTGGGTTACAGAGGAAATTAAAGAAGAAATTAAAGAATACCCACAAGCAAACAAAAACACAAATACAACTTACCGGAATCTGTGAGATGTAATGAAAGCCGTCCTCAGAAGAAAATTTATTGTACTGACTTCCCACATCAGGAAAACAGAACTAATACAAAGAAATAACCTGATGCTACATCTCAAACATCTAGAAAAAGAAGAGCAAGTCAAGCCCAAAGCCAAAAGAAAAGAGGTAATTATAAAAATCAGAGCAGAGGGGCTGGGGATTTAGTTCAGCGGCATAAGCACCTGCCTTGCAAGTAGGTGGTTGTGAGTTCAATCCCTGGTACCGATAAAAATGAAAAAGACAAAAAAAAAAATCAGAGCAGAAATTAATGCAATAGAGACTAAGAAAACCATCCAATGAATCAATAAATCAAAGAGTTTATTCTTGGAAAGAATAAATAAAATTGATAAGCCCCTAGCCAACCTCATTTAAAAAAGGGGAAAAAAGCTCAGATTCATGTAATAAGGAATGAAAAAGGTGAAATCACTATAGACTCTGTAGAAATACAGAAGATCATCAACACCTATTTCAAAAACCTCTACTCTCATAGGTTTGATAACACAGAAGAAATGGACAGATACTTAGAAACGTATGAAGTACCAAAGCTGGGTCAAGAAACTGCTGAATAACCCAATCTCTGTTAATGAAATTGAAAACGTGATTAACTCCTTACTTACAAAGAAGAGTCCAGGCCCAGACAGATTCAGTGTGAAATTCTACAAGAAATACAAAGAAGATTAATGCTGACACTCCTCAAACTCTTCAAAAATCATTTTGAAGAGTTTGAAAGGAAAGCAATCCTTTCTAAGTCATTTCTGTAATCAAATATTACTCTAGTACCAAAACCTGAGAAAGACCCACCTAAAAATGATAATTACAGGCCAATCTCCCTAATGAACACAGAGGTAAAAATCCTCAAAAAAATATTGGCAAATAGGATGCAGCAAATCATCAAGAAGATTATACACCATGACCAACTGGGATTCATCCCAGGCATGCAGGGATAGTTCAACATATATAAATCAATAAATGTAATCCACCGTATCAATAAAGACAAAAGTAAGAATCACATGATCATTTCTATAGATGCAGAAAAATCTTTTGATAAGGTTCAACATTCATTCATGATAAGAACCTTAACAGAAAATTGGAATAGATGGCATTTACCTCAATATGATAAAGGCCATCTATGACAAACCAACAGCTAGCATCATATTAAAAGGCCCAAAACTGAAGGCCTTTACCTTAAAATAAGGCACAAGACAAGGATGTCCCTTATCACTGCTCCTATTTAATATAGTACTAGAAATACTAGCCAGAGCAATTAGACAAGAGAGAGAGATAAAAGAGGTAAAGATAGGAAAAGAAGAAGTTAAATTACAATTATTTGCAGATGACATGATACTCTACATAGAAGACCCCCAAAACTCCATTGAGAGGCTCCTAGACATAATAAATAAATTAAGCAATGGAGCTGGATACAAAATCAGTACTCAAAAATCAATAGCATTCCTATACACTAACAACAAAATCACTGACAGAGAAATAAGAGAATCCACACCCTTCACACTAGCAACCAAAAAAATGAAATATTTAGAAATTATTCTCATGAAAGAAGTGAAAGATCTATACAGGGAAAATTATAATACACTGAAAAAAGAAATTGAAGAGGATCTCAGAAAATGGAAAGATATCCTTTGCTCATGAATAGGAAAAATTAATACTGTGAAAATGGCCATTCTCCCAAAACTGTTATACAGATTCAATGCAATCCCAATGAAAATACCATCAACATACCTCATGGATCTAAAGAAATCACTCCTAAAATTCATCAGGAACCAGAAGAGATCTAGAATAGCAAATACAGTTCTAAGCAGCAAAGGCAAGGCAGGAGGCAGCACAATGCCTGACGTGAAGTTATACTACAAAGCAACTGTAATAAAATCAACATGATACTGGAATCAAAACAGAGCCGAAGATCAATGGAATAGATTAGAAGATACAACCACAACTACAAACACACTCAAACAACTTATCTTTGATAAAGGGGCCAAACATGTTCACAGAAGGACAGTCTCTTTAGTAAATGGTGCTGGAAAAACTGGCTCTCCATATGTCGAAAATGAAAAGTAGACCCATGCCTATCATCATATACTAAATTAATATCTAAATGGATCTAAGATCAGAATATTAAAACAGCAACACTAAATCTATTGGAAGACAAGTTGGGTAAAAACCTTGAAGATATAGGGTTAGGTAGAGAATTCATGAACAGGACTCAAACTGCATGGGAAATGCTTCCCAGAATCAATAACTGGGATCATGTCTTATTAAAAAGTTTCTGCATGTCAAAAGAAATCTCCAGCATAGTGAAAAGAAAACCCACAAACTAGGAAAAAATCTTAGTGAACTGTCCCTCAGACAAAGGACTTCTGTCTAAAACATACAAAGAATTAAAAAAAATCAGATCCCCAAAATTCAAGGATCCAATCCAAAAAGGGCATCTGAGATGAATACACAATTCTCAGATGAAGAAATACAAATGGCAAATAAATACATGAAAAAATATTCATTATCATTACTTATTAGAGAAATGCAAATTAAAACCACACTGAGATTCCATCTCACTCCTGAAAGAATTGCCAGGATCAAGAAAACCAACAACAAATGCTGGAAAGGCTGTGGGGGAAAAGGAACTCTCCTGCACTGTTGGTGGGAGTATAGACTGGTGCAACCATTGTGGAGGTCAGTCTAGAGATTTCTCAGAAAACTGGGATTGGAAGTCCCATTTGTTCCAGCTATTCCACTTCTAGGCATATTCCCAGAAGAAATGAAAAAATCATACCACAGTGCTTTTTGTGCACTCATGTTTATAGCAGCACAATTTGTAATAGCCAGATCTTGGAAACAACCTAAGTGTCCATCAACTGAGGAATGGATAAAAAAGTTGTGGTATTTTTATACAATGCAGTACTGCTCAGCTATAAAGTATGATCCCATTGAGATATTTGTAAATAAATGGACGCAGCTTGAGACCATACTCATAAGTGAAATAAATCAAACTCACATGTATAAATACTGAATAGTTTCCCTAGTGTAAGAAATGGTAAGAATACATAAAAGTATGTGTAATCATCATTCCCCATTATATTGCTTTGAAGCCTTATAATGTTTTCATTCATTAAGTGGAATGGTTTTATTCTGGGTTGTTTGATTTTATTGTATGTGATGGTATGAACAGCTATTTTGAAGAAAACAAGATAGTATAATAGCTAGTGCTGATTTAATACCATCTTGTTTTGAAGTCCCACCAAACTTTTGTTCTTCTGTTTCCATCAGTTTTGTCATGTTGTATCTTATTAGATTTTATTATATGTGATAGTATAAGCAAAATTTTTATAGACAAGGAGATAATATAGAAACCATTGTTCGTTTTCTGTTAGTTGGTTCTAAATACCCTGTAATACTGTCATTCTCTTGAATGGTTTTACACTGTCTTGATATGTTTGATGCTATAGTATACGAAGTTATACTCAAATATTTCAAGGAAAGAGACACTATGGCAGTTACCATTATGTTGGGTTGTCTTGTGGTGAAACACTATGTTGCTTAAATTGTTATGTTCTGAAAAAAATTTTCTCCAATCGATGTTAGCACAAACCTTACTTTTCCATTAACTAGCAGACACTACTGGTATAAGCCACTTGCATATTTTCCCTTTTCCCTCTGTCCCTTCTGTTTTCCCCTGTCCCAGTTCCTTTTTACTGTAAAACAATTTCTTCCTATTTGCTCTTTCATTTTCTCAAAGCAAGGAGCCAATATGATGTTTACATAAGTGATTCTGAGTTATTTCACTGATGAGTATGGTCTTAAGTAGCATGCATTTATTTATAAAAATCTCCAGTTTATTCTTCTTTGTGGCTGAATAGCACTACAGTATATGTTTAAAAAAAACATCTTTTTTTATCATTCCTTAGTTGATGGGAATTTGGGTTGTTCGAAGATCTACTTATTTCGAATTGTGGTGCTGCAAACATGGGAGCACATATATTGCTGTGGTATGATGTTTCTAATTATTCTGGGAAGAATTAAATGAGACCTTTAATCTTAGCTGTGTGGAAAATCTGTATATTGATTTCCACAGTGGTTGCACCAGTGTACACTCCCGCCAACAGTGAAGAATGTTCCTTTTCCCACGCAGTTCTCCAGCTTTTGTTATCGGTTGATTCCTTTTTCTAAAATTTTATTTAAAGAGAAAAACAAAACAAAACAGAAAAAGGGTACAAGTAATACAGAATTTCAAAAAATAAACAGTAAGAAAGCACTAGTTAATAGATTACATATTGTCACCTTAGAAATAGTTGTTCAAGTTACAAAATTAAAGCATACAAAGTGGACATTCAGTGAGACTGCAAACAGTTGTGCTCAATGATCCAAAAAAACTCAGTAATATGGTTATGTATCTTATACACTTAAATATACATGCAGTTGTATCCTTTAGAGTACTTTCTTTTCCTCTCTTTTTTACAATAACAATTGCACATTTTGGGTTTTATTACTCCCACAGTTCTTATTGCTTTTTTTTTGAAGAGAATAAAAACCAAATGTGAAAAAAACAAAACAGAGTCAGTTAAATCAAAAGGATGGACATAGTACATGATGTAAAAACAGAATACAAGGTGATCAACAATCATTACCATAATGATTCTTGCTATCTTAAAAAGAATTGCCTATATTATCAGTTATAATAAAATTGAACAAAACAGTACAGAACAAAATCAATAAACCCAAAACATTGGACACATTACAGAACCTCAAAAGAAGATAATAGTCAAATCAGAATGGGCATCATAGTGAATCTTACTGTCTTCCAAGTAGTTGCCTATACCCTCAAACTTGCTACTATCAAGCAAAACATAATAGAGCAAAATCATTCAAAACAAGATGGTGAGAGAAATACAGGGCTTCAAATCAAGTTAATTGGAAATCAAAATGGTTACTATAATATATCCTGCTATTTTTTAATTTATTTTTCCCTTAAATAAATAATAAATAAGGAAGTTGAGATGAAAGAGGACATAACAACACAACAGCACAGGTCAGAACAGAACAATTTAAGCAACATAGTGTTTCACCACAAGACAACCAGACATAACAGTAGTTACCATAGTGTCTCTTTCCTTGGAATATTCCCTGTTCTGTCTCTTTACCCCATTCTTTTGTATTGCACATGTTTGCAATCCACAGTGTTTACATTCTGTGTACGGAGTGCACATGAGCAGAACATAGCTCAATGCTTGTTTCACTCCCCTTTCCTCCCTCTACCTCCATCTCTTGATTCCCCCTTGGAGGATGACCTATCTTTCTACTTCCTACTATCTTATACATGGCTCTTTACTTTTATTTTAAGTTTCTCCTAAAAAGAACTCATTTGAAATT
This sequence comes from Cavia porcellus, assembly GCF_034190915.1. Lineage (NCBI taxonomy): Eukaryota > Metazoa > Chordata > Mammalia > Rodentia > Caviidae > Cavia > Cavia porcellus. Next base: position 29,191,732 of record NW_026947490.1, on the reverse strand, counting down.
TAAGCCTGTGTCTGATTTACTTCACTTAACATTACAGTCTTGGATTACACTCCTTTTGTTACAAATGACTTCTTCATCTTCTTTGTGGCATGGTAGTACTCCACTGTGTATAAATACCATATTTTCTTTTTTTAAATTTTATTTTGAAAAGAACAAAACCAAGTGAGAAAGAAAACAAAATGGGGTGACTGAGAACAAAAGGAGGGACACAGCACATGATTAAAACTACAATACAAGGTGATCTACAATGGTTACTATGTCTCTTGCTATCTTTAATAGAATTGTCTATATCATCAGGCATAGTAAAATTGAACATAGCAGTACAGAACAATATCAATAAAAACAAAACATTGGAGACATTATAAGACTTCAATAGCAGGTAATAGTCAAACCAGAATGGGTATCCTTGTGAATCCTACTGTCTTCAGAGTAGTTGTCTATACTCTCAGACTTGATACTTTCAAACATAACAAATTTGAATAAAATCAGTTGAGACAAGACAGCAATCTAACAAACCAGATTCAAATAAGATCAGTTATAATAAGACAATGTATGTAATACAGGGCTTCAGATTAAGTTAATAGGAAATTAAGGATAGTTATCATAGTATATCCTGGTATTTTTGGAATATCTGTATGTGCCTTCAAATCCAGTACAAGTAAACAGATTGGAACAGCATAGAATCAAACTAAACAGAGCGATGAGAGCAATGTGGGTTTTAAATCCTGATACACTGTGGGGGATGAGGTGTCACTTTGAAGGCCCCAACCCCCTCAGACCTGCAATATACAATAGCCCCCGGTATGCGAGACAGAGGTAGGACAGGAATGCCTGTTCTCAGTGAGATCTCTCACCCTCTGGAAACCATACTGTGTGAGCTGGCTTTGTTTTGCAGAAGTCTTGAGGAAGTGGCTGGCCACCCTTTGTGACACTAACAGCAGACAAAATTAACATCATTCTTAGGCTAATGAATTTCCTTCTGAGCTAGAGGAGTTAGGAGAACTGGTTGTGATTGTTTACTTCACTTAGATAGTTTAGAATAAACATTGTAGTCTGTCACATTGTAGCTTGTCACAAAGAATGCCTTTTCACTACTTAATTGTCTGGGCTCTGTGAACTGATCCGGTTTACTATATATGAATCTTAAAATAAAGATTGTGCGTGCAGTGCAGTGCAGTGCAGTGCAACGCGGTGCAGGCAGTAAAAGTGCCGTGTCTCTCCTGTTTTCCTTTCCGAGCACTGCACCCCCCGTGTCCCGGTCAGGCGTGTTTGCGTGTTTGCCTTTCCCGGAGTTCAGAGTACCCTAGATACTCACGACAATACACTATTAACAATGTCCACTACCTTCCTTTTTTAGACAGCTCCTCCCCTGTCACTTTCACAGGGTGCAATGTACATTTTGGATCCCACTAACTTCTTTAGTTTTTTAGATTAGGGGGCAACCCACTATTTACCTGAGTCCGAACCTTTTTACTCCTGAGCTTGATGTTAAGTTGTATTCCTTTACCAGTTAAAGCCACAAGGTTTTCCCTCCTTATAGCTGAATAGTTCTCTACTGCACAAAAGTGTCGTGTCTTTCCAATTTAACTCAGCTTCTGGAAGACCTGCCCCTATTTCTCTCTGGCTCCCTTTTCACATAGAGCATTGTTTTCTCATCTTTGACTTTTGGTCCATAAACCCTCTTTCAGGTTAATTATATTTCCTATACAGAGCATCTTGATGTCTCCTGATGTACTCTGCCTGTATTTCTTTTTGTTAGTTTATCAAAGGCCATCTGTGCTAGAGATTATAGCCAACCTTCTCTGCCTCATCTCTGCTGTGCTATTTTTCTGCCACTGGTTGTCTACTTTTCTCCTTCATTCCACTGTCTGCCCCATTCATTGAGGCCTCTCTGCCACTATTTCTGAGACCCTGGTGGATTTTTTCTCTCTCTAGAATGTCCTTCAGTATTTTTTCTAGGGTTGGATTTGTGGTCACGAACTCCCCAGGTTCCTCTTTGTCATGAAAATATCTTGTTTCTCCATTAATTTTGAGAGATAGTTTTGCAGGGTACATCAATCTGTGCTGGAGACTATTTTCTTTCAGGGCTTGGAATACTTCACTACAAGCTGTCCTTGATTTGATAGTTTGTGTCAAGAAGTCTGTCATGATTTTGATGCATTTTCCTTTCTAGGTGATCTGTTTGTTTTCTCTGACAGCTTTTAATATTCTGTTCTTGGTTTGAATTTCTGAGATCTTGATTATTATATGTCTGGGTGCAGATTTGTTTTGGGTGTAGCTGGCTGGAGTTCTGTATGCCTCATTTATCTGAATACATTTCCTTTTCCTATGCTTGGGAAGTTTTCCTTAATTATTTCTGTGAATAGCCTTTGTATTTCACTTACCCCTGCTTCTTCATTCACATTTTTTATTCTTAAGTTGTAGGTCCTCTTGTTGTCTTTTAGCCTTTGTATTGTTACTTCTTGGTTCCTTAGTATTTTTTTTCATTGGTACCAGGGATCAAATTCATGACCTCGTGCTTGCAAGGCAGGCGCTTATGGCTCCTTGGTATTTTTAAGAGATCTTTCCTTTTACACATTACAAACTTGGTAGTCTTGTTTTGATAGTCTATCTTTAGTTTCTTTCAAGCAGTTTTGCCAGCTTTCAATGGAGTTTTTAATTTCCTGGTGATCTCTTCAAATCTGTTTCATGTATTCTAGATTTTTTTGTATTCTTCATCGAATGTTTTCCTCCTTTTTCTGTGCTCCTTCATTCTCCCATTTGTATCTTCTTGAGAGGTGCTTAGAATTTCTTTTATTCATATTATATCTTGCTTTACTTGTATTAGTATTTCTTTTTTGAGATCTTCTATAATGTTATGAAGATATTTCTTTATGTCAGCTGATGCTGCTTTCAGTACTGCAGGTGTGCACCCTCAATCTCTTCTGTGTTTACCTCTCCTGGACCCATATTGTTTGGGTTGGTGGCTGGAGACTTTTTCTTATCTATTTTTCTTGTCACGTTTCTGGTTTCTTCTAGACAGGTGAATGGTGGAGGTCTCAGGCCCTTTCTGCATTGGTTATGGTTACTTGGAAGCATGCTGGCTTGGGATCACTGAAGTACAAACAGGGACAGTACAGGCTGGCCCCTGCCCTCTGAGCCAGTCAACCTTTGGGGGCCTTCACATGCCAGTGTGTACCATGTGGACAGAACCAGTTCGGGACAGCTTCAAGGGCAACTTTGTCCCTGGCTATTGAGTCCTGCACAGTGGCAGAACTCAGTCTAAGAAGTTCCCACCAATCTGCTCTGCACTATGAGTGGCCAACTGAAGCCACTACAGTTCCAGGTTCAGGCCTGTCCTGCTGGATTTCAAAATGTCACCCAGCTGATCTCCACCTCCCATGGGAGGACCAAATTTCAAGCACTCACCCCAGGCCAGTGCAGATCTCCATGCCATCAGCTCCATTCTCCATTGTGACGCGTCCTCCGGCTGAGGTCCTCGGGCTCGCCAACCCTCGACATCAGTGCTACCATGAGTCCTCAGACTCCAGCGGCACCTAGCACACCATGGGACTGGCTCCAATGAGACCACATCTGGCTCCAGCCTCCTGTCCACATTTTTCTTTTCTTTTTCCTTAGTTTCTTCCTGAGAATCCCCCTCCTTTCATCTGGTCTTCTCCGGGGTGTTAAATTCTAGCATCTGAGCTGTTTCTCTCAGAGAGGCTCTTTTCCTTGCTACTTATTGATTTGCCATCTTCCCAGCCTCCTCCCACATTTTCTTTATCCATTCATCTGTTCATGGATGCATAGGCTGCCTCCAAGATTTAATTATGAATTGTGCTCCTACAACCAGGAACATGCAACAATTACTGCAATATGATATCTTTAACACTTGTGTATGATTCCCAGTGAGATGGCAGATTCTACTTCTGGCCCCCACAAATGGAATGGGAAGACAGCTCCACAGGTCTTGGTTCCAGGTACAGCCAACTCCCATGAGGCTCTGCTTCAATAACAAAGTTTCTTCTTGTCAATGTAGGGACAGAAATAGGAGACACTTGATAGGAGGGAGAAAGAAGAGAAAGGAAAATGAAGGAGAAAAGGGTGAGGACAGGAGTGAAGAATGAAGAAGACTCAGTTCAGTTCTGAGATGTGTATACATCCAGGAAGCCATCACTATAATCAAGATAATGAAGATAACCTTCACTTCTCAGTTTCCTCATGCAATTGTTATTTTCCTCCTTCTGCTTCCCATACATGATGCGATGTCAAAGTAAGCTTCAACAGCTCACAACAAGTCTCCACACAGAACCCAGAGAAATCCTGTCATATCACATGTCTTGCATGCTCCATGCCCTCCCATGTTACCTCTCACCCTCCAAATGTACCCAAAACTCACATCATGGCCATCAAGACCCTGCCAACTTACATGGTCTCCCCTCCTGCAGTATATACCTCAGGATGCTGGGAAGGCCAGGCTTTCCTGAGAAAAACAATAAACACTTGATTCCAACAGATGATTATTTTGACTGTGTGGCAGAAATTGGGCACATGTTGTTGAAATTGTGGAACAAGAAGCCTCCGTTGGTTCTTGACAGTTTTTCTTGAAACTTTTTCTTTCAGGATGGAGGATGTAGACAAAATATAGGTAAAAATGCTCATCAAAAATAACTTAGTGGTTTCCAACAGAAATGAATACCTTCCAAGTAATAGACCATGGTGAGCACTTCGTGACCACCCACCTTTCTGCCTTTCTTATAGCCACAGCCCACTCCCTCCTGAAGAAGCCCCTAACCTTGCATTAGCACTGGTTTCTTGCTTATATTGCAAACTTATCATCTCAACAGAGAGAGAGAGAGAGAGAGAGAGAGAGAGAGAGAGACTAAGCAAGGTCTCATTGGCCATATTCCAGCTCTCACAAAAATCTCCATGAAGAGAAGAGTTCCTGACAGGTGTAAGTATGAGAACAGGAAAGAGGCAGAGGCAGACACTCTGTGCTCTCCGGGTCCACGGCATTGTTCCGGGAGCGGCCAGAAAGGGCCATGTAGTGGAGGTCAGAGACTGAGCATTGGTGTGCTCACAGATGGGGTTTCCTGTTCCTAAGCACAGCATGGCCCTCATCTGCATTCATAACCTTGAGAACCATGAGCTTCCCTCTGCCCACTGTAGGTGATCATAAGAAAGTTAAGATTTATGAGGGGAAAGAGAACCAGCCTGAGAGGCAACACTATACACGGGTTGATTTAAAAACAGTGCATTACTAACAAAGTAATGTATTTTTAATCAGATTTTACAGGTACATTTTAGATATACATAATGATCACATTCATCATAGATAATTTGTGCCTGTACATGATAGAATTTGATTTTTTTTACCATTCCCTTTCCCTGCTTCAATCCTTCTTCCCTCCCTTATTTACAAAACCTTCAACAAGGTAACTTTGGAGTGTCAATTGGACAAGTCCTCAAAATCTGGCACTTGCCTGAGCACTGGATGTGGAACACTGGGACTAGTTCTTGAGGTCAGGCTCCAGTGGTCAGTGTTGATGTGATTTGAGAATTTCCAGAAAATACAGGGATGTCCCCATATCTGTCCACTAGGTCTTCATGTCCAGAGCTCAGTTCAGCATCAAAAACAAGGGGGTCAGGATGGCCTCACACTCCTGCACTCATGGGCACCTCCACACCTGCAGAGTTCATACAGGTCTCAAAATCAACCAGGTTAATTGCAATACCAGGCAGGGCAAGTCAACTCAAGCCAATCCAGGACCTGGAGACCTATCACAGAACATGCTGGAGAGGATCACCATGCTCACCTGGTGTAGCAGATCCAGGCGAGTTCATAAGTGAGGAAGAAGCCGGCTCCCATTGCAGCTGCTCTGAGCAAGGTGACAATCAGAGAACCTCCTGCTTCTCAGCTACACACAGGTAATAAGATGGGCATCCTGCAAGGAGAGGGGAACAGAGAATTCTCCAAAGCCTTGGCTCTTACCTTACGGCAAACACCAGCTCTTATTCTGCTATTCACTTTGCACAACGAGGATCAAAGAAAAGTGCTTGGAACCCAGAGGATGATGAACTCTGGTAAATTCACCTCCACTTTCAGCCCTTATATGAGGAAGTTCCAAGACCCCAGATGCTGAAACCTGAGAGGAACTCATGTTTCTTCTCTTCCATAACCAGTTCAGGGAGGCAGGGGCGTTGCTCTCAGCCATGCAGATCAGGTACAGGGACTGGCCCTCCATGATGGTCAGCAAGGAGCCATTGCTCACAGTCATAGGGACTAGGTGGATTGATAGAGAGAGAGAGCATAGAAGGTAGAGCAGACAGCCCTGCCCATTCCTCCTCTTCTGATCAAAAAGAATTAGGACACATGACTAGCTTCCCTGCAAACATGGATACCCAAATCCAGGAGGCAAGTGTGTGGGAAACCCTGGGGGAAAGAGGCTAGGAGATTGGGAGGAGGGAGCTTGGTCATGGGGACACATGGCACGTGAGCATCTCAGGTGGGGAAGTGATGTAAAGGTACTGAGACAGCCTAGCAAATGGAGGGCCCTGCACATAGATCTGGGGCCCACCATGGATCATGGAGCTGCTGGAACATAGTGAGCCAGGAAGTTGGCCTGAGAGAATAAAGGAACCACAGGTCCCACTCCAAGCCAGGACAAACATCTGGGCTGGGCCATGAAGGTCACAGGATACCCTGGGAAGAAGAAGAGCCATAGAACATGAGGAAGAATAAGGGATGGAGCAGCAAGGAGATGAAGACCAGGCTTAGAGAGAGACTAACAAAGAGCTCGCTGACCTAAGGGCAGCATGTGAGGAGGAGAAAGTACCAGGGCCCAAAACAGCCTGAGGGGATAAAGGGGTAAAGGAGACCCAATGCTTGTGTCAGATTTAAATTTCAATTTCTACCCTTGTTCAAACCTCACTTCTTCTGTGGGAAGGAGCCCCCACCCTTCCCATAATCTCCAGGAAATCACTGCTTTCCTACCTGTGCAGTTTCTCCAAAAAATGTTCACATTCACTGACTGTGGGGCATCTGTTATAGAGAGATGGAACATTTTGTACTACAAAACTGAGGTGTACAGGATGCATTGGCTTCCTCTTACGGGAGCAAGAGAAGATGTCTCTGAAGAACCCTTCTGAGCTTTTCTTTTACCTGACTGAATTGTCTTGTTGGCTGCTGTGGTTCCATTCTCTTAGTAAGATGTAAAATTTTAATAGTACATACTCACCAATAAAGTCTAGATAAAATTCCCCTTTTTGTTTTTGTTATTAAATTTTGAGCAAATTTAACAATTTTTACCTAGCATCTGGGTTAAATGGAATTGTTTGCATAAGGCAGAAGCTTTTTGATGGAAGGTGACATGGGAAACAGAAGTCTGGTGAACAGTGTTTGAGAAAGTAACAGTTCACAGCAATGAAAGATGGCAAAAGAGGGGAGCATAAGCCTCCTTTTCCTCCCTACACTGTAAGCAGGTTACCCCGCTGGGTGGGTGCAGCACACGCCATCTCTCTGCCCTACTCCCGCACGTTACACGCATGTTTACAAAATGAGAACTCCCGCCCTACCATGGAGTCACTCAGCCAAGCTTCCAAATTCAAGTTGACATAATGTGTCAACCATTCTCATCCACCACTGTCAACTTGCAGCAAAACACGTTGCTTTCAACCAGTTTCTAGCTACAAAGGCATGCTTATTTTTAATATTGTACAACTTGAACGTTTTAACATAGGCAACAATCCTTGAGAACCAATATTAAGTCCATCAACTTACATTACATTAGAAACTCTAACACTTCTCCCCTGAAGCCGAAACAAGTAACATGGTTTCCCTACCTTCCTTGTCTGGGCCTCACTCCAGGCTTAGTGGAGCTGTTTGGTTCTGTCCCCTGCTTGGGAGCCACCCATGAGAAGTAGTGAGAGGAGCAGAAAGCAGCAGTTTCTCCCTGTTAAATAACCCTTTAACGGCTGTATAGATTTGTGTTGGTTTGTTTTTTCCTTAGTCTTGCTCTCAGTTGTTTTCTTATTTCCTCCCAAGTATGTAAACTTATAATTCCTTCTTCTGGAAACAAATTCAAGAAATTTAGCAAGCTGTGTAGTGTCAGTGTATTGAAAACTAAAATTGATACAAGAAAGCAAAAAGACCTAAATAATTTAGAGTAACATTAGTCATGAATTTGAAGCAAATATCCCTAAAGTAAACAATTTTGAAAAACAACAGAGTTTGAGAATTTACTCTACCAGATATCAAGACCCACTGCAAAGTCGTAGTGACTCTGGTATGCTGGAGCCAGCCTATTATCAGCTGTGAAAGCCAAATGTTGACTTTTTAGAAGTTTCATAGGTTAGTTGTTGTCCAAGAAGCTTACAATTATTAAGACCCTGTCTAACCCAAATCCACCACAAAAATGTAAATACTAGAATCAAGCATGCAACCAACAGTTGCACATACATTTGTGATTCTTTAGAATATATTTGCCCATATCTAACAACTGGTAAAATAAATGCTTTTTTCCCCCCTTTGGTTTCTTGTAAGCCAATTTTCCCTTTGAATTTTCTTAAGCTTTTTGTCTTTGATTTATATCAAGCCTATTTGTCTTTAGTTTTTTTTTTCTTTGTCTAGCCCTAATGGACTCATTTTTTATCCCCAAGTTTTACACCTGACAATGTCAAGATCAATTCACTGCAGTGATGAATTTTGACCACTACCTATTCACTTCTCCCTCTGTTGCACACAAATGAGAAGTGTCCCCTCAACTACTGTTTCTTCTTACTTCTTCTTGCACCATATGCAGTGACCCACTGCAGCTCTAGGTGTTCCTGGGGAAGGATGATGAGAGGATGAAAAAATAAAGAAAAGACCAACTCTGGGATCAGATGGATCTTTTATTCTTCTGATGGGAGAGAAGAATTGCTCAACCACTGTAACATGTTTATATGTACCCTTCAAAGAAAGATGACAATTTCAATCCCATTGCCTAGCAACTTGTTTTTCTGGCTGGTACCTTGCCTTCTTGGAGCTGGAACACCTTGTTTATGTGACCTGTTTTGAGCTCTCTGTCTTTTCAGGGCTGGTCCTGTTTGAGCCCTTCACATGTGGTTGATTGATCTCCAGCTTCAATGGCTCTCTTCAGCAGTGTTTGAAAGAATGCCCTGGGCCTCAAGGACAGGGCAGAGGCACTGGGAGAGTCCTGGAATTCTGTCTTTGGGATGCCTTAGGCTTATGTTACTGCCCTAAAACACTGCCATGCCTCATCTTGTGATGATAAAGAGAAGTCAAGTAGAAATCCTGAGTTAACTATGACTTGATCCCAAAAGTTTGAGGACAGAAACCTGAGTGTGTGGAAATAAAGACTTTCCTTTTCTGACCTCATTGTTTCACCAGTAGAACTTGGCAATCCAGCTCTGCCATGGACTGGCAGACAGCAGCCTCACAGAAGCCCCAAGAGCAAAGATCTTTCTTCTAATTTTCATGAAAGGCAAGGATGTCATGGGTCTAGCAAAAACATACAGTAGTTTCTGCTTCAGAAGAAGGTGGGGAATGAATAGTTGATTTACCATTCCTGCTTTCAACAGCAATTAAATAGCAACAATGGTGAGATCTGGATTCCCCTTGGTATCTCTCCTCAGTCTGGTCCACTAGAACCAAGCATTAATGTGCAGCACAACCCTGGGCTTCACAAACATGTCCCTTAATTTTCTACCATAAATTCTTTATCATAATTATAGGCAGCCGAGCATCTCAGTACCATTGCCTGAGGGATCCAGGCAGAAATTTTTGTTTTTACCCATTTGAAAAAGGAAAGTCAAAGTGTGTATGCATGAGCAAAATTGTTAAACTAGGATTTACACCCACATGATGCTCTGTCTAACAGGTTTTTTCTGTGCTTATCTCAGCATAACAGCGAGTATAATACACCCACACTACTCTAAGGTTTGTTTTTAGAAAACTTTTCTTTCAATTTTTCTGAAAAAAGTAGCCCAAGTCAGTACAATGGCATATGAAAAATTGTATTTGCAAGTTTTGGAGGAGATCAAAATTGAATCATCAGATTACTCATGTGTAGATGATAAAGATGATCCACTATTATGAAATACATGTTTTCAGAACAGAGGAGTGCTGTGTGTGGAAGATGAGGAGAAGGATGAGAATGAGGATGATGAAAATTTTGATGCTCACAATGTGAACCAAAGTTTCCATGACAGTAAAGTAGAACAAGAGGTGACTAATACACAGGGAATGTTAGATCCTTGATTCAGATGACAAAGAAAATGTGAGTATGTATTTGAGTAATTGGAATGCTGCAAAATTGTCACACAACCAAATGAAATGATTCAATGTTCAGACTAGGTCCAAAAATATAGTAATGGTCTTGGCAGGTGTGAAATAAATTGAACCAATATCAACATTTCCACTCAATGTTGGAAACTGTAACAGATAAAATACTACAATATGCAGTGAAATATACAAAGGTTGAAACACAATAAACATTCCATTGCACCAGTAGTCATATTTAAAAATGTATTTGTTGTGACATGTATTTTCTATTTCACCTGAACTGAAAGCATTCATAGGTCTGCTATACTTAGCAGGGATTTCTCATGATAATCATAGGAATGTAAAGAACCGATGGAAAAGCAATGGGTCAAAATATGGTATAAAAATTTATGCCCTTATAAAAATGAGGAATTATTCTTGATTTAGAAATTTATCCTAGAACTCAGTCATCACTTCCTTATTCATATAATAATAATCTAAATGATGTTGTGAATAGACTTGTTGCTCCCATCTCCTGAACTAATTGGAGTGTGAAATTCAACAATTGGTTTACCAGTTTCTATTGATGTTACATTTCCTGTCAGAGCACAAGTTGACCAGCACAGGATCTGTACTCAGGAACAAAGCAGAAATTTCAAATGAAATGTTGCAATTTGAAAACACAAAATTATATGGTACAATCTTGGAACTTCAGAAAGATTTATATTAGCCTGTATATGGCAAAGAAAACAAACTGGTATGTTGATGTCAACATTCCACCATGATGGAAATTCTGAAAGGGAAACTTTGGCAAAATGGAAGCCTGAGATGGAAACCTTATACAATACCACCAAACATATTGTGGATATTGTTGATGAGTTATGTAGCAATTATGATGTCACTCAAAATATAAAGCATTGGTCACGTGTGACATGTGAAACATGTGTGGCATAAACTGTTTGAAAGATTACAAAGAAAATAACAAGTGCAAAATACCATGGAGAAATTTTCTTAGAGGACTGGGACTGGAATTCATGAGAGATCATTTACAACAGAGGAAAAAGTAAGGTATTTCTGCCCAGGGAACTATGCAAAAAATGTGGACCACATTGGTGAGCTGATAGGTGAACAGTCAGGCATAGTATCCCAAAGACCTAATACAACAACAGGAAAAATGAAAAGATGTCAAATATTCTCTATAAGAAAGAACAGGAAAGCAGAGCATACATACTGTCAGTGTGAGCAAACTTGTATATAGAACATGTAATTTTCATGTATGAAGATTGCTTTGAGTGTGATAGTGGAAGCAAAGCTTATTTCTCTGGGAGACTTTTGTTTGTACCTAAAATGTAACTCATTACATGTTGTTACTTCTGACATGATCTCTTACGTTTTGTAACCAAGTACACAGCTGATGTGAAAATGTTGGTGTTTTTTGTAAACATGCAATACATATTAAGAATTTAATCCTTTATTTTATAGATATTTTAGGGTCTTGTTAACTATGCATTGCATAACATAATAAAAATCTGACAAAACAGCAAGGCCAGCAAGATGTCACGTATGTCCTGCAAAAAAACCCCAGAAAAACCAACCAAACATATTGTCAGTGTATGTAAATTGTGTGTATGGAACATGCTTTTTTAATGTATGAAGACTACTTTAGGTGTGATGGCTGAAGTAAAGATTACTATTTGTAGTGTGCTGTTGGCATTTTGATTGACGTTCACATAACAATTTATTTCTGTGGTACATCAAAACCAGTCAATATTGAAATGTTTTTGATACCAAGGATCAAACTCATGACCACATGCTTGCAAGGCAGGTGCTTATGTTGCTGAGCTAAACCCCTGACCCCAATATTGAAAATTTTGATGCTTTTTAATAAACACTCAATAAATATTACAAATGCAATATTTTATTTTTGTGATTGTTTTTCCTGTTTAGCACTCATTGTTTAATATAATGACTCATAAAATTAAAAATTCATCAATAGAAATGGCTTAAAGAATAAATATGGGTTTGACACACTAATGGCTATGGGACTTTATGACAGATTATGTGTTATGTTCCTAAGTATCCTAAGCCCAGAGCTCACACTGAAATCATAGAAGACCAGACCCTCATTTACAGAAGACGCTGAGCTGGATCACAGAACTTCTAGAACACATTCATAATAATTGACAACCAATTTCCAGGACCATGGTGTAAGGACATAAAAATGAGGTTTCTGCCTAGTTCCTTCATTTTCTGTGATATGGTGAAACTTCTTGTCTTGATTATTTTTCTCTTGTTGCTGAGACAAAAGACTCAAAATGAAGATTTATTTAGCTTATAGTTTTGGGAGATTTCAGTCCATACTCAGTTGGCTCCACAGCAAGGTGGCATGGTTAAGGGGTGACTATTCATAGTGTCCATAAGAGGCAAGAGTGAAAAGGGTAACTGGGAAGAGCGTGCCTCTTTCTCGCCCTTATATTGTATTCTGGCACCTGCCCCTGTGTAGGTACAGCACTCATACCACCAATTCCAGGGTTAGACAACAAACCAATCACAAATGTTAGATTCTACCACCTTCATGACTGCATGATACTTTGCCGGGGAGGGTGGTATTAGTTACTTTTTACTCATCCCTGAGGCAAAATACCTGATGCCCAAAGTTGGGAAAGGAAAGGTTTATTACTGACAGTTTTTGGAGGTTTCAGTCCATACTCAGTTGGCTCGAAGGCAGGGTGGCATGGTGGGGCCACAGTTCATGGAGGCTTCAAACAGCAAGGCAGAAACTGGCAAAAGAGAGAGACAGAGACATCTTCTTCCTGCCATTACATCCTGGCTCCACCCGTAGGCCAGTGTAGCACTCATATCTCCAATCCAAATGCTAGATGATGAACCAATCACAAATGCATAATATAAATGCATGAGGCCTGGGGTCTACCATAAACCATGACAGGAGGACACCCAGCCACAAATCATAACACCTCTTTCTCTCAAGCTCATCTGGAACCAAGTGCATAGAATGTAAATCAAGGTGACTCAGGCAGAAAGGATGCCTTTCTTTCCAGGACATTTAGTACACCTCATGAGCTCCTAGATGCTGGGATGATTTCTACAGTGCTGATCCAGTATTTCTGGAGTCCTGAACTCAAATATCACCAAACTCTGCAGAGCATATGGCTCTACATACCGGGCCACATCTTAGGTACCCTAATAACCTAGACTGCAGAAGAAGTCTTCACTGCCTAAGACCATGTGATTTGGGAACAAGCAGACCTACTGTTCAGTGAGTGGTCTGAGCTTCTATAATGTTTCTCCTGTTTCTAGACTCATCCTGGGCTCTTCTGATGTCTAGATGTCCCTCATTGTTTAAGGGCAGTGAGATTATGCCATCTAAGCCTGAAGGATTCACTAGAAAAATTGAGTGAAAATGATTCCATGACATTTGGGCCATTTGTACGAAGTCTGAGAATTAAAATAACAAAGATTCATGGTAGAGCATCTTAGTTTCAGGAACTGATGATGGTAATAGCAACAAACATTTTGAGCTCTTAGTTACTGACCATTACATTTGAGGAGAGTTCTCTAAAATATATTTTTTCATAACATGTTGGTTCTTCCAGTTTAGACTCTTTCAGGAGACAGACCCTGGAGAGCTGAGCTGGTGGTGCTCCCTTGTTCTTGTGAGTCAGCTTGTTAGCAGGTCTGTTCCAAGCATCATCTTGCACATTTACTGTACTCACTGTACTCCAACAGGTCATTCTGTCATCAGAGTGAGGTCCTGCTTCCCAGAGCCAAGAGCCTTCAATGACAAACTTCAGCCACTTATACCTTCTGAGCTTTATTTTCTATCATTTCATTCTATTGGAAATAGGATTTTTTTGGTCCTTCTATTTTATTTTTCTCAAGAATTAGGTAGTCTTCCAAATGTTACATTCTGTTTCTTTGCAGAAAGGGTGCTAGGTTTAATTAATTTCCCAGATAAAGTTATCATTTATTTTGCTTTCACTTTTTCTTGAATGAAACTGCTACAGCCTTATCAACTGTGGACTCAATCAGCTTTTCCTGTTCTTATTTGGCAACTGCAATACACAAACTCTGTAGAACAAAGCCCAGGAGGGCTCACATCCCCAGTGAGGACTTTGAAGTGTTAAAGGGCTCATTTCTGGTCAACCTCATCTCTCAGCCAATTCCCCACCAGAACAAAGTTCATCCTGCCTTCCTAGTGGCTGTGTACTCTGATGTAGCTGAAAGGGAGATGGTAATCCTGTTTTGATTTACATCACAAAGGCAAGCCGCGGTGAATTTATAGCCCCAGCTGGGGCTTCACTTAACAGAGTAACTTTCTTCCAGTCAGCTACTTTTTAACTTCCTGAAAAAAAGCACGAAGAGAGCATAAATCATATTTTGAAATATGAATATTACAGTTTATTGCTTGCATTCTATTTGTATTCTTACTGAAAACCCAACAGATGCTCCAGACTTATATGCCAACATTTTGATCAAAAGTGACCCAATGTTTAGTCTATTTGGGGAAAGGGAATTTTCTGAAAGGGTTCTGAGGATTCCCACATCACTAAGAAGAGCAGAGTGATCTGCTGGGAAGGACAGTCCTTTGTGTGTTTCTTGGAAACGTTCTGATCTTCCTGGGAACGCACAGGTATCAAGTGCTACCATGGGTGAAGAAAACTGAACTTACCTTCACTGTGTATCACAGATGGCAAATATTTATCTTGGGAATCGGAAGTTAGGAAGCAGTGCCCAAGGTCTGAGAACTGGGTAAGGCACAAAAGAGACAATACCCAGAGTTGATGTCCATTTCTTTCTGAGTTCAGAATGGTTAACACAGGGAGCAGAGTTCCTGAGTAGACAGCTGTTTTCAGCCTTTGGTGACAATGAAGGGAATAATAGGAACTAGATGGTGCTGGTCTCCAATTTCAGGTTGAAGTTTCACTGGTCTCCAACACTGCACATACAGAGTGGGCTCTTGAATTGGAAAGTTATTCTTGTGAAGATAAGACAAACCTGGGGAGGGAGGCAGTGGAGGCCAATAGACTAAACGAAGCCCAGAGTAAGTGTCTGAGAAGAAGAAGAAGACAGAAAATGACTTGGAGCAGGGCTACTGGGATGTTAGAAGAGGAAGTAAACTGAGCCATTTTCTGGAAGGGACATTTGCAAGATTCATTGTTTCATGGGTGTGGTGGGTGAGAAAGAGATGTCTGTGTGATACCTGAGATTTTCTTTGTATAATTGTGGTGATTACGTCACCCGATGGTAATTATATCAACTAATGGTGATTACATCAGGGAAAAGTATAACTAATTGCACTGGACTCCCAGAAGACTGGAAGGATAGAAAAATCTAAGCACCATCAGGGAAGATCCACAAGAAATGAAGAGAGAGAAGAAATAGGCAGAGTTGAGCTGTTGAAACTCACACACAATAGGCTTCTGAAGTAGGAGGAATAAGAGGTAGACATGGAGGTAAATATGATCTTTCCCTCCTCTGGGAGATGGTGCAAAGATCTGGCAGCAAGAGGGTATGTTCTCATCTCCAACCTCAAGGCTCCAGAAGTCATGAAACTCAGCAACAGTAGGGGAACTTCCCCGCCCAGATGAACTGTTCCAGTTCTTTCTCAGGACAAAGACACAGAACTCTAAGACCTGACCTGATGCGACCTTGAGAGCCAGGCAAAATGACAAGTCTCCAAGGTGCAGAATCTGAGGAATACAATCAGTCTTGCGAACTTAGATGAGATTTGAGCCATGACATTCAAAGATGTCAGGTACAAAGTAGCAATAGCGAGATTACAAATCACACAATTCCCAAGTGTTGATGACTTATACCTGAACCAGCTAAACATGGCAGGACTGTCTCCCCAAGAATTCTCATTATTAACAGTGAGCTCCTACTTCCTTTTCTGGTGGGCCATGTCTTAGGTTTTGGTCACTGCTCACAGTTTGTAGAGGTTTCAGTCCACAGGCAGCTGACTGCTGTGAGGAAGGGTAGCATGGCAGTGGGTATGGTAGAGAAGAAAGTGTCCATGGCACAGCAGCAAGAAGGAAGGCAGATCCAGGGAAAAGGGATGTACACTGTTCCTAGCCACATCCATGACCCACCTCTTCCCATCAGGCTTCACTACCCCACATCACAGTGAGATAGAAACCCATCAGTGGTCTAATCCAGTCATTAGTATCACACACCCTGGTTCCAGTCACCTTCCCATGCTGTCAGCATGCTGTCAGTGTTTGCTGATCACAGTGACATTGGTGACAAGCATTTTGGAGCTTCTGTTGGGAGCTAAGACTCTTCCTGGAAATGTCATAAAAGGTCCTTATGGGGAGAATTTGATCATGATCGTAAAGAATAAGGAGATCGCTAGAAGAGAAGCTTATCTGGCATAAGGGTACAAATGTGAAAGAGCTTAAAATGATCAATGTTCTCCCTGTGGGCAGTGTATCTCCCTGTGGGCAGTGTATTAATTACCTGCTGCTGCCTAATAAATCACCTCCAGGCTCAAAGGCCTAAGACAACACTTTTATCTCACAGTTTCTGAGGTTTCAGAATCAAAGTGCAGCTCATCTCATCCTCTGGCATAGATCTTCTCACAGGCTGCACTCATGATGCCAAATGATGCTCTCAGGGGTGGATGCACCTTCAGGATTCTCCTCATGGCTGGCAGGCATCAGTTCCTGATAGCAGTTGTGTGAGAGCCTCAGTCTCTCACAGGTTGGTGGTTTAGGACTGCCCTCAATTCCCACAAATACAGGCCTCTCCATAAGGAAGATCCCAGAATAATCTACCTTCATTAAAATGGAAAGCAAGAGAGAGCATGGGGCTAAAGTGAAGCTTTTGCTCTGTGTCATTTGTGCCGGCATTTTTCACTTCACACTTTAATTTTGCTTTCCTCATTAGAAGCAATCAGTAGGTCTGTCTCACACTGGAGGAAGGTTACAGAAGGACATGGTGGCGATTTGTCCCCCAAGAGCTCACACGATACTTGTTTCCCAGAATGTTGATGTCAGAGATGTGGGACCTTAAATAGGTGGAGTGTAGGTAATTAGAGCAATGAGGTTGCTCCACTCAAAAGAGACTAACAGATCTTAATGGACCTCATTCAGTTCTCAATTGTTTCAGTGAGTTTGCCCCACATTTGTGGCCATTTGGTCATATGGCCAGTTCTTTTCTGGATTTGTCACTATTTGTAATCCATTTAAAAGTACCTCACCAAAGACCAAAGAGTTGCTGCTGCTAAATTTTAGACTTTTGGTATATAGGAAGATGGTGGAACAGTAAACAGCAGAGTAAAGAGCCTCTCTGAGAAAAACAGTCCAGATGTTAGAAGACAGCATTCTGGAGAAAACAAAAAGGAAAGAAGTGGGTGCCCTCAACCCAGGAAGAAACTAAAGTGAGAATTGAAGCCCAAAGAGAGAATTTTTTAAAAAAGAAAAGAAAAACTTAAAGAGAAGAAGGCACAAGCTGGTGGCATTTTCTCCCGGAGCTGGACCCACTGTACAAGAAGTACTGCTGGAAACCAGAGATGCTTGGGCACAGTGAAGCTGGTGATGGGCAAGCCCGACGGTGGGGAGACATGGTGGAAGAGGGGAGCAGCAGATCAGAGAACTTCACTGGCTGGTAGTGAGCATGGGGGACTCAGTCCTCTTGTGGGAGTGGGCAATTGGCTGGGTGCCATTTTGGAGTCAGGCAAGATAAACCCAGAGCCAGAACTGCTGTTGGCTTTATTCAGCCACTTGTAGCTTGAACCAGACTGGTGGAAATTGCTTGGACTGAGTCCCGCTCCCATATGCAGTCCAACAGACATTGCCCAGGTTTCCCTAAAGCTATCACCAACCAGCTCCACCCGCCCTGTACTGACACATCCAATGGTCAACATCAGATATTCCTAGCCAGAACAGGTTAGAAAAAGCAACCTTGCTCCAGAGATATTTTAGCCAACACAAGGAGTGCTAGGGACCCCACTACCCACTTATCAAAGGAACCAGGAACATGACAAGAGGAAGACGCAAAAGGCAGTTTCTGGCCTCCAAATCAAGCAGTACTGGTCCAGAAGACGTAAATATGGAAGAAATTATGAGTCACACACCTGCAGTTTCTGAAGCAACAGCAACTGAAATAAAGAAACAACTTCAAGAGGTTATAAAAGAATTTAGAAAAGAAATACTACCCCAAGTAAAAGAAGAAATGAGAAACATAATAAAAGAATTGCTAAGTGCCTTTAAAGAAGATACAGATGGAAGAATACAGGAGCATAGAATAATGAGGGAAATCATCAGTGAAGAATATAAAAAAATAGGATACATGAAACAGATTCAAAGAGATTACCAGGAAATTAAAAACTCCACTGAAATCTGGCAAAACTGCTTGAAAGAAACTGAAGATAGACTATCAAACCTTGCAGACGGTTTGCAGCTAGCAATTGTGAAAGGAAAAATCTTTTAAAAATAACAAGGACCCAGGAAGTAACAGTACAAAAGCTACAAGATGACAAGAGGAAGTATAACTTAAGAATAAAAATGTGAGTGAAGAAGCAGTGGTAAATACAAATGAAATGCAGAGGCTATTTATAGAAATAATTAAAGAAAGCTTCCCAAGCATAGGAAAAGGAAATGACATTCAGATAAATGAGGCATACAGAACTCCAGACAACTATAACCAAAATGGATCTACACCCAGACATATAAAGATTCCAGAAATTCAACACAAGAACAGAATATTAAAAGATGTCAGAGAAAAGAAACAGATCACTTGTAAAGGAAAACCCATCAGAATCATGACAGACTTCTCAACACAAACCATAAAAGCAAGAAAGAGTTTGGAGTGAAGCATTCCAACCCTGAAAGAAAATATCCTTCAACCCAGACTGAGGTAAGGTACCCTGCAAAACTATCTTTCAGGATTAATGGAGAAACAAGATGCTTCCACAACAAAGAGGAACTAGGGGAGTTCATGACCACCAAACCAACCCTACAAAAACAACTGAAGGACATTCTAAAGAGAGATAAAAAAGACCGTTTCAGGAACAGTGGCAGAGGGGGCTCACTGAACAGGGCAGACAGTGGAATGAAAGGGAAAAGTAGACAACCAACGGCAGAAAAATGGCATGGCAGGGATGAGGCAGAGCAGGTTGGCCATAATAACTAATATAGATGGTCTCGATTCACCAATAAAAAAAAAAAATACAGGCAGAGTGAATCAGGAGATTGGGTTCATCAATATGCTTTATATAAGAAATACATTTAACCATACGGAGGGCTTATAGAATGAAAATCAAAGACAAGAAAACAATGCTCTTTGTGACAGGGAACCAAAAAAAAAAAAGTGGGGGGTAGCTTGCCCATCAGCTCCAGATTGGTTAGAAGCCATGTCACTTTCATACAATGGAAAACTACTCAGCTATAAAGAAAAAAACCTTGAGGATCTTGTAGGTAAATGGATACAACCTGAAATCATGCTCAGCGGTAAAAAGGTTCAGAATCACATAGGTGAGTAGCATGTTGCCCCCTAATATAAAAACTAAAGAAGTTAGTGGGATACAAATGTACAATACATCCTGTGAAAGTGAAAGGGGAGAAATTGTCTAAAACGGGAAGGCAGTGAACATTGGTAATCTATTATCCTGATTTGAAACCCATATTGTTTTCATCACTCTGTTTAGTTTGATTTTATTGTTTCAGTTTGTCTACTTGTATTAGAATTGATGGCATGGACAGCTATCCCAAAGAAAGGAGGATGTACTATGGTAACCATTTTTTATTTCCTATTAACTTGGTTTGAAGTCCTGTATTGCTTTCACTGTTTTGTTTTGACTGATTTTATTCTATTCTGTTTTATTTGATAGTACCAAGTCTGAGGGTACAGGCAACTACTTTGAAGACAATAAGATACACTACAATACCCATTCTGGTTTGACTATTATCTTCTTTTGAAATCCTATAATGTCTCCAATGTTTTAGTTATTGGTTTTGTTCTTATTGGTTTTGTTCTGTACTATTTTGTTCAATTTTATTATGCCTGATGATACGGGTAATTCTTTTGAAGATAAGAGGCACGGTAATCATTGTTGATCACTTTCTATTTTGTTTTTAAGTCATGTACTATGCTCATCCTTTTGTTTTGATTAACTCTATTTTGTTTTGTATCATTTGGTTTTGTTCTCTTCAAAATTAAAAATTAATTAATTAATTTTGGACTTTTATCCTCTAAAACTCTGGGCAAAAAGCACTTATGTTCTTAATGCACTACATAGCCTACTGTTTTGGGTTGTGGGAATAGAGGTTTGAATTACAGACATGATTGTTAATGGCTGGAAAATTAGGTTGCTGACCACCATCAGGAATAAAGAGGAAGGCATTGCCCCTGGATGGAGGGTGGGCATGCAGAGGTGTGAGTGCAAATGAAACACTGGTAAGGACTGGTATGTGTACCTCCAACTGTAACTGTACCTGCAGAATCCTGATTAACAAGTGTCGTAGTCATAGTTTTCAAGGAAAACAATGATATAGGACACACAATTTACAGTATTATTTTATGATGGTCATTCAAAGACTCGAATACAAAAGAAATAGTGCAGGAAATCTGTCCACACACTAAGACCCAAAACATCCATCTGAGGACCTAGATCCCATGGGAATGTCCTGCATGAGTCCAGCTGAAGACCTAGAGCCCATGACAATGTCCCCATGAGACTGAATGGAGACCTAGAGCCCACAACAATGTCTCATGTAAATCTGTTCCATGGATCTGTGCTGGGAAGGCCCAAAGGTCAACAGTGGAAGCCAGAAAGTCTAAGCTGTAAGGATGAAGGATCTGTGCTTGACGGCTGAGCTAGGAAGCAATGCTCAAAATCAGGACCATAGCTCCCCACAAAAGTACCACAGCCATTCTCAGTGATAATGAAATCCTGAGCTCCTCATATGATGAGAACAGATGAGTTCATATCAGGAAGCCAGCATGCCAAGCTTTCCCAGGAGAATGAATAGCACATGTCTTCCCCTCTAGAGTCAAGAAGTGATGCTCAAAGTGAGGACCAGAGCTCCCCCAAAGTGATCAACAGCTATTCTAAGTGACAACGAGGTCCCCAGCTCCTCTGATGTGATGGGAACAGCCAATTGCATGTCATGAAAGAAGCTCTACAAGGTCCTTCAGGAGAACCAATTGCAATGAGAGAACAACACCACAGAGAAGCAACAACACTCAAGAGGACCCACAATGCTAAGCTCTTTCTCCTCAGCTCTTGTTAAATCGGCAAAAATCCTCAGGTCGGCCATCCATATCCAGCACCACAGATTCAGTTCAGCTGCTTTTACAACTTGACCACCAGTTATCAAAACACCAGAAGCCACCTGTATTCAACTTGAAAACCCTATACATTTCCTTAAACTGTAGTCTGTGGTGACAGACTTGTGGAAAGTTAACATATGTTGTCCATTCAGATTTACATTAGTACAACAATTACATGTACACAATTCTTCACTCATTCCTGCAACCTAAAATATTCAAAGAGTGACCAAAATTCAAGGTTAAAACACAATACTTGGACTAATTAAACCAATTACAAACATATATCTAATAACTACATTAAGCTGGGGGTTTCACTTAGCAGCATAAGCACCTGCCTGGCAAGTGCAAGGTTATGAGTTAGATCCCTGATATCAAATAAATAAATAAATTTTAAAAAATAAAAACTACATTAAATCAAGAGAACTACTACAATCACAGCCTTTGATTCCCATTAAAGTTTAACAGGGCATGGCAACACTAAAAAACAGGGATGTCCTGAAATTCAGTGTTACCCCCTTCGGATGAAAGACTTTAGTTCATTTTTTCATTGTTCCCTCTCAACAACCATGTTCCCCTCCATGTCATCCTTGCAACCCATAGCTCTGCTAGAGCCTTCTCTCTTGCCAAGTGTTCAAAATCACTCTACTGGATCTTTACTTTTAGTTTCCAACATAGATCTGGCCCAAAGCTCTCAGTGGTAACCATGCTACTGCATCCCAATGGCACTGCAGTGAAATTTTTCTGCCATCCGGGAAATATCTCTAAACACAAGCAAAATGCAGACAAATTTCAGCCAAAACAGAGTATATTACCTGGGATGCAGCAGCCAATGCAGTCCTTCTCAATAGAAGCCTCCTGGGCTTCATCGTAACTATCAGCATTTTCCTGGAAAGTATGCCAACTTTCCAGGCTCTGACCAGGGTCTCCAATATACTATACAGCATACAGGAGCTTCCTCTTCAGCCAGTCTCTCAAAATCTTTCCAAATTAATTTCCAATGCTCTTAAATCACGTGGCCGGGCAACGTCACAGCAATGAACCACTCTGTTAGTACCAATCTTATACTAGTCAGAGATTGCAAGGGAAACAATCATAGAGAACACATAATTTACAGTATTATTTTATAATCATCACCTAAAAAGTCAAATATAAAGGGAAGAGTGTAGGAAATCTGACAAATGAAGTCTGTCTTTATGCACTTATCTGGCATCAGCATGCCTTTGGTAGTGTCTGTTGAAGTCATCAGGCCACTTCCACCTATTAGAATGTTTTCTGATTGATGTTTGTCCTGTCGTATTTTCCCTCAGTATGTTATTAGAAAAAAGACACTCTACCACTGAATCAAACCCGAAGACCTTTTAAAATTGCTTTTGAAACAGTCTTGCTAGCATGGCTAAGCTGACCTCCAACATCCTATTCTCCTTCCACTGTTTTCTGAGATTACCAATGTGAACTATATCAGGCAACTCTTGAGTTCTTACATATTTACTGAATATGTGCATATATACTCAGTGAGTGCATAGTCTCTGTAAATATACATATGCATATAAACACAATGCTATCACATATCTTCTGTACACTTGTATAAACATTTGTACATTCTTTGCCAGACAGATGATGTTTCTTCTGGGCCATGGCTCAGGCTTGTGAGTTCTACACCTCCATTCTCATCCCCAGTTTGTACCCTGTAGCTGTATGTTTTCTGGGTTGAAGATCAGGATGCATCTAGGGCCAAGGCCAAGTTCTCCTGGCCTAGTGCTGCATGTAGCTGACACAGAGCAGCCACAGACCTGGGTCTCCATGGTGGGAATGGCTGAAATGTTTCACTGGACTTGAAGCCTTTGTCTGGATGCAGACAATAGTGGGGTGAGAAGCCAAAATATCCTGTCCCTCCCTCCCTGTCACAGCCTGGGCTGGCTCCTCTGCCCCTTCCTCAGCCCATATTGGCTCCCTCACTCTGAACTCAGAGTCTGAATACTTTACACCTGGGAAGACATGGCAGAATTTGACACTTATAAGGATGCCCAAGCGTTCATTTGGACTTGCCTGTGTTGTTAGACTCCCTGGAGCCAATCAAGATGAGATAGAGCCAAGTCCTTCAGAGTGTAGTTCCTTAGCACTGAAGCGGGAACCAGAGTGGGCTTAGCGTCCAACAGGGATCTGCAAAAACAGACAAGAAGGTAGTTGGGAGCTGGACCCGGGCCAAAACAAGGACAGCATGAGGACATTGCAGGGACAAAGATACACACACACACACACACACACACACACACACACGTTTCCTCTATATCAGATGATGCTGAGCTGCAGTGTATGAGCTCCCACATACCAGTTTTTCTAGAGGAGTTTCTAGCCATGGGTAGATACCATAAAACGTGTTATGACAAGGAGCAGATGCAGGGTGCAGTTTCAAACATGTGTTGCTGCAGAGACCAAAGCTTCTGTGGTCAGGGAGAGACACAGAGACCCAGTAAGGATTCACCACACCGTGGTATCTCCTGCCAGACAGTAACCGCTCAGGAGGGCGTCTACACGGCCCTACAAAGGGCAAAATGTTGAGGACGGAAAGGGGGGCAGGGCTTCCAGTGCACACTGAGAGGTTTGACTTTACCCTGAAAGCACTGGGAAGCCATGAAAGACCTTCCAAAGGGCAAAGACAATGTTAGATCTGGGAACACTATGGAAAAGACTGAGGTTAGGGGTTGGGCATGGGGGCATTGGAGGAAGCGATGTCAAAGAAATCTTTGGTTTTTTCCTCTTGGATGTCTGGGTCTACAGGGTCACTGATAAACGAAGACGATCTCGCCTCTCAGCCATCTTGATCCCCACTTGGTCCCCACTTTATAAGTGCAGGGATCGTGCAGTAGCCTCACTCGCGTACATAGGCCTGCGCAGTGGACCTCACTTGCACTCATTACCCAGAACCAAGACCTGTGCAGAAAAGCCACACCCCAAATCGCTGACAGCTGACACGCACACAGAATCCCTTCACCCCACCAAGCTCCCTGTCCCAAGACTACCTGCCTGAGCACACTGCTACCACCCTGCAGCAGGGCGTCTGCCCTGAGTCAAATCCCTTCACTCGCTAACGCAACCCCACCTTAAAGGGCAGAAATCACATTCTATTTGTCTACATTAATCCCACAAAAATAGGAAATCAGCACGCTGCAACTGAGCCTCTGAGGGATTCAGCTTGGTGACACTAAACTGCCTTAACATCTTAGAAACCTCTCAAAACCAAACCTGGAATGTGTGAGTTGCTAGGCCAAGGGAACTCAGAGCTACAGTCGCTCTGGAGAAGCTGTTGCATTCTGGGAGTCGTAGGCTAGGCAGCCCCAATGCCTTGTGGGAGTCGTAGTCTTAGAGTCAGTGTCTGGATTCCTTGTGGTTGTAAATTAGGACATTTTGAGCTGTGATTCTCCCAGGTGAGTCCGCCGTATGCTGGTAGCTGGTCGCTGTGCGAGCCGTGCTCTGTGTACCGACGCCGTGGGAGGGTTGAAGATATCTCCGGAAGGGGACACTTATCTCCGTGATTTCCAATGCCTTCATCCCACAAGTATCTGTCCGTCTCTTGCCAGGCCACTCCGCTTTCCCTTTTCGGGGTAAGAATACCCGCCTGGCCCTGACCTCATACCTCAGGTGGTATGTCCTTAGCTACCACACCTGCTCTAGAACCTCTGTCCTGATGGAGCCACGTCTGTGGAGGCGCTGTCTGTCCTTAGATCATGGCCGGCTCCGGAGAGCACTCTGCATCTGTGTCCTGTTTGCGCATATTAACGGTTCCCTCATCCCAGACACCTCCTGAGCCCCGTTCCTGTGCAGTCTATGTCATCTCTTTCCTGCCGCTTCTGCAGCCTGCACGCTGGCCTCCTTTCTGCTTTTGCTCTCCACTGTCTTCCCCACTTAGCATCTGAAATCTTTAAACCCCTGTCAGATCACATTCCTCCCTGCTCCTTACCCTTCCGTGGCTCTGATAACCCCCCGAGGGTACTTAAAACTCCACCCCATGGCCTATGAGACTCTGTGGGTTTGCAAACCTGGTCTTCTGCCAGGGTTCCTCTCTCAGGATATGAAACACGCAGGCACACACACACACACACACACACACACACACACATACACACACACACACAGGACTAGGAGTGGCAAGAGGGTGCTAAGTGGGACCTCAGGACGTGAGGACTGAGATGGTGTGCTACCTAGTCTCAGCACATGAGTACTGAGGGCTGGCTGTTGGCTCCGTGACAGGTATCAGTACTCTGGACAGAGGGCTCCATGTTCCAAGGGTGCTTCAGAGTACAGACTAGTGTTGCTGAAAGGGGCAGGGAGAAATGAAGCCAGTGAAGAGGGTGACATCAGTGTGGGCCACAGACAGAGCACAGGGATACTTGCCCACACTGGAGGTTTTGTCTCAGGAATCCTGAGCAGAAGACTCACTGTGGTATGGGGGTGTTAGCATTCTGTATGTTTTAACACACTGAAATACGGAGTTTAACTCTACTCACAGGAGGCTCACAAGCTGAGAAACATCAGTGGAACTTGTAGGGAAGGAAGTCAAAAGGAAGTCAAAAATCTTGGCAGATTTTTGAAAGGGGTCAAACTCCTCTCTTTGTGGCATGATTACAAAGTTCATACTTGTCATGGAACCCAGGACCTCAATCCCTGTGGACTAGGCAAGTGCTGATCTCTAAACTACACCTCCAGCCAGCCAGGGTGGCTTTCTTTATGGCACTTCTCTCTCTCTCAGACCCATTACTACAGGTCCTGATAGGTTGACCAGCCTACTCAGCTCTGCTTACAGGGGGTCCTCCCCCTCCCCCAGGGTCCCAGCTGAAGAGAATTTGAGGCACAAATAGCATCAGCCTTGAGGTGTCTACCATGAAGGATGGCCAGGATTTCACCCATAAGAACATACACCTGAATTCACCATTAGATCATTTGAATTGTGTAGCAGGAACTGAAAACAGTGGTGGAAAATCTGAGAGTTAGAACATCCTAAGATTCCTGTTGGTATTTCTTAGAACACAGTTGGGAGGGGGATAAGTGACATACATAGAAGAGGGCTTGGGAGACACTCCCTTCTGTACAAGATAATGAATTCCCTTGATGAAACAGGCCAGCGGTCACTCTAGGACCATGCACCTGTTCCCCTTCCTGCTGCCACAGGCCACCCCCTCCTTGGGGAAGTCCCTAACTTCACTTTAATGCTGATTGTGTCCTTTCTTGTTTTGCAGTTTTACAGCTGGGCATGCCACCTTGAACATCATGGCTATGCACTTTTTTGTCTAAAGACTGTGTACATGGAAAATTAGAGTCTGCTGACTTCACTCAGTGCCTAGCTGTGTCCATCCCATATTAACCCAGTCCCAGCACCATCACCCATGAATAAGAGCAGAGGCAGTTGTAACAACTGAGAATGGAACATTAGTGTTTAAGTGTGTGTAGCCATCCCTCCCACACACACACCATACAAATCACCACCACTCCCTGAACATGCACCTGGTTTTTCATCCTGTAATCCTCCAAGACCCCACCTGAAAACTCTCCTATAAATACAGTTCACTATGCCTGTATTAGCCCTGTAAATACAGGGCTAAGGACTGGCTCATCTGAGTCCTGGTATCTCCAGGAAGTGAAGCAAGGCGAAGACTGGGAAGGGGAAATATGGGGGAAACCACAAAGGTTTTTTTTTTAAGTAAATTAAGGCTCCTAGGTCAGGATAACAGGGAAGCCATCTAGCCCTACTTCCCAAATTTTAAGAACATATCTATAATGTCAAGTGCTATGACACAAATAGTTTTCCTCTAAGATTGATATATTTAAATTCCAATCCCTATAGACAACTGTTTAGGGAGCTGACTAGGTCATGGGATCAGAGCCCTCGTGAATAGGGTTAGTGGCTTTACACAAGAGATGCAGGAACTGGGGATTTAGCTCAGTTGGCACAAGTGCCTGCCTGGCAAGCAGGAGGTTGTAATTCTGGTCCCCGGTATCAAATGGAAAAAAAAAAAAAAAAAAAACAGATGCAAAGAAGTTCATTGGCTTTTGCCATCATCAGGAGGACACAGGCCTCCTGAACTGTAAGAACTAAATTTCTGTTCTTTGTAAGATTTATCATTACTGAACTTGTGCCAGCAGGGCAGAAGGAGTAAGATAGCAGTAAACCCCCAGTTCACACAGGCGGTGAACCTCGGGTGCCACTGTTTACCTGGGGAGTCACCTTATGAGTTTTGATCACCCAAGTTGCCATGGGCTAGGAAAGAAAGCCACTGAGTCTACCCCATGGGATGAAGGAGAAATTTTACTCACTTAGGAGTGGAGGAGTGAACAATCAAGTTATGCCTTGTGGTTTCCAGCAAAGGGGAAAAAGGGACAGGCACAGTGGCTTCCTTGAAGGGCAGCTACATTTGGTAGATGAGTCTCCTGACACAATGCACTGGGTATGTGGTCATGATGGGGAAGGCATGGACCATGAGTGGGTGGGGCTCTCGCTCTTATTGAGGCCAACGTGAGTTTTCAAAGTACAATGAGCAGAGTACACTTGGTAAGGACTTGGGGAGCCATGAATTCCACATGTGACCCTGAAATGGAGAATTTCTGGACTCTTTTCTTCTGCATTCCTCGTACCTCTTTCCCACCATACTGATGATCCTCAGCAAACTACAAAGCTGTTGGGAGCAGCTGACACTGAAGTTTGATCACACCTGTGGGTGTAAGGCAAGGTGAGTGAGAGTACAAAGACCACCCATGTAGAGCCCAAAAACAAGAGACTCCAGGCCCCAAAAGTCAAGCCCTTAGTTTGTCATACAGGCAGATTACTAGGCAGTGGGATGTCAGGTGGCATTAAGTTGCTTAATGTAAGTAAATGTCCCTACAGTGAGAGGACAGTTCCTTTCCTCCCATCAGGAGAGAGAGGGCTCCTTTGGCCTCAGCGTTCCTGTTTTCTTTCTTTTCCCATCCTCTCACAGTCTTTCCTCCCAGGAACATCCAATGCCCCACAGGTCGCAGCATATGGCACCCATACAGGGACCTGAGTTTGAAAATAGTGGGCAGGGGACTCTTCTCAGTCTGTGTGCATAATGGGGAGAGGTGCATTGGTAGTGGTCAATATTCGTCATTGGAGTGAATCAGTATTGACATTACCAGGTGTTAAACTTGTATCATAAAGATGCAGGTCCACTGGGGCTAAAGAAAGAAACAGGCCCACTAGGTCCAGAGAGAGAAATATAAGTCCACCAGAGCCAGATAGAAGTAGGTCAATGATGGACAGAGAGAAAAAGAGAGTGGGATACAGCTCGGTGGTACAGCACCTGCCTCGGGATTGTAAGGTCTTGAGTTCAATTTCAGTAGGCTTAAGAGAAGCCAGAGAAACAGGCATAAGAGACATCAAAGAAACAAACAGGCTTAAGAGAAGCCAGAGAGAGAACCACAGATGTGTGTGTGTGTATATATATATTTGCGTGTATGTGTGTTGTGTGCATGATTCCTCTATTTACTTTTCTTTTGTGAACTTTAATTAGAAAGTATCTCGATTGCAAGTTCATTGAGATAGCCACAAAGGATTGGCTGGGAGCACTATTTTAAAATCAAGTCCCAAGCAGGAAAAAGACAGCAGAGCAACAGGAACCCTGATACAGTTTAAGCTCTCTAAACTTGCTCACTTAGGTAAGGAGTGACAGGATGTAACTCTTCCCCACTACAAGAGTGTTTTTGCAGCAAATTCCATTTTACAACATCCCATAACTTTAACTGAGCCACAAGAAACAATTTCCACTTTCTCAGCTCAGAGAACTTTTGCCAAGTCACAGATTGGAATTTTTGCCTCTTCTCTCTCCCTTGCAAACTGGCTAAGAGAAGTCAGATAGGCGGGAGAATACATGGGAGTTTTCAACATATCTACCAGGTCACTGAATTTCAAGTTCCCAGTAGTCAAGGATGGGTTATGCATCAGCATGAAGTGACCTTTTAAGTCCTTAAAAGAATTAAAACAAGCTACTGCCACCTAGGACCCTGCAGCCCTATTTACCTTGGGTTTCATAAAGCTCCCAGGACAACATATTATGGTCCCAAACGATTGAAAAGCAAAAGCTAAAATATATTTAAGTCTGGGACATTATTTGTTGTGGAAAATTTTTTAAGTTGTACACAGATCAAGCCAGAAACAATGCTACTGTCAACAGAGCCACTACAAAAGATATGTTAATCAGAGAAGGTGCCTTTGCTGCCACCATCAACTCACTTTTGAATTATACATAGATAACCAATTTAAAAATACAGCCACAAGGGCTTGGAGGAAATTCCTTCAATGGGTGAGACATCCTTTGATTTGACCCTGACAACAGGGTCAGTGTAAACCATCTCAGGATTTTACAGCACACTTACTATAAACTAGTGAGAAGTATAAGAGGCTAGCAGGTTAGTGATTCAATGACGAACCTTTAAGAATGCAAATAAATAGTGTAGGGCACAGAGAGCTGCCCTGGGGTGGCCAGCAATGCTTGGCTTGGTGAAGCAGGAGGCTTCCAGGAACTTGCACTGCAGGCTGAGGGACAAAAGCCTGGCTGGCCCTGCTTGTACCTGCTGTGGTGTGAACTCCACTGGGGCTGCTGAGCCTTCAAATAGCCAGCCTGCTGGCAGCACTTCAACCTTCAGGCTGGGAATGCAGGACACTGCTCTAATGCACTAAGCCACCCTGGCTGTCCTCACCACCTGTGTCTATGCTCCATGCACTGAAAGTTTATGCTGCAGTGGTGACCCCTGTGCTCAGACACCCAACAGCAGCAGGGCCTCCAGGCCAAAGTGTGAGCACAACCAGCACGCCCAGCCTCTGGGCCAGTCAGCTGCTACAGTGGCTGCAGGCATCCCTGCAATGGCCCTAGATTTTGGTGCTGCCCTCCAGCAAGTGGAGCCACCAGCTAGCCACACCCATAGTCAAGAGTGGAGCCACAGCCCAAGATAGGAACAACAAATGGCAAGACAGAGCCCTGGGAGCCCGAATGCAATATTCAGTTTTTCTCTGCACTTAAGGCTCTTACCACAGAAATTCCTTATAATCCTGAAGGTCTAAAAATTGTTAAACATATTCACTGTATGCTCAATTCAACTACAAAAACAAAAAGTGGAATTTTACCTAAAAAATTTACACCTCATAATAGATTTCACTTGACAGTACATACTATTAACTTTTAAAAGTCCAATAAAGATGAAACTACCACAGCAGAAAGGCAATTCAATCAGGTAAAAAGAAAAAAAAAAAAAACTAAAAGGAGTCCTTTAGAGAGATCTTCATGGTGGACAATAAGAGCACCCGATCCAGTGCTAGTTTGAGTAAAGGATAAACTTGTGTTTTTGCAAAAAAAAAAAATGCTGAATGGCCTATCTGGGTACCAGAACTTCTTGTCTGACTATATCATTGACCCAAACCCAGAGAAGGAGTTGATTTCACCTCTCAAGAAGCTGATGCTTAGTCCTATGACAGTGATGCCTCAAAGACCACGCAACAACCAATACAAAAGGATGGGGTTAGACCTGACCTGGGGCCAGTTAAAAGAATTAACCCAAGATATCCAGGAGATGGTAACCAAAAAGAGGAATCAAAGGTCTGAGTAAGTGAATGAATGTATAGAAATAACCAAACTAAAAGTTATATAAAAGAAGGAAATACAAAAGTTACTAGTAATCATAAAATACAAAAACATATATTAATTATAGATAAAATGTTGTCCCTTCCAAATTCCTCTTGCAGGAGATCTCTGCTAATTTATGTACAACAAAATCTGACTGTGTGTTTATACTTATAGCTTCTAAAATTGTAAAAAGTTATTATAATTCAGTTTGGTCAAAGTGTGTGTGCACTTTGAGTTTTTGTGGGGTTTTTTGTTTTTTGTGGTTTTTTGTTGTTGTTGTTGTTTGTTTTGTTTTGGTACTGGGAATCGAACTCACAACCTCACATTTGCCAGGCAGGCCTATATACCACTGAGCAAAATCCCCGACCCTGCACTTTGATTTTGTAAAGATGTCTGTCCAGTTTCTTAATCTGTGTACTTGTTTCTCTGTCTTTCTTTGTCTGTTTGTCATATCCAGCTGGCCTTTTTTTGAGTTCAGCAATCTATCTTTTACAATTTTGGATCATTTGATCAAAGTTTAATTTAGATTTTAAAAAACATGCTTCCACCTAGATTACCTATTCTCTTCCTTCCTTTCCATTTTTCCCATCCCAGTTCCCTTTTCCTTTTGGACATTTCTTCCCATTTTACAGCATTTATTATATAGTTTATACCTTATTTACTCTTTCATTTTCTCACACTAGGGAGACAATATTATGTTTACACATGCAAATCTGACATTTCACTTAGGAGGATGGTCTCAAGTATACATTTACCTATAAAAGTCTCCAGTTTATGATTCTTTATGGCTGAATAGTACTCTAATATATATGTATTAGACAATCTTTTTTTTTTTTTTACACTTTTTTTTTTCTTTTTATCGGTACCGGGGATCGAACTCATGATCACCTGCTTGCAAGGCAGGTGCTTATGCCACTGAGCTAAATCCCCAGCCCCTCGTACAATCTTTTTTTTTTTTCTTTTTCCTTTTCCCTTTTTTTATCGGTACCAGGGATCGAACTCATGACTGCCTGCTTGCAAGGCAGGCACTTATGCCGCTGAGCTAAATCCCCAGCCCCTCATACAATCTTTTTTATCCACTCCTCATTTGGATCGTGGCATTTGGGTTGTTTCCAAGATGTAGTTTTAAAAATTGTGCTACTATAAACATGTGTGCAAATGTATTGCTGTGGTATGATATTTTTAATTCTTCTGAGAAGATACCCAGAAGGGGACTAGCTGGGTCAGAGAAGATGCTTAATCCTAGCTTTTTGAGTTATCTCCATACTGATCTCCACAGTGGGTTGCACCAGTTCCCACTCCAACCAACAGTGGAGAATCAATCCTTTTTCCACACAGCCCCACCAGTATTTGTTATTGGCTGATTTCTTTATGATAATCATTCTTTCTGATGTGAGAGAGAATTTCAGTGTTACTTTAATTTGGATTTCTCGAATGACCAATGATGTTGAACACTTTTTATTATATTTATTTGCCATTTGTATTTCTGCCTCTGTGAAGTGTATATTCAGCTCAGATTCCCATCTTTGGAATGGATCTTTGCATTTGAGAGGGTCTACTTTTTTTCAGAGTTTTTGTTCTAGATATAAATCCTTTGAGGGACAGTTGCCTAAAATATCTTTCCACTATGTGGATTGTTTTTCACTCTGTTGATGATTTCTTTTGATGTGCAAACATTTTTTAATAAGATGAGGTCCCAGTTGTTGATCTGAAGTGTTTCACATGGCGTCTGAGTTTTATCTATGAACTCTCTCTCTACATCTATATCTTCAAGACTTCTACCTACTTTGTCTTCCAGGAGATTTAGTGTTTCTGTTTTAGTATTTAAATCTTTGATCCATTTTGACTTTAGTGCATAGTGATAAACCTATGTCTAGTTTTATTATTCCACATTTAGAGAGCCAAGTTTTCCAGCACAGAAGGTTCAGATTTCAACAAATGAGTGTTAAGCATGTGATTGTGTAGCAGTTTGCATACTTTTTGTGGATGCTTTCAATCCCTTTTTAATTGGTCTATGTTTGTAGTACAGAATTTTCACATTCCTTGTGAGGAGTAGCTATATGTCCATAATATACTGTCATTCCTTTGGACTCTCCCTTCCCTTTCCTTGCCTATTACACCCATCTCCTGATTGCCTACCTTTTCATATACATGTTTGTAATACATACTGTTTATAGCCTATGCATGAAGTGCACATGTACCTAACATATTTTAATTCCTTTTCCATTCCCTTTTCCTCTTTCTCCCTCATCTTTTGAGCTCCCGTTCCCTTTGAGAATGATCTATCTCCCTACTTCCTGTCTATCTTTTATTTTGGTCTTTATTTTTTTCTTTAAGTTTCTAATTAAAAGAAACTACTGCTATTTAACCTAGTGTCTGATTTATTTCTCTTAACATTATAGCACCAGGGTACACCCATTTTCCTGTGGATCACTGGTTTATCATTCTTTGTGGCAAAGTAGTACTTTATTGTGTGTAAATATCGTATTTTCTCCATTCATTTGTTGATGGACATATAGGTGCTTCCAATATTCAGCTATTATTAGCTGTACTCTTTTTTTTTTTTTTTTTTTTTTTGTCTTTTTCGTTTCTACCGGTACCAGGGATCGAACTCACGACTGCCTGCTTGCAAGGCAGGTGCTTATGCCGGTGAGCTAAATCCCCAGCCCCTAGCTGTACTCTTACAAAGATGGCTATCTTACAGGGATTCATGTAATATGATGCTTTAACTCTTGTGTATGATTCTCAATGAGATGGCAGATTCTACTTTCAGCTCACTGTGGGTAGAAGTGGAAACCAGCTCACCAAATCATGCTTCCAGGTACAGTCACCTATCACGAGACTGAGCAGCAAAAGTTTCTCCTTGTCAGAGGGAGAGGCAGAGAAAGGAGACACTTCATGGGAGGGAGGAAAATGAAGAAGAAGGGTGTGGGGACAGGCGTGAAAGGAGAATGAAGAGGATTCAGTTCTGTTTTGAAATGTACACACCCAGAAAGCCATCACTATAATCAAGAGAACAAAGACCGCTTTCACTTCCCGATTCTCTCATGAAGCTAGAACTCCCATCTTTCTGTTTCCCCATACATGATTTCATGTCACAGTGAGTTACATTGTTTCCTAAACTATATTTCCTAATACAAGGTGAATCACACAGTATGGGCTTTTCTTCTAGGCCAGTGACGATGAATTTTTTGCAGCTTTCAGTAACACCTTGCTCTAGCACACGTGCTCTAGGTCCCCCCCCACTGTTCACATTCAATAGCATAATTAACCTTCATTAATGTGGTAGCATGTACCATCAGGTTGTTCGTTTTTTAAAAAATTATTGCTGAGTTGCATCCCAGGGAGGGGTACATGCAGTTTTACCTGGCTTTGGACGTCCAGGTTGTTTCTGGTTGGAGCAGCCTATGTTGCTGAAATATCCACGCACAAACATCTATGCAGACCCGTGCTCTCCATTCTCCCAGGGACACACTTAGGAATGCACCTGAAAAGCCACAGAATAGGCATGTTCTGCAGAAACTGGCAGCATTGTCCACCAATGTGCCTGTAGAATTTTACATTGTCACCAGGAGAGTCCATGATTTTCAGTTTTTCCACAACTTCTCCAATACTCAACATGCCTGGTCTCCTTGATTCTAGCTGTTTTCTTTCATGTGAGCTCACTGTGGCCATGGTTGTTACTTATTTTGTTTTTGGTAGTGTCTCTATGCAGTGCAGGCTGACCTTGAACTCATCATGTAACCCTGACTTGCCTCTAATCATGGTCTCTTTCTTGCCTGTGTCTCCAAGGACTGGGATCACAGACAAGTGCCACCACACCTGGCATTTTGCACTTCTTGAATGAGTGACACACTATGTATGTTACTCTTGTGTCCAGAAGTGAGTATCAAACTCATCTTTTTATATTCTATTGCTTTCTTATTGAGGTTTTCTGGTGTCATTCATTTTTCAGGGTGAAAGGGGCATTGGGGATCGAACCCATGACCTTCACACTGAGTTCCATCACCAGTCCTTTTTATTCTGAGAGTATTGTATTGTTACCAATTTGCCCTACTACATTTTGTCTTTGATAAGAAATAAAATCAGGGGAAGTCTACCACAGAGCAAAACCTAGACAACTTTTAAATTCATTTTATCTTCAGACAGTGTCTTGTTAATTTTCCCAGGCTGATTTTGAACTTGCCATCTTCCTGGCCCAGCCTTCTAAATAGCTTGGATTATGCTCATCAGTCACCATGTCTGAACCCTTTGAGTATTGAGCACACACATATATAGAGGATATTTTTACTGTGAGTCCACAGTCAGTGTCATAGTTTATGTTTGTGTCCCCCAGGCCTCATGAGTTTAAATTCTGCATTTTTTATTCGTTCATTGTATAGTGCTTGGATTGATGGTGTCAGTGCTACACCCACTTAGGGGTGGAGCCAGGATGTGATGTAATGGCAGGAAGAAGGTGTGTCTTGCTCTTTTTGCCGGTTCGAGCTTGCTGTTGGCGGCCGCCATGAACTGCAGCCCAGCCATGCCCGCCTGTCTTGGAGCCAACTGAGTGTGGACTGAAACCTCCAAAAATTTGTAAGAAATTGGGCATCAGGTATTTTGTCTCAGCGATGAACATAAAAGTACCTAAGACAGTCAGTAAGAAAATAGATCTGAATTTATCAGAACAGAACCCTTCTATACAATACAAATACTTTATAAATTCTTTGTTATGTATCAATTTTGCAACTATTTTCTTCAACTCCATGACTTGGCAAGATAATTCTTCACCCCACTCTCAAATTTCCCACAAATTTTATCAAGAGAGCTGCAGGCTCTCACATTTGAGATTTAGGGGGCACCCGGGTCAGACTCAGGTCATCTATCCCAGTGATGCCTGTCCCTGACACAGAGCAGCCATGCTTCCTATGTAGAAATGTGTGAGGTGTTTCCAAAGATGTGAGAAATTTCTCACAATACAAAGAGAGGAGTATAAAGCCAGGGACACTGTGCCTGTCTTCCGTCAGGTTGACCCACTACCCTGTTCGTGAGCCCAACTTAGCTCCCTTGGTCTGAGTTCAAAGGCTGAGTTTCTCAGTTTCTTAGAAAGAGCTGGTACAATATGGGAGTAATTAAAGAAGGCCCAGATTTAGTTTAGAACTACCTGACTTGTGCCTCCTTGTGGCACATCAAGGTTGGACAGAGGATTTCCAGAGAGCTCATTCACAGTGCAGAGTAAAGAAACATGAAGCCTAAAAGGGCTACACTTTGGTTCAGGCTCCATGTGTGAAGCAGGTGAACATTAAGTCCAAACCAGCAGATTTCAGCACAAGTGCACCTCCTTGGGCCCAGCTACATACTAACAGATAAAACAAAGTTCGATGCTGGATGGTGGAAATAACTTCCATTATCAAGGTCATTAGTGGCACCTATCCCTGTTTCATATTGTGGTATAAGTGTGGACTGTCACGTGAGCTGACAGGAGACTAAATGGCCAAGTCCAACAGAGATGGTGCAGAAATAGCTAAGAGTGGCTCTGGACAACAAAGGTGGGCTGGAAGCCTGAAGACTGCTACACGAATGTGCAGGCTGAGCTGCACAACTGACAATAAAGGCCTGTGTAAACATTCGTGACTCTGTGTCTCTTCTCCAAGCTGCCCAAACATCAAGTGAACCTCCTCAGACTGACCTGGTGACAGGACGTGCAGTTCCTTAGCCGTGCTGTGGGAACCACCATGGACCTACTGCCTTGTAGTTATCCACAAAAATGGATTAGAAGGTACCTGGAAGGGGACATCTGATCAAAATTGAGGAGTACCTGAATACTCTGCAATGAGAGAAACACACACACACACACTCACACACAAGCGCGCGCACACACACACACACCTGTTTCCCTTGTGAGCGATGCTGCTGAGCTCAGTGGATGAACTCTATTCTTGCCACAGTTCTCTCCAGCCCTGGAAAGATACTGAGGTGAGCATTTTCAGTCACAAAGACTAGATGGAGTGATCAGCCCTCAGGATTCAGTGATGCTGCCCAGACCAAAGGATCCATGCTTAGAAACTAAGCCCTGGCAGGCCATTGTTTCCTCTACCAAGCATGAATTTCTCGGGACAAGGGCTAAGAAACTCTGCAAAGGACAACACATTATTATACTAGAAAGTGGGGAGGGCCACCATATGCACACTAAGGAGTTTAACTTTACCAAGGCAGTGGGGTGCCAAGGAAGGTCTTGAGATGTAGAGACAAGATCTGAGAACACTTCGGAAAGATTCAAGAGAGCACAACATTAGCAGGGAAGACGCAAGGGAGACTGCCTTCTTCAGTCTTCGAAGCAGAGAGTCTACAGGGTCTGCTGAGTCCATCAAGGCCTCTCACCTGTCCTGCACCCTTGAGTTCCATCTTCATTTACATGTGAAAGTCATAGGTAGTCTGTCTGTGGGCCTAAATTGCAGCTACTACTGAAAAACTCCAATCCAGATTGTGAGAGCCGAGTGCCCACAGAAAACCTTCACACCAGATCTCTCTCTCTTTCTCTCAAGCATACCTGCACACTCCCACCCAGCCTGGGCATCTATTAACTTTGGATCACCCTCATGACCTAATTCAGTGTTTGTGTAAGCAACCAACCTTCCACACTTCCACCCTCAATTGCCACTTCTAACTTTTCCTCAAAGGTTAGAAATCGGAAACTATAATTAGTTTAAAATCCTTTAATAATCCCACAAAACCAGGGAGTCAGAATTCAGCCCTATCTCCTTTCAAGCATTCAGCCTGGTGACATCAGCTGCCATAGCAACCATAATATACGTGGTTCTCTCACTTCTCATCCACATGGGAAGGCACAAAATGTAAACTAACTTGTGCATTTTGAGAACAGTATTCTGCAAAGTACAAGGTACACATGGCCTTTTAGGAGATGTAGACCAAGCCTCCCTGGGCTTCAGACTTGCTGGCAGGATTGTTGCACCCTAAGAGTCCCAGACAAGGCAGACCCAAAACCTTGTGGGATGCATAGTCTCTGAGCTACTCCCATGTCCAGACAGCCAGAGGTTAAAGGTTTGAAGGTTGTTATGGATTAAAAACTGGTGGTCAACTTAATGCTAGCTGAATTAAATCAGCATGGTGCTGAGCATAGATGTTCCATCTGAGGAAATTTGCCAGTATAAATAGACACATTTGCCTGTGATTTCCAAACCTGTGTCACACAAGAGATCTCCTGTTCTACCTGCCTTATGGCCACATCCACTCCCTCCCCAAGAAGACCCTGACCTTGTTTGACCACTACTATCTTGCTTATATTCCATAGTTATGGTCTCAGCATAGCACCTGTAAAACTGTAACTTTGAACAAGTTTGTGCAAGATTGTTTATTTAGAAACATGCGATTATTTTCCCATTCATTCTCACAGATCTGTTCATCCAATATTATCCTGTTCCCTAATCCATAGTCTGCATGAAACGGTTGACTATGAGAGTTGAGGAGGAAGTCTGAAGGCTTTAGTGTGTGTAGGCACACCACACACACACACACACACACACACACACACACACACACACTCGTGAGTGCACTCACTCAGTCACCACTTCCCTGTATTCAGCTGGGATCTCATCCTGTGGCCATCCTGGGTGCCATTATTTCATCAGCACTCTATGCTGTCAGCATCCTAGGAGTCAGAGGGCTGGGCAATGACATATCTGTTTCCCACAGTCACAAGTTATTAAAGAAAAGAAAAAGAAAGGGAAGGAAAGACTCGGAAATTCTACCCAAAACTTATAGACAAAAGATGAACTTAAGTCTACTGGTCAGGATCGCAGAGAGGCCCTCTCAAACCACTTCCCCAATTTTCTAAAGTGGACCTGGAGGTCTAGAGTGCCGGGTCATAAATACGCATGTTACTGTCCCTCCATAATTCCTGTGTTGAAATCCTAACCCAGATGCTGATGGAAATGGTGCTGGAGTTCAGTGGGAGGTATTTTCACCATGCAGGCTGCACTATCATCTATAGAATTGGTGCCTTTATAAAAGAGACAAAGAAAGCTTGCTTGCCTTGACATCACATGAAGATACAACAGGAAGGCACCATCTCTGAGAAGCATGCCCTCACCAAACATTGAACCTGCCCATGTCCTCGCTTTGGACTTCCCAATCCCCAGAACTGTAAGAAATAAAATTTTGGGAGGTGCAATTTCTTCTGTATGTATGTATCTGTTGGTAGGGGTCCAAATGGACTAAGGAGCAAGTAAATTGCACCCAGTCACACAAATACCTTACCTCATACACCATTGTCTGTATGGGAAGCTATTTCATCAGTCTTGGCAAAGCACTGATTTGGCTCTGAGGAAGGAATTGTCAAGTCGGTCCCTTGAGATGAAGGAAGCTGATTCATTCATTCAGAAGCCAGGTGACACACATGTACACAGTGACTTCAGGGGTCCTGCAAAGAGACTCAAAGGGAGCGAGTAAGTGGTCTCTGAAAGACAGCATGTGGTTAGGATAGAGTTGCCTGCCAGTCTCAGGGCCTCCGAGTAGATGACCCAGGGGGAGGAAGCACCAATCAGGGATGGGTATGGATCTCCCTGTCCTGGAGTGGAAAGTGAATCCTCAGGAATGAACAGGCAGAGTGGACACTGTATGGAGTTTGGCAGCTGTGATGAACATGAATGACCTCACTGTCTCACCACACAGCAGTCCTCAAGCAGCTACGAGTTCTGTCCTCAGTGTATGAACAACCCAACTGTGTCCCAGCAGGAGTCAGGGCACTGCCCATGGGCATCTCCCTCTGCCCAGGACAGACTTTACATGATCTTGGCCTGAAGTTCTCTACATTAGGGTGGCTGGGCTGTCGGAGACAGAGATGCAGGGTGAGTCCTGCCTCTGCAGACATCTATATCTTTACCGAAGCTCCTGATTGCAAATGCAGGGGCCAAGGTCTGCAGCCAGAGGTTCAGCATGCCAAATGTCTCAGGGGGAGCCCAGGTCCACCCGAATAGAGGCACTCAGGACATGGGAAAATCTGCTTGTCTTTCTTGTGTTCTCACCATCCTCAAGAACAATCCCAGGATGCAGTGTCCATTCGAAGGGAGGAAATGTGGAGACACTGTGCTGCCCTCCTCCAGATACATTCCCATTTGTTATGCTTATCTCTAGATGCTCTCAAGTATGTTCTTAGGAGGGGATATGGGGAAGTGATTCAATGATGGATGTGGTGTAGTTGCTTTCTTGTTAGGAGGCAGGATCTGGGCAAAAGAGATGGGTCTCTGGGGGAGGGGCACCTGAAGGGTATCTCCCTCCCCAAGTCCTCCCTTCACTTGCCTCTTCCTGGCTGCCTTGACACGAGCACTGTTTTCCCTGTACCGTGCCATTCTGCCTTGGAGCCCATGGACTGTGGACGGACTAAACATGTGAACTAAAATCAACCTGCACCATTCAAGCTGCAAGTGGTGGGTGTTGTATCTTCTTGATGAAAAAAGTGATTGAGTCACCACTTTGTTCTCCCAACACCCCTGACCTAGGGGATGATGCCTCCCCATCACACAGATAAGGAAGTTGTCCCTGACACACGTAGTGAACAGCTGTAAGAAAGGAGCCTCCGAGCTCAGCCTCAGACAGTTCCCTATGCAGACACAGCACTGTTTGATTAAAGTGTTTATCATTCTTTATCTTATTCTGTTGAGGATGAATTCTGCCCATCACTACTACATCCACAGAATATAGATGAGATGTTCTCAGATGATTGGGAGGCCTAGCAGCCCTGCTCCTGCCCAGGCATCCCTGGGCTGCTGGGTCATCAGTCTTGGGCACTGTGATGGGGAGAGGTCTGTATGGAGGAACAGTGAGATGTCACACATCCAGCCTAGCAAAGGCCCCTGGCTCAGTGTCACTGCCTGGTACAACTACAGCACATCTAGCAGTGACACCACCTAGTTGGTGTCCAGCTGGCTTACACCAGATGGAGGAAGAATGAATGGGTTTTGATGACCTGGATGTGCATCAGTGCACAGCTGAAACAGTGCTGCACAGGAGTCATAGCTGTCACAGGGAAAAGGCACAACCAGGGGCTTTCTGCCCCAACAGGGGTTTTTATATATTGGGATGAAAAGATGAGTTTTCAGTGGCATCTTGAGGCTTCTGTGAAGATGCCATGGAGGTTGGAGTTCCATCAGCAAGTGAACTAGAATGGCACTTTCGAGAATTCATTTTGTGTTTCCACCTTAAAGGATACCACAAAGCAGCCCAGTGATCTCTCTGGTCAGCTTGCAGGCACGATGGAATAGCTGCTCCGGTGATGGGCAGGAAAGAGGGCACTGGGGTCAGTCAGAGGGAAGAGGGACTGCTCAGTCCAGGCACAGGCACTGGTGGCTCAAGTGGGCAGTGACTCAGTAAAATCTATAGGGAAGTAAAAAGCATTCACAGAAATGGCGCCTCTAGTTTTCTCCTGTATTAAGACACTCCCTCAGGATCCTGTAACCTGCCAGTTGACTTAAAAACAGTGCAGTCCTTTAAGGTAACTGTCTGCTTTTTTAAAATCAGATTTTATTGGTACATTTTAGATATACATAATGGGTCACATTCATTGGAGAAAATTTGTACCTGCTTGTGAGAGAACTTGATTTTTCCCCTTCCCCGCCCTCAACCACTCATCGCCTCCCCATTTACAAAAGCTTCAGCAGGTAACTTTGGGGTAGCAATTGGAGAAGTCCCCAAAATCTGGCACTTGCCTGAGGACTGGATGTGGAACACAGGGACCGGTTCTTGAGGTCACTGTTGATGTGATTTGACAATTTCCAGGGAAAACAGGAACATCCCCACATCTGTCCAGAGGATCTTCATGTCCATGGCTCAGTCCAGAATCAAAAAGAGAGTGATCAGCTAGGACTCACGCTTGTAGGCCCACAGGCATTGCCACGCCTGCAGGATCCACGCTGGTCTCAGTTCAGTGTCAGCTGGGTTCATTGCAATACCAGGCAGGGCAAGTCAGCTCAACCCAATCCTGAACCAGGAGACCTGTCACAGGGCACACGGAAGAGGGCCAGCATGCTCACCTGGTGTAGTATGCCCATGTGAGGACATAGGTGAGGACGATGCTGCCTCCCATGGCAAGCACAGTGACAAGAGGGAGGATCACGAGACAGAAGCCCTCCTGCTTCTCAGATGCACACAGGTAGAAAGATGGGCATTCTAGAAGGGAAGGTAATGGCATTTTCTCTGAAGCCTTGGTCCCTCCCCATCCTAAACACCAGCAAGTCTGTCACCCAGCTCATGTCCTGTTACTCACTCTGCACAAATAGGTGTAAAGAAAAGCACTGGGAGCCCAGAGGGTGATGAACTTGGCAGGTAAATTCACCTCCATCCTCAGACCCTACAGGGGACAGCTCCAGGACCCCAGATGCTGAGACCTGAGAGGAACTCAGGCCCTTTCTCTTCTGTAACCAGCTCAGAGATGCAGGGGGCGAGGGGTTGCTGTCAGCCACGCAGACCAGGTTCAGGAACTGACCCTCAATGATGGTCAGGGATGAGCCATTGCTCATGGTCACTGGGACTAGGGCACTGAGAGAGAGACAGAGACAGAGACAGAGACAGAGAGAGATCATAGAAGGTAGAGCAGACAGCCCTGCCATCCCTCCTCTTCTGATCAAAAAGAATTAGGACACATGACTAGCTTTCCTGCAAACATGGATACCCAAATCCAGGAGGCAAGTGTGTGGGAAACCCTGGGGGAAAGAGGCTAGGAGATTGGGAGGAGGGAGCTTGGTCATGGGGACACATGGCACGTGAGCATCTCAGGTGGGGAAGTGGTGCAGAGGTACTGAGACAGCCTAGCAAATGGAGGGCCCTGCACATAGATCTGGGGGCCCACCATGGATCACAGAGTTGCTGGAACATAGTGAGCCAGGAAGTTGGCCTGAGAGAATAAAGGAACCCCAGGTCCCACTCCAAGCCAGGACAAACATCTGGGCTGTGCTATAAGGGTCACAGATGTCACAGGACACTCTGGGAAGAAGAGCCATAGAACATGAGGAGGAATAAGGGGACATGGCAAGGAGCTGAAGTCCAGGGTTAGTGAGAGAATAGGAATGGAAGAGCTCACTGATTCAAGGCCACCTCGG
The DNA here is from genome assembly GCF_034190915.1 of Cavia porcellus. Taxonomy (NCBI): domain Eukaryota; kingdom Metazoa; phylum Chordata; class Mammalia; order Rodentia; family Caviidae; genus Cavia; species Cavia porcellus. The sequence continues at coordinate 29,148,479 of NW_026947490.1, read as the reverse complement.
AGAGGAAGGAATATACCACATGGCCTGCACCAGGCACGACAGTACGATGTTTGAATGCAACTCAGAGCAGAGTTCCCATTGAAGCCCCCAAGGCAGCGCTCAGAGCCGAGCAGTGAAATTGCTGAGTTCACTTGGGGGAGCATCCTAAGGGCAGAGCTGGGGGACAGCCAGAACTACCAGGGAGACTGACCCAATGTGGCCCAGGCAAAGGGAGGTGAATACAAACAACAAGAAATTGGCAGTGATACAGGAGGTAGGGTGCTGCAAAGCTGACTGGAGAAGTGGTGGGGCCTGTCAATTTCAAGTTCCCAGGGCAGCTGATTCTTAGGAGCCGGTATATAGAACTCCTCACCAGCACCGACCAAATGTGGACAGCATGAAGAGTACCAGACACCAGGAAGGGCTGGCTCAAGTAACTCCTCCTAGTAGCCAACCCCAGATTTCCCACAGAGGACTAGTTTCAGCTTTGCTCCTTTTCCCCTTTCTCTTTCTCTTTTGCTCAAGTTTGCTCTGAAGAGCAAGTTATTCCCTTAACCCTCCCCCATTCTTTTCAAATAAACTTTTACCACCACTTTGGACTTGTCTCCTACAAATCTTTTTTGAAGGCAGAAGGACCTAGAATATTTGGGGGCAGGCCATTTCCAAAGGAGCTACCTGACAACTGTAGCAGAGTATTTCACAAGGAAGAAGGGACAGTGATCAGAAGACCTAGTGGGCATCAGGAGGAGAAATCAAAGAGACGCAAAGCAGCTGGGTCAGATTGTTTCTGGGAATTCCAAGGGTAGAAAACAGCACAGGGTACAGAGACACACAATCTTTCCTGTACTGTCACAGAGCCTTGCACTTCAAGGCGATATTGTGAATCCACAGCCAAAGCATCTGGAAAGAAAAAGGAACTGGGACACTGGCCTCCATTTCCACCGGGTCCCCTCTGGCTCCTAGTCCTCTTACCTTGCCTCACCCTGGAGAGTAGCAGCAGCAGAACCTCAAGAAACATCTCCAGGACCACGAGTAACCACACTGTAGGAAGGCTGGGCTGAGAATATAAGGGTGGTTCCAAGAGGAAGCCAGTGGGTGTGGACATTACAGTAATTGTGCACATAAATGCAATTTATGACCCAAAGCAGCCTCCGCTGGGGAGTTTATGGAGCTCACTCTTCAAAACTTCCCTCTTGTGCACTTTCAGTGAGGCCTCCAGACAACAAGAGAGGTGTCAAAGTCATGCTGGAGTGTGTACTTTGCTACTTGAAAGAGTTTGTGACAAACTGGAATTATGTCTGCCACCCAGATTGAACAGAATTTCTCAGTGAATTTTTCCCCTGGAAAACATTTACAATGAAATGCATTCTCTTACCATTACATGTGTCTTTGGGTTTTAAATTTCTTATGCTGTCCGTTCTTGTATCTTTATATATCTAAGTTTTAAAATCATGTAATAGATTTATAACAAGAATCTTTTTATATTGTTCAAAAATATAAACAATAGTGAAGCAAAACATATGTAGACAAAACTGTTTAGATTTCAAAATATAATTGCTTACTTTTAGCAAGAAAAATAAACTCCTGTGACAGCCAGTGAAATCAGGAAATCTCCAGGACTGCAAGCTTAATTCAGTGACAGATATATCATCTGCATGCATATATGCATTTTTGAGTTTGTTGTCCTAAGCACAAGAAAAATAAAAATCCCAGAAACATCCCTGCCTAGTTTCTTCCCCCACTCAAAGTAAGCACTATGTTGACTGCTGTTATCACTGATTGGATTTGTCTGTTTCTTCCTTTGATGTAATTTCAAATATTCAGCCTGTGCTTTATGTGTCTGGCTTCTTGTGCACAATCTATTTGCTTACATAATATGAGTGGGTGGATAATGGGTGGACGTGTGTGTGAATTCTCATGGTTGTGTCCTGTATCAGTGATTTGTTTCTCGATTGAAAGAATTTCACTACATTCATATATTATATTCAATCCTTCTAATCAAATGGACTTTTGAGTTACTACCAATCTGAGAGTTTAAGGAGAGTGCTGGCATAAACACTTCCAGTTTATCTATACAGTTGTGTTAGATACGTTGCTCTTCGGGTTTTAATAATTATCTCTGTGTATCACATGTCATATTCTGTGGAGCTCAGTGTTGAACACAAGACTTCTTCCGTCCTAGGGAACAACTCCTACTGAGCTGCCTCCCCAGTCCTATTATGAAAACTTTAATTCCCAATAAATTCAACTCAAAGTAGTATTATAAAAGTGGGTGGACTCTGTTAAGCCTCTAGTATAGATCCAATGAAAAGTGAGACTTCTCTGAAGCACTTTTCGTGGATTTTGGCTACATATTAGAGTGTAGCTGTGAAAACTCTCAAGGTTATCTTAGCCAGATTTTTCCCCATAGTCTGACTGGAGGACAACTAAGTATTCAGAATTGAGAAAATAATTAGTCTCACCCAAAAGTCTTTATTTTCCTGTGTACCTGACCTTAGTTAGCAGTGTTTTAGTAATGATGTTATTGAATCTCCAATTTGGACATTGACAGTGAAACTTTATCACTGTTCCTTTAATACACTTCATAGGCATTGCTAATATCCAGATCAGTGACAGCATGACCTGACTAAGTAATGGATCAGAAACCAGCATATCCTGAATGTGTGTATGCGTGTGTGCATGTGTGTGTGTGCGTGTGTGCGTGTGTGTGTGTGTGTGTGTGTGTGTGTGTGTGTGTGTATTTCCCAGCTTAGAAAGCAGAAGGTGGAACATAGAGAGGGTGACTGCCTTTTCAGTCTTCAATCTATTAGTGCAGAATTATTGAAATATTTCTCCTAAACTCTACCTTTCCATTATTACAAGAATTCTCTTGTAGTAATTTATAGCCCAATAACTATGAAGATGTGCCCTATATGAATCAGTGTTTGAAGGATTCCTTTCCCTTGAGGTTCCCTGGGCTCCTCTCAAGCACAGGACAGAGGCTCTGGGAGAATCCTCACTGATACCTGTCTTTGGGGTTACTTCCTGCTAATGCTACTGTCCAGCAAGGCCCCCATACCTCATCTTGTGACAGCAAAGAGAATTCAACTAGAACTTCTGAATTGGCTGTGATTTGATCCCAAATATTTGTGGATTAAAAACCTGAAAGTGTGGGAGAAAGACTTCCCTTTTCTGACCACATTATTCCACACAGAGAGCTTGGCAATCCAGCTCTGCCTCAGATCAGTAGACAGCACCCTCCTAGAAGCCCAAAAGTAGGAAAAACCTTGACTTCTTCTACAATTTTTATAAAAGGTAAGGATGATTTGAGGAAATCAGGATCTGGCACAGATACATAATAATTTCTTCTCCAGAAGAAGTGGTGGAATGAATGATAGACTTCCCATTTCTGCTTCCCACAGCAACTAAACAGCTAAGATGGTAAGATCTGGATTTCCCCCGGTGGCTCACCTCAGTCTGGTCCACAGGAACCAAGCATTAACATGGAGCACAACCCTGGGTTCCACAAACACATCCCTTACTTTTCTAACATCAATTTATACTTTAGCATAATAGTAGCCAGCTGTGTATCTCAGCAATGGCCTGAGGGACACAGGAAGCAATTTTTGTGTTCTCCCATATTGTACAATGAAAGGCAAGGTGTGTGCACATGTGCAAATGTGTTAAACTAGGATTTATACTCACTTGTGCCTCCATCTAACAGATTTGGTGCATGCTTCTGGGAGGGTGCTGTCTACCTGAACATCACAGAGACACACACATATCACTCTAAGATTTGCTTTTTAAAATGAGTTTTCTTTTGATTTTTCTGGTAGAAGTTCCCCAAATCAGTACATAGCACATGAAAAAATAAGACCTGCAAGTTTTGGAGGAGGTCAAGTTGAATCATCCCGGGTCAGGGATATACCTCAGTGGCACAGTGCCTCTCTGGCCAGCAGCAGGTAATGAGTTCAATTACTGGTACCAAAACAAAACAATGAATTACTCATAGATGATGAAGATGATCCACTATGGTGAAATACATGTTTTCATAAAGAGGAGTGGTGTGTATGTATTATGATGATGATGATGATGATGATGATAGTGATGATGATGACTTTGATGTTGGCCATGTGAGCCAAAGTTTCTGTGACATTGAAATGGAACAAGAGTTGAGTGATACAGGCACAGGGAATGCTGACCTCCTTGATTCAAATGATAAAGATAATGTGAATATGTATTGGAGTAGTTGGAATGTTGAAAAATTGTCATTCAACCTAATAGAAGGATGGAAAGTTAGAACTAGGTTTAAAAATATAGTAAGGGTCTTGGCAGGTGTGAAACATTGGATAAATGTCAACACATTCAGTGTTGTAATAAATGAATGAATTGTAATAAATGAATAAATTGTAATAAATGAAATACTACAAGATTCTGTAAAATGTGCAAAGGTTGGTATACAAATAAAATGTTCCATATGCACCCATAGCCATATTCAAACATGTGTTCATTATAACCTCTCACTAGCCGAATTGAAAGCATTGATAGGTCTAATATACTTAGCAGGAATTTCTCATGGTAATCAGAGAAATTAAAGAACTGATGGAAAGGCAATGGGTCAGAATATGGTATAAAAATTTATGTCCTTATAAATGTGAGCATTTATTATGGTTGATTTAGAAATTTATCCTAGAACTCAACCATCACTTCTTTATTCATATAATAATACTCTAAATGTTGTTGCTTCCATCTCTCAAACTAATTGGAATGTGAAATTCAACAATTGATTTACCAGTTTCCATTGATGTTACATTTCTTGTCAGAGCACAACTTGATGGACATGGAAACTGTACTCAGGAACAAAGAAGAAATTCCAAATGAAATGCTGCAATTTAAAATACAAAATTCTATCTCATACAATCTTTGTATTTCACAAAGACATACATTACCTTTTATATGGCAAAGAAAAACAAACTGGTACTGCTGATGTTAATATTCCACTGTGATGGAAATTCTGATAGAGATACCTTGGCAAAATAGAAGCCTAAGATGGAAACGTTGTACACCACCACCAAAGGTGGAATAGATACTGTTGATGAGTTATGTAGTAACTAGGATGTCACTCAAAACACAAAGCATTGGCCAATGATCCAAAACTTGTGTGACATAAAAAGTTTGATAGTTTACAAAGGACATAAGAAGTGTAAGATGCCATGGAGAAATTTTCTTTGAGGATTGGGACTGGAACTCATAAGGGATCATTTACAGCAGTGGAAATACAAAATATTTCTTCCTAGGGATCTACACAAAAAATGTGGACCACATTGGTGAACTGACAGGTGAACAGGCAGGTATAGCATCCCAAAGACCTACTACAGCAACAGGAATAAAAAGATGTCAAATGTTCCCAACAAGACAAGAAAACAGAACATTTATACCCTCAATGTGATCAAACTTGTGTATAGAACATGTCATTTTCATGTGTGAAGACTGCCTTGGGTGTGACAGTTGAAGCAAAGCTTATTTCTCTGGGAGACTTTTGTTTGTGCTGATACTGTAACTCACATAGGGTATTTCTGACATGATCTCTTAAGTTTTGTAACCAACTACACAGCCGATACGAAAATGTTGATGCTTATTCTAAATATGCAATACATATTAAATATTTAGTCCTCTGTTTCACTGATGTTTCATGCTCCTGTTAACTACACATTGCATACCACAATAAGAACTGCCTGAAAAAACAGAAAGACAAGCAAGATCTCAAGTATTTCCTGCATAAAATGCCAAGAAAGCAAAACACTAGTGCTTGTGTAAGCAATTTGTGTGTATGGAATGTGATTTTTGTAGTGTGTGAAGACTGCTTTAGTGTCATAACTGAAGTAAAGATTATTTTTTTGTAGAGTGCTATTGGTACTCATTTAGCAATTTATTTTGGTTGTTAATTTTTAGACTTTGTACACCCAAACCAGTCAATGTTGAAATTTTTGATGATTTTTTATAAACACTCTATAAATATTATAAATTCAAGTTTTATGCAATTATTTTCCCTGTTAAGCACTCACTATTTAATATAACTCAATAATTAAAATTAATAAATCATCAAAAGTAATGGCTTAAAGAATAAATGTGAGTTTGACACACCCATGGTTATGGGCCTTCATGACAAAAAATATGTTCCATGCCTATTCTAAGCCCAGAGCTTGCCTTGGAATCCCTCCTGCACTCAGGGTCATTGAAAACCAGACCTTCCACTTATAGAAGACACTGAGCTGGACCACAGAATTTCCAGAACAACATTTATAGTAGCTAACAACCAATTTGCAGGACAATGGAGTACAGACATAGAAATGAGATTTCTGCCTAATTCCTTCATTTTCTACGATGTGGCAAAACCTCTCTTCCTCCCAAACTCATGTTGAACCAAGTGCATGCAATGGACATCAAGATGCCTCAGGGTATAAGGAGTAACTGTCTTTCCAGGGCCTCTACAACACCTCATCAGCTCCTAATGTTGGGATGGTGATCTCCACTGTGCAGAACCAGCGTTGCTGGAGTCCTGAACTCAAATATTACCCAGCTCTGCAGAGGGTAAGATCCCACATGCAGAGCCATATCTTGGGCCCAAGGACACCCTAATAAACTGGACTCCAGCAAATTTCTTCACTGCCAGAGACTCTGTGATTTGGGAACAGGCAGCCCTATTCTCCCATGATCTGAGCTTCTCTAATGCTCCTCTGATTTCCTGGCTCATCCTAGGGCTCTTATGATGTCTAGATGTCCCTCCTTGTTTAAGGGCAGTGAGTTTGTGACATATAAAACTGAAGGTGCCACTAGAAACTAAGAGTGAAAAATGATACCAGGACATTTGGGCCATATATACAAAACCTGAGAACTAAAATAACAAAAGATTCGTGGTGGAGGACCTTAGTTTCCAGAATTGATGATGACAATGGTAACAAACATTTGTAGACCTTATTTACTGAATTTTACATCTAAGGAGAGTTCTCTAAAATATACTTTTTGAAAAGACTTTTTCAAAGTTGATACTTGCAACTTACATTCTTTCAGTAGACAGACCCAGGAGAGCTGAGCTGATGCTCCCTTATTCTTGAGGGTCAGCTGGGTACCCGGTCTGTTTCTTGGACACAAGATCACCTGCTGTACATGTGACAGGGCATGATATCATCACAGTGAAGTCCTGTTTCCAGAGCCAAGAGATTTCAATGACCAATTTAAGCCACTTATACCTTCTGGACTTTTTTGGGGCGTGGAGATCATTTTTTCTATTGGATATAATGTTTTTTGTCCTATTTTACTTTTCTCAAGAATTATTCAGCCTTCCAAAGGCATATTCCATTTCTTTACAGGAAGGGTATTAATTTTAATTAGTTTCCTAGATAAGGCTATCATTTATTTTGCTTTCACTTTTTCTTGAATGAAAAGTACTACAACCTTATCAACTGTGGACTTAGTCAGCTTTTCCTGTTCTTATTTGGAAACTGCAATAAACAAGCTCTACAGAACAAAGCCCAGGAGGGCTCATGTCTCCAATTAGGACTATTAAATATTGCAGGACCTCATTTCAGAGCAACTTCATTCCTCAGCCAATTTCCCATTAGAACAAAGTTTACCCAAGAACCCTGCCTGCTTAGTGTCTGTGTACCATGAGGTATTTGAAAGGGGGATTGTAACCTAGGTTTTGTTTCTGTTTGAAAGGCCAAGTGCATTGAATTTCTACTTCCAGCTAGGACCTCATTTAATCAAGCCACTTTCTTCCAATCACCACCTTTTTAATTCCTGAAATAACACATAAGAAGAAGGTATACAGTATTCTGGAAATCTGAGAATTATGGTTGCTTTCCTGCATCTTGTTTATTTTCTTATTGAAAACTCAACAAATGCTCCAGACTTATATGCTAATATGTTGATCACATATTAGTTGGCACAACATTTAGTTTATTTTGAGAAAGAGAATTTTACCAAAGGACTCTGAGGTTTCCCACATTTCTAACAACAGTAGAAAGATCTATAGAGAAGGACAGTCTTCTCTTTCTCTTGGACACTTGCTCATCTTCCTGGGTAAACACAGGTGTCAAGTGCTATCCTGGATGAAGAAAACTAAAGAACATATCTTCACAGTGTAGCACAGATAAGGCAAAGATTTGGTTTGTGAGTGGGCAGTTAGGAAGCATCATCCAGAGTCCTAGTGACGGGCAAAGCACAGACTGGACAACATCAGAGTAGGTGTCCATTTCCTTCCCTTATGAGTTCAAAAATAGTTAATTCAGGAAGGAGAGCTTTGGAATAGACAGTAGTTTTCAGCCTGTCATGACAATGAAGGAATTAATGGGATCTAGAAATCAATGGTCTACAGTTTCAGGTTGAAGAGTAGCATTGGTCTCTAACATGGGACATATAGATTGGGCTCTTAAATTGGAAAGTTCTCCCTGTGCAATGAGATAAGACAAACCTCAGGGAGCAGAGGAGTGGAGGCAGATAGGCTGACAGGATCCCAGAGTAAAAGTCTGAGAAGAGAAAGAGGATAGAACATGACCTGGAGCAGGGCTACCGGGATGTTGGAAGAGGAAGCTAACTGAGCCATTTTCTGGAAGGGACATCTGCAAGATTCATTGTTCCGTGGGTGTGGTGGGTGTGGGACAGATGTCTGTGTGATACTGGGGATCTTCCTTTGGATAAGTATTCCAGTATCAAGAGGTAAAAGTGTAGTTGTGTGGGGCTCCCAGAAGATGGGAAAATAGGTTTGAAAACCATCAGGACAGAATAATAAGAAGCAATGAAAGGAGAAAAGGAAGAGTCAGGTTTGAGCTGCGAAAACTCACACACAACTGGCTCCTGAAGTGGGAGGAACAAGAGGTAAACATGGAGGTAAATATGATCTTTCCCTGCTCTGGGAGATGGTACAAAGGTCTGGCAGCGAGAGGGTGCATTCTCATCTCCAACCTCAAGGCTCCAGAAGTCATGAAACTCAGCAACATTAGGGGAACTTCCCTGCTGAGATGAACTGTTCCAGTTCTTTCTCCCGACAAAGACACAGAACTCTAAGACCTGATCTGATGTGACCTTGAGAGCCAGGCAACATGAAAAATCTCCAGGGATTAGAAGCAGGAGTAAAAGCAGGGCCCTGTGGACTTAGATCAGATCTGAGCCATGACATCCATAGCTGTCAGACACAAAGGGCCAACGCGGTAAGATTACAAACTAACCCATTCCCAAGTGCTGCCCATGGTTGATTATCACTCAAAGATTTCCGGTCATGTCCAGTGAGATCCTACTTCCCTTTGCATTGGACCATGTAGTACTTCTCTATCCACTGCTTACAGTTTTCAGAGGTTTCAGACCATAGGCAGCTGGATCCACGGCATGGTGGCCTGGCCATGGGGTTATGGCAGAAGCCAAACAGTTAGAACATGGCAGCAAGAAGCAGGACCAATCAAGGGAAGAGGGGGGATATAGATTGTTCCTAGCCACACCCATGACCTACCTCTTCCCACCAGGCTCTACCTGCAAACCTCACACCCAGCTATATACCCATCAGTGGACCAATCCAGTCATTAGTACCACACATCTGTGTTCCAGTCACCTTCACCAGAGCATGCTGTCAGTGTGTGCTGATCACAGTGACACTGATATCAAGCATTTTGGAGTTTCTGTTGGGAGCTAGGATTCTTCCTGGAAATGTCATAAAAGGTTCTTACAGGGGAGAATTTGACAACCACTGTAAAACATGAGATGATCACTAGAAGGGAGACTTCTCTGGCATGGGCTTGTAAGTGTGAAAGCTCCAAGTGATCAACACTCTCACTGTAGACAGTGTACTAATAACCTCCTGATAGCTAGTAAATTACCTCTAGACTAAAAGATTTAAAACAATATTTTATCTCATGGTTTCTAGGGCTCTGAATTCAAAGTGTGACTCATCTGAGCCTTTGGCACAGATCTTCTTACAGGCTGTACTCACTTTGTCAAGGCTGTCAAGCAACAGTTCTTGAGAGCAGTTGTGTGAGAGCCTCATTTTCTCACTGGTTGGTGGTTCAGGACTGCCCTCAATTCCTGCAAATATAGCCCTCTCCAAAAAGGCAGCTCACAGCATAATCTGCCTTCATTAAAATGGAAAGCAAGAGAAACACAGGACAAAAATCAGGCTTCTACTCTGTGATAGTGATGGTAGAATTTGTCACTTTTAACATTTTAATTATGTTTTCCTCATTAGAAGCAAGTCAGTAGACTAATCTCACACGAGCAGGAGGAAGATACACAAGATCATGGCTGTGGTTTGTCCCCCAAGGGCTCACATGTTGAGTGTTTTGTCCCTGTATTTTGATGTCATAGATGTGGGGACCTTAAGCAAATGGGGCCTAGGTGAGATTGCTCCTTCAAAAGAAACCAACAGATATTACTGGGCCTCAGTTAGTTCTCAGAAGAATGAATCGTTACAGTCTGAGTCCATCCTAAGTTTGTGGCTTCTTCTGCATATGGCCAGTTCTTTTAAATATTTTTCACTATTAGTGACTCACCCAAAAGTCCCTCATCAAAGACCAAAGAGATGCTGCTGCTAAACTTTAGACTTTTATCCTCTAAAACTCTGTGCCAAATACACTTACTTTCTAATGAACCACCCAACCTCAGGTATTTTGTTGCAGCAATAGAGATTTGAATTACAAACATGATTATTAAGGGTTAGAGACTGAGGCCCAAATTATTCTGCTTTCCACAATCAGGAATAAACAGTAAGACACTGTCCCTGGATGGAGGGTGGGCATGCAGTGGGCTGAGGGCAAATGGCAGTGGAACACTGGTAAGGAATTGTATATGCACCTATACCTATACCTGTAGAGTCCAAATTAACAAGTATTGTAGTCAAACTTTGCATGGAAAAAAGTTATATAGGACACAGAATTTATTATATTATTCCATAATGGTCACCCAAAGACCCAAATACAAAAGAAAGAGTGCAGGAAATCTGTCCACACATTAAGACCCAAAGAATCCAGCTGAGAATCTGAGTACCATGGCAACCTCCTGCATGAGTCCAGCTGAAGACCTAGAGCCCATGACAATACCCCCCATGAGTCCAACTGGAGGCTAGAGCCCAGAACAATGTCTCATGCTGTGGTGGATTGATAACTGGTGCTCAAGTTGTAACACCAGCTGAGCAGAATCGTCTGTGTCATGATCTGTATTGGGAAGTCCCAAAGGTCAGCAGTAGAAGCCGGAAAGTCTGTGCCAGAGGGATGAAGGATCTGTGCCAGGGGGTTGAGGATACTGCACTTGAGTGAAGAAGTGATGCTCAAATTAAGGATAAGAGTGTCCCCAAAAAGTACCATAGCCATCCTCGGCAACATTGAAGTCATGAGCTCCTCCAAAGATGAGAACATTCAAGTTCATGTTAAGAAGCCAGCATGACAAGCTTCTCCAGGAGATTTAATAGCACACATCCTACCCTCTGTAGCCAAAAAGTGATGCTCAAAGTAAGGACCAGAGAGCCTCCAACATGACCCACAGCCATTCTCAGAGAAAACAAGGTCCCAAGCTCCTATGACAATGAGAACAGCCAAGTTCAAATCAGGAAAGAAGCTCAGCAAGCTCCTCCAAGAACCAACTGCAAAGGGAAAACCAACACCAGAGAGAACAACAGTCAGAAGAACCCACAATGCTAAGCTTTTCCTCTCTGGGTCTCCTTTTCATCTTGGAAACAATCCTCAGGTGCGACATTCATAGCCTGCACCATGACGATTCTGCTCAGCTGGTGTTACAACTTGAGCACCAGTTATCAATCCACCACAGCAAGCCAGGGAAAGTGGTGGGAGTATAATAATCCAAGGCAGGGCTGGAAGACAACAGAGTGACAGGAAAGGAAAAAAAAAAAAAACACCCTGAGGTTTTTTTCTTTGTTGTTAATGACCTAGGATTATGATTTTGATTATGTAATATGATGACCCTTTGCTAAAACCATTAGCCCTAATCATGATTAGGACAAACACAGAACATCCTGTGAGCACACAGAAATCCCTAAGGAAACCCACAGATGCAGTTTACAGGGGAGGAAAGGTTTGTTCTGAGTTTATAAGAAATATGGCAGACTATGTAAGTGAAGTCAGGAGATAAGGAGGTCACCAAGGTCAGACAACGGGATAGAAGAGTAGAGACACAACATCTATCCTTGTGTCATTTATTGTGACTACACAAGAGGCAGGTTTGGGGTCCAGAACTTTGCCTTAACCAAAGTGAGAGGCTTCTTTGGGCCCTATCACTGGGGTGCTTTCCTGGGGTGGGAATCATGATCTGACTCCAGTGATGGAAAGCGACCTGCAGACTCTTGTGTACGATTCCTGATGGGATTATGGAATTCACACCTGGTTTGCCAGGCATGAAAGCTTAAGCCAGCTCGGCTGGTCAGGGCACCAGGTGCAGCCAGCTCCTTAAGAGTTCTTCATGAGAGGCCAAGAGTCAGGGTCAGAAAGTCCCTGCTTCTCAGACAAGGGCAAGGACTTGAGACACCAGTGAGGAGAGTGGAGGAGAAAGGAGAAAGGAGAAGGAAGATGAAAGAGGAAGAGGGAGCAGATGTAAAAACAGGGAAGAGGAGCAGGGAAAGAAGTGTGGCTCAGATCCGCAGAACCCAGCACAGCCAGAAGCCCATTCCCAGAAGCAAGGCATCCTAGCCCCATCCTTCACTTCCTCTGGACAGAAAAGGTCAAAGGAAAGCATAGCACCAGATAGTTGGGGAGTTTCTGATAGGCTTCTGTTGAACTTGCAACTTTGTGCTTGCCAGGAAGGCACTTACAACCACTGAGCTAAATCCCGTAAGTTAGGGACTTCTTTAAAAAGATCTTCCATCGTGCTTTAGTAACATCCAGTAAATTATATATATTCAAAGTCTACAATTTGTTTCTGATTTACATACATACAGGAAGTCATTTTCATGAACAAGATGATGAAGATACCCATCATGCCCCAAAAGCTTTCTCATGCCCTTGGCAATCCTTTTCTCCTGCTTCCTCCCCACCCTAGTCCCAGGCATCTCCTGCTGGCTTGCACAGCACCCTGGGTTGTATGCTCTCCATACAGTGTAGGCTTTTCGTCTGGGTTTTTCCACTCAGCATAATTATTTTTAGATACTCAAATTGGAGCACATGTCCGCACTTTGTTCCTTTTTTCTTGCTAAATCCCGCTGATGGACACACACAGCTTCCTCTGTGGCTGTATGTATGGGTCATTCTCAGCTTGGGCTATCTATGTTCTATAAATATTAACATACAAACATATGCTCTCCTTTCCCCCGGGTAAATACCAAGGACAAGGACTTACAACTAGTAAGGGCAAGCATGTGCTCAGATATTAAGAGATTGCCAAACTGTCATGCCCAGGGATTACACAGCTGTGCATCCTCACCAGGAGTGTGAGGAATTCCAGATGCTCCTGCAACCTCTCCAGCACAGCACGCCTGCTCTTTCACTCCAGACCTTCTTCTTTTGTGTTACCTCACTGGTGAGTTTTTGCGCTTCTCATCTTCATGTACTTATTTGGCATCTGCATGCCTTTGGTAGTGTCTCTTTAAGTCACTGGCCCACTTCCACATATTGCATTTTTTCTGACTGTTTCTTTGTCCTGTTGAGTTTTTTTCCTAGTACTGCAGACAGAAAGAAGACACTCTACAGTAAAGGCAAACCCCTTTTAAACTGCTTTTGAGACAGTCTCATTAACATGCCCAGGCTGACCACCAACTTCCCATCATCCTGGTACGGATTTCCGAGTAGCTTGCATTGCAGGTGTGATCTACCAGGTCCAACTCTTGAGTGCTTATATATTTATTTATAGAATATATACATATATATTCTATATGGCAAGTTTATATTCTCTGTAAATATACATCTACACATACATATGGACATAATGCTATCACATATTTTGGGTATATCTCTATATACATTCTGTACATTCTATACCAGTCAAACTTTTCTTCCAGACCATGGCTGGGGCTAGTGAATTCTACACTGCCATTTTCATCCCCAGTTTGTAACCCTGCAGCTGTGCATTCTCAGGGCTGAAGATCAGGACACATCTGGGCCAGGGTCCAGTTCACCTGGCCTAGTGCTGCATGCAGCTGACACAGAGCAGCCACAGACCTGGGTCTCCATGGTGGGAATGGCTGAGATGTTTCACTCGACTTGAGGCCTTTGTCCAGATTCAGAGAGTAGTGGGGTGAGAAGCCAAAATATCCTGTCCCTCCCTCCCTGCCACGGCCCAGGCTGGCTTCTCTGCCCCTTCCTCAGCCCAAATTGGCTCCCTTACTCTGAACTCAGAGTCTCAAAACTTTACACCCAGGAAGACATGCACAATTTGACAGCTGTAAGGAAGCCCACACATTCTTTTGGTCTTGCCTGAGTGGTGAGAACCCTTGGGGCCCATCAAGATGGACAGAGATAAGAACTTCAGAGTGCAGTTCCTTGGCACTGAAGCCTGAACCAGACCCAAGAGAGATCTACAAAACCAGACTAGAAGGTAGCTGGAAGAGAAGTGGACCTGGGACAAAACAAGGACAGCATGAGCACACTACAGGGACACACACACACACACACCTCTTTCCTCTGTGTCAGATAATGCTGAGCTCAGTATGTGACCCCTTCCATGGCAGTTTATCCAGGGCAGTTTCTATCCATGGGATGATACTAAGAGCGTTATGACAAGGACCAGATGCAGGGTGCAGTCTTCAGACATGTGAGATGCTGTGGAGAACAAAGCCTCCATGGACAAGAGAGACACAGAGACCCAGCAAGACTTCACCACACCGTGGTCAACTGCTCAGGAGTCTGACCCCCATCTACCTGACCCCTACAAAGGGCAGGGAATGTTGAGGACGGAAAGGTGAGTAGGGCTTCCATTGCACACTGAGAGGTTTGACTTTACCCTGAGAGCACTCATGAAAGACATTCCGAAGGGCAGAGACCATGTTAGATCTGGGTACACTATGGCAAAGACTCGGGGTTGGGGGTTAGGAATGGGGGCATTGGAGGAAGAGAAGCCAAAGAAATCTTTGGTTCTTCCTCTTGGATGTCAGGGTCTACAGGGTCTCTGATAAACGAAGACTGGTCTCACCTCTCGGCCATCTTGGTCCCCACTTCCCTTTAATGTGCAGGGATCGTGCAGTAGCCTCACTCCCATCCATAGGTCTGAGCAGCGGGCCTCACCTGCACTCATTCCCCAGAGCCAAGACCTGTGCAGGAAAACCACACCCCGAGTCGCTGACAGCTGACTCACACACAGAATCCCTTCACCCCACCAAGCTCCCTCTCCCAGGGCTACCAGCCTGAGCACACTGCTACCACCCTGCCGCAGGGGGCCTGCCCTGAGCCAAATCCCTTCACTCGCCAACTTCTTGTCCTAACCGCAAACCCGCCTCAAAGGGCAGAAATCACATACTAGTCTACACTAGTCCCACAAAAATAGGAAACCAGCACGCTGCAACAACCTCCGAGGGATCCAGGGATCCAGTGTGGTGACACTAAGCTACCATAGCAACCACAGTACAAACAATGCCGTCACGCCTCACGCCCCTGCGCAGCCTCCAAAAAACTACAGCCGCATGCAGAGGGAAACCAGGGAATGCATGGGTTGCTGGGAGTCGTAGGCCAACCAGACTGACAGCCACAGTGGTTCCAGAGGGGCTGTTGCATTCTGGGAGTCGTAGGCAGAGCAGACCCAAGGCCTTGTGGGAGTCGTAGTCTGAGCCACTTCCGTGTCCGGGGACTTTTTGAGCTGTATTCCGCCCAGATGAGTCCGCCCCACGTGGGTCGCTGCACGCACCGCGTTCTGTTGTGCCGTTGCCTTGGGAAAACTGAAGGTCTCTGTGGAGTGGTGACACTCATCTCTGTGCTTTCCAGTGCCTACGGCCCACACGCTTCTGGTCTCTTGCTAGGGTACCCTCTTCTCCCTTTTCTGGATAAGAGCATCCGCCTGACCCTGACCCCCCAGTGGGTACATCTGAGAGCCCCTTCACCCGCTCTAGAGCCTCTGTCCTGATGGAGCCACCTCGCACTGTCTTCATGACATGGCTGTAGGCTGGAGGCGACCGTAGGTTCTGTGTCATGTCTGCACACAGGCTAACTATTCCTTCATCGCTGATACCTACAGAACCCAGGCTCCGTGCAGCCCAGGTCATCTTTCCCTGCCTGCTGCCACAGCCTGCGCGCTGCCCTCCTGTTTCTTCTGCCTTTCCCCACACAGAAGCTTACAGAACTTTAAAAATCTGTCAAATCTCATTATATCTCTGCTCCACACCTTACCAGGGAAACTGTCACCCTCTGAATAAAAGTGAAATTCAAAATCATAGTCTGTGAGGCTCTGTCAACATGTACATGTACATGTACAGTCTAATCTCCTGTCAAGTCTTCCCTCTCTGAGGATATGGACTCCTCAAGATTGGGTGACCAAAGATTCACAGGGTGATAACTGAGTGCAGACTAACTTATATCCTGTGCTGCAAAGTGGCGGGTGGAGATCGTGGCTGCTCTGAAGACCAGAGAACAGCTGGATAAGAACAGGATTCTGCAGTGAGAGGGTGACACAGATCAGGCTAGAGCATCTTGAAAACAGGGCCCTCAGGAGGGATCCCCAGTGGGTTATTTGGAGGATGAGGCTGTGACTGCATCTGAGGACCTTAGTTCGGTCACCCATGAATGACAGAAGGTGCTGAGTGGGACCTGAGGA